>NC_134568.1:117776590-118976590 GCF_050947875.1 Dermacentor variabilis | reverse complement strand
GTGTTCAACTCGTTAACTGCCCCCAAAGAGACGCCTCTAAAGGGGTCACCATATATAAGGATCAAGCGCGCACGTGCTGGCTGGTCAAGTTCGAATTATCCGGCGAAAGCCAAGTTCTGCGAACATTTGGACCCTTAGAAATTCATGAGCGCCGGCCGGAGTCGAATTAATGGGAGTCAACTGCATTGTAGCCCGTGTTGCTTTGGCATGTTAAAGCCCAAGAATCAAATACCTTTGTGATCACTAGCTGTAATGCTTTCACAGTTAAACCAATGATTTTATGCGCAAGCTAATCTGCGAGTGTGCATTTCTCTTCTTTATGTTGCCCCAAAATTGATAGTTCGCTGTTTTAGACACCTATGTTGCCACGGTATGTACTTCTGGGCTCACATAATTGTAACGATGCTGTTCCAATGTAATTTTTTGTCGCGCTTCGTCAATGGTCGGAGCGGCTTAGTAGAGCGACATAAATACCCCAGAAAGTGCACGTGAAACCGCGCCGCGGTAGCCAATTTGGGAAGAGCATCGCACGCGTGATGTGAAGACGTGTGTTCGTATCCCACCTGCGACCAGTTTCATTGCAGTAGCAATTATATGGACACTCCAAGCGCATTTTTGCCGTCGCTGTGATGTTCCGAAGTCCGAGGGCGATAACATCGTCGCCGCGCGTCGTATGCCGTATATGCGAGTGAAAGCACGCGAGGGAAACTGACGATCGCGGCTCAGGAGGAAAGCAGAGCAAACGCGCCGTCTTCTGTCGCGCAGAAGGTCGGGGGGGATGAGAGGGAGAGGGGCGGTGTGCTTCGGCAGCAACTGGGCATTTCGCAACTACGTGCAAGGGCATCTGACAAGTTTGTATAGGTGTTCTGTGATCTGACGATCGCGGCCCAATCTCGCGCGCGATACGGAGGAAAGCGGGGAGGCAGTGCGGAAGGGAGGAGCGGCAGCTTCGACTACGCCAAAACGGAAGGCATTCTGTACGAGTCCACCTTGTGGACATGTCCATTTCACCTCTGTTGAAGTTGTGATTGGCTGGGCTTGGCTGCGCATCCGCGGCAGCGAGGCGCCACAGCCACTCGGCACTTCAGCAACAGACGAAATGGACACGTGCATTAGGTGGACTCTTACGGAATACTTTTCCAAGTGCGTACTTTGCGCGGCCGCGCGCGCCGTATCATAGAATAAAGAATGGCCGTCTCTTGAAAGGGATCTGCAGACGGCTTATACATTTTTGCGCGCTGTGTTCTCGCCGCTCTTGCGTTGAAGCGGTAGTCAACACAAAGGTCACTTCGCTCGCTGCTGCTGCCGCGCTTGCTTACACCGGCGTTTCGACAGCGAGTGTCCGCGCTCGTCGAGTGTGATATGTGTTCATGTTTGCTTTTGCGCGCTGACACCATGCTTGTTAATTCACTTAGCGAATGTTTCCAAGTTTATACGGACGATAAGATTACTATCATTACTTCGTATAGCTGTCCATACTAATTTGCTATCGCAATCGATGCTTCGCCTTTCGGGCTAAACTGCGACATTTTTTGCTTAGTAGTCGCCGTGGCGTCATGTCGTTTGCGGGCTTCTTTCATTTATTGGAGCCCGTGCTCTGCTACTGACCCTTGTATGCCAGAGTATAGCACTAAAGGCCCCCACCCCTCGCCACGTTTCTGGAGGGGCTATAGCAGCGACATACCGCTTCAACTTGGCGCCAAAAATGCATCTTTTTTTTTCTCCGGAGGGCAGCTGGGCGCCACATGAGCGCGCATGCACGCACTTCTTGGATGCGTCGTCGATGACGGGCGTCACTGACAGCTGGATAGTGGTAGGAATGGCCGTACGGGGTGGCAACGTGCCAGCTATTTCAGCCCGCTGCACGTGTTCCAATCCAACCAGACGGGGCGCACTTCAGAGAACTGCGGATGACCGGCAGCCACGTGGCGCGGGGTCAGCTCAGGAATGTGGTACCCGGCCGCGCCACCCGGGACGAAGCAGAGTTCTACGAAGCCCCTCTGACGTCGGCTCCGGACCTTTACACCTGTGTGTGTGTGCGGCACTGAAACCTGTGCAACACGTGTTTGTGAGCCCTCCTCCAATAGGGCGGGTCATCTACGGTGAAATCGAACGGTGACGTCGAACGATGACTGGACGAACGTTTCCGTCCACTGGGAATCAAGGGGGGACCAAGTGCTTATAAGCAGCGTTTGCCGGCTGCTAGAGTGTGCTCGTCGTCGGGAGCTGAGTGTTCGTTGTCATGCTAGAAATGTACTCGTGAGCTGTGCGCTCGTAAGCTGTTTGCTGTATGTTAGTCTTGCGGGCTCCATATGGGAGTCACACTAGACTGTCGATATATGTCTTGTCTAAGATGTAAATAATGTAAATAAATCCTGTTCACCGATCGAGTTCCTCTCTACGACCTTCAACTCCTTCAAATGGTGGCAGCGGCGAGATCGTCCGACGACTCCTACATCTGGTTGACAGCGGTGGGATCGTCCGACGAATCTAATAATAGGTAGCAGCCGAACTCCGCCGCACTTACGCCGCAGCTGCCGTGACCTCCGAGATGTCTTCGCAGTCGAGGAGATGCGACGGGATGTTACATGATAGTAATCTAAAGAAAGGAAAGGCGCTTGATTCTGCAACCCGTGAGGGAGCGAAGGGGTGTTACATGGAGAAAGATTAGCCTATTAACGCGCGCCTCCTCTCCGCGCGCCCTGGTGCTGCCCTCTCTACACATGCCTTATGATGATGCTAAAAAAAAGTCGCAGCTTCGATTGCGATAGCAAATTAGTGGACAGCTATACGAAGTAAGACAGTAGTTTTATCAGCCAACTTGTAAACATAGGCATACTAACTAAATTAACAAGTATGCGCAAGCAAACGTGAACACATCTCACTCGATGACCGCGGAGACTCGCTGTCAAAACGCTGGAGTTAGAAGGCGCGGCATCAGAAGCGAACGAATTGACCTTCGCGCTGCCTCTCGCATCCCCCCCCCCCCCCAACGCGAACTAAGCCGCGAAAACAAAAGCGCGTGGCGGTCTCAAGTCTCGTCGCAGATGGCTTTCAAGATACAGCGGCCCGCGTTGCCAAGAGTAGACAGATGACGATTATTGTTGCGTGCGCTCTAAGAAAAATTTACACCTTTTCAGTCGTATCTTGCCACACAACAATAAACGTCATCTGTCTTGTCTGCATTTCCTTTCTTTCACGCTGCGAGCCCGGTACTTCCCAACGGTATGCGCGTTTTCAGCATGACATACCATTCCCGACAGGAAAGTAGCGGGCGCGGCGTTTTCAAGAAACGCAAGCAAGACAGATGACAATTATCGTTGTGTGCACTCTAAAAACAGTTGCACCCTTTGGGGTGTATATTTGTCCCACAACGATAATCGTCATCTGTCTTGCAAAGCCGGTCGTGGTCTTGCCCGCGTTTCCTTTCTTTAACGCTGCGAGCCCGGTACTTCCCAGTCACGAACGGCATGCGCGTTATCAGTGTGACGCAGCATTCTCGACAGGAAAGCCCCCCCCCCCCCCCCCCCAGCGAGCGCCGAGTTTTCAAGAAAGGAAACGCAAGCAAGGCAGATGACGATTATCGTTGTGGGACAAATATACACCCCAAAGGGTGCAAACTGTTTTTAACACTCTTAAAACGGTTGCACCCTTTGGAGTGTGCATTTGTCCCACAAAAATAATCGTCATCTGCCTTACTGGCACCCGCCGTGGTTGCTCAGTGGCTATGGTGTTGGGCTGCTGAGCACGAGGTCGCGGGATCGAATCCCGGCCACGGCGGCCGCATTTCGATGGGGGCGAAATGCGAAAACACCCGTGTGCTTAGATTTAGGTGCACGTTGTTACGACTTTGAGGTGGTCCCGTAGCGCTCGTCACCCGTTTCGTGACAGAGCGTTGGTAGCGAAGACTCCGAGTCAGGCGTCGGTGAGAATAACAAAAGGGACTTTATACACTATATACAGGTCATTATACAGGACATGAAGGGATCGGCACTGGGGCCGAGAGCTCACAGCAAACGCGACTGTTCTCGCACGGCGACGTCCGGCGAAAACGCGTGACACATCTCACCCCAGTCGAGAGCGGCACTCTGCTCCCGGTGGGTCGGCGGATCCGGTTTTCCAGGCGGCGCGCCGCGGCTTATAAGCCCCCAGAAACCATTGTCACTCAAACGGCCCAATCCAAAGTGAGCACTCGACGGTCGTCGGGGGGGGGGGGGGTCCAACCAGCGACCACGCTGGCCACCCCGTTCAAAACTGGCGGGCGCGGTGACCTCCAGGGAAGGGGAGGTACGGCGCCGGGCTGTCTGGCACTTGGCGACACGTTTGAACATGTTGCCCGCCGATGCTTCTCCGGAGGACACCACTGCCTGACAGCTCAGCATCTTGACTTGTCAAGGGAGAATTAGGGCGCTGTGCCTTTCGGCGCAGCCCCGGGTTTGTCCAAAGGGCGCTCGCAGGAAAATTCTCCATCTTGCAGATTCGGAATCCGGGCTTGTGGTAATGGCACAACAACGTTAAAGAACCCCAGGTGGTCAAAATTTCCGGAGTCCTCCACTACGGCGTGCCTCATAATCAGAAAGTGGCTTTGGCACGTAAAACCCCCAAATATTAGTATTGCCTTGCTGGCGTTTCCTTTCTTGAAAACTCGGCTCTGGCTACTTTCCTGTCGAGAATGCTGCGTCATACTGATAACTCGCATGCCGTTCGTGACTGGGAAGTACCGGGCTCGCAGCGTTAAAGAAAGGAAACGCGGGCAAGACAGATGACGATTATTGTTGTGGGACAAGATACGCCCCAAAGGGTGTAAATTTTTCTAAGAGTGCACTCTTAGAAAACTTTACACCCTTTGGGGCGTATCTTGTCCCACAACAATAATCGTCATCTGTCTTGCCCGCGTTTCCTTTCTTTAACGCTGCGAGCCCGGTACTTCCCAGTCACGAACGGCATGCGCGTTATCAGTGTGACGCAGCATTCTCGACAGGAACACTCTTAGAAAAATTTACACCCTTTGGGGCGTACACTCTAAGAACAGTTTACACCCTTTGGCTTGCCCCTTCTGCCACACAAAAATAATCGTCATCTGCCTTGATGCGTTTCCTTTCTTTATCGCTGCAAGCCCGGAACTTTCCAGTGACGAACGGCACGCGCGTTATCAGAAGGGGCACTCCAAAGGGTGTAAACTGTTCTATGCTGATAACGCGCGTGCCATTCGTTACTGGAAAGTTCTGGGCTCGCAGCGATAAGGAAAGGAAACGCATCAATTAAGGCAGATGACGATTATTTTTGTGTGGCAGAAGGGGCAAGCCGAAGGGTGTAAACTGTTCTTAGAGTGTATCTTGTCCCACAACGATAATCGTCATCAGTCTTGCCCGCGTTTCCTTTCTTTAACGCTGCGAGCCCGGTACTTCCCAGTCAAGAACGGCATGCGCGTTATCAGTGTGACGCAGCTTCTCGACAGGAAAGTAGCGAGAGCAGAGTTTTCAAGAAAGGAAACGCAAGCAAGGCCAATGACGATTATCGTTGTGGGACAAATATACACCCCAAAGGGTGCAACCGTTTTAAGAGTGTAAGGTAAAGCCCCAATGGGTGTAAATTTTTCTAAGAGTCCGTAGACAGAGGTGCACCCTTTGGGGCGTATCTCTGCTACACAACAATAATCGTCATTTGCCTTGCTTGCGTTTCCTTTCTCGAAAACGCCGCGCCCGCTACTTTCCTGTCGGGAATGATGTCATGCTGATAACGCGCATGCCGTCCATTACTGGAAAGTACCAGGCTCGCCGCGTTGAAGAAAAGAAATGCGGAGAAGACAGATGACGATTATTGTTGTGTGGCAAAAGGGTGTAATTTTGCTTAGCTTACACACTCTAAAAAAAGTTTGCACCCTTTGGGATGTATATCTGCCACAAAACAATAATCGTCATCTGCCTTGATGCGTTTCCCTTTTTTAACGCTGCGAGCCCGGTATACTTTGCAGTAACGAACGGCATGCGCGTTATCAGCATGACATAGCATTCCGAACAAGAAAGTAGCGGGCGCGGCGCTTTCAAGAAAGGAAACGCAAGCAAGGCAGATGACGATTATTGTTGTGTGGCACATATACACCCCGAAGGGTGCAAACTTGTTTAGAGTGTACCTGAGCCTGCACGAAGTGTAGGTAACAAAAATGAAAGATAGCCATAGACTCTAAAAAAAGTTTGCACCCTTTGGAGTGTATCTCTGCCACACAACGTACAATAATCGTCATCTGCCTCGATGCGTTTCCTTTCTTGAAAACGGCGCACCCGCTACTTTCCTGTCGGGAATGCTATGTCATTCTGATAACGCGCATGCTGTTCGTTACTGGAAAGTACCGGGCTCGCAGCGTTAAAGAAAGGAAACGCATCAAGTCAGATTACGATTATCGTTGTGTGGCAGATATACACCCCTAAGGGTGCAAACTTTCTTTAAAGTGTGCACTCTAAGAAACGTTTACACCATTTGGAGTGTATATTTGCCACACAACGATAATCGTCATCTGCCTTGCTTGCGTTTCCTTTCTTGAAAACGCCGCGCCTGCTACTTTCCTGTCGGGAATGCTACTCTTAGAAAAATTTACACCCTTTCGGACTTATTTTGTCCCACAACACCCTAAAAACAGTTGCACCCTTTGGGTTGTATATTTGTCCCACAACAATAATCGTCTTCTGTCTTGCCCGCGTTTCCTTTCTTTAACGCTGCGAGCCCGGTACTTCACAGTCACGAACGGCATGCGCGTTATCAGTGTGACGCAGCATTCTCGACAGGAAAGTAGCGAGCGACGAGTTTTCAAGAAAGGAAACGCAACCAAGGCAGATGACGATTATTGTTGTGGGACAAATATACACTCCAAAGGGTGCAAACTGTTTTTAGAGTGAATGATACACTCTACACTCTAAAAACAGTTGCACCCTTTGGAGTGTACATTTGTCCCACAACGATAATCGTCATCTGTCTTGGCCGCGTATCCTTTCTTTAACGCTGCGAGCCCGGTATTTCCCAGTCACGAACGGCATGCGCGTTATCAGTGTGACGCAGCATTCTCGACAGGAAAGTAGCGAGCGCCGAGTTTTCAAGAAAGGAAACGCAAGCAAGGCAGATGACGATTATTGTTGTGGGACAAATATACGCCCAAAAAGGTGCAAACTGTTTTTAGAGTGTATGTCATGCTGATAACGCGCATGCCGTTCGTTACTGGAAAGTACCGGGCTCGCCGCGTTAAAGAAAGGAAATGCGGACAAGACAGATGACGATTGTCGTTCTGTGGCAAAAAGGGTCTAATTTAGCTTAAGAGTGTAGAGCATTGCACTCTTAGGCAAAGTTATACCCTTTGGGATGTATCTCTGCCACACAACGACAATCGTCATCTGCCTTGCTTGCGTTTCCTTTCTTGAAAACGCCGCGCCCGCTACTTCTATTCCTTTGAAAGCGCGAAAGCGCAATTTATAATCTAACGAATCCAATCCAATCCATAGTGCTCAGGGCGTCTCGGGCAGATAGGAGACTTCATGCACGGTGTTTTTAAGGTTGTTTTGCGTATTATGTGGTAAAATAGAGCAAGACAAATTCTATAGAACCATGCTCATATTGGTTTCCCCCTATACTGCGTCTGCGTTTTTAAATCTGTTCACTTATCTTGTGTTTGTGCTTTAGCACACCAATGTTCTTCGAGCAGACGTGCTTGCGTGTGTAGGTCCGGTCGGTCGTGTCAATGGCGTCAGTGAACAACACAAGGATTTCCTTCTCGAATTCAACACCGGAGCAAATTCGGAGAGCTAGAAAAAGACAGCCATCTGTTCTAAACGGAATCAACAGCTCATATGAAGACAGGAACAGCGATTACTTGTGGTGCGTACTGCCTCTTCCCGCGAGCTTGTGCGTTTGCGTATCCTCTACCGCCAATGCCTTTTTGCTCAAAGTACTTCACGGTCAGCCTGGTTTCCTGTGTTTTTATGAGAAGTGCAAGTAACTGCCGAATTTCAAGCCATTTCTGCGCTCTGCTGAATAAACGTGTAGTATTTTACTTCAGCCACTTATTTGTGAGTCGTGTATATTGCTCGTCTGCTTGCGAAGTTTTAAAAAGTGCTGTTAACAAGACCAGAAACTCTCGTGTTCGTTTGATTCGTGTGTAAATCTTACTCTGCGTGTTTTTATCCTATCTTGCAGCCCAATATGCTTCGATGTTATTGAAGAAGCTCACATGACACCTTGTGGACACACTTTTTGGTGAGCAGTCAATGTGCCTTCTGTTTATACGTGAGCCCAGCGCGAGTTTCAGAATATTGCTTTAAAGTGCACTTTGCTTCCTTCCAGCTACAAGTGCATCACAACAGGCCTGGAATACAGTAACCGATGCCCAAAGTGTAATTTTGTGATTGAAAAGAAGGAGCAGATCTATCCAAACTTTTTGTGTAAGTCATTCATTTTGATGCATAGCGAATGATAGTTGTACTTCATAGCCATCAAGCTTAAACCGTTTAAAAATATTATGGAAATTTAGCTACGGTCACTTTCTATTGGTGTCTAGAAAAAGAGTTTTTGTCACAGAGTGCTTGCCAAAAATAGTCACGTGAAGAAAATTTCATTGATACAAATATTAAACATTGTGTTCTCTAACAAGCATAACAAAAAAGGTGGGATAGTACCTGTTTAGCAGTGCTGCTTACTGTGATAGCACATAATAGCAGCTCAGACCCCATACTTTACAGGACTGTAGTCCCATGAAAATTAAGAATATTTGGAGGAGGCATAGTGTTCTGGTGATAACCTGGAACTTTAGAAATAGCCCATAGAGGCTGGGACTGAATGTGTTATGAATGAGGTTGCTGTAACCTTAGTGCAGTGTGTAGCTATAATGCTTGTGATAGACCAGTAGATTTTTTTTCTTCATTTGCCACAATCTAAAAAATTATCTGTTTAACTATGGTATCAGATGGAAAGAGACCTTTTGTTTCTTGAACACCTCTGTTATGTAAGCTGCAATTTTATATCTTAGGCGGAGGTGCACTTAAGGAAAGGAAAAGACCAGAACTTTAGGCACCGAGTCCACCACTCTCTATGAATTTTTGCTTGAAATATCTGAGAAAACCACCTTATAGCTTTAATAAAGACAGGATTGCTTTTTCTAGGTCGTTTCATGCTTCCTTGGCCCAGGTACAAACCAAGGGGTTTTGAATTTTTCTTCTCTTTTCCTGGATCAGAGTTGTTCTGAAAAGCTTTGTTGCATTTAGAATTTAGTATTGTGAGATTGGCTGTCCCTTGCATGAAGCCACTTCAAGGTACTCTCATAAAAACAAAGTTTTGTTTCACTTGGCCCCTGAAAGGCTGACTTAATATGTGTGCATGCAACACTGTCAAAGAATTGGTATTGACCGCAACTTTCCCATTCCAATGCACACACTTCTTGTTATCTCCTTGTGCTTTTCTCTGTCCTTCTTAAATGGCACACTGGAGGAAAAACAGTGATGGCTGACATTTATTTCAGTTGCCTTTTTCTGCGTGTTAAAATCTAGCGTTTGTTTTTTTCTACTTGCAACATATCAGAAGAGTTGGTATTTCCTAGACATGCCCAGTTTTGTAATAGGTCCCAGCAGTAGTAAGTTCCTGCTTCTCAAAGATGTCCAGTGATCTGTATTTAGGTTTTGTCAACTTGGTTGTCTTTAGTTTACATTGTGTACCTTGAATTTTTATGGACCGACTTGGTTGTTTAGGTATTCCATAAACTGCCTTGCCATTGAACAGACATGCCTATACTCATTGTGCCCTTCACTTGCTGTTAGTGTTTTCACATTGGCAAATGGTGATGTGACATTCTCTTGTGAATACTATATTGGAGTCCTAACTTCAAATATTGCAATTGTGAAACTAATAAAATCATGCAATATGCATTCTGTGTGTTCTGATTGGATCAAGTTAGGAATAGATGAGCTGGGTTATTCTCAAGTGTGCAAGCATTTCCTTGCCCGTTCGATAGTTATTGCTACATTCTTCGGTTAGCTTCTGGAATGAGGGCAATCCACAGCTATTCATAGTCAGTAGGGGATGATTATAATAGTGACATCGGGCATTGCAGTTATGATACTCTGTTGGTATGGTTGGCTAGAGCAGTTCTTTTACCGTCACTGCTTGGCATAGGTATAGAAGTAGTGTTTCATTTCTTTTGTCATTTAGATCCCCTTGTTCAAACCAAGCATCTGTGATCCAGAGTAAAGGACATGTCGTTAATAGTCAGGTTCCTGTCTTCATAGAAGTGCAGTGACTATTGTACGACTTAAAAATCTTTGGATGGAGAAAAGGCATAGCCTAGGTGAGCAGACGTCTTGTATGTTCCTGGCCTTCAGTGCAGGAAAGCAATGCGGATTTTGAAAACAGATTAATCATTTTAGCAGTAATATTGGCACTTTGAGTTCATTAACAGATGAAAACATTGTCCTGAAAAGTGTTACTCATTTCCAGCATTTTCCGTCCCAATGTCGTGCTGGCATTGGGACTTCTCTGCTTGTATTGCAAGCTCTATATATTATAATAGCCCCTTGAGGCATGAATTATGATGGACTGCCTATAAATGTGGTGTCAAATTTATACAAGTTCATTTTAAGGCACTTGACACTCCTCTGCAGGAAAGATGGAAGGGGCTTAGGGCATTGTTGTGATGAGTCATCATAATTAGTAATTAATTATCTGTTTATTGTGCTGTCAGTAATGCTCCATTCTTGTGTTAAAAAAGTTCAGTCGCAGGCTTGAAGAACATGCACAATTTCATTATTGACTGCATGCATTATGAGCAAGGAAAAATTATTTTTTCTACTTGCTGCCAGAATGCGGCATGTCAAATGTCCTGTCAAACATCATACCACTTTCAGCAAAGTGGTCATCTGTAGCAGCATGGAGTACGTTGGAAGTGAAATAAAGACACATTGAGCATGTAGGGGGTTCAATTCACCTGAAGCTTAATGTGTGCTGCTTTTTCTTGGCCACCACTCGACAGAACTGGCAAAAACAAGTCGGACCCGCAAATGTGGACATGGCACCTTAAGGGGATAGACTTTCCATTTGGAAAATATGTCCGCTTTGTTTGAAATGTTCTGATTGTTAGAATACTTTAATGTAATGGCTTACAAATTTTAAGCAGGCCTTAACAGAAGATTTCTTGCCTAACTCAAGTTAAAACATACATTTTCAGATAGTCTACCTTCTTAATAGTGTGACTTAGTGGGTGCGGTATTTGCTGCCAAGCTTGTGGGTTTAATTCCTTGCCATGGTGGGCATATTTCAATGGAGGCTCAGTGCAAAAGTGCTCCTGTACCGAGCTTTAGGTGAATGTTAAAGAACCCCCCATATTCAAAGGTTCATCTGAAAACCTCCACTATGACATCTGTCATAGAAACTATGTTGCTTTTGTACGTTAGTCTCCGTAAATTACGCTCGGATTGCTTAAGGGAAAATTGTCAGTTTTCTTTTAAGTAATTTTTCACAGCTGCTTTTGGTATAGTGGTTTTAGGCAGCGTTTTTTATTATGATTTGTCTTTTGTTATTTCAGTGAATGAGCTTATTACAAAGTATAAGCAAAAGGCTGCTGACAAGAGGCTGAAGTCGCAAGGCGTAAGTGAAATGCAGAACTTCTGTAATATTTATTTTTCTCTCCCCTCAGAATCAACAGCATGTTCATATGTTTATCATATTTTTTCAGAATAACCCAGTAGTGTCAGAATTACATGAACTTATTCTGCAGGAGTCTGACAGCATGAATTTGAATGATGTCTACAATATGCTGGATGTTCTTTCAAAGAAGAAGCAGCAGCTGGAAGCTGTAAGTTGATTTCCACTCTTGACAGAATGAAACATAGACCAAGGTTTTTAGAATCCACAGATTTAGTATTGTGCTTTGAGCGTGTGCTTTCAGTATGTTGTATTGTGTCTGGAATAGTTGCACTTTCACAGTTTAAAGATGTACAGTCTTCAAACTTGTATGTAACAAAATCATATAATTAATTAGTTCTAATAAATTACATTTTTGGTAGTTTTGTAATTGATAGAGTAAATTTTTTACACATTAAGGCTCACACTTCCTTTTAATGAACTGGTTACTTGTAACTGCTTACTTTATTGATGAAACAAGCTGTAACAGGCGACACAGCTTTGAGCCCTTGAATTCTGCGAGCATAGTTTCATTCCACAGATGAAGAGACCGTCTTTTGTGGCGCACCCTCATGCTACCACTTCACAGATCCGGCCCGTGGGATTTGGCAGGTCTCCCCAGAAGTTGAGGGCTCAGAAATAAGCCTATGTTGTGATAGCTATTCCCATTACTCTGTTGTTGGGCAAAAGCTGTGAGCAAGGTCTTGAGATTATTGTCAATCCGCTTAAAAGGCTCCTCACCAAGCCACATAGCAAATTTTGGTTATACACTAGAAGTTGTTACATGCCCTCAAAGGAGCGTTCTACCGCAATAGTTTTTTTTATTGGTTCATTAATAGTCAAGATAGAAATACTTAAGTGCCGCGAACCCATGATTTCAAGAGGCGAGCGCCCTTGCCAACATAGACACTCTCTCCACTTGCCCTGTATAGCCTGAATTGAATTTTGGGTTTTACGTGCCAAAATTAGGATTTGAGTATGAGGCATGCCGTAGTGGGGGACTTCGGATTAATTTTGACCACCAGGGGATCTCTTAACATGCCCCCAAGGCACGGGACACGGGCGTTTCTGCATTTCGCTCCCATCGAAATGTGGCTGTAGTGGTCGGGATTTGATACCACAATCTTGTGCTTAGCGGCGCAACACCATAGCCGATAAGCCACTGCGGCGGGTCCCATCTAGTGTTCGCAAGCTAAATTCCTTCCCTGCATTCTCTCATACCAGAGCTGGAGGGTCACATGACGCGTACGTCACGGGCCCCGCCTTCTTTTTTTTTCCTTTTTTTTTTTTTTTTTTTTTGCTGTTTGGTGCACTTCCGCTGACTGTCTCACGAGCGAATTGTTGTGTTTGTCTTGTCTCACACAGCGCATGATTTTACGTGCTGTGCATGAGAATATCTGACAAGCGGTATAAGTCAGTGCTACACGAACACCGAGGCAGACGCAAGCAGATCACAGAGCATAATCGAGCGCTGGAGCGCATTAGAAAATGACATAGTTTTGCTCTCTGCGTGTGTGACTGCACGAATGTGAACAAGCAGATGAAACGAAAGTATGTGTCTCTTGCTACGGTGTGAAGTGAAACAGACACACAGACATTCAGTTTGTATGTTTTATTATTTCTCTAAATTTTGATTTGTCTATTTAAGCAGCGCATTGAACAAATAACTCCTGTTGCCTTGAATAATTCTCAAAGACACATGTCACTATGAGCAATGTCACACTGCCATGTCGTAGGTGTACTTGTGCGATATGCCTCGACTCTCCAGCTAAGGGCGCGCTGCCTGTGAGAAAAAGGGCAAGCGGCGTTTAGTTTGAAATTTAAGCCCTTTCTGCGACGCGTAGGGATGTAATACTTAGCAGACACAATGGTTAGCACGCATTGTATGCACTATGCTTGTCAGCTCGAAATGGCCAAACCTGTTAAGGGGCCTTTTAATAGGGTTGGCTGGATGATGATGCTTGGTCATCTTTTGGTATTTCTTGCCAAAGGGTAGCAAATGCATCCACGCACACCTTGCACCTTGGCCATAAAATAAATATTGTGCTGTCCATAGCGGTGTGGCGATTATTTAAAAACTTCAGATATCAAATCAAATATTGTTTTATTCAATTCTTTCCTTGAATCAGATAATTGCTAATTACAAATTGAAATATTTTTCCTATGGTTTTTTATTATTTTATATCGTCAACTGTGCATAATCAAGCATAAAGCTAAAGCTAGAATGCGACTTTTATTTGGGCTGTAACGGACATAAAGCAGAAGTTACGTGGTAAAGCACACTCCGTCACTTGGGGAGCCAGACATCGGTGACATCATGAATTGTAAGGATTCAGATTTCATCCAGACAAGACATTCAGATGTGGGTATTGTTTTATACGGTTTATAGATGCTGCACCTGTGTGCTTTCTTTGGATTAAATTTGGATATGCTTTGTTGCAACATTAGTTAGTAACATAGTTGCGGCAACATAACTGCAACTGTTCCAACTAAATAAAAAGTCACTTTTCTGGCTTTCCCATCATTGCAGATGACTCATGTTTACGAGTGCCTCAATAATATACACACAGGTGCTAACTGGCCCACGAGGCTACATTTCTATACTTCGTTTTGATAATTCATGGCCGTGCATGCTACAAAGAGTCCTTAGTATGCGAACAGTGTGCTTATTCATTCTTCTCTATTTACATAAATGCTGCCAAGAAAAGAGCTTGTCGCCCTGACAAAGGCATGTCCTCTTGCCGAAACATTAGCTCCAGCTTGGTTCCCTTATTCCTAGGCTGTTTATCACTTCCGGTCTCCATATTATGGCCCATTTGTCCTTAATTTTAATGCTCCATGTGTGTTTTTAGTAAGCCATCCTTCATTATTTGCAGTGTAACAACACAAATTTGCTAATGTTGTAAGTACTATGGTGTGAACATTGTTTTTTAATAATGGTGAAAAATACTTTTCATTATTTTAAATTGTCAGGAAAGTATTCAATATTCTATTTGCTTCTGGTAGTAATCGATTTCATCTAAAAAATTTACTCTTTGCACACCTCTAGCTGTCCGTGATAACTTTGCCACAAAGCTGAATTATTTATTGTTTTTAATTTGAGTTCTTTGTGTCACCTCATGCTTTGAGGAGCTTGAGGAGGATCCTTTTGCCAGCCAGAGCAAGTGTGGTTTACTTTGGATTATTATTTTATAGGATTGTAAAGCAGCACAAGCACAACTTCTGAGAGAGTTTCTACAGCAAGTTCGCAAGCACAAGCAAGAGGTGACCTGCTTTTTTCTTTTCTTTCATTCCTCTTCTTTCTTACGTGTTTTTCTTGTAGTGTTTTTTTTTTCTTTTTGTTAGTGTGTTAAAACGTTCATTTGGTGTGATCTCTTTTTAGCAAATGCACCAGCTTACCTCTGAGCTGAGCTTCATTGATCAAGACCTGAAACGGGTTGAGGTAATTTTGCCTTTGTTTTGTTTAGATCGTGGTTAGTTCATGTACTAAAATGACTCACTGAAATTGTATGAGTTTAACCCTTATGCAGAAGGAAGTTATATATGGAACTTGTGTAGGTGATGGACATGCCCCAAGTGCACTCAACACTACTATGAATGGGTTCTCGTTATGTGAGAAGGGCTCATAGGTATATGCTGGAAGCCAATAGATAAATTGATCATTAGCATATAAACTCACGTGTAACACTTGGCAAATTTGTGGCAATGATGAGCACTCTGCATTAGCAGGCAGCGTTGACATGTTTGCCATCGTTAGGTGCCCGTGCATGTTTCGCTTTTGCCTGTTAGGTGGTGAATGCATAACTTGTGCTTGATTGCAACTAGTACATGGTTGCTTGTTTTGGGTCAGGTGAGGAGACACAATCTCTCCAATGCTATTCACTATATGCTTAGAGGAATGACTTATTAGATAGGTTGACTCTTTTGAATGTGGCATTCTTTTGGCTTTATTGCATGGGAGAATATTAATTTTAAAATTTCATCGGACTTAGATACTTGTTTATACAGTGTATTTTCCTCATTTGTGTCCAGTAAATGATTTGTTGGTCATTATTAACCTTGTGTTTTAATTAACATTTTTCCCTGCACACTTTGGGGGCAGTTGTAATAAATTGGTAGTAGTCATGCAATAAACAGGCATGATTTGAGCATTAACTGGCTCAAATTCTGCAATTACTGGAATTGAAAACCTTCATGTTAAAAGAAATGTTGGGGGGAATCTTGCCTGATTAATGAGCTATGTGTTGCTTAAGTATGGACTGTCTAGTAGCCATACATGTGTATCGGCAAGCACACTCCCAAATTCTATACTCCATCCCAAGTAGAGTTCCTTGCAGTGCTGTGGAGGCTGCAGGGTTCCTTAGCCAGTAGGAAGAGTGAAAGCCCCTCAAAAGATATTCATCCACGCCGCGTCATCTGCTCAGAGTCCGCTTGCTGTCTTGTTGATTTGTGCTCCCCGAACCGGTGGGTGCCTTCATGCAACAAATGTACTGGTACTGTAACCATAGGCCACATTTGCATGAATGTGACATAGGGGCGTTGCATTATCTATACTCTTTCTCAGCAATTTCTTGCTGCCTCATTGGCCAATAGCCTGGTTGCACACTCCTCTAAATATGTTCACCTGCGCTGCATCATTTGGCTGGCATCCAGTTGGCATTTGTTTGCCATCTTGCCGTCTCTCTTATGTTTGGAGACCCATTGGTACAGTGAAAGCTCGCTGGCATTTGAGAGAAATGTGGTTCTCTTCATAACTGTGTTCATACTAGCACTCTCGCTGCATTGTTTTCTGTCCGCACCAAACACATTTAAGAGGAAGCTTTAGCTCGGGCCCAACTCCGACGCGGCCTATTCAAATACATGTAAAACGCAAAAACGTTTTTATGAGATAACCCCTGGACCGATTTTGATGAAATTTGTCGCATTTGAAAGAGGAAGTTAAATTCTAGTGACTGTTGGAAGCGGAATTTCGATTTAGGGCTTGAATTTTCTTAAAACGATTTTCAAATATTTGACCGTTAGAAAAAAATAGAATCACGAAGTTTACAAATTCATAGCTTTGCATCAAGAACTGATATCGCGGTTCTGTAAACGACATTCATTAGATCATTCAAAGCGGACAAATTCAATATGTCATTTTACATCTTACGTGAATTTGTTACGTTGGTTACAACGGTTTTGCAAAAGTTGTATTTCCCTATGATTAAATTTTTTTATATTCATGTGTAACATATAAATTTTGTCCGCTTTAGATGTACTATTAGATGCAATTCACAGAATTGTATTATCATTTTTAGTGGTTAAGTTACAGAGTTGTAAACTTGATAGTTTCGTTTTTTGATAAGTTCCGATTTTTGCCAATTTTTAATAAAAAATCGACAATCTAACTCAAAAATTCGAAACCAACAGTCACTAGATTTTAAGTTTGTCTTTTAAATGCAACAAACCTCGTCAAATTTGGTGCAGTGGTTGCCGAGAAAAACGATTTCTCCTTTTACATGTATTTAGATAGGAGCACTCGAGCTAAAGCTTCCTCTTAATGCTAGGAACTTTGCCTGCTCTGCAAAATGCAGGATTTTTTTATTTGTCTGGTGCCATTTACTCAAACAATGTTAGATTACTCCATGACAGCTGTTACCATGATACATTAGACCCACTGTGAATATGCCATTTCTCCACT
Source organism: Dermacentor variabilis (assembly GCF_050947875.1). Lineage (NCBI taxonomy): Eukaryota > Metazoa > Arthropoda > Arachnida > Ixodida > Ixodidae > Dermacentor > Dermacentor variabilis. The sequence continues at coordinate 118,959,258 of NC_134568.1, read as the reverse complement.
TTACCACGGTAGACATGCTGAGTGATCAACATTTTAGCATACTGTCATTGTGCACTGTACTAGAGCATAGTATTAAATTAATGATGCAGTGAAGAATTAGGCTTTTAGAGCTTTCTGTATCACCAATGCAGTGCTATTGGTTGTGGCATCATTTGGTAGGTGGAAGTCAAACCACTTTTCTGGCTTGACACCATCTTTGTAGGCCTAGCAGCATCAAAACAAGCAGCTTACCTGAATAATAAGGACAAAACATACCTAATGATCTGTCCTCAGCGTAAGATGAGACTATGGAGTGGCTGATTTTACTATTTATTTTGTGCTGGCAGGGCGGAGATCAAGTCGCAAGTGCAAATTTGGATCGAAGCTAGCAGTCTGGGCCGTGTGGGCGCTGCCAAATTGTTACACAATCATGGTTACTGGCGGTAGCCATTATAATAATTCTTGGCATACAACGCACATGCTCTGAGGGCCTCTTGTATTACGTATCATACAAAGCTAAAACTCTGTGATCTCTCTAATAATCAGACAGTTGCGTCCATCATAACTATATTGCGCTACGCGAGGCTATTGCCTATGTATACCCCATACCTCCTGCAGTGCTGCAAGTTTGCTTGTGAGATAGGGTACAAAAACAATGATGCTAGAAATTAAAAATGTTGTTACTGCAATACATCGCATGCATAACTTTAGGCAGTGAAAGGGAACATAAAAGGGAATATGAAGGTGAAAGGGAATGTGAAAGGAAACATAGGAGCATGTGTCAGATAGCCTCGAACCCAGCTCGGGGGTTGCATAGCTGCCGCCATCAAAAACAAAGTTGAAAGGGAGGCAAAGCTAAGTTCACCGATGACACTCTCGTCCCACCTGCATTTCTAGAACACAGGGAGCATCTCATCTGCAACTGACAGTGATAATGCCTGTAGACTTCACAAAGACTGGCAATACGCTTGAATGTACTGATGAATGTCACTGCTATGAAAATGGTGGGAATGGCAGCTTCCGACATGATGTTACCTGCTTTGTAGAAACAAAGCGCAGCCAGAGCGCCATCAGTGAACTTAACAATGCCTCACTTTACGTTTTATTTTTGACGGTTGCCACTGTGTATCATCTCAAGCTGGGTGACTGACGTGCTCTCCTGTGTTCCCCTTCATATTTCTAACGATGGTACTTGACTGTGTGTTTCTGTAGCATTTACCTGTATGTGTGTTTTGCACACAAGTCTTTGTCATAGCAGTAGTGCAAAAGTGACGGGACAGAAAGAAAAGAACATACTATATTGTGCCACTTTTGGTGCTGCCACAGTGACTATGATTTACCTAGAAAACAAGCAGGCACTTCTACTCGGCCTATACCAGTCTATACTGTATTTTCACTCTGTGAATAAAGGTGTCCTACACTCATGGAGAAGGCATCACCAAGTTTGCGGTGCAATATCGTAAAATAAAGGTTGCATCATTTACATGATGGTATTAATTACCCATAGTAGTATGTGGCTATGAGAGATGGTGAAATTCAGTGATATGAACTGCATGCTGCCGAGAAATATTGTCATTGCTACACAGTTTTTAGTGTCGAGAGGTGTTCTGGTTTAATGAAACCTTCTGATAGCAGAGCACTGCAGGGAGAGGTCACACAGCTAAGGCAATGCAGGCACAAGGCTTCGACTAACACGTTGTCATCCTCTTCCTTGAAACAGTGCATACTGCTTGTACTTCTCCAGTACATTATAATTTGTTCAACTCTACTGAAACACCCCCTACTCAGGCCTTTCGGGGTAGGGGGGTAGCGGGGTATTCTGTATATGACACCTAATGGACTGTCCATTTTGGCCACCGCTGATTGGCCGGAGCTGAACCAGAGAGAAGGAAATTGGCTGTGGGTGCCTGTTTCCTTCTCACCAGTACCTCAGCCTAGCCAATCAGCACTTCAGCAGCAGCCGAAATGGAGATCTCCACTAGGTGGACATTTATAAAATACTACACCCCCCCTCTCCTTCACCTGTTTTCAATGAGCTTTTGTTGTGAATATGCTGAGCAATTGCCGTGTTAGTCATATTAAGCACATAATTACATTAAAGGTACTTTCTTTATATGTAATAATGAGAAGACTGGTGCTTCTGTGGAAGTCAATTAAACTGTGTTGTTTTCTTCTTTTCGTCAGAGATTGTTTGCCAGGTCTGTAAGCCATGCCACCACTAACTTGTATTGTGCACCAAAAATTCATCACATGTTCTTTATTTGTGCGACACATCGTGTACATTGCTGTAGGTACTACATAGGCGATGTACTCTGTAAGACCAAAGTTATAGTTGTGTACTATGTTTTCTATGTGGTTTATTTTCGATAAGGGATTGTACTGGATGCGTTTGGATTAGGGGGCGGGGGGGGGGGGGGCATGTGTAGCACACACAAATTTTGCTTTGCAATATCCTAAAATAAAACTGTTAAAGCTTCCAAAGTGCAAAGCGTCACTGCTCAATTTTTAGGGGGTCGTCTGGCTTGTGTGACTTGGGTACATATTTTTTCAAGTAGACTTTGTGTATAATATACCTCTGTTTTCTATGCATAGTTATTGATATTTCTCAAAGGCTTACAATATTTTGGGATCACTGCCTTGCAGGAAAGTTCCAAGTCTCCAGATAATTGTTGGCTTGTTGATCCTGCATCTTGTTTAGCTGGTGGGGATGCAACCAGTACAGCAAATTCAAGCACCATGCAGGATGGGTTCAATGGCAGCAAGCATGTAAGTTTTTTTTGTGTGTGCCTGTTTAAAATCTGCAAATGATAAAACAGCATTATTTTGGAAACTTAAATTTACATTTTGCATTCTTGTTTGGATTAACCGGTACAGTGTGGGGACCGATAATGTGCACAGGCAGACCGGAATAAAATTGAAAACAAGAAGCAAATGTAATAGACCTCTTACATGTAATTACTTGGAATTCTAGCGCAAAATCTTGGCGCTAAATATGCTTTAGCCCCAAAACTAAGCATTTGTGAATGTACTGCAGCAGTGCTGCATGCACTGGCAAGTTGGAAATGGAAATGCACCTTCTAGTTTGTTCTGTCATGTTATGTTTCATTTCAGCCTGAAACTGCATTTGGCAGCAAATATGTTTTCATAATGAGGTCACCACAACACAGCCAAATTTCTTCCCCATTTAAGCACGCAGTCAAAAATCAAAGTGGGCACTATGCAGGTCTTTGCATAACTTACACATACGCTGCCTCAATTACATACTATGTGCTTGACCTAGAAGACATTTTTTTGGGTGGGTGTAATTTTAATACTTTGATAACTTCTGTGGGAAGGTGCACTTGTAATGCTAAATTCTGGGGTTTTATGTGCCAAAACCACAATCTGATTATGAGGCACTCCACTAGTGAGCAACTCCAGATTTATTTTGACCACTTGGGCTCCTTTAACGTGCACCCGCTGCACATTACACGAGCGTTTTTGCATTCCACCCCCATCACAATGCAACCGCCACAGCCAGGATTGAACCTGCGACGTTGTGCTCAGCAGAACAGTGCCATAGGCAGTGGGATATTGTGGCAAGTGTCTGAACTGTTGGGGTTACAGTGCATGTATAGAGCATTGTGTAAGAGATTCAACCGACTGAGTACCAATGGAATTGGGTTGAAACTTAGTTGGGCAGGTGACAGGATCGAGAAAAATATTTGGTTGTATGATTCCATCTGAAAAGCACCACTGGCTTCTGCTGTTGTGTATACGTGACATTTTCACAATGCTTCTACAAATTTAGTAGCATGCTCTCACAATGTCGCTTATATTTTCCAGTGTATTATATTGTTTTAATTTCGGTTTCAACATTTAGGAGCTTGAGTGCACAATTAATTCACTCTATAAATTTTAATCAGTTGCATGTGTGTGCGGCTTTTGCCTTATTTGTGATCAGGGAAGCAAGCCACAGTGGGTGCAGACCACTTTGGCATCCCGCCGGAAACGTGTCCACCTGCACTTCGATGACTTGGAAGACTGCTACCTCACAGCGCGGACAAAGAGCCTCAACTCCATGTCTGCTGGTCGGTCTTCATCTGGGAACCTTATAGTGCAGGCATATCAATGGGCGCTTATTGATCACTTAGCAATATTTTGTCACTTTTCACACCAACAGCCTTTTCATAAGAACCAGAGCATAGCTAGCTTGTTATTGTAAGCGACAATGAGACTATTTTTTGCAAATGTTTACGAGGAACAGTTTGGAATTTTTGCCAGCACTGGGCATATGGTCATCTGTGAATGTACTGTGCTTCTGAATGGCCAGCATGTCTTTTATAGGCTAATGCTAGCTTTGCACTAATTCACACTTCTTGTAGGATGAAGAATGTGGGATGGGCTCCTGATAACTTTGCAGCTGTTTTGAACATATTCATTGGCTTGTCAGTTTGCGTGTATTATGTTCAAGTACAATTTTGTTAGAATCCTTGTTAGATGCTATGTCACAATTTGTTCCATTAAACTTGTAAACTTGCATATATTTTGCTAACTAACTTGGTTGTGTGCAGTCATACTGGTCATATTATAGTTGTAAAGGCTTGGGGTAAAGCCTAAAAATTTGAAAGAAAATTTTTTCTTTTCATGGGTATAAAAAGTAAAATAGGGAAGCATAAATCAAACTTATTCAATTTAAAGAGGTGCAGTGAAACTGGTGATGGTATGTAAGCATAAATATCCATGTCCCACATAGCTTCATCTAGTTCATAACGTTCTGTGGTGTCTAGTGGTGTGCAGTGCCTTCAATCGTTCCTCTCAGCAGCAAGTTTAAGATGCTTGGTTCTCATAGAACATAGCATCTGATGTTCTACAGACGAAGAAAAATTTTGCGGCAGAACCCATCTCACGATGACTGTCGATGGTAATGAATTAGCATTGAATCAATATAGCCACACAATGTATTGCCACCGTTGAAACGAGTCATGTATGAAGTGTGTACTACAGCAGGATTCCTCTATCACGTTACCCAAGGAATACTTGGCACCATCTAGTGCCGCCACCGCAAAGCCTGGGGTGGCATCTGAAATACATGGTGCACGGGTGCATACGAATGCTGAGAAAGGAGTCGTGTTAACCGGACTGCCTTCTCGCACTTCTTTCTGGACATGCTGTACCATCTAGCGGTGCTGCTGAAAAGTCTCCGTATGGCCTCTGGGACGAGAAGTGTGGCGCGACGGTGCCTGAAACTATTGTTCCTTTGTGTGCTGCACACTATGTGGCACATACTCAGTGACCCAAGTTGGCAAGAGGTTCATTGATGAGCGGCACATACACAGTGCATTTACAGCACAGCTCTCCAAATCATTGGTGTGAAAGGAGTTCATTGAAAGCAGCTCATACTTGGTGCATTTGTGGCGCAGCCTGCTAATGCGTCCAGTTGCTTTTCTTGAGGAACCCTTATGACATAGCTTCAACTTCGCTCAGCATCGAAGAAATTTTGGAGATCTTTTTTGTCATTGTAGAGTGGCACATTCCCAATGGTACACACCCAGTTATCTAAGTAGGCGTCGAAGGAGTTCATTGAAGAGTGGCATGCAACACCTACTGGCATATACCCAGTGGCCCAAGTTGGCATCAAAGAGGTTCATTGAAGACCAGCACAGACTGAGTGGCACATACCCAGTGCTCCAAGTTGGCATCAAAGAGTTTCTTCGACCAGCAGTGCCTAGCCAGTCCCGCATCTACAGTGGTCTATGTCAGCGTGAAAAAGCTTTGTTGAAGAGAGGCACGTATGCATACATTGGCACATACTCAGGGGCCCAAGTTGATCCAGTGGTTGGTTTTGAACCCTGTTACCTCAGCACAGAAGCCCGATGCGCTAACTATTCGACCACAGACCACCCAGTGACCCAGGTAGGCGGAAAAATGGTTAGATACAAACATACATAAATGCATAGATACAAACATACATAGACAGATAGATAGCTCCTGGAAAGTGTGTGAAGAACCCTAAGAATGTGAGGCCATTAAACAACAGGAAGGACTCTCTTTCATTCAGGACTCTCTTTCAGTCATTTTCTGAGATTAAGCAAGAGCTGACTTCAAAAGCAAAGTCGGACACCGTGCATTGTCTCTCTGCAGATATCTGGGCTAGCATGCAGAACAGAATAAGCCCCTCAGAGCTGAGGGATCGGGAATTATGTGCAGCATTGATCAATAGATAATTTGTACAATGTCCTTTAGTGTCGAAGGAAGCGCGCCATTGTGCAGTTCCGTTCTAACCTTCGGGGCCCATAAGCACCCACCATGGTGGGGTAGTGGCTTTGTTGTTGTGCAGCTAAACCTGAGGGCATGGGATCAAATCCCGGCCGTAGCAGCTGCATTTCAGTGGAGGTGAAATGCAAGAATGCTCGTGTACCATGCATTGGGTGCACATTAAAAAACCCCAGGTTGTCAAAATTAATCTGGATTCCCCGACTACGGCGTGCCTCATGATTATGTCGTTTTGGCATGTAAAACCCCACAATTCAATTATTTTTTTCGGGCATATAAGATCTAGTGAACAGCTGGAAATTTTGAACGGCGCAACCCAGAACAAGCGCAGAAGAATATGGACATAGCACTGTGTGCGTCATCCCCTCCTGTTCTTGGCCTCTGTTGTACCATTCAAAATTCTAGATGATCAATAAAAAAGGCAAATTCTGTAGTGTAGTCAATTGGGGCCAATAAGTCCTAATGAGTCCAATTCTGTTGAGCAAACAAATTGGTCCTGTTGCAAATGCCATTTTTTTGTTACTGGTTGATTAATTATTTTCAAAGAAATAGGCTATTATTTGTCAATAACCTCACAGGCTACTAGTTTTTCTATTGGAATTTTCACTTGAGTGACATTTATCAGTCTTGTGTTAGTTTGCTGGCCTCATTCTATTAACTGAAAGTTTTTGTATGACCTTCATGCCATTATTTTCCAGTAGCAAGTTCTCTGACTGTGACTACAACTGATGTACACTCAGAGTATGATTCTGAAGATAGTTGCTTCAGACAAGTCCTTTTTTTTTTTTTTGCTTTACTTGTTGTTGGGCAGAGACTTTCCGCCTTTTCAGGTAGATGGGATTTATGGTGTTGTACTTGGCAAAGCAGAATCTATGCACATCTCATGCCTTGTAATTGCTAAGACATGCCCAGACATTCTGCCTGTGTGCTACTTCAGTGAATGTGCAACAGCATAAAATTTAAGTGTGTAGCTGTGGACACAATGTATATTTGAACTGATCCAGAAGAACAAAGTAATACAAGCATGCAGGCTGTGTGCTGGCCTCTTCTTGGCGAAAGAGCACAATTGATAGCCAGCAGACGAAAATTCTGAAAGTCAGTGAAAATGTTGAAGCACGGGAAGGGCTGAGATAATTATTCTGTGATTTGAAAGACTTGTCACAATTGGTGGACACGCACCCCTGCATGGAGCCCTGTTTGCAGTTCCTTTTAGTTTTTCTCAGAGATACAAATGTATTACGGATGTTGCCGCATTGCAGTATGTACTATCAGTATCAAATGAAACTTGAACAGCAGAGCGCGTGGCCCAAGCATAAGTGAAAGTACAGTGCACGCCGTTCCAGTCATGACCATCGACAGGTGTGCACTTTCAGTTTGGCTGCACTGCGCGATCCCCTCTATAGCGAGATATCTTTGATTCTGTTCTTTTTCTTATATTTGAAAGGGAGAAAATTAAAAAAAAAAATGAAAGAAAACAGAAGCTAAAACATTGCAGTTTATGGCAAGTATTGTTGCGCAGTTCGACAAAACCATAAGTACTATTGGCGGCAAATGAATCGCGAACAGCGGAGCGCGAGGTGCAGTTTGCACCATCATGGTTACAGATAGATCCGCTCATGCGATTTTGATTGGCAAACTTGCGCAGTGCGCTATTGCTGGCAGCCGTAACGGTGGCCAGCATGGGCGTGCTGAGCATGTTTGGCCGTTTTACAGAACAGAAGTGAAAATATCTCACTATAGGGGGGATTGCGTAGTGCGGCCAAACTGGATGTGCATGCCTGTCAATGGTGACGGCTATACAGCGTGCACTATACCTTCGCTTATACTTGGGCCATGCGCTCTGCTGTTCATGTTTCATTTGATGCCAAAAGGTACTATATACATATGAACAAGAAGAAAGGAGACCAAGGGGCCCGATTTTTATTAGTCATATCATAAGCCAGCAAACAAACACACCAAGGGCAGAATAGGGGTAATTACTTGTACTTACTATTTCAGTTAAAGAAACAAATAAATGGAAATGAAGGTGGATGAATAAACAACTGGCTGCAAGTGGGATATGAACCCACGTGTTTGCATTACGCATGCGATGCTCTTGCCAATTGAGCTACCCCGGTGCCGTTTTCTCATCCACTTTTCTGGGGTATTTATGTTTATCTACTTGAACTAACCCTGGGAGTGTTAGCCAGTGCCACCACTCACAAGCCTTGGCGGCGGATGTGGAACATCCTTTCTGCCACAGGCGTCACATGTCTGACCTTTATGGGTGAAGGCAACTGGTCAATAAACCCACACATACTACTGAAGGCATCAATGCTGCCATATTCAAAACCCTCACTATGTAATGAACGAGAAGAAAGGAAACCGAGGGGCCTGATTTTTATTAATCATACCATAAGAAGCCAACAAGCAAAGACGCCAAGAATGATATAGGGGAAATTACTTGCACTTATTGATTGAATTAAAGAAATGGTAATGGAAATGAAAGTGGATGAAAAGAAACTGGCTGCATGTGGGATATGAACACACGTCTTCGCAGCACGCGTGCGAGCTCTTACCAGTTGAGCTACCGCGGCACCATTTTCCCATCCACATTTCTGGGGTATATATATATTTGTTTATTTATTTATATATATATATATATATATGCGGGATCATCTTTTAAGTTTTCCAGAATTATGCCAACAGGACAAGAATTATGCTATCTGATACATGCAATTTTTTGAAATTCCAGAAAACTTAAAAATGATCACTCCATATATATATGCAGTCATTGTAATATACACTACTGCTTACTGCCTTTCCTGTGACAATATTTGTGTAAAGCTTATGTAAAAAAATGTTTTCTTGTGCAAAATTATTGAAAATTTTTGTTGGTGTCATTACAGATGGCCTAAAGGAGTTTACAGAAAACCTTTCAAAGTTCACAAGGTACAGCAGCATGCGCCCTTTGGCAACACTCAACTATGCCACTGATCTGCTCAATGGCACCAGCATTGTTTCCAGGTAAGTGTTGTGCATGTCGTGTAGCAACAGGGTCTGCATCTCCAAGTTTTAATGCCGCTCTGTTTTTGTTGATTGATTGATTTATTTATTCATTAGTGTTATTTTTTTCAGCATAGAATTTGACAAGGACAATGAGTTTTTTGCCATAGCTGGGGTCACCAAGAAGATAAAGGTATCGATATTTTTCTAAATATTAGTAAATGACAGTGTGAAACTTGGTGAGAATCTGAATTTCTGGTTGTGCCTCTTTGTCAGGTCTTTGAGTATGGCACAGTTATACAGGACATTGTGGACATCCACTACCCTGTCAATGAAATGATGTGCAATTCAAAGATAAGGTAAGTGTCATTGTTTACATAGTTTAATGTAACTTCTGTGTATTCCTTTGCTCATTTTTGTGTTTTGCTGCTGTTGTGGCATGTTCCTTATGTTCTTTACTTCCAGTTGCATCAGTTGGAGTTCATATCATAAGGGCATGCTGGCCTCTAGTGACTATGAAGGCACTGTGACCATCTGGGATGCTTTTACTGGACAGAAGGTCAAAATGTACCAGGTGAGATTTGTACATATTTTGTGCAGAACGGCATCTCTGGTAACTTGTTGGCACCTTGCAGATGTTCAGCAATTACAGTTGGTAAAAAGAAACTTGCTTGCAGGTCTGTTCCAAAGTAAAACGAACATGAGAGTAGCTGCTGAACTGCATTGCTGTGCAGTACAAAAGAGCTGTCTAGAACTGACACTCAAGTACAAATTGTGTGTTCAATTACAGTAGGATAAAATGTGATGGACTGTGGCATTATGTGCTGCAAACTAGGTTTTTCTTGAAAGTGTGCAGGAATGTCGTTAGTACCAGCACTGAGGGTGTTTTTGTAATTTTAATTAAAGATTCAGTGGTGGAATTCAAGCTGCAGCTGATTGTATAGAGAGAGTCCTTATACAGGGTGTCCCACATAACTTTAGCCAGAGTTTCAAAATATGCGAATGCCATGTAGCTGGACAGAACCAAGTTAATGTTGTTTGCCGTCGCTTGGAGACACTCAAATAATTTTTTTATTCTGTCTAATTAGACAATTACTTTTAATTAATCATCTTCTCAGGTATAATGAGATGAACAGTGTCAATGAGAAAATTGTAGAGTGACGTGAAAAACTCTCGATACAGCTTTCTGTTGCTCAGTACGTGTTGCATAAAAGTGTTTTTCCGAGCGTGAAAGAAGCCCACAAATACACACAAAGTGCCTCGAATGGCCAGTCGCACAGTAATTTTGTGTGTATTTGTGGGCTTCTTTCACGCTCGGAAAAACACTTTTATGTAACACCTACTGAGCAACAGAAAGCCGTATCGTGAGTTTTTCATGTCACTCTACAATTTTCTCATTGACACTGTTCATCTCATTATATCTGAGAAGATGATTAATTAAAAGTAATTATTTAATTAGACAGAATAAAAAAAATAATTTGAGTATCTCCCAGCAACGGCAAACAACATTAACTTGGTTCTGTCCAGCTACATGCCATTCACATATTTTTAAGCCCTGGCTAAAGTTAGCTGGGACCACTGTCAGTTGTAGCTGCACATATGCCAGTTTCACCTGTCATTGGCAGTGCGAGGTTACGCAGTGATACAGTTCAGCCGTTACTCCTTTGTTCTGCTTTGTTCTGTTTATGCCATCCACCATATGCATAAATTGAAACAAACAGAAAAAAAGACGGTGGAATGCTCATTATGCATGATCACATTGGTGTGTGGTGTGCACTCATTGTGTAGCAGTTTATAAGTGTGCTGTAGTTCCAGAGTTGCATGTTGGAACCTGAGTTGTGCCATTATTACAAACATTGGCAAATGTGTAAGTGCAATGTCATTTGATGTGCTTGCATTTGCTTTATGTTGGTGGTACTATAAACTATTTCATATATCTGCATGAACATGCTGTCATAGTAAGCTTGTGTGTTCTACTTTGTCTCATTGTTAGGTGCCGCCAATTTAAAATAAGTGTATGCACATCATCTCAGTCTGCTGCACCAGTGTGCCTATCTCTTGAATGTAAACAAGTCTACATCTGAGCATTTGTCGATATGTGATTGTATCCTCACAAAGAAAGATGCTACTGTATACCTTATTGATTTGCTTTTGGTAACTGCAAAAAATTTTTTACTTTCATGTACAATTTCTTTTAGTCTTTGCAACAGGTGTTGCCTATGCTGAACTAATTAAACATAGTTTGTGTACCTGAAAGTAGCTGTGTAAATACCGCAACCTGTGTACTAGAATTTGAGATGCACGTGAAACTGATGTACACATTCATGATGTGGAGAACATATTCTGTGTAAATACAGTTGAATGTGCTGCAAACAGCACTTTAAAGTTGCCTAATGCGGTGATGCAAGGAAATGGCGCCATGGGCAGGACATGCCATTGCCCCTTTGACTCTGCATACTGCATGCCATCCGTGGATTGCAGTGTGGCATGAGAAGTTCAGTGTGGCATGCCATGCCAAAGGGAACAAATATGTGTTGACAAATTCATTGACTCATATTTTGAAAATTCCTGCAATTAAATAGTAATTCTGTGCAGTTTGCTGTTAAACTCACACATGCATGCACGGACACATACGCACACACTTGCTTGACAGCATACGACGACAGCAAACATGCACAAACTTCAACAAAACCTACAGTGATGAAATGACACGTAGTGTGTAATGAAATGTTGAAATGTGTTATTAACAACTACGCTAGAAGCGTAATGTTCTGCCTAATAGCAAGTAGAACCTTAAAATGTTTATTTAATGTCGTCTGCTTTAATGTGATTGTTGAATATGTATTGTTTGTTGTGTTTTGTAGTGTTCTGTTGCCTGTTATGTTTGTTGTGTTGCTGTGTATTGAGCAAAATTTTTTTTACACTTAATAACGAAACCTGAAACAGTTGTACCATAAAGGCTCTTGATTTGACATCATTTATGTGCTTCCCCTGTTTTTCCTCTCATGCATTTCTGCTAATGATCATCTGATATTGCTTTTTCGATCCACTAATTTGCACATTCGGCTTTTTGTAAGGTGCAGTAAAAATCAATAAAGCAGTTGCACTGGCACTTGAATGTTTCTCTGAGTAGTTGCTATGTGGATGACTTCCAGTTGCATGTTTTTTTGTACTTATAAAATGTTTATTCATCTAGTGAAAGAGGCACAGTAGTTGAGCCCAATGGTGGTTTTCGGCTTTTCATTATTCTGCTGCGCATGCTCTCTGCTTGTTCCTTTTGCTGTGCATGTTCCCTGGCATGACGAGCTGCTTCATTATTTTACTTTCATTTGCACTGCTCTTCTGGCGTATGCCATAGTCATGGTGGCATCTTCCCTATCACCCTCTGCCAATCTAAAGTCCTGGACACATCTGTAGAGTCTGCTTATGAGAGTCACCAGGTCTGTGGAAACAAAGGTGTGCACTTACCTAGATGTGCTTCTTCTCTTTCTCATTTTTGCTTTTCTGTCATCTGTAGAAATCTTGGCACCATTTTTACGAAGCGTGCAGTTTATGTGGGTAACATACATTTGCAAATAAATTAAAAAAAGGAAAAGCTAGAGTTATAATGTTAGGGAAATAAATATATTTCTCTATTAAAATCAATGCTTGTGTGATGTGAATGCAGTTCTTGAGTGAATTATTTAGTTATATGTATAAATTGCCACAGTTGTTAGTGCACTTCCCCACATTTTGTTTGTACCTACCACTGCTTCATTTTCACTCAAATTTTGTTACAGGATTGAATTTTCTTTTTGGTCTGCAATAAACTTGCCATTGTTGCTTATCTGACTTGGCAACTAAAGAAAACGGCGTGGATAACGGGTATGGCAGGGCAAATAGATGGGATCGCTGTTTGTGTGAAAATTTTGTTTTGCTTTCTTGCCTTTAGTGAGATTGCAAAGCAGTTTGGCATTGATGAAATGGGAAACATGAGGCAGCCCAGCCCACAAGCCACCTTGCTACACCCGTTATTATCTACGCCATTTTCTTTAGTTGCTGAGCAGTAGTGAAATTGGTCTATGTGTATTTAATAGCTTGCTTATAAGATGATGACCTTTCATTTTTTCTTGGTGAACCATGTAAACAGGGATGCTAAGTGGTACATTAAAGATGCAGACGAGGAAATTCAGTCTTGTATAGTAAAATTTGAGCACAGAAAAGCTGCACTAAGCACAAGAACATATACATATATTATAAAGTTTTTAAAATTAAAATGCATGTCACTATCATTGCATCGTGGCTTATAGTGATAGGGCTCTAATTTCTATCATATTTAGTAAGGTAATGGCTGTTGTGTTGTGCTGTTATACAAATTTATGTTGCATGACTGTAGCTGGTGTGCGCTGTACTTATTCTTTAATTTTCAGCAGAACTGGCCAACTTAGATTAGTTGGGCTTACCCACTGGAAGCATTGTTATTTCAGAGATTATAAAGATGGTCCATTCCTTAGCTGCACTGTAGCTGCTTTTTGACTTGTGGCCTAACCAAATCTTTGGCTTTTCTTGTTAGCAGGTGGTGGCACTGGCTTAACATTTCATGCACATGATTCTCATCCAAGCATGGTCATCTACACAAAAGTCATCCACAGCACCTTAGTCCTTTAAAGGAACACTAAAGAGGATTCTTTAGGCTGAATTGGTAAATTGCACTCAGGTGCGTTCAGATAAGGACAGTCAATGGGAGGTCCTGACGAGGGTATTAAACTGTAACTGAACTGAAAACTGTAAAAAAAAAAAAAAATTACTTGTACCTAAACAGAACTGAACTGGAATGGTACGATTTTTTGCACTCCAAAATGAAACTGGAAGGAAAATATCATTTTCGGTTCAGGTTGGCCACCTTTTTCTGAAGCTTTTCATCCATGCACTGCCTGCACTTGTGGCTGTGCTACCTCATTTGCAAATACACACCATCATCCCTTGATTTTAAAAGTAGCAGCACTGTTAGTAGTGTTTTGAGTGTATTGCATCAGGGGTCAGAAGGTTTTTGTTAGCCCGACAATATTTGCATCACATACGACGCACGGACTCCTCGGATTGAGATGCGTGCAAAGTACCCGAGACAGTGGAGAAGTTATACTTGTTGCTGGTCCCCAGTGTGATTTTGAATGGCAGGCATTGATTTTTTTGTTAGCACCAAAAAGTGTTACTGGGCCATTGAGGGGACATATCAATGAAGCGAGCTATCAAGGCTCTCTTAGAATATTTAGTTAACACAGGCCTAGGTTCAAGGCTGTGAATGTGCCCTTCGAACACGAATTTGTATATAATCACATCCTACTGCCTGTCCTCATCATTACTCCTCAGTCCTCTATTTTTCTCTTCTTCCCTTTTCTCCTGAGCATAGTAGTGTGCTGAAGGACCTCTGCGTTTCCTCTATATATTCTGCTCTCTCTTTACCTCAATAAAGCTTCATATAGATTCCAGCATTGGTGTTGGATTTACATAATTATTTTGTATATACATGCGGCCTGAAGGACAAACAACAGGCGTAGTCTTTCAACGCAGCTGCGTCGAGTTCTTGCACAAACTAAATTTGTGCTGTTTTCCTGTAATTGTTCTTCGGTTATGCAAACCAACGAACCAGTTCGACCTGGTTTGAACTGTTATGTCTTCGCTACAGAGTTGAACCAGAACTGAACTCGTTTTGGTGAATCAAAATGAAAACAGGAACAAAAAAAGTTTCGGTTTGGTGCTGAACTCTTGACTATTTTTTTATTTCAAGAAAATCTTTGAAATAGCAAAATCCTACAAACATAGAAACTGAGCTTATTTTTTCAGTACATGCCTTTCTTTGTTGAACATGAATAAATCTTGCTAACACAAGGGGCACGATCAGAGATTGTTGTTCGGAATGTGTTTTCAGTTTGCATTCGGTTTCGCCTCATGCAACTGGCCTAGCCCGTGCCGATGTCGGCAGCGGCGCCCGTCGGTGCGGCCTAGGCCAATCGCATGAGCCGAAACTGAGTGCAAACGGAACATGTGTTTCAAACAACGATCTCCGATAGTGCCCAAGGTGGAAAATGTGGCTTTGAGAGAGCATCCAGACTTCGAGAGAGAGTGAAATTATTTAAAAATTTTCTGCACTTTCATACTTTTCATACTTTCCTTACACAACTTCATAAATAAACGTTAAATAAAATATGCAGCTGCGGCACACATCTCGGAATCTATGTGATTCGAAGTGAAGCGGTCAATGAGAGGCTGTCAATTTGCCCATTTCATTTCATTCCTGCGCCTGGTGCACATACATGTGCTTTCGTGCACCCGTGCTGCTGCTGATGTTGATGATTGCTGGGGCTTTTCTCTTTGTATAAAGGGCGATCTATGGAAGGATGAAGCGCAGATATGACTTCTAAATTATGAAAAAATTGTAGAAAGAAGAAAAACAATTATGAAAAATGTTCTTTCTATTGCCCTTTTTGCCCATTTTCTGGGCCACTCAGCTATTTTCAACTGCACCACCTTTGTTCGTCACCGTTTCATAGCCTTGATGTAGTGCTATGCACTGTGGCACCAGTGCTGTCAACCCAGGGGAACTTCCCTATATCGAGGTATTTTAGGCCTTGTTTAGAGAAATAGGGAAATTTGTTTATACCTGGGGAAAGGTTTCACTATGACGTGGAGGAAAGAAAGCTGCATTAAAAAACAACTGCTGTGATGCCATGATGACCGATAAGTGCAACTGTTTACAATGGCATGTTTTTTATTTCAGTCACCATGCATTACCTTCGTTTTAGCATGTGAAGTATGATTTATGATCCTACTGCAGTGCAGTTAACACATCTTGCCCATTAAACAACAAGGTGTGGATGCCTTCATTAATTAACAGAGTACAGATACTGCACTATATTTGCCATTTGTACCTTTAGCTGTGCTGTCACTGTTAGTGCCCTTTGAATAAAATATTTATCTTTAACCAGAAAGCAAACGTATGCTGCTACGTACACCAAAAAAGCAGCACAGGCAAATCTCGGCGTAAGCAGACACATATACCTAGCACTGAGCACTACAAGATGGTCGTGGCTCTGAGCTGCCGACTATCCACGTAAGTTCACCTGGAACTGATCATAGGCAGAGAAAGCTTGGACAGAGTCCACTTCTGGAGTCATTTTTATTGTGAGTTGAGTTTTGATAAGCCAGAAACCATTGAACCATTTGGCGGGCAAAGATGGAACAAGTGCCTGTGGTAGCTCCTCATAGTGTCATGAGATTTGGACAACATTTGTTTGAGACTAGTCAGTAGTTTGTGAATAAATAAAATATAAGAAAAAGACATTGCATTCTAAAGAAACCAGAGGCTAAACAGTCAGTTTTGACCTGTTTTAGAGGAATAAAGGCCCGGACAGGTGAAAATGCTTATAAATTTGTGATGATGTACTGACATAATGGTGCTGTGGTTAAAGCACAAAATTCAAGAAGAGAAGCTTTGCCCTTCATTTTCTCAACTAATCGCCAAACAGTTTCTGCCAAATGAATACAAATCAAGTTTTGCTAAAATTTTTTACCAGACAGTTAACATAGTGTTGTTCTTTTTTGTGTCTCCTTAAAAGAGACACCAAAGAGTGGCACTAAACTCAGTTTGTGCTGGTATTCTTGCAAAACAGTATTTTCATTCATTTGATTGGAAAAGGTTTACTACAGTGGAGAACATAAAGGCAATACTTTTCTATTGAATTTCATGCCAGTACGTCGGTGGAACATCACAGATTTTGAAGTGTTTTCTTTTATATGGAATCAAAACAAGACAGAAGTTCAAAGGAAGATGAAAACTTCGAATGATAAGGAGTAGTCAAACAAGGAATGTCGCTTTAAGCCAACGTTTCGACAAGGGGACTTGTCCTCACGAAGGCAAGTCTCCTTGTCGAAACATTGGCTTAAAGCAACATTCCTTGTTTGACTACTCCTCATCATTTTTCGTATTTGGGTAATTTTGAACCAGGCAGAATTCTCAAAACCCGCTACGTCTAGCCTTTGATTCTTCTAGGATACGGGGTAGTTCTTCTTTACAGAAAAACAATTAACTAGACTTGAGCAGATGCTGTCCAAGTCCATGACTTTATGGCCATCTGCTGTGAGAACATCCGTGCATCGTCACCACTTGTCATCCATTTCTGCGTCTCTTCTGGCTTACCAAGAGTCTTGTCACTATAAGAGTGGCCAGTTAGCTTTTGCAGTGCAATTCACTATAGACCCTTTTCATAATTGTAAAGCTAGCTTTCCTGTGAAACAGTTTGCCTAACTAATGGTGATGTACTGATTTTTCCAAACAGTATGAGCAGTTTGCTTGTCTTATGAGTCATGACATGGAAAATGTAGGTGCTTCTTGTGTGATGAAACCATGTGCAAAAGATGAGCCTGAGCATGTGCAGCTACCACTTTGTCTTCATTTGAATATTGACCGGTGCCACTGTTAGTTGAACAAGTGTGCAGTGCAGAGAAGCACTCTTTCAAATTATGAAGTGGGCTTATTACAGTTTAACTTGGCATTCCTCTTTAGTGTGCCTTTACTGCTGTCACATTTAAGTGAGAAGAATGCAACAAACTGCTTGTGTATCAGCAGTGCTGCTGTAAAGCTTCTTGTAGTTGTGCTAAGCATACACGATTCCTTGTCCTGAGACTGTGTTTATAGAGCTGGGTGCCAAGCATTTACCAGGGACTGGTTCTACCGCTTGCTGATCAGTTGCGTGCAACAGTTTGTTTAAATGGCAACAGTTCAGCCCAACACCAGGAACTGTCATGTGTGATTTTGATTTGTAGCATCAGGCAAGACAAAATTCCTTGTACAACTACAGCAACAACCTTCAAAGCAGGTGACATGTAACAATTGCAGGGCTCCTTATCCATTTCAGGCATAGGATTAGTTGACTGTGGGTACGATTTACAGCTGTACTGCTCGGGCACACATGAACTTTTTCTCATTAATGTGTGGTTTAGCATAGGGAAAAAAATTGTGCAAACGACTACATGCTACCAACAATAAAATCTCGTGTTTTGTCAAAGGTGACCTAAGGCTTTCAGGCTATGAAACAAGCTTTTAAATCAATGTATAAATAGTTAGCCAGGTAAAATTTAAAAGTGATCTAATTAGGCCAAATACAAAATATACTGAATGCTTCTTGATGTGATTTTGAACAGAGTATATTTGGTTTGATGGGTGTGGCAGGGTTAAATTGCGGTGGTCATAGTGTCGACACAGTGGTGTTTTTCGGCACCAGTAGGTGGCATCGTCCCATCAATTTGTTTACCATTCTATTTATCAGTTCCTTTCCTTTATTTATGTAAATGAAGGAAGGACCTACTCAAACATGCACCCAGATAATTTGGGGTTGAAGGGGAAGTTTCATACTGTAACTACAATGAAACATAGAGCACTTTGGGTCTGCAATAACTATGAGGGGATGCTGTTATTTGGAAAGGCATAGTGATGCTAGTGCTAATATTTTCAAATACCGTTTTCTGCTTAAAATTGGAAATCTTGTTGTAGTTGGAAGTTAACCAAAGGTCACTGGGCCAATTGGCATTGGGGGCCCACGGTAAAGCCACAAATAAGGCATTGCAGAGTGAAATGGGTTGAGCTGTTTTTGAAGTCTGAGAAGCACAGAACAAAGTTAGTTTTGAATAAGAAATACTCAGAAACATGGATAAAATGAAATAAGTGGCTAAAGTGCACAAATATCTGTACTGCAAAGGTGTGGATACGAAATGGAGGAAGAGGTTGGGAAAACAGGCAACCAAATCTTAGGGTAATTGGGAGTGCAAGTAGACAGCTTGAAAGTGAGAGAAATGGAAACGGCAAATTGGATGCAAAAGATAGAAAGAAAAAAAGCCCATGGGGATTTACAAATGTGGCAGGAAAGAAGTTGGGAGATAAAATCTGTACGATAACACTATCAGGGACAGTGTGTTTCTATTTAAGGGCTCAGCTGGCTGCCTGAGGACAAAAGCATACTGGAGCAAATATTTCCAACAATATGAGGTATGTGTCTGCTGCAGCAAAAGTCCAGAAGGGGCTCAGCACATTGTAATGCTGAGTCGTAATGCAGAAGCATTGGGATTCAAAGCAGATGGAAGC
Organism: Dermacentor variabilis; assembly: GCF_050947875.1. Lineage (NCBI taxonomy): Eukaryota > Metazoa > Arthropoda > Arachnida > Ixodida > Ixodidae > Dermacentor > Dermacentor variabilis. The sequence continues at coordinate 118,939,922 of NC_134568.1, read as the reverse complement.
ATTAACGCCTTCAGTGCTGCGCTATTATCTCAAATTCTCACCAGAAATGGCCAAATTATTTTAAAGACCCAAGTTATCAACTTGCTCTGCGTCCTCAGAAAAAATAAATTTGGTTCTGCTTGTGCTTTCCCATTAAATGTGTGCTACCATCTCCCAAAGGAACGACTAAGCACCGAGACAATAAGCTCATCTATGGCATTGTTAGAAAATAAAAAGTACTGCTGATGAGCTGAGCTCATCCCTGGCTGTTTTTACTGGAAACCCATGTACGAACCCAGCTCGTCCAAGGCAAGAAAGGGGTTGACCGATCAGCAGTTGAGATAAACAAGGCACATTTAGAGTGTTGGTGGAAAAAAAAAACACAAGAAAAAGCCTGATAAAACCAGAATCATTATAGGCATAGGTAACTGTACTATATAGAGATAGAGGCTTTAATGAAGAGAGAGGAGAAATAGGCAAAATGCAAGACTGCAATACATGTATATAGTACCTCATTAGCTCATGCAGGCTAGATAACTATGTTTCTGCCCCGTTTCAAAGGGTATGCCAATAGAAATCATTACGATGATATTCATCCACTTTTGCTTCTGTCAAAGGCATTGCTTAGTCCTGATGTCTAAACAGATCTTGCCAGTGGCCATAGTATCAAAAGTGGTCTGGGGTATACATGAAAAGTGGTGGGGATTTCAGTAAATTGAAGGAAAGAGCAGGCCGTCTTTTGACTGAAGCTGTAGGTAGCCTGCTCCAAATAGAATAATATTAGGCTCAGATGTTCATAATAGTATTGTCTAGTAAATAAGCAGGTCTTATTTAGCATGAATAGTGCTGAGCAATTTAAACATAATTGGCCCACATGGTGGCCAGTGCTTTTTGCACCACCGGTGAGCTCTGGGTGATATCTTCGAGGCCGAATGCATTCACAATACATCATAAAGGCCCTTTCTTTCTTCCTGTACCATAATATGTCGGCTTGGTGTCCCCAGTGCACCCACTGGTGGCGCAAAAAGGGCTGGTCATCGTGCGAGCTGAGTATCACGTTTCAGTCGCTGAGCACTGTACAAAAAAGTTGTATGACTTCTTTTACTCTTTCGTTACTGCTAGAAATGTGCTCATTCTTGAGGCTTTTATGTTTTAAAGCTTTATTTCAAGATGTATTAGTTGCAGTGTATACCGTGACACATTAAATTGTATCCCGTTCATTGGTGCTTTGAATGGAAGTAAAGCAGAAATATTGCTCATATAGTTTTTGAGAATGGTTATGTGAAACTTCAGAGAAGCACCTCAGTAAGCATGAATCCAAGTAATTGCTATATTTAGTATAAGTACAAAGAGTAAAAAATATCTGAAATATGTAAAATATGTGCCTTGCTCCTAGTTCCCAACTTGTGTAAGTTAGACCGTGCAAAAGGAAAATATTAGCATATTTGGTGGTGAGAATATCAGCCATATGAAGTCCATGCTATGTGGGAAAGCTGTTTCTTTGCAGATTGAAAATGGGTAAGCACCCATGGTGCAGGGATCATTTGTCTTCAGTCATTGCAATAAGCACTTGTATCCTTTTGTACTGCATTCTTTAAGCTCTGAAAGCAATTATTGTCACATTGCGAAGCATGTTCAAACCTCCTCATATTTGATTATTGTGTTTGAACAGCTTTTTTGTGCACAAGCTGGTCTAGTCATGCCCCTAGAACCGGAGCCTTCACATTCTTTGTACGGTAAAGCACTTGTACAGTACTGTACAGTAATGTATGGTAATGTACAGTTTTGCACAGTAATGAATAAGGGCATTTGCTCAGTTAGCTTTCCAAAAGTACGAGATTATACTGCTGGTAAAGCTTCTGCCAATGGTCAGTTGGAAGTTAACTGCATGTTCTTGTGTGAGTAAAAACTCCACATGATGGGAAGGATTGTTTGTAATAAGTTATACATATGCTGTTGAAACGCTGATGGATAAAAGCAGCCTGCAGGGTGATAAAATGAAATTGCTTTTCATATTAGTCGAACACAATCCTCAAAACAACATGCACTCCTGAGCATGTACTGATGGTTTGGACATAGTTGAAACAACATAGAAAAAATAAAAAAATTAGACAACCCAACAAAAGCTTCTGTGTATTCCCTTCTGCTATCATTTAAAAATTATTGTGCCGAGTCAATCAAAGCGCAGGTTTGGCATTGTTTGTTTGTGGGAGTGCTAGGAGTACTGAAGCCTAGTTTCGACGATACCTGCTGTCGAAGTTTTTTTTTTCTAGATTCCCCAATGTGTTGAAAATTGTCAAATCTGACCAATAATTGAAGTGTGGTTGTCATTTCATACCATGCATGGCTTGCATAATTTGCAGGATACCATGCATACCATGCGTAATTTGCAGGATATGTGACGGCAATGTTTAACAGTGTGTAGAAAAATTGTGGCCCAAATTGATCAATTTCTTTGTGCTCAGTAACGAAAGAGTTAAACAGTGGGTGCTTGCACATCTTGTCAGGCACATGTAAATGTACAGATTTTCCATGGAAGTACTTGTCTTCATGCAGTTGTGGATACTGGTGGACACCATTTATTTCTTTTTTGTTATTGTCAAAAAATTTGGCAGCTATGTTGCTTGGTGGTGTTATTTTGCTTGGGTATTGTAAATGTGTGAAGTTTGACACAGTATTGTATGAAATTGAAAATGCAGGTTCCCAGATCGCTTGAATTAATGACATAAAGGTGGGTGCAGTATGTGTGCGAAATTGCAATACAGTAACTGAATTGTAGTGTACCTGCATTTAATATTGACTGAATCACTTTTGCACAGAAGTACAGCAGGCTCTGCATGAATGAAACTGTTGACAAGGGGAACTCGCCAAATTTTTGCACCATAAAACCCAAACGAAAATTTCTAAAATCTTCAAGGTACAGTGCAGCCGTGGTTTATATGTGAATTTTTAGTGTAGTACATCATCATAACAGTACACATGGCCACCTATTGACAACAGCCAGAAACTTTCATTGCTGCTGTAATAATTGACACTTGAAAAGGTAACCAAAAGTAGTTATCAGAAATTTCGTACCCGCCGTGGTTGCTCTGTGGCTATGGTGTTAGGCTGCTGAGCACGAGGTCGCGGGATCGAATCCCGGCCACGGCGGCCGCATTTCGATGGGGGCGAAATGCGAAAACACCCGTGTACTTAGATTTAGGTGCACGTTAAAGAACCCCAGGTGGTCGAAATTTCCGGAGTCCTCCACTACGGCGGGCCTCATAATCAGAAAGTGGTTTTGGCACGTAAAACCCCATAATTAAAATTTTTTTTTTTTTTAGAAATTTCGTAAGCAAATGTGGCTGCAGTGAATGCCAGAGTCTGGGCTGGCACGTATCAACAGAACAGACAAAGAATTTCAACAATGTGTGTGTTTGTGGGTGCCACATTATTTCAGGGAAGGTTCGTGAATCGCATTAATTTAAATAATTACTGTTACGTTTCTATCAACGTTCACGATCGTAGCAACAAACTTCTTTGCTGTTAGTAGTGCCTAACCAATTTCTACAGGAGTTGGGAGCAGCTGCTTTTAGTGTTGGCTCTCAAAGGCACGGGGAGTGATTGACCTATAAATGAAGTAAGGAATAAGGAGTTCCTAATATAATTAGAGTTATATAATCAAATAATTATAATTATACATTCTATATATATATTATATAGAATAAGGAGTTCATAACAGTAAGAATGGCTCATAGCCTAATTGGAGAAAGGTAGGTTGACACTTGGTCCCTGGCTGTACATTTGCATTACTGCCAGGACTATCAATTTATGATTATTTTCATGCAGTTGACTTATCCTCGCGTACTTTCACATGAGCATTTCTGCGAAGGCGTTTTTTATATTTTTTTCCAGAGTTAACTTTATGGTTGCATTCGCTACCTAGCACAAAATGCACAGAGTGTGCTATCGTACACAACTTTGAAAGCTGCTGAAAAGCTTGCATGGAGCGTACATACGATGTGCGTTTACAAGGTAGATAAGGGGGAAAATGTTAATGGTGTTCTTTTTTTTTTTTTTTTACTTGTAAGCACACTCGCAGGAGAAGCATATCTATGGTCAAGTGTATTGGTCACTGGTTAAACTTGCATCATCCAATACAACACATTGTGATGGCAGTTGCTTTCCTGCCAAATTCACCACAAATTCGCTTGTGCAGTAGTTGTTTGTCTCTAGCAACTTCCTTGGCCTCCATTCACAGCTCTGAAGCATAGCTTATTGACAACTGCAAGTAGTTAATAATGTCAACATGCCTCTTCCTATGCACAGCTTGTATTGATCAACATCCATGCACATCGGGATTTTTTATTCGTATGGTGCTCGGGTAAGTTTCTGTGAGCTTGACGAACTATGTGGTTAAAACAAGCTGAAACTGGAGTCTTTGGAGTTTGTAAAGCCTCTAGAAAACTCCAAGTGACACTGTAGTTTATTTGGAAACCACTTTTGACTGTGTTAAGCTACCTCCAAATTTTGACGATTTCCTGAACTCTCACACTTAAAACTTCTCATGCAATTTGGAACGGGTTTTTGGCCATGGAAAACAGTACTGCTCATTCAGGATATCAGGCTAGACATGTCAAATATACTTCCTCTGGACATTTTTAAATAATGGCCTCATTGATAAGTTATTTGTGAAAATAGCCCTTTTCCATTGAAGCTGCGCCAGTTTCCACTCATGACCATTAAGGGCTACTAGATGTTAATGTCCCTAATTCCTGGGCTTGGTACCGGGTTTCCTGCATTTAAATTCTTCAGAGCCTACACCACTCCTGTTTTGCTTGTTGCAGTTGTTGCAGTACTGAAAATAAAAGCCACCACCATTGGTGAGCTTCATTGTGCAGGAAAATATAGCACATTTGCAAGCACGTCGATGATAAATATGATGGAAGAAGGCATCACAATGGCTGTCATTGCACATTCTGCACTGGACCATCTCCAGTGCCTCGCGGTGTACTTCCAATGGCAAATGGAAAAGGAAGGCCTCGGTGGTAAAAGAGACTGCGACACTGATAGAAGCATTTTCACATCCCCCTTAACAATGGAGATCTGTGGCCATGTGATTGCCCACATTCCCAGCAAGTTTCTCGTATCAATATCCAACCTTATGGTCATTGAGAGTTGTCACTGAGTGGACACACCTCACTTGATTTAGAGCTACTAAACTTTATTAAAAAAAAACTGAAAAGAAAAAAAAGGTACAGTTGCAGAGTAAGAAAGGATCAAGATATGGATAGAAATTGCAACAGTAACCAGCTGCCTTGGTTTGTTGTTTTGCAGTACCAGATTGTCTTTATCTTAGTGTGCTGCTTTATTATTTTTTGTGTGGTCATTTGCAAATACCTCCATTTTTTTTGTCCTTGTGATAGGAGCATGAAAAGCGGTGCTGGAGTGTTGATTTTAACAAGGTTGACACAAAGATGATTGCTTCAGGATCAGATGACGCAAAAGGTTGGTGGGCGAATATTTTTCCTGCCCGTAATTTGAAACATTGTTTTTCTGTTTTTAACACTTGTGCCCATTGTGAGGCATGAGTTCTCTAGTAACATTTAATTTCATCAATCTTTGACCAAAGAGCTTGAAAGCATTATGTAATGTAAGACTCTTGTTTATGTTGGGATAAGTATAATGAAAACAGTAAAGGGCACAAATGGAATACAAACATAGATATGTTTTGATTGGGAAAACAGGAGGGAAATACACACAAAATTGATTGGGTGAATAATTATCATAAACATAAAACACAAAAAGAAACAATCCGAATAATTAGAATGCTAGGAATAGTGTGGGTTTCTAAAACTGTAAGCAAATGCAAGAGGGTGAGGCATGTTAGAAGAGACAAAATAAGATGGTTCTAGTTGCTACAGGAGCACCAGCTATACTTTGGTCAGAAGATATATGTCTTGAAGGACGAAAAACTGGTGTTTGCACCAGTACAATTACCGCATCATATTTGTGTTTCAAAGTAGTATATGCAGTAGTTCAATGTGCAACCCTCGTGTAGTTTATTAAGTTTGCTTATTATTCCATGTGCTCCATGCATGTCGCAGTATGGTTGGGTAGGCTGTTCTAAAAGCTGATTGCATCAGGAAAGAATAGAGCATGGTATAAGTGTGGCCTTTGATGCAGGTTTTGGAATGACAGTGGCCGATACGGGAGGATGGTCTAAACGGTTCCTTTAATGGCGGATGTTGTGACTTGGGGTTGTAATAGAGGGTGTATAAGAGGCATAGTTGTGAAACGGAGTTGCGTGATGGAAGATAAAGTGATTGCTTTAGGGATGTAACACCAGTTTCTCTAGAATACTTTGATGCCATAAAATGAGCTGTGCCATTTTGAATTGCTCCTAGTCAGCTGGAGACGAGTGCCAGATGGTACATGCATAGCTCTAAGTGTTGAAGCATCTTATGTTGAGACCAGTGCCCTTTATTATATTGAAAATTATTTTTTTTTCAGTGAAGTTATGGTCTTTATCCTGTGACCATTCAGTGACGTCTCTGGAAGCCAAAGCAAATGTTTGCTGTGTGAAGTTCAACCCGGAGTCGAGATATCACTTAGCACTTGGCTCTGCTGGTAGGTTCTTTTCACTTTGGCTATTTGTTTGGAAAAACTGCTTGTTGATAACTCTCATACCAAGAACAGGCAAATAGTTTTTTTTTAGTATAAAGATATCCATAAGGAACCAAATTAACTAATGAATTGTTGTTGAGTACACGATGGGAGACTTGACTCCTGGCTGTGGCAGCCACATTCCTACGGGGGTAAAATGAGATTACGCTGTATGTTGGCCTCAACCTCAGCTGGACAGAATTCAACCAGAGCCCCTTCCTATAGTGGCATTTATACTATAGCCCAGAAAATCTTATGACTTAGTGTTATTACTTGTGAATTAACTTTACTCTTTTCTAAGCATCTGTTTCAAGGAGAAGCACAAACGTTGAGTAGCTACTTTTGTACCTAAATTTGCGTTTCAGTAACTGCATGCAAATTGTCCAACTCAAGGGAACCTTTCACAAAACATTATGTTGGAAAGCAATGAGATTGGCATTTGGCTGTCTAAATCAACACAGTGATTCCTGAAAAGAAAAATCACATTCCTCTATATGGCGATAACACAAGAAAAGACAGAAAAAAAAAAGACAATGTGGAACTCCTTTTTTCCATTTTTTTTTCTTGAGGGGCGACTGGAAACAAATAAAAGTGCTTTTATGCTGTTGGATGTTAAAAATGAATGATATTTTGAGTGACCATTAAGTGTGCAAATAAGATTTGCTAACAGGCTGTTGCACCTTTGGTGTTGCTTTTACATTTACTTGTTTAACCAAGGTTGTCAATTAAGCATGCAGCTGTTCTAATAGCGATTATATTGAATACAACAGGTTCTATGGAAGCTTTCCTTTCAATGGAGGCAACTCCATTTAATTTTGTTCAACATAACTCTATACTCAAATGTGTATCTTTTTTTTTATCTACTAAAATGCTAAAATCTGTATTTTCCATGCAAACCTCAGTACACTGAATAATACCAGTGTACCATGGTAGTATGTAATATGTAGGAACAAAACATTTGCTTCATTTGGTTCACAAAAGGTTGCATATGGGCATGTGTGCTATACGCTGCAGCAAACACAGGTTTTATTTAAGAGAGTTTGATGAAATGCCATTGTGCATTTCATATCTAGTGCTGGCATCACGTCAAGGTTCAAGTGTCAGGATATCGATGTGGAAACAGATCGTATGCGCTTCTTATGCGTGGTGTATGTCCTGTGGAACTTGCTGGTGTTTTGTAATGGTGCAATGCAGGCTTACTTATGTGCTTGTTTTAGAATGGCACTGACCCCTGGTTTTGTTTTGTTCTTTGTGCTTTCCCTTAGAGGAGGATGGATGCTCTAGGCTTGGTATCTATACCCAATACTGTTACTTGCTGCTTGCATTTCTACTAGCATGCGCTAGTGAACTTGATGGCACTGGAGTTGTTAAAGCTTTGCCACTTTTTGCATGAGCACCTCTTTTAGAGTGCACCTCTGTGGTGCATGCTGTTTTTTTATGTGATTACATTTTCTGCAGTTACCAGTGCCTTTAGTTCTGTGACATGCAACTTGTTTCATGGCTTAGCTGCTCTTTCAGTGTTTTGTTTGTTCTTCATTTTCATAGCTGTAATGCACTTGTTTTTTATGTTGCAATCTTTTGTTTCTGTATTTGTGTTGAGGATATTAGTTGAAAGCATGGTGTATTTAGGTGTCTTGTAGCATATCAACTAATCATCAAATGTTAGTGCACATATCATGCAGTGTCTGTGACGACCTCACTTTCCTGATGGCTAGAGCCTAGAATTTGAGGTACTCTCATGTGTTTTGTGCTGCTGTAGCATTGTTAGTATCTACTCGGTAGGAGAGCCAGCACAAAGTTATCAAAAAGCACAGTTCTACAAGCATGTTATGATAATGTCTTCTAGTTCTGGAAGGGCTTGATTATATCTAGTTAGCTGCAGTGCTGCCAGATTTCAGATCAGCAAGCTATTTTCTGGGAATTTTATATGGTGATATATTTTGTTAGTACACTGAAGGTTGCTACAGAGCCTTTCTAGCACTGCTCCATCACTGCTATCATCTTGGTGCATGCATTCGTGGGAATTCTGCGTCACTTGTGCCATATTGATATGCAAATTTGTGCCAAATTGCGCTGAAAGCCGAAAAATGACAGAAATTGCGCCACGCTGTGCTAAAACAGCTTTGGCTCTGTCGGGCATCGGTGAAAGATTTTCAGTGCAGTGCAGGACATTCTGTGGTTGGTCCTCCTTGGGTTGGTGTCGGAGGTCTTGTAAAAGTAGCTTTCATATTCTGGCCGCCAGTGAGCACGTACAGCCGCACCCAATTAGGCCCCCTGAATAAAAGTAAAAGTAGTTGAAATCTTTTATCTTGCTGCCAAAGCTGGCGAACGAGGGCAGGCGGTGAGGTCCACGACTTATCCGCACCTTCCTGTTGGTGGAGCACAGTCAGTTGGTTGTGCTGGCACCATTCCCTTTGAAGCACCAATGGAGCTGCCTGGCCGTTTTGTTTTCCACTTGTCCGTTTCATTTATTCATTTATTTATTAATTTTTTACGAGTGCCTGCGCCATGACAGTTGCTGCTGACAGCAGTGCTCAGCCCTGCGATCGTGGCAATTGCGAATCCTGATATCGCAGCAATTGCAGTGCTGCTAAGCACTATCTCTGTGATCAAAAAGAGCAAACAGGTTATGAGCAGCGAGGGAAGGGGCATGCTGTGAGGGAGATGCTAGGAGAGGAGGAATGCTGCTACTTTCAGCTTATTCAGGTAGCATACACCCAATAAGTCTTAATAGCAGATGTCGCACGTGACTGGAGACAGGTAGGGTGAGGGAGGAAAGGAGGTGGCTGTCCAGGTCACATACTAACACAAATTTTTTTTTTTTGGGGGGGGGGGGGTCAGTGTATGCTTTACCGTGTGTTCCCAGATGTAATGAAAGTGTGGGTATAATGAACTGAGTGCCAATTTGATGACCAAGCTAGACTGTGTTAGTGTGTGGCAAGTTTCATGTAGTAGCTCAGACCTTCTGGACAGCCTGTGTACAGTGAAGGTACAGCACCACTTTGCATGCATTGCTAGTGATTTAGTATAAGAATGGAAGCCAAGGTGCACGGACAGTTATATCCAACAGCTGACAGGTTAAGGTTCAGAGCGCAAGCAGCTACTGTGAACATGAATGCTTGTTGTGCAGCAGAAGGAAGGCTATGCAAACTCATGTGGCATTGCTGAAGAACCAGCTGCTGCTGAAGCTAGGAGGCAACAATAAGCTGTCTGCTTCAGAGCTGAAGGCCACCGCTGAGCCTTATTATCTGAAGCCAGGTGACAACAATGGCTTGTAAAGACAGAAGAGAGGGCCCGTGCAGGCAGGTGCCAGCGGTCATAATCGGAGTGCAGACAGAATATGTACACCTTCGCAACTGGGAATGAATGCTGCTGTTCACCAAAAATCATTTTGGTTACACTTGCGAGATTTCGAATTACTCATTTTTGTAAGATATTTGTCCTGTGCTTTTGGAAGGGCAGCATGCTGATGCTACAAGAAGAGGCACTCTGCAACTTTGGGGTGTATAAGGATTTGCCAGAAACCTGCACCGAGCAATTCATGAGCCAGAAGGTGCACTACAAATCGGGGATTGTTAAGGCTTGTGTGATTTCTTGGCACGAGCTGTGTACCTGACAGTAATTAAATGATCAACCTAAATTTGAGACAAGTCTTGGAATCACTAGGATACCAGTGATGGAACTGTGTGATTTCTTGGCACGAGCTGTGTACCTGACAGTAATTAAATGATCAACCTAAATTTGAGACAAGTCTTAGAATCACTAGGATACCAGTGATGGAACAGTGAGGGAAATTTCATGCGAGTATGGCTGCAAACCCGCGTGAACCAGAATTCATGGAGCAGATATTTATATTAAAGCAATTAAGCCTTGGTGGGAATGCTACAAGCTCTGTGGAGCTGGCTTTGATTGTGAACTAATTCTATAGGCAGCTTGCCAAGACAGAAGCAAAGATTAATTAGCCAATATACTCGCATAAAATGCTATTCTCATAAAAGGACATTAGTAATTTTGTTTGAATGTAACTGATTAATCAGTGATGGACACCTTCCTTGCGGAGAGCTGTACATGACAAATAGTGCCAGCTGAAAGAGTGCTCTTCGTGAACTTCTTGCAAGTGTAGGTCACATAGGGACTGCATAAGTACAGAAAATATTTTTTCACATATGATACTGCGCTATGTATGCACCATGTTTTCGTGCACTTTTCGCCTTGTGGTACAAGTACATTGTATACAAGTGATACAAGTGCAAGTGCTTAGAAGTACTGCTGCTTAGAAATGACTATTAAAAGGTACATGACATAGCATGGGAACCATTTGTGCCATTTATTTTATATACTTGAAAAATGATTGAAACAATGCTGAATTTTCGGCTTTTGATACTGATACATGGAAAGCATTACGGTGTGTAGAATGAAGAGACAAGAATAGACAAAAACATCATAGTGTAGTATGGTGCCTTTTGTTGCTTTCTGTGCCCTTGTTCTATGCACTGCAATATTTTCCATGGAAAATGGTTCACTGAAAGGAAACTGTATTAGTTGGCTCTGTAACTTCTCAATTTTACCCTGTGTTATTGTTCAGTGACATTGATACTGAGGTTATTCTGCATAATGAAAATAGTACCACAAGCAAGAGAATCTAGGAATTACAAATATTAGAAAATGTTCTCCCTACTTGTAGAGCTGTACACATATAATGTTGTTATTACAGCTGAATATTTTGTTAGGTAAGTCAGGAAATTTGGCAGCACAAGCCTTAAGCCTTTCCATGTTATGGATTAGCTCAGCTCATCTGCATGATCCTACCAAAAAGAGCTTTAATAAGTGCAGCTGATTCATTACTATTGTGCCTATTTTTTACTTCCTGGCTATCTAGCCTTGTTTAGGGCTCCGTAAGGAGCCCTAAACAAGTCTATGTAAGGTGAGCAAGTGTGTGTGATAATGGCATGATAATGACTGCATGACATCAATGATAGTGACGATGATGTCAACAGCAACACCTATGCAATGATAACAGTAGCATGGTGGCAAAAAGTAATACGGCGACACAATGACAGGGTGACGATGACAAAAAGTCTACGGAAATACGACAGTGGTGGCCAACCTCGAAGGTAGTGCACTGGAAATTGAAGCCAGACAAGCAGCTGCCCACAAAGTGCAGGATTGAGGCAAAAAATGCTTCGCTGCATATATGCTTCGGTGTCTATCATAGCGAGTAGGGGACAATGTTGATTAAAGTACAGTAAATGTATTCGCAATTTCAAATTTCAGTAATCTTGTGCGACATTCTACATGTACTGTACCTTGTTTAAACTGATGTACTCTGCTGATGTATTGTGCTCCAATGAAAAAAAAAACATTACGACCTGTTTTCTTACCAAGTGGGCCATTCCCAAATGTGGCACAATGTGGGATACCCATTTCCTGTAAAGTGCACACTTGAGGCTTAGAATTCTTCACATTAAAATTGTGGTATAAAGGTTATAAGCTGGGATAAGGTGCTTCAGAAAGGCTGGCCAACATTTCGATAGGAGCATCTATCTTCGACATTAATAGTGGTTATTCTGTGTTTCTTAAATGCTTTAGCTCTGAAGTAAGCCACATTACTTGGTAATTTTCAAGACTATGATGCTGATTAGTTCTGCCTATGCTAGTGTGTTTTTGTGTGCCTATGGCTGAATTGACTCAGCAACACATTGTGTGTTTTCTTATTGGAACTGCAGCTTACAGTTTCTCTCTTTGCTTTTCTCATTAAAAGATCACTGCGTCCACTACTATGACCTAAGAAGTGTGAAGCAGCCACTAGGTGTTTTCAAAGGCCACAAGAAGGCTGTTTCTTATGTCAAGTTCCTCAACACGACAGAGCTGGTGTCTGCGTAAGTTGTTTATGAGCACATTTCTGGCAGATTTGAATCGCGGGTGCTCATTTCATATGAAATAAAACAACATTCAGGGGGTATTACGTGCCAAAACCCCATTTTGATGATGAGGCATGCTGTAGTGGGTGGCTCCGGATTAATTTTGACCGCCTGGGTTTCTTTAACATGCACCCAGTACATGGTACACAAGCATTTTTGCATTCTGCCCCCATCTGAATGCGGCCGCTACGCATTTCGATGGAGCAAACCCACAACCTTGAGCATGGCAGCACAACACCATAGCCACTGAACTACGATGACACGTGCGCAGGGCTTCGCTGTTTGGGCTTCGAGTATTGCAAAAAAAAAGGAATGCACTGATGACAGTACAGGGCATGTGACCTGCTGTCAAGATGATGAAACAAATAGGGGACACCAGAGCTTACCTGTCAGAACATGTGCATCTACGAGGTTGCTATTTAGTATGACTGCAAGCATTCTAGAGTAGTTACTGCCAAATTGAAAGTGTTAAATGCTGTATCACTTGTTACAGCTTTTCTCATGAATAAAAGATCTCGTTACATGTACAGTAAACCCCCGTTAACTTGAAGCTGTAAAAAACCAGAAAATAGTTCGAGATAAGCGTAATTGTGAAAATAGAAGCCCTCTGGCTGTGTGTAGATTGCATGGAGCCTTTCCAAGATACCGTTAGTAATATTTTTGGTCACTTTTATGTGCATCAGCATTGGAAACGTTGGCATCTGTGGGCAGTGGCGTTACTAGAAGTGTGCCAAGACTGCATGCTTTGCACAGATTAAAGAAGACTGATCCTAATGCAATATTTGACGCCAGTTGTCCATGCGTAACCATTTTCAGGCATCCAAAAAGCTGACGTTGCATCTTTCTGCATTGTAATGAATTCCGGAAAACGCTATGGGCTCGCATGGTGACTTCTTTCGGGCGCAGCATGTGGGCTGATCGCACCTTCTCAAAAGTGCTAATCACCTTGCCTAAGGTCGTGATTAATATCTTGTTACCACATTGATGCGTCACTGACAATGTCCTTAATCAGAGGGAAAAAAAAAGAAAGGCCGACTCCCAGCTCACCACTGCTGCGTAAGGCCACAGCAAAATGGTAACGAGCAGCCAATGATAGACAGATAGAAAAGGTGGTGATAGATAGAAAAAAAAGTGGGAAAGTTAAGCAAGGAGTGCAGCCTGGCTGGCGAGTGCAATCGACGCTGCAAACACTGCCTTGTTGTTGTTTTCCTGGTATATTCGAAGATGAGATATCCGGACTCCGGCATCAAATCTTTTGAGATAACATCTGAAAAACACGTGGATTGAAACCACATCCAGGAAAAATATTTTGAGGGTTTGCTGTGATTGGTTACTGGAAAAAACTAATTCAATTACATTAAGTGATCATACACAATAATTGATCAATTACAAGAAATGTAATCACAAGTAATTAAGTGCATGTAATTTGTTAAGCACAAGTCTGGTTGTAGCTGTGCTGGAGAATAACCACTGGTCAGTGACTTGTTGTTTTTCATCCTCAATAGCTTCAGTTATTTAGCACCAAATGAGTGGAATTATGGGCAAACTGCCACCTAATTGGCACACCATTTTGCTGTTGAGCTGTGAGATTGTGCTTAGATTTCAAATATGCAGTCTCATTTGGAGTGATGTTTAGCGACCGAGCCATGGTATTGTGGTTGGTCTCCTAGGCCATGGCAACCGTGGTTTTGTGCAAGGCACAAAAAAAAATATTTGTTGGCCAGTAATACTGACGTTTATAAATATAACACTCAATAAAAAGGTACATACAGTGTGCTACGTGTGCACATATTGAAAGTGGGAGCCAACAAATGAAAATGTAGGAATTCCAGCTAGGGCGTAGCAGACAAGAAAGACTAGTCCTCTTGCTAATGCTACTAAAGCGCTCCTCAAAGTGCTGCCATTGGTTGCATATGAGGCCAATGGCTGAAAGCTACTAGTGATGCCATGCTGCGACTGTAAAATAAAACCGGACAACATTGCAATTTATAGGGTGGCATACAAACAGGCTGCAGTGTTAAGCTTCAGTTTTAACATTGAAAAAAAAAATCATTTTGTTTTGTATGTAAACCAGATTTGCTCTAATTTTCATTCTTGAGGTATACGATCTAACATTTTACTGGTTTGTACTACCAATGTTTTTTTTCCTCCACCCAGTTCCACTGACAGCCAACTGAAGCTGTGGAATATCAGCAACCCCCACTGCCTCCGATCATTCAAGGGGCATCTCAATGAGAAAAACTTCGTTGGCCTTGCAACTGATGGAGATTACGTGGCATGTGGTAAGATTGATGCAGGTCTTTATGTGTGTGTGCGTATAAGCGAATACAGTTGCACCTGAAATGTAACTAGGCAGCCAAGTTGCAGGAAAGGAAATATATACAGAAAAACTTTGTTAATTCAACCCTCAGTAATTTGGAAAATCTGATAATTCAGACTCGTCCTTTGGTCACGACAAGTGTTTACATTATTTAATGGCATCAAACTGTTGTTAATTCGGTCTTATTTGGCGACACACTGGTTAATTCGTACGACCCTGCAAGCACACCATGCGTGGAGTGCCACAAATGTGCAACACAAAAGAGTAAAAGCACCGCTAGCATTCAACCAAGCGAAGCGGCGAAGTCCGCATCGCCATAGTCATCAGCGGGAACTGTACCAGAATGAAAAAATGCTTTGTGCCTATTTATGCCTTTATAGCCTTTATTCTTGCACTTACTGCCATGCTTGACACCGCGTCGGCTGCGTGCGTTTAGATCTGCCATCCATGATCGCATCGGTAGAGACCATGGCTCATCCACATCCATTGTGACAAACAGTTTCTTTTTACTGAGTTTGTGTTGGGCGCTCCAAAACTGCATGGTCGCCAATTTCTTTACTCCATGTTGCTGTCCATGATCGGGTTAATAGTGAGCACTGTTTTGTTTGCAGTGGTTGCAGCGAGCAGTAGTTTCGTTTTCACAGTACAGTGTCACAAACACGGCAGAAGCTGTTGAGGATGGCCAATTCTGCTGTGGCCTACACGCTGGCATCAAACCTGTTGACTACATAGCAATGGACGGGCGATGTGTTGCTGACCAGTGCTCTGGCAAAAAAGTAATAAGGATATGCGTGGGGTAGTGAAAAGCATTTCTCAGATGAAAACTGCGTTGTGACTGCACTGTGAAGGAAGTCTTGAAGCCCGTGCCGCTGTGTGCGCTAATCAACCATGAGATGATGAAAATTGCAGCTTCCACACCGCTTTCATGCAAAGTAGAAACAGGATTTGTGGATTCATTCAGTAAATAAAAGCATGTCGATGTTGTAAACATTTGTTAATTGTTCTTACCCTCGATAATTTGACAGTCAGTTAATTCGGACATCCTGTGAAATCCGAATTAAGAGAAAGCTTAAGCTCAGGCCGAACGTCGACGCTGCCTATTCGAATACATGTAAAACACAGAAATGCTTTTCTGAGATAACCCCTTGACCGATTTTAATGAAGTTTGTTGCAATTGAGAGAGAAAGTTAAATCCTAGTGATCGTTAGCAGCAGAATTTTGATTTAGGGCTTGACTTATTTTACAAAAATTGCTGAAGACCGGTAAGGTTGAGAAAATTAAAATCCTGAAGTTTACAGATCCATAACTCTGCACCAAGAGCAGATACTGCACTTCAGTAAACTGCATTCATTAGAACATCCAAAGCAGACAAATTTGATATTGTTACACTAAAGTGACGGGAAGAACGGAGGAAGAGGAGAACGAAGTGCGCTTGTCTTTGCAGCGGCTCGGTGTTGGCACGGCCCAATTTTCATCACTTCATCTTTAAATAAACACACCCCATCGTAACAGTTTTGGTGGACGGTGCAGGGTAAAACAACGGCGCCCAGGACCGCTCCAAGATCAGCTACGATTCACGCCATAGGAATGTGTCGTACAACAAAGGGGACATAGTATGGCTTTGCACACCACTTCGCAAGCGCGGCCTGTGCCAGAAGTTTCTGGCTCGTTACACCGGGCCTTTCGTCATCACGAATCGCCTAAGTGATGTGACCTATTCGATTGCTCGTCTCGTTTCTAATGGCTACCGTTCTAAGAAGACACAGCTTGTTCATGTCGCCCGCCTGAAATGCTGTCATGCCCATGACTCCGAGTAGACATAACAGTTACTCGCCCAGCGGGCTTCGTCTGTGAAAGGAGGAGTGCTATGCTAAGGCGACAGGAAGAAGGAGGAAGAGGAGAACGAAGTGCGCTTGCCTTTGCAGTGGCCCGGTGTCGGCATGGCCCCTTTTCATCAATTCATCTTTAAATAAGCGCACCCTATCGTAACAATATATTAACTTTTGTCTTAATTTTGTGTAAATTTGTTATAATGTTTACAAAGGTTTCGCAAAAGTTCTACTTGCATATCAATGGTCTGTTTAAGAGCCATATATAATACATCAATTTGGTCTGCTTTAGAAGTACTCTTAGATGCAATATACAGAATTGTGATATCGTTTTTTATTGCTGAGTAACAGAGCTGTAAACTTGATAGTTTCGTTTTCTGAAAATTTGCAATTTTCAACAATTGTTCTAAAAAAAATGACAGCCTAAATCAAAATTCCACTTTCAGCGATCACTAGATTTCAACTTTTTCTTTTTAGTGCGACTAACCTCAGCAAATTTGGTCTAGTGGTTGCCAAAAATAACAATTTCTCTTTTCCTATGTATTTAGATACGAGCCTCCAGGCTAAAGCTTCCTATTATCAAGGCTTTACTGTATGTATATATTTTCTGCATCAGCTGAAAGGCCCACACTCTACAACGACAAATTGTAGTGCAGAAACAAGCTGACATACAGAAAAAGAGCTGCCGACAAAGTCCTAATGATGTCGAACCAACAAGGTCATACAGACACTTCCTTATACACTTCATTTTTGGTATATATGTACATTAATTTAATTTGCTGTCCTGGTTTACCAAACTGTACACACGCAGCTGGAACTCAACCTTATGGAAGTCCATGGTGATCTGAGTTATTTATTATTCTAAGTCTAAAATTGTGAGAATGCCAAGTAAAATGGGCAGTTTATTAGGCAATTCCATTTACATACATTACGTACCTGAAGTTTGCTGTTATGCACTTGTCATGTGTTACAACTACACCCATTGTCTCCACATTTCCTTTGTGGTAGCCAGGAAACTGCATCTGTGTGTTGATTGGGTACCTTTTTTTTTCTGTAGGCTTGCAATGTGGAGTCAGAAGAAATAGCATACAGTAGCCAGTCAACAATAATGTGGGAATCGGCATAAAACATTATACCGTGTACTTTCTTGTTGTTGAGTGGACTTGATGTTGCCAGGTGACACAAAATGTTAACACTGTACTGCTTTGGTGTGTTTGCATTTAGGCTATGTTCAGTTGGTTTGTTCTCCAAACATGCTTTTTAAAAAATCTACATATTTAAAAACAGCCTCCTGTGGCAGATGGGACACTTTCATCTTTTCATATACCCTGAAGTGAAACTTAAGTTGTGTTAATTAGTGGGACATTTTTAACTAGCTAATTGGACATTGCAATTTTTGATGCAAGTAGGGTTCACATCTTCCAAGTAATGCAGCTGAAGGGTTGAAATTGAATTATATGCTGTAGGTGATGTTTTGAAGATCTGTTCAGATTGAAAATGAAAAGCAATATCTGATTAAATGTTAGTGAATTTTGATTGAACAGTTTATCATTGCTGTGCCATAACTTCTTATGTTTACAGGGTGTCTAGAAACCGGGAAAACCGGGAATTCTCAGGGATTTTGAGTAGTCTGGGAATATTCAGGGAAAACTCAGGGAATTTGTGCTTCTATCAGGGAAAATTAGCTGTAATTTTATTGAAAGGGAATAAAAGTCGCGCTAATGCGCGACTTTTAACAGCGGAACAGTAACAGCGGAATCGTAACGAATCGTCTTTGACGCCCTGCGGTCGGCTGGAGGAGTTGCCAGTGTACAGTCAGCGACCGATTTTGCGGACGCCCGTTTTTTCGGACGGCTTCGCGGCACCACCACGTACCCCATAGAGTCAATGTTTAAGAACGTCTGAAATGTCGGACTCAAGAACCCTTCGACGTCTAATTTTCCGGACTTTTTGCCGTGATCGCAGGTCTGCAACGGCAGTAATCAAAGCCACCACGGCCGCCATTTTGATTATCTCGCCGCCTCGAACCGGCGTTGTCGCACGCAAATCCGCTTGCAGCCGTAGCCACCACTGCGGTAACGCTAGGCCTAGCTGCTTCAACGTCCGGTGCCGTGTTTTTCATTGAAAGAATGCGCCGCTGCCAGCAATGACATCGACTCCGCCTTTGTAATCCTCGCGATTGGCTTCGAAGCTCCGAATGCACGGCGTGTTGCATAATACCGGTTCCCTAAAGTCAGCCTCGCCTCAATACGGCAATATCACGCGGTGAAGCATACGCAAAGTATTGCGGTGAAGCTTAAGTGTAGGAAGGGGCAATTGTCACGGGACACAGTATGTATTCCTTAATTATACACGCGTGCATGCGCCGTCTCCTGTCACAGTACGAGCACCGATATGCCTAATAAGTGTTCTGGCAGGCCTTCAGAGCTTTTTCGGACGTGCTTGTGTTGATTTGAGCCACTAAGGGCTCTAAAAGACTTGCATTCACTTTTTCGGACTGCCTGATTTTTCGCACGTTTTCGCGGTTCCTAGGGAGTCCGAAAAATCGGACGTTGACTGTACAACTGACCAAGAGGATGCTTTAAGTGGTCCGTGGGGTGAACACACGGTGGATGGAGGACGAGAACAGAAAGGACTGACGCATTGAGGAATGAACGGGAAAAGAAGCATGTCGCCGCTTCTTTGAAGAAGCTTGAGCTCAAGAAACAAAGTGTTGGCTGACGACGATATGCAGGTGTCCGTCATTCAAAAAGTAAAATAAACTGCAGTAAAATCCAACACTGAGGTGTTGTGCGCAGATTGAGAATATGCCAGGACAGTTGAGGTTGACTTTCCAGCTGCTGAGAGAGCATCTCACTTATGACAAAGTTTGGGCCTCATACCAATGAGCGTGCTATCAGCTGATAGAAATAAATCATATTCAAAAATATTTGCTTCTATATGCATCTACTTTTTATTCGTATTTCCAAATGTTCGTCTTAATTTGCAATGGGTTTTACTGTTTCTTTGAAGATATTTTATTCACTTTACATTTTACTAACCCCTCTCTTCTGTTTTCTTTTTGAATAAAATAGACACTACTCCTTACTATTCAAACTGGATTAAGTCGTTTTTAAAAATTTTTTTAGCAGGCTTACTAGAGAGTGACAGCATCGGGCGACATAGTGTCCCCAGCACATCTTGACATTAAATAAAGTTCTGTGTCACTCAGGGAATTTTGCAAAGGCACTCAGGGAAAACCTGGAAAACGCAGGGAATTTGGAAATGTCAACTTGGTAAACACCCTGGTTTGTCTGTGCAAATAAAGTGTTCCTTAAAGGGGCCCTGAGACATTTTTTTAACATAGTAAGAAAACATTGCCAATCTGTCATAGAGGCTGCTGCGAACATGTGAGCCAAATACTACTGCACTGCATGCTTCAAAGAACTTACAATCTACTGTCATACACAGCAAACAATCGCTTGCACTCGATTCCACAATGTCCTCATGCAGCATCATCAAAAGCAGCTGGCTCACCAATGCTATTGGCTGAATTCGTGATAGCGAGAGCATTCTCAGTAATACATAATTGCTTATTTTGAGTTAAATAAATTAAAAAGATATGTCTGTGATCTCAAAAAGACAGGAAAATAATTTCATCTTTGCACTGCGCATAGTTGTGTCCTGCGTATGGCCTCCGAGATGGCAGCCGCAGGCTGCGTATTGTAGTATACGGTGGCCGCCACATTTGCTGCTACAAGCCCTTTCATTGCTGCGACATTCAACTCCTGGCCAGGGCTTTGCCCCCTCGACTTCTCCACTGTGTAGCTTCCAGCACGCTACTGAAGTTGAAAGGAAAGAGAGAGCTGGGTATCGGTGCAATAACTCTACTTATAGTTGAAGGATATGAAAACTTGTTTGCGGCATGAGATTCATGAGACAACAATCTTTAATAGTGAGGCCATTCTATGATTAGTTAGAAAAGTGTTCAGGGCCCTTTGAAAATTGATTTTTTTCTCTACTGCACTTTTTTTAAGTTACTTACACAAAGATACACAAAGGGAAATATTAAGTTAATTCGATAGCTTATCAGCATAGAAGTCTATCAACATTTTATGGGTGCAAATATATGACACTGCATAAGAAACTGCCACTGAACATCCTGATGCTGCTACTCAATTTGAGTCACCCGCGCGAAAACCAAGGCCATGACATAATCTCCGCGTAACCACCTCTGCCACTATCTGCAAATCAGCCACACCTCTCTCAACTCGCATTGGTGGTGTCCCTTGAGTTGCCCGCTTCCTGCCTTGGCTCCATTCCTGGCTAGTGGATGGCACCAGCCTGACGTCACACCACACGTCACCATGACTGGGCTAGAGGGGAAATGCATGGACTCTTCTTACGCCTTGCGCTTCGGTGCTAGTTCCCACTTTTCACTGCAGATGGATCACGGCGCTGTCACCCTGCCCTTTTCGGCTAAGCTAACTGTACAGAATCACGGCCAGGCCAAAGGAGGAGACGGAGGGGGGGTGGGGTGAAATTAATCTTCCGGCCATTCCGACCACTTTTTTTCGTGTGTGCCTTTGACACTGTCCCAACTCCTCTCAGCTGGGATGTAGGGCAGGGTCGAAGCGTGCCCACTCCGCGAGCGATGCAACTACTTGTCAAGACACCAACCCATTGTTCCACTGATGGGAGCGCAGGCCGTATCAAAGAGCATGCATCTCCCCTCTAGCCCTGCCGTGGCATCATATGAGAGAGGTACCACACTCCACAGCATGTGGTGCCACTTTGATTTTAGATTTTTATTTTCTTGCTTACATAAGCACTGTTATTGCTACGAGTGATGAATTCATTTATTAAAGAAGCCTAATCTTTCAATCAAGCTTGACTTAATATTTTCCTCTAGTAAGGCTAAAGGCTAATAATAAGTCAAGCAAGGTTAGTGTTTGAGAATGTCTAAGGCATCAATATTATTGTGAACAGAGCTTTAGTAATGAAGAAGTTAAAGTAAATGCAGGACACGATTAGGGACTCCACCAGGACATTCAAATACTAGCCCGATGACGAAGGCACTCCTCATTATATAATTTTGTCACTAGTACTCAACAACGCGTAATAAAAGATCATTGTGTTGTATTGTAAGATGAAAGAAAATATTACTGGTTCAGTTCTGTTTGATTTGAAAAAAGAACTCTGTTGATGTTACCATTGACAACAATGTAGGCGTTTGAAAGGTCTCGTTTTCTCCACTCTACGCTGGCCGCGCTTTTGCGTTTCAGTAGTTTCGTTATTGTGTAGTGCTGCGCTGGTTTTGCTGGCTCATGAAACTTGCACAACTGCAAGTAGCAGAGAATGCCACACCCATGCAATGTCATGGGATTCCCGAACGGTCCACACCACATGACCGAGAGCAGCTGCAGTGGTGAATCCAATTCTCTGTCTTGGCTCAGTTTCTCTATGGCTGTGCGTTTGTGTATTGCACAGAAAACCGCCGCACCGTCTGTCAGGTGCAATTTTACTCACCGATAGCAGTAAAAGGCAGTGATGGTATATGCAAAATCACCACTCCCCGCTCGGGGGGCGATTTGAATTTTGCTAAATCTATTCGGATCCTTTAGATTTAATTTTCTCGTAAACTAAGTATTTTCTTGGCACAAAACAAGCGCTGCGATGTTTCTAGAATGGTATTTTAACAGTCCATGTTGACATAGTATTTGCCTTCAGTGTTCGTTTAAGTCTGCTAAAAACCCGCCACAGTAGTGGACCAACGGCTGTAGTCTGCTGCATAATGTGAGGTTGCCAGTTTTATTTCTCGGGGCTGTGGCCACATTCTAAAAGGAGCGGAATGCAAGAATGCTCATGTGCCTTGCTTTGGGTGCACATAAAAAAAATCTGATCTCTAGAGTCCTCTGTTACAGCGTCTCACACTCTTGTGTGTTGCTTTCGGATGTTGTACCCTATCAGTCAGTTACAGCCTTCGTTGAAACACTTGGCATGTTGGTGATGCAGTAAAAATTCACTTTGTGTTTGCAGCTACTTTTGCACATGACATAGACACCCAGTGCGTACTTTTTCTTTTGCTCAGCATTTAATGGCACACAAAACACACACGCACGCACACAGTAAAGACTCGATATAACGAACTTGAGTATAACAAAGTATTCAACTTTTCATAACCTCTTGTCCATAGAACACCATGTATTTAGAACCGCAATGTAATGAAGTATGTGTATATGCAATTTCAATATAATAAAATTTCACTGCAGCCACAAAGGAATGCCAAGACAATAAATGGAAACTTGCGCGGATGCAGATGGTCAAATGATTGAATTACAAGCAGTTGTTTGCAAACGCACCTCTTAAATCGCGCGCCGAAGTGGAGCCGCATCATGTTCCGTATAAGTCCAAGTGTGATAAGATCCTATTGGGCCCCGCGTACTGTGTGCTTTCAGTGCGAGTGAAAGTGTGTGATTGTGAGAATAAAGATGGTGGCTTCATGAGTGCTGCCTTCCGGTGTGAGCAAAGGGAAAAAAGGGGGAGGGGAGCGAGCTTACGGTAACGTGATCAAGCGCCCACACGAGGGGACGGAGTGGGAAGTAGGCGCGCATCTCGGCTGTGGTTGCGAATAGCTGTAAGCGCGGCTGAGTGCATACACAGCCACACATCCTGCTAAAGAGATAATCTGCCGCATGTGCAAAGAGTCTTCAAAGTGATCTGCGATGTTTGCAGAGTGCACGTAGTGCCGGTAGCTTCGTATACGCTTTGCTTTTAACGCTTTGTTCGCATTGAAGCGAGAGATGCAGGAAAGTCAATTGACTTGCTGCTGCCGCGATTCCTCACTCCAGCTTTTTGACAGGGAGTTTCCGCGCTAATTGAGCGAGATGGGTTAATGTTTACCTGTGCACATGTGACACCATGCTTGTTAATTTAGTTAAAACGCGTTGGCGGGCTAGTTGGTTTTAATCCATGATAGAATGTGTAAGCACGACTGAACAAAGACATAGAAAGAGGCAGGCATAACGATGGCGCTGTCTCTGTGTGTCCGTTTCTTTCTGCACCCTCTTTCAGTCATGCTTACACATTCTATCATTGTTAATTTAGTTAGTAAGTGAATGTTTACAAGTTTGTACAGCCGACAAAAATACTATCCTTACTTTGTACAGCTATCTACTAATTTGCTATCACAATTGCTGCTTCACCTTTTGGGCGGAACAGCGACTTTTTTCGATTGCCCAATAATGCAGAAAATCCTGCAGCCCCTTTCCATGTAAAAAAAATTGATCGGTGACTGTACTTATTTGCATAAAAGGGCGAATTTCAGTACAATGAAATTTCGATATAGAAATGAAAACTTGGATTTTACTGGCTTTGTTATATCGAGGTTTAACTGTATTGACTTAATATCGAGGTTTTACTGGATTAACTGTATTGACATATACGTATATTGAGGAAAGGAGTACACTTATCTAGGTCACTTACTCACAGGGGACCCTGATCATGAGAAAGAAATTTACAGAGGAATAAAATGGGTTGGCACACATACGGCACGCATTGCCAGATCCTGACGGGAGCTTACCACTGTCATTGAAAAGAAAGGTGTACAATCACTGCATTCTACCGGTGCTAACATATGGGGCAGAAAATTTGAGGTTGACAGAGAAGCTCGAGAACACGTTAAAGAGCAACTTCGGCGATTTTTTGACCATGTCAAGCTAATGGAATATTTAGGTTCCCAAGACCCTCCTGTCACACATCTGATAGTAGAATTGTTCCACAAATTCAAACATAATGTTAAATAAGCAAAAAAGTGCAAAAACGAAACCGAAACCTGGAAAAGCAGCCGAGCAATCCTCTTCGTGTGATGTCACGAGTGTCCCCAGAGGAGAAGGCGTGCAAGGCATGCCAGTCTTGCCCGCTGAGCAAACGAAACCAGCGAAAAGCAGGCGCTCAGCTGATTCGTGACCATGCCGGACCTTTTGTGTCAACGTCAGCTGCACCAGCTCTTGGCATCTGTCAAATATTGACAGTTATAATTCTGACGAATTCGACAGCGACAAATTGCCATTCGCATTTGACCCGCCACCACGAGAGCCAGCGCCCATGCGCTACATATGATACTGCAAAATGAAAACCAAGGGAACCACTGATTTTATACGTGCTGCTTGCTATCTTAGGTGTTCTACCCCTTCTCAGGGAAGTGCTTCGCATGCACGCTGCAAGATGTGGAGCACAATTTTCCACATTTGTATCCCACAAGAACACCGCTGACGGTCCAAAGCACCGACCAGTGCATTCGTTTACATTGGCAGGTAGAGTGGCCACTCCTCATTCACTTGAAACAAAATGCTAGCCGCTCATCAGTCATATCAATTAATGTCAGAACACATCAATACAGGCAGATTTTGTGCATGTAAGCACTGTTGCATCACTCCGAATCGTGCTGCTATGAGCGGCCACACACCTTCGAAAACAGCGAGTGGGAGACCCTAGTACGGGAGCGTTGTTGTGCTGCCTACTTATCCTCCTTCGTATTCTCTTCATGCACGCCATATGTTCCGTAAAGTAGACACAGGTGAGGACTTTGGGCATATGATCGTTCGTTTAGAGAACGCATAGTTTTCTTGCGGAAACGCAGATGTAAGAATTGACGCTGTTGGCAGCTGAACGAGGTGGTTGTTTACACTGCTGTATCGAAGGGGCCCTACGCTTGCTGCCCATTTGGGATACGAGGCAAGCAGTGCACCTCGGAAGCTAAATAGTGAGTCCGCATGACAATGCATAAAAATACGCCCATATTCGTAGTTGCATTTAATTTAGGGAAGTGCCGGTGAGTGCGGCTTGAAGCTTTCTATCGAAAATGGCAACGTACCGATGTCGATACTGCTCTGTGTCGTCGCTTCTCACTTTTTGTGTGTGCACTCTATGAAATGAGAAATGGTTTATTTCAAATCCATATGGTCAAAACTGAACTACAGAAGGAATTTTATTCATCCTGATGGCTTAATTAGCTTCAGGTCAATTGCTCAGGTCCGCCAGCAGTAGATTCATAAACTACGCCACTGTGACATATAGGCTTAACCTTGGCTGAATGCGGTCGGCATCGGCTTAAACTGTGTGCAGATGGCGAGGGCTGAAGTTCGCGCAGCCAACAACGCAGCACCACTTGCCTCCCATCTCTTGCCCGTCTACAGGGAACGCAACTTCTCAGGACAGCAACTTCTCATGCCATGCACTAGCTCGTGATCGTCGCCTCCTCGATGCTCTCGTCGCTGTCGTCTGCATGATCCCGGCATGCTCTGCATAGAACAATTCTGACGTCGTACACAATGTGGCCCGTAACTGAGGAGGAAGTAAGGTAGGGTGTTCGAGGCAATAAATTAAATTTATTTGTAAAAAATCTGTGCAACTCTCAAACCCGACTTTTTGAGGACATGCTGGAATTGTGCAGAGGAACGTACCCAGCGAATTTCATCGACATCCATTGACATCTAAAAATCGCCAAGAGTTGCCCTTTAAGAACCGTGCAAAGAGTGATGGAATGAAAAATGTTAGGTGTAATGTTAAGAGACGGGAAGAGAGTGGTGTGGATCAGAAAGCTAACGGGGATAGCTGATATTCTGATTGATGTTCAGAGAAAAAAAAAATGGAGCTGGGCAGGCCATGTAATGCATAGGATGGATAACTGGTAGACCATTAGCGTTACAGTATGGGTGCCAAGAGAAGGGAAGTGCAATCAAGGACGGCAGAAAACTAGGTGGGGTGATGAAAGGAAATTTGCAGGCGCACGTTGGAACCAGTTGGCACAGGACAGGGGGTAATTGAAGATCGCAGGGACCTGCAGTGGACATAAAATTAGGCTGATGATGATAATGACTGTGAATGGAAAAATTTGAAGATGCATCATGTACGACTCTCAATTTATTTTCATTTTTCATACAGGAAGTGAAAACAATGCTCTGTACATTTACTACAAGGGGCTGTCCAAGCAAGTGCTGACATTCAGGTTTGACGTGGTACGGAATATCTTGGTGAGTGCAGAACCCACCTTCAGGTGGGAAGGCATGGCATATTCAGCTGATTTTGTTTTTTGTTTGTGTGATTTAAGGAAAAGGACAAAAAAGAGGAAGACAGCAATGAGTTTGTCAGTGCTGTGTGCTGGAGAATAGTAAGTTACGGTGTTTGCAACTAACTCTGCTATGCTACAGTCTTCATTTATGTCTTTATAGGGCTCCAGTGTAGTGGTAGCAGCTAACAGTCAAGGAACTATCAAGGTATGAAAGCTGGTTTTCCTCTCACTTATACTTCAGCTCTTATCGAAATTTCTTGCTTGTTTTCTTGCAGGTGCTAGAGTTGGTATGAAAGCTGAACTTCTGGGCACCTTGTTCGAGTTCAGACACCGTCACACCATGCAGTTGCACAGTTATACTCTTTGAGTTAGAATGTGCTGCTTAGTGACTTTTATTTTTGTGTACATACTGTATTCGTTTACCTATACATTTTGTTTTCCCATAAATGTTGTTTTCCATGTGTGGACAAAATAAATGCACTGAACATGTTGTAAAAACAAATCTTGTAAAGCTGTGCAAATCATTTCGTGAATGATGTGCAACGCTTGCGTGAGGAAAAGGTAGCCTGGAAAACGTGACCATACCTTATGCATTTACGGTCTAGTGGGGGTGAGTGTCTGCTGGGGGGCCAGATGAACAGCGGCCTGTTTATTCAGTGGCTTTATGAGCTAAAGGCTGTAAATAAATTGCAAACTTCTGCCTGCAAGAATGACGTTAATTAAGCAATTTTTGTTTTCTAATTATACTTCCTGCTCACACTTCTACTTTACCAGTGACTCAGAGGCCTCTTAGTAAGCCTTCATTGTGAGGTCGGCCATTACTGTATTTGTACACTTATGGTATGACCTTGCACAGTTATGTGATTGAACATTAAGCCACCTAAAAAAAAAAATGAACATTCCGAATGAGCACATGATACAAGAGTTCCATATTATACATAAGTACAGAAGTCGTACACAATTTTACACAGATGTCTCTAAGACAGCACGTGGATGGGGGGTTGTGATTAAAAATAGGGAAAGGAGTGTTAGGTTACCTCACTTTGCCTTGGTTTTCAAAGCGTTCATGTGGCAGTAATATATATATATATATATATATATATATATATATATATATATATATAATTACCGAAAAGGATATAAAAGCCATTTTATATACTGATTCATGAACTGCATTAAAGGCCCTCCACTTAATGTTTGAGCATGAACCCATACTTCATATTTTAAGAATGCTGTTTTCTAAGTCAAGGTAGAGTTTCTGCTGGGTCCCAAGCCATGCAGGGATACCACACAATGAAAAGGCTGATGAATATGCATCTGTACCAATTAAAGACGGCATTTAAATAATTCAGCAGGGCTTTGGCATCAAAATGGCAACATGATAGGGACTCTAACACAAGTAACAACATCCACCTGACTAAACCTGTGCTTGGTGAATGGAAAGCATCCCAATACAAAACAACTTTTATTTAAATTCATACTATGCCGACATTGAGTACAGCACATGCCTCACACAATCTTTTACTGACAGGAAGAACAACCAGCATGGGACAAATGCCACGGATCCACCTAATGCTATACAAGGGGTCAAATACTATCACGAATTATATAAACTACACATACCTTGACACACCACTTTAATTTTAGCATATGATCCACTTGCTCAAAGTCCTGAACTTCTTAGACAAAACTTGATTCTTTAATAAGGTTAATGCAGCTGTTTCTGCTTTGATGTTATGGATTATTTAACACCTGGCGGCTCGTGCAGCATGGCCCAAGTCGCTTTGCTGCTGTCTGTTTGTGTGTTACAAGCCTGTGATGTCATCTCTTCTGGCAGGAAAGCGGCTGCTCCGAGAAAAAGGGTGTGTAGGCTTTCATTTGGATTTCCAGCCTCTTTTGTGGCCTACATTGGTGTAATGATTTGCAGTGCCCCAACCTGGTGAGGGGCACTTTAAGGATGAAGTTCGTGCAACTAACATGAAATATTGGTCTTGTTGGTATACTTGGGGAACATATGGGTAACGCAGCAAAATGAGTATGAGCAATTCCTTTTGTCCTAGTTTTTGCGTCCTACCCAAATCATTTATACGTGTGAGTAGTACAAGATGAACTGATAGAATACTGAATTTGTGATTGGCTTCTTTCTACACAAAGGAACCAATTGCGATAGAGAAATTTGACCCCGACTGGGTCAGATCGCAATCAAAGGTGCCTGTGTGCTGCTTGTATTGTGATGTGGATATGAAGCTGATGTGAATATTTAACAAGTAGTTTTCTGAGCAATTCTGTACGTGAAAATTCTTTTTTGGCATAGACTCGAACTAGGTGCTCTCTTTCATGTTGTGCAAGGGAGAATGTAATGCTTGCATGCACCTTGTACGCACCTGTAAACACACGTTGCAAACTTTAAGATTTTATTGTAAACTGCCAGATTTTTAGCACTTGTTTAGGATTGTCATATTGACAAGTATTTTTAATTTTTGCGTATGGTTTGTGACAAGGCCAATTAAAGAAAACACAAATACAGCTGTTGTGTGAATATTTAATTATAAATTTCATAAACATTTCTGCTTGCCTGCAGCGGGGATCATTCTTGCTGAAGCTATAGAGCAGAGTGCCTGAGAACAAGTCTGTGAACCTTTAATGAGCAGTCAACATATTGATACAATATTTAGTTTTTTTTCCACAATGTTTAGTACTGTTTGGCTTTCACTTCAGTGTTTTTCAAGTTTTAGGGTTGGCAGGTGTGCATATGCTTAGTCTATGAACCCAGATTGCTGAAACCCTTGATGGAGTTATCCTGTTTATTTGGCCCTGCTAAGAAGCCAGGTTAATGCTTTTGAAAGGTCTTTACTGCAGGGAACACATGAGCCTCTTGAGTAGTTGATCACAACCCTTGGTCACCTTTATAATTGAAAGGTATGTTGCGAGATAAATTCCCTCATATGTCATTTATTCAGACGAAATGTGGCTGCAAGCAGCCACAAATTACTTGCTTTTCTAAATATAAGTGGTAGCATACGTTATGAAAAATGGAGATGAATGCGAAGTAAGCAAGTGGCCTGGACTGCAGCCCTAAGCATTTCATGCTGGAGGGTGTTATGCTAAAAAATAAAGAAATTTGATTACGTATCCCTCATCCGCTTTACTTGGTATGCTACTTTATCAGTGTTGTCTTTGCCACATTTTTTTCCAGATACACTGTTATTTGTTTCCACTATCCCCCTACCAGAGTAAGCCAGCATTGGTGGTAACTGCTGACAGTGCAGCTCTGAAAGCAAGTTTTTTTTTTTTCTAGGGATATTCAAATTGCAAAAATTTTAGATTTAGCAAATATTTGAGAAAAATTATATTTGAACTGACATACTGAACAAACAGTGCAGACAACAGGGCTATGAGACGACGAGAATGTGTGCTGACTGGCGGTTTATTCAAGATAGAGAAAAAACCTTTTACGCCATGTCCATTGCCCACCTGGTTCATTCAAGGAACAGCAGTATATACAAGAAAAAGGTGGGAAGAAAGAAAGATAGCCAATGTCACAAAAGAACTAGAGGTGGGGGAATGTATCAACTTTCTTGAATACCAATAGTAAGTATTAAATGGTCAAATGCAGAGGCAATATTTACAACAGGAATATTTATTCAAGAGTAATAAGGTACCAGGCTTGTGCTGACTAGTTAACAAAAAAAAGACCGCTAACTATTGGGGACAATTAGGCACAATTTTAAACAAGATCACCAATCGTCATTAAAAAAACTGCACAAATTGCTTCTCAAAATTTTGAGCCTGGTTGCAAACAAGATTTCCAAGAATAAATGCCTGCAGTATGACTAGCTTTTCAAGAACGCGAAATAAATGGTTGCCCAAAAAAAGAGCAGAAGCTGTGGAAAAAAAAAAAAAAATCTCCTAAAGGACTGGAGTGCTGTAGACACATTGATGCAAGGAAAATATCACCGATTGTAGCACGAAAGATAAAAATGCTACATGACTAGACTACAAAAAACACCAAATTACAGACAAGCAAAAATCACATCTTTTAGACTTCTGCTGTTAAAAAAAAAAAAAAAAAAAGCTTGCACTACCCATTTTTTTCTGCATTTTTTGGTAAACATCAATGTTTCATTTATGATAATTTTTAATACTTTGTTTAGCAAATAAAGAACAGCAACCAGTCGGTTGCTGTGAAATATTTGATTAGTTTCAAATATTATAAAATACTAAATAGTTCATTTTTGAATACAAATAATTTGTGTGTAATATCACGGCCGCTGGATAACCTTTCTTTTTATCCAGCTGCCGCGGTAATATGTTTGGTTCATATTAAAACTAAAGCTGCGAGTCTTCAGGCACCAAATGATTCAAGAGCTTTGGCTGGCTGGCAACTATAGCTAATTGCATCTATCATGTGGGCAAGCTGAAGGCATGTAATGGAAAAAAAAAAAGTGGAATTGCTTTCTTGCTTTCTGCCTTCTCCTTGTATACATATCTGTTCCTCGAATAAACCATCAGTTGATAGTCAGTGTCTATGTTGCTGTCTTTCTGTAGTCCTGTTGTTTTTGCTGTCTGTTCAGCATGTTGAAGTTCAACCAAATTCACATTCTTAGAATATAGAATTGAATACCAAATGTTTCTAATTTCTATGCAAAGTAAAATATAAAGGTTGTGTAGAGTCCAGCAACAAAAGACACATTTACATTATTTTACACATCTAATGCCGTTAACTCGCTCTTGTATGTCTGACGAGGAGCCTATAAATTATATATATATATATCTGGTGCCCTATGACAATGACAGTAATGAAACAAAGGAATGGCATGTCACCAGATGCACATAAGAGTTTAGTGCTTGAAGGAGCTCAGTTTGATAGGAATTTAATGTGGTAACATTTGTGAAATCATAAATTGCTTTGCTTAAACCATGACAAATTCATCAGCTGCTTATGGCTAGGCATGTTCATTTAACAACTGTAAACTTGAGCAAAAGTGGTCTCCTCAAGGCATTTGCTCAAGAACTGGGTCGTTTGCGCAGCAAAAGTTCTGCATGAAAATCATTCTAAAGAATCTTTGCTGGCATTGTTCTTTCTACCTGCACAATGCAACAGCTGTTGTCCCTTATAGTAGTTGAAGAAAACAAATGTTCGACAATTTCGAATAGTGAATTCTCGAATCGAAGAGCAATTCGTATTCGAAATTTTCAATATTCGCACACCCCATATTTTTTTTTCACATGTATTCATGTACGAAGAGGCCCACTGTTAAAGGGAACACTTAAGTGCAGAGCGTGTCCAGATTTTTCTCCCGCAAGAGTACAGTCGCCTAGATAAGTAGCAGATAACTTGTGGTTGGTAGCTCCGTCAGTGCACTGGACATTGCTTCCGCAGACACTTGCAGCTAGGGCGCCAGCAAAGTGAGAAGCGCCCATTTCAGTGTTCCCTTTAATTTCGCAGATGGAATATTGCAGATTCACGACGATGGCTTCTCCAACCATCGGAGTACATCAAATAGTTCCTTTCTGTATGATGAGAACAGTACAATACGAAACACAGGTCAACCTGAAAGCAACCCCATCTTTCCGGCACGCTACGTTGCAGTACTGTATCACATTTGAGAGCAACAGTTTTGGCTTAATTCACGCGGCCGCGCTTCAATACCACTTCCATATGCATAATAAAGATGGCGTGAAGGCTGAAGACGTCTCACTGCTTCCTGCTGGACGTTTGACCTTCACACGATAACCAAAATGTGAAAAGAACACGCATCACAAGAAATGAGTGTCTCTTGCCTAGGTGCTTCGAGTAACTGGTACAGGCCACCACAGCGGCAGTTCCAAGTTAAACTGCCGTCTGCATGTAATGTCATATCGGACAAGCGAACTTCTTCGCTGATCGGTGGGCTCAGTGTGGCACTGCAGTGCCGCACAGTCGCGTCATACTCTCTGCGCTTTTTTTCGTCGCACAATGTCTTCCAAGCCATGTTCAACCGCACGAATTCCTCGGAATCGCCACTGTCCCTTTTGTCGGGATGAAGTTGCAACACTTTTCTTCGATAACACTTTTTGATCTCATCTACAGGGGCATCGCGGGACACTTCCAGGACATCGTAGTAGTCACCCATGACAAGTTCTGTGATTAACGCACAACGGCAAATTTCCAGAAGGGTGGTCGCGTGCTATTGCCATGCGATTTGTACATCACCATAAACCGCTGACAGCACACGAGTGGCAGCTGACCATATTGTAAAAGCACTCAGAGTTCACTGAAACCCAGGTCACTGAAACCGCTGAAACTGTCATCCGCTGAAACTGTCATGTAGACGTAAGCACACGTGCCCCACCGACCGCTAGCCGTATGCGCTCCGCCATTCATCCACATCTGACCGTACGTACAACCAGTACAACTTTACCACACTTTACACTAAATCGTTCTATTGGCGCATTCGGTTGAGTGTACTATTACGCAGAAGTCGCAGATTATAGGTACTGTGAATTAGCTCATCTTGCTAAGCAAAAGGTAAAAGGAAATGAAAAGCTGTGGTCTTTGAACACTGCACAAAAATATAGGCAGCAGATATTTTGACGCTGCATTTGCACTCGTTCAGTGGGAAAAAAGTGCAATCTAACTGCGATGAAACTGCTGCGAAAGTTGCTGCTGTGACGATTATATTAGTTTTTTTTAAATATTTTTTAGAAGGACTGCTTTATAACATGAGTTTATGCCATAGTTATGCTATCAGTTTCGGTACAATCATTAGTTTTTGTTTTGTTTTTATTCTGGCCATGGCTTTGCTGAGAGGCTGACCGCAAGCGCGCTAACTGCTAATTTCTGCAGTTGCATGTTTCGTTAGCAACTATTTTAATATTCTGTGTTAATGTCATAAAGATGGTAAGCGTACTTTTGAATTAAACAAAATCAACCGTTGAAATAGAAATTTAGTATCATCATCATTTGACAAAAATACAAAAGGAAGCAAGTCAAGTTGATTTTCAATAGGCCAAAGTTGTAGCGGCTTTACGGTCATGTAAGGTCTGTCGAAGTAAAGAAAAACAAACGTAACATGCCTTCCTACAAATCGCATGCATTATGAACTGGGCACATTTTGCAACACTTTGCCGTGACCATGCGCCACTGTGCTGTGGGTGCTGGATAACCCGGCACTTAGATCAACGGCACCGATAGAAACGTTTCACCTGCACGCTTGTACAACGTGAGCATCGGAGGCGCGCAAAAAAGGGAACGGCGACGAAACTCGGATCGCGGAAGATCTGGAGATACGGCAATAGCATCCTACGACAAGAACATCGGAGGAAAGGGGGGCGCGTCTCTTAGGCGGGATCGCCGGATGTGAAAGTGCTCCGGCGCTTCTCTTGTAACTTTCACTTGCTTGGTGTGCGTGTTGTACCAGAAAGATTCCAACGCTCAGTCTTCTGATGTGCACCGTCCGGCGCCTTCCAAGTATTTGGGTACCAGTGGCCGAAGCGTCATAGCGACAAGTATGGTGTGCACAGCTGCATCATGCCATCCAAGAAGCAGTATAATTTAGTAAGCGACGATGCGTACGATAGCAGAATTCCCCTGCACAGTGAAGAAGCTTTTCAACATGGAATATCGTTTAACGCCAAGGTAAGCGCTTGTTTTTACCGTCGGCCTGCTCAGTCACCTCGCTTAAGGAGAGGAGCAGTTTGTTGTCGCTGAGAATAATGTGCAAAGGTCGTCGTGCGAACGCCTGGCCAGCATATTCCAGGTACCAAAAGTGTGAGAGTTCAGGGATCGCCAGTTTTCGCTCAGCGCGGTTGTAACGTGTGGGGCGTGTCACGTTAAGTATTGGGTTATGTGTTGGTGCATGTAAAAGAACAGTGCAGAATAAATGCCACTCAGAACTTTTCCCGGTTAAATTGTGGCGTGTCTTTGTATTTTTCTTCGCCAGTACATTGGCACTATGGATGTTCCTCGACCCAGCAGCCGAGTCGAAATCGTCGCAGCGATGCGCAGAATTCGGGTGAGATCTGCGGTCGTTCGTTTGATTATTTTGCCGGGTTGCATGCTTTTGTCGAGTTCTAATTGCCAAGGCATTGAGCAGTCATTCAAAAGATTGCGTAGCTCATTTTGGCAGTTATGAACTCGGTCAAATCCACACCCTGTTAATTGCTCTTGTCAGCTGTCTTCTAAAGAATGCTCTGAGCCTTCGTGTTAATATTGTCATTTGTTTTGTACCTGACAAGAGGGTGAGCTCATTTTGCTTTCTGTGTGACATTTTTTGCACATATGACTGATTGTCTAGTGTATGTAACAAACCATTTTTTCTGTTTTGAGACATACTGGAATAATTGGGCATAGATACGCCTTATCATCTATTGCAGTATGAATTCAAAGCAGAGTCAGTCAAGAAAAAGAAGGTGACAATTACCATTTCGGTTGATGGAGTGAAAATCATCTTGCGCAAGAAACATGTGAGTCTTTTCCATTTCCATGTGAATAGCGCTGGAAAGTCTTTGCTTTCGAAGCATTGTGTGGATTTTGTACCATTCATTGTTTTTCTTCCTTATTTTATTTAATTAGTAATGCATGCATGTATCTGAGGGTGCAATGTTGCAAAAAATTTCAGTAGATTTTCCCCCTTTCAATCTCGCATCGCAGTAGTGTTTCATCATACATGTGCCACTAATGGTGAAATGCACTATAGCCAAATACAAGAACTGTACCATTACTAGTATTCATCTCTTTGAACTTTTTTTTTTGTCGTATACATTAGCAAAATTTTGTGACCACACACACAGGCTAGTTGGCATGCCATCTTGTGTTCATGGTGCTTCATTGCATAATGTATGTACTTTTAACTACCACGATTCTCATGTGAAACCTGCTATGGTTTTAGAAAAACCAGTGGGCATGGGACGACAACAGGTACCTCGTAATGAATCATCCAATCTATAGGTGAGCCCTCTCCCTCTCTCATACTTATAATAAATTTATCCGCCGTGGTTGCTCAGTGGCTATGGTGTTGGGCTGCTGAGCACGACGTCGCGGTATCGAATCCCGGCCACGGTGGCCGCATTTCGATG
This sequence comes from Dermacentor variabilis, assembly GCF_050947875.1. NCBI lineage: Eukaryota > Metazoa > Arthropoda > Arachnida > Ixodida > Ixodidae > Dermacentor > Dermacentor variabilis. The sequence goes on along the minus strand of NC_134568.1, from coordinate 118,904,117 downwards.
GGGGCGAAATGCGAAAACACCCGTGTACTTAGATTTAGGTGCACGTTAAAGAACCCCAGGTGGTCCAAATTTCCAGAGTCCCCCACTACGGCATCCCTCATAATCGGAAAGTGGTTTTGGCACGTAAAACCCCATAATTTAATTTTTTTTATAATAAACTTGAAAAGAATGCAAAACTATATCTCTTATCATACTTCCTACAATAAGTACAATAAAATAGTTTGCTCATGTTTCATTCGTGGCACACAATAATGGTTTAGAATAGTTCTGTACTATATGCTGTAAAAGTTTAGTGTATGATAGTTTTAAGACCACTCTACATTTCCATGCATATTGATTATAGCTGTGAGGTTGATAGTGTCCCTGCGACATGGAATGTCCTTGATACTCTGTTATATTTAGTTATGCAAGTGAATATCCTTTTGATGGTCAAAGCTTTATACTTCTGTGGCAGAGCTTCTTGAACTGCTCTACTGCAGTGGGAAGAACCTGAGTATTAAGTTGTTCATTGGTTTAATGGAAATTACTCACTCCTCACTCTCAAATCCAGTACCCGGGCGCGGACATTGGTTTAATAGAAATTACTCACTCTGCCTTCTCAAATTCTGTATCTAAGTGCTAATAAGTGCACATTGCTTGATCTCACCTTATTTATTTTGCTCACTATTGCTGAAAGCTGGGTGACTTGGTTACTCACATTCTGAAACATCTTAACAGTACTAAGGAAAATTAAATGCAAAATTTCCCAGTGCACTTCCTGTTCTTTGTTTTGTCTTACTTAACATATATAATATTTCTCAATTTTTCTTTTATTTACAATACTGCTAGCCTCAGTTAGTGGATGTGGCAGGGTGGGATTGGCATCAGTACACATCAAAATAGTAAAACAGTTAATGAATAAAGAAAAACTTGAAAGAATACTATACATGGTTAGTAAACACAATTATCTAAGTACAAAGCATTAAAGACAAATGACATGAAACAGACTTCACGTACTGTGTTCAATGAATGCTTGAAATTGATCCACGTCATCCATTTCGACCCACTTACTATCAAGGTCGTTCCACTCGACTATGAGTGAGGAAAAAATGAGTATTTAAAAACAGTGCTTTCTTTATTTACAATGCTCAAGTCGTTGTGCCAGCCTGTTTTTCTTTATTCTTTTATTGGCTGAATGCTTTACTCAGTCTTAGTAATTGACAATGGTTAAAGAAAGAGGATTTGCAGCTTATATATTCAGCTTAGTGAAAGAATGGAAATATGTAATTGATGATATCTTCTCAATAATTAGCTAGTCTTTGTTGTACCTGTGAAAAAGAAGCCTGGTTGTTGATTACTTGTGTCAATAATAGCTATGTTTTAATGTCATTTTGTTTTGTTGTGTTTTTGATGTAGAAAGTTATGATGAGATGCAGAGGTCACATGAAACACAGTGCCAATTGAGAATAGTACCAGACAATATTCTGGTACTATTCCCAACTACCACTGCACTTTTCTAAATTCTGTAATATTGAGCCTGAATGTGGTAATGACAATTTGAAACTTTTGATAACACTTTGACAGGACGTGCTAGCTCTCAATTCATATTTTTTTACTAAGACAGCCTGAACTGATATGTTTGCACTTGTGTTTTCTGATATGAGGTCACTTATTTTTTTGCACATGTGTACGTGTGTGTGTGCACATGTTTTGTATCATTCTTCAATAAAAGCTTTCAGCTTTGTGTCATTATCACTTTGTCTAAAGTACTTTCTTGAAACAATTTGCCTGATCGGTTCTGCCTGTTCTCACTAGTATTTCTACACTTTCCAGAATATTCTACGTTTCTCATGATTCTCAAGACCTGAAGATCTTCAGCTACATTGCACGAGATGGTGGTAGCAATGGGTTTAAGTGCAATGTGTTCAAGTCCAAAAAGAAGGTATGCTTTGAATTTTCTTTCGCTTCTCTCGGCATTTCTTGTTTTCTTCACTCGGTGGGATGCATTTAACAGATGCACATAGCAGCTTATGGGATGTGACCGTTCATATTGCAACCTACGTTGAATATGGAAGTGGTTGAACATGAAATACTATTGCTATTGATGGTGCAAAGAATTGTAGTATTGTAGTGTCCACTAGGAGAACACAACCTTTTTGAACATTCATTATCATAAACTTGAGCTGAGCGCCATGGTGGCATTGTGAAAGACAAGTCATAGTCAGCTAGTCTGTCGCATTATTGTAGCTCTTGCAGAAGACTTTTCATCGTCGTGTCTCTCCTATGAGGCCTTTTATTAATGAAATTTTCTCTTGTCCAGAGTGATAATGGAGATTCAGCATTTATAAGATGACCGCAGCAGACGTATGGTTGTAATGAATGAATATAATACATAATCAAATTAACTGAGCTCAAATGCAGTAATGTAATGTAGCATTCTTCAGCAGTGTACCAATGCAGTTACCTTGGGCTCTTTTTTCTTTTTCTTTTTTATGTGTATATAGATGGCACATACTAGGAGAAACAAATAGTGCTAGTCTTTTGCTCTTGTGACACTGAATTAGTGGCGCATGCAATCAACAGTGCCATATAGAAGTGCATAGCTGAAGTGTAACAAAATATTGGGTGTGAACATTTTGCAAGCTTCCATCATAATTGCAGAAGAGCCAGAACACCTGCTCATACATTAGTGCTTAAAACATGCCTCAGCTCTTGAACTGTTTGAGGCATGGTTTAAACCATTTATATCGTAAGTGACGCTTTGAAGCTGTGAAGATTCTTTTCCTTTTGTCATCTATATTTAATTTCTACTATTGCACTGCTATCTTGTATGTGTTGCTATGACTTGTTTAATCATACAGACATAATGCACATTACAGTTCTCAACAACACACAGCGCTCTTATATGTCAACTGCTATGCCTAGGAGGAATTAGACATTGTAGCAGATGGCACAAAGCTAAATTGTACAAGAAAAATTAGCTGCTTGTACTGAATGTGCTTGAACTGCTATGGGGACACTAGTCACATTTGCAATGTTCAGGGTTCAAGATAACTGATTTGTTAATATTTTTTTAAATGTTAACTTGCATGCTTGCCTTAATCTTTTGTTTGTCAGCATGTGTTGAACATTGTGCCTGGCATGTAAAGTTAGTTGCATATTGTTACGGTTCTTGTTTGAAATACTGGGGTTTCTTGGGATGCAGCATGTAACCCATGTTGGGGAAATACTGGTCATGCTTTGCATATGGTTGCTAGCTTAGGCTTTGCTATCCCATTGTCAAAGTGTATGCATAGTGGGTGCAAGGTAAAAGGGATTCACATGGTGTCTGTGGGTTGTTGCATGTGCAGGTGGCCGTTATGTGTTTGCTGTATCTGTTTACATGCGTTTGAAAAGCTCATGCCCTGTTTGCTGATAAATAGAGGCTAGCTCCTTAGGCAGTGAACAAGTGGGATTGCGGCACCTAAGCTAAAATTTCAGCACAAAAGGAGTAGAAGTGGGTGTTGCAATCAAGAAAAAATACCTGAGCAGAAGCGTGAATTATTGTGGCTAAAAAATGTCAGTTTGTTTATTTGTGTTGGGAGAACCTGCTAACAGATTCACTCATAAGCCGCTTGCAAACAGCTGGGAACATGAATGGTGGTAACACGGTCTGTTAATGTATTTCTCCCAGCCAAATGGCAAGACCATGATTCTCTGTGGAAAATGAATAGGCTGTAAGTGTTAAATAGCAACACATAACAGGTGTGAAGATGCAAGGGAAATTCTTGAAACATTGTGGACTGTTTTGTGGGGTAAGAACAATTCTCTATAAGCGACAACATTGTTCATGGAAAAGAAGCTGAAAACTGTGTACCAGATGTGCGAGGTGTTTGAGGACATAATGACAGCATCAGGAATAGCATTGATATTTCATGCAAGATTTGGTATATTCGTTCCAAATACTTTTGCTGCTTTTTTAAAACTATCTTCAGCCTCAATATTGACTGAATTCGGCTTCGATAACGTCTATACACTCGGATCAAATAGTGTCATTTAATGTTGGACAGTGCTTATACAATAGCAGGCTTTAGCAAGTTTTTAGCTTTGTGTGGCTATTTGTTAGTATTTTTCTCAGTGACGTCGACCATACATAGCAGCGTACAGGTTTAGATATTTGGAACTAGGACGCCATATTGAGGGTAACATGGGTGCTGAAGTTTGCAACCAGACATTTTTGGGTGGTGCAGGCACTGTGAGCACAAGCAAATCCAGAATTTAGGAGCGGCACCTAATGAAATTGGGCACAGGAAGCTTGATTTTTGATTCTCCCACCTGATGTTTATCGTCAGTGGCCATAATCGGCTTTTCAGGGTTATCACTTATCATGACCTCCACCTGCTGGAGAAATTCAACCATCTGAATGACATCTGACCACTGGCAGCTCTTAATTGTCTTTGTCATAGATAATTGGCCACAAACTCTTTTCTCACCGAGAAAACAAACCATTTCATGACATTCAAGAAGGTGGTGATCTCCAAGTCGCTTTGGTCGGCGTGCAAGGCGACTAGGGGAATGTACTGCTTCATCTCCAGTGCCAGATTGAAAGCTGATATTCTGGAATAAATGTGCTAGATAGGTTACAGAGAGGTTGTTGTAGATGATGTTAAGCGTCTAGACCGATGAGAATGTTAATGTCTATGGCCATATAAAGCTATGTCCTCAAATACCTTGTGCACCTTGTATGTCATGGAACAAAACTTGTAGCATCTGACAGAAGAGTACTAATGTGGTGAACAGAGTAGAAGCAAAATTTTTTTAATGCTATGAACTTTTTAGTAGTCTATCAAAGCAAGAAACTGGGTATGACTGGTATATAGTTGTTTCCATTAACCAATATATGCGCCAATAAAATTTTATAAGTTTTCAGTGATATGCTTCACTATTTGTATGCATTCAAAAAAAAAATTGCATATTTAGAATAATGGGTTGTTTCTGATGATTAAGTGCAGAAAATTTCTTCACTGTAATACAGCAATAATTATTGCATAAGAACTTCTGGCTGCGATATTTGTTGCATACATTGCATTCCAGAAATAATTTTAAGTGTAGCTTCATAAATCAGTGGAAATTTGCCTTGCCTGTTGCTGCAGCAAGTTTTCTGTGGGCAGTTTTGGAAGTTGTCAAAGACTATTACTAATGGCATTTTGTAGTATGACTAGGTTTTAGTGTCTGTTGTCAGTTTCGGAAGACATCAATTTCTTTGTGCCTCTCCTTGGGGCATGTAGACATTGGCAAAGATGGAGTCTTTTTATAGCCTGTGGACACAGGTATAAAAGCTCTTCTTTTGCACAGGCTACTTAGAAAATGAAATTTTGTCTCACTGGAGATCGTATGCATAGCCTGTACACATTCCTGATGGCAGTGAAATAGGGAGAAAAATGATACAGGATCTAACTTCCTGACAGCTTGAGTGGTTTTACCTGAGAAGAAATAAGATTATCAATGCTCGGGGAAATTAATTGTTCAAGTTTTGGAGCACTTTCAAATGCCTAAGTGGTATTTGCAATGGGTAATTAGTGTGAGAAGGGATTTGTAAGAGTAGACTGCCTATTGGGGTTAATCATTCCTCTCCAATCTGAGTGTGCTGAGAATGAAAATGCACAGGGACATCTGACTGTTCAGTATGCCTGCTAAGGTAGCAGCTATGTGTTGATAGACCACAAAAACGCTGCATATCAAGATCTTCTTGCAATTGTTACCGAATGGCAAGACAAATAACACTTACGAATGGCTCAACTTGAAAATATTCATGATTCATTTGCTCATTTGCATAAGCTGACCAAGGCTAAGAGAGAGAGAAATAATTATGGAAAGGCAGGAAAGTTAGCTAAAGACATGCCCAGTTGGCTGCTCTACACGGGGTGGGAAAAGGTGGATAAGAAAAAAAAGAAAAATAAGGATAATAAAGCGGTGGTCAGTGGGAACGTATTTGCAGAAGAATGTTTGCCAGCAGTCACAAGCATTCATACAGTCCAGTCGCCTTCAAGAGGTGCAATAGGGCTTTTGTGGCCTTGTGCATGCGAGTGTGCTTAGGCCAGCATCCCAGGATTTTTTTCTTCTAAGAGCGGTCTGTCATCCAGGCAGCTGAGACTGGCTCACAGAGCACATCGTCGAGTGTTGAGGGATGGGCAGTGGCAAAGAAGGTGCTCTACTGTCTAATCACATCTCCAAAAGTTGCACAATGCTCTACATTCTTATTATGAATGAATAGGAATTCGTAAATACAACTCCCAACCACATTCAACACAATAAAGTTGTTTCCCGATGGGAGAATCCGGGTGGCGGGCGAAGTCGCAAATAAGGTTCACTTCAGTGCCGCCAGGTACCTGGTGACTCAAAAGGAAGACTATGCCCCAAGTATGAAATTTTTGGGAAAGAAAGGAAAACACAGAAAAGTTTTGGCATAAAAATTCAATGTAAACACTTTGTTGGCACGAACACCCAAAATAGTCTTTTAAATGTAGTCAAAAAACTGCTAAAAGGGTTATTAACACCTAAATTGTGCTCATAAGTGAATAGGGCATGGAGATGATAAAACGAACAGCAGACATACATTTGCCTATATTCCAGTCTATACCAATAAAAAATGAACTGCTTCATTATAACATATGTGCCTACAACAGATCAGGCCTCTCACACTTTTTGTTTATGCAGTTAATGAGTAAGTGCCTTTGAAAGAAACTTGTCTTGGGTTTAGAATACTATCCTCTCTGGTTTAACCACAGGCGAGCTGGCCATCTGCTTTTTACTGCAGAATTATTACCTAGTGTTATGGAAGGTGGCAGAATACCTCAGTATGTGCCCCCTTCAGTTTACAAATTTGTAGCATTAATATTTGTATCAGGAAACCCAGCTGGAGAAAGCTTTTACACACAAGAAAAGAGGACATGCTTACTATACACCAGATGTCATCTTTCATTTTTCGTAGTTCTTCTTGTTCATGCTGTGTTTCATGATGGACTAGATGACTTGTTTAGCATTCTATCATGCTTAAGTCAGTTTATGCACTGCAATTTAGGGGGGGGAGGGGAGGTAAAGCTGTTGTGTGCTGTGGATCATAGAAGGCTTTCCTCACAAATGTCATATATTTTCTTTGTTAAACAAATCCATGCTGAGAAAAAGAGGGAAGGGGGGATCTGGTTTGAAACTACATCGTTTTACATATAATCTGAAGCAATTCAATTTGTAATTGGATTCCTTCAATGGAATATATAAGAAATGTAAAACTCACTGAACTTTCTTTTTGCAAGCAAAGCAGCCAGGCTTTTTGAAAAGAAAGCAGGGTTTGGGGGTTGTGGAGGTGAGGGGTCGGAACGGCAGCTTGGAGAATGATTGAAACCATTTCTTTTACACACAACAAAGTTATGCATTTCGTAATTGGTTTGTTTTTGGAAATGAATGGTTAATCTACTTCGAAGGTATGGGCAGTTTAGTTGTGTCACTGTTATGTCACCGTTGCTGTGACTTTGCATGTGGCAGGCAATGAGTAGTAGCAGGCTATATTAAAAGGAAGCTTTAATTTGGGACCTACTCCGGTTTTCCTATTCATATACATGTAAAATGCAGAAATGCTCTCATGCAACAACCGCTGGACTGATTTGAATGAAACTTGTTGCATTCTGTAGAGAAAGCTAAGTTTTAGTAACTGCTGGTAGCAGAATTTTGATTTAGGATTTCATAATTTTTGCAACAATTGCAGAGAATTGGTAAAGTAAGGAAATTGAAGCGAGAAGTATACAACTCCATAGCTCCACAGTTTACAGATTATGGAACTTGTTAGTGTTTCCAAGGCTTTTGCAAAATTCATACTCACAAATTGGGGGATATACTTCAAAGCAGTGTATAATTTTTGTCTGCTTTGGATGTCTTTAGGTGCAGTTTACAGAATTGCTGCTAAAGTGTTGAAACTGTTTACTTGACTTTTTTCAGTTTTGCGATTTTCAACAATGCTTGTAAAAAAAAAAAAAACTGACGGCCTGAATAAAAAATCTGCTTTCTAGAGGAACTTGATTTTAAATTTCGCTTTTAGACGCAACAAACCTCATCAAATTTTGTGCAGAGAATAAAAAAAAAGAACTATTCCTCCATTTCCATGCATTAGATAGAAGCTCTCGAGCTAAAGTTTCCTCTTAAGCACAGGAAAAAAAAAACAAAAAGAACATTTTTGCGCTTTCTTTTTTTGGTCCAGCCAATTTCTTGCATTAAGTTGCTGTGCTCTCATTTTCTGGTGAGTATTTGGGAACATACTTGTTTTTATAATGATTTTGGTGGTTCATGATGGAGTCACTATTGATGTTGAAACCTTTTATGCTCCATGAAACTATTTCTTTATGCCAAATAGTTATATTTTGCCAAATGTTTGTTCTATATCTGTGACTGTTTTTCGAGATAGTGATGTCACAGTTCTAGGATGGGAAAAAAATCAGCGATCTTTCATTATGGCACTTTAAAATTTGTTCCATGTGTTGTGTAGAAAGCTCAGCCTAAAAATTGCACCCCTAGATATTTCTTTGAAGCAACAGGGTAGATTTATTAAGTTATGTTTCGCACTTCAGTATGATTTGTGGTTACATAGTGTACTAGAAGGAAAACGCACCCAAAACTTACTACAGTAAATTGCACCAAGAAATTCTAAAGAAAGCTTTACAGTTTTCATAAATGGCATATTTAGTGGGAAACTGCGGTTGGTCACCTTTGCACTGCCACTAACAGCATTTATATTACTGCCAGTTAAAAAAATTCCTTTATCCATTCTTGTGTGACAATGCAATTAAAAGGTTGCTCCACATATTCTGTAAAACAATTGAGCAACTATGTGACACTGCTTCCTGTATGGAAAAAGGCAGGGTCAGGCAGGGTGTGTATCCTTTTAAATATAAGCCGAGATTTGTTTTTGGTTGAGAATATTGGCACTAGCTATCTTTAATGCATTAGTAGCTGCGTCTTTGACTTGAAAGTGCTGCTAATCACAAAAGGGTGTAATTAAGCTGTTGTGCGCTTGATGGAATTATTGCATAAAATAGTTATTTCTGTTGTAGTCATTTGAAGATGGTTTATTTTGTTACGAGGCTTTAAACGGACTGCAGGTCAAATTTGTTTACAAGTACAGGCTACTTACCATTCTTCAGCTGTGAGCAGTGTGGTCCTACACACTTTCTGACACTTCTGTGTGGGCCTCCTTTGTGGCCCCAATTACTAGAAACAAAGAAATGGCTAAAACAACAAAAGTAAAGACAAATGACTGGGCGACAAAGAAGCCAGCTGCTCATGGACGCGCAAGTTAGAGATTGTTTTTACAGCATGCCAGGAACAAAGTGCACGCCCTCATGCACTGTGCGTGTCGCACGCATCACCACAGCAAGGGAAGGGAGGCGGAGCTGAGCTGCTGGCCTCCCCCTGGAGGGTCGGTGGTGCGCTATTCCAGTGCCTGCGAGGGAGAGGGCCCAATTTAGAATGGTGAGGGAGAGGGGCTGGCCTGCTCACGATGCGTCTGACGTAAAGCCGGGCAATCTGCCTCCAGTTCGTCGTCTAGCCAGTGAGAAAAAGGCATTTTCTACCCTGTGAAAGCTTTTGCGAGGGAGTCTTAGATATTTACTGTTCATGCAGTACCATTCATTCTTTTGCATATCTAAAAAAAATTGACTGCTGTATTGGGCTTCAGCTTAAGGAAGTGATCTTGTGTGCTGTGTGCTGAAAGAAGACTGATTTCCCTCTCTGATGCTTGGTTTGTTGGAACACGCCAGGGGAGCTTATTCCTAAGTGCAGTGCTAATTTTGTGTAGCATGAACTGAGTAGGGACACCGAGTACTTGCTTGTCTCTTCTCAGACTCTTGTGGTGGAGTACCAGCGTGTGAAGTGATGTGGTCCTTTGCTAGAAGAAAAGGAGAATAGTCCTATTGTGATGCTCGATAGGGTCTACAAGCCTGGTGCATGCATGAAGCCTTCGTTTATTGTGTGCAGTAGTGCAACTTTGGCCTTTGGCATTTCTGCACTACTTTTACGGCACTGCATTTCTATATGCAAGTTTTTTTCTTTCTTGGTGCTCTTGTGGCATTCACTGATCAAGCACAGATTAAGTGCAGATGGAATGCTTCATTTGTTACTGCAACTGTCATCTGCTTGCTGTTCCTTGTGCATTATCTCTCATTGATTTTATCAGTCTAGTTAACCTGTTTATTGATTTATTTAAGCCATAAGAGAGACCCTGGGTTGTCAAAAACAAACTGGCTACATGTTGATATGGAAGGCTGCCAAAAGTGATGGCAGCGGCCACACACTTCAAGGATGCGTAGAGCATTTTCACAAAAGTTTGGAAGGTCTGGCTCCCACACAGAGAAGGGAAAGGCAAGTCAAGAGAAAGAACCAGCTATATTGACAAATAAGGCAGTCAAGAGAATCAGCTTTCGTGAACCAGAAGTTGACAATGGGTGTGAGACAAACTCTGGCTGTATTTCAACCAAGGCCACACGGAATGTGATACGCAACAGCAAGACTCTTTTCAGTGCTGGTGCAAAAAGGTGTGATTTGCAAAAAGATTTTGGAACAACGTCATGCCTTCAGAGGAGCATTAGCTTAGAGGACATAGAACTCCAGGTGAGGGATGCCGTGCTGTGAATGTATTAATTTCTAAGCCTTTCATATGGACTAAATTTGATCAACTACGAAATGAAATATACTTAAGTTAGCAAAAAAAAGAAAAGGAACACTTTATGGCCAAGTGGCTGCTGTCTTGACATGTGTCGAAACATGTATTTTACCTGCCAGCTTGTTTACTGCTTTGTTCTGCTTTAAGAACTCTGTCATCATATTGTTTTTGCCTCTATGGTGCTTTTGATTTTGTAATGCCCCAAAAAGGGCAATTATACTTGGACAGCTTAACATTATTTAGCCTTGTCAAGCTTCTTGTGCATGTGTGCGTGTGTGTGTGTGCGTGTATGTTCGTGCATGTATGTGCGCATATGTGTGTGTGTGTGTGTGTGTATTCGTAAGCATAACGATATAGTTAACTTTACAATTCCCATAGGGTTATGCAGTGTTGTAAATGTTATTGAACTGAATTTGCCTGCCTTGCTACTGCAATGGTACATTGAGTATTGAGTAGATTTGAGCATTGACAGCGGTGGAAAGGTATGATGTGTACATTAACACTGTGGCTGAACCAACTTTGATTGTTGCCTTTAGAGATATTGTTATGCTTGTAATGTCAGCTTGTAGATGAGCTGCCTGCCACTGTAGGAAAGCAAAAAAAAAAAAAAAACCTGAAATGATGGCAGAAATCAGAAGGAGCAGGTCATGTCAACTATGCTTGAAGCATCAGTGTGAGCTTATGCCTTGAACTTGTCAGAAGCTGTAAGTAGTTCCTTGTGATCCTGAAGTGACAGAAAGGCTCAATGAAGGCCTTTCTGACATTGTCAGATTTGTTTACCAAGTCACTCTTGTCATTGTGATTGTTTCATTTCCAGTATGACCTCAGCCTTTCTTTGAGTGGGTTTGCATCAGCAGTTTCATGTGGAAGTCTCATGTCAGTTTACATATCAGTTTTGTTTCTTAGTACCATGAAGTAGCACCTAATTCTATGTTAACAGTACATGTATTACATCTGTAACCAATTCTGTAACTTGCAGTACCAAGGGCTAGGCTGAGAATAAGAGAAAACAACCATTTATGCTGTTTCTATTTTGAAGTGTGTTGTTTTTAATCCTTTCTTCTGCATCTGCACTTCAGCAGAGAACATGAGGCACAAATGTGATAAGCTTTTCACCAACAAGCTATTTCCTTAAAAGTGGAAGATTTCATGGTGTGCATGCTACTTGAATGCTTTCTAAAGCAGCATGTTGATAATGAAATTTTCTTGCACGTGGCGAAAATTGCGTTTTGTGGACTGGTGAATCTAAACTTGCTTGGGTACCATACTTATTTCTAGTACTGCCAAGCTTAAACACATGGCACAGGAGATGAACTGAATTGAGGTAATGGAAAGGGCAGTCAAGCAGATAACAAACAGTACCAGGTGGAGCCTTGTGTTTTTGAGATAATCAACATAATGGAGTGGATGGAATTACCATTTATTAAATGAGTACCTACACTTGCTGAAAATGTGTTTAGTTTTTTAAAGCATAATGAAGTTATACTCGGGTACAATGTTTAGAATAACTTGATTCAGGCTTGTTCTGCCAGTAAATATTCTTATGCTGGCCTCGCATTTAAGACTAATTTTTATGGTACTTTTTGTGCCAAATTGCCTCTAAGCCACCTTTGTTTTATTTATCCAGCACTTTTTAACCTTTTATATTTTGGCATTTATCATTGCAAATGCTAATGTTATTGAAACAAATGAAGACAAGAAAATGGAATTAAATGATATGGCGTTTTTATTTTATGTCACCCCTGCACATGGTGAAAACATTCGAGTTAGTGAAAGTTTGTCTGTTTGTGTTATGGAAAGCACAAAATAATTGAATTATTGTGAACTGCTTTGGTGAGAACGCAAAGCATGGTGTCTGTACAAAAATACCCACATAACATGTGTGCACTAAATGTAGAGCTGAAATGCAATAACTTCATGAAGTATATCAAATAGAAATGGGTAAATGATGGTGGTAAAAGGATGTATGGGCACGTTAACGCTGCAACTTTCTTATCAACCTTTGGAAAGGGTGAGTTGTGTTATGCCTGATAATACAGCATGTAGCTTGTTGCTTTAATTTAGGCTTTTTGTGTAAAAATGTATTGCATTGAATTCAGCATTATACTTCTTCAAAAATAGCAAATGGGGCTGAAGTTCTATGATTCCGTGCAAGCAGCTTGCAGGGAACTTTTTTTGTCAGAAACCCCCTCTTCCTTTCTCGAGGTTAATTTATCAAAGTCCAAGTAAGGGCAGATGCTGAGTTAGAAATCTTGAAGTTACATGAGTGCTTCCAGTAGCCATTGTTGGGGCATGCTGGCAGAAAACTTGGAATGAAGCCTCCGTATTTCACTGTGTGAATATTTCCCTAACACCCCCTAGATTAAATTTTTATTTTTTACATAAGCCAATGCAGGCATTCATTCTGTAGGAGATGTAGCCGTAATGTTGTTGCGGTGCTGCTCAGGTACTCATTATGGGTGTCAGACTGGTAATCTCTGTGTTTTGCTGCAGAGCCAGGCCATGCGGGTGGTGCGCACCATTGGGCAAGCCTTTGAGGTGTGCCATAAACTGAGCCTGGCCAATGCCACCTCCAACTTGGTAGCCAGTGACAGTCTCCCGTCAGCCACTCGGCACAGCAGCAGTGACAACTCTATTTCCAGAGGTCTGCACAACACTTGTCGCTTGAGCACCCTAACAGAGCAATAATTGAGAGCAAGAGTAAAAGAAAGTACTATAGTACTTCTTCATTTACGTTAGTGCTGCTCCCCATCTCTTTTTCTGTGTTTTTTCCTATCTGTCTTAGCTCCTTTACTCATTCTGAATTAAGCTAATTCAAGAAAACATTATTAGAATAGTTTCTTTTTTGTCCAGGTTTTAAAGTTGGATGATTGAGAAGTAAAATTATACTGTTGTCTTATAGACTTTGCTGATTGCCTGCACAGTCAGAGTAGGTTTGTGTGTTTATTTGATTAGGAGACGGTGCACAAAAATTCTTATGCTTCTATTAAAAAATTAAATTCCAGGCTTTTACTAGCCAAAACCAGGATATGATCATGAGGTATGCTGTAGTGGGGGCTCATGAATAATCTTGACCGCCTGGGTTTCTTTAATTTGCGTCCATTGCCTGGTACATCGACATTTTTTTTTGTTTCACCTCCATTGAAATGCGGCCACAGGTGCGAGAATTTGATCCTGCACCCTCGAACTTAGCAGCGCTATGCCAAAGCCACTATGCCACCACGGCGACTACTTGTATTATGTTTCCCTGGAGGCAACCATAATGTGTTAAAATATCAGAGGAAAAGGGAACTGAAAAAATGAACATGGGGACATGGGGAAAATGGACAATCATATGCTGTCAGCTGGCATTCTTTATCACAACATTGCAGAAACAGATGTGGACAGTGTGCCATCTAACAGTAAATGAGCAAGTCATGCTGCCTTTTTTTTTATGGAATGATTGAAACATAAAAAAAATCTGACGTTTTCGCATAAACACATGTTATTGTGTGCTTATGTCAAATACATCAAATAAAAATGTCTGGTTGTTTCTGGGTGGCTTTAAGCAAGGAATAGCAGCAGTCTTGTTTTTGTTTTTTTGCATACATCTTGTCATGCGCACGACAAATTTGAAAAAAAATGTTACTTGTTCTGATAAAAAAAACAAAAAAACTTCAAGATGTCTGTTCCTGGCAGTGGCTGGCTGGTCTTTACTTTCATTCAATGATAGGGTTTATGTGATCTTCTACTCATTTTCTTATTTTTCATGTCTGCATAAATAAATTAATTTCAGTTTAAGCTTAGTTTAAAGCCTTAATAATTATAAGCACAGAGGTTATTATCCTATTCCCAATTCCATGTTGCTTTCTGACGTTGGTGTAATGCAAAAGTGCTCATGTACTTAATTCAGGTGCATGTTAAGCATAGCTCTCTACAAAATTACTAGAGGAAGCTCTGGCACTAGGATCTAAAGGAGCTGCAAACGTGGCGGTGCAACCAGCATAGAAATGATGGCCAGTACATGGATTTGCCTAAAGTTTGTCTTTCATGCATCAAACTGCTTTGCAAGTTGACATATAGATCATTTTCACCAAAATAATGCAGTATAGATGCAACAAATTGCAATAATTATACATGTGCGCACAAACTTCTTACCTTGCCGTAATTAAAAAACTGATTTCTTTGAAATTTAGGAAGTTAGAGTGTAAAATATAACACCCTCAAGCACGAAGATTAGACAAATTCATGTACTAACCATCATTACCATGGTAGCTGAATGATTGCAAGGCTCTAGTCTTAATAGTAATTTTTTGGTGTTAAGAACCCGCAGCTGTCAAAATTATCCCAGTGCTGTGCATTACAGCATCCCTCATAGATTGTTGTGTAGCTTTGGACATAATTTTCTACAGATATATTTTATTAAAAAAGAACCTAAACTATTAAACACCAGTAATTTTCAGGAACCAGATATAGTGAAGAAATCTTGCAATAGTATAAATATCTTATGCAATAGTATTGGTAAGAAGTCTTGCAAGTATGGGGTTCCCCTGTGTAGAAGTTATTGTGTTAAGAAAAGATTGTCGTGATCAAATCACCATTCCTCTGGTGAAAAAGGGTTAAATGAAATTACATTGCACATCTCTGACAGGAAAGGCTTTGTTTGACCTTGTGTTGCTTGCAGCATATCTTACAAGTTAAAAGCTTTTGTGTTGTCCTTTGAACTAATGCTGGGGCACTTCTGGGCACCTTCTTGTGGTGACCTTCAAGGCAAATATCAGGGTGACTAATGTGCAGTTTGTTGAGTGCAAGAGCGGACTTCTTGTGTGTTCCAGAATTTCTGAGCGTTGCCTACTAAGCAGTGCGCAATGAAGGCACTATGTTTTCCAACAGTGACTAAGAACAGGGAAAAGAAAGTAAAACAGTTTTGTGATATCTTTCAACAGTGTAGTGGCAGAGGGGAAAGAACTCTCAGAACGACATGAATAAAGGGCTTGAATCTGTTGGTTATGCGTGACTGAGGGAGGATAGGCATTTGCAGGAAGGAGTTGAGAGAGTAGACAGAGTTTTTAAAGGGCCCCTCACCAGGTCTGGCCATTTTGAGCTGACAAGCGCTGCGCATACAATGTGCACTAGCAATTGTGTATGGTAAGTATTACATTCCTACAGCGCCGCGGAAAGAGCTTAAAATTCAAACTCAATGCCGTTTGCCCATCTTCTCGCGAGTGCTGTGCTCCCAGCCAGAGAGTCAACAGCATTTGCGCAAATGCGCCTACGTACATGGCCGTGCTGTGACGTCACTCACAGTGACAGGTAACTTAGATAATTATTTGAGGCAATGGCAGTTATGTACTTATTCTGTTGCTTCAATGTACCACTTAAAGTTTAGAAAAATAATAAAACACAGAAACCGAATGTCTGCGGGTTTTTGTTTTACTTTTTTACCGTAGCAAGAGAGATGTACTTTCATTTCATATGCTTGTTCCCATGTTGTGAAGTCACATATACAGAGAACAAATCTGTCATTTTTTACCATGTTTCAGCACTACGATCATGTTCTCTCACCCTCTTGCGCCTGCCTCACTGCTCGTGACTGTGGCACTGACTTATATCACTAATCAGGGGTTCCCGTGCAGAGCGCGCAAAATCGTCTGCTGCCTAAAATGAGGCAAAAGCAACAGCCTGCACACGAGACCGTCACCGGAAGTGCGCCACTCGGGAAGAACACGAGAGAGAGAAAAAAAGAAGGCAGGGCCCAGGACGTATTCGTCACGCAATCCTCCGGCTCTGGTACGGGAGATGGCGGGGAAGAAATTTCGCTTGCGGAGGCTAAACTGAGCAAGTGGAGAGAGTGTCTGGGTTGGCAGTGACTCTTGCCTCCTGAAAACAATAGTTCGCGGCACTTCAATCCCTGCAAGAGTGACCTAATTTGAAAAATTCTTGCGATAGAACACTCTTTAGAGGGCATGTAACAACTTTTCAGCGTATAACCAAAATGTGCTATGGGGCCTAGCGAGGGGCCCTTTAAGGTCTATTTTACTTCAGCATTAGTGAGCCTGTCTGCTGAATGTGTTTTTCTACTAGAGTCAGTAGTAGCTAAAGCAGCATGGCCAAGATAAGTGAAACTTGCTTTTTGCGTGGCCTGGACGGGAAAACTGGAACTGTGATCTGCACTACAGTTGGTCATATGTGCAAGCTGCTTCACTTGATTCAAAGCTGCATGCCCATTCTGTAAAGAATGTTCGCTCTTCTTTTTTTCAATGTTGTCATGGTGCCTAAGCTCTTAGACCATAGTCCCCAAGGGTGTGTACAAGATGCTGGTGTGTAGGAGTGCCAATAATAGCACAAACTTGCAGTGCAAAAAGAAAATAGAAAAGACAGGGACAAGGTCAAGACTAAACACAGATGTTTTTCTCTTTGTCTTCTTGACCTTATCACACATTGTTTCTTTTTTTTTTCTGCACTGAATGTTTTTGCTATTTATAAACTACCAACTTACACAAAGATACAATATAATGAGAAGTTGTTTGTTTTACCATATGTAGTCACATAAGGGCCACACTGCCACTTTGGAGAGCAAAATTTTGGGAAAAAATTAAAAACATCCCGCCGGAAAGCGAAGTTAGTTCCGTTGCTGCTAGATGATGCTAGCTGCTTTTCTGTCGACATCGCTCAGGCCAGCGCCACCGCGCCATTATTTCTTTGTGTGGCACGTTGTCTCAGCTGTGTCGGCAATGTTTCCAGTCAAATCGATGGCATTTCGCCTCTAGAAAAGGGAGCCCTGTTTGGGTCAGCGCTGGTCAGAGGCAATAGGCCGGCATTTGAGGTTGTTTACTGCAGCATTATGCCATTTTCGCCTCTTTTACCATCTGCTACTGTTGCAGAAACAGTACGAACCGTTAGCAGGCCACCATCGGCCTGGTTCGTGTAAGGGCTGCACCCAGCGAAGACTATCAAAAAATAAAGTGCGGCACTTTCACGAGTATATATTGTACGTCTCTTTTTTTAAGTATGATTCGTGGCATTACGAAAGACGTTTTGCTGTTTGTCATAGTGCCACTTTTGGCAGGTTGCAAATATACAACTGTTTTAATCTCACGTGATGTAACTGCTTGCAGAAAAGGACCAGAGTGAAAAGTTTGACAGAGACAGCACGTGCGACGACACCAAGCCACTAGCACCACTGTCAGGATCCAGCCCTGTTGAAACATCACACCAAGATTCTCACTGCAGTTCAAAGGCCTCATCCTCATCCCCAGCAACAGGGAGCTCACAGCAGACACTCCTGCAGCAGCAACAGCAGCAACAACAGCAACAACAGCAACAACAGCAGCAGCAGCAGCAACAGTCACAATCATCAAAGCCAGCTGTGAACCAGATTGCTTGCACTCAGCCATTGGTGAGTTGATTGCTCATCAGGATGCACTATGGTTGTTTCGATCATGAGGATTAACTGGAGTGATCCAGAATAAGGGTTATGCAAATGACTTTAAAAAAAGATAAAAAAAAAAGAAAAGAAAGATTAAAGTGTGTTGCTCCTTCATATATCTACATACCGTAAGCTACTTTGC
Source organism: Dermacentor variabilis (assembly GCF_050947875.1). NCBI lineage: Eukaryota > Metazoa > Arthropoda > Arachnida > Ixodida > Ixodidae > Dermacentor > Dermacentor variabilis. The sequence continues at coordinate 118,885,901 of NC_134568.1, read as the reverse complement.
CGCATAGTTTGTGTTTTTATTAAGGCACTTTTGTCGAATGCTGCAGGCTTTAGTATTCACACATAAACAATGCTGCCACCCATAATAAGTGCCAAGTGTGTTCAGCTTCTCTGGTGGTTTTCATCTTCAGCAATGTGCTGGATACAAGGCAATTTTTCATGAGCAAGAGTGACCGAAAATGCATGAAGGAACAAAACACTGGTAAATGCAGCTGGCAAGTATGATTCGCCTAGCTATGAAAGCGCCATTGTCAAGAAATTAATCAATGTGAAGCCTTTGGTCCTCTCTCATGTCTCATGGGGCACTTCAATTTGATTGGGCTCTGCAATCTTTAATGTGCAGAAGTGGTCAGATGGATACGAAGTATCCATTTTGTGAGATGTCATTTCCACTGTGATTGGCAAGATGTAGGAACCAGCTAATGTTGGAACAATATTAGTACTTAATTTTCATTCTCTTCATCTGAATTTACCATTATGGCCAGCTTACTCTATGGACAATGTTGATCTGATGCTAGAGTGTCCATATGAATGAAGCAAAACTATCAGTATACCATATGCTTTCCAACAGGGCAAACCTGCAGCCTTTGAGTAACAGGCTTGGCCGTGAGCTGTGCTGGCTAATGCTCCCAGGGCTAATTTGTGCACAAACACCCAAGAAAGTGGGCAGAGAATGGCTGCAGCAGTCTCTTAATGAGTAAAGCACCACATGCATAATTTGGGTTCGGTCCCCACCTGCGGCAAGTTATCTTTTCGTCAACTTTCCTTTTTCTTTACCTTACTATTTCTACGTTTTAATCAAACGTAATTCATTTCCCGTACTGCTTCTTTGACTTCATTACCTGTTACTATGGTTGTGACTAGCAAAAACTGGAACTCCTCGGATCACCTTATTCTACTCGCTCTGGCTGCACAGTGTGGTTCATATAAGAGAATATGACTGTTTGAACTGAAAGGTAAATCTCTTGATAAAGCCTTTGTATTTAAAAGGACACTAAAGGCAAATACTAAGTCAAAATAGACTGGTTAGATACCATTCCAAAGACCTCGCAACGCTTGTTTCGTGCGAAGAAAAGACTTGGCTTATGAGAAAATTGCATCTGAAGGGTCCGAAGACCTCTATCGCAATTGAAATCTCCTGCCACCCAACCGTGGAGTGGTGGCGTTGCATATGCCATCACTGCCCTTTGCTGCCTTTGGTAAGTAAAATAGCCCCCGACAGAAAGTGGTCTCTTTTTTGCACAAAACACAAACGCCAAGACAGAGTGGTGGATTCGCCACTGCAGCTGGTTTTGGTCAATGGTGTGGACCGGTCAGCCATCCCACGACATCACATGGAAGTGGAATTCTCCGTTACTGGCAGTTTGTGCAAGCTTCAAGAGCCAGCAAAACTAACGCAGCACTACGCAATAACAAAACTACTGAAATGTGAAAGTGCGGGCAGCACAGAGTTGAACGAAAATGAAACGTTTTGACTGCCTGCATCATTGTCAAGGGCAATGTCAGTGAGTTCTTTTTTCTAAAAATGGAAAAAAAAACTGGACAAGTAGCATTTCTTTTGTCTTGTAATGCAATACAGTGATGTTTTTATTTTATAAAGAGTTGTTGTGTTCTAGTGACAAAATTTAAATGAGGAGTGCCTTCGTCATCGGGCGAGTACTTGAATGTCCTGGGGGAGTCTCTATTTCTGTCCTGCACTTACCTTAATTTCTTGATTACTAAGGCTCTGTTCACAATAATGTTGATGCCTTAGAGATTCTCGAGCACTAATCTATCACTTAAGCTTGACTTATTGTTTGCCTTTAGTGTCCCTTTAATCAGCTCAGCAACAGGAGGGAAGAAGCTGGTAGAAACATTTTTGAAAAGAGAGCAGCAAGCAGAATGACATTCAGATTGATTGCTTATTTAGATGGTCTATTCAGTCAACATTAATACTGACAGTTGCCTTGACTAGGAAGCTCATAGAAAAGGATCATAAAGGTAGAATGGAGTTCATACTGGTCAGAGTGCATGAAAACTTGGATGTGGGAAGAAATTGATAGGGCAAGCACTTGACCTGTCACTTTCTTCCTTGGTTCATGTTTCTGCACACTCTAATGAAAAAGCGCAAATGCCTGACATTGTGTTAGCCCCCTTATCTCATTATAATTCACACATCGCTCAGACATTATAGGCAGCCTGATAACAGTAAATCAGTTCAGACATGACTTTGACTGCAGTCATTGTACAAAAGCCAAGGCAGGAAATGTATACAAAGCATTCTGTTCAGGACTGAAAAAAAAGTTATTTATATAATATACAAGCAGATTGAACAATCAAAGTTTATGGCATTAGACTGCCCAACTTTAATGGCACAAAGCCAAGAGTAACTATGTGTATCAACCAGCAGGAAATGGACACTAATTTCTTGATGAATAAAGAATGTGTGCCTTTCTTTGAAATTAAAAAAAAAACAGTGATTCTTGGTTGACAGGGATTTAAAAATTAAATTATGAAGTTTTGCGTGCCAAAACCACAATCTCATTATGGGGCCCGCCGTAGTGGGGGACTCCGGAAATTTGGACCACCTGGGTTTCCTTAACGTGCACCTAGATCTAGGCACATGAGTGTTTTGGCATTTTGCCCCCATCGAAATGCTGCCGTCATGGCCGGGATTGATCCCGTGACCTCGTGCTTAGCAGCCCAACACCATAGCCACTAAGTAACCACGGTAGGTTTGACAGAAATGATGTCAGACATGCGGTTCAGAAATTCTTGGATTATGTAGGATTGTTTTTGTGTGCTGCAGCTTTTTTGTATCACACTCTTATTGTAAGTTGTGTGTTTCATGTTTCACCTGTTTTCCTTGAGAAGCCTTTATAAAAAGGTGTATATTGACACGTGTAATTATCTTTATCGGGCCACCACGTTTCGCCGCCTAACAAATGTAATCGCACAGCGCGGGACGCGCCTGCATGTATCCGAAGTTTCTGGAAAGTTATCGATGCTTCTACCCGGCTGTCTGTTGTCGCCGAACCTTGTGTTATCTGATTTCATCGCGTGACGCGAATGGTGTAGAACTTTGTGGAAGGCATGCGGGTCCGAACGATTAGTCTGGAACATTCGGCAACTGCTGTATAAAAGCCGACGCGCTTGACCCGCTGATGAGATTTTCGACGATCGCCGACCATGTTCGCCACTATCGTTGCGCTTTAAGTGTAGCCTGTTTTTGTGGGTACAGGTTCGCCCAATAAAAGTTAGTTTTGTCTTTCACAGTATTGTTACTGTGTTCTTGAACGTCACCACCACATGACAATATTGTGATCTGATTTTGAGGGTATACAGTAGAACCAGGCCCATCACACACTCAAGTTCCAGCAATCGCCACAGAGGATGAAAAATGATTCACGACACATTCCAGCATGAAGCGCGTAAGTGTAGCTACTGTAATTTGGTCGGACATCTTAATTCAGATTTTTTCTGTTAGGGGCGCTCAATGCGGCTAAATATTTTATCCATAAATGTACATATATTAAGCAACATACATAGTTACCATTTCATTTTTTTTACAAAATAAGTAGGTCATAGTTTTATCAGACTTCTGTTATTAAAGTATCTGCTTTATTACTTGAATCAAGGTTTTGAGACTTCACTTACATGCAACAAGCAGTAGCCCATTGGTGTTGATTGCATTCCAGGCCCCTTATCGAAGAAACTTGTACAATGGTAATATTTGCGAATGGGGTGGTCGTTTCCTTTGAACAGCATCACACAGGTTCGTTTTAATTAGATGACAATAATATCTCTGCCAGTTTATGCTTCCAACATTCGATAGCCGCCACCAAGTGAATATCTTTAAAGACGGTGAATTTTATCAGCTGGAGGGGGGAGGGGCGGCGTTTCACTGGTGTAACGGCTGCACAGCTTCCATCGTTAGTGATCAGCTCCCCTGGCCGTGTAATTACATGTTTCTGGAAAGAAATGTGCTGGCTAGCACGAAAATTCATCGCTGGAACCGAGCAGTCTGCTTGGAGACTACCCATGAAAGTGGATTAACCTTGCAACCTCTGGGCGTGTGCACCGGTGAGTAAAGAAGCAGTGCTTCAAAAGCAATTTAAACGAGGCTATTGTTATTTTGCCACGTTGCTCAAATTCATGACATGGAATATAGCATAAATAATAAATAGGTTTGGCTGTTTCTGCATAAATGGTAAACCACGATAGATCCACTGCACATTAGTGGCAAATGTACTTCTGGGGATACAGTTAGATTAATTGTATTTGAGACTTATTAAAATGACTGTGTTTATTACTTGTATCTTGCAGAAGCAACTGTCATCTAATCAAGGCTTGGCCACGGTGTAAGAAGTAGCTTAGGCGAGAAGACACCGTCACAGGGCGCGCTGCAGTAAAGCTCTGCTTTTAGGGAGTGCTGATAGATGGCGCAAAGAACTTACGCCCTTTTGGCTTTGCTTCCCGCAAGCCCTGTCACTGTGCCCCGCTCATGGTATAAGAAGCACTTTGCTCGAGGCATTGAAATTTTCCGTTTCAACACAGCGCTTTCAACAACCTTCGAACGGTTTGTACTTACTGTGAGGTCTGGGCATCTAATCAATGTTAATAATGATTTGCACAGTGCCGACAAAGTCCGACACCGAAATTGCACTTCACATGCAGTATGAAACAAATAGGGCAGAGGAATGATTGCCGGCTTATGGTTCAGTTTTATTGGAGGCTGCATATAAATATATCTCGCCTTAATGACGTAAGCAAAGGCCTGAGCAATACGGTGGTATTAACATATTGTTATAGGATTTTGGAACAGCTACTGGTGCGATCATGAGGGCTGTCGCAATCGTGTGATAATACAGACTAACAGTGTTTTTTAATGAAGCGTGTGACATTTTAATCTACTTTATTTGGCATCACTTGTTAAAAAGCCTCAGTTGTATCTGTTTGCTATTCCCTGCATATTTAGCATAACATCACATCAACACGTGTTTTTTTCCTGTCATTTATTGATTGAATTTTAGAATCTTTAGTAAAAAAGCGATAACAGAAGAAGTCGCACAATATGCCCGATGAAAGCGCATGAAATGCATAAACTCAAGAAAATTCATGCTCAGTTCATTGAAGAGGTCGTGTTTACACAAGCTTTGACATTTTGCGCAAGTCATGGCTCTTTTTTTCATCATGCTTGTTCTTCAATTGCCTGCTCTACTGACATGCGTAGGCCGATATAGTAATGCAGCAATTTCGCCAGCATTTCTTCTTTGTGCATACTGCAAAGAAATGTGAAGTGGAAAGTGTCCAGCACAGCATCAGTAATTTTGTCGTATGCATCCCTGTGACCTGCATACTTTGCAAACTTTTCCTCAGTGTATTTGAAGCAGTCAGACAGGTGCATACTTGGGTGCATGAGCCAGCCTCTGGTTTTGCAATTCACGAGATTGGCTTCAGACACATTTGCAAGACCTTTTTTTTTTCCTCAAGAGCATCCTTGCAAATGGAACAGGTTGTTCCATTGTGAATTTTTCTTGACACAAACCCTGTAACATAGTAGACAATGCAGTCTACTACTACTACAGCTGCGTCTACAGGCTCATCTAAATCGAGGATGTCATCACGCTCCCAGCTTCCTTCATCAATGAGCCCGTCAAGCCTTTGCTTCAATTCATACAACTTTCCTGCATGTTGCGTTGCTGATCCCTCATATATCTCTCTGATATCAGCCAAAGTCACAACGACTGCTTGCCTTTTATCAGGCACCATACAATTCCCAAACTTTGGCGGTTTTGCCAAAAAAATACAAGCTCAGCATGCTGTACAGCTGTAGGAACGTGGGAAACGTTGGTGCTTATTCTGACCACCAGCTTGCCTGATTATGCCAAAGAAATGCTCCAGCAGGTCTTGATTAATCTTCGCTGTCAATACATACTTGAAGCCATAGTCCTTCAGCAGGTAAATTGACAGTTCCCAAACAGATTTCAGTGTCACGCATAGGCCTTCAACAGTTGACTGCATAAAAAAAAAAGGTCCTTGTGGATTTCACCGCTCACGACCTGTTGCTCCCACGACTCCAGCCACTCAGATGCAGATTCTAGAACATAAAAATCCTTGCATTTCAGTTTGAAGCCTTCTGCGGGGAACCGCCAGTTTAAAGCGTCAAACAGATCATTTTGAAAAAGTGTGAACTCAACCGTCGGCTCAACATTAGTTAAACGAGGTGCGCGCCTCTTTGCATAGAAAAGAATTCCTTTAGCCACAGAGTTGCTAAATATCTGTGTGGCAAGCTTTACCTGCATCCTCAGCATCTTGGTTTACGTGATTGTATGTTATTTTGGGGCACACCTTTAGCGCTGCTTTGTTCTTGCCGTTCGCAACAAACAGGGCATTGTAGCAGGACCACCTTATCAGTTTTTCGTCTTTTTTTCAGAACCTTTTTTTATCCCGAAACCTGTTTCTGATGGCACTTGAAGAGATGAGGAGTATCGGACAGTACATACACTTTTCTAGAGCTGTCCAATGGGCGCTCAAAGGATTTATGGACTTCACCCAGTGCACCAGTGATGCCGAGATACTTCCACATTACATGGTTGGTGGATGCACCATCACACACTACTCCGTCGATGAACACTCTGGCTTTTTCCAGGTGTACGATGCACTGTATCAGGAGTTGAGAAAGCAGCGTCCCCTTAGTTGGTCCTTTAGATACAAACACTGCTACTGGCTGTAAGTAGGCTTCACCGAACAGAGCAAAAGCAACGACGAGGCTGTGATCTGTGATTTCATTACTTCATTTTTTTCTCCATGATCAACAAGGCCGGTGCATGTCATTGTCTCTGAGTTGACAGCCATTTCTTTCTTTACTTGAATTTTGTCCAAGATCAGGATTCCCCTCTGCTGGAACGTGGTCTTTGTGGCAACCTTTATCTTGAGGGCTTTGAAGAAGTTGTCATCAAATCCACACTTTTGACCAACCATGCTTATATATTTTCTCACTGTGATGATGCATGGCAAAGGCTCATTGTTTCGCAAAAAAGAGTATGTGGCCGGGCTTCGTATGTGCAGCAAAAGGCACAACAGAATCCATTCATCTGTATACCGTCTGCTTGTTTTCGATGCGCACCTAGCCGCTGATATACACTCTTGTAACAAAAGCAGCTGTGGTGGCGGTATATCAAGTCCCTTCAGCTTCTCATTGAGTTCTTGCTCCTGCAAATCTGTTAGCTGCTGCATTGCTGCTTGCAACTGCCCCAATAGCAGCTTGTTACGCTTTGCAAGTCGTCTTCGTGACCGCTGAAGTGCTGACCTTGCATGTCGCCAAGCAGAAAGCTTCTGTTGATGGGCAGGCACCACCGACAACCTGAAACGCTTAAAAGGTATATCCTGCTTGGCTCGCGCAGCTCGGCGATCGGCATGGATTCTAAGGGTGTCAGCAAGGCCAGAACACAGACTACAGATTGCACCTTGAGGTGTTACCAAGAGGCATTTGTTGTGTCTCCGGGTCGTTTGAGAGCCCACAAAAGCACATTCGGGGGATACATCAGCAAAGCCTTTTAAATTTAGCCCTCCCCTGCACACATCTGTGCTGTCTACAACTTTCAGCATAGATTCGACTTCAAGGTTTGATGTGGTGAAGGGACTTACCCCCACTGCAGTAGAGTCTATCAACTTGTCTAAGATGTAGTCTTGGACTGTCATGCCACTTGCGATATGGACCGCCTTCCTGTTAAACAGTACCAATGATCTGTCGCTTGTCCTATGTGCCACCGCAGCATCAATAAACACGACGTCTGTCACTCCTGCTACGTCGATGAGATGCGCTGCTCATGAAGGCTGTGGTAGGCTAATGCAAGATACTGCACTGAAATGCCATTCGAACAATGAATGAGATGAGTCATTCTCACTGGACTTTGCGACACAACTGCTATCGTCAGAAGACGTTTCCCTGGTGTCTGCTGGAGAAACATCTATGTTGCTTGCTGACGTCGGCACGCTGCTGTTGTGACTGCTCGGGTTACTCACAGAAGCAGCCGCAGGAAGCGCTGGCCGTCTCACTTGCTTTCGAGGGCTTTTAATCTTCCTGGAGAGGTAGCTTGGTGCACCTTCGAAAATTGACGGCACAGCGTCTTTTAAAAGGCCCGCTCTTCTTGTTCCAGGCATCAGGATATGACCGTCAATTTCCGCAGACCATGTCTTCAGGATAAAATGAAAGCCAAATGTTTTTCACAAGCTCGATCAGTATTTTGGAGTATGCGGTCTTTACGAGATATAGCCCGTCTCCATGCTTCAAGTTTTGCTTCTTCGTTTGGTGGCTTGAAAAGCAAGTACTTTTGTTTGCAGGACTTGTAACCACTGTTGCAAAACGGTACAAAACACCTTCCCATTATGCAGGCTCATGAAACAGTTCGAAGGTTGAGACAGGCAAGTGGAAAATGTGTTGACAAAACATGGTGCGCAGCAAACACGTGGCGACGGCATAGCGGCAACCAGTCAGTGATCTCGGCGCGCGCGAAGTGGGCACAGCGGGCGATAGTTTCCAGCGCCCTCTCTTAACACATGGAGAAAGGAGAACTCCAAGCCTTCCCTCCGCTTAGCACCCAGCCTGTGCCGCTCAGTCACCCAAGCGACTTCTTACACCGTTGGCTTGGCTAAGCACAGCCCACTCAAGCACACCATTGAAATTAAATGCACATGCAAAACAGTGTTGTGTGTGTGGTTGTGTGTGTTTGTGTGTGTGTGTGCGCGCACGCTTTTCTGTCATGGAGTGTTTTGTGCACTGTTCTTAGTCAAGCAGGAATCACAAACTCATCCACACTTCCACCACAGTAATTGAGGCTCTGTGTTTTGACTCCAGCCTCCAAGACGCTGCTGATGTTTGTTCACCTCTATGGACTCTGTTGTGTCTGGACGTACAAGTCAACAGTGAATGTATCACCACTGGAAGTAACGTCAAGGGCCAGAATCCTCACAAGGTATGTCTCTGGACACTTCACCTAGAACTGCGATTTGTCCATTTATTGGACTAACTTTTGTTTCACTATTTTTTCGCTTGCGTGTTTGTCATGGCTTCATCATTTTTTTCAGGAAGATGGACAAAAGAGAGATTATTGGTTTGCAAGCTGCCTATGTCAAGCCATAAGAAGCTCAACAGTCACCATAATGATAACAGGTTGTCTTGAACTATGTGCCTCACCATGAAATGTTCACAAGGTTACCAGATAGAGGGGTGTGAACCCTATCAGGAAAGCTACAGTCTACAGTTTTGTACTGTACAGAGCGAGAATGCTAAAATTTGACATACAAGCTTACTTGCTTTTAAGGTGGTTTTATGACAAACAGAGAAGTTAGCATGTTTCTTTTCTAGTCATTATAGCCATGATGACCACAACAGAAGCAATGTAGCACGCTCCTGCTTGCCAATGCACAAACTCTGTCATCTGCTCTTTGCAAAGCAACTTGGTGGGCATTACCACCAAGTATCACATGCTGCCTCATAATGGTAATTTGCTGCATGAAAGTGCAAAGAATTTTAGAATGATCAAAACCGCTCAATGCAATTTTGAGGAAATTATACGTCATGCTGACTGAATCTCTGGCAGTCACTCTTACATAGTTCGTGTACAGTTTGCACGTAATCAATAACAAGGCTAGCCCTGTACCGTAATATAAGAAATAGCTAGAAAAGGCAAGCTCACATAACCGGCCTACTCCACATTTCACAAACATGACAAATCACTAAAAAGAATTTTTCTTTCTCTTCAAACAGCAGATGACAAATCTGAGAACAGTGTGTTGCCAAAATGTTTTTTGAAGTATACTTGAAGAATAGCAAGTTTGGGTTAACATTCAGCCAATCAACAGTGAACGAGCAAGGGAAGCCTCAGCTTGGGAACTTGTTTTCATCATCGCCCTCACAGATGTGTTTGCTTGTTGAAACGTTGGCTCCAGGCTGAGGCTTCCCTTGCTCACCTCTGTTACTCACTCGAAATGTTCATCTCCTTGCAACCATGTTTGAATAAATAAAGCAAAATTTTTTTTTCACCATGAAACCGTAAATCGTACTTCAAAGGATCTGTGAGCATTACTTGGGCTCGCTTATATTTTTATTTAGTGTCCTTGTTTATTCACACAATTTTTGCAGAATTCCTTGTAAGCACTGTTGTCTCCATAATGTTCCTTGCTTTCCTATGAGTACTTGACTTCTGTCAGAGCCTTCAATGCTACATGTGAACACTAAATGTGCCCGAGAAATATCAATAGCAGACAATATGTGCTGTAAAATTTAGCATAACATCTATATATATATATTTTTTTTCCTACGCTACATGCTTCTTGCCGATGAAAAGAATGGGACATTGCTGCTCGAGCTTATCATTCTGACACTACATCCTTGCCTAGAAGTTTTTCTTTCTTTTTTTAATCTAGCTGGAATTTTTGAACGCATACAATATATGTATAATATGAAACATCACAAGCAGTGCTGTACGCAACTACAGTATTAGGGTAGCCTAGCATAAATATTGTTATCTAAAGCTTCGTTCTCCCCGCTTTAGTGGCACGCCGAACATGATGAGGAAATTTCGCTAGTTTTCAGCTTTCAATTCCATTAAATAGACGAATATCTGTGTTTCTGTATGTTGTAAACTTGGTGACTGACTGCATTAAGTCTACCTGACCTGTACAAAAATTTTGGGCGTGTACTGCTTCATTCACCATTGACAATAAACAAAGTAAGCTTACTTGGTTGAAGTGTTTTTCTTGTTTTGCCAGTTGAGGCCACTTGGTCACTTGGCGACATAATAAAGATATCTGTAATCGTGTTAAAGTACTGTACACACAAATACCGCCCCGACAGTGGTAAGAAAATGCTCAAAACCAGCAAGCGAGCAGTGCACCCAGCCCCATGAGCCGCTACCACAGTTGCTATAATGCTCACTACGTAATGATGATGATATTAGTTTTGATTTTGCCAGTGCCATTTTTCGGTCATATACTCTAGTTCGTAATGCCACCACTACTGTTACTTCCGTTGTACTGGGGAAGGTACAGTTTCCCTTCTCTAAGTATTGTAGGTGTTGTGTGGTAGAACCCGGTTTATAAGATCCCATTTCAAGAGCACGAAGACTGACCCAGTAGGCACTGGGCCGTTGTTGTAAGGCAGCATGAGCTCACTGGCAAACAGCGCCGCGAATAGCAGCAGTAAAAGCACTGGCATGTGTTGCAAATGACGGGACGAAGGGGTACATGGCGCTTTCAGTGATTTCGCACTGCTGTTTTTAAGGCCTAATGAACTGGAAAATGCATTTTCATGCATTTGCCCTTAAGAAATGTTGTTGCTTGTATGAGGCAGGTCACATTCATGACATCAGGTGGTATGTAAAGCATAAAACAAAAGCAAATTGCTATGCAAATGCACCCCGCAAACAAAGCTCACTGCGGCAAGCTATGATGTGGAACTCCAGCAGTTATTCAGATGTTTTGCTATCCACGTTAACATTGTCATGTATTTAATCGCAGATTATCGAAGCAGCACAAAAATCTTGGGCAAAGATAGATGTACATCTCCCCCCATCCATTCTTTTTCTTGCACTGCATCGCCAATCGTCTATGTGTCAGTTTGTTCCCATACTCTGTCCATTTTTTTTCTTTTTTACGATGATTCGGCAATTCCAATGTCTTTCAAACTAGCCCAATTTTCAGTCTTGGCCTATTTCACAGTTTGGCACTATGAGAACCGGTGGCAGTGACCGGTGCACGTTTAAGGCCAGCATTGACGGGGAGTAAGAACACACCGCTGCATTGGTGTTTGCTGTCGATGCAGAGCGCACAGATTCGTGTACCAGATGCTGCCAGTGCTCGGAAGCGTGAGGAAAAAAAAAAAACCCTATAAGAAAAGACTGAGCCATTGAGAGGACGGCATAATTACGACTATAAACCTGCGTGTTCGCTTTCAGTGCCCAAATTCCAGAGTGGTCGCACATGCAAAGGTGAAGACACAATTTACATGGAACACGGAGCTCTTGCAAATGAACACCTCCTTTATGTTAGACAAAAGCATAAGCACCATCGAAAACGTGCGTACCATTTCCTATGGACCATGCATATCCAGGCTTTCCGCTGTTCCATGTGTGAGGAAGTGACGAAAACCGACGGAGCCGTATGGCATCACCATCTTCAGTGATGTTTAAGTAACTGTTTGTGCATCCAAGAAAGCAACATAGTTCGGATTTTGTTCCACGTGGTGTTTCTGCAATGTAAAACATAAAAATTGTAGCTGGTGGCTGCGCCTGCTGCACCTGGCCCAGCCATCATATGTTGTTACATTTGCTGCATCGCTGCATGAAGGCGCTACTGGTCCAAACTTATACCGCACCTGTTGCCTATATAGCTATGTTCATTTTATTTATTTATTTATTTATTTATTTATTTTTTACTGTTTGATATGTTCCCAAGAAATACAATTTTTTGACACCAACGTTCACTACATTGCCAAATCGAGATCCTCCGATACATTTTTCGGTCCCTAGGTTCCATGTAAACAAGACAAGGCTTGAAGCGGGTGTGATCGAGAACAGTAACCCCCGACGCAGCAGCTTTGCCGCAGTACTTACCCGCCTGTGTGACATGAAAATGCCGGCGGGCACTCAGTTTCCTATTCCTGTACAAGCAAATCTTGCGAGTCATCGCGTGCCACCTTTACAGCTGTTGCTGCTAACCCTATTGCAATAAGCATCTTCGCCTGTCTGTTGCAGCTTGTATGGTGCCATTGGCAGTGTACTGCACGCTTTTTATAGGTGATAACACCAATGCGCCACCATTCCCTGTGGCAGGTGGCACAAAGTGAGCGTCGTGTTTCACGCTGGCAGCATCGCATCCTGGCGTTGCCACCAGCTCGGTTTCGTTTTGGTTCCCCGTTGCTCTTTTAACACACTACACAATATAAAAACGATAGTGCATGTCTTGGGTTGCTCGGGCCCCACCAGCTCAAAGCGCTTTGACGTCTCCTGCCTCAACAGTTTTCTCTGAGTGAGCATGTCGAAACTTCCTGCCAAAATGCCCAGCCTTAAGAAGTTGCCAACCCAGACCGAATACGAGGAGTGCATACGTATGCTTGCCGAAGCAGCAAAAACAGCAGTGCACGCCTCGGGACTGCTCGGGCACCACCAACTCGCGCATGTCAACATCTTGTGCCGCAATGATTCGTGCAACGCTGCGCATTACATTGATGTCAGCTACAATAGAGTCTGCCAAATCTTTTAGTAACTTCAGATCATACGTTTTCCCAGTTCATTTTTTTCTCGAATTTTTTTCCAGAACATACGAATGAGGTTCTACTGTATATGTCGCTTTTACTGTTTGCTTGTAAGGTTTTGTATCATTGAAATGCTGTTTTTAAAAAGATGTGCAAAGTGACTTTGGTAAGGCATGTTTTCACTTGCACACAGAATCCACTATTGTAAAACATGTAGACTGTCAACATTGGTTTTTGTTGCCGTTTCGTATAAAGACAGTATTATAGACGTGAATGGACTGGTATGCAGTGCAGCTGTATTGTTTAACTAAGGAGGTAGAAGGTGCATAACTTACCAATCAAACAAATTGTGTGAGAAGTATGACTTCCAATGTTATCAACACGATGAAACCAATTTAGCTTTTCTTCACAATGTACCATGTTCGATGACTCCATTGCTGAACTCTGGATGCATAATGCGGATATTGTACATATGTAATAGGGCCAGAACAACATGTTCCTTCCTTTCTTTTTTTCTTTTCCTGCATGTATGCTTTTTTCTTAAGGCTTTAATTCAAGCTTATGTACTTGAAGCCACCCTGGTGAATTACCAAACCAGATAGTAGCTTCCCACTAAAGAAACCTCCCTTTCTGAAAAAGAAGTTTGTGTTTTTGACATACAGGATTATGTCTGGTGTGGGTGGAACGTTTGTGGTGTCATTTATGTAATAGAAAAATTAAGTGCGTCAAAAATGGAACCCTGACAAATGCAATACTACTTAATTTGTTCTGAAACAGACTTCATGGTATTTACAAGGGGGGAGGGCACGTGTCTGGTGAGTCCACCTCTCCCCCTTGGCTATGCCCCCTGCCTGAAGTCTGCATTAGCACTGACAGCACCAGACACTGGCATGGTCAGTAGCACATGCCAACCATGCAAGTGACCAGGGGGCAAGGAACAGGCAGTTTTTTGTGTGTGCAAAGTGCAGTGTGCACAACTGTCTTGTGGAGATGGGTTTGCACAAGGCTCACCCTATGAGCGTTGGTCAAGAAAGGGCTTGATGCTCCTCCACTCCGCAACGCACAAAGGCGCTGCGGCAGGGTTCGTCGACTCTCTAACATGGCGAAGAGAAGACTCCAGAGTCAGATCGCCAACAGACACGAGTTTATTCACCCAAGATACAGCACAGTGCGACAGTCACGATGCTTACAGGCAAAGGCTCACCTCAAGACCAACCGAGTATGCGCGCTTGCTGCACTAGGGTTAACCGGGTAGCAGTCTACCAAGTGCAAGAATGAGAAGTCGTGGGAGCAAAGGTCCCACGTAACCACTTCGTTGCGGGCCTGTGAGCATCTGCCCATAGAATAAAGAACCAGATCTGCCGTGGCAATGAAGCGCTCAGTGGAAGAGAACTCGGGTGGAGAGGATGCTCGGGGGCCGCCACTTGTGAGGCCAATCAGGATGCATCTCGGCGACATGTGCTTGCACGGTGACTTGCCCCCAGGAGGGAGCAGCACAGTTTGCACGGGAAATTAGCTCCGGCATGCTAGCCGTGTCCACCATGTTGCCGTTACAGCGGCGGTTCCCGGAGATCGGAGCTAAGCACAATGCGTTAGCTGGTGGATCAGGCCCAGGAAGGCACCTCAATCACTAAAGTCTGAACAAAACTGTCAACTGTTTTCAGTATGTTCAACCGCCATAGGCTACCAGGAAAAGTTGTCCCCCATTCGTTAAATGTGTGGTCATATTTAGTGCAAAATAAGCAGTTTTGCGCAAGTTAAGCCATGAACTGTCCTCGGATTCATGTTGTTTTCTTTTTGCAATATTCGTGCAACATTTTTTGGCCTAGGTGGCAGACGGCGTTTCGCGACATACCACGGAGTTAATAGAAAATCCAGTCTTCACATAAAATATTGGTAGCATTTGATTACGAGGGCTAATCAAGTTAAAAATCTTGTGCAAAAGATTTTTCGCCATAAACCTTTAATAATTCCATCATTAAAGGGTTAATCAGCTTTGCTTTTATCACATCTTGACAGTGTACGGAGGTTTTCCTTAATTTTGGTAGTAGAGTTGTAATATCAGGTTGGTATGGTGAAAAGCAACCCTGTAGCATTTTCTGTGATATGACTATAGCACCTTTCGACTATATGGTGCTACGAACTGTTATATGACATAGGTACTATAGACATGTATGATGATATAAGTACTGGACACTTAGGTTTTGAGAAAAGTTCTAAATAAGTTTATCAGCTAACGAAGACCCTCTATATGTATAATCTTAGACTATGTGGCCAGTTAGTTGCAATCGCAGTGAAATTACAGTGGTTGTCACTTCTCATGTGCGCATGTCCTAGCACAGAAAAACAATTGGCAAGAATTGGAAGCAACTGCCATGCAAGCTTGCAAAGATATCCTGATACATTTGTTAGCAGATGTTCCGTGTGCAATATGTATGAAGAGACCAATATTATTCATCAGTAGCATTTAAAACTTATGCACATGCCTTGTTTCTTGTCTTTACTTGTGGTTAAAAGTTAAAACAGAAAATTTCATTTTTCATTGTTGTCGTCATGCCACCCCCGCTTTTCCATCCTTTTTTTTTTTTTTTTTACGCATTGTGGAAGTGGTTTGAGCTGTGCATGCCTGTAGAATTTCGCAGTGGTAAGGAGTATCAGCTATGCATCTCAGTCTAAAGTAGCATTTGTGTATGGGTCTTCTCTTTTTTGTCCTGTGTGTTTGTACTGTATGTAATTTCACTAAGATCTCAGTACATACGATATACAGTTGTGGAGAAAAAGATATGATACTTTGCATTTTACCTTCTCTGAGCTAAACTGCTGAGAAAGATTTTAACAAAATTCTGGGCAAAACCCTAAACCTCATACCAGAACCATGACTTGATAATTAAGCACACAATAATGGGGATGCCACATTAATTTTGACCACCTGGTGTTGTTTAACATGCACCCAATACGCAGTTCAGAAAGATTTTGCCCTGCACCCTCATCGGAATGTGTCTGCCGTGGCCAGGGTCAAACTCGTTACCTTGTGCTTATCAGTGCAATGCCATGGCTACTGCAGAGGGTTGCTCAGAAAGTTGGCACTGCATTGTACCAGACCACTAACCTCAAGAAATAGCCTCTTCAATACCCACAGCCATGTTATGTTATTCGCACTGCATAGCCCGCCCATTATGCACTCAACTGTCTCTCTAAATGTACTCACCTATAAGACACTTGTTTAATCAAAATTAGAATATGCAGCTTCAATCTGGGGCTCTATCCAAGCTAACCTTTCTCAAGCCCTTGAACTTGTGCAGAATAATGCCACTCTAATTACAATTCCACAGACAGCATAACATTAATATAGCTTACCATTGTCTTTGCTGTCACTATACCGAAGGGTATTTTGTCTGTCTTTTGCATAAAATTTACTATCACACGTCTTTGCACAGCCAGCTCATTTCACCACACACCTATTGTTGTTCTTGTCTTGACCACAAAAATAAAGTGGGATGCATTAGCTGCAGTATGAAGACTTTCTTTGATTCTTTCACTCTGTGCACAACTAATGACTGGAACCACCTACTGGCTTCTGTCGCATCTGTCACCAACAATGTACTTTTGTGCAAATTTTTATTTGATTGTTTTCTTGGTGATGATGATGCCTGAATATATTTTTCATTCTTATATGTATCATACATATCTGTTCTTGCAGTGCAAATTATCTGAGCATTCACTATACAGTCTAACATCTTTATAACAAAATGCTTATAACAAAATCCTTCGTTATACAGGTCACTTCATTGTAAAGATTGTGCCCTGTACCACTCATATTGGAGCAGGTTATACATGTTCTACAAGGGAAGAGAAATCCTTTATTTAACATGAATTAAAAGAGAGTTATTCAAATAAGTCGCTATTTTTTCTGCGCACTTTGTCTGGCAGAATGTGCAACTGTAGCCAATCTCATTGTACCGAGCTTCACGGCATGCTCTGCCATGAAATGCGGGGAGACGCCAAGTTCCAGATCATCGAATGCAGCTACATCTTCCCTGCCATCGAAATTCTTTGCCTGTCTACAAGCTATTCATCATTGCCTTTGTTGAAATTCATATCCTTTCTGCCCCAGAGGGCTTGGAAGGCTTCAACATTCATCAGTTACAATAGTCACATCATCATCAACTGCAGTGTATTTATCAGCTGCCGCACTCACTGGTATGTCACGGCAAGCAGCATACTAGTTGAGCGATTCATGAAGCAGTACAGCAGGACTATAACACTTGATGATATCAGCCTGCTCGTCGAGTGCGTCACTAGTGCTGTCGTTAGTGCTAGTGCAGAGCGCAGCTAATTGGCATCGGCAGAGGGCAGAGAATGTGCCATTTGTTGTGAGGCAACAAATCCACCATCAGTGTGCCTGAATTTCTTCGTTGTATAGGCCAATTTGTTGGGGTGGTCTTTATTGTAGAGGCGTTCACAGTACACATGAAAGATAGGAATTCGCCAGAGACATAATCAATCCGTCGTTATACTGGTCATTTTGTTTTAGAGGCGTTCGTTGTAGAAGCATTTGACTGTATGTATGCATCTTGCGTACTGCTATCTGTTGTTAGTTTCTTTGTTTTCTTTCTTTTTTAGGAACTATTTTTGTTTACTGTGATGCCATCTTTACTTTTTGTTGTAGTTAGTGTATTTCGGTGTTTATTATTTTGTTGCTTCTAGAACAACTGTATAATAATGCCACGTTAAAAAAAATGTTAATTGCTTTGTCAATTGTAACCTCACTCGCCTCGTTAAAGGGCCCCTTTAACGAGGACAAACGGTTTGGACAAATTTCGTAAATGCGTAGGGTACAGCTAAAGTTAATCATTCGCACCACAGTTTGTGTGAAGCATCTCATATTAAGAGAGCTACGGATGATTACAAGTTACCCTCCTCCATAGACATGCATTTTCTCCTCAACTCGTTCGCTGAGTGATCGGGGCTAAGCTCCGCCTTCACTGGCTCTGTGTCATGATGGCACGTCGTACCGTCTACTTCCGGTTCTCTAAGAGCGGGTGCGCGAAGCCTCTCCAACCCATCTCCGGTAGCTGCTTGGCAGTCGACCCCAAGCGAGAGCTATCGAAGCACCGTGCGTTGTGAGCATTTTGTCACAGTGCTGAATGTGTCTGGTATTCCGGTAACCACAGGCGAGCTGGGCGTTTCGACGGATAGGTGGAGGCATAAACTCAAGCTAATGAAGCAGCTTTAGCGTAGACGTACGTGAGCGGCCTGATCGGTCTGCACAGTCCAGCCACCTGTTGGCCCAGAGCTTAACCAACCAAAGAGCTAATATTGCTCTAACCAAGTGTAAAACATTTTAAACATTTACAAAAACAGCATGTTAACGATTACGCTCCTGCAAAAAATTTACACCGATGGCAAAGAAGAATACACTTCGTTACTGCTACTGTGTTTGATTGAATTCTGTGCCGCCAGGTGGCTGCACCGTGCAGATCATTCACATTTGTGCTTCTGCTCATCCCGTGAAACGGCATGGTCAAGCAGCCAGGCCCTGTCCCCTCGCTTGTGTTTACCCGAATACCGCACTCTCGAAACGCTATTGTGGTAGTAATCCTCCGGTGTAAAGTGACGGCTGTAAATGCGCAAATTCTGGCGCCGATCGGATACCGATAGTCTGATGCACTGCAGCCACTCTGCTCATCTGCTGCCTTGCAGAGGGACACGATGTCGCAGCTTGACATATTGCCACTCGCTACGTTTGCAGCCCACAACGCAACAAAGGCAATTCATGGTGCTCACGAAAAGACAGACCGACACTGACCGCGGAGCTCTCGTTAAGATGGAGCACGTAACACAAGCAGGCGAAACTTGCTGTGTGCCGGAAGTGCTTAACTGTACTGAAAAATTGTTCTTGTGCATTCTCTTTCTGTTACTTTCTTTTTATAGAAACAAATTAACTAACATACCAACTGTTACGAACAGCATTTGTTCACCATTAAGTTCGAAAAATTATCGATGATGCACCCTGGGTAGCCAATCAGGTAGCTCGCCCCTACTGTCGTCATGAGGGCAATTTACATCAAATGGGTAGAGGCGGCTGAAAATTTAGCCGAGCAGTGTGCTGCAATCGGTAGCGATGTACATTTTTAAAACCTTATAATAAGTTACATGCTTTACACGGAGCACTTAGATGCACCAATTAAATATCAGAAGGACCTACTCTAACAGCTCAGTATGTTTGTACAACATCGTTTCAGGGTCCCTTTAAAGCCTCGGTGGTTGAGGGTATTTAAAATAATAAAATGAATGAATACATAAATAAATAAATAAATAAACAAATAAATAAATATAGGACACCTAAGCACTTCTCATGATTGTGAATGTGAAAACATTAAGGTCCAATTGAACGCAGCTAAGCCATCTTTTGAGTTTCGCACTGTGAGTAATGTACCATAGCGGTACGTGCTGCCTGAGCCAGCAAGCAGCAGCAGCCTGTGGTGCCGCCGCCGCATGCTACTGACATCCTGCACGATAAGAGATCAAGGAAGCAACAGCGGCCTCCAAGGCTGGCAGGCACGTGCAGCAGCTAAGCCCAGTGGTGGTGTGAGAGAGAGAGAGATACGGACCATGTGCCGGCTACCGAGAGCGAGGTGGTGGAACCCTTACACACATGTCACGCGACTGCCTTGCCGATGACAACCCGTCTTGCCCCACAGCGTCGCGGCACTGTATCTGCTCCTTCGAGGCACACTGGTAACGTGGTGTCGTGGCAATGCCCTCTCCCCTCACGCAACACCTAGCATGCTGTTGCAGTAGTAGGTGTTCCGATGCACCGGCTCTGCTCTGTTGATCCAAGCTTGTGACGTAGCGTTGCAGCCAATGGGAATTTAGGCACAATTTTGCTGCTACAGATGCCACCGGCTTTTTCGCTCAATGGGCCATTTGATGCATTCGTATCAATAAATAAATAAATAAATAAATAAAACTGGTGTTTTCCAAGAATATATCACAAGGAAACCTTATTCATCAACCACTATGTGAAAAAGTGTGCTATAAATAGAAAGTTTAATGATAACTGCAGAGATTAGCAGAGCAAAAGGCCTGGCATGCTACTGCAAGTTTGATATATCATAAGAGATAAAGAAAAAAAAAAAAACATCCTCTAGTACACAAACTTGGAAAGGTAGGCAACAGTGAGCACCATGAAATTAACAAAGTGGGAATGGGAGCTTTATGGCACCGTCAGTAAACAAAATTACCCATCTCTCCCCTTGGCGGCAGTAGCACGTACCCTGTTAGACAACAGTGGCATAGAGTTTCTAAATAAATACCCTAGAGGGAAATGTGGCGTTAGTGTCTACGGTGCTCTCATGAGCATTGCCTCAACCTACATGGGAATGATGGGAAGTACAGGCTTCGGATTGACTTTGTTCTTTAGACTAGTGCCGTTTGCTTGCGGCGCAGTTAACGAAGCTATACTCAAATATTATCGCGTAAAATCTAATTATATTTCTGCAGTATGTTATATAATGTACAACACGCTACATAAACATTGTATGACTTTGGGATGGAAGCACGGTTTACTATGGTTTATCACCAGAACATACCAGGGTATGCATTCTTGTGCGATTCTGTTCCCAATTTAACGCCAGAGAATAATTATTTATTCATTTTTGCAACAGCAATAACAACCGTGCATGTTTTTATATAAGAATACTTATAAAGTATTTATGGAAATATATTGTGAGAAAGTGTTGCACCCTTGAGCGGAATGCTACAAGTGTTGTCTGCTACGACGCCTGCTCGCTGCAAATGCGATACTTTTCTCGCAGACGACAGGCACTTGCGAACTCTCTCGCTCTTTCGAAAGGCTGCGTTGGCTGTCACGATTGCTGAACGTCTTCAAGTACTTTTAAGCAAATCTGCTACAGTGCTATCTAGGACGCTAGTGGCCTCCTACGAGTATGCTTCATCATATTTTATATTGACGTACCACTTCCGAAGCGTTATGGCATGGCTTTGCACTTGCACATCTTGCGACACTAGACTATAGCCAGGGGGCAGCAGCCTTTCCTACCACAAGTAAGTTTGTGTTCTCAAAGTCCTGAAACACGCATTTCAATGAGCACATAAACAAGCAATGCATAATAAAGCCCTCAATAAAATTCAATTGTCAAGCCAGTAGTAATACAACTGTCTGTCTTATATATCAGTAGTGCCTTCTTTTTCCTATTCTGAAGTTTCATAAAGCACGTAACGCTACAGCGCCAACCTAACACACTTAACAAACCAAGGTCCAAACGGTCAAAACATAATCTTTCATCGTTTACGATGCCGTCGCTTTCTCATCAGGGTTTCGACACCACAACGCGACACAAACATCGTCCCAGCCGCTGGCTCAGCGCGCTATCGCCACTTGAGCAACACAACAAAGGCAGAGAGCTCTGCATTGCACTGTCCCTCTGCAGGTTATCGCAATTGTGCTTGAAGCGAAGCCAAAACTGCCATAAAATACTTGTAGACTAGTTCGCCAGTCAACAGAATGCTGATCCGAAGCCTGTACTTCCCATCATTCCCATGATGGTTGAACGATCGCAGCGCCAGATTTCCCTCTAGTTGTACTAATATGAAACTCTATGAACAGTGGAAAAAAAATGCAACTCATAGATTAGAAACCAAGATAATGAGTTTTTCACAGGAAACCACAATTTGTACCATTTTGTTCACTACTGTCCCTTCAACCATAAGTTCAGAAAGCAGTGCAAAGACTGTTGTCTGGTATGGTGTTATAATACTTGAAGATGTTTGTTGGTTGTCTGCTATCATTGTTTAATATACTCATGTGCCATATGTTGATTCCTACATCTTTTTTGCTTTCTGAACTCTCCGAGTGATGAGTGGATAGTGATATACGTGTAAACGGTTGTGCAGGTCACTGCTGCGAGTGATGGCGGAGTGTCCCCACCATCAGCTGCCATGCCCCTGGTGCCAGAAGGGACATCACTGTCCCTGTACCACCAGCTGCAGCTGATGCGGGGTCAGATGGAGCATCAGGCCCAGCAGGCCCAGTCAGCCATCAGCCAGGCCCGCCATTTACGTGATCAGCTCTCAGCAGAGGCAACAGCCCGTTCTGAGGCCATGGTAGGTGCCTTACCTCAAAGCGTGCTTGTTTCTCCTCCTATCCTCCTGACTGACTTGGTGTTTATGCGATTGGTATTGTGTGTGCTGCGGTGAATAGATCTACAGTGTAAATTTCCTGGAGGGACTCCTTTGAGTCATGAAATTATTGTACAGAGTTTAATATTCTTTAATCTCGTAGGTTGTTTTTTGTTTTACTATAACACTCATTGGCTGAGATATCTTAGTTGAAGGAGCCCTAACAAGTAAGCATAAGTGAGGTTTTAATAAGTTGCACAATGAAGGGCTTTATCTTTCATTTAGTATAGTTGTGGCAACAGTGCCCAATAATTTCTGTGCATGTGTAGACGGGTTGGTAAACAAAATTGTGGCGTCATGGTGGCGCTGGCGTAAGAACCTGACTCATGACCCACCATGGTAGCTTAGTGGCTGTGATGTTCTGCTACTGAGCACAAAGTCACAGGCTCTATTCCCAGCTGCTGCAGCCGCAATGTAATGGGGGTAGAATGCAAAAGTGCTTGTCTACTAAGAATTAGTGGCACCTTGAAAAGACACAGGTGTTCCAAGTTAATCTGAAGCCCCCTGTTTAAGCATCTCTGTAATCAGGTTGTGGGTTTGAGACATTGTTACTTCGGCAGCAGCCACACTTCCTCCGATAAGGAGTGGTCTGAGTCACTGTGCAAAAAACGAGCTTTTATTTTTCGCTCATGGATTTAAAGGAAACAACAATGGGAAGGTGGGAGAGAGAAAACAAAAGAAACAATGGTCCATGTGTGCTCTGCACTTGGGTTTACTACTGGGAGCAAGTGCATTGCAACATGTCTATCTTAGTAACCATAACTGTCAACTGTTTTTCTGGTTGTTGTAGACCACTGTAGCACTTATGCCACCACTGATGTATCTATACTGCCTTCTGTTGCCACTGGGTAGTCTGGTAGAACTGGTCTTGCAGTATCATCTTTTGATGGCATTTCTTTGTTGCATGTGAAGATTTAAAGGTTGGCAAATGTTCATTTCGCTTGCCGACGGCATACGGTTTGTCGAGGAAAGGACATTGTAGAGAGTCTGACAACTCATTCTGAAATGCACTCAATTGCATTTGCAATAACAACACAGAAAAGGAACAAAGCATGCAAACAAGCCTAGCACAATGCACTGATGCTGTCACTGCTGAAGCAAAGTCCTAGAAGTTCGGATGCGCCTGCTACCGAAGCGCAGCCTACGAGTCAGTAAAAAGAATGTCCAATGCTCTCATGATATGCCATTTGCGTTGACTCGTGGACAGGCAGGTGTGGCACTAATAGTGCCATTAGCGTGGGCTCTGGCTAGTGGCGGCTTTCAATGATTCAAGGTGCTGGTGGTAGTGGATAACAGAGATGGGGGTGACGATGATGCATACTGCGGCCCTGGGTCAGGGTTGCCTAGCAGTTGTCCCAGGCACCCACGCATGCCCAGGCTTGGCGCACAGCAGTCGTCACTCACGCAGCCGCCCTAATTGCAGGCGGTTTTGGCAGGAGTGAATGGTGGGAGTGGTGGAACGGTAGGCAGCCTTGAACCCTGCTTATACTCAGTGATGCCCGGCTGGCTGCCTTGGTCACTGGCTCCAGAGAGTTGGGTCTCCAGAGATGTCCGTCATGTTCTATGTCCTTGGCTGGTGGCCGCTGTCTAGCTTCTGCTGTGTTTTCCTGTCGCTCTTCTTGCTACTACCCATTTTTAGGCACTTGCTCTGCAACGTGGCCCAATTATAGCATGAGCTATTGTTTATTGAACTACTCATATGCCCACTTGGCCCATCATGATGGCACACATTGCCATACTTTGTTGTCTTCTGCGTCACTGAATGGACCACTCACTTGCACATGTGGTCCAATGACAATGGTACTCGATGTTTTATTATTGTCATTCTTTTGTCTTCTATCACCATGTGTCCTTTATATCACCAGGTGCCCGCAGGCAGTCATTTTGGCCTTTCTTTTCATTCATTACACTGCTCTTATGTACTTCGTTTGTGTGGCAAAGACCTGCCTGGTTTTCATCTCCACTTCCACGAGGCAAGTGCTGGTCATGGCCTTAACAGTCCCCAGCTCCACCTGTCACCGGTGCTATAGTTCCACATGTAGATATATTGTCCCGGGATGGAGCTCCAACCGACGTCTTCATTAAAATTGCCCAACAAAGTGGGGTGGTTCCTGGATGGAAAAGACAAATTCAGCCTTGTGTGCCGGTAACCCAGATGATTTTCAGAAGGATAAAGTCCTGATAGTTGAAGTGTTTTCCTGTAGTTGCACAAGATGCAAGCGTAAGAAGTCGTTAGATTGCTGCTTCCGATCTTCTTTAACTTGTCTGTGACTGTCCACACAGTGTGCTCAGCCAGCCCATTGCTCAGTGGGTGATATGGGGATGTTCGAATGTGTATGATTCCGTTGCATTGCATAAATTGACGGAATTCCCAGCCTGTGGAAGCCCTTTCATTATCGGACACAACTGTGTATGGTATACCAACTCAGAGCATCATCTGTTCTGCAGGAATTGGCACACGCCACAGGAACAGCCTTGATCCATTGGCTATGCGAAGCCGTAACAATTAATATTATCTTACCGTGTAGTGTGCAGAGACGCTTGACTCTTGCACATCTCCTGATGTTTTCCCCACATGGCTTTTCCAACTTTCTTAGCTGCGCGGAGAAGTCGAAATCCGACTTCTCCGTGCAGCTAAGAGCCGGCAGCAGGTGGTGTTTTTGCAGATTAGTATGAGAGATGGTGTGAGGTGTTGCGCTGCTAGCGCCACCTAAAGGTGGGGTTACTTGGAGCGGTATGGACATTTTGTGGGATCATCCTGCGAAAGGCTTGGGAGCAGGACACCAGAATGGACAAAAATGATTATTTGCATGCGTTACCGTTTGTGTGACCGTGCATGCAAATGATTAGGTGTTAGTGTTCAGCATAGGGGTGAAAATATTAGCATGTTATCTGGTTGTGGTGAGTCGGACTTACTCGATTTGTCGCGCGCCCATCGGCATGTTCTGTGAATAGCAATTCGGCTAGCAGGCGTTAATGTATGAAAGGTGCAATAAATGCCCTTTCGATTGTTTGCACTATTGTGTTGTTGTTCCTTTGTCCTAAAGGCAGGTGTGAGACCCCACAAGTGGCCACATGTAATTGCTAGGTAGCCGCAGCCACCTTTTGCCCATCTACAGCCAGTTTACAGGATTTTATGCTGGCGGCATGAGCAATGGTTGGATACAGTTGTTACAAGTAGTGGTTATGCTTTGGATGTCATGGTCCAAACTGCACCACTAAAATATAGACCTTGCGCTAGCCTTCATAGAAGACACTCTTTGATGGGAGTAGCATGAGCAGCTTCTTGCAGGCTGCAGTAGGTAAGACTACGCAATGATCCTAGTACAGCAAATCGTTTTTCACCAAAAGCTCAAACTGTTTCCTGTAGTATACTGAGAGCTCTCTGTCCTCTTTACTGAATGATTAGCTTATAAGAGTGGGTGTGTGTTAATTTTGGGTGTGCATTATTTTCCACTATAAACTCATAGTAATTATGTGTGCACCAAATTTGGGGCATGTTACAATTGGGTATATACTGTCAAGTGAAGCAGTTTGTAGGTTTTTATGCCTGTTTTTTTTTTTCACGAACTTTGTTGCTTCATTTGATCAATTTTGTCAGCGTACCAAAGTTTAGTTAATGGAACTCAACCTCATTATCTAATGTGGCTACTGGAAGAGCAAGCGTGCGTCTTTTATGCTTTCTCATTTTCATGTGCAGTCACAGAACCAGCAGCTAATAGTGCACAACCGGGAGCTGCTGCAGCACATCCACTTGCTTGTGAAACACATCCAGGAGCTGGAAAAGAAGATAAACCGACTTGAAGGCAAAACTGACCATCTGCAACCTGACCTGTCTCCATCCCCACTTCAGGTGACATGCTTGTACTGCCTAGACTGGTGCTCGACTTTTTGACACTCCTCATCTCTCGGTTCACTTGAGCTAATAATGTAAGAATTCAGAGTTTGGAACCCTCTTGGTATAGAGCATCCCCCCCCTCCCAGCGCCTTCTTTTTCTTCCAACTTGAAAAGTTAACCTGTCGTATAGGCAGTTGCAAAATTATTTGGCATTAAACTTTTAAATGGAATTATGATATTTAAAATTGTTTGGCATTCTGATATTTAAATTAGTCTTCTGAAGGGCATTTTTATTGCTGATACCTTTGGAGACAAAGCCCACAGCCTCTTATCTGCTTTGAAAGAAAAATTAAAGCAATGCGAACACAAACTTGTATATCTTTTTTCTTGTGTGTGCACATATTATTGTGAAAGTCTGTGCTTGTGTGCATGAGGATGTCATCATGTTTCTGTATTGAACTCTTCAGGATGGAAGAGGCTTTGCTCCAGTCTATAATGTGCCTGCTGTTTCTGCCTGTGTGTTAAAAATGGATTGCCACCCTACAGATTGGTCCGCCACCACGGTTCTTGGACCTGCTCTCTGGGGCACCAGCTGCAGGGAAGACGCCCTCTCCAGTGCCCCCTGGTGGGGAACCCTTTGAGTTGGGAAGCCTAGCTTGGCTGTCAGGGCCATCAGCAGCAGCAGCAGCTAGCAGCAGCCCCCCGCCAGCCACGCCCCCACACCACCATTTGACTGGTGCCTCCACAGCCAACTCGTCCCCTTCAGTCACTACTAGCAACCTCCAGTTACGGGTCAGTTGGGCATTTATGGTTGGGTTATTTGGCACGACAGCGCAACAGATGTGTTGGGCTAGTCACTAATAATGTTACAAAGAAGTGAAACAATGCAAAGAATTTGGGAAGCAGCACACAGTTGGCCTAGCATACGCTTCATTTCACTATTTTAAATTAGGAACTTGGGCATGAGAAGAACTTCTTGAGCTAGTCGGTGCATGCTTCATTAATTCACCATGACAAGGTGATTGCAAGACAGGCACACGCATAGGATAAGCACATGCGAATGTTTGACACTCTCCTACCTGAATTTGAAGTCTTTTTTACTGACTCTTGTGCGCTTGCTTGCTTTTATTAGCCAGCTTCATTATCAAATTTGCTGAGCAGCTACCATATTTTATGACTGCCATAACTCTCTTGACTTGGGGTGTGGGGGTTCAGGCTAACGTGCCCAGACCCGGCTAGCTAAGGTCTAAGGAAACACGTAGCTCGTCCCCACTCCGCAGCACACGCAAAGGGGCGGCATGGCGGGTTCACTGACTCACCGGCAAGGCGTAGAGAGGACTCTAGCCGTGGTACCAACGGATGGGGGTTTATCCCCTGTTATCTACAAAATGCGCATACAATACAGGAGTACGGCACTAGGGTGGCAGTCGCAGACTATGGGTGAAAGCTCCCGGGAAGTCTGCTCCGCCTCGCTGGCTCTTCCGAGCAGGTTCGTCACACAGAAAGGGACCGCATTGCTCAGAGGGGCGCAGGACCAAGTAGGTCCGTACGTCTGACAGCCAAAAGCACCAAAAGTCACTCTGTTGGGCAAAGGCGCCCGCGTACCTCTGATGCTGAAGGAGAGAGAAGCCGAAGAGAGGGCGAGAGGGGCCCGCTCCTCAGGCACTGTTCCTACGTGGGGCGAACGGCGTAACGTGAGCCGTGCGCACAAGCAGCAGGCTCCGCATCGCGCTGGCGCCAGCGGTTGCGGGGAATGTACGCTATCCAAAATAAGGCTGGAACTGCGTGTCCCCAGCAATCGTGCGGGCGAATTGCCCAAGACGCACGTGAACAGGAGACGGGGGTCCAAAAGCGGTCCCCACAACCCCTCCCCTCCTGAAGACTCGGGCCGGCCCTAAGGGGAGCTGACCGCAATCAATGGCAAAGCTGACGTCTCACCTGTTGTATTTCCTTAAGTGAAAATATCGAAGTCGAGACTCTCTCCAGGCAGGTCGGTGTCTCCGGTTTGCCGCGAAAGGACAGAGCTGTGGAGGGGTGCCAGCGCCATCGCCGACTGGACAGCTGCCGCGATGGTCGCCGCGAACGCAGGGTCCGAGGCGAGAGCGCCGACAACGGAATGCAACAGGGCAGGTTTGACGTCCGGGTCCGTGTTCTTCAGCACCTGTGTGGCTGGAGCTGTCCCAGGCTCCCCGGCAGCTGGCTCTGTCTTCTTCACGTGAAGCTTGTGCACCCCACTAGAGTCATGGGACCGGCACAGCCTCAGCACACCGCAGACCCTGCAGTACACTGCTGAAGGGTCAGGGGCCATGACTGCTCCGCCCGAGGCCTCAACCATGGCTGACACCGTGTGGCGCGGAAGATGCGTGGGATCCCTCACCTGTTCATGTCGTTCTCCACCTTCCTCTGTTCTTTCCAGTGTTTCGCCGACACGAAGCAAATTGGCGCTTTGGAGCCGGATTGGATGGCCCACGTATCGACGTGGTGGCGTGAAGGCAAATAAGAACCTGGCTGTGGAGATGAAGGTAACGACAGCACTGGGAAGGATGTGGAGGTGGCAGAAGCACTAGATTGGACCACGGGTCATGCTGTGGTCTCAGGAGTGAGTGCAACCGTAGTGACTTCCCGGACGGCTTGCGACTGGAGGTGCCTGTGGCGGCGGCGATGGCTCCCGTGAGACCTGGACGAGTTGGTCAACATCCTCGAGGCGTGTTGGGGCGGGTTCATTGTAGGCGTCTGTGTAGCACCAGTCCGATAATATTAACACTTCATGCAACTAAGTTCGCACTCCGATGATAATAACACTTCAACAGCGAATTTCACAGTTCGACAACAATGTTCTTACATAGAACACGAAGCACATACCGCGTCCGTCAGCTTGCCAAATGACGCTTCGCCCTGGCGCATTCACCTTTGCAGGTGGCTGCCCTAGGGAAGGAGGAGGCTCACGGAAACGGTCATATTGAGCTTATAGTAGCCTCATGTGCCCCTCCGGCCAGCGCTGAAATGCTAACCGTGCCTTTCATGCCATTCGAGCGCCACTGGAAGATAGAGTTCCCCGGGCCCGTGCAGCAAGGCAACGGCTAGGTCTGCTTTCACAGCTCACACCGGCAGGCTCGTGGATCACTTTGATTTACCACGCCCCTCAGAGAACGCTGTGCACTACGAAAAAGCGTCTTATTCGGCTAATGAGTGCCTTTTTTTCATTTTAACGCGCGCGTTCACGCTATAGTCACATCTCTCGGCTTGCCAGCTCAGCCGGGAATGAGGTCCCTCTGCCTACTAGCGAGAAGTGGTGACTAAGAGCGGTTTCGCAAGTTGTACTGGCGAGTATGCGGATTGCGATCCGCCGTCTTGCTCGGTTGTACTTGCTGTGTTTCTTCCTTTTCCCAGTTGTTTCTGGCAACAAAAGCTTTGAGGTAGGAGACGTTCACTGGACTGCCGGATGGTCTACCGTTTCAGTCCACCAGCTTATACACAAGAGGTGACATTTTAGTCTCCACTCGTTATGGGCCCGACCACTTGGCCGAAAGAGAGGCTGAGATGCCCTTTGTTGATAATGTACCTCTTTATGGGACCGGTCATATTGTGCTTTCTGTCCAGCGCGTGCTTTCTCCAGGTTAGTGCGGGCATGAGAAAGGCCTTGCTCATCCTAGCGCGCACTTGCGTCGTAATCGAAGACACCCGACGCAGTGGCATCTGCCCCGCTGCCGGTTCGCAGAACGCGATCCATAGGGTTTGGCAGCTCTCTCCCGAAGTTGAGGAAAGCGGGAGTGTACCCAGTCGAACGGTTCACCGATGTGCGCAAAGAGAAACCTATTCGCGGAGACAGGCGTCCAAGCCCCTGTGTCACCGGGCAAAGGCCGCGAGCAAGGGCTTCACATTTCGGTTCATCAGCTCGGTCGGATTGGCCTGAGGGCGATAAGTCGTTGTTTTGCGGTCTTTATGCCAAAGACTGCACAAACATCGACAAACACCTTGGCCGTGAAATAAGACACGTTGTCAGTGATCAACTTTGCCGGAAAACCAAAGCGGGTGAATACCTTGAGCAACTTGTCCCATATGACGCGTGCTGTTAGCTTGTGAAGGGGAAAAAGTTCCACGCACTTCGTGGAATGATCTATGACGGCCAGCAGGAATGTGTGACCTTGCCAGCTTCTTGGGAAAGGTCCCATAACGTCACAGGCCGCGATTTGCCAGGGTAGCTGGCTATCGATCGGCTACATGAGGCCGGGGCGTTTACCACCACAGGGCTTCACACTTTGACACGCGGCATGAGCAAGAATAATGAAGTACATCCCGCTTCATGCCTGGCCAGGCTGCAGAGCGGCACAACTCTTCAGCCACTCGTGTGTCCGGCCAACCACGAGTCATGGAAATAGCTCAAGGTGGCCCTCCGTAGACTGCGGGGAATCACCACCTTAAAGGGACACTAAAGGTTACTATTAAGTCAACGTGGACTGTTGAGATACCATCACAGAAACCTCGAAACGCTTGTTTCGTGCCAAGGAGAGACTTATTTTAAGAGAAAATGCGTTCTGAAGCGTCCGCGTACCTTTAGCGCAGTTCAAATCGCCCGCCCTCCGATTGAGGAGTACTGACATCATGGTCTCATAGTGACGTTGTGCCATCGGTGAGTAGAACGGCGTCCGCAGACGGCGCTACGGCTTTTCTGCGCAAAACGCGAACGCGCGGCCAGAAACAGAGCCAAGACAGAGCCGACAGCAGAGCGAAAGCGGGAGTATGGTGGCTAGCGGAAGGAGAAACGAATTACGTCCCACGGCACACGGAGAGTCCGTTTTCGTTAAACTATAGGCTGCGACGAGCTCGCAGCGTGGTCGGCGTGGTCTATGAGAAGCGACGAGCCTTTTCGCACTCGCAACAGGGCATAAAAATGTGCGAATCGACGCAAAACTCGGCCTAGAAACGTGCTTCGCCACAGCCAGGGCTCAATACGACCTAAGCTGGCACGACCCAGATGTCGTTTCCCGCACCGCCACCAGGCGCCGCTACTATACCTCAAACTCCAGCGCAAGACGCCCATAAGCTGGTACTTCATTCTATGACGCTAACTTCGACGCTCGTCGCAATGGACCCTGACACCGACAGATTGACTCACGATGGTGGGCTCAACTTCAGCGATTTGAGCACCGACGAGCGCGACCTGCTGCTGAGGGCTCGCACTGCCGGCGTCGTTGCGTACTACGACGGCAGCCTCGACACCGGCTCTCCGGAGCGGGAAAGCAACGAGGGCATCCCACGACATCACATGGACGTGGCATTCTCGCTGCTTGTTCCAAATGAAAGTTTCGCGAGCCAGCAGAACCCTCACAGCACGACGCGATAACGAAACTACTGAAACTCCAAAGCGTGCGCGGCGCAGAGTCGAGCGAAAACGAAACCTTTCGAACACCCATATTACTGAAGGGCAACGTCAAAATGTTATTTTTTCTTAGAATCGAATAGACGTAGACAAGTAGCATTTTTTTCCGTCTTATAATCGAATGAAATGATATTTTTAATACGAGTAGTTGAGTATTAGTAACACAAATTATGAGGAGTCCTTTCGTCATCGGGCTAGTACCGGAATGTCGCTGGGGGGTCTCAAATCGTGTCATGCATTTACCTCAATTTCTCGGTTACTAAAGCTCTGTTCGCGATTATATTGACGCCTTAGACGTTCTAGAACATTGCTCTACCACTTTAACTTGAGTTTCTGGTAACCTTTAGTGTCCCTTTAAAAGACTCATGAGGAGCCTCTTCAGATGGGATATAGCGCAGGAGCACTCCGTCAGCATCTAGCAGGTACGAATCCAACGTGCCTGCAGCAATACCAGCTGCGTCGCACCCAGTGCCAACAGCAATACCAGCGGTCAATTTGCGCCCATCGGCGTTGCTGCCTCGCTCCCTTTCGGAGCTGTGCTCTTTTTCGAACTCGTCATGATTTGCTGATAAAATGGCTCGTTCCGCTGAGCTTCCAGCAGCTCCTGTCTGCTGAATGCGATACCCATGGACGTTAGAGTCCAGCAGGTACGCACTTTCGTCCGCATTGCCTATAGCTTATAGTCCGCATTGCCGCCTGAACTCGCTCTGTTCGCGCCGTTGGAGACAAGGACTCCGGCTTCGTCCGGAAGTGTCTCGGAGAAGTGCCGGTCAAAAGTGTCCGGGTCTGAAACGGGGGCGCGCGACAGGGCATCGGCCACCACAAATATGCTCCCCTTCCGATAGCGAACAACAAAGTTGTAGCGCTGTAACGTCAATGCCCAGCGCGCGATGCGGCCTGAGGGCTCGTGCAAGCGCTTCAGCCAGGTGAATGCCATGTGATCCATTTCAACAACAAAAGGCACTCCATCGACGAAGTCATTAAACTTATGCAGAGTGAACACTAACGCTAGACACTCACGTTGGTCGCGAAATAGTTATGCTCTGGAGGCGTCAACGACCGGCTGGCAAAGGCCACTGGCCGAAGAACGTCCTCATGTTCTTGGAGCAGCACCGCACCTATTCCCAGGTCGCTTGCGTCAGCTTGGACTTCGAACTCCCTGTTCAGGTCGGGCAGCTTCAGCTCGGCTGTGTCCACAACAGTTTTAGAGAGAGTCCTGAAGGCAGCATCTTGCTCCAGACACCAGCTCAAGCTTGTAGACTTCCTCAACAATGAGGTCAAGGGAGCCTGTAGAGCGGCGTAGTTGGACACAAATTGGCGGTAGTAATTCACCATGTCCAAAAAGCATCTGAGGGCCTGTATGTTCGCCGGCATTGGGTACTCCAGGATAGCTCGGACCTTGTCCTCGCTTGGCAAAACGTGGCCTCGCTCTATTGTCAAGCCTAGCAGTGAGACACAGGTCTCTGCTATGGGCTTTCTTCAGGTTCAGAGTGATCCCAGGAGCGTGCAGCCTTCCGAGGATGTCCTCCATGGGGTGGACGTGTTCCTCAAAGGTGCAAGAGAAGAAGACAATATCATCTAGGTAGGATAGGGCGTATTGCTGTTTTGCCCTTCCCAAAACTCTGTCCATCAATTTCTGGAAAGTCGCTGCAGCGCCCAAGCAGCCAAAGGGCATGCGAGTGAACTCATACAAGCCTCTATGCGAGGGGAAAGCGGTTTTCTCCGCGACCCTTGGCTCATCTGCACTTGCAGGTAACCGCGGCTTTCCAGATCGGTGCTAGAGTGGTAAAATAATGTGCACTACCTAGGCTCGCCACAATTGAGTCAATGCTCGGCATAGGGTAAGCATCCTGCCGAGTGACTTCATTGAGTCGGCGGTGGTCCACGCAAAGATGAAAGGAGCTGTCTTTTTTCGAGACTAGCACTACCGGAGAACCCCACGGACTATTAGATCGGCGGATTACCCCAATCTGAATCATTTCGTCCATATCGAGGTCGATAGCTTTCCTTTTGGCCACACTTAAGGGCCTAGGATTGCATTTCCATGGTAGCGCGTCGCCTGTGTCGATCCGGTGTCGATCTGGCACAAGAGTGGTGCGTCCCGGCCAGTCTGTAAACATCGTGTGAAATTGGTTCAGCAGCGGTGACAGGCGCGCCTTCTCACGTTCCGACAAACTGGCAGGCAATGGCAACAGCGAGTGGCTTGTTACACCATGCGCGCTTGCGATCGTGGGATTACGTGAAATCCTATCCGCTAGTGCTGCGCTCGTCTCGGGAGAATGAGTCTCGCAACGAGCTCTGCCCGCTTTGCTGGCCGACGAGGGGCCGTGTACAGCGGGTTTTGTAACAGCCGGAGTCTGGGGGGTGAATGGGACTCACCCCTCCTCCTGCCGTGGTGTCGGGTCTGAGGCTCTAGGTGCCACCAAAGCGACAGGGAAATGCGCAAAGGGTTTCAGGTCCGCACAAGGGCCCTCCCTGTATCCTTTGTTAGCAATGTCTATCACGATCCCAGTGCGGACCAGAAAGTCTTGGCCTACTATCACGGAAACGGACAGACCAGAGAGGTACACGATCCTGTGATGGCGTATGCGCTCCTCCCAGTGCACCATCAATATCGCCGAGCCACACGAGGTAGTGGCACTGCTTGCGAGATGGAAGGCGGTGTTGCAGGCTCGCAGAGGCTCGCAGCTGGTATGAGTGCCGGCATAATTGAGCCAAAACTTCCTCCCAGAACAACGAGGCTGTGGCGCCGCTGTCCAGTAGCGCTGCAAACGTTCGACCAGCGATCGTGAGCGCTAGGAAGGGGGCTGGTGATGTGTTATCAATTCCGACCCTACACGCCATCGGGGCTAAGGAACCACTTTTTTCTGGCACAGCTGCAAAGGCAGAGTCACTGGCGGCGCACGCTGTTTCCTGTCGGGCGATCGTGCCCTTCGGTAGCACGGTGGTTTGCACACTCCCGGGCAATGTGGCCCGTCTCATTGCACTTGCAGCAGACGACACTGTGTGCAGGCCGAGCTGCTCGCGGCGCGCCGGCGGTTGTTTCTGTTGCGCCACATGGGAATTGGTATCAGTTTTCACCGCCGGGCCGCTTCGGCGGTCCCAGTTTCGTGCTCGGCCGGGCTGGGCGACTGTGCACGCCCGCCTGGCATACGAGTATGAGTCAAGAGTGCGGTCAGAAAGCTCCCACACACCTTGCTCCGTTTGACCAACGAGGGCTGCCGTTGCGTCGGGCGGGCGGTATGTTGCCGCCATTCCAAGCGCACTGGGGTTCAAGGGACAACGACACTGCCGGCAGCGGGCACTAGGCCTGTGTGGCCAGAATGTCACCCTGAATGCGCTTTGCTTCAGTAGCCAAATCGTCCAGGTCATGGAACCGGCCGTTTCGAAGGTAAGCGGCGAAGGTTGGATGGGCTTGCCGAACCACCCTCTCCACCTTCTCAGAGTTCGACGCCGAGTGCTCTGCTAGGAGATAAAGACTTTGCATGGCTCTCACGTACTCAAGCAGAGATTCGTCCCTGTGCTGAGTTCAAAGCTCCAACTCGCAGCACATGCGTTGCTCATAGTCGGGCGCGAGGAACTCATGGCCGAACAGCGTCCTAAACTCCTCCATGCTACCAGCGCGCTGACCGACTAGGCGGTACCACCGCGCAGCTTGGGCAGTCAGCGAGACAGGCAATATGGTGCCTATAATTACGCTGTCTTCCAGCCTCATCGCTTTCTGGTCTTGGCATAGAGACTCCAGGTCTTCCATAGCGCTCATGTGGTCTGAGTAACCGCTGTACGTCGGAATATGTGCCTTGAAGTTGCTCGGCAGGGCAGGCCTAGAGGGACTAGGGTCCACCTCGGGAGGCCTGACATTAGCCTTTGATTGCACCATTTCCATCAGCGATGATAGCAGCTGTGCGGCTGCGTTGTGCAGTGGCGATTGGTCCTGGTGAGGCTCACAGGGTGCCTGCCTGGATGTGCCCGCTCGTGGCCCTAAGGGACCGGCGAACAGCGGAGGAACGTCGTGCGGGCCTGTGGGAGGCCGGCTGACGGTGCTGTGAAAAGGTTGCTCTCCAGGCCAACTGAGGCCGGATAGTGGATCGCTGTCGCCGGCGGAGCAGGATGGCTCCTGCTTGGCAGAATGATGAAGCAGCTGAGCAGTTAAAGGGCTCCCGCAGCTTGGATCGTAGGGTGCCGCTAGGTGAACAGACTGACCAATAGGCGTCCCTAGGGGGTCATGCCTGGCATCTGATAGCATGGGGTTGCCACCAAGAGCATCCCTAAAGCTTACAGCATTGTCCGCTGCCTCAAACGACAGAAGGTCTGCAACCAAGGACTCGGGCTGCGATGGGGCCGCAAAGGAGCCTGCTCAGGTGCCATGCCGAAACCTAGTTGGGCGCCGATATGTGGGGGTTCAGGCTAACGTGCCTGGGCCCGACTAGCTCAGTCTCTAGAGCATGATATTCTTAATCTCAGGGTCGTGGATTCGGGCCCTACGTTGGGCGCCAGATATGTGGGGGTTCAGGCTAACGTGCCCAGACCAGGCTAGCTAAGGTCTCAGGAGACACGTAGCTCGTCCCCACTCTGCAGCGCATCGCAAAGGGGTGCCGTGGTGGGTTCGCAGACTCACCGGCAAGGCATAGAGATGACTCCAGCCGTGGTACCAACGAATGGGGGTTTATTCCCTGTTATGTACAAAATGCGCGTACAGTACAGGAGTACAGCACTAGGGTGGCAGTCGCAGACTACGGTTGAAAGCTTCCGGGAAGTCTGCTCCGCCACGCTGGGTCTTCCGAGCAGGTTTGCTACACAGAAAGGGGCCGCCTTGCTCAGAGGGGTGCGCGACCAAGTGGATCTGCACGTCCGACAGCCAAGAGCACCGAAAGTCAATCTTTTGGGCGAAGGCGCATGTGTAGCCCCGATGCTGAAGGAGAGAGAAGCCGAAGAGAGGGCGAGAGGGGCCGCTCCTCAGGCACTGTTCTTATGTGCGGCGCACGGCATAACATGAGCTGCGTGCGCAAGCAGCAAGCTCCGCGTCACGCCGGCACCAGCGGCTGCGGCGAATGCACGCTATCCATAATAAGGCTAGAACTGCATGTCCCCAGCAATCGCGCAGGTGAATGGCCCAAGTCGCGAGTGAACAGGAGATAGGGGTCCAGACGGGGTCCCCACAGGGGAAATAAATTATGAAAGTCACCTGCTGTAAGAAATGTGCCAGCTCTGCATGAAGAATGAGAATACGTTGAGATGACTTTTGAGGAGTAGAAGAGGTTAACAAAGAGCATGACCAGAATTTAGTTACCAATAATTCTTGTTGCGTATTGCTTTGAAAAGTTGGGGCCCCCACCACCTTTGTGCATTACAAACAAGTGGTGTGTTGTGTCGATCACACAGTGTCGATTATGCATGCAAATTATTTCACCAATATATTATGCGAAAACAGCTAGAGATCCAAACAGAAGTCCGCTTGCTTTTCTCAGAAGAGTGACTTGTCCAACCACTGAGATGATGGCATGGGCAATGGTGCCTCCATGTCGCAATCGTCATGTCTGCAGCACAAATACTGTAGTCCGAAACAGCATAAACTGTGAAACACAAGGCACACAGAACAGTCTCTGGAAGTGGGCTGCAGAGCAAGAAGGAAGACAAATGAAAGGAGGTTGGGTTTGGGGTAATGAGATCAAAGAGAAAAGGTAGGCCCTTAGCTCTCATATGGGAGAAGGCAAGAGAGGAATGCTCCTTTAGTGCCGAAAATGAAGTGAAACGTCCGCTTGTTCAGCATCGAGCATGAGGGGCTCCATGGCATGCACGACATGTGGCACTGCATGGGTCTCCGTGTCGAATATATGGAATAGTAGATATTCGATTCACAAATCGAATCATTTAAACGTTCGCTATTCAATTCGATTCCGTGACATTCAACATTCACACACCCCTAAAAATAATGTATGACCAGTTGTGGATTCGAACCTGTGGCGTCGAACACAGCAGCCCAGTACTCTATCCATTAGGCCATGATCGCACACATACTTCCCTCGTTCCAAAGCCAGCCAGTTCTTTGAAATACTTAGCATGTGCGCCTCGGGCCACTTTCTCATCTTCTTTCCTTGTGACAGCTCTTGCTTTCATGCGCCGCGTTAGACTGTCCTATCTCCCTGACCAGCCCGCTTTTCCCAGTACTTTCTTTGTAGCATCTTACACTACATAAAAATTGTGCGATGTCGTACTGACTTCATAGTCACTCAAGTTAATCATTTTTTAACATTTCTTCACCGGAGTACAAATGTCATCGTCACTTGACATAGTCACTTTACATACACCACATGACATAGCTGTACAATTGTATAACACATAGTCGCTTATGACGTCACAATCCGTGCTTCTCTTGCTTACGCTTGCCTGTTACCTATGTAGAACCAACGATTGCCATGTCGTAAGCTCACGTCAAACGGCCACCATAGAAATCATGCCATTGCTGCCATATGATCATCTTCAACATAGTCGTCATCGTGTTATTGTTACACATGTACACTCATGACCCACACACACAACTACCCCAAACAACACTGGATAGCCAGGTATCAGCAACATGCTTTGCATAACAAGAATTCCTACAGTGTGTGGGATCTGCACAATTTTATAATGTTAGGCAATCAGAACTAGCTTGTGCATTCACTTTTGAAGGTTGGTGCAGTCACATAGGTCAAGCAAAGCCATGATGCTAGTCATACAAACTTGCTCCAAGTAAACTGCTTTAATATCATGGCATCGATGTTTACACAAAATAAAAGGCTTGTGAGTGGTGATTTAGAAGATATACCAGTGCATAACGTGCATATGCAAAAAGGTATTATGTGCGGCCCCACCAGCATGTCCGCAGAACATGAACTGACTGTCGCTGAACGAAAAAATACATCTGATCACACGATGTTGTCAATGTCAAGGGGTAGTGCAAGTCCCTGCACTTTTGTAGCTGAAGATGTAGCACAGCTTCACTCACAGTATTTGGCAACTCCAGCTCGATTTCCCCCATCCTGCTGGGAGCATAACAGCATAAAACTTCGGTTGGCGCTAGTTGGTATGTGGTATTTTGAAGGTGAAAAATTCAGCGCAGTCAGCGCCAGTGCTTGTCTCGTCTCTTCTTTGTGGGTTGTCCTGGATTTTGCGTTGAATTTTTCACCTTCAAAATAACAGCATAACTTTTACAGTCCTGACAGTCCATCTTTTGGTCCACACTAGGCTTGTGCGAATATTCAATATTTTCAAATAGTTGAACGAATAATGCACTGTTCGATATTTGCTTCGATTCGAATTTTGTTATTCGGAAATTTCGAAGTATTCGGCTCGAACGAATAGCCACACACGGAAGGGTGAAGGCGTTTTCGGAAGTTTCGGTTTTGGATTCAGTAATACTTTTTCCAATCCAATCCAAACCATGCCAGGAAACAGAACTATACTCAGCACAAAGGTGTACAAAAACGCATCTCGTCGGCGTGGTGGTGTGGTCGATTGCATTTAGTGGCCGACTCTGTCTCTGCTGCTGCGGCATTTGATCAATCCCAGCCGCCTTCAACCACTCCAGGGAGCACCATGTGGCCAGCAATCCAATTTGAAACCTTTTTGTAATGATTCCACCGGGAACGGAAGCTCGATGTCTTGAATGCAAGGCAGTCCTGAAGACCCCGACAAGTACGACAACACCCCTAGCAACGCATTTAAGGAGACGCCTGGACTTGCACAAGGACTACCAAGAGAAGCGGGACGCACGCGAAAGGCCATCCATAGCCAACAGTTTCAAGCCGAAAATGAAAGCGTCGGCCCCAAAACCCCAACAGATGATAAGAATGATAGCTCACTTCGTAGCTCGGGGTATGCACCCCTACAACATTGTCGAAGAACCGGGTTTCCTCGACATGATGAAGTTCGCTATGCCGGATTACGCCGTGCCCTCTCGGACAACATTCTCGAGAGCCATTACAGTCGAACCCGGATATATCGAACTCGCATATTTCGAATTATTGGCTATATCGAACACACAGATTACCCCCTTGAAAATACTATGTAAAAGTATAGGACAATTGAGTAGTATATCGAATTCCATTTTCGTCGGACATTCGATATATCGAACGCCGCGCTGCGCCGTGCCCCTGGAAGGTGCGCTTTTCCCAAAGACATTCGTGTCCGGTCCTCAGGGGAAAACATTTCCGCAGAGTCAGTCAGCAGGCTCCTCCTCTGCGCATGTGCGGCCGTCACCTAGCGACGGAGACGCAGAGCCTTTCCCCCATTCTTGTGCCCCACCGGCGCGAGCTCTCTCGCTCCTCCTCTACCCCTGGCGTGTGCATTGGGCAAGGGCATTGGAGTTCAGCGAAGAGAGTGCGCGGCATGGAGATGCGGCGACGTTTCCAAGCCACGTTTCCTGGGAAAAGGGACAGAGAGAGAGTGAGGGGTCGGCACGGTCGCTCGTGGGCCAGGGGAGACAAGAGAGCCAGAGAGGGCTCAAAAAACGAACACAGTGCCTCCGACGGCATATTCCGCCAATCTTTTTCCCTGCTCTCTTCTTTCTTTTCCCTTTGTCGTTCCTTCGCAGCCCCGTTGACTGCCGCTTGAACGGGCTTCGCTCGGACTGCTCCATCCGCGCATCGCCCGTTTTGTTGTGCGTACCTCTGTTTCAACGTGCCGTGTGTAGCGTGTGTGATTGCGGTCATCTGGTGAGCTATGGCATTTGCGGACATAAAAAAGAGGAAGAATCTGGACTTTGCAAGAAAGCTTGAAGTAATCCGGCGTGTCGAGAATGGAGAAAAGAAGTCCTTCGTGGCAGACGCATTCGGCATTCCGCGGAGTACTTTAAGTACGTTCTTAAAAAAACAAGCAGGACATCAAGCTTAAAGCAGGTGAGGAAAGTCGCTCGGGAGCGTGTCGTGTGCGCCCTGCTGCTTTTGACAAAGTGGAGAAGGCACTCTATACGTGGTTTCTTGAAATCCGAGCGAAAAATATTCCTGTGGATGGCCCGATGTTAATCGAAAAGGCCAAATGGTTTCCTACGGCTCTTGGCAAAGAGAACTTTTGCGGTGGCACTAGGTGGCTGCTACGGTTTAAAAACCGCCACGGCATTGTAGGAAAGGCCATTTCAGGCGAAAGTGGGGCTGTCAGCAGCCAGGAGATGCAGCAGTGGCTTTCTGAGGAGTGGCCGAAGATCACTGAGAAGTTTTCGCCTGCAGAAATCTTCAATGCGGACGAAACTGGTCTCTTTTGGCAAATGTTGCCGAATAAGACACTCGCTCTTCGTGGAACCTCATGCCACGGCGGTAAAATGAGCAAAGTACGTGTGTCGGTGCTGCTTGCAGCCAACATGGACGACTCGTGCAAGCTATGGCCATTCGTGATCGGGAAGAGCAAGTCACCGCGCTGCTTCAAGAACTGTAAACAGCTTCCCGTCTGCTACGGCTGTAATAGGAAGGCCTGGATGACACGTCGCCTTTTTGTTGAATGGCTGCAGGCTTGAAATGCTGAGTTGGTCAAGTCGGGCCGCCGAGTTTGCCTTCTGGTAGACAACTGTTCGGCCCATCAAACGACTTGCAAGCTGCAGCACATCGAATTGAAGTTTCTCCTGCCGAACACCACAGCGAGACTGCAGCCCCTCGACCAGGGTATCATAAAGGCATTGAAGGTAGGCTATTGGAAGCGACTTATTCAACGGCTCCTCGTAAACCTCCGCATGGGAACCGATCTCAAGGTTGACCTGCTCGGCGCGATCCAGGTGATTACCGGCACTTGGGGCGACGTGAAGCAGGCCACAGTAGCCAACTGTTTCAGCAAGGCAGGCCTTGAAGTGGCCGGAGATGAATGTCTGGAAGCTTTAGATGACGATGAGTGCTTGGAGGATGCGTTCCGCGACTTGTCCAATTTTCCCGGCGCCGTCCCGTCCGAAGTTACTGTTGATGACTTCAATAACACTGACAGCGAAGTTCAAGCGGTAGCCGACCTCGCTGATGAGGACATTGTGGCTGGAATAGCTGGTGCTCAAGACGGCGATTCCAGCGATGACAAGGGCAACTGTGTTTTCGAACAAACGCGTCCGTGCATAGCCACTGAACTGGCGTCAGCGTTCAGCCTGATTCAGCGCTGTTGCAGCGAAATGGAAGGCACTGGGCTCTCGCACCTGGACAGTCTCGAGAACATTGAGACTAGTGTTTTAAACTTCATTTCCCAGAGGAAAAAGCAGCCCAAAATTAGTGATTTTTTTTCCGTGAAATAAAGCGCTTTCATATTGTATGCACATGCTATGTGATTTGCGGCTGTTCCAAACGGTAAGCCACAATTTTTTATGATCATGAGTGCTTTTTTGGCCTATATCTGTGTATCGAATTTTCGCTATATCGAACTATTTTCCGATCCCTGTCGAATTCGATATATCCGGGTTCGACTGTATTCTGGACCTCTACGCATCAAGCAAAGAGAAGGTGAAAAAGAAGCTCGGGGACATTTTTGCAAGCGGTGTGGAGTCGCTTTCAATCACAACTGATGGTTGGACACCGCAGGCAAATGACAGCTACGTTTGTGTAACTTCTCACGTCATGGACACTGACTTCATGCAACACATGGATGCATTAGCTTGCACGGAGATGACACTCTCACACTGCAGAAAACCTGGAGCTATTTGTCGCAGGTGTCATAGAGAAGTGGGAACTTCCAGCCCACGATACTGTGCCGATCTTCATCGTTACGGATAATAGAAGGAACTTTACTTCTGCAGTAGCCCGGTCGTCCTGGAGTGGTGTGCAGTGTTTCGGACACACCCTTCAGTTGTGTGTCAGTGATGCCAAAAGAGAAGTGTCAGGGTATTTGCAGCTCTGTGCTAAGGCCAGAGCAATTGTGGCTAGATACAAACGGAGTACCAAGGCCTGAGGACGGCTTCAGGAAATTCAGAGAAACATGCAGCTGGACCCTCTTGAGCTTATACAAGACATCCCGACGCGATGGAACAGTGAGCATGCCATGATGGCCAGGCTCGTGAAGGTCCATACGGTCATCACTGTAGAACTTTAAGAATATGACGCAGTTCCAAACTTGAATGCAAGTGAGTGGAAGCTTATGAATGCAGCTGTGCAAGTCTTGAAGCCACTTGACCATGCCACAACTGAACTGTCTGGGCACAGATATCCTACGCTGTCACAAGTCGTTCCCCTGTTGCAGTGTACTGAGGTGGTTCTAGCTGTACATGTTTCCGAAGGTGGTGAGGCAGCATTGCTTGCCTCAAACCTTTTGCGTAGCATCAAGACGAGGTTCCCTGATATCAAGATGTCACGCCTTCCTGCATTGGCAATGTTGGTCGATCCTAGATACAAAGACGTCTGTTTTGCTGAATGACCCGCAAAGAAATGGGCGTTCACTCTACTCACAACGGCAGCAGAAGAGACTGTGCCAGTTGATCAACATGGTACAGCAACTAGTGAGAACAGCACCTGCTCTGCAGACCCATCAGGGGACTCTGTGGGGAGTGCTTTTACACACTTCAGTTCACATTCACATCATCAGTCAAGCCGTACAATCTCGGATGAGATTGCTGGGTAATTGAAGGCCCCCCCTTCTTTCCCGGTCCGAAGACCCCCTTGTGTGGTGGAAAAGCAAGGGAAGCCACCTTTACCCAACCCTGGTTGCAGCTGCCCGTAGGTATCTTTCAATACCAGCCACCCAGACAAGAAGTGAAAGGCTTTTTTCGACTGCAGGAGCCGTTGTAAGCTGCAGAAGGGAGCACCTCAAACCCCAGCATGTGGAACAGCTAGTGTTCTTACACGAAATTTTTTAGATTTTTGTAAATGATCAAGTTGTTTACTTTCCTTGAATAAATCCCAGACCTTAGCCC
This sequence comes from Dermacentor variabilis, assembly GCF_050947875.1. NCBI lineage: Eukaryota > Metazoa > Arthropoda > Arachnida > Ixodida > Ixodidae > Dermacentor > Dermacentor variabilis. The sequence continues at coordinate 118,842,392 of NC_134568.1, read as the reverse complement.
TCGGCCGTTTTTTTTCTTTACTTGCTACTATTCGAAGTATTCGCTTCGAAATTATTCGAGAAGAATTACTATTCGATTTTAATTCGCTTCGAACCAAAAAAGCACTACTAGTCGCACAAGCCTAGTCCACACAGCTCGCTCTTTCTCGCTGTTACTCATTCGAGAAGTGTGTCATGCTATAAAACTTTTGAGTGTTTAAGCTGAATTTGCTTTGGGCAGTTTAAAAATTATCCGAGCAATGTTTTTCTATATGTATTGTTTGAAAGAGTTATTTTGCTTACATTAGTGGTGCACTTTCATCGTTTTGACGGTGGCCAAAAGATACAAACGATACAAACGGAGTACCAAGGCTTGAGTACAAAACGTGGCGCATGCCACAGGCTTGAGACAGTCTTGACCCCACTGACTGCAGTGTATGTAGTGTATGTCTTGGTGGCGCTAGGGGCCTGTAAGTGAAGTGTCAGTCATATTATCTTCAACTGAAAACACTGATTTTCAGCAAATTTATGAGGAAGAATAGCAGCTCACAATGAATTACAGTAATCCCTTGTTATAACGAAGTCAGCCGGATGGTGAAAAAATTTGTTGTACTAAGCGGCAGTTCGATATAAGTGACCACTCGAGAAAAGCTAAAGCACTCAAGCTTTAATTGTGCCACAACTGCGAGGAAGTGAAAATACAGTGTATTCAGTGAATCAAAACTTTATTCAGGTGCAGAAAAGGCACTGAGCTTTGGCTGTTTCAAGTTCTTACCGGGCATGAGCAACCCCTGGTCTAATTTGACCAAGCATTGCACGAGGCCGTGGTCGTCACCCATGCATTCAACCTTATTTCGCAGCAGGTGTAGGTACTCTCGTGTCTGTACCATAGTTGGCACTTCACGTGGCTCTTCGTCCACTGGCTCTTCGTCTTGTTGGGACTACCAACAGTGTCAATTAGCTCTGCATCCATCGCTGGGGCGACCACGGGAGCAGCAGCATCGGCCAACGTGAATGTCTCGAAGTCGCCTTCTACCTCTTGGCCAGCATTTTTATGAACAGCCTCATACAAATCGCTGCAAGTCCGTTCATCGTCAGGCTGGTCATCGTAAGGGTCACTGACGACGGCACGGGAAAAGCCGGCGTGCGCAAAGCAGTTGGTGACCTTTGAAGATGTAGGTTCTTTCCATGAAAAGTTCAGCAAATGGATTGCACCAAGCAAATCAGTGTTGTACCTCTTGCTGGTGTCATATGCTGTGAGCATGCGCTGCAAAAGAGCCTTGCGGTACAGCTTTCGGGTGGTTTCAATGATGCCCTGATCCGTCAGTTGCAGTACCGCAGTTGTGTTTGCAGGCAAAAATTCCACAGCGATCACCTTGAGGTTGTTGATATTCCCGTGGCTCGGACAATTGTCAATTATGAAAAGCACTTGCCGATTCATTGTGTTGTACTGTCTATCCAGAAGACGCACATAGTCTTCAAAAATAGCAGCAGTCATACATGCTCATTTGTTACTTCTGCAGATGCTTTCCTTGGGAATAGTTGCATTTCGGAAGCACCGCGTCTTCTCCGCCTTGCCCAGTATCAACAAGGAAAGTTTGTCCTCGCCTGCTGCATTGGCACGAAACAGCACCGTGACACGCTCCTTGCTCCGTTTTCCTCCAGATGAGGATCCGCCAGCGCTCCTGAACGTGTGATTCGGTAGCATCTTGTAGAAAAATGTAGCCTCATCTAGGTTGTAGGTGTCTTTGTCTTTATACTTTTCAAGTGGAGCTTGGAGCCAATGTTGGCGCCATATGTCTACAGTATCACGGTTCACGGCTCCACTTTCGCCAACGATCGATTTTGAGGTCACACCGTGTCGTTTCATGAACTGCTCGAGCCAGCCATTGCTGCACTTTAAATCTTTATGGCCCATTTGGAGGGCGAGAGCTTCGGCTTTTACAGTAAGTGCAGGTCTATGTACGGGGAGGTTTGCACTCCTGGCATTCTTCAGCCACTGTAGAAGTGCACCTTGCACTTCGTGATATTTTGAATCGCGATTCCTCTTTCTCTTCACCGAGAAGCTCTTTTCAAAGCCATCTAGCACAGCTTCCTTGTTTTTCAGTACAGTTGATAAAGTAGACGGTGGTATGCCGAATTCCTTCGCGATGTCAGTTTTCTGCCGGCCACCTTTTTCCACTTTTATCACCAGAACTTTCTGCTCCAAAGTTGGACACAGACGGAGCCATTTCTCACTGTAGGCCACAAAAACACACGCGAGGCATGCCTAATGAAGCACTCCTAATAACACACAACACATGGCCTGCAGCATGGATCCAAACGCACATGCCAATACCAAAACTGGGGAACTGGATAAGTGGGAAAACAGCACGGTACAAGGAAGTACTTCTTTGCCGATTAAGGATAGGCCACACATACGGTACTCACTTTTATCTCTTGACTGGAGGCGATCCTCCAACTTGTAAGTGCGGCAATAGTCTCACAGTCCTCCATGTCCTTATTCAGTGCCCTGCAATAGAAACAGAGAGGAAAAAGTACTTTCCTTCTGCGTATCGCAAAAATATGCCTCTTTACCCTGCATTTTTTCTTAGCTATGAACCGCTTTTTAATCTGCAAATAGTCTTAGATTTCTTAGCCGAAACCGACACCCTGAAAATCATTTGGCCAGGCAACTTTATAGCACGTGATTAACAGCCCTGCATTCAAGGGCTCTCTTGAAACTCTGGTGTCACTGTTATGTTTTGTTGCATCATGTTTTTAACGAAAGCACATTGCCATGGCCCACATCACTACTTAGTCAGCATCATTATTTTAGCACCTATATATTTTACGCCACTTACAGTGACAGGTTTTAGACCCTTTTACAGCCATGTCACATCTACCATGAGGAATTCATTGTCCACGCCATCCACAATACATAGTTGACATTACCACTTGTCATGACGCTCTTTGGCCAAACCTGGCCCTTGCACCATAGAATACACACATCATCATCATGAAACGCACGCGCTGTCAGCGCCAAAGTGACTGAATGCGGTAGGTGACGCAGAAGGCAGAAGCCTCAAAATGTTGTCAGGGCATCTAGCTTTCCTCGTCAGTGGTGATGGTGATGGTGGTGACGCTGGTGATGGCGACGGCTGCAATGGCAAGCTTAGCGTTGGCTTCACGTGTAGCAGAAGAAAGGTGATTGGAGTTGTGGAGACAAAGAAGCAGGAGCGTCGGAAGGGCACCCATTGGGGGAAGATTGTGCTCTGGAAGGCAAGCCAGAAGAGTGAGCTTTAAGGAACAGCGATGTCGAAACTGGCAGCGAGGAGGCGAGGAGTTGACATGAAGACAAGTGAGAGGAGTGACTGGCGTCCAGATGGCTTGCAGACTGGAGAGCAAATGAGGAGGGGAAGGCAGTGGCTGCTTTTCTAGGGGGGCTGTGTAGGTCACGGTAGACGATATGAGTATCGCGCTGTAAAGTGCCCCAGATGCCATGCCTCAAGTCTGAGGTTGTGTTTGTTGTGCTCAAAAAACGATTAGCTGCTCATTGTGGGTATGCAGCACGATCCTGAAAACTGAACAGTTTTGCAGTAGGGACTTTGCATGATCGCTGGGCTATTTTTTCTTGAGGTGTGCAGCTGTTTGCAAAGAGAGAGCTTGCAAAGAGTTTCTCGGCGCACCATTGTCAACGACACTGTGCTAATTCTACGGTTCGACTGTTGGTGTTCACGCACTGTCCCATCCGTGCCATTGACAAATGTCTAGGAAAAAAATTCAGTAACCCTACCACACATTTAGACCGTTTGTATAAAGTTGGAATGGCATGAATTGAGCATGACAGGCTCGAGAAAATCGCCAGGGAAACGCCAGCTTGCGTTTACTCGCCACGTTGACAGCCTCACTCACCACTGGCTCAGATCTTTCATGTTTTTGGCAAGTTATCGGTCAATTTGCACTGTCAAAAGTGCAACAAAGCTAGGGGCAGTGTTTTATTGCGATGCAGGCCGATTATAGTGAGCGGCGAGCAAATTTCTAGACCAACTTCCCTAAAGTCATCTTCCCGATTTGTTAATGTCGCTCCTTGTGTCGAACATGGCACTTATAATCAGAGGGACACTTCTTTTGTGCTTTTCGGCACGTTTCAGCACCAGAAGTGCTGTTTAGAGGGGTAAAACTTCGCTCATCCATCGAGCACCCCCCATGGAATGCCACGGCACAAGTCTGCCCATGGTCGTTTGGCCACTTTTTGGCATCCAAGAGACCGAAGTTTTCTGGCAATGCAAGGCGTCAGGAAAACTTTATTTTAATGTGGGTTCTATCACAGGGGACACCAGCGACGCAATTGCGACCGAGATTAACAGTGCGGGCGCACTGCACCGTGGAATTTGACAGCTTCCGTTCGCTGGGCAGTAAACAACTGGGAGCACTTGGCACTCACTTGGTACTTACCCGTTACTAGGCGGTCACCAGTCGTGGGTTTGGTACTTTTGTGGCCTGTTCTGTGCCTGCATGAGACTAATTTGTTGGTAGTATTCATTTGACACTACATGTGCAAAAGAGTCGCTGCTGCTTGGCGGCGATGATGCTCCGCTCGCCACTTCGTTCCAAGCGGGTCAAGCTCTTCGTGTACTTCAAGTAATGTGGCTTAAAATGCATGCATTTGGGTTGGGACTGGAAGAACTTTAGGATAAAGCAATATTTCGAGTAAAGCGATTTCATTATATTGAGGAATTGCTGTATTAGCATATTTACCAAATTCTAAGATCATAATTTTTTTTTAAGAAAATGGGTCCGAAAATTGCCTGAACTGTTAAAGTCAAATATGAAACCAAAACCTTGTTTGCGGCATTATTTACAGTCTACTGTCAGAACTGGCGTCATTGCCATTGTCATCACAAGATGACAGCAGAACAAGTGTTCATGACGAGAGCTTCTTTCTCGTGTTTACCTGACTGTCATGAACATGCATGAGTTGCGAGGGAGACATCTAGAGACTTTTGTTTCTCGAAAGTTGCCTTTCCATAGGTACTGCCAGTGGCTGTGGTAATGTGGAGAAGGATGTTTCGCTCACTTTCTCCCCAGCCACGCTGCACTACGCGACAGCAGCTAGCTAAATACTCCGGAAAAAGCTCGCCCTCTGTTGGTGCTTTGTGGCGTCACGCAAGCGCATTGCGCTCATGACTGAGAAGTCCTCGGTTTGACTCAAGTGTTCAGTGGACGTTTTTTCTTATTCCTTTGAAATATTGCTGCATCATTATATCGTGGCATGCAAGATCAGTGATGACAATGAGCCACAATAAATAGGAGCATATTTTTACTTAGCAGAAGGCCCTAGCTGACAGTCGTTCCTCGGCAAATAAATCGCATGGCCCTCGCGCCGGCTGTGTGTGATCTGAGCCATGCGCCCACTTTGATTCCTAGGCAATGGCCTGTCCCTAGCCAGCCGCCGTTCTCTTTATCTTTCTCGAAATCAATACTGCTACAATGTCATTTCCCCCTTTGACTTCTGCAGTGCATGTTCTTTTTTTTCCCTCATGTTTCACAACCATGCCTGACACTGAAGGTTCCTGCCAAGGGTAGCAGAGTGACTTGTCGTGCAGCGCGAGGTTGCTGTTAGGTCGATGCTGCTTTAGCAGCTGCAAACCAATGTATATTGACACATTACTGCAAATTCGTTTTATTGTAAAATATTCATTCACAAGTTATATGGCAGTTCATGTTCATTACTGGGCAGAGCATATGTACAGCAGCCCATGTGGTACCGACTGTAAAGATCGCCTCTCATTGCCATCACCTCTAGCACTGGCAGAGTGCCAAAGGTGCACTGCAAAGCAGTAAACCTTACGTTGCATGTGCTCATGACATGGTCCCTGTCTTTCTCTCTGGGCACTTTTTGGTCAGGCAAATACGAAAAAGAATCTCTTTGGTGTTCACATAGGAATGGGATGACTATACGCCACTTTCAGGCTTTAAAGGGACACTAAAGAGGAAAATAAGTTGAGCCGTTGTGATAAATTATGCTTACATGTGCCAAAAAGTCACTCTTACCTGAAAAGATGCAAGAAAAAAAATGGGTAGCTAACACCACCTTGAAGTTTCTATACCAGCGCACCATGACGTCATGGATTTTTCCAGTGTCTGCTTGGGTCTAGTTTATTTTTTGTCAGTAAAGATAGATTACATGACAGATATACGTGCATAACCAGCTGTGTCTTACCAGTACTCACGTACGGGGCAGAAACCTGGAGGCTTACGAATAGGGTTCTACTTAAATTGAGGACGACGCAACAAGCTTATGGAAAGAAGAATGATAGGGTAATGTTAAGGGATAAGAAAAGAGCAGATTGGGGGTGAAGGAACAAACGCGAGTTAATGACAGCTTAGTTGAAATCAAGAAAAAGAAATGGGGCATGGGCAGGATATGTAACGAGGAGGGAAGATAACCGATGGTCATTAAGGGTTACGGACTGGATTCCAAGGGAAGGGTAGCGTAGCAGGGGGCGGCAGAAAGTTAGGTGGGCGGATGAGATTAAGAAGTTTGCAGGGACAACATGGCCACAATTAGTACATAACCGGGGTAGTTGGAGAAGTATGGGAGAGTCCTTTGCCCTGCAGTGGGCGTAGCCAGGCTGATGATGATGATGACATTATAAAGGAGCCAAAGACTGAACCTAGCAAGTTTCAGGAAATCTTACCACACCACAATGGCCAAAATACGAAAAAAATAGTTTAATATCTGTGACATCACTCTGACATACCATAAGGTTCTGGTGCAAAATTAAAAAAGAAAGATGAAGTTTTACCTTTATTTGCTCTCAGAGTAGTCCACCTCTTACCACAAAATTAGTTTATGCATTACACTAGTGGTAAGAGTAGTTGCATATGTTTTTGGAGCTCCAGATACTTGCACGCATTGCAGGACGAAGTGACATTAGTCTAGGCTTGGGCCACTATCCCGTTTGCAGTTGTAGCGGAGTGGTTGAGAAGTGTGGAGTATCAAACTCAATGGACTGCTAGGCTGAGATTGATGATGAAGGACATTAAGTGTAAATAAATTTTCATTCTGCAGGTTTCATCTTATTTATGACTGACAGAATCGGGAGAATGCTACATTCTTCGTATTATAAAATCAAGTGCATGTTGGATTGAGCACCCCATTAGGATTGGGTAAACACTGCCAAATGAAGCACCAATGCGTTTGGATATTTTTTCAGACTTTTTTTTTTATTTGAGCTGCCAATTAATTGGATCAGTTCTGTCGGCCTTGTTGTGGTTGGGAAGTGGACTGTAACCAATATTTTTGACGGAGCCAGGTGAAGGGCTCCATTAGGGGCCTTTTGAAGGATTATTGAACATATAGTATCTGTCACGATTCGTGTAAAAAAATTCTGTTTACATATTAGTTGTTGTTTGGTGTCTGCTATCTACCTCACAACTACAGTATGCTAGTGTTTCATCTCTATAGCAAAAAGTCATTCCACTAAACCTTTTTAAGAGAAAGCATAAGCCAGTGAGGTTACCTAATTTCAAGGCTCACTGCCATTTACTACAAATGGGATGACCACAGGCCAACATATTGTTGTAAGTAGTCTGTGATATGATTCATCTCAGCTTTGTGGTGTACCGTGCAATCACAGTTACCACACAGCACTGAAATGTTGTTTAGAAGCAGGGAGGGACAAAGTGCCATAGCGGGCTATTGCTGTGAAACACTTGGTGCATGTCCTTCTAACATGGTTTTCCACTCAGAAGTGGCTGTGGCATAGTGTAGACTACAATTCACATACATAGTATGTTGCTAGCAGGGCGAATGACTAAATGTCAATGATTACTGCAGCTAGACGATCTGAGCTTCTCGGGCGCCATGAAAGGAGGCCCGAGTGAGGAGGGCCAAGGGGGTGGCCGTTCACCAGCAGCCCGTGCAGCCATGGGTCCTGGCAGCCTTCCGGAGCTGCCTGTGTTTGCAGACGGGGGTAGCAGCACATCATCCGCATCACCACCACCCTGGTCGGCTGGACCTGTGCCACCATTCTCTGGGGGCAGCGGAGGCTTGTTTCTGCGACAATTCAGTGCCCCAGTGCCAAGCTCCCAGTCATCTTTGAGCCGGCTTCCTGACATCAGCCGGCTCACCATTGATGAAGGCGAGCCTGGCCTGCAGAATTTTCTAGGAACTGGTGCCATTGGCAAAAGCTGAGGGGTCATACTTTACCTCTGCTCCCATGACAGTTGCCTTCCTCTTGCACCCAACTTTCCTTCCGATAGATCCTGCACAGCATCTGTGCATTCAATGTGGCTGCTGCTGGACACATTTCTCTTCTCCTGCTTCAAGAAGCTTTGAGTCAGTCTTCATTTTCCTGACCTTGAATTTGGCTTTTTCTTGGGAGATGAAGATTGACGGTTTTTTGCTTTTCTCTAATGGCAATAGTTCACACACACCTTAGCGTGCGGTCAGACTGATTCCTCTCACCTTGCTGGCCTTCCAAGCACACATGGCACTTTCACATTTATATAAAGTCTCACAGACACTTAAAATAGCATACACATGCAAGTTAGGGGCTTCTTAGTGCTTTTGTGACTATACTGCCTACTAATTTGATGATGGACCTGACGTTCACTCTCTCTATCCTGCCCTCTTTTCGGTTTCTCCTTCTGTTTATCTTTAACCTGTTGAATCGCATGATGTGGCACCTGTAGAAGTCCTATTCAAGAGTGATATTCAGTGTGATCAGAGTCCCATCGCTGGCATTTCAATGCTGATAGTTCGAAGTCTTGTAAGCACAGCATCACTTGAAAATATACTTCACCTGTTCTTGTTCTCGCAACTCCTTTACATGTGCATCTCTTTTGATAGCAGTTCACAATGACTGGACCTTTTGTTATAGTATTACCCTGAAATGCTTTCTATTATCTGCCACTGTGTCCACTGTGTTTCTGTAGCAACTGTGTCTGCGGTAACTCTGGTAACATAACAGCACCACATCTTAGTAATTTCTTAAGTTGTTATACATCCTTGTCTAAGTGGTGTGTGCTTAGCCCCATGATGCTTTTATATTTATGTATGCTATATGTACTTAACAATATTGAAAATCTACTTCACTCAATTACTGCTGAAGCAGACATTGACTGTACTTTAGTGCACAAAGTACAGTCATGTTTTTTAATCACGACACTCATCAAAATTCTTAGGTCTGGCCTCAGTGGCTGCTTTTTGATGGAGGCAAAATTTTCGATAGAGGCAAAAATAGTGTACTTGTATTTACGTGCATATTAAGGAACCTCAGGTGCTCAAAATTAATCCAGAGTCCCCCACTATGGCATACCTCATAATTATATTGTGGTTTTGACTTGTGAAACCCTAGAATTTATTTTTTAATGTGTTAGCGCTAGGAGTGCCAAAGCAGAAAAAAGTGCATGTGCAAGAAGTGTGGGAAGCCGGTCACATGGTAGAGGTTGTGTGCGTGTGTGCGTGCGTGTGTGTGTGTGTGTGTGTGTGTGTGTGTGTGTGTGTGTGTGTGTGTGTGTGTGTGTGTGTGTGTGTGTATATATATATGTATAGTCTACACTCATTACAATGGACCTGCGTACAACAGACTTTCAGATATAACGGACCGTATTTCAGGCTTAGTTTATTCTGCCTATTTTATTAATTCAACGAAGTTTGTTTTTAACGGACCATGCTACAACCGACTATCGGCTACAGCGGACGAAATTAGCTACAAATTTTTTTTTTTTTTCAAAATGGGGCGTATAAAAGGTACTTTTGTCGTGTTGCACGGGCTGACAACTGACTTGCGAGAGTCAGCCGGCGATCGCGGCTCAATATCGCGCACGTGAAGGAGGAAGGCAGGGCGGAAACGCGCCGTTTTCTTTTGCACACGAGGCAAGGGGGTGGGGGGTTGAGGCGAGAGAGAGGGGGGTTCTACTCCGACGGCTGCTGCTTACGTCCCAGACACCGTATCTTGAAAGCGATCTGCGATGTGGACAAAGTGCTCGCCCGCGCAGGCGCTGTATCTTGAAATCGATCTGCGATGTGGACAAAGTGCGGCCATTGCTGGTAGCTTCATATGCGCTGTGCTTTCGACGTTTAGTTCGCGTTGAAGTGAGAGGCAGCATGAAGGTAAACTCGCTCGCTGCTGCTGCCACGCTTATCTTGCTTAATTTGCAATCACAATCGATGGTTCGCCTCTCGGGCAAAACTGCCGCATTTTTTTTTTTGTTTTTTACTTTGGATGTTTGTCACTCACTCTTTGCAGTAAAGTTGTTAGACATCGCGACGAAAGTTTCGGAAGTGAGGCGTTTTGGATATAACGGACATTTTTTGTGGGATTATCAGGGTCCGTTGTAACGAGAGTCGACTGTGTGCGTGTGTGTATATATATATAGTGCTACTGGGACGGTGGTCTGCTCTGGGCCACCGTCAGTTGCACTTTGCTTCTCAAAGAGGTGGGATCTGTTTAGAGTGAGCTTCTGAACAACACTTTGCAATGTGGCGAATATGAATGCAGTTTAAATTATGGATCTGGGACCTCAAAGAGGTGCAGTGTAATGCTAACGGCATTTCTCTTGCATTTACTGCTAAATTGCCACTGAATTTTTAATCTTTGGGTCATGCGGCAGTGGTGCTACTTCTGGTGCTTAATAGTGTTTTTTAGTTATTGACCAAATAATGATTTTACTTGGAGTGACATCTGATGTCCTCTTTGTTGAATTTAGTTTAACCCTTTGTTGCATGCGGAATAATTACGTGCGCGAACTGTGATTTTTTTCTTGTTTCGTGTCTTTCTGCATCAGAAAAAACGGGAAAAATTTTTTCATCTCTTTCAAATGTTTATTTTGGAAGATACAGAATGTCCACTACAGTGGACAACATGAATACCAGCTCCGGTAGGGGAAAGTAAAAATGTTTATGTTTGCCTTTTCCACCAGGCAAAGTTCTTCCAATAACAAAAGGGCACTTTACTCTTCATTATGAAATAAAAAAAAACAGTCACTTTTGCCGTCAATGCACAAGAACACTTTGCACTTCCCGCAGAGGTATGTTGTCTTCCGCTTGCAGCCATTCATTTTGCACCTTTGTGCTGCACACGTTTGCTGGCGGGGGAAGTGGCTTACGCTGTCGTACCGCACGTCTGCGGACACCAAGCTTGCTTTCGCAGGCGGCCTTCGTTTCGCTGCGGCTGAGCATGCTAGTGCATTAGAAAAATCAGTTTCATCAACAGTGGTCCTTGATTCTGCCTTGATCAGTGCTATCGCCATCGATAACTTGAAGTGGCTTAGCTGCATCTTACACTCTGCTGCAACACAGCGGTATAGCAGCCATGCGTTTACGACAGCCAAATCGGTCAGGTGAAAAATTACTCTTTTGTACCATTTTTTTGTCTTGAGGTGGGTCCAGTACATAGAAAGCAGCATGTCACACTTGTCGACGCCGCCCATATTTTCATTGTACCTTGCGATTAGTGTAGGGCTTTCGACCTCAACGTGTTTTTTTTTGTTTTCGGTCAAACCGCCTCACTTTTACAAGTGGGTTGACACCGTGCACATTTGAGGCCACCATTACAAGCCTGTTATCGTACCACTCACAAACAATCATGCCATGCTCTCTATCGACTTTGTAGTCGAATGAGCCCCTGCCTTGTTTTCTCAGCTCTTTTTCAGGCATCAACGGGCATTTAGCTGCCCTGTTTCTGCGCAGGGTGCATGTCGCATGCAGTCCCTTATCCTTTAGGTGTGCCAGGAGCTCTGGGGACGCAAAGAAATTGTCAAAAAAAAGGAACGTACTTGGAGGTACAGCTCTGGCAAGGCGCAGCACTACGCGTCCTGACGGGCCAATAGTCTGGGGTGCGTCAGGCGGGTCGGACTTCAGGTTGTCTCCGTGAAACTCTATTTCGTGAACATACCCGGACTGACCGGCCCTTACCCAGACTTTGTATCCCCATTTTTTTGGCTTGTTTGCCATGTACACCTTTAGCGAGTGCCTTCCTTTGAAGGGGATGATCTGCTCATCTATTGCCTGGCAAGACTCTGGTTCAGCCAAATTCTTGAATGAAGCATTCAGTTGGTCGATCATTGGACGAACTTTCTGGAGGCGATCGAAGCCTTCCTCAGAACTCTTCTTTTCTAAAGCAGCATCGTTGAGGTGAAGAACTGATAATATTTCCTCCCATCTGTTCACCGTCATTGCGTCAGCAACCATGTCCTGCCTAGTGTTTGAGGACCAGTACGAACGCCTAAAGGAGATGTCGACTATTGACATGTACATGCATATGCCCAAAAAAACCTCCATTTCATTCTTTGTTATCACCTTCATTTTTGGACGATTAGATATTCTGTGCCTGTTAGATTCAAATGTTAGCAGCTCAATGAGATCCTCACCATACATGAGCTTGAACATTTTCAGTGCAGTTTTGCCTTCAGCAGCTGCAGCCTTAGGCTTCAGCTCGTTGTGCACTTTGGTGCAATGAGGAATATCTCTCTTATCCCAACGCCATACCTTCGGCTTTTCCTTCTGAATGCGATGCTGTTTTGGTGCGCCCTCGCCTTCAGCATCGCTGTCAACGTCTTCCTCCTCACTCGCACTGCTATCGGTTATATCACTCCATCTGTCCACTTCTACTTAATTCTGGCTATCATCTTCACTGTCAAGGCGATCATCGTCACTACCAGATGGCAAGTCTTCTCCAAGTAGCGCATTCACCTGGTCCCGTGGCAACGGGACATCCAATAGTTTATCGATTTCCGCATCGGTTAATTTCTTCTTTGAAGCCGGAATCCTCCTAATGAGAACAAAGTAAAGCTGCGTTAAAAACTATATAGAACATAATAAATAATGCACTCAAATCTGAGCAGCAGCAGTAAACCCTTACGAAAAGCCTCACATGGGCATGTCGTTTTCCCGCCATGCATGGTGTCCACCACAGTGGACATTTGAAAGAAGTTGTTCGGAAAACTGACCTATGTTTTACTCAGTCGTAATATCAATGGCGCGTACCTAACAGTATCTCTTTTCTTGTTTCCGCATAATTATACATCGCAAATTAGGGAAATGTGCGAATGGTAAGCCAAAAAGTGAAGACAAACGTCACTTACCCGCTCGAGCAGGGGGCAGCCATCTTCGTAGCAAAATTTCGAGGCAGCCGCAGTATGGTGGCGCCATCTAGCGCATCGAAAACGCACCTTTTTTGTCCACTGTAGTGACCAGCATGCACAGGAGCACCTGGCGTACACTGAACTTGCTCTAAAAATCGCAGAAATTTGTCCACTACAGTGGACACCATGCAACAAAGGGTTAACATTAATGGGAAGGTGGCAAGCCTTAGGAGGAGCTGTTAATTGCAGTTAATTTTTATTGATGAAGTAGGAGCTGAAGCAATATATTTTAGCAAGATTGCACTATATGTGCTTTGGATGACCATATACTGCTGTGAATCTCTCTTCCACTAAACTTTCAAATGTGAGGCATGTGGTAGCCTAATGCTTACATTCATTATTAAGCACAAAACAGTTTAAGAAATTCCATAAGATGTTTACGTAGTATTGTTTAGCTGTAAGCATCTGTAGGCCTATAGGAGTGAGGGTTCGTGATGACATTCTACCTTGCGAACTTCGTACTTTTTCGGCTGAAGCAACATAAAAAACATAACTTTGCATCTCTCGGTGCACATGTGGCTGATGCCGCTATAATGATAAGACTTTTGCAAAATGCATACTGACACAAAATTACAAACACAGAGTGCTGGTGTTTGATTTGTTTGTCTACTTGACTATATCCAATGAACTATTATTGATGATTGTTGCATAGAGCATCTCTTAGTTTGATTTTAAAGCCTTCACAAGCAGCTGACTTCAAACTGTAACAGCCTCCAAAACTGACGTTAGTGTGGTATGTTCCAGCAAGCTTCTGTGACATGGTGAGCACTGCTGATATCACTATCAAGTGATCATTCACTATACTGCTCGTTTCTGACCCCTAACTGGCAGTGTAGTGCTGTCTACTATTGCCGAATCATGTGCACTGTGATTTAACATCTAAAGGAAGCGTAGTTCATGGAGCTGAAAAAGTGCAAGGGGCATGCAAACATAATGTCATTAACATATAAGGGCAGGAGATTTAGGGCATATGTGCTGTTGCGTGTACTGGAAAACCCATCTGCAAACAAGTGCCAGCAGTGCCATTTTGTGAGGCTGTGATCAACTATAATGCGTTTGAAGCATTGTACAACTTGTTTCTTTGAAAAAGGACAGATACAAAATATGTTTGTGGTAGTTATGGTGCTGCTAACACGTTTACGCCACTAGACTAGTGGGGTGCACTCGAGGACTGATACGAGTTGCTATGGTGGCACACTAGCTATGTCATTCTCCTTCTGAGCACAAGGTAGCATGTTTTAGTCCCCAGCCATGGTGATTGTGTTTCAACAATGATAGGTGTGGAAACACTCCTGTACTGAGCTTTTGGTGCTCTGTAAAGATCTTCAGTTGGCCATAATCAATCTGGAGCCCACCACTACATCTCTTATAGACAGATTGTTGTTTTAAGATGTAAAACCATGCAATATTTTTCCTAAATAAGGGTTCTGTGTGCTTTGGTCAAGCACATTGTCACAATATGTTACCACTAGTTGCTGTGTGGGTCTGCACCTTCAGGTATTTCAGTATGCATCTACACTAGTGTGTGTATGCTATGTTAAATCTTTGTCACAGATGCATTGGATTGCTTGCTAATTACTGCATGGCCACTTCACACGTTGTGTGCCCTTGTCACTATTTGTGGAAACGTTTCCAACCCACTGCCTTGCAGTCTTAAATTGAAAGTGGTTGACTACTTCCTGAATAGCACCTGCCGCAGTAGCTTAGTGGCTATGGTGTTGCGCTGCTGAGCTCGAGGTTGCGGGTTCGATTCTCAAGTGCCATGGCCAGATTCTTATGGGGACAGAATAGAAAACAGCTTGTGTACTCTTCTTTCAGTGCATGTTATAGAACACCAGGCGGTCAAAATAAATCTGGAGCCCTCCACCATGATGCCTCTTATAACCCTTGTGTTGCTTTGATATGTTCAACTCTGTCAGTCAATGAATAAATTCGAAGTTATCAGCTCCACTGACAATTCAGACAGCAGTGACACAGCACATGTGCTGCTAGCAGATGAATTCTACAACTCATAAGCACCTAGCCTGGCAAGTTGCTGGATAGTGAACCGATGTGATCACAAGCTGTGGCTGTGTAAGCATAGATTTAGGCTTGCTCTTTCATGATGGCATCAGCACTTACACTGAATCAGTGCTTGAACTGGTCATAATGATATCATCACTTTGGAATGAGCAAGGTTTTATTTGGGAAGCAATAATGGTAGCTTTCATCCCTATTTGAGATTGAAATGAAAAAGTGTGAATCGTTCTCTGCTAGCTGCAAGTGGCGAGATACTGCATAAAATCTATATATCTGTGGCTGATGTGCGGCTGTTGTATTTGATCTCTTCATTCAGCACATTAAGTTGTACAAGGCACATTTTCTGCTTGCCTATTATTGTGGCCAAGCCATTGATGGCTGTGAGGAATATGGGCTACACCATCTGCTGGCACTCGTGAGAACATTGCTTAAAATAAATGGGATGCCCTCATCCAAATCTTAGCATTTCACTGCACAAGAGGCTAATGTGCAAATCCTGTTTCAATATGTGCACATTTACATAGAAATAGGTGCAGCAGTATTCTGCTAATCCTGTTCCTGCCACAGTGTCCCATGCTGTTGTTGCCTGCTGTGCACATACACAGCCACTGCTATGAGGAAGAGTAAAGGGCACTGAGCTGAAAGCTTGTTTCCCACATGTATCTTTTAGCACTTTATCTGCTAGTGCACATCCAGCACAAAGAAACCATGTGCTGCCATTCTCTGCTGGGGGCTTTTTCCCTTTCCTTCTTTTTTATATTTAAGGTTTATTTAGGTGTGCTGTAGTTTGTTTTTCCATATGGATACATTTAATGAATGTTGGCTTAAACTGCTGTGTGGAAGCCCGATCAGAACATAAGAAAATGCGGACTGCTGTAATGTCAGTTTACAGCACAAATGTGCTCAATATTTCGCACCTCGAGAGAGCAGAAATGCATCTTTGCACACCTTTCAGAAGGCTTTAGATGCATTTGGACAGAAACTTCTCTTGTTCAATAATATGAGCTGTGGAATTTAATCCATCATAAGGTGCCATGCGAAGTTTTGCCTTGTTGCACCGTAGAACATGTGTGCTTAATGTAGTTGGTATTTAAGGTTGTTACGAATGTCTTTGTTAAAGTCCACAGAAGTTTTACGCTCTCTGTGCTTCCTGTTGTGGTTGCTGGTTGTCTGTAGTGAAGAGCCTCTGGTTTGTGCCAAATGTGAGCCTTGTGTCCCTGTCATGTTGCATTTTTGAGGCCTAAAAGTGTATATTTGCTTTCGTGTTGATACAGCAAAAATTAGATAAATTTCGTGCCTTCGGAAGCTTTTGTGTACAGTGGCTCTCAGCGTGGTAGTGTTAATGATTATCACCAACAATTAGTATGACATGAATCTCATGCATTGTTAAGATCTTTATATTGCTAATGCATAAAACAGATGCTGATGCTCTCTTTTATGCATTTTACCAATTAAAAATATGGCACTTTATTTTATTCCTACCTCTTCTGGGCAATCCACTACTCATTTCAAAGAAGCCTTATGTTTCGTGCCCCAGTTTTATTTAAGTAGCTGTGTTTTTTTGTCTGTCCCTTACTGTTGCATGAAACATCGCAGTCTATTACAGATTTACCTGGTGTTACTTTAGTAGACTGGCTACTATATTACTCATTGAGATAAGGGGGTCACATTCACACATTCCTGAGTCTTGATAGCGAGCCCCTGAAGGCCCTAGTGTTTTCCTCTTTCAGAATTTAGCTTGCCGAACTGTTTCTTTTCTTTTTTTTTCTTGTGTGTGTGTGCATTCATGCTCATCTAGTAAACTTGCCTTTGGTCATGTCAGTGTAGATAGTCATATTCTGTCAAGTTCCTGAAAGTTGTCAACTTAGTTGCGCTTTTGTACTTACATCCAGGCCTTTTTGTGTTGCATGAGCATTGTTCAGGTGACCATCAATCTGTTGTGCCAAATACTCCTTACTGCTGTCTTGTTCTTTTTCATTAAGCCTCTTTCACGTGAACACATTGTCCTTCCATGATTCTGGTGCATAAGTCTTTCACATTGCCCAATGAATTGGTATCAAGTCTGTCACTCGGAACGGTTTATTTCTTGAGAATGAGCAGAGTAATATGTATGGCTTGGTATTATGTACTCCAAAAGATCAGCATGCGCAGAAGTGCTTTGACATATATCTTCAAAAGTTTTTTCTACATCAAGAGTAGGCAAGTGACTTCAATGATGATTGAGCTTCAGTCTGCCTACAAGGTGTGGCTGCATTTGTATATTTTATGCACAGTGAAATTCTGCTACAGCAACACTAAGTCCATACTGCACATGGCAATGTAAAAAAAAGTCAAGCACAAAACAAGTTGGGAAAAATGCTTTTGTTTATGTTGAAATTACAAAAACTCTTTGCCACTTCATTATCCTTTCACATATAGATCACTGCCAAAAGTACAACTGCTGTTCATATTATTGCATATGCAGACAGTGAAAAAGCAGTTTCAGCATGATGCAATTTTCATTATGGTCACCAGACCTAAGAAGAACTCTCAAATGAGTTTGCTGCTGAGCACGAAGCTGAGTGCTCTCATTTGTAGGGAATGTTTTTGTATTTATACTGGTTCCTAAGCACCTTCGGTTCTTCTCTTACTCGCATTGCCAGCCCCACTCACTTGACATCACCATTGAGGAAGGTATAAGGTGCTCTGTGTAAAATACTCATTGCAGCTTTGGAGGTGCTGCCCATGTTACAAGTGCCCATAGTGAGTTCAATAGCCATTTTCTGAAAGTTGGACAACATCCATTTTTCTTGCTTGCATGCAGGGTCATTTGTTGTTTTATTATAAACAATGCATTCTCTGTAAGCCACTTATCCAACAGCACATATTCGTTTAGTGATGCTATTTTGACCTTGAGTTTTCCCGCCCTGTGTTTAACATATGTCCAGTGCTTTCTGTCCTGAAATGGAATGTTTTTTTTTTCTTTTTTGCATTTATTATTTTTTTCTCTGTGCCCCTTTTCTTTTTTGTGTGTGTGTGATGTCGACATGTAATACCGTGATGTGCCAGTGAACTGATGCAGTTTGTACTAGCTTCACTATAAGGTGGTAAATCATCATTTGGTATCAGAGCCTACAACTGACGAAGTTATGCAGGTCCCCTTTATCTGTTAGCTTGTTCAGGCATTGAACAATATATGCCAGGCATTTGAGGTTGCTAGTTTTTAAGGTTTTTAGTTTCTTTAAGCCAGTGTGTTACTCCCAGCAGAATTACCCTTTTTATTTCTTGTTCGTTTTTTTAAATCTCATTTTGAATAGGCAGGATGTAATTGCTCACTTCCTAAGGAGGTCACCCACTTTGATTCACTGACCTTTTGTATCTCTTAATTGTTGCTTTCCCAAAATATTCTTTTTTTTTTCTTCTGATTGTCTAGAATGGGCAAGTCATACTAGCTCTAGTTTGAAGGTTCTAGCGATTGCAGACATTGTCAAGTTAGTCTCTTATTAGACAGCTTCTTCTGTTAACTTTAGGGGGAAAACTGTTGAACAGTGTAAGCCTAGTCGCTTTAATGTCAAAAAAGGTGGCTGATCCAGGATGCACCTGCATTCATGTTGTTTTCACTACAAGCACATCTTTCACTGCACCGAGTGTGGCCTGAGTTTTGTCCGAGTTGTTTTCTTGCATGCTTGCTCAGGTTGGTTAAAAAAGGGCATTGTACCTAATAGTAGAGGCATTATATTTACTTGCCCTTCACTTTGGTGTTTTTTTGTTATCCTGTTCTTGGCACATTGCAAGGTGTGTTGCTCGTGCTCAGTTTGAAGCACAGTCTCTCACAGGGAGACCACCTATTGCCATTGTCACTATTTATGAAGGCATTGTTTTGTGCCATAAGACAAGGATTTTGTATAAACCATACACAGTGTGCCACATTTTCCTGTCTACTTAACAAATGCCACACACATTTTTTGCATGGATTTTGGAGATTTTCTCTTTTTTAATGGAGATGAGTGCTGTCATAGACTCCTCTCTCTAGTGAGCACTACTAAATAAAGTGTTTTCAGCAGTTCTGGCTTTGTGTTAGCCTTAATTGTGTAGAAAGAAGGGTGATGTGCAATCTCATGTTAATTCAGGTTTTTCCTCGTGGTTAGCAGCAGGTGTGCACTGCCATAGGTTAAAGAAGCCGTGTGCAGCAGGAGCTAAAAAAAAGTAGTTTTCCATTACAGCTATATTTGCAATAGAAACTTTGACATTATGGCTGACACTGTGGCAGACTATCCTGAAGCAGTGTGTCCTTTATATAAGTGCACATAGTAGAGATTTCCAACATATTTGAGCCTTAACTTAAGAACGTCAATGTAGGTAATGAAATATTTAAATTGAAGGGGTAATGCAACTCCTCTTGGAGCAAGCGTTCCAAACCATGTGACAATGCCCCAACGTTTTGTTGCTGCACCCATGCGATTTTGCGATTTCTGTCCAATAATGCGCCAAGTGTTATCACCCCAAAATTTTCTGTTTTGTCAATCCTTGCATTCTGAACCGTCCTGGAACATTTTCGTCTCTCAAAAGAAAGGAACCTGCAACCATGAGCACGTGAGGACCCCCTATGTCGCAGCGGGGGTACTGTTTCTTCAGTCAAATTTATCGCTTTGCAATTCCGAAAGAAAACATGATGCAACATGTTTTTCCAGGTTACATTAGTTTAGTTCTATAAACTCAATTTGGGAAATTTTTAAGAAACTCAATGATGGCCTTTTATTTTAAAGATATTTTTAAAAGTAGTGCTAATTTAATAACAGGTTTAAACTTGAGCACTTGTGAATTTTCAGAGCAGCCTAGGGCAAAGATGTTTGCTTCAAATTTCAACAACTTTCATGGCAGTATGCAAAATAGAAGTGAGTCGTGCAGACAGGACACAAGAGTAGAGAAGTGGACAACACGAACGCTGACTATCAACTGAAGGGAGCACTGAGGCGAAAAAAGAAAGAAGACACAAAACTCATCCAGGTCCTAAGCACTGTTTTAAGCCTAACATAAAACTCGTTGACGTTATAAACATACCGTGCTGCATAACCAGGTTCGTCCCGGAAGAAGAACGCTCACGCTGTATTTCGGATTGCATTGCTAGCATTAAACAATCAAATTTTCATTTTAAGATGCCTGACCCTGCCCGACCATTAGTTTATTACCTTGTGGAGCATAAACTTAGACCAGTAATATCCAACAAGGAAGGTTATCTCGTAATTATGCCAGATGACGTTTTCAGAAAAAGCGATTTCAGCCATAGAAAAGAATTTGCAGCCAGTAAAACTCAAGCCTTCGGTAGTTAAACAACGTGCGGTTGACCTCTTGTCAAGGCATAATCTTGATAGGCTTGTCTATAATGTCAAGAAAGCTAAATCCCTCCCCTTAGAACTGTTTTTCTCGGCCAAGACCCATAAACAAGAAATTCCTTTTCGTGCTATAGTGTCAGAGAAAGGGACGTGGCAGGTCTGTGTCGCTAGTTACCTACAGAACTGCCTAGCTTCACTAGGTTTTTCAGACCCCTTTTGCCTACGTAATTCTCAGGCACTAGTTCAGTATTTGAGAGAGGAAAATCCTGGTGATTGTACAGCTTTTAGTATGGATGTCGAAGACCTGTATTATTCCTTGCTGCATGACGGGTTGCTAAATTCCGTAAATGAGTGCATTAAAGAACAAGTGCAAGAGTCAGCTTTTATTGACAGATGCGGTGTTTCCACGGGAGCTTTTCTAGAAATTCTTTCGATGTACTTGAAGTCGACGCTGATTGGGTGAAGAGAAGGTGTTTTTCTGCAGAAATCAGGCATTTGTATTGGCTCAAAGGTTGCCCCTATTCTTAGCAACATTTACCTGAGTAAGGTTGACAACTGCTTAGAGAAAGCCTTAGGTGATAGCGTTATCAAGATATTTCGTTACGTTGATGATTACCTGATTTTCTGCAATAGGGAAGAATTCAATTCCGCTGCTACCTCAGTAAGTGAGCAATTTAAACTTTATGGGGGAGGATTAAAGTTTACCAAGGAATTTCCTCAGCGACGCGTAATTCAGTTTCTTGACATTTCCTTGATCTTCGAACAAAATCATGTTTGTTGGCAGTACTCCCCAAGATCTTTGAAGCCGTTGCTAAACTTTCAATCCAAGCATTCTAAATTAGTAAAAAACGGAATTGCCATGTCGTGCCTTAAGTCTTCCCTCGCCAGATCCTGCGTGCACAGAATGAGCGCCAGTTTTAATGCGCAGGTCCGGCGCCTAGTAGAAGCAGGTTATCCTAGTGTAGCAGTGGCCACTGTGGCTGAGCGCCTAAAGAAGTCGGTTTCGAGAGGGACGGACGTGATTACAGAAAGCAGTAATAGCAAAAAAAGAGTAGTGGCTATTCCGTATATTCATTCAGTGTAGCACAGACTTAAAAAAGTTGCTAGTAGATATGATGTTAATGTTGCTTTCACTGCTCCCAATAAGCTAGGTAAGATATGCGCTGCCGTACTGAATAAACAGGAGCGGGTAAAAGGCAAAAAACGAACAGATATTTGTCCAGTAAAGTACAATAAGAACAACAGTTTTACTGACTGTCTGGGTACTGTCTGGGTATGGTGTATAAAATTCCCCTTAGCTGTGGCCAGTTCTACGTAGGGCAAATGGGACGGTGTATCAATCAGAGGCTAATGGAACGTAAAAGGTCGTTAACCGGTGGATCGCCTTCTAATCTTTCGCTACATTGCCGAGATTGCAACTGCATGCCAGAGTTAGATGAATGCGCGATATTGTACAGGCATGAGAATGAAGATACGCGTCTTATGGTAGAGGCATGGCATATCTATAATGGTGGAAGCGCGTGCGTGAGTCAGCCTTCGATTACTTTACATAAGGAAGAGATTAGGTGCCTTAACAGTTATCTCTCACGTAGACCGGCACGTGTACCCAATTGACACGTGGTGTTACCATTCCTGAGCATGCGCAGATGAGTTCTGTGTCTTCTTTCTTTTTTCGCTTCAGTGCTCCCTTCAGTTGATAGTCGGCGTTCGTGTTGTCCACTTCTCTACTCTTGTGTCCTGTCTGCACGCCTCACTTCTATTTTGCATAATGAATCCTTACCAACTAGCTCAGCTTTCTGTCGTTCTAAGCTTTCATGGCAGGCTGAGAAAATGTGAAAACCGTGCTCCTCGCAGATACAGAGAAATAAAAAGTCTTGACTTTGACCAATATTGTGCAATTTACATTTTTGCCATCTTTTTCTCCCCATCATAGCAGTCGTACTTTGTTTAGAACCGTAGCCACAACACATTTTCTTTGGGAGCTGATCAAAATGCAGATTTGGCACAATTCACAAAAATCACTTATGACTGACCGGCTGCTTCCATTTTTTTTTTTTTGTGAAAACAGATTTATTTTTCTCGCAAGACTAAGATTTATTTCATATTGCTAGGCAAAAAATATATTTTTTGATTAAAATTAACAATGGGCACCGTACCTACCCGGTTGAACTTATGTGAACACACCACAAACTTTTTTAGCCAGCCGAAAGTTGTGGAATACCACTGTGAACATGCAAACCTAAGCGCAAGACAACGCAGCTTGTGGCTTGCGTGGATAGAGCATATGAATTTTGATGCATTGAGCCTCATCGTATGAGTTTGTGGTGCACACTTTGTAACTGGTAAGTTGTAACAAGTCCCTGCAAGATAGGTGACGTGTCAATCATGGGGACACGCGAGGTGGTATTCAGTTTGATACGCCGAGAGTGCACTTCCGACAAGTTTGCAGGGAGACCGTCGAACGTACTGGGCTACAGAACCTAACCCAAAAGTTCTGTATGTTACGAATGCCGGGAAAGTCACATGTGAAGAAGTGGATGGCCGCGGTAGGAAGCAGGAATAGACGGAAAGACGGGCAGATGTGCTTGTAGAGAATGCGGAGAACTGTGTACTCTCGCAGATTCTGCTACGTTGATTGATGAAACAGTTGCTGAGAATGCACAGAATGCACTCATAAAATATACAATTCAAGAAAAGCTTCATATCTGCAAGCAGAAATGCTTTATCTTCCTGGAACAGTTTCAGTGACAAGCTTTTCACCCATCCGGTCGTCACTTCGTGGGTCGAGACCGCCCCCCCCCCCCCTTATGAAAGAAAGAAAACGAGTTGCTTTCAAAACAGAGTCAATACACTTGTCCAACCTTTTCCCCACTGTTCGAAGCAACTCTAGAGCTCAATTATAGCTGTTTAGTGGCCCCTGTGAAGTTGTCTTCACCTTGCGCACAGCTGTAAATCTTGTACCTTTGTTATAGGTTCTTTAAGTATTAAAAAAAAAAATCACAGGAACTTCGGCCTGGTGAAGAAGGTGCGTGGGGAACTCAAGCCCATCCCTGAGGCAAACTACCACGTCATAGCCAAAGCAATGAGCTGCAGTGCTGCGGTGATGGAGAAACTAATCGCCAACATTACACAATTTTGTGCGTATCCCTCCAGCATTCTTAATAACTAATAGTAATAATAATAATAATAATAATACTTAGTAATTATAGTAAAATTGCCGACAATTGACACTGTCCAGGAGAAGTAAATTTCCACTGCAAAATTCCACAAACGCCGAGGAAAAAAAATTCGGGCAGACATTCCCACAATCTACTCCAATGAGGTAGCACATCACGAAGTTCGAGGTCTTGCTCGCCGAGCTGAGCAGGGAGTGACTTCCATCGGTCAGGAGAACACAGAGGAGAGGAGATCTGGAGAGAAAAAGACAGATTAACAAGATTTAGCGATATTACCAAATTCTATCGAAATCGGAGGCGAATATTACCACCACCTCACACTAAACTGAACAGAGCTGAGTCTGTTACTTGGAGGCGATTACAAACAAACATATGAGTCCCATGCAGCTAAAGACTTTTTACCCTTAGGTGTACGAGAGTGATGTATGCAAGCTATGCAAGTCTTCTGGAGCCACCCGTCAACACATGGGGATGTAGAATATATCAAGATAAAATGGCAGTCTCCCTGGAAAATCTACGAGCGCGGTGATCGGCTGCGCTACTCAGCTCGGAACTCAAAGATAAACTTTGGGCCGTCCAGCAAGCCATGGAGGCCCTACAGGAGCAACAGCTCCCAGAGGCCATCTAGGTGGCCCCAGGCCCGGGCCTCCCACTGGCCGGATTCCAAATAAAGTTATCTCACTCACTCATCTACGATGACTATCCAAGTATGCGAATAGCCGAACGCGTCATGTCTGAGACTTGTGCCAACGCCGGGCTCCTCTCTTGCACTTGCCTCTGGGTGTGCTGCACCTTGTGGCGGCTCCGCAGTGAAGTCTGCTATGCCCCATGGCACATACCATAGGCACATACATAGTGACCCAAGTTGACGTCAAAGAAGTTCATTGACGAGTGGCACGTAGGAAAGTTGGCATCGAAGAGGTTCGCTGAAAAGCGGCACATATGCACATGAATGACCCACATTTTAGAGCGCAGCTTTTAGGCGCCCGTTCCTGCGGCGAGCGTCGGCGGCCTAGCCGAGCGAACTAGCATAACAAAAGATGAAAGAGCGAACGTGGAGTGGGAGATGAAAGACGCGAGCCACGAACGGCCGAGACCAATGAGAGTGGCCCCTTCAGTGACGGGGGCGCGGGAAACGAGTGTCGTGCGAACCATGCGAACCCACCCGGCCGCTCGATGTGTATTCTTATCTGGTCTCGGCCAGATTGCTCGTTTCGTACTCTCGTCAGCTCGTGTCAGTTCTCGCTCGCGCTTGTTTGGTTTGGTCTATAGTGTACTAGACAATAGTCGAGTTGGCCGAACGGCGCTCTCCCGCTGAGGCGCTGCATGTGGAAAAATTTTGCAAGGGCGCTGCGAGCGAACTAGATTGGGGCAGAGACTCGCTTCGCGGCAGATTCAACGTAATTTTGCTGCGGGCATTGAGACAGATTGCGCACGTGGTGATAATGGTGATTTATTTCAACTGCAAATTTATATTGACACCAATTTGCTACGTATACATATTTGAGGCATGGGTTATACAAAATGACGTCTTCAGTTTTGCTGTCGTCGTCAAGTGAGTCGTCTGCTGTACTTGTGGACAACTTTCTCTGGCCATGAAGGGAAAGCTACGGAGGCAAAGCGCGCACAAGTGAGAGCGCATCTGAAAAGAGTCCCGCGTTCTAATCCACGTTAGTTTAGGCTGGGGAAGACAAAACATAAACACCTTATTAGCAACAGTTAAATATGTTAATAAAACGCTGAGTGTAGAGGTTTACTTATTTTGCGGCTTTTCCCTTTCGCATCTGGGGAAACGCGAAACCGGAGGCGTTGTCCGAGCAAAGAGGGTATACAGGGTCCTGAAGATTTGGCTGCGCGTGTTCAAAAAAAGATTTTGCACTCATCGCTGCACTGTTCTTGCTCAAATTTTGCAGAACGATCGCATTTTGTTGTCGACTTCGTTTAGTATAACACTTGGCACGATTATTCGCCTGTTTTTAAGACAAAAATGAGAAACTGTTTTCGCCTATGGGAACAATGGGGTCTGAAAAGCCGACCCTGGCACTAAAGTCCCTTGATAATTTGAAAGTAACGACACTCTTTGAACTCTGCCGCCGCCGCGCGACCTCCTCGCCTCCTCCTCGCCCCTTGTGCATTCCCCCCGCGGTAACCAGATTTGCCCCAGTTTTTTCTGCACGCCGATTGGTCTCCCTGCCGTTGCCCTTGGAAACGCGCGTATCTTGGGTTTTTGCTTGTGTTTTGCTTTTTCGTTCACGCCATTTTCCTCCTGAGCACTGCTGGCTCGGCGCTTTAGCTCGGCGTAGCGAACGTTGTACGCCGTGTTTCCTGCTATCTGTGCTAGCGCTATGCCGGGCTGTTGCGCATATGACTGCAGCAAGAAGCCTCAAGATGGCTATGCCGTTTTTATGATACCACAAGGAAAGCGTGACCGCTTGCGCAGGAAGCAGTGGCTGCGTGACACTGGCCGAAAGAACTTTATTCCGACAAAGAACAGCGTTGTTTGCGAGCTGAGGCGTCTTTCTTAGAGCTCGTAGCACAGCATCCCGTAATGCTGCATTTTTTTTTTCGTTCTTCCGGTCTGCTCACCAGCGCTTTTGTTGCGGTTGTCCTCAGTATGCTTAATATTACCCTCGCATGTTGCTAACTGTTGTTATTCAGTCGGAAGTGCAGCATTATAGATTCTGCTTTGCGCCCTGAAAAAATTAGTGGCAAATATACCCGTATATTGCAGGTGATAAACGTTAGCTAGTCAACATTGTGTTTTTTTTTTAGTTTTAAGCCGAAAGCCTTTAGATCTCTATATTTCAAGGTCGCGTTGTAAACTGGAAGTATCACGTGACCCAAGGAAGGCCAGAGGTGACCCAAATCATGTCCACCCCTGTATAAGAGAATGATATCATTCTCACTAATGATTCATTAATTGGGTAATATTACCCAATTAATGAATCATTAGTGATTGACATAAGGTGAATTAGGGAGGATTAATGTGATTAGAGTGTATTAAAGAAGATTAAGGTGGATTAGAGTGCGTTAAGAAGGATTAAGATGCATGAATAAAGATTAAGGTGGGTGGAGGAGGATTAAGGCGGATTATGGTGGATTACGGTGAAGGGTTAATGAAAGGGTATTAGGGTGGAATAGGGTGCACGAACTAGGATTAGGGAGGATTATGGTGGATAAAGGAAGATTAAGGTCCATCAATGTGGATTAAGGTGAATTAGGGTTGATAAAGGGGGATTAAGACCGATTACGTTGGATTAGTGTAGATTAAGGTGGATTAGGGTGTATTGAGGTAGATTGGGACTATTTGGCAGGATAACGTTGGATTAAGGTGTATGAATAAGGATTAAGGTGGATGGAGGATTAAGGCGGATTATGATGGATGCGGATTGATAAAGGAGAATTAAGACCGTATATGGTAGGCTAAGGTGCATTAGGGGCGATGTACGTTGATTAGGTTGTATTAAGGTGGATTGGGAGTACTAAGCTGGATTAAGGTGGATGAAGGAGCATTAAGGTGGATTAGGGTGGACTAAGGTGAATTAGGGTTCATTGAGTATTAAGACCGATTAGACTACCACAATCCTCCTAATGCACATTAATCCACCGAATCCACATTCATCTACCTTAATCCTCCTTCATTCACTTTATTCCACCATAATCCACGAGTCCTCCCTAATGCACCCTAATCAACCTTCATCGACCTTAATCTACTATAACCCTCTTTAATGCACTTTAATCCTCCTTAATCAACCCTACTGCTTCCTCATTCACTTTAATACACCCTAATCCACTATATTCGTCCTTAATTCACCTTAATCCACATTCAGTTACGTTAGTCCACCCTAATCCTCCTTAATCCACCCTTATCCTCCTTAATTCGCTTTAATTCACTTTAGCCCACCATAATCCTTAATGCACCTTAATCCACTCTCATCCTCCTTCATGCACTTTAATCCACCCTAATCCACTATAATCGTCCTTAATGCACCTCAACGCACCTTCATCCACCCTAATCCACCTTCATCGACCTTAATCCAACCTTGTCCTCCTTTATGCACCTTAATCCACTTTCGTCAACTTTAATCCACCTTAACGCTCCTTAATACACCCGAATTCATCTTAATCCAATCACTAATCATCATTACTTTGCTAATAATTAATCATCTCCTATGCGCGGCTGCACATGCTTTGGTTCGGTTCCCGCCTTTCTTCGGTCACGTGATATTTTCTGTAGCTCACAACGGGACCTTGAAACAGAGGTCTAAAGCTTTCGCTTAATAAACCACGCACAAAGGGATGTGTCACAAGCAATACTAGATCAGACGCACGAAGTAAAGCATCTGATCACGTGGCAGAAAAATTGTCTGGAGCATAGAACTCGCCCCAAAGCTCCCTTTACATCGGTATACGCCGTTCATACGGCTTTAAGAAAAAACCAACCTCCTCATAAACGTTGCCTTCAGCATTATCGATGCTGTTATTAGCATTTCTCAAAATTTTGAACCCCAGTGGGGCGCGCAACTGGCCCAAAAGAACACGCCTCCATAGAATCCTGCGGCCCGTCCGCGGGAGCCCAGGAGGAATAGCGTGCCGTGCGCATCCGGCGGGTGAGGAGAATCGAGGAGGAAAGCGCCGTGAGGAGGAGAGTGTCGCTACTTTCAAATTATCAAGGGGTTTTACCTGGCACAAACTTGTGTCGCCGCCTGCCGGCAGCAGCAAGAAGGAGCTGCTTCCCCAATGTTGGCTTTCCCTTCATAGCCACAGAATTCATTGCGCGGACGCTGGCGGACGCCCAGTTTTTCTCGCAGAAAGTCTGTGCAGTAATTTTTTTTTATGGTTTTACTTGCTTTAGTGCGCCCGCCACTCTCGTCGGTCGGTACCAATTGTAGTTTTATCCAGGTGAACTGCTATTTTTACCATTGTTTTCTAAAGGTAACACAATTTTTGCCAAAGAACATGAAGCTACGTAAGAAGATTTTATTGATATCGTGTCATTTTATGCGCGCTTCTTGTTCGTGGAATATTGATCAGGGACAATGATCAAAGGAAACCGTGAAGGAAACAATAACATAGTGAAATAAGCCAGGTTTATTAACTGCGTGGCGCGAAGAGATACAGATGACCAATGCACTAGGTAAATCTAAGAGTACATATAGATATATATCCACGACATATATGTAAGAGAGAAATTATCAAATATTCAAAATGCACTGATTGAAAAAGTGAAAACTGCCAACCGGAATAAGCGTGTTTTTTCTAAAAGCTGCAGTCGGCCCAGGTGAACCAATCGACTTTCCGAGAAAAGGAATATATATATATATATATATATATATATATATATATATATATATATATATATATATATATATATATATATATCAAGGCAATTACTGGACGTTAATATGATCAACAATGTTAGGGAAAAGATATTGCCTATGTATCAGACTGAATGGAGGAGACCGGGAAGTCTAGCAATTTAATCTCCATCGCTTGTCTGGCGAGCTCCTTCAACGTGCCAGCAGGCGAAATGAAGCAGAAACATATAGTCTAATCGAATGGTATTTGCTATTCAGATGGTATTCGACTTCAGCATTCACTATTAAAATTATCGAATAGCCGTTTTCGTTCGAATGTAACGCATAACGGCACTTTTGAAGTCTCGAAGATGAGGGGCCGATGCAAGCTTGTGAGGATCGAATCTTATCCCGAATGATTGTCCTGCTGGAGAGTCGTGGCTGTTGCGCAGAGGGCGCCAGTTCCTGAGAGAATTAATGCATACGTACGGGTGCTAATCAGTTCTGCTGAACAAGTTCCTAGCTTTCATTCAATATAAATGCCCCGTTTTGGGGCAGCCTGTAAATCTACTAACTTGAATTGGGCAATGAAAACATTTTTTTGACAGTCTCACCATGTCTGCAACCGGGCCAATTTCCGCGCAACTAAGCAGCTTCTGTATTAAAATCAGCTGATTTCTGTTAACCGGTGCACTTTCATAAGGACAATAATGAAGCAATTAAAGGAACGGCATGCCTCACACACACGTATATATTTGTAGATCTGCTGTGTTCGTTGAAGAAGACAAGTGTGGTACCACATTGGGCACCCAGCATTACATTTAGGTATGAAACGTAAGATAAACGTAACATGTTTTTCTCTGAAATCAGAGTGGAGTGAAAACTTTATTCGAAATTTCCGGCGATTTGGGCGGGGTAGGGCCATAAGCACCCCAGCGTAGGTGAAGGCCTCGAGCCCTTGGACACGGGCGGCTTCCTCGGCGCGCCGGACGGCCCACAGTTGATCGGCGAGGTCGTGGCTGAGCAGGGCCGCCTCCAAACGCGTCCCTCGGTTCGAGGTTGCCATACCCCGTTCGTCGGGGACTCCTGCTGCTCACTACCGGTGCATTCCCACAGTATGTGCTGCAGCGTCGCTCTGACTAAAGGTCGAGATAGTAGAGGCGAAGGATCGCCTGCAAACCTCTTTCCTCCCTTGCCAACTCTCCTTTACCCCCTTCGCAACAAAGAGCTGTGAGACGATGCCCTCCACGACGGACCTCCCGAGGTCCTCCGAGCTGTGATACAACGGGCTCGAAACATCGCCGGAATCATCTTAGGGACCCTGGACTGAGGGTTCCTCCCACATTGCTCTCGCCATTCAAATATTATTAATAAAGATGTTTCACTCTCTCTCTCGCCGGGTTTAAATACGTGCCCTCCCCCCCCCCCCCCCCCCGCGTCCACTCCCGCATCGCTCTCGCGGTGGGCGAGACGTCGGCATATGAGGGACTTTAGTCGGCATTGCCGGCAGGCGCCGCGGCTCAGCATTTTAGTCCTCGAGCCGCGGCGTGGGCCGTATCGTTGCCTGGCAGCGAAGGGTCCGTGTGGGCGGGGCTCCACACGAGGAAATTGCCATTTTTGCGGCAAATATTGCCGTCATGAATTTGGAGCATGCGGGCCGCTTCCCGGGAAATCCGGCCGCTAGCGTAGTTGCGTACCGCTGCCTGCGAGTCGCTCGGCGTCCGTGGTGGCTACCGCGAGGGCTATCGCCGCTTCCTCGGCCGCCTCCGTCTCTTCCATGCGTATCGTCGCGCTCGCGACGCAAGTTCCGCGAAACGGCGTCGACGCTCGCAGCGGGCCGCGTCTACGTAAACGATTTCTTTGCTGCTGCCGTATTTCTTTTCCAGGTCTCGCGCGCGCCTGTTGCGCCGGCCGACGTGATGCGTCGGGTGCAGTTCTTGGGCAACGGCGAAACGACGATGCGTTCGCGAATCGGTGTGGGTACCGCGACCTTATCGCCGTGCTGCGTGTGGTAGCTGATGCTGTTGCGTACTCCAGGGTAGCGTATCGTACTGCTCCCGAGTTGTAGCGACGCCTGCCTATCGAAGCTCGACCGACGTTACTTATTGGGTAGCGTGGCGTTGTCGGCGGGCTGCAGGCATCCGGTAGACCATGGCGACCAAGCAAGGGCGAGACGATTTCTAGTGCGAAAGTTGCACGGTTTATTCAAAGGTAGAAGAAAGGAAATGAGAAGAGCATGAAGTGAGTAAAAGTACATTTCGGAGCCCCTTAAATAGGCTCTCTACAATCGTGGGCAGGATCTTGCTTCCGTCGACGTCACGTGACCGGCACAGAAAGGGGGCCCCACCTCCTCTGGTTATACCGAGCTTGCTGCAGAGAGGAGGTCGTCACGCCTCCTGGAATTGTAGACGCCTGTCCGTCTCTTCTGAGCGTTGCGGGTTCTTGGAAGTTCTCCCCTAGGTCCAATTCGAGGAAAGCGCCTCTCTAAACTTGCACACCCGCACACACATAAGAGGCCTGTACGCTACGGGGCTTCCGGCAGACAGGCAGACACTCGAAACGGTCACGGCGAATTAGAAAGTCACGCTTCATTTCGACGAGGCCTGGTGGAAGAAGGTCGGTTGAAATTCTTCTCTGCTCGTTGTGCCAGACGCCAACCCTAACAGCGTCTCCGGTGGGGGGAGGGGGAGATCCCGACGTGTAGGGGCCAGCAGCCGCTGTACGAGGGATCGGCGTTTCGGTAGCAGAATTCCCCTTAGAGGTGCACGAACCCTTAGTTCGTAGCAGGTAGATTCCTGGGAGTGGTCATCAGTCCTCATGGCGCTCTTGTGACTTTTTTCTCTGGTCCGGTCCGGTGAAATTGGTCTTGCAAGCAGGTCTCGCAACTTTTCGTCTCCTGCGTGGGCAAGCAATCACCCGAGAACAGTGCCGGACCCACAACCACAAAGCAACGAGCACAAGGCCACCCTCCCCCAAGACACACCCTGCTTTAAAAAAAGAAAACCCGCTACACCTCGCCCGCTACACCCGCTCCCATTCCCTACAAGCGTCCTCCCCCCCTGAACACTAAAAGCAGCCATTTCTTGAAAGCGTTATGACGTGGTTATTAAAATCAGCTAACCATTGACAACGCTTCGGAAAAACGTATGAATTCGGAAAAACGTATGAACGAACGTAAAAAATCCACGGAAACCCGGATGAGCATGAGGCTTTCGTTACTCTAGGGACAACGACTCAAACCATCGGCATTGCCGTTAAGTTTACCATTCTTGTAGCGAATATCGAAGGTGTACTGTTGAAGAGCCAAGCTCCAGCGCAAAAGACGACCGTTTTTCGTAGACATGGACTGCAGACATGAACCAGCGATATAGTGGTCAGTCTCTATGCCGAACCTTGAACCAGCGATATAGCAAGCTAGCTTCTGCACGGCCCATACTACGCAGGTGCATTCCTTTTAACGCGATAGCGTTAAGGAGCTCGTGTCGCAGAAAAGCCGGTGTCGTCGGCGTCCGCGGCGTTGGCCGTGAGCGATAAATCACGGCAGGCACTTCATAAATAAAAAGCAACTTCCAAGATGGGCTGGGTGGGAATCGAACCAGGGTCTCCGGAGTGTGAGACGGAGACGCTACCACTCAGCCACTCAGCCTCAGTTCGACGCTTGAAAGCGGTACAAACGCGCTTCTAGTGAACGCGGTGTTGCCTTAAAAACGTGCCGTAGAAAGTTATACTGCGGTGTATATCGGTAATTATGAGCATGTAACTTACAGAAGTCGCATTTACACGAGTAGCGAAGTAAGTTTCCGCTACATTTCTTCTGCGCTTACCGCACACGCAGAGCCATCTTGCGGCAAACACAGAAGACCCCCTCCTCTCAATGTACGGCGCTGCCCCGACAGGTGGCGCGCCATGCGCGCATTGGGGCTGTGTGCGGACCGGTGCCAGGCGCGTCGCGGCTCCGACTCCCTCTCCCCTGACGACGCTTCGCCGTGCTCCCACGCGGGTTGCAGAATCAAGCGCCGTTCCTTTCTTTAGATCACTATCTATCTATCTCTCTGCCCGTGCCGATCACGACGTTTGGCTGGCGTAGATCGCTTCCCTCCGAGACACCGAGTTCTTTGGTTCGTTCCGTTTGCTCAGGCGCACGTTTCGTTGCCGCGCCGAACGCTGCGTTGCTAGACGCTCTCCGTGTGATAGGTGGCCGCAAAGTCCGATGCGGGGCGCCTCGTAAGTGATCCCTGCGCCGTAGCGCATTGTCTTACACCCCTTGGCGGGTCGATGGGAACGCTGTCGCGTTCCACTCTTGAAGGCGAAGCTTAAGCGTCCTCCAATTTTTCTTATGCACTGTATGCTTCCCCACGAACTGAAAGCTTTCTACTGGCGTACAGTACAGGGTGTTCGTTCTCGTCATCTCTCTTTTGACAGAGCACCACCCCCATACCCCTGTCACTGGCATCACACTGAAGAATGAATGGCTTAGAGTAGTCGGGCGCGTTCAACACTGACTGACTCGTTAATGCTTTCTTCAGCCTACTAAAAGCTTTTTCTTTTGCGTCATCCCACTTCACCGTTTGTGCTTCTGTTTTTCTGAGAGCGTCCGTCAAAGGACTCGCAATCTCGGAATACCGCGGGATATATCTTTGGTAATATCCTGCCAAGCCAAGGAATGATCTGATGTCCCGCTTGGTACGTGGTTACGGGAAGTTGTCTATGGCGGTCAGTTTAACCTCGGAAGGCCGACGATGGCCTTGCCCTATTACATGACCTAGATAAGCTACCTCCGCGCACCCTAATTGGTATTTGGGAGCCCTAACAGTTAAGTTGGCCTCTCGTAGACGACACAGCACGGTTTGCAGGTGTTGCATATGGTCGGCCCATGATGAAGAAAAGATTGCTATGTAATCGAGATACGGAAGTGCAAAGTCCTCCATTGCTCGTAGCACCTGGTCCATAAGGCTAGGGAAGCAATATGGCGCATTCTTCAATCCAAAGCTCAGGACTTTCGGACGAAAGGTTCCCATCGGGTAAATAAACGCCGCAAGCCTGCTTGCCCTCTCGGTCAACGGCACCTGCCAATAACCTCGGACTAAATCGAGCGTAGAGATGAAATTAGCACTGCTCACTTTCTCAAGCCTTTCCTCCATATGCGGTATTGGATAAGTCTGGTCCTTCGATCGTGATTAAATTGAGCCTGCGGTAGTCGATACATGGTCACGGCTCCTTTCCTGAGACCTCAACTAAGATAAGAGGCGAGGTATAATCACTCTCTCCTGGCTCGATTACACCTAGTTCTAACATCTTGTTTATTTCAGCGGTCACGACTTCACGTTGACGAGGCGAAACGCGATAAGCTTTCGAACGAACTGGGTCCGACGGGGTTAACTCGATATCGTGAACGATCGCAGTGGTCCTGCCCGGTGTGTCTGAAAATACGTCTTTAAATTCAAACACGAGTTCCCTCAGTTCGGCCCTTTGATTGGGATCCAACTCCGCCTGTTCTACTAACTTGTCAATGATCTCGTGAATGTCTTTTGCCTCCGTCACTGCTGTTAACTCTGGAAAGTCGGCAGGCATCTCCTCAGGTTGGTTATTCAACGAGGGTTTCAGGATCATTACCTTTTCCCCAACTTCAAAGCGTCGCGTGCGAGCCGTCCTGTCATAGTAATGCTCAGCATTGCTTTGTGCCTGACGCATTTCCTGCTCAGCGATCATTGTGGCATGGCTTACGTTCAATAACTTTCCGCATTCTGCCTCGCGAGACATTTCAGGCTCCGCTGCTTTCCTGACCTTTTCATTAGCTGGCGTACTTTCCGCGTCATCCCCTATAGGGCTGTCCTGTTCGGTACTGGTTGACGAATCAGCTGTCAAACCTGTTTCTTCCACCACTGAACAGTCATACATTGCCTTGGAACGAGTTAGGGCTTGCACTGTTCCCTCACTAAACTCGATTCCCTTACGTCGTAGCAAATCCTCTGATTTGTTAGAAAACAAATACGGATACTGCGGCGGGAGATGTGCCGAGACGGCGGCTTCAGTGTCCAGTACTCCAAAAGGGCCTTCGATACGAATCTTGGCCACAGGGAGACAAACACTGGAGGCCTCTACGGCTTTCCGTATCGAAGCACATTCTCCTGTGAATTGGCCTTCCTCTACGTACGACGGTTGCACCATGTCCATTGTGGCTGCCGAGTCGCGAAGCACTCTACATGGTTTGCCGTTTACCACGAGGTCTCGAATGTACGGTTCTAGCAAGTTCAGATTTTCTGCGTTACCACTCAGTGACATCAAAACTAGTTTGGGATTTCTGCACCCTACGGAGATATGCCCCGTTTGCTGGTAGTTGTAGCAAACTACTGGTTTCTTGGCCTCGAAAGTTTTTTCCTTCTGCCTTTCTGCACTCCGTTCGGGTGGTTCCTTTTCTCCCTCGCTTTCCTCGTCACTAGTTTTCACCCAATTTGACCTTTCCATTGTTTTATACCGACTCGACTTTGACCATCGCTTTGGCTTGTCGGGTCTGTATTTATTCATCTCCTTCTTAGGAGCTTCGTTGCCTTCGTCCGCACGGCGAGTTACGTACTCCTCAGCGAGATTGGCCGCTCTCAGGATAGTGTCTACGCCTGGCCTATCCTGAACCCAATGCTTGATGTTTACTGGCAGCCGGCGGTAGAACTGTTCTAAAGTAACGCACTGCATTGTCTTTTCGGCGTCGCCGAGTGCACCATCTTCTCTGAACCATTCCTTAGGTTTACCTCCAAGGTGTATGCAAAATCTGAGTATGAGTCACTTTTGTTTTTCTCGACTTCCCTGAATTTCCGCCTGAATGCTTCTGCTGATAATCTGTACTTTTTAAGTAGATTTGCTTTGACTTCATCGAAGTCCTCTGCTTCTTCTTTCCCCATGCGGGCGATACTATCAGCTACCTCACGTGGCAGTAACGTAAGCAAGCGTTGCGGCCACGTGTTTCTCGCGAATTTTGCCTTCTCACACGTGCGCTCAAACTGTACCAGAAGAAGACCTATGTCCCCTCCTACTGCGTAGGATGCCATCAAGTCTGTCATTCTGCGCTCGCTTTCACGTGCCTCTGGGCTAGGTCTTTCAGAATTTTGAGCTTTCAAGAGCTCAATCTCTAGGCGCTTCATTTCGAGGTCGCGCTCTTCTTTGGCCTCACGTGCTGCCCGCTCGCGCTCTGCTTTTTCCTCTAGGCGCTTACGCTCTTCTTTTTCCTCTTTCTCTAGGCGCTTACGCTCTTCTTTCTCTGCGATACTCTCTAGGCATTCCTTCAGTTCATCGTCGTCTGCCCCGATCGCTTCGATCGCCTCTATGATCTCCGGCTTTCTCTTTGATTCGGCAATTTGGAGGCCCAACTCTTTGGCCAAGCTCAACAATTCCGGCTTCTTTAGTGCCTTCAAATTCATGGCAGCCCTTAGTGCTGCTAAATCTTCACTCTATACAGCCTTGACGTACTCAAACTTCCGTCCCCCGCAGGGGCGTCTGCGGCAGCAGGCGTTTGGTGTGTTGCGACACCACGTACCCGAGCACACGAGGGTTGGACCCTCCCGCGTGTAGCCGTGCGCGGCTTAGCCGTGTCTGGGGAAAGGGGGATCCTGGAGGTTGAGCCGATGCTGGGTGTCTGGACCTTTAAGGCCCCCCGGCGGAGGCAACACACCTCTTTGGCCTCTGCTTCACATAGACGGCACCTCCAGACTGACCCACCTGGAGGAAATCGGCAGTCGCCTTTTCCTGTCCCTCTATTCAATCTTTTGCTTTCCCTCTCTCTTCTTTCCTGTCTTCTTATCACTTCTTCTCACTTCCGAATTTCTAGGCGGCAAGGGTTAACCTGGTGTATGTATCCAACCTTGGTTATATTATATTAGGCTATAGTGGCTACGTACAGCTGGCGTCTGCGTTTCCTCCCGGACTCGTGGCGTCCCCTTGTTTGGCTCGGTGGTGGGCGGCTGGCGTAGCTACCGAAATAAATGAATTCTGCATGGCTAACACGTCATTCCACCCCCCCCCCTTTTCCTATCGTCCTCTTTCAAAAAGAGGGCGCACCGAAGAAACTTTTCAGCTATTCAGCCAGCGCAAAGAAACTTTCCCCCGCTACCATGTAATACACAGTCAAGATCCTGAAAAGACAGTCAGAACTATCTCACCTTTCATCGTAGCTAAATGCCTTACCGACACACTAGGTGCTGGCTACAAAGTGACGAAACTGAGCAGTGGCGACCTTCTTCTTGAGGTCCGCGACACTCTACAGCATGGCAAACTCTCCAGTCTCTTAGCGTTCCGTAATGTGAAAATCACTGTTACCCTCCACCGATCACTGAACACGTCTAAAGGAGTCATCTCTGATGAAGATCTGTTGAGCCTAAGCGAGGAAGAGCTCCTGGAGGGCTGGAAAGAACACAATGTGATTCAGGTGCAAAGAATAAAGATCAAGCGAGACAGCCAAGATATCCCAACTAAACATCTCATCCTCACCTTTGCGTCCAGCGTTCTACCAGAAACCTTAGAAACAGGATATGCCAAACTTCGAGTCCGGCCTTACTTCCCAAACCCCCGAAGATGCTACAAGTATCAGAGATATGGCCATGGTTCGCAAAGCTGCCGTGGCCGACTGACCTGTGCAAAGTGTGGCGAACACGAACACGAATCCAACAACTGTAATGGCACACCCCACTGTCCCAACTGTGACGGTGGACACGCAGCATACTCTCGAACCTGCCCCACATGGAAAAAAGAAAAAGACATAATAACAATAAAAATCAAAGAAAACATCTCATTTCAAGAAGCGCGGAAACGTGTTTCCTTTTTCCATACCTCAGGGTATGCTGGTGCGGCGCGCAAGGGGGCAACGTCGCAGCAGACTCCGGCTCCGGCCCAGCCCACAACGAGCGTGGTTGCGGCCTTGCCACCAGCCCCCCTGGCGTCAGCAGCCAGCGCTGGTGCGCCGTCCCCGAAGGAGGGCCCATCGACCTCTGGGTTGGTGGCCTCCAAGGCCCTGCTTTTCGAGGCAAGGCCTAAGGTGAAAACACCCCGCTCGTGTGAGCGGAAGTCCAGCGGCTCCCAAGAGTCGATGGACACAACCCCGAGCCAGAAGGCGAATCTAGCGCCTCGGGAGCGGCGCGAGTCTCGCGACTGCTCCAAAAAAGACAAAACTCGTACCATAATCACGGGGCCTGAAAAGGCTCCGTAAGTCATTTCTCTGACTTGACTCCTCTTGACAAACAGCATAAAAACACGAACAATATGGCTACGCAAATAATACACTGGAACGTTAGCGGTCTTATCCGCAACCTCGATGACATTAAAGAACTCTTACACAAACATAACCCAAAGGTGCTGTGTGTTCAGGAGACACATCTTAAATGCACACAAACTTTCTTTGTCAGTACGCCATCTACCGTAAAGACCGCAACGAGGCGAATACCTCGTCTGGCGGTGTAGCAATAGTTGTAGACAAGTCCGTAGCTTGTCACCAGGTCGCCCTTCAGACGCCCCTTGAGGCAGTGTCAATTCGGGCAATTCTTTTTAATAAATTGATCACTGTATGTTGCTTATACATACCCCCTAATTTTCATCTGGAAAAAAGTTATTTTTATAACCTAATTGACCAGCTTCCGGACCCTTACATACTCGCAGGCGATTTTAATGCCCACCACACCATGTGGGGAGACTCGCGATGTGACGTGAGAGGCCGTTTCATTGAAAATTTTCTTGTGAACTCCGGTGCATGCCTCTTCAACAAGAAGGAGCCAACTTATTATAATATCCATAATAATTCATATTCATCAATAGACCTGTCTATTGGCTCGGCTTCAATTTTCCCGGACTTGCAATGGCATGTAATAAAAAATCCCTATGGAAGTGACCACTTTCCTGTAATGTTAAATTCAATGCCTCAACATGAATGCCCCCTACATACACCCCGGTGGAAACTAGCCTCCGCCGAATGGAATGATTTTAAGGAAGCAACTTACTTATCACGAGATCTTATCACTGATTTTAACATAGACAATGCAGTAGCATATTTTACTTATTTTATAATCGACGCAGCTGAAAAGTTCATTCCCCAAACACAAGGTCTCTCTTGTAAAAGACGGGTACCCTGGTGGAATGAACAGTGCAGACCGGCACGAAGGAAAGAAAACAAAGCGTGGTGTTTGCTGCGTCGCTCCCCGACTGCAGAAAACCTCATTGAATTTAAACTGGCAAAGTCACAAGGGAGGCGCACGCGGAGACAGGCAAGGAGAGCTAGCTGGGAGAGGTTTCTCTCGGGCATCACATCCTACACTCAAGAATCTAAAGTTTGGAATGGTGTAAGAAAGATAAAGGGGCAACAAATCCACCCTCTGCCCTTAGTGGACGACCAAGGGACTACCTTGGAGGACCAGGCGAACGCTCTGGGCGAACACTTCGAACATGTATCAAGCTCCACACATTACACAAAATCATTCATCAATTATAAACACTTAGCTGAACTTAAGACACTTGATCGTAAATGCCGTCCGGATGAACCATATAACCGTCCTTTTAATATTGCCGAGCTTAAAGTTGCATTGAGCACATGTAGAAGCTCTGCACCGGGAGCTGATAGAATCATTTATGACATGATTAAGAACTTACACGAAGACATACAAATGACACTTCTGGCACTTTTCAACTCTATCAGGGCTGCTGGATACCTCCCATCCTCATGGAAGGAAGCTATTGTTATTCCCGTCTTGAAGCTGGGTAGAGACCATTCCTCGGCGGCAAGTTATCGCCCGATAGCTCTTACAAGTTGTCTTTGTAAGCTATTCGAAAAGATGATTAATCGTTGTGGGGTCCCTCTCACACCCGTACTCTTGGGACAAAGGAACGACAACACAGTAGTGCAAACAATCACAAGGGCATTTATTGCACCTTTCATAGATCAATGCCTGCTAGCCGAGTTGCTATCCGCGAAACATGCCGATGGGCGCGCGACAAATCTAGAAGTCTGACTCACCGCGACCGGAAGCGAGCGAATATGTTCGCCCCATGCTGGATCCCAAGGCCTGGTCGTTCGCGTGTATGGTCACGCAAATCGTGGCGCGTTCGAGGGCGGCCACGCGAGGCGGTCTCGCAGAAGCATGGGTCGGCGCGCACGCGGGATACGTCCCCGCCGCGCGCCGACCTGCCGGGCAAGAGGGTCGCTGCACGTGCGGCACGGCCGTCCCGCTTCCTGTCTCCAACCCAACAACCCGAGCGCCTTGCCTCCCGACGCCCGAGTAACCCCGCAGCGGCGCGACGCTCGCGCCATCTCTCGCACCGCGCTTGTACCACCCGACCGCCGCAGGGACCAGACCACGCGGCCGGCGAAGCCGCCCTGCAGGAGACGAGCCATGCGGGAAAACTAGATCTCAGGGGAGGCGTGAGAGTCACGCATCCCCACATCGTAGACTAATACATTTCCTTGAACTGAACAATATGCTTGATGCCTATCAGTGTGGCTTCAGAGAAGAGAGGTCCACAACTGATCATCTTGTACGCATTGAAACAATATGCTTGATCCCTATCAGTGTGGCTTCAGAGAAGAGAGGTCCACAACTGATCATCTTGTACGCATTGAAGCAAATATCCGCGATGCATTTGTACATAAACAGTTCTTCCTATCGATATTCTTCGATATGGAGAAGGCGTACGACACGACGTGGCGATACGGGATCTTGCGAGACTTGTCGGCGATGGGCATCCGTGGAAATATGCTAAACATAATAGAAAGCTATCTGTCCAAACGTACCTTCCGCGTGAAAATCGGCAATGTATTGTCGCGACCTTTTATACAAGAAAATGGTGTACCTCAAGGAGGTGTGCTTAGCTGCACATTTGTTATCGTGAAAATGAGCACCCTTCGTGCTTCGTTACCGCCAGCCATTTTTTATTCTGTTTACGTAGATGATATACAAATAGGCTTCAAATCCTGCAACCTTGCAGTGTGTGAGAGGCAAGTACAACAGGGCTTGAACAAAGTATCTAAATGGGCAGACGAAAACGGATTTAAAGTGAACCCGAACAAAAGTTCTTCTGTGCTTTTCACAAGAAAGAGAGGCCTCGTTGCATATCCCAATATTGAAATGTATGGCCAGCAAAACCCTGTGAACAAAGAGCACAAGTTCTCATGTATCATACTTGACTCTAAACTACCATTTATACCACACATACTGTATCTCAAGGTGAAATGCTTAAAAACAATGAACTTACTCAAAGTTTTATCCTATACAACATGGGGCAGCGGCAGAAAATGTTTCATGAATCTTCACAAAAGCCTCATTCGATCACGATTGGACTACGGTGCCGTGATTTATCATTCTGCAGCCCCGAGCGCGCTAAAGATGCTAGATCCGGTTCACCATCTAGGAATCCGACTGGCCACGGGCGCTCTCAGAACAAGTCCCATTGAAAGTCTATATGTAGACTCAAATGAGTGGCCACTCAATCTGCAGAGAACATACATCAGCCAAACATACTTTCTAAAAGTTCGCTCTAATCCTCAACATCCGTGCTTTAATACCGTTAACGATATAACAGATGCTACACTCTTTCGCAATCGTCCCACTGTAAGACAGCCCTTTTCACTGCGTGTGAGGGCACTTAGCGCTGAAATGGATGTCCCACTCCTTAGACATTGCCTAATACATCCAGCTAAGCTGCTACCTCCTTGGGAGTGGCAGATGATACAATGCGATATATCTTTCATGCAAGTTACAAAGCACGCTCCAGAGATTGAAATCCAAATGTATTTCCTGGAACTCCAGCATAAGCATTCCTGCACGGAATTCTACACAGACGCATCAAAGTCGCACGACGGGGTGTCCTATGCAGCCGTTGGTCCATCCTTCTCAGAATCCGATTTACTGCATCCGGAAACTAGTATCTTCACGGCTGAGGCCTACGCAATATTGTCGACCGTGAAGCATATAAGGAAATCAAAACTAAAAAAATCAGTTATATATACGGACTCCCTGAGTGTTGTGAAGTCTTTGATATCGTTCTGTAAGCACAAAAATCCTATAATAATTGAACTCTATTTCGTCTTATGTAAAGCATATGTATCTAACCAGCATGTGATTATATGCTGGGTGCCTGGCCATAGGGGCATCCAGGGTAACGTTCTAGCGGACCAGATGGCCACATCAATTGCATCACACACTGTTAATTCTGCCGCTGCAGTCCCTGTCACAGACCTGAAGCCTTTCTTAAGAAGGAAACTGCGAAACTACTGGCAACGCTTGTGGGACCTGGAAACAAATAATAAGCTGCATGTAATAAAGCCACAATTAGGTTTCTGGCCTCCTGTAACAAAATCACGCCGGACAGATGTCCTATTCTGTCGTCTAAGAATAGGACACACATTTGGCACGCATAACTTTTTACTCACTGGAAATGAGCCTTTAACCTGTGGTAGATGCGGGAGAATCTGACCGTCCTCCACGTCCTCCTGGAGTGTCGGGAAGCCGTATATGAAAGAAACATTTTCCCTTAGCATACCGGCAGCACATCCCCCTTCATCCTGTTGTTACTCGGCGCAGAACCGTTCTTTGATACCAGCGCAGTCCTAGGTTTCCTGAAAGATGTTGTATTACATGTAATTAGCCCATACGTTCGTAGCGCCTCCTGTCTATAGAGGATAGCGCTGCGATAGTTGTTTCGTATAGCACATGCCTCTCGTCCCTTGGGTTCGAGGGCTCTGGCGAGGCAGTAGTGCTCTTAAAAATTTTAGCATCTCACATATTTTGTACATTGCATCATTTTTCCCAATGCATTCTAGTGTTCATAATACACGTCATTAATCATTGCCATAATTTTATTACGCGTAGATTTTATGCCATGTACAGCAACGTCTTTTAGGCCCCTTTACAGCCACGTCACACTAGTTTCACAGATCCCATTGGACCACTACAAACTCATTAACACTAGATCGGTGCTCTTTGGCCATACCTGGCCCTTGCGCCATTAAACATCAAACATTCATTCATTCATTCAAACTTCCGTCAACGGTTAAAGAAAAATCACTGCAATGTACTTTCCAAAAAATACGTAAAAGCCAAGTGATTTCTCAGTGAAGAAAAGCCGTGCACTCACCATATGCAGTCATGAATCCAGACACCTTCCTTCCAAACGTTGTCGCCAGGACGAAGAGGCTACGATCTCGTAGTTGTCGTCCAAGTTAGGGTCTCCTGGGTTCCGTGTCCCAATCGCTGCCAGCCAGTTTGTTGCGTAGTCCAGGGTGGCGTATCGTACTGCACCCGAGTTGTAGCGACGCCTGCCTATCGAAGCTCGACCGACGTTACTTATTGGGTAGCGTGGCGTTGTCGGCGGGCTGCAGGCATCCGGTAGACCATGGCGACCAAGCAAGGGCGAGACGATTTCTAGTGCGAAAGTTGCACGGTTTATTCAAAGGTAGAAGAAAGGAAATGAGAAGAGCATGAAGTGAGTAAAAGTACATTTCGGAGCCCCTTAAATAGGCTCTCTACAATCGTGGGCAGGATCTTGCTTCCGTCGACGTCACGTGACCGGCACAGAAAGGGGGCCCCACCTCCTCTGGTTATACCGAGTTTGCTGCAGAGAGGAGGTCGTCACGCCCCTGGAATTGTAGACGCCTGTCCGTCACTTCTGCGCGTTGCGGGTTCGTGGAAGTTCTCCTCTAGGTCCAATTCGAGGAAAGGGCCTCTCTAAACTTGCACACCCACACACACATAAGAGGCCTGTACGCTACGGGGCTTCCGGCAGACAGGCAGACACTCGAAACGGTCATGGCGAATTAGGAAGTCACGCTTCATTTCGACGAGGCCTGGTGGAAGAAGGTCGGTTGAAATTCTTCTCTGCACATTGTGCCAGACGCCAACCCTAACAATGCCCAGTGTCTCGAGGATGTGTCGTCCGGTTCTGGTCTTTGCCAAACGCTCGTACTGGGCGACGTTGTGCGCTTAGATTATCTCGTCTAAGGTATCGTGTAAACCCAGTTCGAGAAATTTATCTGTGATATGATCGGCAATCCGATGGCACGTTTGTACGTACGCCTTGCGGATGAGGCGGTCTATCAATTGGTTCGTTCGGTCACCTGCCACTTGAGGTAGGAAAGGACGTACTTTATGTGGCTGGTTACGAACGCCTTTACCAGGCGGATCGTATTGCTTTCCTTCATTTCACTATGTCTGTTTGTGATGCGTTTCAGCAACCGGATCGTTTCATCGACCACACGCTCTAGTCTGCGTATGGTTTCGCCGTTGGCCGACAGGTGCAAGCCCAGTACCCTAAAGTTGTGAACATGCGGGATCACGGTGCCGTCCGATGTGACTACCCTAATTTCTCTGTCTGCGCACTCGGCTGCGGAATCGGCGTTCCGATTTGGCCACGGGGCATTCGAGGCCCGTGTCGCGTAGATACTCCTGCACCGCGTCGACCGCCGCCTGCAACGTTCGCTCTACGTGGCCGTCATTTACCTCGGCAACCCAGAGCGTACGTGACGCCATCAGTGTACAAGCTTTGCTGGAGGCCTTCTATCTCAGACTCGAGAAAAATTTCTTTCGTTTACACCCCTAGAAGAAAGCCGAAGGTCGCAGCTACCTTTTTTTCAGTTTTTTTTAATTAAACAAAATTCGCACGCACGGTCTACGTCTGGCGATATGATTAGGAGGCACCCTGTACAGTTCTCACCACCTGGGGTTCTTTAATGTGCACATAAACAGAAGTACACGCGTGTTCTTTCCATTTCGTTCCCATTGAATTCCACGACCTGGTTTGAACCCGTGAGCTCGAGTTTAGCAGCGCAACGTCATATTCACTATTGTTTGAATCCCACCGATGGCAACGGTTGTTGTGGTCGCACCGATGGTACGACCTGTTGGGAACTCGGCGCTGACGCCCGTTGTTGCACCTGGGTC
This sequence comes from Dermacentor variabilis, assembly GCF_050947875.1. Lineage (NCBI taxonomy): Eukaryota > Metazoa > Arthropoda > Arachnida > Ixodida > Ixodidae > Dermacentor > Dermacentor variabilis. Next base: position 118,797,568 of record NC_134568.1, on the reverse strand, counting down.
GCAAGCCCCAAGGGTAGCGTTGGCCTGGCGGCCTGGGGTACAACTGGAAGCATCCGAAGGTCCCGGCAAAGCATGAGTCGACTGGTAACAACAAAACAACTTGTTTATTTTAACATCGCAAAGAGTTGGCGGTCAGGTTGACCGAAGTAGAGAGACGGGAGTGCGCTTTACTCAACAGAAGAAATCGGAGCCCTCCTTCTGGCGTCCGGGGGCAGCTGTTTTTATACTCTCGCAGTTGAGGGCAAGAAGGAACCCCTCAATAGACGAGCACGTGATTGTACAATGGGATAAGGTGACGCATACTGTCGTAGCGCCGCCGGTCGGGCACAAAGACTGGGAGGAGAAGGTGACTTCTACTGTCGTATCGCCTCCGGTCGGGCACAATGGCTGGGAGGAGAAGGTGACTTCTACTGTCGTATCGCCTCCGGTCGGGCACAATGGCTGGGAGGAGAAGGTGACTCCTACTGTCGTATCGCCTCCGGTCGGGCACAATGGCTGGGAGGAGAAGGTGACCCCTGCTGTCGTATCGCCGCCGGTCGGGCACAATGGCACATACACTCACACACGCACATGAAGACACGTGGCATCGGAACATGCCTGGACGCGCTTGGCGGGGAGCGTAGCGGCGACGCCGAACGGGCCAAAATGTCTGCCGCTTTATTGCAGTCGCGCCGGCTAAACCGCGCGTCGTAGGCGAAACGTAACAGACCGCCCCGCCGGGGGAAGGAGATCCCGATGGACAGGGGACTGCATCCGCTGTCCGGAGGGATGTCGCTCGATGATGCTCATAACCGAAGTCGGGCGTCCCTCGACGTTTCTTGAGCGCAGCGCACAGAGAAGGCCTCGTTCTCTCGTTCAGGTTCGCACAGGACACTGCAAAGTGACTTCGGGAGAGTTCACATTCTTGTTCTCGTTCCCGGCAAGCGTTAGAACTACGCTGAAACTCAATCGCTCAGTCAGCAAGCACGGCACAACCCTCACTGAGCCCTGCCAGGCTCTTTCCCCTTTTATACCACTGCCTAGTTCCTTACAGTAGTCTAGCATCACTCAGAACGCGTCCACAAATTGGAAAATTGCACTAGAAAGCATATCATCACTTTGAAACACTAAACAAAAGCAATATGTTAAAAAAAATCCTGCCTCAGGAAGAAAAACATCAGTAACAAACAATTTTGAAGCTGATTCCTACGTTAGGGGCTTCGACTTAAGCCATCGGCGTTACCGTTGAGACTCCCCTTTTTGTAACGCACCTCAAAGGAATATTGTTGCAAAGCGAGGCTCCAGCGCAGGAGGCGGCCATTTTTGGGAGAGATGGTCTGCAGCCATTGGAGAGGGCAGTGATCCGTCTCAATGATAAACCTCGAGCCGGCTAGATAGCATGACAATTTCTGAACGGCTCACACGAGACATGCACACTCTTTCTCGGTGGCGCTGTACGCCTGCTCACGACTGGTCAGCTTACGACTAGCATACAGGACGGGGTGTTCTACTTCTCCATTTTCCCGTTGGCACAGTACAACGCCCATGCCTCGCTCACTAGCATCGCACTGAACAACGAACCCTTTTGTATAGTCTGGCGATCGTAGCACAGGCTGGCTTGTTAGGGCACTCTTTAGGGCGCTAAAAGCTCTTTCCTTTGTCTCGTCCCAGACGACTGTTTGAGGCTCTGTTTTTCTTAGAGCATCCGTCAGGGGAGCCGCGATATCAGAGTACCTGGGGATGTACCTCTGATAGTAGCCGGCGACACCTAAGAACGACCGAATATCGGTCTTCGTGCGCGGTTGCGGGAAGTCTCGCACAGCGGCCACCTTTATTTCAGAGGGGCGGCGACGACCCTGACCAATCACGTGACCGAGGTAGACAACCTCGGCCTGTGCTAACTGGCACTTAGGAGCCTTGACTGTCAAGCCCGCTTCGCGCAGGCGGGTTAGCACTGCCCGCAAGTGTGCCATATGCTCAGACCAGGATGCGGAGAATATCGCTACGTCGTCTAGATACGGTAAAGCGAATTCTTGCTGTCCCCGCAACACTTTATCCATGAGGCTTGAAAAACAGTATGGCGCGTTCTTCAAACCAAAACTCAACACTTTAGGACGGAATGTTCCCATTGGTGAAATGAACGCCGCATACCTACTAGCCTCTTCTGTAAGTGGAACCTGCCAATAACCCCTGACAAGATCTAGGGTGGAAATAAACTGAGCGCTACTAACTTTCTCAAGGCGCTCCTCGATGTTAGGGATCGGATAAATTTGATCCTTAGTGATGGAATTAAGCCTGCGGTAGTCGACGCAAGGACGAGGTTCCTTGCCCGGTACCTCAACTAAAATCAAAGGGGAGGTATAATCACTCTCACCTGCCTCAATAACACCGAGCTGTAGCATTTTCTTTACCTCAGCCTCCATAATATCGCTCTGGCGGGGTGACACCCGGTACGCCTTGGATCGTACTGGCTCTGGGGAGGTAAGTTCTATGTCATGAGTAAGGACAGAAGTCCTACCAGGCCTCTCAGAGAACAGACCTTGAAACTCTTGTAAGAGCTGGTGTAGTTCGGTTTTCTGCTCACGCGACAGCGATGCTCCACTGACTAAGTCACTAATGACTTGACCGGTGTCTTCCCTGTTCGTCACTGAGCCTAGTCCCGGAAGCTCGACCGGAAGCTCTTCAGGAACGTTTACCATCATGCACACCACTGCTTCCCTTTGTCTATAAGGTTTGAGCAGATTACAGCGGTAAACTTGCTGTGCTTTCCGCTTTCCTGGCAGACTTACCACGTAGTTAACGTCCGACAGTTTCTGAACAATTCGTGCTGGGCCCTCCCACTGCACGTCTAGTTTGTTGTTTAGCGATGTTCGCAATATCATGACCTCATCGCCCACCTCAAAACGACGGGCCCTGGCTGTCCGATCGTAATAAACCTTGGCCCTCTGCTGGGCCTTTGCCATTGCTTCACCTGACAACTCCTGTGCCCTTCTTAAGCGTTCGAGGAGCTTAAGCACGTACTCCACCACGACTGGGTCGTCGCCCCTGCCTTCCCACGATTCTCGAAGCATGCGAAGCGGAGACCGAAGCGAGCGACCGTACACCAGCTCAGCTGGCGAAAACCCCGTAGCCGCATGCGGCGCGGTCCTTAATGCAAACATCACCCCAGGCAGACACAGCTCCCAGTCAGTTTGATGTTCAAAACACAAGGCTCTCAACACGCGCTTCATGACGGAGTGGAGCTTCTCAACGGAATTCGACTGTGGGTGGTACACTGAGCTGTGTAGCAGCTTTACCCCACACCTTTCGAGAAAAGTTGTCGTCAAAGCGCTAGTAAACACTGTGCCCTGATCTGATTGGATTTCCGCAGGAAAACCAACTCGCGCAAATATGGACAGTAGTGCATTGACTATCTCAACTGAGCTGAGTTCTTTAAGCGGCACTGCTTCAGGGAACTTTGTCGCTGGGCAGATCACAGTCAAAATGTGTCTGTACCCCGTGGCTGTTACCGGCAGAGGTCCCACTGTATCAATAACGAGCCGTCTAAAAGGCTCCGTAATGATAGGTACCAATTTCAACGGCGCCCTTGATTTGTCCCCTGGTTTGCCCACCCGCTGACAAGTGTCACATGTCCTCACGAAATGGTCTGCGTCCCGAAAACACCCTGGCCAATAGTACTCTTGCAAGAGACGGTCCTTAGTTTTCTTAACTCCAAGGTGTCCGGACCACGAACCCCCATGCGTCAAGCGCAACAGATCCTGACGATAGCATTGAGGCACGATCAGCTGATCGAACTCCACTCCTCTGCGGTCTAGATACTTCCGGTACAGGACTCCACCTCTTTCCACAAAACGCGCATTTTTCCTGGCGATACCTTCCTTGACATTGCAACGTATGTTTTCTAGGCTACCATCCTTCTTTTGCTCGGCTATCAAAGCCGACCGGCTGACTTTTAGCAACCTATCAAGTCCGTCTGACGTAGGCGCGATGAGCAAATCTGCAGATAGCTCTTCTAACTTTCCCTTATCGGGCATTTCCTCTCCAGTATCTGGCGCCTTCAACGCTACAGACTTAATTTTATTCAGTTCGGGCGTGCTCTGAATATCAGCTTGCTGCGCCTCTGACCCTTTCTCATTGTTCGATAACGTCGGCCCCGCAACTACCGCCTTTGCAGCGAGCTCCCGAACCTTCGATCTGGTTAAGGCCTGAACGCTAGCCTCACCAAACAAAAGCCCCTTCTCGCGCAGGAGGAGATCGGACCTGTTCGAAAATAGGTACGGGTACTGGGGGGGCAGCATAGATGACACTGCGGCCTCCGTCTCAAGCGCTCCGAAAGATCCTTCAATAAGCACTTTTGCTACGGGCAAACACACACTATGAGCTTCCACGGCTTGTTTGATCCATGCGCACTCGCCCGTGAACATATCGGGTTCCACGTAGGACGGGTGAACTACATCCATCGTAGCTGCGGAATCGCGAAGCACTCGGCACTCTTTCCCGTTCACGAGGAGGTCTCGCATGTAAGGCTCGAGAAGCTTCATGTTCTCGTCAGTGCTGCATATTGACAAAAACACAACTTTTGGTTTTGTTTCCGGACACTGCGCCGAAAAGTGACCCGGCTTCTGGCACGTATAACAAACGCGCGCTTGCCTCATCTCGAACCGCTTTCTGTCCGGACACTGCGCCGAAAAGTGACCCGGCTTCTGGCACGTGTAACACACGCGCGCTTGCCTCATCTCGAACCGCTTTCTGCGTTCGGCTTCGGCTGCCGCCGTCTCCTTACGTTTGGTCGGACTGCTTTCACTCGCATCCGCACTACGCGTGTTCCCCTTTGCTCTAATGGGTGTGAACTTTGGCCTCTCAAACTTGGAGCCAAATTCACCCTTTTGACCGTCCTTAGCTCCGCGAGCCCGACGCGTCACAAACTCCTCGGCTAGCTCAGCGGCTTTAGCCACCGTACAAACGTCTGGCCTATCCAAGACCCAGTACCGCACGTTCTCAGGTAACCGACTATAAAACTGTTCTTGCCCGAAACACTGCAGAACTTTCTCGTGGTCACCAAACGCTTTCTCTTCTTTGAGCCACTCCTGCATGTTTGACATAAGCCTGTACGCAAACTCTGTATATGACTCACTTTTGCCTTTCTCATTTTCCCGAAACTTCCGACGGAACGCCTCCGCTGACAGCCGGTACTTTTTTAGCAGACTCGATTTCACTTTGTCGAAATCCTCTGCCTCCTCTCTATCCAAGCGAGCGACTACGTCGGCCGCCTCGCCGGGTAACAAAGTGAGCAAGCGCTGTGGCCACGTTTCCCGAGAGAACCCCTGCTTCTCGCACGTTCGCTCAAAGTTAACCAGGAACAAACCAATGTCCTCTCCAAGCTTAAACGGCCGCATCAGGTCAGTCATTTTGAACAATACGCGTTCTCCTGCACCGTGTGCCTGACTTCCATTACGAGCGCGTTCCATCTCTATCTCGAGACGCTTCATTTCCAAAGCGTGTTGACGGTCACGCTCTTCTTTTTTCTCTTGTTGCTCTCGCTCTTTCTGTTCTTTACGTTCACGCTCTTCTTTTTCTTTCTGTTCTTTAATTTCGCGCTCCTGTCTTTTTGCCGTCTCCCTTTCCTCAATGGTCTCAAGGCATTCCGACAGCTCGTCATCCTCAGCTTCTAACTCCAGAATAGCCTTTAGCAGTTCAGGTTTTCTGAGTTTGTCTGAGACATCCAGACCCAACTCTCTTGCAAGCTCCAGCAATTTCGGTTTGCGCAACGACTTCAAATCCATGGCTGCTCTGAATGCTGCTTTCTCTACTGCTTACTATTGTCTTGCCGCAAACTAACCCGGCAGCAACGACAACCACAATTACCAGCTCTGTTTCTGACACTAACAAAAGCCTGGCAAAGCTCAGAAGAAGAAAGTCCCGCACTCACCAAACCTCGCAGCCAAGAGTTCAGCGCAGTCGTTCCGCTGCAGGCAACCAGTCATCACACAGGGCTCGTTGCACTGCTCCCGGATCGTCGTTGAGCTGCTCAGCATACAGTCAACTGCATCTCTTCGCTGCTGGCCTCCGTTGTCGCGATCTCACCGCTGGCAGACAGTTGTTTGAATCCCACCGATGGCAACGGTTGTTGTGGTCGCACCGATGGTACGACCTGTTGGGAACTCGGCGCTGACGCCCGTTGTTGCACCTGGGTCGCAAGCCCCAAGGGTAGCGTTGGCCTGGCGGCCTGGGGTACAACTGGAAGCATCCGAAGGTCCCGGCAAAGCATGAGTCGACTGGTAACAACAAAACAACTTGTTTATTTTAACATCGCAAAGAGTTGGCGGTCAGGTTGACCGAAGTAGAGAGACGGGAGTGCACTTTACTCAACAGAAGAAATCGGAGCCCTCCTTCTGGCGTCCGGGGGCAGCTGTTTTTATACTCTCGCAGTTGAGGGCAAGAAGGAACCCCTCAATAGACGAGCACGTGATTGTACAATGGGATAAGGTGACGCATACTGTCGTAGCGCCGCCGGTCGGGCACAAAGACTGGGAGGAGAAGGTGACTTCTACTGTCGTATCGCCTCCGGTCGGGCACAATGGCTGGGAGGAGAAGGTGACTTCTACTGTCGTATCGCCTCCGGTCGGGCACAATGGCTGGGAGGAGAAGGTGACTCCTACTGTCGTATCGCCTCCGGTCGGGCACAATGGCTGGGAGGAGAAGGTGACCCCTGCTGTCGTATCGCCGCCGGTCGGGCACAATGGCACATACGCTCACACACGCACATGAAGACACGTGGCATCGGAACATGCCTGGACGCGCTTGGCGGGGAGCGTAGCGGCGACGCCGAACGGGCCAAAATGTCTGCCGCTTTATTGCAGTCGCGCCGGCTAAACCGCGCGTCGTAGGCGAAACGTAACACTATGTAGCCACTAATTAGGCTACCTTGCCGCATTTATTTTCTTTTTTTCAGGGGGGGGGCATTGTTGTTAAGCATGGACTGGACAAGAAACTTCACACGGCTTACGGGCCAAACGTTAGCACAATAATAACTACCTAAAACTGTTTTCGGCGCCCGATGTCCGACCGCAATAAAAGAACCTGTACCAATTACTCCGCATTGTGTTACGCGAGGAAGACTGAAACATGAATGGAAGTTTGCACTGCAGTTCTTTTTTTCTTTTTCTGTAGGAATACTTCCCGTAAATCTGAATACAGGGTGTCGAATGGGGCAGATATGTTTTATTTGTTTGAAGCGGCGAGCAGGAAGTTTACATATGTTTTTCCGTCTGCGTTTCGCAACCCGGCAGCTTCAAGAAACAGCGGCGTAGGACTCCATCTTTGAGCCCTAGTCTATACGCACGGATGTTCTAGCATTTATGGCCTCAAACCCTCATGCTAGCGTGCGCGACGTGGCCGGCCAGGTACCAAATTCCAAGCCATCAGCTTGGAGGATTCTAAACGACGGCCTTTCACCCGTGCCACCTCAACCAGCACCAATGCTTAGAAGATAGGGACCTGTAGAATCGTCTAGATTTCTCGAATTAAGTCCTCACAAAAGCCGATGAGTCACCGGACTTCTTGAGTAACATCATGTGCACAGATGAAGCCAATTTTCACAGAAACGCCCAGGCAAATTTGCATAATGCACACTATTGGAGTGACTGCATACTGGGTAAAGCGCAATCGGCACCAGTACCAGTGGCTGTTCAATGTGGGGTGCGGAATTTACGCCGGTGCTATAATCAGTCCCATCTTCGATCACACACCGACTGGACAGCGTTACGTGGACAAAAATCCTTAAAAATTAAATTATGAGGTTTTACGTGCCAAAACCACTTTCTGATTATGAGTCACGCCGTAGTGGAGGACTCCGGAAATTTCGACCACCTGGGGTTCTTTAACGTGCACCTAAATCTAAGTACACGGGTGTTTTCGCATTTCGCCCCCATCGAAATGCGGCCGCCGTGGCCGGGATTCGATCCGGCGACCTCGTGCTCAGCAGGCTAACACCATAGCTAGCCACTGAGCAACCACGGCGGGTGACAAAATCCTTGAAGGAGGGGTGGATTACTTTTTCAGCGAAGTCCCACTGTCACGTCTTCCACTTCTGTGGTATCAGCAAGATGGAGCACCAGCACACAGCAACAGCCGAGCACGGAACTGGCTGGATGCGACTTCTCATGCGCAATAGATTGGAAGGCACGGGCCTAAATATTGGCCGGCTAGGTCACCTGACCTCTCTCCACTCGTTTTCTTTCTTTGGGGTTATGTGAAAGATCGTGCTGACATGATCGAGACGGACGTGAGGTTAGCTCAAGACAAGGATAACGAATGTCTGCCGTAGAATTCGAACGTCGGTCATCAAGAAAGCAACTGAAGATGTGATAAAACGGACACAATACTGCGTAGCTGCAAAAGGAGACATATTCGAACAGGTCCGCTAGGCTGGTGTTCAGCGGAGCTTACGAATTCATAGATAATAAGGGCACACTGAAATCCGATGTTTACTTTTTGTTTTGTTTTTTGTGCAGGATTGCCAATCCGGCTTATTTAGAAGTGGCTATTTACTTTCTTGAACGCATTGGTTTTGCCTTTTCTAAACACGTGGGTCGCGTCTCGGTCTGTTTATTTCGCTTTTATTTTATGCCACGAACCTGTTTTTGCAGCACGTATATAACACTCTCATGAAAACTAAAACCGTCCCTTTAATTTGGCTTTGATCTGAAGCAAGTTTCTGGCGCGGAATATAGCTGCGCGAGCACTCTGTCGATGCGGTGCGAGCAAGGCCGGCATTTTGAAACATGCTATGCCTATTACATTGCTTTTCGCATTTAGTGCGTGGTCAGAGCGGCGCTTCGGCCGCGTTATCAAGGGGATTTTGTAATCAATGTGATAAGTCGGCCTTCAGAGACGGATAATAAGTGTGATGTAGAGAGGAAGGAATAGCTGCGAAGCCGTGAAACCTGCTGTTTGTGCTCCTTCCGTACCATTATCAAGGTGATGCGCTGTCCCGTCGGGTTTGCGACAGGCAATGCAGTTGCTTTCAAGCAGCTTGTTTGAGGGCGCTGCTTTATGATGCGGGTGGTAGCGCAGTCACGTGGTATTTTTCATATTTAGTGAGGTTTGTTTGCCAGCCGAAAAAAAAATGCACGCAATTAGTCCGTCGCTGAAAACACAGCAGTTAGATGTCATTCGAGGGTGCCTGGGGGTGCCTACAAATGCATCATTGACACTTTGATAATTAAGACAGTACTTCTCGAATTAGATAATTAATTGTAATTGTTGAATTAAATTTCAGGAATGAAATAATTTCTGGCGGCTACTCCACTGCACTGGAAACAATATGCACTAGATTTTCTTCTAGTAACGCAACTGCTCTTTTTTTTTAAGTATGACTTCATTTTTAAGAACACACCTATTGGTGCATGATAGTTTGGGCACCCTGTATAATTCACTCAGTGACCGAAATGAAGCCAAGCCGGATTCACTCGAAATCGGAATCAACAGCAGTCATGCGCAGCAGCGCTTATAATCGGACTCACAGAAAAAAAGACAGAGAGAGGCTGCAGTTTCGCCGGAAAGGCGAAGCAGTATTAGTGATAGCGAAGTATACGACAATTACGCGAAGGTAGATTACACCACCGAGAGACGCCAGATTCTTGGTGGTGGGAGAGGACTAAGGCTATGAAATTGAACTGTCTCCTACTATGAGGTATTGTAAATTCTCATATAAGGCAAGCTTTCCGAACCCCATATATATATATATATATATATATATATATATATATATATATATATATATATATATATATATATATATATATATGGGGTTCGGAAAGCTGGTCAACTCCCCCCCCCCCCCGGTAAAATGAAAACTTTCCGTCTATGGACGTCATCATCCCGATTGAATGACGACAGTATGATTACTATACAATGACAAAAAATATGGACGTCGATGGAACGACGATGGCATGATAAAAACGCGACGACTGCGTGATGACGGCATGACAAGAGTCTTATGACAAAGCAGGAAAGGCGACGATGCAATGACTGCGACGACATTACGACCTCGAACGCATACATAGGGAACCAAGCTATTTGGACCACTTGGTCGGAGTAGAAGGCGTGACGACGACAGCTTGACGAGAGTGAGACCCCGAAGTTGGAATGGGGATGACTGGTGCTTTGACAACGAATGCATAATGACTGTATGACGATGATGGGATGACGACGACGGCATGAGGAGTGTCGGATGACAAAGCTGGAATGATGACGATGCAATGACCACGATGGCATCATGACTTCGAGCCCATACCTATCGGCCCAAGTGATTGGACAACTTGGGCGATGGGTCGGAGCAGATGGCCTGACGACGACGGCAGGACGAGAACGAGGCTGGAATGACGACAATGGAACGACGACGATGCCATCTCGACCAGGAGCACATACCTAGCGGCATAAGCAGGTAGACAACTTGGACCGCTGGTATGGCGTAAAAGGATAGATAGATAGATAGATAGATAGATAGATAGATAGATAGATAGATAGATAGATAGATAGATAGATAGATAGATAGATAGATAGGTTGAAAACGGTAAAGTAGGCAAAGAATGCTATTCGCATTAAAAAGTCTTGTCAGTACCATGTCGTCGTTTTAATGCCCTCAGTCCTTATCCGTTTGCGTTAAGTTACGCGTTCAAAACTTGATTTCTCTATTGCATGTTGAGATGCGTTTGTAGATAACTGTATATGCTTATAAACGGTTCGCTGCCGTCATACTGGCTTGTCAAGATAAATGTAGCAGCTTCTATAGTAAAGTCTGTTCCTTCCTTTCATGTAGAAGGAATAGAGATACATAGGGCTCCTTAGAAAATGCATGGGCAAGCTTATAGTAGGAGTGGTCCAACTGAAATTTGGGCGTGGGACAATTTGAAATTTGGGGGTGGACCAACTTGAATTTGGGTGTGTGCCAACTTGAAATATTCAAGTGGGTCAACTTGAAATGTGGGGTGGGCCAACTTAAATTAGGGGGTGGGCCAACTTAAAATTTAGGGGTTGGTCAACTTGAAATTTGGGCATGGGCGAAATTAGGTTTGGGGGTGGGTCAACTTCAAATTTGAACGTGGCCCAACTGAAATATAGGGAGTGGGCCAACTTAAATTTGTTGGTGGGCCTACTTGAGATTTTAGGGTGGCCCAATGTCCATTTGAACGCTGCTGAGCGTCCTTCGAGTTATGAACACCTCGCGGGCCAGCGAGCGCGTTGAGACGTTTAGCGCGTTTTCATTGGGCCTTACCGAGACGCAGTCAGAGCGCAGGGGAGCACTTGCGTGGACAAGGCACGCAGAGAGAGAGAGAGAGAGAGAGTAAAACATCTTTATTAATAATATTTCAATGGTGAGAGCAGTGTGGGAGGAACCCTCAGTCCAGGGTCCCTAAGATGATTCCGGCGATGTTTCGAGCCCGTTGTATCACTGCTCGGAGGACCTCGGGAGGTCCGTCGCGGAGGGCATCGTCCCACAGCTCTTTGTTGCGTAGGGGGTAAAGGAGACTTGGCAAGGGAGGAAAGAGGTTTGCAGTGCACTCAATCGTGACGTGGAAGATTGTGGGCGAGCTGCCACAGTCAGGGCAACGATCTGCATAACAGTGTGGGTAGAATTTATTGAAAGAGACAAGATTAGGAAAAGTTGCGGTTTGTAACTGGCGTAATGCCACTGCTTCATCCCGCGAGGACGGCGGTGGTGCGGCGTGGGTGCGACGAATGCGTGTATAATGACGGAGTATGTCTTTATAACGGAGCAAGGGATCCCCCCACTCTGAACTAGTCGCCTCACCACGCCGAGTCGCTCGGAGGGAAATTTCTCGGGCAACCGCATGCGCGCGTTCGTTACCCGGCAGCGAGGTATGACCAGGGGTCCAGAATAAGTGGATGCGGGGAGGTGTGGTTGGTGTATTTTGCGGGATCTGTTTGAGAATTTGGTGCGCCGCTCTCGGGATGCCATGTCCTGATAGGAACGCCCGGCATGCCTGTTGCGAGGCCGTCAATATATACACTTCCTCAGGAACACGGATGGGGTATCGAATTGCAAGAGCAACAGCGAGAATTTCTCCGTAAGCGGCATTTGTTCCGCGCATTGCAGCAGAGTCTCTCAGGGATTCGGTGCCATCCAAAACTACCGAGGTATAGCCCTCTTGAGTGCGTGATGTGTCCGTGTATGAAGTGTGTGTTTCCGGGATGTTTGCAAGCATGCGGCAATCGTACACGGGCTTTGCGCCGCCCTTTAGCTCGGGGTGCATATTACGTGGCAATGGATGAATACTTAGTGCTTGGCGTATCGCTGACGACAAGATCGTTGGACGGGTTTCAGACTCAAGGGGTGGGACAGAGTATCCTAGCCGTGTGAGAAGATGGCGGCCAGTAGGAGTGAGTAGGAGGCGCTGGCGATGGCTGACCCAATGTGCCTCTAGCAGCTCGCCTAGTGTGTTATGTGTCCCTAAGGTAAGGAGACGGCATGTGGAAGTATAGTTCGAGAGGCCATGGGCCAGCTTCGTCGCTTTGCGAATCATTGCGTCTATGCGAAGTTGTTGCGCTTGGGTCAACCGCTGAAATGGGAGATGGTATGTAAGGCGGCTGATCACGCATGCCTCCACCAAGCGCAGCAGGTCCTCTTCTCGAAGGCCCGAGCGCCTGTTGGAGACCCTCCGGATCATGGCCAGAATTTGCTCAATCTGTCTGGATAGAAAGGAAACAGTGTAGTTTGACCTGCGATCCGCTTGGACGTGTAGGCCGAGGATACGAGCACGATTAACCTGTGGTATCGGTGTGCCATCCACGTGCACAGTGATAGGGGGAGTAGAGGAACGGCTCCGGGGGCGAATGATTATGAGCTCCGACTTTTCCAGAGCACATCTTAAGCCGCATTTTCTCGCGTACTCGGAAACTGTATCGACTGCTTGCTGCAGTCGGTCCTGGATGGCTCAGAACACATGCTTGCAGGGGCAAGGGTGACACGGCATCGCGGCAGTGCACTCTCTTAGAGTCACTGGAAACTCTCCCCTCATGCAGCGCCGCTACTGCGGCAGCTGGCGTTCCCATTCGACCGCCCTGCTCTGTCGAGCAGCGCTCGTGCCCGGCGGTCCGGCTCAATTGGTACGAGTGCATTGAATGGGCCGGATGTGGCGAGAAAATCTGACAATTGTCTGCTAAAGCCTAATCATTCTTTGCCACCGGAAAGGCCATGGGTATAGACGCCCATGAGCTAGGAAAAGCAAGTAAGCAAAACTAAGCAAAAACGCAAAAACGAGGTCACAGCCGAGCCAAACAACGCTTACGTATTAGTAGACGATTCTCAGAATTTCTGTAGCTTTCTTTAAAGCATAACACTGGCGTGGGCGTATATTGGTGAGACGAACAAAATTACATTTTAACGGCTGTGTAATGTAAGGATTCTTTTTAGCGCGATCGTATTCCTTCCTTATCACCCCCCATCTACGGTCGTCCGATCTCGGTTATAACGTGAGCGGAGCGCTGCTCGGCCATTGACGAAGTGCGAAAAGGAATAACATTGGAACAGAACCGTTACGTATGTTCCCGGTGAGGGGCTCGAGCGAAGCAACGACCGGCTAGAATTTGCAAGGCTTGAACCACCAATATCGCAACAACAGCAACGATCACGATGGCGACGCACAGAGAACTCTTCCTGGAAAGGCCACGCTGAGCCAAGACACAGCCGTCGTAGATAGACTCGTTATCACGGAAACCTATCGGTATGTAGCTTTCCAGCGACTGCGCTGCTCGGCGGAGTAAGACGCGCCACTTTACCCGCGTAGAAGCGGTATGTGCGCTCTCGCGAGCGGTGGGGAGGTTTTACAGGTGCCGTCGTACGAAGCGGACGAGCCGCGAAATGGGTCGGCGGCCGGGGCAAGGCCGCCGGCGCACTTTCACTGGCCGTCGCCACCGCCGAGTAATGCCATTTCTCATCGCCAAAGCTCGTGTCGCGGACCTAACAGCGATTCCAGGTTGCGTTCGAAGCGGGAGGCGAGTCACTTCTAGCCGAACGAAGGCACAGGAGACGTCGTTTGTCAAAAGCCCAGCCTCGGGAATGTCGGTGGTATCGCAGGCGTGCAGTGTTTTCCCTCCGCCGCCACTCTGCAGCATTTAGTGGAGAGGCTGCCGGTTCGGCTGTGTACGCAGCCTTCACCGTTTGCGCATACCATTTGCCCGGAAATAATTTGCCCTGCGTATCTTTACTTGGCCCCACAGATATAACGTGTCGCCAAAGCAGTGTTTTGTTGCGAGAGAAACACTCATACTGCTGACGAAATGCGCGCGACGATGCGATCACGCGCATACCGCAAGCAAGAACACGTGGACGTGGGTGCCAGTTGCTATACTGAATCTCTCATGTAGGCTTTACGTACCATTACATGTGCGCGATCCTTTGGCGCCAAGTTTTCGCTAACAACGACAAGTAGTGAGCACGCGACGTCGTTTGCCCTATACTGTTTTCTGACTGTTCGTTACGCCATGCGACAGCCGCCAGCAGACCAGTCGAGCACCTTGTTCGTCTCCTTTCACGGTGTTCGAGCCCATCCGGACATCGACAGTTTCCCAGACTTTGCGCTTCCGTTATACTGGTTAAGTCGTTCAGCCCGAAGTGTAGCGCCGGCAGTGTCAAGCTAGCTTGCGTTGCGTGCTCACTGGTGTTCGCATTCATTCACCAACGGTGCGTGCTGAACAGTGGTACACTTTGCCGGCACGGCTCATAACTTCGCGAACAGGATCCAGTTGTTGCGAGGTGGTCAATGGTGACGTCAGTGGAAACTTCCACGGTCGCGAATCGTGCACACGAACACACGTTGAGGACCGAGCCTGTACGTAGTAAGCGTGTACGAAACGGAACATCGTGATAAAAAGGGCGAGAAATCCGCGCGCTCGAAGGTCGCGCTGCTGCTGAACTGGTCTCTTGCTCACCTCGTCCCCAGCGCGAGTTGACGGCCATTCTGTGGCTGCGTATAAGATCAAGGGCCCGCGGGGGGCCTACGAGCATTTCTGCACGGGAAATTTCAGCCACCTTGCCCCGCACCGCAGCTTGCTCGGCAGTGCGAACGACTATCGCTAGCGCACTGCAACACACCCGCTGCCTGCCCAACCCAGTCTCGTTTGCCATGGCGAAAGTGGCTCTAGCGTGCGTGCTGTCTTTGCTCCTCCTCGTGACCGCCGTGTTTGCCGGTGATTTCCTTTGCGGTGAGTACACAAATGCTTCAGCATGGCCAACTGCGGAGGCGAACGCGCTCGTATTAAACGAGCAAACGAAGTGTTTGCGCGCCATTTCGGATTCGCATGAAGTGTTCCAACCATGCACGGCCATCAATTGTGAGGTATAGTGGTGGCCTACGCATGCGCACGCCGCCGTCGTACATGCTGTCAGCGGTGTTCAGCTGCTTACACCAGTGCCGCAACTTATGCACCTGGACCCGTAATCACCCAATAAAAAAAAAAACTACACCAGAACTGTTCGTAAGAGCAGGTGCCAGCCGAACGTGGTGTTGGAGATATATTATTAGGAAAATCGGTAGGACACCGGCAAACAGCTCTTACGAACAAAAGGTTTTGTGAATATGGCCGCTGATTTCACTTGTGAATGTTTCAGACGTTGAGGAGAACTTGAAAAAACGCCTTTGTAAAGCGGCATGCTAAAAAAAAAAAAAAGAGGGAGGGAGGGGGCGACCTATTTTGAGGTAGCTTAAAGTGAATCTCCGCCTCAAATGTACAACCGCGGGAATATGTACAGCCAGGGACGTTTAGTCCATTTCCTATAGCTTATGAAGGTTGATAGCTGCAGAAGACGGGCGTGGAGTAGTGGTTAGAGTGCTTTCTTTGGCTTGAAGTCGATAAACGCTTGTTCGATTCGCCACATGAGTGCACAATTTAAACAAAAAGGCATTTTATGAGAATTGTTCGAAATTTTTGCTGCTAATGGACGGACACCTGTAGTCAATTCCACAGCTCGTAACTGCTTTTTGCAGGACAACACGATAATTTTCATTCCGGCCGTATAGCGTATATGGCACACGAGAAGTGAAGTAGTGCAGAGCGCACTCCGTCGCTCAGGAAGCTGCAGGTCTTTCCAGCTCAACCGCGATCGTTCGCACTCAATTTTTTTTTTCATATATGACATTTGGCAGTGGGTTGGTTGCATGCAGCACCGTACGTTTTCTTTCAACTAAATGTGAATACACAACATTATTTTGTATATCAGTGGCGTACCCGCCGTGGTTGCTCAGTGGCTATGGTGTTGGGCTGATGCTGAGCACGAGGTCGCGGGATCGAATCCCGGCCACGGCGGCCGCATTTCGATGGGGGCGAAAACGCCCGTGTGCTTAGATTTAGGTGCACGTTAAAGAACCCCAGGTAGTCAAAATTTCCGGAGTCCCCCACTACGGCGTGCCTCATAATCAGAAAGTGGTTTTGGCACGTAAAACCCCATAATTTTTTTAATCAGTGGCGCCATCTGCCGCGGCCATTCTAAATACAGAGAAAAAATGGATTTTTCTACACTATCGTCACGGACGACGCGCATTACCCTTTTAGCCTCGAATGTATACGCAGATGATGACAAGAATGAAACATTTGGTGAACTGTCCAAAGTGTCCTGCTACAGCTTCTACAGTGGAGATTCACCACCTGTTGTGGCTCTGCCCAAGAACGAGGGTTACTCGAGAGAGCGAGCTACCAAGTTACGAACGGAGAATACAGAGTAGCTGTAGGCGTTGGCTCAAGTACGACAAGTTCGCTGAGCCGCTACTGATGTTTATGCATGAAGAGGACCTCCGCACTTTTATTTCAATAAACATCTATGCCGCAGAGCAAGCAGCACGAGAGAGAGAGAAAATAAACTTTATTGTTTGACCAGGCTTCTTTGACTTCAGCCCTAAGGTGGGTGGCCTCCTCAGTCCAAGTAGCCATGGCTCGCTGCCGCTGCCCGAGCCCTGTTCACCACCTGTAGCTGGTCTTCAGGGTCTCGCGTCCGCAGTAGAGCCTCCCAATGGTCTTCCGTATCTTCTTCTGGTTCCGCTTCTTTCTGCGCGTTATCGCCTGGTGGTGGTGATGACGGTGGTATGTCTGGGTTATTCCTGCATCCCAGCACCATGTGGCGCAGGGTGTTTGGCGTGCCCGGCGGGCAGAGCTTGCAGTCCCGCCCGTAGGTCCCCGGATACATGGCGTGCAGAAGTGTTTCATGCGGCGAAAATAAAGAAAGAAAAAGAACACTCAGACGCTCACAATACTCTATTTTATAACTTCATTCTGATGATGCACAACCATGTATAAGCTCCTAAATGTGCCGAGTAGGCGAACAAACTGCTTATTTGTTCCTAATAATCGATTTGGGCTTCTAATAAGGTATATGCTTCATGATGCGCAGTGCGAATGTGCTGATATAATCTTGACCGGGTGAGGTGGGCCTTCACCGCAGGAATTAGGAAACAACGACGAATCCGGGCATAGTGAGGATGAAAAAGAGTAGAAAAGGTTGCATTCACTTAATTGGTACAAGGATGTGACTCTCATCTGAGTCTCGAGCGCTCTTATTAACACGTGGGTCAGCACGGCCTTAAATAACCACTGGTGGTCCTGTCGTCGTCGCCGTCTTCCTGCGGAGCCTGTATTTCCCTTTTGCCCATCCTTGGTGTCAGCTCGGGGAAAAGGGGTGACGTCGTCTTGACCTTTGGTTTCTGCTTCTATCCTTTTGGGTCAGCTCGGGTAAAAGCGGGACGCCGTCTTGTTGTTTGGTTTATGCTTCTACCATTTTTGTGTCAGCTCCGGTAAAAGCGTGACGTCATCTTGACCTCCGGTCGTTTCTTCTATCCTTGTGTGTCAGCTCGGGCAAAAGCGCGACGTCGTCTTGACGTTCGGTCTCTGCTTCTAGCCTTTTATGTCAGCTCGTGGAGAACGAGGTGGCGTCGATTCGCAGAAGAGGGCAATTATGTCGACGTGGGGAAGACCGTTTGAATGCCTGTCACACCTGACTGGTCGATCATAACAGAACTTAGTGTAGTGGACGCAATAAACTATCGCCACCTTTATTTCTATGGCACGTTTATGGCTCCGCGCATTCGGACAGAGCAGTTGCTGGAATGCCTTTGAAACTAGCTCCACTTGAAGCTACCAACCTTCGTGTTCTCCCCTATTGCCGTTAAACGCGGCGGAAAACGTCCCACAGTGGACGGCTTGCTTCAAGCACCCGTCTAAACAGCGCGCTCGAGTTAAGTCGAGGACGGGGACGGTGAACCACAGAAAAGAATTAAAAAAAAGTTCTGGCCATGTGTTCCCCGTCCCTGTCCTCGTTTCACTTCACCTACACGTCGACAACGCGCCTAATTTGTGTCTCAATTTCAGCTGGTATCTTGGCAATTCATGATATCTAAAGAAAGGTGTGAAATACGTACACAAGTAGAACAAAAATGACAACGTGCACACTTGTGTCTACTAGCGTACGTGTTCGCGTGCACGCTTGCTATCAATACAATGAATCCTGACCAGCTTGCTCAACTTTCAGTCGTTCTAAGCGTTTTGACAATGGCGGCCGTCCGGACTAACAAGAATTTAACAGTTCGGCTGTCCAGACTGTTAAACAATAGCAGCCGTGCTCGGTTGGTACAGAAATGTTTCTTTAGTAACCGTCCGCGACAGTTTTGAGGGTTACATTCGCACTGCATGTTGTGATCAGGCCACTCACTTGGTTCAGACTCATGTCCGAGTATGTCCTGTTCAAACAATCCCCACAGCGGTAATCACTAGAGGCCGAATTCAGTGAGCTTTTCTTTTGTAAGAGATCTGTGCCATGTGCTCAAAATACAGTAGACTCCCGTTAAGAGGAACCTGCTTAAACCGAATTTATAGACGCGAGGAACAATGTGTATGCATGTGGTTGGTTTCCTATAGACACAATGCAAATACAAAGTTGGAAAGCAATTCAAATTCTAGTTGGCGTCGATCAAAGACAGTACCTTCCAGAGCGAGTTGGCGGTGAGAATGGTGAAGAGTCACAGCGTGCGACTCTCTATCGCCCCAGTTTTCGCGTGAGGGCAGTAGGAGGAGCGTCGGACTAATTAAATTTTTAGACTGTACTATCTTCGGGATCGACTCATTTTTAGACTGCACATGCCCACGGGAAAGGCTTTGCACAACCTTCCTGATGGGCCCACATTTTTAGACTGCACATCTTCGGGATCGGACCATAAGAGAGGCTAGAAACAGATATACTCAATACGGAAAAGTGGGGTAGGCACGTTAAGAAAGGCATCGTCTTTAAAAAAGTCCACATAACATAAACCAACCACTCGGTTAAGCAGAACTTCCGCACTGGCCACTGACGGCTGCTACTCGGCCCAGCGAGAGGCCCGGGTCGGCAGAATATAAGGAGATCCCTTTGTGAACTACCACGAGAAGCAAATGGCGTTTTTGCGGGCGCAAACTTCTAAACCAGTGTGACATGAAAAAAAAAAAACGATGAATGATAAGGTCAACAAAGCCAAACAATTCTAACAATGCACATGAACAAGCTATTTTTTAAAATTTTGCTACTTCCTCTTGATTGCTTCTCTGAACGATCATGCACTTTTCGAAGATGTGACATTTCTGCACCTGTCAAAGACACGGGGCGCGGGTGTGCTAACGTATTTGTCTTCACTGTTTGTCTTGTAATACTTGGCGCAGTTTTCGCAATGTCGTACCAACAAGCCTCGTTATTCGCGCTACTGTGGTTAGTCGAGAAGCACGGTAAATCTGCATATGGTTACGTAAGAGCAAATCGTCAAACACGGCAGCCACCTCAAGCGTCAAGCAAGATGAACGAGGCACGACCTCGTTAGTCGCTGTCTCCAAAGAAGAGCGATATCGCTATGTCCAACACAACCTTTTTCTTTCGGCCAACATATCCGACCATTATTTATTTATTTAGTTAGTTAGTTAGTTAGTTAGTTAGTTAGTTATTTAGTTAGTTAGTTATGATACCCTCAAGGTACATTGTACATTACAGAGGGGAGGGGCATAAGCAAAAGAAAAAAAATGGTGACACTTATGGCATTACAGTGCAAAACAAAACAAAGACACTTAAACATAAATACAAAGAATAAAGGAACTCAACAGGCACATGCTAATATAAAAATCTAAACATAAAAGCACCATAATACAAATCGCAACATTGACTTGTTAGGGCATAATAACTAAATTATATTTTCTATTGTGGTCCTAAAAAGGACAGGAGCTGTTATGGCCACTAAGGATGGTGACAAGTTATTCTATTATTTGCATGTTTTAGGAAACAATTAATGCGAGTACGAGACTGGTGTTACAAGGAGGTATGGTGACTTTTCGGGGACGGTTCAAGCGGGAAGAAATAAGTGACTCCAGCTGAATCCAACGTGAACGCAGGGTGCTGTTTTGGTAGAAAAGTTTATGAAAAAGTGAAAGACGGGATAGTTTTTTTCGAGGGCAGGCGCAAAATGGGGGAGCTTCATTTCTGTTACACTGGCGGTCCTGTGGTCGTTATTTAGGATGAATCTAGCTGAGCGATTTTGCACGGCTTCATGGCATTATATTATATCCCAGATGTACGTCCCAGATGGATCCCAGATGGATGCTGCAAATTGAAGCTGTGGACGAACATAGGTGGTGTAAAAAATCAGTTTCATTGATGAGGGCGCTAAAGAGAAGTTCCGGCGAAAGTATCCAAGTGTGCAAAAAAGCTTTTGATGTTATATGTTCTATGTGCAAATTCCAAGAAAGGTTATTATTAATGTGAACACCAAGGTAACGATGAGAAGTTACTGTTTGCAGTGGGACAGATAATAAGTAGAGCAGGTCAAGTCATTACGAGAAACTGTCATTGATTTGCACTTACTTGTATTTAATTACATCTTCCAAATACTACGACACCAGTCAGTGATGCTATCAGGGTCAGTTTGAAGGGCTGTAATCTCGGCATCATTAGAAATTTTACGCTACAGCACATAATCATCGGCAAACAGACATACATTAGAAGAAACGTAAGTAGCTAGGTGAGTTTATATATATATATATATATATATATATATATATATTAGAAACCACAAGGAGCCCAGCATTGATCATTGAGGCACACCTATTCCATCTGGTGCCGAAGGGGAGCAGACATCTTTAGCAAAGACGAACTGAACACGAGAGGTAAGGAAAGCGTGTATCCAGGTAAATATGGCGGGATCAATATTAGGCACACTAAGTTTATGTAATAGCAGCGAATGGCTTACCTTGTCAAATGCTTTAGCGAAGTCTAAAAATATGCAGTGAGTTACAAAATCAATGCCTAAATATGCATGCACGTCGTTAGTGAATGACAGGAGCTGAGTATCACATGAAAAATATTTGCAGAATCCGTGTTGTGTGGGAGTGAAAAAGTTGCTGGACTACAGAAAATTAATTAGATGTGTGAAGGTAATGTGCTCTATTATTTTGCAGGGTACGGATGTAAGGGACACCGGCCTGTAAGTGTTAGGATGTTGAGTTTCCCCGGACTTGTGGATCCGAATTACTTTGCTTGTCTTCCAGTCTGTGGGAAAGTGTTCCAGAATGATACGATTGCGAAAAAATACATTCAAGACTGATGGAACAGTATTCAACCGTGTTACGCAAGAATTTAGTATTTATTTGGTCAACACCATAAGACTTTAGTTTTAAATTCTGGACGATTGCATTTATTGCCGTCGCGCTAAATACAATAGGATCCATTAAATAATAGTGATAAGGACATAGCACAGGATGCTCACCACTGAAGTCTGATGATGAAAAAGAATTAACAAACGAATCATTTAGCATGTTGGCGCAGACGTCGCTGTCCACAGGGTCCCCAGATGAGGTTGATGGTAAGATTTTATTTTCACTATTTCCTCTTACAATATTCCAGAAACGCTTAGGATTGGATTTCAGTAAATTTGCAAGAGTATAGTGTTGAAGAAGGACATTTTATTAGTTCTTAAAGCATACAGGTAGCTGTTCGTAGCATATCTGTCTGCAAGCCATCGAGAGGCTTTACGACATCGCTTCGCAACACGAAATAAACGTTTCTTCTTGTTAGAAAGTTGATTTAAGTAGCGGTCATATATGGCGTTATTGTGTAGACGCGTCGAGAAGGAACATGCTCATCAATTAATTCTGAAACTTTATTTTTGAAGCTGCGCCAGTTTTCTTCAACTGAGCGATGACGAAACTGCAGCAAAAAGTATCTAGAAAACAACAGAGAGCTTTGTTAATGGCGGGAAAGTTAGCTTTGTTACAATCTCTGATGGTCTTTAGACGCCTGCGTTGCGATGGACGTTTTAACGTTATCGTGAAATTCAAGGCATCATGGTCACTCATACCAGGAAGGTACGTAACTGGTGAAATGTTATCAACTGATGACGTCAGAATCAACTGAAGCAACGAGAAAGTATGTGTAGCGTGTGGGTCGGACGACAATTTGTGTAAGATCGTAGTCACATCAAACTGCGATAAATTTATTTGATTCCGGTGTTGATGAATTAGGGAAGGGACGAGTGTGCGTCCATGGGATGTTTGGAAAATTGAAATCTTCCATTAAAAGTATCTGCATACCTGGATACCGAATTACAATCTGATCTAGGCAGTCATGCAGACTGTCGCAAAAAAAAAAAAAACTTAGCGCTTATGGGTGGCCTACAGCAGACACCAATGATTATCCTTTTAAACTTAATGTCAGGCAACACCAAGTAATTTCCATTTCACAGATAATAGGCACACTGACACACTCAATGC
Organism: Dermacentor variabilis; assembly: GCF_050947875.1. Taxonomy (NCBI): domain Eukaryota; kingdom Metazoa; phylum Arthropoda; class Arachnida; order Ixodida; family Ixodidae; genus Dermacentor; species Dermacentor variabilis. The sequence continues at coordinate 118,774,798 of NC_134568.1, read as the reverse complement.
ACTTCTTGACAGCAAGCAAAACACCACCGCCGATTCTGTTGCTACGATCATTGCGAAAAAACAGCATAATTGGTAAAACGATGAAACAGCTCAGAATTCGCTATTTTGTTGCTCAGCCATGCTTCCATCAGTGCGATGAGAGAAAGAGAGAGGGATATAAGGAAGGCAGGGATGTTAACCACTCAAGAGTCTGGTTGCCTACCCTACGCTGGGGAAGGGAGAAGGTTAAGAGAGAGAAGGAAGAGAGAGAGAGAGAGGGTATAAAGACGTGCATGGATAGTACTTGAGTCAAAGCCGCTCGTGCGAACCATGCGTTCTCAGAGAGTACAAAAGTGCCTTCACTGCCTTCTGAGTCGATGATTGGTGGGGACGGTGCTCTAGTACTCTCTGTTCACTCAGAGGACGATCATCCAGTTTCCTCAATCATTTGGACAAAGATTGTCTTTGTGCTTGAAATTGAGGACAGTGGCACAATAAGTGTTCAGTGTTCTTCTCGCGTCCGCAAACATAACATCCAGGACTATCAGCCATTCCAATTAGTGCTGAGTAAGCTTTCGTGAAGGCAACTCCCAGCCACAACCGACACGGAAGAGACGCACCGACGCGAAGCGTCAGTGCGATGATGTCAGCGGAACAGTGATTAATAATAACATGTAACTCGTCTTGTTTCAAAAAAGTATTTTAGCAAAGAAAACAGAGTACTCATATGACTTAGAGCAACCTCCCCTCTCGGTTTCCTATGGTATTGCCGAAAGAACGCGACCGGACCGCAATGCTCGATCAGCGTTCTGAGAACTGTCGGAGGTTTGAATTTCGCGTGCAGTGCCTTCTGTTTCGCTGTATTCAACCATTTGCCATCAACGAGCAGTTTCTTGTACCTCAATGTAAGTGGCAACTTCTTCCCTTTACCATCTTGAATTAGGATTTTCCTTAGGTTTCGTGTCGCTGTAAAATAGCCCTCAGTCATACATACGTTTGGTTCCTTCAATAGAACCTTCTCTGAGAGCACCAGTTCTTTAGTTTTGTACTTTTCAAACTTAACGATTAGTGGACGCGTTTTCGCCGTGTGAAACTGACCTATTCTATGTGCGCGGGTAATACTGTCTGGAGAAATATTAAGCTGTAGTTTATTATTTATTACCTCAAGCACTTTTTCTTCTGTCTGCGATGGCGTTTCACCGGCGACATCCGACAGTCCATAAAAAAAATTTTGGAAGATGCTTAGAGTGGAACGCGATAGCATTCAAAGATCCCTGACTGCTTCTCACGCTTCCCGGCAACTGGAGCGTATGTAACCGTAATGTTTGTCGGGAAACGCTGGCCGTGAACGCTATGCACGAAGGCGAGCTTTGTGGTGGAAGCACGGCCTCTTGCGTGGGCCGTGATGCGGCGGAGGAGAGCGCCAGCTGCAGGTATTGGATGGATGGATGGATGGATGGATGGATGAATGGATGTTATCAGCGTCCCCTTTGGACCGGGGCGGTGGTTTGCGCCACCAAGCTCTTGCTATTATACTGCATATTGTCCTACCTAAGTTAAAGAAAGAAAAAGGAAAAAAAAAACACGATGAATTCCCATAACCAAAATTTCTGACCCCCTATTGTGAACTTTGTTTTTGTACGTCTCCGTTTTTTGTCGTTTCCCTACTTCCACCTATCTTCCAATCGCCTCTTGCTAATCTCTATTGCGGATATGTTTACTTTCTCCCTGCTCTCGCTGAACCCAAGGGTTTCGAGGAGGCCAGTGGTGCCTAAATCGACCGCTGGACAGATATCTTCACATTCTAATAAAACATGCCTCTTCCTTCTGACATCTGGCTTTACAGGTGCGTGTTCTAAGGCATCCTGATCTCGCTTCAAAGCTTCCCTTTGAGTTATCATAAATGAATATTACCGCTGCAGTCCGTGGACTGCAGCGGTGGCGTAGAGGTAGAACACTCGCCTCGCGTGCAAGAGGTCCGTGGTTCGAATCCCGGTGCCGCGCAATTCTCCACCGGATTAAAAAAAAAACCGCGTGTTGATAAAATTGCATAAACGGGCCTGGAGGGTGGCCTGATGCCGGTGACCAGAACCGGTAACGCACTCCCTCACCAGAGCAGGATAGGCCACCCTGGTGCAGTACTTGGCCACAACCTCCTATATGAACACGACAATCAAACCCCGGCCCTCAGTCCCCAGCAGCTGCGAAGCAACTGACCACGGCGGCGGTCAGACCTGCGACGCAGCAGAGGGTGCTAAGAATCCCTGGCTCTGGACAGGCCGCCATTGGAATATAAACCTGGCAACGTTTAACGCTAGAACGCTATCTAGTGAGGCGAGTCTAAGTTCTATTGGAGGAATTAGAGGGCAGTAAATGGGATATAATAGGGTTCAGTGAAGTTAGGAGGCCAAAAGAAGCATATACAGTGCGTCCTGTGCTACCGGGGCTTAGCGGAGAGAGGGGAACTAGAAGTTGGATTCCTGATTAAAAAAGAATATTGCTGGTAACATACAGGAATTCTATAGCATTAACGAGAGGGTGGCAGGTGACAAAATCCCAATAAAGAAAGGCGTCAGGCAGGGAGATACGATCTCTCCAATGCTTTTCACATCGTGTTTACAGGAGGTATTCAGAGACCTTGATTGGGAAGAATTGGGGATAAGAGTTAATGGAGAATAGCTTAGTAACTTGCGATTCGCTGATGATATTGCCTTGCTTAGTAACTCAGGGGACCAACTGCAATGCATGCTCACTGACCTGGAGAGGCAAAGCCGAAGGGTGGGTCTAAAAATTAACCTGCAGAAAACTAAAGTAATGTTTAACAGTCTCGGAAGAGAACAGCAGTTTACGATAGGTAGCGAGGCACTGGAAGTGGTAAGGAAATACATGTACTTAGGACAGGTCGTGACTGCGGATCCGGACCATGAGACTGAAATAATCAGAAGAATAAGAATGGGCTGGGGTGCGTTTGGCAGGCATTCTCAGATCATGAACAGCAGATTGCCATTATCCGTCAAGAGAAAAGTTTATAACAGCTGTGTCTTACCAGTACTCACGTACGGGGCAGAAACCTGGAGGCTTACGAAAAGGGCTCTACTTAAATTGAGGACGACGCAGCGAGCTATGGAAAGAAGAATGATAGGTGTAACGTTAAGGGATAAGAAAAGAGCAGATTGGGTGAGGGAACAAACGCGAGTTAATGATATCTTAGTTGAAATCAAGAAAAAGAAATGGGCATGGGCAGGACACGTAATGAGGAGGGAAGATAACCGATGGTCATTAAGAGTTTCGGAATGGATTCCAAGGGAAGGGAAGCGTAGCAAAGGGCAGCAGAAAGTTAGGTGGGCGGATGAGATTAAGAAGTTTGCAGGGACAACATTGCCACAATTAGTACATGACCGGGGTAGTTGGAGAAGTATGGGAGAGGCCTTTGCCCTGCAGTGGGCGTAACAAGGCTGATGATGATGATGAAATTGTTTATTTCCTGATTTCGTTTTTTCCTCTTTAGTAGTTACTCATGACAGGTTTCTTTTCCATTGCCGCCACCAATGAGATTATTTCAGCTTGACGTTCTTTGTTGCTATTGCAAGGAACCGGGAGCGCCGCTCCGTGGCCCCCAAGACACCCATCGCGACGGCGCGAGCAAAATGGCGGACGCCGCTGCAAGTCTGTGAACGCCGTCGCCGGTGTGCGTGTGTGAAGGGGTTTCTTTGAGTTTTCGCGTAACATAATTATAGTGTCTCGTATAGTCAAATTACAATCCGAGAGCTATCATGTGTGTTGGTTGTGTGCAAATCGCAGTTTACGATTTTTTTCTACGTATTTCAGCTTAAAAAAATCACATCGAAGGCCTGTGTATACGTGGTTTGAAAAATATTTTTGCCGTGTAAAACGCAAAAACGTTTTTCTGAGATAACCCGTGGACCGATTTTAATTAAATTTGTTGCATTTGAGAGAGCAAGTTAAATTCTAGTGACTGATGGAAGCGCAATTTCGATTTAGGGCCCGACTTTCGTGAAAAAGATTTTCAAACATTCGAAAGCTTTAAAAAGAAAGAAGCACGAAATTTACAAATTAATAGCTCTGTATCAAGAACAGATATCGCGGTTCTGTAAACGGCATCCACTAGATCATTGAAAGCGGACAAATTTGATATGTCATTTTACATCTTACCTGAATTCGTTAGGTTGTGTACAAGGGTTCTGCAAAAGTTGTATTTTCATATTGCTACCTATCTTGAGATTCATGTGTAACATATAAATATTGTCCGCTTTAGATGTACTGTTAGATGCAATCAACATAAGTGTGATATCATTTTTCATTCTTGAGTTGCAGAGTTGTAAACTTGATAGTTTCGTTTTCAAATTTTTTTTCAATTTTTGCCGCTTCTTAATAGAAAATTGACGAGCTAACTCAAAAATTCGAAACCAACAGTCACTATATTTTTCGTTTTTCTTTTGAATACAACAAACCTCGCCAAATTTGGTGCAGTGCCTCCCCCCCCCCCTTGCCGAGAAAAACGAATTCTCCTTTTACATGTATTTAGATAGGAGCACCAAGCTAAAGCTTCCTCTTCACCCTTTCGCGTTAAAACAAATTATCACGACGGAACTGATCTTCCGCATCGTCGAGCTGGGCCGTTAGTGCGCATGCGTCTTTTTCTACATGGTGTATACTTTCATGTAGTTCCTTTGACTCCCGTTGCCACTGATCCAGCGCAGTAGTTTGATTCTAAACTTTTTGCAATCTTGCTTTTATGTCGAATATCGTCTGCGAAACAGTCTGCTGTTCTTTTAATTCACATACTGTTGCTGACATAGATTGTTACATTTTTTTAATTATGTGGTTTTACGTGCCAAAACCACTTTCTTATTATGAGGCACGCCGTAGTGGAGGACTCCGGAAATTTCGACCACCTGGGGTTCTTTAACATGCACCTAAATCTAAGTACACAGGTGTTTTCGCCCCCATCGAAATGCGGCCGCCGTGGCCGGGATTCGATCCCGCGACCTTGTGCTCAGCAGCCTAACACCACAGCCAATGAGCGACCGCGGCGGGTAGATTGTTACATTGATTCCATTCTGATAATGTTTGTTAAGATCACGAACTGTTTTCAAGACTTCCTCAAGTGCATCAGAAGGCTGCTTGTTAGGACCAGGGTTACTCACAACGTTGCTGCAAAGAAGCAAAAGCAAAGAAACAAATTGGTCAACCAAAATGTCAGGGCACGGAAGCACGTCTAAAGAAGGATAATTGGATTTGAAGCAATGATATGGTGACTTAGAGAAATAACTAACCTGCGCAGCAAGAAGAAAACGCGTAAAGCCCAGACTAAACGTACGCATGCGGACGCGCGCGAGCTCGCGTCTACGCGCCTTGCACCTGCCACGCCTCGCGAGAAATGGTGGTTTACATCCACAAAGACGTGCTTTCACGCGCGCGATCAACGTTACTAGACCCTGTCTAGTAACGTGCGACAGCACGCGTTCGCTGGCTCACTCATAGACGGCTTGGAAGAAGCCACTTCGTACTTTGTTATTGACAGCGTTTTAAAATGCTTCGACATCTATAAACGTCATATCTTTAGAGCTGTTAGATTAGCGCAAAAAAAGGAAAGATTAAGCACTTTCTTGCATGATAGTAATCTGCTTTACTGAGAGTTGAATGTACCGCGCCGTAGGTGCGTAGCCAGGCGCGCCGACGCGAGGCAGTCCAAGGTCCAAGCGCGCTATAACAGAGAGCCAGCTGTTCACCGAGTTCGCGCCCATCGCGCCGCTTTTCGACGCGTACGAGCCGTGCCGCACTGTCTGCGCATGCGTGGGCGCACGGATACGAGCTTACGCGCGTCCGCAAGCATGTACGTGCGGTGTAGGCTTAAGCTTTTCATGCTTGTTCCAATCGTGCCTCCGTGCCCACGGACGAGGGACTGCTCGGCGCTGGGTTTTACTTGTTCTGTGCCTGGTGACGTCGAAGATGTGGCGGCTGCGAAGTGATGAAAGTCTGTCAGACGATGCTAGTCCACGTGATGTGCTTGCGTTCCATTGACGCCGGCAGGATGACAGATGTCGTTGGTGCCGCTTCGCTGTCTCCGTTGTCGGCAGAAAAATTGCGAAGGAAGTAACCCTTCTGAAGTAACCACGTTCTTCAGGCGCGGGAGCGCAGGTGTGCATGGCCAACCACGACTACGCCGAAGAGGAGGGATTGGTGTGACATTACCGCAGGCGGTCGCAGAACCTCAGTCTCAGTGATGCTGACTTTTATAATCTCGACTTCACGCACACTCGTAGTTCGGCAGAACGTTGCCCGCAGCCCCAACACTTGTTCGCAAGAGCGGTCGTGTTAATTTAGCGAGGAACGGGGGTAAACAGAGATGTGCAAAAATAACTTTGCCTTCCTAGATGGAGCCATGGAGCGTAGAAAGAGAAATCGAAATACGGGGCAAAATTACTGCGAAGCGTGTTGCACCGACAGGAAGGTTGAGTATGCTGGCGGGTCAGTCAGCAAAAGTTAAAAAAAGAAAGGTAGGAAAGAAAAAGTACTCTTAGCAGACATATGCGACTTTTCAGAATAATTTATCAAGGACCAGCGAATATGTCCAACTTTCCCGCGAAAGAGAGTCATGCCACTGTAACGCACCGTGTCCTTCGGACATGCTTCATTCCCGCAATCACGCAGAAAAACTCCTCCTGCAACTCCGCTTAACCATGGCCAATAACCCGAAAAGCTCCGAGCTTGAAGTGTGGCAATGGAACTGTAGGGGGTTCCGAAAAAAGAAAGCACACCTCCAGCAGCTTCTAGCCTCCTCTTCTAATCTCCCAGCTGTCATTGCGCTTCAGGAAACTCACGGACTAATCAGCTTCCCAGGTTACAATGTCTATAGACCAATAAGGTCTCCCGGCCCGATACGCCAATTCTTACGCTAAAGCACCTCACTGCCAATCACACCCAATTCGGCAGCGTCGATATAGAGCATGATTTTCTAGAAATTATTCCTCGCAAAAATAATGCATCTGGCCTTTACATTTTCAATATCTATATTCGTCCACAAGACAAACATCACCGCTTTGACTGCCCTTTTCGCACAAGCTATTGCCGCTGCCACCAACCACCCCCTCCTAATTCTTGGCGATTTCAACGCACCCAACCAGTTGTGGGGTCACTCCGTTTCTACTCCTAAGGGCAGAGCCCTATGGATCCACATACAAGACCACAGACTCACATTACATAAAGGCATCGATGCACCAACCAGGCTAGGCAACAGCGTAGCTAAGGACACCTCCCCCGATCTTGCGCTTACATACAGAAGCCAACACGTCACATGACACAACTCACAAGTTAACCTCGGTAGCGACCATTACATCATTACCATCACAGTACAATTCAAATACAAACCCTTTGCACCCAAACCCCTCAGCCTTACCAATTGGGACAATTTTTGAGAGGCCCGCTAGATATCAGCTCCCACAAACATTCAAGACATTTCAGAATGGGTTCCGCAACTACACTCAGACGCCCAGACGCACACTACCACTCTGCCCCCTGAAACCGCTCTCACTGCGGTTGATTCCAGGCTTCTACACATGTGGGAAGCCAAACAGTCTCTTCTCAAACGGTGGAAGAGGCAACGGTACAACCGAAAAATAAGGCTCAGAATTACCAAATCAGACCTCCAGATCCAGGAGTACGCCACACAACTGGCCTGCCAGCAGTGGGGCCAGGTATGTGAAAGCATGCATGACAACCTCAATAACAAGCGCACATGGCAACTCTTGCGACACTTATTAGACCCTACCACATCGCGCACACAGTACAACCACAGCATAAACAAACTGCTACATGCACACAAAAACAATCTCAACAGACTCTTCGACGACCTCCGCCATAAACATCTGCCTCCCGCTCAGAAGTATGACATGCCAAAATATACAGGCGAACCCAACAAGCTACTAAGCACCGCTATGACAAAAGCAGAGGTTCGCCATGCCCTCGCCACCCTGCGCACAATGTCAGCACCAGGCCCCGACCTTATTAACAACAAAATACTCCGCAATCTAGCCGACAACTCCGTTACAACCATCACGGCGTACTTCAATCACTGCTTTGACACTGACACCCTCCCTAGTTCGTGGAAAGATGCCAGGGTAATTTTTACCCCAAAGCCAAACAAACCACTCAACATTTCTAATCTCAGGCCTATATCACTAACCTCTTGTCTAGGTAAAACACTCGAACACGTCATCCTCAACCGACTTAGTAAACACATGGAAGACAACAATCTTTATCCATCAGAAATGGTAGGTTTTCGAAAATCTCTCTCATGCCAAGATATCATGCTTCGAATGAAGCATGACATCATTACACGCAATAGCAGTCTAGATACGCAAGCAATTCTCAGTATAGACCTCCACGGAGCCTTCAATAACGTTTCACATTCCGCCATCCTCCGAGAGTTTAATCGCATCGGGGTTGGCGGAAAGACGTATGATTACATACGTGCCTTCTTAGCCAACCGTACCGCAACCATACACATAGGCACAGAGCAATCCCCTTCGTACATTTTAGGTAGCTACGGCACGCCCCAAGGCTCAGTGCTCTCCCCTTTTCTTTTTAATCTTTCTATGATGCCGATGGCGCGAGCATTGCGATCTATTCGTTATCTCAAGTTTTCTCTCTACACCGACGATATCACTCTTTGGACAACTGGCGGCTCCGATGGAGAGATTCAAGACACTCTACAGGCCGCAGCAGACGCCGTCGTGGCTCATGCAGGGGCTATGAATCTCACATGCTCCCCTCAAATATCCGAGCTACTTCTGCCATCCCACCGGGGAGCCGAAAAACACATGTCTAGTATACAGGTCATCCTAAACCACATCCCTGTTACAAGAGTGGACAGGCTCCGGGTGCTCGGTTTACACATTCAAAGCAACATGCTCAACACATATACCCTACATACACTCCAAACCGCAGTCGATCACACCCTGCGCCTTCTAGGGCGAGTCTCCAATAAACATGGGGGACTAAAGGAGGAACTTCTCCACTTGATCCAGGTCTTCGTTATCAGTAAGATTACAGTCGCAACACCATATCTACATTTCCTTAAATCAGAATCAGATAAAATCGACACTATTTTACGCAAAATATATAAATTCGCTCTGGGGGTCCCCATACGTACTTCCACTGAAATGCTAATACTTACTGGCACCTTCAACACACTTACTGAACTCACAGAAGCCCACCTCACATCCCAATATAGCAGACTTTCTAACACCGCAACAGGTCGACACATTCTACAAACTCTTTCTATCACTCCGGCACCCATCGTCAAGATTAAATACACTATTCCACATCACATACACGAGAACCTCTGCATTTCCCCCACTTCCTAAACTCATGCACCCTGTGCACCACAAACAGCGCTGGAGGCAGCGAGCAAGGGCTCTCCAAAAACAATTCTCCACCTCAAAAGACGTGCTCTATGTTGATGCCGCCGAATATGGGAACAGAAATTATTATGCAATATCAGTCATTAACTCTCACGGCCAGGTCGCTGCGGCCGCCTCCATTTCTGGCTCTTCCTCGGAGGAGGCGGAGGAAGCGGCCATAGCCCTGGCCCTCACAATCCCAAATTCATCAGTTATCGTTAGCGACTCCAAAGCAGCCATACATCGGAGCGGGCAGGGTCTCTAAGCCAGCTCTTTCCCTCCTCTTGGCCCATCCTTTCCAACAAACTGTGGCATTAATCTGGACTCCCGCGCATGCGGGCCTTGCCGGAAACGAGTCGGCTCATGCCAGTGCCCGAGGATTTACAGTCAGGGCTTAGGCATCAGATGTGTCCGACCTCGCCACGGAGGAGGCGCCGTTTACAGCGCGGGATTGACTTATTACCTACCGCGACATCTGCACACACTACCGATTAGACCGTTTAATCTTTCTGCCACTCATCATCATCATCATTTATTGAACCCTTAAGGACCCTTTACAGGGTATTACATAAGGGGGGGGGGGAGTCATAGATATACATAAGTCAAAGATGTTACATCAAGAATGAATTGAAATAACGCAGGTTAAGTAATGCAGCAAGACAAAATAGGAGTACGGGCGACTTCAAATGCAACAACACTTGGAATGAAAAGAGAAATCGTTCAATTGTAGTTTCCAAAATGTGAAAGCAACCGGTCTTTAAATTCTTCAGGACCATGCTCCCTGGCAATCGCATCTGGGAGTGCACTCCATTCCTGGATTGCTGTGGGTAAAAATGATTTATTGAAGGCAGAAGTTGATCCAGACAGGTGCTGTAAATTGAGTGAATTGAACAGGCGTCGTGACGAACGTGCTGGTGGTAGAAGAAGTGATTCGCGCAGATGTTGAAAACGGTGGTACAACTTGTGAAATAAGCATAGACGTGCTATCTTGCGTCGATAGACCAATGTGGCTAAATTGAGCGATGACTTAATACTACTGATACTAGTTTTGTAATCATATTTTGAAGATATGAATCGAGCAGCACGGTTCTGGACCGATTCTATTGCATTGATTAGATATATTTGATGTGGACACCAAATCGCGGAAGCGTATTCAAGTTTTGTTCGAACAAAAGTTTCGTACGCCAGTTTATGGACGGAAGGAGGTGACAACGATAATGTTCTTCTGATGAAGCCTAGTGTTTTAGAGCTGTCGGCGATCAGTTTCGTGATGTGTTCCGACCAGTTGAGATTGCTAGCGATTGGGATACCGAGGTAGCGATACGTTTGTACTTGCGAGATGTTGACTGTGCGTAATGAGTACTCATGGGTGATGTTAGTGTGCTTGCGGGAAATTCGAATAAACTTGCATTTAGAAATGTTAAGCTGCATCAACCATTTGGTACACCAGGGGTGCGATCGGAGATGGTTGTTCGGCGCATTCGTTCGGTTACCGGCGCGCGCGATTGGCCTACTCCGAGCCGACGTCGCCAGCCGCGGGGCGCCGCCCCGTTTTTGGTGACGTCAAAATGACGACACGCTCCTGTCAATCATCCGCCTACCGAGCATTTCGTCCGAACGCGACGGGAGTTGAGAAGTTTGGAGCGATCATACGGCTTCGCATGGCGCGTCTGGTGGATTGGATTGGATCCAACAGGCGGCCTTTTCGGCTGGGGAATCGCACGTTTGAATCGAATCCATAGTTTAATTCTAGAAAATGGCGCTTCCGTTGGAAACTTAGGTTGTTGCGTTGGCGTTTCTAGAGGAAGGAGGAGAGCGGGTGGCGGTGCGAAACGCGCTTGAAGAAATGGCAGAAAGTGAATTCCGGCGTCGTTTTTGTTTCTCGAAACAAATAATTAGTTGGTTGTACAGAGAAATCGACAACATCATCGGTGCCAGCGAGCCACTGGGATGTTGTCGCTGCCTCTTGAAAAGTGCGCCACTCTTCCCGTCGTTTTTTTTGTTTCTTTTTCCTTCTCGCTGTGCGCGACACCACCTAGGGACGACGCAAAGAACCTAATAGTTATAAATTGCAGTAGTCACACGTACTACTATTTGAAAACGTGTTTGGGCTTGAGAAAAAAAAATACATTTTTTTAGATAAAGATTTCATTCAATTGGAAGACGAGAAACATTTGGCTTTGTAGTATACTGTTTGCAAGCAGACGACAAACGACGGAGGTAAACTTCCGGGGAGGTCACCGCTTCCTGATTGGCTGCTCTCTCCGCCCCGCTGTCGCAAGTTTTGCATACTGGAACTTTGTGACGTTGCAGCAACTGAACAGAACGCGTATCGAACAAAATATCTCCGATCGCGCCCCAGTTATCTATTAAATGCAGGTCGTTCTGAAGAAGGACCTGGTCAGACTCAGTAGAAATTCGACGATAAAGGACACAGTTGTCCCCGAAGAGACGTATGGATGATGAAATGCCGCAAGGGAGGTCATTAATGTAGATGAGAAAGAGAAGGGGACCAAGGACTGATCCTTGTGGAACTCCAGAAAATACCTTGCTTGAGGCTGAAGAACATCCACCTATAACAGTGTACTGAAGGCGGTCGGTGAGGAAGCATTTAATCCAGGCTAGAATTTGCGGGTGTAGGCTGACAGAAGAGAGTTTGCAGATTAGTCGTAGATGGGGAACACGATCGAATGCATTTGAGAAGTCTAAGGATATTACATCAGTTTGAAATAATGAATCTAGGTTTAAATGAAGCTCGGTGGTAAATTCAAAAATTTGCGTTTCGCAAGAAAGACTAGACCTGAAGCCGTGTTGATTGGCGAAAAAGAACCCGTTGTTATCAAGGTGTAGGGCGACTTGAGAATAAATTATATGTTCCATTAGTTTGCATGCAATGCATGTTAAAGAGATTGGACGATAATTTGAAGGATCTGACCGGTTACCACTTTTGAATACTGGAACTACTTTGCTGACCTTCCAGTCATCTGGAAGCGCGCCTTCATTGAGGGATGAATAGGAGTATATAATAGAAGTATGGGCAAATCCCCGCGCAGCTAGGTGTGAAGTTCTGGGGCTACAGCTGCAGACTCGCCCCTTTCCCTCCCCTTACCTCCTCCACCGCATTCATCCCTCCATTTACCTTTCTCCCTCTTGTAAATTCTGCGTCTCTCCCAAAGGACACTTAAACCACATCATGTGGTGGTGCCCTAATCACCCCCTTTCCTCAAGCAATTAATATTTAGTGAGGAGCAGTGGGAGGCTGCCTTGCACAGCTCGAGGCCCGACCTTCAGGAGGCCATACTGAAGTGGGCTGAGAGGATAGAGGAGCCCTACTTCAAGTAGTTCCTCCCCCCACCATCTATTCCGTTGCCCCCTTCCCTTTAAAGAGGGACAAATAAAGTTTCTCATCCTCCTGCATGCCGCCGCTGATGGCACCCCGCTTTCATTAACGCTGTGGGGATGCGCGACTCTCACGCGTCCCCTGATATCTTGTTTTCCCGCATAGCTCCTGCAGTGCGGCTTCGCCGCGGGGCCTGGCGCCCGCGGCGGTCGGAGTGGTACAAGCGCAGTGCGAGAGATGGCGCGAGTGTTGCGCTGCTCCGGGGTTACTTGGGTGCGGTAAAGACAAGGCTCTTTGGTTCGGGAAAGCAAGCAGTGCGGACGTGCCGTGCCGCGCGTGCGCCGATCCAAGCTTCTGCGAGACTGTCTCGCGTGGCCGCCTTCGAACGCGCCACCGTTCGCGTGACCGTACACGCGAACGACAAGGCCTTGGGATCCAGCGTGGGGCGAACATATTCGCTCGCTATCCGGTCGCGATGAGTCGGACTTCTAGATTTGTCGCGCGCCCATCGGCATGTTTTGTGGATAGCAACTCGGCTAGCAGGCATTGATCTATGAAAGGTGCAATAAATGCCCTTGTGATTGTTTGCACTACTGTGTTGTCGTTCCTTTGTCCCAAGAGCACGGGAGGAGAACTCCACAACGCGCTTAATTGTATATTGTCACGTGGTGGTGACGTTGAAGAACACAGTAGCAATACTGTGAAAGATAAAACTAACTTTTATTGGCGAACCTGTGCCCACAAAAACAGGCTACACTCAAAGCGCAACGATAGCGGCGAACACGGTCGGCGATCGTCGAAAATCTGATCAGCGGGTCAAGCGCGTCCGCTTTTATACATCAGTCGTCGAATGTTCCAGACTAATCGTTGGGACCCGCGTGCCTTCCACAAAGTTCTACACCATTCGCGTCAGGCGATGAAATCAGATAACACAAGGTTCGGCGACAACAGACAGCGGATAGAAGCATCGATAACTTTCCGGAAACTTCGCATACATGCAGGCGCGTCCAGCGCTGTGCGAATAACATTTGTTAGGCGGCGAAACGTGGTCGCCCGGTAAAGATAAGTACACGTGTCAATATACTGCCAAATTTATAAAGCAATTTTCAGTGGTTTCATTGGCTCGTAGAGAGACTAGGCTATAACTGCTCTAAGGTTTAGCCCTCTACTTTGTGCACTATTTTAAAATTATTTGTATTATTTATAAGGCGTTCTAGAGGTCCCCGCAATGATTTGAAAATTTCAGTACTTATCCTGTCGATCTACTACTTGAAGTTTTCTCGAAGATGCTGTAAAACATCTTCCGTATCCTGCAAATTTTCACCCTGATCTGACTGGCAAAATGTAACGCTGCATTATAGCTACAAAACTTCCCGGTCCGTAGGACGACGTGTCAGAAAGGTGGCTGCTCGCGGCGTGTTTCAACTTGGGAGAGAGAGAGAGAGAGAGCAAGGACAGGAAAGGCAGGGAGGTCAACCAGAAGAGCATCCGGTTTGAGCCGGTGCACTTCAAGTATTGCACTAATGCACGATTCGCCTTTCGTGCTAGTGACGGGTGTGGCCACAGTCCGAGTATCTTTGACTCGGTGAACGGTCTTAAGTCCAATCGGTGTAAAGTTTCCCGCAGAGAGAGGCGTTAATTGTACATCGTAGCGGGGGCACGTACACAATAGGTGCTCGATGGTCTCCTCGCAACCACAGGAATCGCACATCGGGCTCTCGACCATTCCCAAACGATAGGAGTATGATTTAGTGAACGCTACTCCCAGCCACAAGCGTTAGAGCAAGGTTGCTTCGCCGTGGGAAAGGCTAGGTGGCAGTTGTAGCCGTAGCGTGGGATCCAGTTTATATAATCGGCAATTGATGGCACTTGAACTCCAGAGATCTTGCGACTTTTTGCGGGCATGTAGGCGAAGTTCCCTGGCAGCGTCCGACCTCGCCAAAGGTATTGAACGCGTCTGGGCATCTTCGTGGGCAGACCGGGCAGCCTTGTCAGCCTGGTTGTTGCCGACGATGCCACAGTGAGCAGGAATCCATTTAAATATAATGGTGTGTCCTTTTTCCAGAGCATGGTGGTGCACTTCCCTGATGTCAGATATCATCTGCTCGTAAGTTCTGTGACGTAATGCAGACTTTTCAACTTGGGAACTTGCTGGTAAAGTGCCGGGATGTCTTGCTGAAAACGTTTTGGTTGTCTTGTTAGTACGACCGTTGGGATGAACTGAGGCTCGTGTGCCTCGGATCTAAAATGATAAGAAAGACTATCCAGGCTCGTGAAATTCAGAATTCCGACCTCGTCGTGCGATTTTGTTTTGCGGTCTGCTTTAGATTCTTCAGTACGGAGAGGGGCGAGCATTCAAAGTTGTAGGTCATAAGCTCGCTCCTGTAGCGTTAATATGCCTGACGCATTGCAAGCTGCACCCCTCATGAAAGCCTATACTGTACGCGCAACGCTGTCTACTTAATGCACATGAAGAAGAAAGGAACGCGTTTCCTTGTTGACTAACGGAACTAGCCTCTTGGAGAGCCGTGCGCATGCATGCCGAAGCGAACGCAAAGGAAAAACCACAAATTAACTTTTTTTCTCCGAGTTAACCTTTCTGCTTTTGTGCACGCGTTGCGCGCACGAAAAAGCGCGAACACAATGCGCTTCCATTCACCTTCTACCTTTTGTAAGGGAGCCACAGACTACTGAGGAAACGAAGACAGAGATGATAATAACGATAAAAACATACTCGATGCGAAACAAACCGAACCAAAACAATTTCGTTGGGACGAAAAGAAACAGGAAGTAGTTAACTAAGAAGGAAAGGAAAAAGAATGGCCTTCGAATGCTGTGCGGCGTAGCCTACTCGAACCAATAAAGTTGACGATGCCGTTTGTAAAACAACGTGAGTGAAAATACCACGTTTTTATCCATACGGAATCTAAAAAATATTGCCTGTGGCAAATAGCACATTTCTGATTCTTGAACTGGATTACTCGAAGAGGTGGACATTACTTGTACGAGAAATCAAAACGCATAAGCGACTAACTATCAGAACTTCACTAATTAAGTTGTTAATTGTTACTTTACAGCCCACATATTGCAATTTACGATTTGTAGCCGACGAGTTTGCAAGGTATATTTATACTTAGTACGAATTCTGAGGATGGCACGGATTTCCAGATGTGCACCGTCAGACTTGAGGAAAAAAATGCAGCGTTGTTTCACTTGATGCTGTCAATTGCGAACTCACCGGCTGGTATTCGTAAATTTCAATATGCACCATAATTAGGTTAAAAAAAATTCGGGTAGGCTGTGTCAAGGACGCTGCCGCAGTGGGGTACATGAAACGTGCATGCTGCAGAGGGTGTATGGCCACTATAGGGTACAGAAATGACGTAGCGAAATGCACCAAGTTACATTTACTCACGCATAAGAAAACATGCATGCGTAACTTACGTTACAGCTAGTAGGCGTCTTACGGTCTGACTTTGCAATCGTGCTCGCTCCCTATTATCAGTGGGCCCGTCTGTTTTGCACAGGCTGTTTGGGTACGAGGGTAAAGAAATGATCCCCCACCGGTGGCGCCCGCTCGAGACTGCCCTGCGCCGCTCGAGCCAGCCGCACTCGTATACATATATACGATGCTTGGTTGGCAACTGCGTTTGCTTCAATCTGCTGCGTTTGCGCTCGCTGCGGAGACGGACACGTTCCGCTGTAATCAGCGGGGTTGGATATCTCTGTTTTAGAGCGCAGCTCTTTGGCGTCCGTTCCTGGGTTTCGCGTCGTCGTCGGCGTCGTCGTCGGCCTCGTAACCAGCTCCGCCCCCCTTTCATCCCCCCAGCGCTAGCAGCGACCGACTGATACCGCTGGATGCCGCTGACGCCGCTAGAGAGTCAAGATAACGTGACTGCATAGAACACCGTCGCCGCCATGCAGAAAGAGGAGGAAAGGGTCCCCCCCCCCCCTGTTCTTGTGTGGCGGATAGCTGGGGTTGACTCACTATCGCCGTCAGCGGCATCAGTCAGTCGCTGCTATCTCTTCCCTCCTCCCTTTATCGTGTTGTCCGCTTGCTGCGCGCGCTTCTGCCCCCATCGTTTGCCGCTGGGTGTACACGCCGCCCCCCTCCGCTTCCGCTTACTGCTGGTTGCTCTCGACGGCGGCGATGAGCCTCCGCTTCGGCGGCGCGAACTGCAGGGTCTTCTCGGCGGCGGCGATGAGCTTCTGCTTCAGCCTCGCTTACTGCTGGTTGCTCTCGACGGCGGCGATGAGCCTCCGCTTCGGCGGCGCGAACGGCAGGGTCTTCTCGGCGGCGGCGCTTAGCCTCTGCTTCCCCCACGGCTGTGACAACCTCGCGAGGCACTTGTATAGATCTCGTCTTTGAGAATCAAGCATTGGTGTACCAAGTCGAACATATATCAGTCTATTTCTCCGACCACAAAGCTTCCTTCATGACTGTCAAGAACTGTTAGTGGAGTCTTTGTTAAAGGAATACGTGTGAAAAATAAAAAAAAATTATGTCATAGCGCATACATGTGTTGCTCGATTTCTTTGCCTCAATCTATCCAAAAGGTGAAACAGCTTATTTGCTGCGCTCAAATTTCGCATTAGGAAGTAACGTAATCGTCGGTAATTTTTTTTGCTGCCCGAGTGTCTTCACGCCATTTTCAGCAGTATGTCGAACGCGCGCGGGAGAGGGAGGGGGGGAGCATAGCTGAGCAAGCGTGACATTTCTGCAACAATCGCACACTTGTAGGCCTTATAACTCGCGATGAGCACCAGTTTTGATTTTAATAGATTATACCTACTATGGCACAATGAGCTCTCTCAAACGCAACCATTCATGCGCTCGGCCAGGTGGACAGGCGTATACTGCTGAGCTAATAAGCCAATCTGAATGCCGCTCGCGGGGCTACATTTTGTTCCGATATCATCGTGCGTGGCGCGACAACGGTGCCGTCCGTGTGCGCGACACATGCACTATCGAGTAATGGCTTCCCTCCTCTAGCTGCACAACGATACCAAACTAAGGCGCGTAGGTTGTACGGTTGCAAATATACGATCGATTATGGCATAACATGTTTTCGTTACATGCGGTTCTAGCAAACGACGCCCTTGGCCGATTTTAAGGACGTTTCACGTCAAGCATAATTCGTAAACCTTTTTTTTTTCATATTTTCCATTTCTCGCTTTGTTTACTATACGCTTCATCTTTCTTAATTTACAAGCGATCATAGTATTTTAACTTTTTCCGTACACCATGATCGGATCCAGGCCAGGGCTTTAGACCCAGGATGCTATGCTTAGAATTAAGAAGAGGCTCATAGAAAGGGCCACTCGTGATACGAGGGTCATGCTCGGTCTTGATGTAGAGAAGGCTTTCGACACTGTAGCCACACGGCAATTTTTCAGGCCATTTCGGATGTTAACCTTGGTGTACGGAACGTCCACCCCGTCTTTAGCCAAGGGACAAGGCTCGCCCGCGCGAAGGCTCTTCTTGCCGAGGCTGCTACGGATGCTGTCTTCGTAGACGCCACCCAGGTGGTCAGTCGCGAAGCCTTTTCGGTAGCCGTAATAGACGCCCACGAACGAGCCTGCGACGCACTCTCTGTTTACACCAAGAATGCGGAGGTGGCCGAATAAATGGCCATTGCACTCTCTCTACTAGATCCACAGCGCTCGGTAAATCTATAGTGGTTCTAGGGCAGCCATTCGCGCCTTTGCTAGGGGAGTGGTAGATGCGAAGGTTTCCAAGTTACTCGAAGGTAGATCCATTAGCCTCGCACTCTACGGTTTGGTTTCCAGCCCATATTGGCGATTTCGTAGGAGGACAGCGGAACCTTAACGAATCCGCTCGTAGGGCCGCGCGAGGACTTGCCAGCCGCGCTCCACTCCAGTCCTGCTCCACTGCACTCCACTGCTCCACTCCTCGTCTCCTCCTAAAGCCTTTAAAGATCAAGTTCAGACATACAAAGGGCTCACCAAGCACTTCTATTTAGGACGTAGAGAATTCTCTCTTCCAAACAAGGGACTTAAAAGGGTGCAGTCAATCACCCTCCGCTTGCTACAGACGAACTCGTACCCCAATCCTTGGCGTGCGTATGAGCCGAATCGACCCGGACTACAACGGATCATTCAATTGTGCACAGTGTGGTCGAGATGTGAACTTGGGACACATGTTTTGGGGATGTGCGACGCAGGCCTCCTATCTGGAGGACAAGAACAAGTGGGACGACGCTCTTAGGAGCAGCGAGCTACAAGACCAACTCTGGGCTGTCCAGAAGGCCCGCGAAGCGGCGGAGAACCTAGGGCTCCCCGTCCCGACGTGGAAGGTGCCCTCTACACCTAGTCCAACAGTCGGATGTCCTTCAGGACCCCATTCGGAAATAAAGTTTCCCCACCACCATAGTACTTTAAGCATAGCAAGGCAATGGGTATCTGCACACATGCGTAATAATTGCGAATCGTTGCACTTATAACGCAATACTTTTTTGTTGAAATTGATTAATTCGCAAAATAAAGCCACTTGAAGCCATAAGCACGAAGTTTAAGCAATCCATGTACTATAACCGTCGTTCACATGCTGATTGAATCGCCATGTTTGCAGCTCCCGTTGACAGGCGCACCATAGTTCCCTCTGGCAATTTTTGTTTGAAACTCTGCTGTGCGAAGTGGGTTCGAAGTGTGGTATGAGAAATAGTTGACAGGAGTTTAAAATAACGCTCCCGCTGCGTCTTCGCTGTCTCTCCACGTCTTGTTCTGCGCTTCTAAGCTTGCGAGCACGCCATAGCGCCGAATTGCAACTGGTTACCGCAGATGTCAGAGGCCGTATTCACGAAAGACCGCTTACGCTATAGAATTGTTCGTAACAGAAAATTTCAGACAATCATGATGCTTGGTCCCAGATTAGTCAAGGTGGCCTTCTAAGCTTTGTATCACTGATCGCGTGCTGGTTTGGTGGTGAATGTGACCCGCCACGGTGTTCTTTCACGCATGCGCAGGCTTAAGCGAAGAGGAACTGGGAAAGGTGCTCGACTGCGTCCAGAAGAACGTCAAGCCAGAGGTGAGTCGCACGACCCTGTCCTAAAGGACATGCGCCAAAAATCTAAAAAAAAGAAACGTTACATTAAACAGAAATGAGTTTCGCTACACATATTGAGTACACATTTCTCTGAACTGATGCTGGTCACGTGACATTTAGCAAATGGGTATTCTTGGCGAACATTCCGTGTAATGGAAGAGTAATTTTTTCTGCTGTCGGCGCCAACTATCTCCGAAAGCACCTGGCTGCTGTGCTCGACGGCAAAGGTTCGATTCCACAGTGGGTCAGATTAGTATTATTATTATTCTTTTATTCAAGCGAGGCGAGACAGGAACCTACCCTATATATACCTACCTAAAAAGCTTCATTGCCTGTATGTATACAGTGTTCTAAAACTTGCGTATGAGCGCAGGTACTAATATTTGTTTCTAGAGTTTGTAGAGCAACGAACGCGTCATGCATTCTATAGGTTCACTTCCCATCGGTGGAAAGTTTTGAGCGACGCTTTCTTTGCCTAACCTCGCGGGCTTGGCGTGGCTGCTGCGGTTGTTGGCTGCTGTCGGTGTCTCGGCGGATATATTTGCGAATATCGTGTGCGTTATTCTTCGCAGTTTTTTTTTTGTGTGTGCCGAGACTACATTAAGATAGAGACTGTTTTGGTAACGCACGGCTGCGACTGGACGTTCGCACGCCACTCGATCGTACAGCGCGCTCTATATTGTACTGCAGCCTACGCCTGTGTGAAGCCTTTTTTATGAACACATCCAGACTTTCCTGACCGCGGCTGCTCCATGAGTGCTGCTGTTGTCTCGCTGAATAGCTCATACTTAAAGAAAATGAACCATACGCGCCCGATGGTGGGATCAAAGCTCCGTTCCCCCCAGCACAGCAACACGATGCTCTAGCTATTATGCCAGAATCGCTTCTTTTTTTTCATTGTATTTATTACGAATATAACACGTACTTGCGTAAGATATAGCGGTCAAAAGTCATAGCCGCGTCTACAAGCACAAAACAAACACTTCACAGTACAATTATCAAAGTAAACAGTTCTCTAAAAGGGAGGCAAAAGGGTACACTGCATCAACAATAATTACCAGTCTCTTTGATCATACAAGTCTTTCAGTTGTGAAATAATCCGAATGAAATGTCGCTGCGAAGGTACAATTGGATCTGCATTCCGATCTGGCATGCGAGTTTTCCATAAACTGTGCAACGCCGTAAGTATA
Source organism: Dermacentor variabilis (assembly GCF_050947875.1). Classification (NCBI taxonomy): domain Eukaryota; kingdom Metazoa; phylum Arthropoda; class Arachnida; order Ixodida; family Ixodidae; genus Dermacentor; species Dermacentor variabilis. Next base: position 118,753,798 of record NC_134568.1, on the reverse strand, counting down.
TCCGCAAGTAAAAAAGCAGATCTTCACATTTAGGTGGCATAAGATATCGCATCCTATGAGGACTCACATCAAGATCCATTTATAAAGGTTCTTTGGAGAACGTCCCAAAACAAGACGGCGGCCTTGCAGTCAATAAATCAGGGTTCTATAGTTTCCGGTACATTACAGAGAGGACAGCCTGGTCGAGTATAGAAAGGCGTATTTTGTACCCTTCGACTATGCCACAATCGCACACAGTGTACTTATATCGCGCCAATGACATGACCGGCATCTTTGAGATGATAGCCGCGTGTGTAACACTGCGTAGCACGGGTGCGCATACACGAGCGCCAGTTTTACATTGCGCCAAAGACGCAGGAAGGAAATGGGCAAATTTATATGGCATTTGATTAACCGCTTCACAAAAACTTCACTTCGCACAGCTTTCCTTCCTTACTGCTCTTTAAATTTTTTTTTCTTCCCATTGTTTCGTTTTTCTCCTAGATTCCTTTGTTACTGTAGTTTATTTTTGGATGTTTCGTATAGCCGGCCCTTTTAATAAAGAATCATTTAACCAAGAACAACAACATATAGTTTCTTTTTTTTATTTCGAACGCTTTTTTTTTAAAGCTTACAAGCTTTTATCAAGACACGTCACTACACATGAATTAAACGCCTAGGCGGACATCATTTGCAAGAAAAACTAAAGCAATTCATTCACTAATTAAGCTACTTACATCAATAAAGTTCTTAATTACACATGTTGTGGGATATGTCTAAATTGGAAAGTTGAAGGTAATCGTCATAGAGTTCTTCTTCCGTGTTTACACTTTTCAAATGGGCATATAGGCCAAGTAACCGACGTCAATTTATTCGTTAAATTTATGTGACTACACACGACATGTATTTTATGAACGATTTTAGGACTGTTTATCGCCGTAGTTAAGGGAAGCGCTGGTTGTACCAGTGAGAGCTTAACTATTAGCATAATTATTCAAAGTTTTGGTATCTAATTTCTACAGTGTGCTGTCTGCAGATATGTTCGCCACGACAGGGCACATAACTGTTAGTCCAACATAATGAGAGAAACAATTTTATCTAAATGTTGCATAAGATTGTCACAACATGACATAATCGGCCACGGCGGAGACGAAGTAATATACCTATTTTATTAACTGAGCCTCCACGCACCTGCATGGATAACTAATGTTAGTGAATAGGTAGTAAAAAGTTAGTAACGGTCAGTCAAAGGAAGTAACTGCCGCAGTTACCAACTATTTAGTAGCTTTCTATTTTGTTTTAACAACGGTGGCCCCATTCATTGCCATTCCTGCAGAATTGGAATGGGACACAAGTGGTACATCAGCATTAAATGTGGCAAAATATATGTCGTACTTATCTGCGCCCCTGTACACCTCTCATCAACATTCTTCCCTCAACAAGCATCACATTTCGCCTTCGTCCTCAGTATATCGCCGCGTAGACGACAGACACTGTGCATCCTCCTAATAAGGTGTTCGCATTTCGACATAGTTGGTGTGCGGTGTAGTGCGTATACATAAAAAAACTAGAGGTGGGCCAAATATCAAATTTTTCGAATATCAAATCAAATAGTCAAACGCGGACGCATACAAGGTGTTTCAGCTAACTTTAGCCAGAGTTTGAAAATGTGCGGACGCTCTCTAAGACGATGCGACCAAATGCATCTTGCTCACTTTTCTATGTAGTGTGTCACGGTATATATTGTATCTTGCTTAATTAGATAATTAGTCAAGATTAATTAACCAAGTTCTGAAGCAACGAATTCCAATTAGAAAGCTGAAGAGCGGTTTGCAAAACGTCTGAATAAACAGTTTTCGCCTTTCTATATATATCTGTGAATTATTAGTGTTTTTCAGCTTACTGCGAAATTCGACTTCGAATTTCTCCGATATAGCGTGCGGGAGGCGCACGGCCAGACTAGAGAGAGAGACGTGCGCTACCCCCCCCCCCCCCTCCGCCTGTCTCACCTTACGCGGGCTTTATCAAGTGCCCTTCAACGCTGGGTGCGCATCAAGCCACCGTCCTTCTCGGCTCACCCTCGCACGCTTCCCCTCGCATCCACAGTACGCTATAGCCACCATACCCACAGATCCTAACGCAGGGCGCGATAGGATCTTATCGCGCATGGACTTTATACGGAACTTCACGTCAACGCCGACGGCGAACGTTCGCCTGGAGTGTCCATATAATTGTTATCGCAATAAAAAAGAAACTGCTACGTGGCGACACTGCCACGTACACTGAATGGCAACAAACAAGCAAAACTTGCAGGTTGTCATGTAGGCTTCTGCCGGAAAACCTAAAATAAGGCTTTCCTTCTGCAGTGCTTCAAAAAAAAAAAAGTGCCCTTATTTCACTTGTAATAACTTGCGATACTTTGTTTAGTAGACAGAGAAACGTCGGTTCTTGTGAAATATTTGGTTCCTCTTCGAATACGAATACGGGATGGTTAGTGCGAAATATTTTATTCATATTAGAAAGGATGAAGTTTAGGCAAATCCATGTACTTCCCACAATTTTCATACTGGCACAACCGCCCTCATTGTAGCTCCCGTAAGTTCCCGTAGAGACTAGCGCCAGAGTTCCCTCTAGTAATTATTGTGTGAAACTCAATGATTCTGGACATTCCGCCATTTTATTCGAGGCGTGACGAAGGCACGACACGTACGAAATGGCGCTGATGGGCCCGATTTGCTTTCATAACGGGACGCAACCTTGACGCTTTGCCTAAGAAACTGAAATGAAGTGAACCTAACATTCTTGATAAAGCAAAACAGCCTTCCTCCTCAGTAAAAATAAAGCAGCTAGCCCAAAGCGTACGCTTACTTGGTCTAAAACGCCTCTCGCTTCCATCGTCTACTACGTGCAAGTCGTCGGCTGCTTGATTAGCTAGAATGCGCGTCTCCGGGAAACCGAATGAGTCGTCGTATATTGGCGCCAACGCTCTTGTTTTCTGCCTTGAGACAACATACGTGACCCACCAGTGCTGATGAGCGAATGTCCTAGGCCGCGTTATCGCTATCTCGCCAACCGCAAGTGATTCAGCCCGACTCGGCTGGCTGAGAAACGGCCGACTATCAATAGCGTTGCGCGCGCCAGAAGTATTCGCTTGTGCGACGCAAGCGACGGCACTGCCATCTCTTGCTCACTTCGCCGCTTACCCTCACCGCATGAGGTAACTTCAAGGCCCCGCCTTGCGGTTACCTTCAAGTTACCCTTTCACTGCCGCGTTTAAAGCAGTGAAAAGTGGAAAACGTCGCAGAAGGTTTGCGATGGTCAACCAATATTATATCAAATAAACGTGCTTTTAAGAAAAATGATGACCCAAAACACAAATGTCAACACCACCTGATAGCGATGCAAATAATATGAGCACGCGTTATGAAAAAGTTGTCATGGCCCCAAACTTCGGGGAAAATGCGGCGATACGCATGCCTCTCGGTTGCCATTGCATTTGGCTGCTCATTAGCATAATTCGCGCGGCTCGTCGCACCGCAAATTATGGTGGGAAATACCTGCAATGGCGACTCAGTGCAACGTCACGCAACGTCAAATTGACATTTACGAAACGGCCCTTCCGGTGACGCTTCTCACGGGATACTCCTTCAGCCAATCAGCAAGCTCACATGGCGGTTATCGTGGACCACCACCCCATATTCGCAAAAGTGTAAATCTATTGCACGGGCTCCTGCAAACTACCACTCAATTTCTTATTGAAGCGCTTACGTCACAATATAGCTTCCAAGGTGCAGAAAAAAGTATTAGTAGATAAAATTTGCAGCTCCACATCACGTTTAATGATGTCGATAAAAACGCAAAATTGCATTTTGCAAAAGTTCCACTTCCCGGCAGAAATGTCAAAACACGTGACCTCTCGACAGCCAATCAGAGAGTCAACATGGCGGATAACGACGGCGTGCAGCCGCTATGCGTGTCGAGGATAGAGCCCCTGATCCCCGGTAGGCGCAAACAGTGACGTCACTCATTGACATCTAATAATTGAGGGCGTGACAGTTGCACTCTTCGGATGTTCAGTTTCACTTTCTGTGTTGGGAATCAATCGCAAGGTTCTTTTGGTTTAAAAAGTGAATTGGGGGTGTAATTTGCATAATTACTTGAGTAATTACTACATCGAGTAATTTTCAAATGTATGCCTCTGCGGCTGTTCGAGCGCGTGTATCCACCGCCGCGTCGTGTTCGCTAACGAACCACAGATGCACTTCCTCTTCGTGCCATGTACCGATCTGTACGGGAGCTATTTTCTCGAAGCGCAAAGGCAGGCGGGTCATGCTTTCTTCTTGTTTATTTTTTTTCCTTTTTTTTTAAGAGGAGCCTATAGAAGCCTCTCCTGCATTCGTGTCATCGGTGCGGTTAACAGAGAGCATCACCGGGCTTCATTTGCCTTCTTGTGCCACTTTCTATACGTAATTTTATACCGGGTGTACCGGTTAACTTGGACCAAGGTTTAAAAAAAATCCAAGAGCTCTAGAGAAATCGTACCGACTGCATAGTAGCGGAAGTCGTGTGTACTTATGGCCTGTATTTTTTTCATCACGAAGTATTATTTAATTGCTTAAAAGCAATTAATACTAAGTGAAAACAAAAGTTAATAAAGCGTGAAACAGCGTGAATCATAGCGCAAGTCATAGCGCGAAAGAAGCCCACAAATAAACGCAAAGTTGCCGAGGCACTTTGCGTGTATTTGTGAGCTCCTTTCAAGCTCGGAAAATACATTTATCTAGCACGTATTGAGCAACAGAAAGCTGTGTCGGGAGTTTTTCATGTTGCCCTACAATTTCCTAATTTACACTTTTCATCTACTTATAATATTTCAGAAGCTTATTAATTAATTAAGGCTAATTATGCAGTTAGGTGCAATTAAATAAATAATCTGAGTATCTCCAAGCGACGGCAAACAACATTACCTTGGTTCTTTCCAGCTATACGTGGTATTTGCATATTTTTATTGCTTGGCTCAAGTTACCTGGGACACCCTGTATACGGACATATTGGCCCACTTTCGTACAGACGAAAACCAACACAGCGGCTGCTTTTCGGTGCCTCGACGACGACCACCTTAATATTCGCAGATACTTGGAACTGTAAAGGATAACGTTAGAAAGATGGCACAGAAGAAACTGGGTCCGTATTCACAAAAAAGTTTTTACGCTAGAACTGATCGTCAGAGCAGATGCCATGTCCAATGGTGATGTCGGACGTATTATTATAGCATTCGAATACATTATTATAGCATAGGCAGGCCGGCTAATTACAGATATCACTTAGGAACGTAAAGCTTTATGAATTTGGCCTCAGAAATTTTTGCTTACTTCTATTATTATTTGGTAGATTATTTGATCAATCAATGCGATTCAATTATTAAGCATGGTCTCAAGTAGCGCGAACTTGACGAAACACAAGAACGAAGAAAGGAGACACACGCCAAGTGCTACAAGTTAGCGCTGCTTAAGACCATGTTTAGTGTTAACCAAATAGCCCAATTTTCTGTTCTATTATGATTTATTAAGGCAGCCGGATCGAAGTACTTAGACTCAGCGAGCTTGCTGAAAGCCCCACCGTGTTTGATATAGGCCTATATATATCTATTCTGGCCAGTCAGAGTGTCACCGAGCCGAATTCACAAACTCTTTTCGTTCGTGAGAACTGCTTGTTTTCGTCCGCATCTGTCGGCACAAGACGTCTTGCTACAGCTCCACCACGACGTCACAGAGCCAACTACTATGCGCCACAAGACGTCTTGCTACAGCTCCACCACGACGTCACAGAGCCAACTACTATGCGCCAAAATGACAAAGCCGTTTTCGCTCTCGATCTTCGGGGCGCGTTCTACTATGTCAAACATAGTAGCATTCTCGCTAACGTTTCCACCACAGACTGCGGACAGAAGACTTTCGACTACATCCGCGCTTTTCCTTCTTATCGCGCCGTCTACATCCGCCTCGATTCCACTGAACACGGCCCGTACCCACAAGGCACACGGGGTACACCTCAAGGAGCGGTCTTGTCAGCTCTACTCTTCATCTTGGCCATGCTGAGCCTCCCCTCCCTCCTGCAGAAGATCGACGGGATACACCATGCGCTCTGTGCTGACGATATTACAATTTGCACCAACACCGGCTCTCCGGCTCAAATCGAGGAACGCCTACAACAGGCGGCCCTTCTAGTGGACACTTACGCCGCTTCTTGCGGCATAGTGTGTTCCCCATCCAAATCGGCCCTCCTATCGGTCTCCCGCCTACCGCCACCCCAGATTTCTCTCCCGTCCGGCCCCGCCCCGTCGGTCCAGGACCTTCGGATTCTCGGGGTTCACCTCTCATCCTCCCTGGACACTAAGCGTACCATAGCTGCTCTCCGACGAACCAGCGAACAAGTGAGTCGTATGATTCGGCGGGTCTCTACCAAGCGTGACGGCCTCCGAGGGACCCAGTCCCTGCAGTTGGCCCAAGCCTTTGTGACCAGTCGGGTCCTCTGCGCCTCAGCCTACCTTCGCCTGCGTCGTCACCACGAAAACCAGCTGGATATTCTTCTCCGCTCCGTGTACAAGCCGCGCGCTGGACCTCCCCATCGCTACTGACAATCGCCGCTTTGCGGTCCTGGGGGTACACAACTCCTTCGCAGAGAACGACAGAAAGCTGAGCTAGTTGGTAAGGGTTCATTATGCAAAAAGGTAAGGCGTGCAGACAGGACACAAGAGAAGTGGACAACACGAACGCCGACGTCGAGCGGCGTTCGCACTTCTCGTGTGTCCTGTCTGCACGCCTTACCTTTTTGCATAATGAATCCTTCGCAGAGCTGCGGGAAGCCCATCGCGTCAACCAACTCACTCGTCTGTCGCAGACGCCTTGCGGTCGCTGCCTGCTACACAGACTTGGCCTCAACACAATCTCTAACCCGGTCCCTCCCTCCCCGATACCGGAACTCTGGCGCCACAAGCTGTGGGTGAAGCCACTCCCCCGCAACATGAATCCCGAACAACACCCCGGTCGCAGGGAAGCGCGTGCCGCTGCCTTTCAGGCGCGGCACGCGCCTCAGGTCACTGCACGGCCGCTGTGATCACCGAGGGTCACCACGTCGATGGCCTCTCCTTCAGAGCCGACACTGTAACTCATGCAGAGGAGGTTGCCATCGCTTTGGCCGCCTCCCACCCCACCACTCGCATTATCTTGACAGATTCGCGCTCAGCCTGTTCTCGATACATCCATGCAGGGTTCCATCGCCCCGCTGGCGGCTAGTCTCCTTCGGGTCGCCTCCTGGTGCTTCAACCCTCACTCCATCAGAATAGTCTGGACCGAAAGCATATTTAACGCCAGCAGACAAGGACGGAAGGGCGACGACACCACAATGCGCTATCGTCTCCCTTCCGTCCTTGTTTGCTGGCGCTAAATATGCTTTCAGTTTACCAACACGCCCAACAAATGGCAATGCTGAAATTTAGTCTGGATCCCAGGCCACACAGGTCTTTCCGGTAACGAGGCGGCGAATATGCCGCTGCCCGCGCTTCTTTCCTCCGGGACGCTGCCCCTTTATGTCCTGTGTCGGATTCTGGCAACTCGAGCCTCACACGCTACAGCGATATTCTGGATTATTACCGCTCTTCGCGCCGACTCTACCCTAACCCTGCACGCGGTTTGGCGAAAGCGGACGAACGACTACTACGCCGCATTCAGACCAATACTTTCCTTAGTCCGGCGGTCGCCCGGCACTTCATGCTGGAAATCTCAGGCATGTGCCCGACTTTTCAGGTCCTTGCCGATACCTTTCACGTTGTGGCTTCGTGCCCCGCAACTCTACTCTCCTTCTCATCCCCTTACCCCATCCCTACTAGAGAGGCTTGGGAGGAGTACCTGCTCGGCTGATGTTTACCTTGGAAGCTCAACGTTCCTTGGTGACGCGCGCCCGGGCAGCGGTCATCTCCAATGGCGTCTCGGAATAGGGGCTGCCACTCAGGCGCACAGCAAGCAACTCTCTTATTAACTTCTTGAATAAAATGTTTCTGCCACTACCACCTTGTTATTAGCCGACCCCCCCCCCCCCCCCTTAAAACCTATGTTCGCTGCCACGATATTGGCGAACGCCTGACCTTGTGAAACGTTCTAGCGCACGAACTGCTTTGTATATATGCCGCAAGCTAGTTCTGATTCCGCGTACACAAAGCAGGCAGCTCTAATGTGCGTTAGAACTGGCGTAACATCAGACGCTCGCCAATTGTAAGAGCAAAGGGTGGTCGGCCAATTACGAACAGTTCTCACGAACGAAAAGCTTCGTGAATTTGGACGCCGAATTTTCGCAATATCATTATGACTGACCATATTACGGCACAGGCGCGCTTTCTTTCCTTCCTTTCTTTCTTTCTTTTTCTTTCTTTCTTCATGCGAGGCGGAAAGTTTGATGCGTGTCGTGGTTCGCTTGCATAGACAGTGCATGATTTTTCTGCGCGCTATATCTTCGACGGTCTCCATGAGTCACCTGTCATGCCAGTGCACTTCGTGGGGAAGGACGCATGCCATCTTTCTTTTTCTTCTTTTTAATTCGCGCCGCCATGGGTAATGACCAGTAATGCCAGGCGAGCGATGTCGCCTCGAGAAGGTTTCGAGTGTTCTGTCCGCACGCACTAAAGCCTCCGCTGCTATTTTCGGGTCAATAAAGCGCACACACTGCGCCGCAAACTACTTAACCAAAGACGGTGACGCATATACGGCGTCGCTCTCTATCATCTCGCTGTGTAACGGACGTCGTCGTTCGCCGCTCCTCCACAGCGGCGCACCAAATTTGGCTAGAACGTTTCTCTTCCTCGTACTTCCCGCCAGCGCGATCTCGAGAAGGGGCATTAAGTGACGGTCGCGCGTAAACGGGCTGCTACAGCTGCTAGAGAGTTAGTTGCTATTTTCTTTCTTCGAGTCGAAATGAAGTAGGTGCAAAATGTGGGCAATAACAAATAGCCGGCCGGTCTCCCAGGAAGGGACGGAAACAAAGGGTGAATTCCCTTCGCCGGCACTCGAGAAACGCCGCATTGTCTTCATTTTTCCTTTGTTCTTCGAAATAAAAGCTCGCCTGTCGTTCAAGGCCGCTCGCGCGACGGTTCCGCCAGTCTTCAACAGCGCTTGTTCTAGATGTGCGTTCACTGCGGAAGAACCCGCGAGTCGGTCTGCTCTTTTCCTCTCATCTGCGTCACGCGTTACGAGCTGGGTCATCAATAAATTTAACTCTCAGAGGACGTGCAGACAACAGCCGACGCAGCTAACTGCGTTAGCTAGACGTAGCTGCATGCAGATACGGCAGTTCTATCAAGGTCGCCACTCGAAGCACAAACATATGCTTTCGGCGAGCGCGCAGTTTGACTCTGGTGGCGAGGTGAGACGATCGTTGGTCTTAGAAGAAGCGGCAGGAAGGCGGTATCTGAGTGCCGAGACACTGAGAAGCGCAGTAATTCGGGCTGGTCGGTCTGTTAGGGAGATTGTGTAGCGGTAAAAGGACAAGGAGGGACACGCGATACGACAGGATACACATGTCGTTTATATCCTACGTCCGTATCTTCTCTTGCATCTTATGTCCGTCCTTGCCCGTTCGCTGCCCAGTCAGCCATTGTGCCGTCGAGAAGCACTTCCGTATCCATTATGGTCAAAATGTAAGTGGTAAATTGGTTCCTTCCTCTGTTATACTGTATTCATCGCATTGTGCATAGCGCTTCTCACGCAATTGTTGACGCGACGCGTTCGCAGCAGCTGTGAATTAGGACGTCTTTGACGACGCGCTGGGCCCCGAGTCATGCAGCGGGATTCCGCGTGGCCACGAGCTCATTCATCGCTCTGCAGGTTGAGAAAAACGTAAATGCTAGCGTACTTCCCCTGCGCTGCTCTGAATAGTTGTGGAGTAGTATACCGACAGAATACACACCGCACAGCACTCGTCACATGCGGGTCAACTTCACCTCATATATGATGCTCGCTGACAAATTTCTGCCACCCGACGCGGTAGCTTATATAGTAGCTACGGCGTCGCGCTGCTGAGTTCGAGGTCGCGGGTTCGGTCCCGTCTGCGACGGCCACACTTTAATGGGGGTCCAAATGCAAGGACGCCCGTGTACTTAGATTTAGGTGCACGTTAAGGAACTCTACGTGTTTACAATTAACCCGGAGTCCCCGAACTATACAGTATGTTTTATAATCAGATCGTGATTCTGGCACGTAAAACTGCAGAATTTATTTTAATTAACTTCCGCCGCCGATGGTGACCTTGCCATGCGGACGACACACACGTGGGCGCAACCGTCCGCGTGTTTTATGCAGTGTGCCTTTACTCTTGTATTTAATTGTCTTTTTTCAGCTCCGTTTACGCATTCATTAGAGCAATGAACCAACTATACAGCGCAGGCTAACGTTTTAACTGAGCTCATTTCTAAACATCGCCTGTGGCAGATAGCGCAACAATTCTAATCCTTGAACTAGATTGCTCAAAAAGGCGGCCATTACTTTCGCAAGAAACTGAAACGCAAAATTAAGCGAAATATTACTAATCAACTTTTAAACTAATTGCTTTAGAGCGCATATTGCAATTCACGAATGCCGGTGAATTCTCAAGGTACATTTGATTGGAATGCATTTTGAAACTATAGCACCACTTATGAGACAGGAGCCGTGAAACTTGGGGTAAACTGCGCTACATGTCCCACTGATTTTTTTTTCTTAACAACACGTCTTTTTATGACTAAAATCACAGCGCAAAGCAGACAGGACGCGCGGAAGAATTAACACATGGCACTTACTCTCAACAGTTTTTATTGTGAAAATCGATGTGCAGCGTATACAGGGTGTCCCACGTAACTTTGGCCAAACATTAAAAATATGCAAACGTCACGTGGCTGAGCAGAAAAAAGGTAATGTTCTTTTCGGTAGCTTGGAGATACTCAGATTATATATTTTACATTCCGCCGAATTAGTCCTAATTAATCAAACAGCTTCTCAAATATCGTAATTAGATTAAATGTGTCAATGGGAAAATTGTAGAGCAACATGGAAAACTTCCGATACCGCTTTCTGGTGCTCAATACGTGCCACATAAAATTGTTTTTTCGAGCGTGAAAGAAGCCCTCCAATACGTGCGAAGTGCCGCGAGCGGCCAGTCGCGCGGCAATTTTGCGTGTATTCACAAGCTTCTTGCGTGAGAAACGAATACATTGTTAAGAATGAACGCGTGAAAAAGAGAGGATCGCGATTTTGTGACTGTGGTGAAAACGTTAAAACAAATCTTGTTTGGCTGGTTTCGGAAGTATGCCCTCTTGGGATAGTTCGCCTCGAGGTCAGCATCCGTTGTCGCACTTGGGTTGAAGTGGTCACTGCCAGCCGGTTGCACAGCGGGCGTTTGTTGTTCTGCAGCAGCATTCGTCTCTCCACTTGCATCAGGCAAGCGCAGGGAGGAACGGGGTCCCTTCTTTGCCAGCTCCTTCGGTTGCCGTGGGAGCCGCTGGTACGGCTTGGAGGCGAAAAAGTTCTGCCGCCTGGTGAGGCGGGAAGTCGTCGACCGAATTTTGGCTAGTGAGTGCTCTGGTCAAGCGAGGAAACTCACAAATTAAGACGAAAAAGCGGGTCCCTGAGGAGCTCACGTCCGCTGGTGGCACACTTCACTTCACTGTTTTTATTAGCAACCTATCGCACAGCAAGGCATTCAATACACAATACAATAATGTAGAGCTGAGTGTCTCATTAGCCATGCAGTACAAATGGGCATATTCTGTACTACGATCATAAATACGAAAGACAGCTTTCTACAATTTCGCATAGGTAGAAAATTGCTACAGAGGCCATGTTTGTTTGCTGTCCACAACAGAACTCTACCAAAGCAATTTTTTTCGTAACAGTTATTTGTGAATGATAAGATTATCAAGAGCAGCAGATCGACATTTTTCGCATACTAGCAACAAGAACTTCTTTTTATTCCATACAACGAGTATACTTGCTAGTCCAAACAACATACTATACCTACTCAATTTTCTGCATAGCTCTCCTTGTGTTAATGTGCCCATACATATCCAGCAAATTATATTGAAAATGTCTATAGTCTTTTTTCATATGTGGTTTTGTTTTGCAATGCAACCGTAAGACCACTAGAGTTTCATTCAGATCTGTAACATTGCGAAAAATGTCTCAATACGAAATTCCTCGCGAGCATATTGCAGATGTTTCTTAAAATTTGTAATACACTTCGTTTGTTCTATCGTCACCTGTTCCAAGACAATAACAACAGATAGCGCTAAGTTGCTCTTTTTTATTTGAGTAACAGTAAATGCAGGAGAAACATGTGTCAATCGGCGGTTGATCGTCAGTAGAGGTTGATGCACAAAGATATTATTGAACGCGTAGCTTCGGGACACGGATAAATATTTTCTAAAAGCAACGCAAGCCGGCTGCATTCAATGCATCAGGGAAACCTGCTCAGAACGATTCTCTTTTGAATGGTTTTCAAGACCTTCCTCTAATACGCTGAACGTACATTACGCACTTTCTTTAACGGAGCCTATAGCCTCAGTTTTGTGCGACTTGTTTGAAGCATAGGACAGGTGTTAGAGCTACGTTACGAGTTTCATCATTGGCTGGAGGTCATCAGTCACGAGAATTTCGGCGTCGACTCTACAGGGAGGCGAAAGCACTTCAACTTTTCTAGAACACTCGTGTCTGGCGCAGCATGCTTTCTTTCCTTATTAAGATTATTCGTCACTTTGCCGAAAGGAGACCCCCTCCCACTTTTGCCGTATTAATGAAACCACTGAAGAGTGTTGAGCAACATTAATACTTGCACAATTTTACTGAAGCAAGCTCAAGAACATTCTAGCATCCCGATATCCGTGTACGGTAGCTATGTAATAACCTTTGAAGAGGAGGGTGCAAGTGTGGGAGCAATGACTGTCTGCAGAAAGAATACGTTGCACAACGTTTATGCTAATATTGAAATATGCCGGAACATTTTCTAAAGATAGGCTAATCAGGAGACCGCCGTAAGAGCTATCGGAATTCAAAAAGAATAAAATATCAGTAAGAAAACTTTTCTTACTTTTCAAGCTTTTAGAGCTTTCTTTTTGCAGCGGGTTTTCTCTCAAGCAGTTTTGAGATCCACATTGATATCATTTCTGTGCAGCGTAAGCCACGCATAGCAGAACTACCGCAGCAGGTCTATGCGATACTTATTAGAGCAAAATATTTCTTATAGTACACTGCTGTTTAGCTTATCTTTCAGTACAGTGGACACACCGTACAACCCAACTACACCAACGTGCTCCGGAAAAGATTTATCCATGTCCTTCCCTTTCTCTTGCGATAATGGAGCGTCACTTGGCATCGCAAGAGTTGGTAGAACTCTCGGCTCTGTTGTGGTCGTACCCGCTGGTACGAGTTGTTGGGAACTCGGCGCTGACGCCCGTTGTTGCACCTGGGTCGCAAGCCCCAAGGGTAGCGTTGGCCTGGCGGCCTGGGGTACAACTGGAAGCATCCGAAGGTCCCGGCAAAGCATGAGTCGACTGGTAACAACAAAACAACTTGTTTATTCTAATATCGCAAAGAGTTGGCGGTCAGGTTGACCGAAGTAGAGAGACGGGAGTGCACTTTACTCAACAGAAGAAATCGGAGCCCTCCTTTTGGCGTCCGGGGGCAGCTGTTTTTATACTCTCGCAGTTGAGGGCAAGAAGGAACCCCTCAATAGACGAGCACGTGATTGTACAATGGGATAAGGTGACGCATACTGTCGTGTCGCCGCCGGTCGGGCACAATGGGGAGGAGCAGGTGGCTCACACTGTCGTGTCGCCTCCGGTCGGGCACAATGGGGAGGAGAAGGTGACTCACACTGTCGTATCGCCGCCGGTCGGGCACAATGGGGAGGAGAAGGTGACTCACACTGTCGTATCGCCGCCGGTCGGGCACAATGGGGAGGAGAAGGTGACTCCTACTGTCGTATCGCCGCCGGTCGGGCACAATGGCACATACACTCACACACGCACATGAAGACACGTGGCATCGGAACATGCCTGGACGCGCTTGGCGGGGAGGCGTAGCGGCGACGCCGAACGGGCCAAAATGTCTGCCGCTTTGTTGCAGTCGCGCCGGCTAAACCGCGCGTCGTAGGCGAAACGTAACAGACCGCCCCGCCGGGGGAAGGAGATCCCGATGGACAGGGGACTGCATCCGCTGTCCGGAGGGATGTCGCTCGATGATGCTCATAACCGAAGTCGGGCGTCCCTCGACGTTTCTTGAGCGCAGCGCACAGAGAAGGCCTCGTTCTCTCGTTCAGGTTCGCACGGGACACTGCAAAGTGACTTCGGGAGAGTTCACATTTTTGTTCTCGTTCCCGGCAAGCGTTAGAACTACGCTGAAACTCAACCGCTCAGTCAGCAAGCACGGCACAACCCTCACTAAGCCCTGCCAGGCTCTTTCCCCTTTTATACCACTGCCTAGTTCCTTACAGTAGTCTAGCATCACTCAGAACGCGTCCACAAATTGGAAAATTGCACTAGAAAGCATATCATCACTTTGAAACACTAAACAAAAGCAATATGTTAAAAAAATCCTGCCTCAGGAAGAAAAACATCAGTAACAAACAATTTTGAGGCTGATTCCTACGTTAGGGGCTTCGACTTAAGCCATCGGCGTTACCGTTGAGACTCCCCTTTTTGTAACGCACCTCAAAGGAATATTGTTGCAAAGCGAGGCTCCAGCGCAGGAGGCGGCCATTTTTGGGAGAGATGGTCTGCAGCCATTGGAGAGGGCAGTGATCCGTCTCAATGATAAACCTCGAGCCGGCTAGATAGCATGACAATTTCTGAACGGCCCACACGAGACATGCACACTCTTTCTCGGTGGCGCTATACGCCTGCTCACGACTGGTCAGCTTACGACTAGCATACAGGACGGGGTGTTCTACTTCTCCATTTTCCCGTTGGCACAGTACAACGCCCATGCCTCGCTCACTAGCATCGCACTGAACAACGAACCCTTTTGTATAGTCTGGCGATCGTAGCACAGGCTGGCTTGTTAGGGCACTCTTTAGGGCGCTAAAAGCTCTTTCCTTTGTCTCGTCCCAGACGACTGTTTGAGGCTCTGTTTTTCTTAGAGCATCCGTCAGGGGAGCCGCGATATCAGAGTACCTGGGGATGTACCTCTGATAGTAGCCGGCGACACCTAAGAACGACCGAATATCGGTCTTCGTGCGCGGTTGCGGGAAGTCTCGCACAGCGGCCACCTTTATTTCAGAGGGGCGGCGACGACCCTGACCAATCACGTGACCGAGGTAGACAACCTCGGCCTGTGCTAACTGGCACTTAGGAGCCTTGACTGTCAAGCCCGCTTCGCGCAGGCGGGTTAGCACTGCCCGCAAGTGTGCCATATGCTCAGACCAGGATGCGGAGAATATCGCTACGTCGTCTAGATACGGTAAAGCGAATTCTTGCTGTCCCCGCAACACTTTATCCATGAGGCTTGAAAAACAGTATGGCGCGTTCTTCAAACCAAAACTCAACACTTTAGGACGGAATGTTCCCATTGGTGAAATGAACGCCGCATACCTACTAGCCTCTTCTGTAAGTGGAACCTGCCAATAACCCCTGACAAGATCTAGGGTGGAAATAAACTGAGCGCTACTAACTTTCTCAAGGCGCTCCTCGATATTAGAGATCGGATAAATTTGATCCTTAGTGATGGAATTAAGCCTGCGGTAGTCGACGCAAGGACGAGGTTCCTTGCCCGGTACCTCAACTAAAATCAAAGGGGAGGTATAATCACTCTCACCTGCCTCAATAACACCGAGCTGTAGCATTTTCTTTACCTCAGCCTCCATAATATCGCTCTGGCGGGGTGACACCCGGTACGCCTTGGATCGTACTGGCTCTGGGGAGGTAAGTTCTATGTCATGAGTAAGGACAGAAGTCCTACCAGGCCTCTCAGAGAACAGACCTTGAAACTCTTGTAAGAGCTGGTGTAGTTCGGTTTTCTGCTCACGCGACAGCGATGCTCCACTGACTAAGTCACTAATGACTTGACCGGTGTCTTCCCTGTTCGTCACTGAGCCTAGTTCCGGAAGCTCGACCGGAAGCTCTTCAGGAACGTTTACCATCATGCACACCACTGCTTCCCTTTGTCTATAAGGTTTGAGCAGATTACAGTGGTAAACTTGCTGTGCTTTCCGCTTTCCTGGCAGACTTACCACGTAGTTAACGTCCGACAGTTTCTGAACAATTCGTGCTGGGCCCTCCCACTGCACGTCTAGTTTGTTGTTTAGCGATGTGCGCAATATCATGACCTCATCGCCCACCTCAAAACGACGGGCCCTGGCTGTCCGATCATAATAAACCTTGGCCCTCTGCTGGGCCTTTGCCATTGCTTCACCTGACAACTCCTGTGCCCTTCTTAAGCGTTCGAGGAGCTTAAGCACGTACTCCACCACGACTGGGTCGTCGCCCCTGCCTTCCCACGATTCTCGAAGCATGCGAAGCGGAGACCGAAGCGAGCGACCGTACACCAGCTCAGCTGGCGAAAACCCCGTAGCTGCATGCGGCGCGGTCCTTAATGCAAACATCACCCCAGGCAGACACAGCTCCCAGTCAATTCGATGTTCAAAACACAATGCTCTCAACACGCGCTTCATGACGGAGTGGAGCTTCTCAACGGAATTCGACTGTGGGTGGTACACTGAGCTGTGTAGCAGCTTTACCCCACACCTTTCGAGAAAAGTTGTCGTCAAAGCGCTAGTAAACACTGTGCCCTGATCTGATTGGATTTCCGCAGGAAAACCAACTCGCGCAAATATGGACAGTAGTGCATTGACTATCTCAACTGAGCTGAGTTCTTTAAGCGGCACTGCTTCAGGGAACTTTGTCGCTGGGCAGATCACAGTCAAAATGTGTCTGTACCCCGTGGCTGTTACCGGCAGAGGTCCCACTGTATCAATAACGAGCCGTCTAAAAGGCTCCGTAATGATAGGTACCAATTTCAACGGCGCCCTTGATTGGTCCCCTGGTTTGCCCACCCGCTGACAAGTGTCACATGTCCTCACGAAATGGTCTGCGTCCCGAAAACACCCTGGCCAATAGTACTCTTGCAAGAGACGGTCCTTAGTTTTCTTAACTCCAAGGTGTCCGGACCACGAACCCCCATGCGTCAAGCGCAACAGATCCTGACGATAGCATTGAGGCACGATCAGCTGATCGAACTCCACTCCTCTGCGGTCTAGATACTTCCGGTACAGGACTCCACCTCTTTCCACAAAACGCGCATTTTTCCTGGCGATACCTTCCTTGACATTGCAGCGCACGTTTTCTAGGCTGCCATCCTTCTTTTGCTCGGCTATCAAAGCCGACCGGCTGACTTTTAGCAACCTATCAAGTCCGTCTGACGTAGGCGCGATGAGCAAATCTGCAGATAGCTCTTCTAACTTTCCCTTATCGGGCATTTCTTCTCCAGTATCTGGCGCCTTCAACGCTACAGGCTCAATTTTATTCAGTTCGTCAGCTTGCTGCACCTCTGACCCTTTTTCATTGTTCGATAACGTCGGCCCCGCAACTACCGCCTTTGCAGCGAGCTCCCGAACCTTCGACCTGGTTAAGGCCTGAACGCTAGCCTCACCAAACAAAAGCCCCTTCTCGCGCAGGAGGTGATCGGACCTGTTCGAAAATAGGTACGGGTACTGGGGGGGCAGCATAGATGACACTGCCGCCTCCGTCTCAAGCGCTCCGAAAGGTCCTTCAATAAGCACTTTTGCTACCGGCAGACACACGCTATGAGCTTCCACGGCTTGCTTGATCCATGCGCACTCGCCCGTGAACATATGGGGTTCTACGTAAGACGGGTGAACTACATCCATCGTAGCTGCGGAATCGCGAAGCACTCGGCACTCTTTCCCGTTCACGAGGAGGTCTCGCATGTAAGGCTCGAGAAGCTTCATGTTCTCGTCAGTGCTGCATAATGAAAAAAACACAACTTTTGGTGTTGTTTCCGGACACTGCGCCGAAAAGTGACCCGGCTTCTGGCACGTATAACAAACGCGCGCTTGCCTCATCTCGAACCGCTTTCTGCGTTCGGCTTCGGCTGCCGCCGTCTCCTTAGGTTCGGTCGCACTGCTTTCACTCGCATCCGCACTACGTGTGTTCCCCTTTGCTCTCATGGGTGTGAACTTCGGCCTCACAAACTTCGAGCCAAATTCACCCTTTTGACCGTCCTTAGCTCCACGAGCCCGACGCGTCACAAACTCCTCGGCTAGCTCAGCGGCTTTAGCCACCGTACAAACGTCTGGCCTATCCAAGACCCAGTACCGCACGTTCTCAGGTAACCGACTATAAAACTGTTCTAGCCCGAAACACTGCAGAACTTTATCGTGGTCACCAAACGCTTTCTCTTCTTTGAGCCACTCCTGCATGTTTGACATAAGCTTGTACGCAAACTCTGTGTATGACTCACTTCTGCTTTTCTCATTTTCCCGAAACTTCCGACGGAACGCCTCCGCTGACAGCCTGTACTTCTTTAGCAGACTCGATTTCACTTTGTCGAAATCCTCTGCCTCCTCTCTATTCAAGCGAGCGACTACGTCGGCCGCCTCGCCGGGTAACAAAGTGAGCAAGCGCTGTGGCCACGTTTCCCGAGAGAACCCCTGCTTCTCGCACGTTCGCTCAAAGTTAACCAGGAACAAACCAATGTCCTCTCCAAGCTTAAACGGCCGCATCAGGTCAGTCCTTTTGAACAATACTCGTTCTCCTGCACCGTGTGCCTGACTTCCATTACGAGCGCGTTCCATCTCTACCTCGAGACGCTTCATTTCCAAAGCGTGTTCGCGCTCTTCTTTTTCTTTCTGTTCTTTAAGTTCGCGCTCCTGTCTCTCTTTTTGCTCTCTAAGTTCGCGCTCCTGTCTTTTTGACCTCTCCTCAATAGTCTCAAGGCATTCCGACAGCTCGTCATCCTCAGCCTCTAACTCAAGAATAGCCTTTAGCAGTTCTGGTTTTCTGAGTTTGTCCGAGACATCCAGACCCAACTCTCTTGCAAGCTCCAACAACTTCGGTTTGCGCAACGACTTCAAATCCATGGCTGCTCTGAATGCTGCTTTCTCTACTGCCTATTATTGTCTTGCCGCAATCTAACCCGGCAGCAACGACAACCACAACTACCAGCTCTGTTTCTGACACTAACAAAAGCCTGGCAAAGCTCAGAAGAAGAAAGTCCCGCACTCACCAAACCTCGCAGCCAAGAGTTCAGCGCAGTCGTTCCGCTGCAGGCAACCAGTCATCACACAGGGCTCGTTGCACTGCTCCCGGATCGTCGTTGAGCTGCTCAGCATACAGTCAACTGCATATCTTCGCTGCTGGCCTCCGTTGTCGCGATCCCACCGCTGCCACCAGTTGTTGTGGTCGTACCCGCTGGTACGAGTTGTTGGGAACTCGGCGCTGACGCCCGTTGTTGCACCTGGGTCGCAAGCCCCAAGGGTAGCGTTGGCCTGGCGGCCTGGGGTACAACTGGAAGCATCCGAAGGTCCCGGCAAAGCATGAGTCGACTGGTAACAACAAAACAACTTGTTTATTCTAACATCGCAAAGAGTTGGCGGTCAGGTTGACCGAAGTAGAGAGACGGGAGTGCACTTTACTCAACAGAAGAAATCGGAGCCCTCCTTTTGGCGTCCGGGGGCAGCTGTTTTTATACTCTCGCAGTTGAGGGCAAGAAGGAACCCCTCAATAGACGAGCACGTGATTGTACAATGGGATAAGGTGACGCATACTGTCGTGTCGCCGCCGGTCGGGCACAATGGGGAGGAGCAGGTGGCTCACTCTGTCGTGTCGCCTCCGGTCGGGCACAATGGGGAGGAGAAGGTGACTCACACTGTCGTATCGCCGCCGGTCGGGCACAATGGGGAGGAGAAGGTGACTCCTACTGTCGTATCGCCGCCGGTCGGGCACAATGGCACATACACTCACACACGCACATGAAGACACGTGGCATCGGAACATGCCTGGACGCGCTTGGCGGGGAGGCGTAGCGGCGACGCCGAACGGGCCAAAATGTCTGCCGCTTTGTTGCAGTCGCGCCGGCTAAACCGCGCGTCGTAGGCGAAACGTAACAGCTCACATGATACACCAAATTCTCTGGCGCTTCCCTCGTGGTAATCCTTCTGCAGGTTTTAAACTTTGTTGACTTGCGTTACTTGTGATACTGACTTGTGTATCATCTCTCAATAGGTTGATGAAGCCTGTAGTCTCTGGTGGGCATATTTTCTGCTTTCGGCCTCGCTGCGGCAGTGTAGAGCCTGTAAAGACAGATACACCATCAGAACGTCTTGTCAGGCGAGTTGGCAAATTTTCGCCGACCTTGCACGTTGTGTCAAGGAACACTACGCACAGGCACACAGGACACGCGCAGAGCCCTGTCTCTGCTTGAGTGTCATGCTCCACTGTATAAAGAGAATTCCATTGGTAACACGCGCGTGCCATGTGACACCGCTTTACGTTTATGAAAAGACGACAATGAAAAGCCCGTTCATTATGAAACTTCTAGTGCACGTGACAAAAAACGGAACTGTTTTCGTAAAATAGTACTTTTAATCCATGCAGGTTAGTTCTGATTATATTTAGTTGCAAGATTTAAAGTAGAAATACGCCCCTAAAATTTAATAAGAAATGTTCCAAGTTTCAGTGTTGCTACATGTAACATGTTAATTATATATCTGGTTTATCAATAGCTGGCTGAGAATACTAGACATAAGTTTTTAGAGCTATTTTTGTTGATCGATTAAAGTTTTGATTCATCTTATTGTTAAGGATTGGGTAATTGAGCGTGTTATTTACTTTGGCTTCATTTTTTTTTTCTGCAATATACCCATAACAGCAAAACTAAGTTCCAATAGTTTAAAGATGCTGGGCAACTGAGAATTGGATTTTCGCTCCAGAAGAATTTCTGCTATAAAGCGGCAAACCAAGCTTAGGGAGAAGACGGCGGCGCGCGGGAAGAAGTGGCTTCGCCGCGACGTATGCGGTAGCGCCAAGCAAGGCGCGACATTTTACGAACGTGAAGAAAACTGTTCGTATATTTTTTTTTTTTAGTTTAGCCTATAATCGGGAACATCGCGTACCGCAGACGAGCAAGCGATAACGAGAAGCTGACAAGCATGCGGTGTCTTCGCGCACGCGGACCAAATTTCGCTTCGTAACGTCACAGGGCACCCGGCACCGTAGCAAACGACGAGGAAAAGACAGCGCTGGCCGTGCTCATTACGCTTGCGCCGTCCCCTGTCAAGTGGTTTTTGTGCGAAAATAATGAACTGCGGAAGCACAGATTGGCAACCCCTAATAACTTGTTTTCCTTACCTTCATCGATCAGGGACCGCTCTTGCACTCCAACAGTCGGTGCAGCCGACCACGACCGGGTCGGCGTAGTCCCTTCCTCCGAAGTGGTCCGAGCAGAGGCCGTAGCCGTTGCACATCTGTTCCCGTGCCAGCCCCGCCAGGACTGCCCATTTAGCGTCATTTCACCTGTCACATCTGAAAAATGGACAATACTGCGTGGTTATGATTAAAGAACACTTAAAAGCGAAACCAAAGTTGATAATACGAAGAAGCGACTAAATAATTCTGACCTTTTAAGCACAGGCTGAAAACTGAAGCGAACCTATGTCGTCACATAGGTAGCTCGAACTTCTTGTAATTCAAAACGAAAACGGTGACTGCTACGTAATATTTTTTTTTTTACTTCGACCGTGTTAATGACCATTCAAAGGTGGTAATGTAGTAACAAAAAACTGGCCACCGGAATGCTGTCCAGCGTAATCAGTTTGTTCAGCAAGCATTCAAATACCTGCGGCAGATATAAATTGCAAGTTTTCTGCTCGTGGAAAAAATGAGGAGCAACCGCTAATATATGCCGAAGCGAAAATTCCACCTGCCCGTCAGCTTGCATCCATCGGCCAAGCAGCTCCAGTTTCTTACAACACCACAGAAAAATGCGCCGCGCCAAACCAAAAAAGATATTCACTGGAAAACAAGCGCGGAAGATGTTTCGTTTCGTCCTATAGCTGTTTTGATAAACACAGCGCTCGTTTCTTCATAACAACCGCAGAAAAAGTGTGCTCATCTCTCGTCCGCCGGGAAGCGGAAAAATTTCGCCCTCGTGTTGCTCCCCGAGTTGCCACATCGCATAGCCGCGCATCCTTTCCTCAGTTTCTCCGACATTGCCGTAACATTCGCAGGCACAGAAAGGAAGTTTTAAACTTCGAAGCATACGAAAAAAACGTGCACGTGCACAGAGAGCGGCAGGAGCAGACGAAGCGATAAGAACGAAAGCGCCGCCCGTTGGCGCAACAAATGAAGCGACCAAATAAAGATATAAGACGCCGAAAAAGAAACTATCCGAAAGCACATTTTATTTCGCCACATAATTGCATCAATTCACTTTGTTGTTATGTAGGTTGGAAAGATAGAGCCACATATGCACAAGTAATTGAATTTTCCTTCGGCCACCACTGTCATGGTTCGACGCTTTATTGACCGATACCGAAACTGACCCCACTGTCCACCCACTGACGAAGTGGTGCATCGCGCGCCAGCATGCGCAGTATAACATCGAGAGTTCCCTGCTCTCCCGCTGTGGCAGTTTCCGCCGCCTGGCGCGCGATGGAGACAGTCGGCATGACGCACAGAGAGCTGCTGTGCAAGTCGCGATCAAACGGCAATGCGTCAGCGTCAGAGGTAGTCGCATTGCTGTACAAGCCGTGCGATAAGGATCTGCTTTCCGCCTTGCTTAAACGACAGGGTCACAGGTTTATCCCGCAGTGAAACGACAAAAAGACATGGGCGTCGCACGCGCCTCGATCGAACTTCGAATGGACAGTTTGCTGGACGGTTGCGTTCGTCTCCTTTCCCCAAATATCAGTTTGCGTTTTAAAGCGAAGCTTTGATTCTTTGCGAACCCTTGCCGACTTTCGCGACCGTGGCTGCTGTCTTGCTCACTCTTTAAGAAAAACTTAATTACGAGCCCCACGGTGGCATCGAACCTCGGTCTGATGTGCACAGCAGCCTCGATGCTCTCGAATCATTAAGCCAGAATAGAACGTATCTACTTCTATTGTGCCAACGCCCACTACTTATTCGAGATGATCGCCACATATGTAACAATCTGTGTAGCGCGGGTGCACGCGACAAATACGCAGGAATAGAATGGGCAAATTTATAGCATTTTGGTTCACCGCTTCACGATCGAAAGCTTCGCTTCACATAGAGTCCGAGATGACCTGACGTAATTACTTAGCGGCTTGTCACACTCCTAAGCACGCGGTCTGGAGATCAAATGGCGGCCGCATTTCGATGGGGGCGAAATACAAGAACGCCCGTGTCCAGTGCATTGGGGGCACGTCAAAGATCCCCTAGCGGTCGAAATTAATCCGGAGTTTTCCACTGCGACGTGCTTCATAATGAAATCGTGGTTTTGGCTCGTAAAACCCCAGAATTCATTCAGAGTCCGAGATGTGCTTACTGTATGTATTAAGCAATAAATCGCAGCACTGTGATCTGTGCAGCACGCTGCGAAGCACTCGCGAAGCATGCTTCGGTGCATAGTTTCTAGTTTCTTCTGCGCACGTTTTTTTTTCATTTTTTTTTCTTTTTAAAGCACAACAAGCGGTACCGCGCGTACGAGATTTCTTGGTTCCGCGGTGTTGCGCACACTTGTAGAGCCAGAGTTGGCAAGCAGGAAGCTTGCACACGTACGGCCACTACTGACCGCAGCGTACGCCTTCGCCGCTCCCTAAATGCTGGTGTGAGGATGAGCCGGTGGTGGGACGAGTCTAAAGTCACGATATATGCCTTTTTTTTTTGTAAGTATACAAGGGCTCTTTAGCTGAGACCACCGTCTGCGCCAGGGAAGGGGCGGCCCTTCAGTTGCCGCGACTCGAATGAACACAGCCCCGAGGGTCATGGATAGAGCTGTCTCGCTTGCGCGAAAATTTGAAGAGCTACCTGCGGAGCGCCTCACATTACCGACGTCGCGCCTGGGACGCCAATATTCTCTAGCACAAGCTCATCCGCGCACTGCCACCATGTATACACCGTGGGGCAGCCCTCCAGTTGGTCGAAGAGCTCTAGACGCTCATAGCTTCGGGAACATTAAGCGAAATGCGTTGTTCCGCCTTCAATGTTACGGAATAAAAATCGCGGCCAGCGCTTTTCTTTTTCTTTTCTTTTTTTCTAAGCATGAAAAAATTCAGCCCTCAGCGCGTATAAAGATTTGTACATGGTATATGTTACGATGACGTTTGTAGACACCATGCTTTATATTTCTGTTGTACAGTCGAATGCCTCTATACAACGAACGCCTTTACAACGAAGTGACCTGCATGATTGTATAATCATGCATGCAAAATCATGCATAACGCATGATTTCGGAGGCCTCAAGCACTTCGTTATAAATCCGTTCGACTGTATATCTGTTCTTATCTCACATTCTTCCTACGTGGCGGTGCGTGTACAGAAGGAGTGTAAGTTGTGCATCGTCAACAGCCCCTTTGAAGTGGTCGGTGTCGATCGAAAGTGATGTCGCTTTGAAGGTCGTTGCAGTGTAACGAGTTATGCGTATAAAAAGGCGCTGCTGAGTCGTTGTGGTAAAACGGCGTTTGGGTTTCCGGTACGATAAGTATACGACGGATATGCGTCGTGAAACCTTAGCCGGCATTGTACCGTAAAATCTGGTATCTATACTGATTGCTCACTGGATAAACGGGCGAATACCTGACTCCAATATGCGCCATTCTCGTGCAGTGTACTATCTAAGCTGTCCTTCGAGCCCAAGGAGTTCGCAAGGCAAAAGCGAGACTCGCCGCAAAGCAACC
Source organism: Dermacentor variabilis (assembly GCF_050947875.1). NCBI lineage: Eukaryota > Metazoa > Arthropoda > Arachnida > Ixodida > Ixodidae > Dermacentor > Dermacentor variabilis. The sequence goes on along the minus strand of NC_134568.1, from coordinate 118,728,925 downwards.
TTGGCGGCAACGCTGGCCCGCTCCGCTAACTGCTTCTTGATCGTGCGACGGCCGATTTCGCGCCGATGCGGCTCAGATACGAGAAAGTTGGTTCGCGACAGCTCGATACTCTCCAGAATAGATACTTTCGCCTAAATTCAATCCAGGCTGCTGTGCAAATGGTGCACCGCACGTAATTAGGTACCTGCTGTTTTTTACAAACACACACGGTCGTTGTCGATATGAGGCGGCAAATGTGTTTCCACCGCTAAGCTATTAGGCATACCGTATAACCCACAAACGCTGTTGAATGGTAGAATTAAGCTATACGACACGAACGATACTGCGAATACTCTCAATTTTTACCATTTTCTTCGACGCCAGCGCTGTGCACAGAAGGCACCACTATATTGGTCACGTGAGTGGCTCAGCGCCAGCTCCAGCTTCCTCGCACTTGCAATATATGTTGACGAGACTTCAGACAACTCACGAACGCGTTGCGCCAACGCTGGGACTTTTGTGACAGCAAGACAGTAGTCCACGACTGCGACGTAGCGGCTTGACCCACGTCTCTGTGTGTAGCGCACCATGCCCTCGGGTCGTTTACTGGCCGGTGCAGCGCGTTATGTCGAAGTTGGAAGGACCCACAAGTGGGGTGGTTTGGGCGAGTTGGTATACGTCTTGACTTTATATACGTAGCGCGTGAAAACGCGAGGACATTTTTTTATTGTTATTATATGGAGCTTAGGAGATGTTGTCGCCTTCAATTGGCGCCGGCTACTTCTTTTCACATGGATATATAAAAAAAATTACTGAAAAGCATTAAAACTAAACGTAAACTGCAAACCACAATAACACGACCTTCAGTCACCTAACTACACTAATGCCACACTAAAACTGAAAGCCGACTCAGAAACGCAGCAACACAAAGTCCGGTCACATAACTACACTAAAATCAGAGCACATAAGAAAACACGGATTAGATTCAAACGAAGGTACATGAGTCCAGGCACTGAATGGAACAAAGTCGGGCCAGATTAATCACATAGAGTGAGCTTATCACAGATAAACAGTCTATTCAATAGTTTCAGAGAATATTGCTCGCTTCTGGAAATCTTTGGAGGGCCAGTAACGCTCGTCTTTGCCATGAATATGCTGGCCGAGGACCTAAGATCTTCTTGAGGCTGAATGGCCTGCGATCCAATGCCACTAAATCAAGTGCTAAGCGTTGTCTGTGTGTGTCGTGTCGCGGGCATTCTAAGAGAAGATGGTGTGTATATCCTCATCCGCGAGGCCACAAGTGCATTCCGCACTATCGGCTCTTGAAATCTTTTGTAGAAAGTGTTCTGCATACGCGGTACCGAGCCGCAGACGGTGAATGAGTGCTTCAAAGGCTCTGGTTGTATCCGATGTGGACGGGATTTTAAATTGAACCGAGTGTCAATGTGAAATAAATCTGAAGCTTTCGAGTTCTGATCAAACCATGAAAACACGGGCTGAGATCTCAGATAGGAAACAGAGAGAGACGGAGACGCACGTCACGTGTCACCCGACGCAGAAAAAGAAAAACTGAGTTCTTCGCGTTATTTAAGCGAATGAATGGCAGGGCCAAGATTTGACGGCATTACGCGGACTATACAGGGTGTCCCACGTAACTTGAGACAAACCTTAAAAATACGCAAATGCCACGTTGCTGAACAGAACCAAACTAATGTTGCTTGCCGTCGCTTGGAGATGCTCAGATTTTTTTTGCATTCCGCCTAATCATCATCATCATCATCATCATCATCCTGGTTACGCCCACTGCATGGCAAATGCCTCTCCCATACTTCTCCAACTACGCCGGTCATGTACTAATTGTGGCCATGTTGTCCCTGCAAAATTCTTAATCTCATCCGCCCACCTAACTTTCTGCCGCCCCCTGTTATGCTTCCCTTCCCTTGGAATCCAGTCCGCAACAATTAATGACCATCGGTTATCTTCCCTCCTCATTACGTGTCCTGCCCATGCCAATTTCTTTTTCTTGATTTCATCTAAGATGCCATTAACTCGCGTTTGTTCCTGCACCCCCAATCTTCTCTTTTCTTATCCCTTAACGTTAAACCACCCATCATTCTTCTTTCCATAGCTCATTGCGTCGTCCTCAATTTAAGTAGAACCCTTTTCGTAAGCCTCCAGGTTTCTGCCCCGTACGTGAGTACTGGTAAGACACAGCTGTCATACACTTTTCTCTTGAGGGATAATGGCAACCTGCTGTTCATGATCTGAGAATGCCTGCCAAACGCACCCCAGCCCATTCTTATTCTTCTTATTATTTCAGTCTCATGATCCGGATCCGCAGTCACTACCTGTCCTAAGTAGATGTATTCCCTTACCACTTCCAGCGCCTCGCTACCTATCGTAAACTGCTGTTTTCTTCCGAGACTGTCAGATTAGTCTACATTAATTAATCAACTTCTCAAATATTGTAATTAGATGAAAAATTTCAAAGAAAAATTTGTAGAGCGACATGAAAAGCTCCCGATACAGCTTTCTGTTGCTCTATACGTGCTACATAAAATGGTTTTTCCGAGCGTGAAAGAAGCCCGCAAATGCACGCAAAATTGCCGCGCTACTAGGCCGCTCGAGGCACTTTGCGTGTATTCGCGGGTTTCTTTCACGCTTGGAAAAGCAGTTTTATGTAGCACGTATTGTGCTACAGAAAGCTGTATAGCGAGTTTTTCATGTTCACGTTTTATCTAATTACAATATTTTAGAAGTTGAATAATTATATTTAACCTAATTATCTAATTAGGCAGAATGAAAAAATAATAATCAGAGTATCTCCGAGCGACGGCAAACATTACCTTGGTTCTGTCCAGCTACGTGGCATTAGCGTATTTTTAAGGTTTAGCTCAAGTTACGTGGGGCACCCTGTACATGTGGCAACATTTATGGCTTGTACCGGGTGTCGTCTGCTTCAACGGATAACTTCATGACTGGTTCGAATGTACCAAACTACTCTTCCTAACTTGAGTCGACGCAACTGCTTGAATGGAGCTCGAGGTTAAATTAACCGCTCGTTAAAATTACTATTACAAATATACATTTATATATAAACGAGAGGAGGCGGGAAACCAAGGGGCTCATTTTTTGTTAATCATGACCGCATAAATCCAACAGACAATGAAGCCAAGGGACCCATCGAGGAAATTCACTGTGGTTGAAATTTATATGTAGAAAATAATCAAGAAAAGTGAAATGAAATTGGGCGAAAAGATAACCTGCCGCCGGTGGGAGCCCAACCCACAACCTCCACATTACGCGCGCGTTCCACTTCTAATTGTGCCACGGCGACGGCTACCAATTCGTCCACTAACTTGGGTATTTATGCTTACTAGATCTAGTCCTGGGAGTGTTAGACAGCTCCACTCACGAGCCATGGTGGGCGGATGTGTAACATCCCTTTTTTTTTTTTTTGCGCGATGGCGTCATTTAACACGTAAACTATCATCATCATCAGCCTGCTTACGGCCACTGCAGGGCAAAGGCCTCTCGCATACTTCTCCAACTATCCCGGTCATGTACTAATTGTGGCCATATGTTGTCCCCGCCAACTTCTTAATCTCATCCGCCCACCTAACTTCCTGTCGTCCCCAGCTATGCTTCCCTTCCCTTGGAATCCAGTCCGTAACCCTTAATGAACATCGGTTATCTTTTCTCCTCATTACATGTCCTGCCCATGCCCACTTCTTTTTCTTGATTTCAACTAAGATGTCATTAACTCGCGTTTGTTCCCTCACCCAATCTGCATGCTCTTTTCTTATCCCTTAACGTTGCACCCATCATTCTTCTTTCAATAGCTCGCTGCGTCGTCCTCAATTTAAGTAGAACCCTTTTCGTAAGCCTCCAGGTTTCTGCCCCATACGTGAGTACTGGTAACACACAGCTGTTATACACTTTTCTCTTGAGGGATAATGGCAGCCCGCTGTTCATGATCTAAGAATGCCTGCCAAACGCACCCCAGCCCATTCTTATTCTTCTGAATATTTCAGTCTCATGATCCGGATGATCCCTGCTATTCCTAGAGCCTATGCCATATTCCCCCACTGACTTGTCTCCAGCTTGCTTCTTGCCTACCTTGGCATTGAAGTCGCCCATCAGTATAGTGTATTTTGCTTTCACTCTACCCATCGCCGATTCCACGTCTTCATAGAAGCTTTCGACTTCCTAGTCATCATGACTGGATGTAGGGGCGTAGACCTGTACTACCTTCAATTTGTACCTCTTATTAAGTTTCACCACAAGACCTGCCACCCTCTCGTTAATGCTATAGAATTCCTGTATGTTACCAGCTATGTCCTTACTAATCAGGAATCCGACTCCTAGTTCTCGTCTCTCCGCTAAGCTCCGGTAGCATAGGACGTGCCCGCTTTTTAGCACTGTATATGCTTCTTTTGTCCTCCTAACCTCACTGAGCCCTATTAAATCCCATTTACTGCCATCTAATTGCTCCAATAGCACTGCTAGACTCGCCTCCTTAGATAACGTTTTGGCGCTAAACGTTGCCAGGTTCAGATTCCAATGGCGGCCTTTCCGGAACCAGGGATTCTTAGCACCCTCTGCTGCGTCGCAGGTCTGACCGCCGCCGTGGTCAATTGCTTCGCCGCTGCTGGGGACTGAGGGCCGGGGTTGGATTGTTGTTTTCATATAGGAGGTTGTGGCCAAGTGCTGCACCAGGGTGGCCTATCCTGCTATGGTGAGAGAGTGCGTTACCGGTTCTGGTCACCGGGATCAGGCCGCACTCCAGGCCTGTTTTATGCAATGTTATCAACACGCTGATTTTTTTTAATCTGGTGGAAGATTGCGCGGCACCGGGATTCGTACCACGGTCCTTTTGCACGCGAGGCGGATGCTCTACCTCTACGCCACCTGCTGCACCCCTCGTGCACTATATATATATTCAAATATAGAGAGATTGCTTATCAGTGAAGGAAGCGTTTTCACAGTATACCGCCGAACAGTGTTTGATTCGCTTCCGACCATTTGTGGCTCTTCCAGGTTGCTGAATTTATGGCCAGGCTGCCGTCCAAAGGAGGAGCTTTCATCCGCAAAGTGTGCCAGAACGGCGGAAATCTCGTAAGAAAATCTACGGCCTTTTTTTTTTAAACCTTGATATCTTCTTTGTTTTGACCTTGCCCGACCCCCACCCCCCCTCCTTTATTATTATACTTTTGTGTATGTGCGTCTTTTCTTTGAGTACATCAGCATCTGCCATTCACTTAATGAGCCACTTTGATTAGACAAGCGGTTTCGCAGAATGCAAACGGGAAAACCTGTTCGCTTGAAAGTAATCACGCTATTGCCAGGGCTTTTCTGCGTATACAGGAATATGCCCGTACCAAGAAGCGCCGGGGGCTCCGCGTATCTGGAGGGGACGAACTGCGGACGCGCGTAATGAATCGCGGCTGTGCGCTGTTTCTTTCACCTGGAGCGGGATGCCGCATTCGTGCGTGTCAGTGTACAGGACGTTTTCTTTCTTTTCTTTTAGCTGCACCAAATTTTTTAAAGATTGCCTATGGCAGATAGCAGAATTCTAACCCTTGATCTAAATTACTCGACGAGGCGGCCATTACTTCAATGATAAATCAAAATGCTCAATTGAATATTCAACGTAATTGCGCTAATTATCTTTTTAATTAATTGCTTTACATTTCAATCTATCAGTTATAGCCGCTGAGTTCGCACGGCGCGTCCGCTTGGAACGAATTCTCTGGACATCACCAGTTCCGAGATATTAATTTTCAATGTGTCTGTCGAAATGAGTTTGTGTTCCAGTCACTTTTGTGCTTCAAAGAATAAAAAGCGTTTTCTGAAAAACAAAAAAAAAGTAACTGGAACGCCAATGCTTTTCGTTAAATAAAAAAAATAAAATTAATATCTCAGAAGTGGTGCTGTCCAGAGAATTCTTCCAAGTGGACGCGCCGTGCGAACTCAGCTGCTATAAGTCGTAGATTGAAACACGTGATGTAAAATAATTAAAAAGTAATTAGCGCAATTTACGTTATTCAATTGAACATTTTGATTTCTCATAGAAGTAATGGCCGCCTCGTCGAGTAATTTAGATCAAGGGTTAGAATTATGCTATCTGCCATAGGCAATCTTTAAAAAAATTGACGCAGCTAAAAAAAAAACACTTGTATACGTGCACACATTAGGTCTCCAGCTTACGAAAACGCTCCCAGCATGTGCGACATCAAAACGCCGTCTTTTTATTTCGCGTAGTGGGCAAGTTTAACAAACTCGATAAAATTCGGTCGAGTCGGCTATTCGGGCCGAATTGCCAAAGCTGCGAGTGGATTCGATACTTTGTATAAACGACATACATATATTTCATGGAGTCATGCAGCGGCTAGTCTGAAATGATCAACAGGTGAACTGGCATGCATACTGAACAGCTTTACGGCAGAGAACATTGTGCTGAACTGAAAGCGAAAGCTTTATTGGAAATAAAAGAACGACATAAAAAGGCGTCGATTTCCTAAAGCAGAAAATAATTCACTTGGCACGATATGTTCGCGGAATGTTTGCAGCCCACGACATTTCTTAATTGCTACTCTGTTCGAGCCCGACGGATAGGAGGCATCGGACCACTCGTCGAAGAACTCTGACCCCTGAATCGTCACGTTTTTCTGAACGTATATGTTTAATCGAGGAGCGTGTATACGTAATCCAAAAGGTGTTCTCATTAATAATTACTTCGGAGCACTAAAACGAGAACTCTTTCTTGTGCTTGCAGAAGGAACTTCTACCATTCCTGCACACGGTAAGAAAACGCTTCGTTTGTTTTTTTCTGCTTCTTTTTCCTGCAGGAAGTTTGTAGCGGTGCGGCCATCTGCTTGCGCCCGTCGACGCACGAGAGGTGCACTCACATTATGAATAGGACTGTAGTTGTGATTTGCGCGGCAGCGGCGTCGAAATAGCCAGCGTACTTATAAATCGCCGAGGCTCAGAGAGCGCGCTGGGAGAAAGGCCAGCTGTGGGCAGTCCACGGGCAAACGCACCAGCTCCGAAAGCGGTGGCGGAGAGGCAATGCCCGCGGACGCGGAAATAAATCCAAAGACAGGGGTGAAAACGTCTCTCGGCTCGCGTTCTAAATAGCTTCATTACTGCGTCAGCGCGCGGCAAGTCGGCACTCTTTTTCGGACACTGCCGAGGAATGCGGTTGAGAGTTGCCTCGTTGGCTTTGGCAGTGGCTGTGGCACTGATTGTATAAAAAAAATAAAGAAGTCGGGATTTTTCCGCACGCGTGCACGACCCACTTATTGGCGGCGCTTCCTGAAGTGTACAGTGAGAAACGAGACTTTTCGCCATGCTGATTTGTCTGGTATATAGTGCCAAAGGTGGGGGCATTGCATTGAAACACTTCAACACTAGCCGAATGAACGCTAAAAATACAAATATTGCTGTTAGTACACGAACACTAAATAACAATGAGATACATCTTTCGTCGACAGCAAGAACACTGGGGGTAATATTTCCGGAAAGCATGATATGGGGCTCTCATACTGATAGCTTACAATCCAAATTATGCAAATTTCTTGGTGTGATGAGAAGTGTTCAGCAAATCCTACCTGTCCCTCAGAATTTGATGCTGTGGTACAAGCATTTTCTTTTCCAACCTGTGTTACTGCCACTTAGTGTAGAAAAACAACACCAAGAAATCAATCGATAGTGTAGTAGTGCTGCAAAAAAAAGGGGGGGGGGGCATTGTGTGCGACAGCAGACCTGTCATACAATGCACATACTTCCCTATTGTTTAAAAAATACAAAATTGAAGAACTGACTTCTCTTTACGAATACCACATTCCCGTAACACTTAAATCATAAATTCATAAATATAGGCTATCGTACACACTCTTACAGCTAGGCCTGCAGGTAAACACTTCAGTTCACTCTACCCATTGCCACGAACATAGGTATGTTCCTACACCACGCTCGAACTATGGATTCCAAACGTTAAAATATAGTCTCCCACATATTGTGCACAAAGACAAGTTAACAGAGGAAGGATTACGCGAATTAACCAAATAATAGATTGCGTGATCTTTTGCTGAAGCAAATCTCAGCAAATATATTCTATTATTTCAGCTGTTTTTGTAAGCCTATGGTGTTGGGCTGCTAACCACAAGGTCGCGGGATTGAATCCCAGCCACGGCGGCCGCATTTCGATGGGGGCCACCGTTTCCGGAGTCCCTCACTACGGCGTGCCTCATAATGAGATCGTAGTTCGAGCACGTAAAACCCGATACCTTTTTTGTAAGGTAGTGTGCCTTTTGTGTTTGTGTGTTTGTGTGTGTGTGCATGTGTTCTTGTTCTATTGCTTCTTCCGTAGGATTGCAGTGTCGTGTCCTACTTTGCTCTGTGATTATTTTCGGTTGCGCGTTGTTTTCTTCTTGCGTATTTTTCGTACATTTTTTATTTATTACAATATCTAGCATGGCCGGGTGACACATTAAGAGCAGAATTTTTTTATTGCACTTGAATCCCTACGCATGTTATTCTTGTTGAATTGTATAACGTCGAGATCTTGTTTATTTTGTCGTTGTGACCCTACTTGGCCTACTTGTATTTATTCTTGTATGGGCTGCCAAAGGAAAGAAACAGAAAGACGGGAGCTGGGGATGGTCACGGCTGCTTTATAGCAGCGTTTACCCCGTCTTCCTCACCACATCTTGTGCGTGCAACGTACGGGTTGTGGGAATAAACTCATGATAACGCAGTTCCGAGCCTGCGCGCCCAACAAAGCATTTGCAAAAAAAGTATCACCGCCGTAAGCGAAATGTAATGAAGGCGCAAAGTGACCTTACCAGAAAAATTATAGCTTAAAACAGACCCAAGAACGATACGCCCCGCTCTCTTTCTTGCGTCTCTCTGCTTTGAGCTACTGTATTTGTATGTTGTTTTTGAGCTATGAACTGACTACTGTAATTGACAACAAGCGCTGCTAAAGCAAGCGGAGTATCCTCAAACCTAGTGCGTCACTTAGCATGAGAATGTTAAGGACAATAAGAACGTTCCACAGGACAAGCACCGCAGTCTCACTGAACACGGCGACGCCTTCCTAGGACCGCCTACGGCCACACCGGCTAGCACGTTAAAGAGACACGCAACTCACTATGTAGCTTCCCTGTGAGGCTTCCGTAGTGCGCCGTAGCTACTCGGCCCTTATCGCCTTTCCACACAACATTTACGACGAAACTGCAAAAAAGTACAACAAATCAAAAATACATAAATGCGTATATACAGAACTGAAGGCAGGCATTTCTGATATTGACTACGACAGACCTAAAACAGATGGTGATATCACTAAAATTAAAGATACACAAGCAGTTACAAAAGCAGACAAATGGAACAAGAACCTAACCCTACACAGATCATAGCAGCCATGATAATGGCGTTTCAATGATGATGAAGCTTTTTTAGGCGTCTTTTAGTTCTGATGGCTAGTTGTTCCACAAGAGTGATCCAGTGCTGTATGCTTAATCTTCTCTTTCCATATACGTTGTGAATTTTTGGCAAGAGAAAGTTCCCTTTGAAGTCATTGCGTGTATAGCAATCGGAGTGTAAAAACTTTGATGACCTCGAAGGGCAGTTACTGATTAAGCTAATTTGAGCCTCTTATTCTTGTAATACATTGAAAGGCAGTATAATTGCAGTATACAGCGGCGTAGATTTAGCATTGTAATAAGAGAACGTCATAAATCGCAATGCTCTCTTTTGAAGAAGTGCAACTGGTTCTATATATGAAACGTACATAGGTATGACCCCAGGATACAATACACTAGGGTAGATGGCTGGGAAATATCCTAAATTGTTCTCAGAGTGGCAGTAAAGGACAAAATAAGCTTTGTTTAATTGTTTACACGGAGAAGTAATATGAGGCTTCCAGTGAAGATGCTGATCTGATGTGACAACCAAGTACTGAATATTGAACGGACGAACTACAGTGGAAACATTGACCAAAAAAAGGGTAGGTCGTAAGCTCTTAACACTTTTCGGCTTCCGTGCGGAAGCCTTGTTCACGGAAAATAAACTGCACTTAATGGGCCTTGAACGAAGGCACCCTGACCATCAGCGAAATGTACTGATGAACTTGAGTTATTTATAGTTCGGCCGAACGCCTGTCCTAGCTTGATGAAATGGATGGTTTGACTACATCTCGTCTGGTCTGGAGGGGGCATGTTGAATGAATGAAACAGTGAGAACGCAGACCAAAGAGGGTAGGTTAAAAACCTTTTAAGAGGTTTCGTACTGAACAGTATTAAATAGAGTAAAAAATAGAGGTTACGCGCTTAAGTACACTATCATTTAGAGAAAGAGAATGACATTATTTTTAAGAGGTATTTTCCACGAAGAAGTAAAGGCAATATACCATTTTTGTTCATAGTTCGCTTATTTGACGGGAACCACTCGTCAACACGTAAAATCTCATTATTAGCATTCTGGAAAGCTTGGTCTGGCGGGGCTAGTGCAGAAAGAAGAACGGTACCGTCTGCATACTTTACAGAAGTCGCTTAAGGCACTGGGAAAATCATTTGCATATAAAGAAATATAAGTCACCCCCAGTACCGAGCCTTCAGGAATACCTATAACTATGCCAAAATGTCGAATTTGGTATCTACGACGGCAACTACCTGTTTTTTGTTACTAAGGTAGCTGCAAAAATAATTGAACAGTTATGCCTGGAAAACCTGTAGCATTCTATAACTTCTGTAACAATATGTCGTTATTCATAGTATCATACGGTTTTCGCACTTCTAGAAAAATCGTCTAGCACAGTTTTTCTGTCGTTCAAGTGTAAATTAACGTAATCAGACAAAGCTAACACTTCCATATTTGTTAACCCTTTATCTCGAAAACCATGGTGACAATGAGTCAGAACAGATTCACGTACAGGAAATACAGTGATGGCGCTTCGCGATTAGCTTTTTTTCCCTTTTTTTTTCAGAAGTGTAACGGTGTTTAGGCAACGTGGATGTGTCTGTTGAGGATGGGGCGCTATCGCTTTAATATATTTAAGGCTACATACACCTACTGTCACCCTGGGACATCCATTATGGGGGATTGGAATAGTAAAGGTAGTTATTTCCATAGCACAGTCGAGAAAACCTTCCCTGTTACCAACGATTTGACAACGGCTAAGCTTACCACGCGTGTTTCTGTCGCCGTGCAATTTGCGGCTGTTGGGCACCAGTAGCTGCGAGTGAGCTCACGGCTTTGACTTGCAGATGAGGCTGTCCTATTTTACTTGCAAGTAGCACGACAAGGGCGAAAATGTGCCGCTTTCAGAGCCTTTGTCCTCCACAGTCTTGTGCCACTGAAGCAATAGCGTCTGGCTTCCTTTGTTTGCTTGGTTTTCCTTTTTTTTTTCTTTGTTGCCATACCATTGCCTTCATTGCACGGCATCCACGTTTTACTTGCTTGCTCCCGCGTGTATCTCTCTGTCTTTTTATGTCTGATGAGCTGCGCAATCCCACTGTTAGCTTCCTTCTGCCAATTACTGTGGATGTAACAAATTGCCCAACTTCCTTCCTGGTGCCAATTAGAGACAGTGTCTTCTTGTAAAGCAGGAATTGTTCTTGGACTACCCGCTTCCCTCGGGTATAGTAAATGGCAGCTAAAGTAGACCGCCAAATCGTGGTTGCGCCAAGCGCTAGCAAATGAACGAATACAGTTTGTAATAAGAAAGTGTTCAGCATGAACTTTTACAAAGTTTGTCACAGAAAGCAAAAATCAATGCAGAGCATGTGTACAATCTACGTGTGCGACCACATTGTTTGATCGACCGGACGCCGCGATGTAACAGTTTTATGAAGACGTAACCAACCTTCGTATAATCGCGCAATTTACGACATGTGGTTCATTGTTGTAGGCAATCGCTATGATCATATATCCTTCCGTTGTTGCGAAATTGGTCTGTTGATCGAGTAGGAGCATCAAAACTACCTTCGTCGAAGGCCAGTGTCAAGACGCGCGCCTCCGCGTTACTTAAGTATATATGAAATATGGCGGCAACTTGCTAATCAATGTTCATATATATATATATATATATATATATATATATATATATATATATATATATGCGAACAACTTAGTGTTGTGTTTTACTGCACTATATATGGCCATAAACTGTTCGAAAATTCTACGTTTTCTCACCCAGTCCGTAAATGTTTGCTGTCTGCTCTGTCTAACCTTAGCGAGATTCCCGCTTTCCGTCCTCAACGCGCGGGGACTGCTTCGTCCTCCCCCCCCTACCTGCCTGTAGGGTAAGAGGCGGGCACCCCAGCTTGGTCGAATAATAAAGTTTTCAATCAGGGCAGTAGCGCACTTCCGTGTGCAGAAGGCGCTCACATTTTTTTTCTTTTATTCCCTTTTTTTATGAGAGAAGATATTTACTGACGGAGGTTCGCACTCGTATTCAAGGACGTACTCATAGTCTATTTAATTTCTTATTTGTTTGTTTATATGTTTGTTTGCTTGCTTGTATGCTTTTCGTTTGTATGTTTGTTTGCTTGCTTGTACGGTTGTTTGTTTGTATGTTTGTTTGCTTCATTGTATGCTTGTTTGTTAGCATGTTTGTTTGCTTGCTTGTATGCTTGTTTGTTTGTATGTTTGTTTGCTTGCTTGTATGCTTGTTTGTATGTTCATTTGCTTGCTTGTATATTCGTTTATATATTTGTTTGCTTGCTTGTATGCTTGTTCGTTTCTATGTTTGGTTGGTTGGTTGCTCGCTTGTTTGCTTGTTTATTTATTTATGTGTTTGTGTGTTCAGTTATGTGTTTGTATGTGTGCGTTTGCGTGTGTGTGTGTTTGTTTGTTTGTCACAGCTCCCTGAGCGCGGCTCACCGCGTAACTTGAAATGACGGGAAATGATACAGAGACCACATTAATATATAAAGCAAGCATCAATACGGGATTCGAAGAAAAAAAAGAAGCATATCATATAATCTTTAAACAAGTACCAAATACTCACTCTAGGAAAAAAGGAAAACATCATATCACGTTAATTAGCAAGCCTCAAATACTGAATTTAGAAAAGGAAATTACTGTAGGGAGCAAAAGACATCGTAGGAAACGATGGGACAACATAGTCCGTTAAGCGATTTCATCCGGAAAATGTGCGCATTCGGAATTCGGAAGCGCTTGTAATTTTCTCTTACGGCAGTTTCTTCAATTCTATTTTCTCTCGCTCTCTCCCAGCAGCATTACTTGCCTCGATCGCCGAGTTCCCCATCACGTGACGCCCCGAGTAAAGGCCCCTGGGCGCGTCGACCGCATGATCTGTACGCCGCGTGTGCATCTATGGCGCGCCGCCGACGGAAGTCTAACAGTGCATCACAGAGTTATCTGGGCACACATCGCTAACAATTCTTCTCAAGCAACAAAGGAGCTTGCCACTTCGTCAAATCAGCGTATCTATCACCTATAACAAAAGCCGTTAGCGGATGTCGCACTCTCCTACATAGATAGAGAGAGAAAGACAGATAAGTAGGGAAATGCATGTAAGTTAACCAGGCTGATCCGGGTTGGCTACCATGCATGCACTAGGAAAGTGAGAAAGGGGACTTGAAAGATAAGAAGTTAGTAGTAGACACGCGCGCACGCACACACACGTTAAAACGTTCTTAAGTTTTCAACTAACTCACGACGTGCTATCTCTTTTACAGCCCGACTACCTGGAGGAATGGAAAAGGGCCAGCGGAACCTGTGGTGTTAAGACGTCTTAGGGATGCGACTTCATTCGACGGCAGCCAACCGGGACGTGTTCTCGAGCCTAGCCGTTTCGGGAAACCGCTCTCTTGAGCACGTATACAGCTTGTAGCGCGCGGCATTTCAGTTCCCGCGCGCCGGCTACGGAGAACTGCCCCAGCGAGCGATTGTCTGTACCCTAGGAGCGTGGTTTCCCGCGAGGACGGCCCAGACACCAACCCCGAAATACGGCTGGCCAGGCGAGGCATCGTCGCCGACTACTATTTCACCGCTTCGAGCGATAGGAAAAAGAAATAACAATAATAAGCATAGAAAAAAATTAAATTGTGATATGTGAAACTCTTGTCGGCTTTTTCTGCGCAGTGACAAGCTGCAAGGTAACCTTCCGTTCAAACACACAAATGCCGACTTTGCATTGAGTGCGCTGGAACGCCCGCACGTTGGCAACAAGAGGAGCAGTTTTAGAAAGCTGGAGAGGGGACTGTAGACAAGCGGTCCATCTGCCGTGCTATCCAAACAACCTCGCCTCATCCCGGTGCAGAACATGCTTATATATGTAAGGGCCTTCCTGTCGCACCGCACGGCCATCATTGGCCTAACAACTGAATACTGGTATATATAAGCGCAATCCCAAGACGGGACAGAAGATAGACACAGAATCACAGGACAAGCGCTAATTCGCAACTAAATTTTATTCTGAAGACTTCGCCTACTTAGTACAAACAGACCAGCATTGCGCAAGCGCACTGCCCATCAAGCCAACCAATGCATCATATCAAGAAGCGTACAGATTACAGCATAATTTCTAAAAACTGCTTTTTTTTGCTACGCAAAACAACTGACGCATCGCTATAGTACAGGTACTTGTTTTCTTTCTAATATCATATGACTCCATTATTTCTCTGGCCAAAGCATTGCCACTCTTGCCTAGAATTCGAATAGCGGAAAGAATTGGCTCACAGGGACAGGACCTACAAGGCATAGGCAAACGAAAATTAGCTTTGTTAGCTGCAAAGCGCTCATGTTCCCGCACCCGATTGTTGACGCATCGGCCGGTTTGTTCGATGTATACCTTTCCGCACTTAAGCGGGATCTCGTACACAAACGCCAACGGCGCATGTGACATAGGGCGCGGTATGCTTCTTTCCGCAGGCAGGTTTTCACGGAGGTGCCGAAAGGCGTGGGCACAACCCAGCAAGTTTTCATGGCGCAGAAAAGACAATAGACACTTCGTACCTTTTTGCCGCATTCTTCAAGTTGCGCGCAACCCTGTGAACGTAGAGCACCACTTTCGGCTTTCTTGTTCGTATAACCTGCCGAGGCCATTTTCAACCCCTCAGTTTTTGAAGGGGGGTCTCGGACACAGCTGTCAAAATCGAACGAGGGAAGCCAGCCGCCTGTAGGCGCTCAATTTGGCAAGTGAAGTTATCCTGAGCCAGGTGAGCACAAGACATCGCCAGCACCGACTCAAGACATTGTGTTGCCATCACTCGTTTTACCGCCTTACCATGTGCTGAATCAAACGGCAAGAGTTCTTTACGAGCTTGCCGAGAGTATTTCCAGGAAATGTGCAGCCCACTAAAACAACATGTTAATATCTAAAAACTGCAAGGTGTCATTGTCAAGAAGTTCATGAGTAAAGCCTTTTCCATGCAGTCTAAATAGGCTTAAAATTTCATCAACAACACAGGCACTCGTCTGGAAGGTATTAGTGTTTAAAATCACGAGAAAGTCATCTACATATCTAAAAACTCTCAGCACCTTTTCGGTGTCTAAAAGGTTATTCAAGTCGCGGTTAATGGAAGCGAAAACAATATTACTAAAAGTAAGGGCAACACAGGATCCAATACAAATCCCCTTTCGCTGGATATACACATCGTTGTCAAAAGAAACAAAAGTTGAGCATAGGTAAAGCTCCAATAAAACTAGAAAATTGTCAACAGATATCCCTGCAGAATTCTGAAAAGCCATGTCGCCATTTTCTGTTATACAAGAGCGTACCGCAGGCAACGGGACGGCATGTGGTACTGAGTAAAACAGGTCTTCAATATCTATGGAAAACGCGAACCTACAAGAATCAAGTGAACCTAAAAAAGTTGTCACTTCTGTAGAATTTCTAATAGGGTTAAGGTCATCAATGACCAGAACATTTTGGTGTTTTAACAAAAAATGGCTGAGCTGCTGCTGCCAGGTACCCTTCTCACTTACAATGCTCCTAAAGGGCAAACCCAATTTATGCGTTTTAACGCTAAAGATACAGTAAGTGATGAAGGCTTACAGTCGATAATAGACTTCTCCAACCTACAAAGTTCCATATCCTGACACAAGGAAACAGCTTTTGTCTTCACCTTGGATATACTCGCTCTCGAAGGTGCGAAGTTCTTGCTTAGCGCGTCAGCAGCTTTTTTGGCAAACGTAGCTGTTGGCATCACCACAAATCCGCCGTCTTTATCCGCTTGTAAAAGGCGTAAGTCCTTTTCCTTGCAGTATTTTACAACGGTGCTGATTTTATCTTTAGTTCTTAAATGGGAACGTTTAACTGTCTTCAGTAAGCTATCAGTTAACACCATCCAAAAGGCACCTTTCCTGGTCTTTATTCTCCGCTTTACCGGCCACACGTCTGTTGAGCGTAAGAAGCTCATGCGCATGCAACCTCGGTTGAAAGCTAAACTTAGCACCTTTCTTGCGGGTCTTGGCGACGTCTTGTGGAAGATGCACATCTCCAATCACGGTAAGGTGACCAGGCTTCGGTTTCGTCCTTCCAGATCCTTTAGGCAGGCGACGAACGAGGCACTGCCACTGGAACTCCGTTGTCTGGGCCGCTAATCTCTTGGAGTTGTCAAAGGAGACTTCCCCGACACTTCCTGTATTGGACGCGCCACACACACACCGCTCGTAGCCAGTCGTATCAGAGGCGAACTTGTCTGCATAACTCCGACTTGAGGATGCGACATATCCTTTTTGCACGTCCAATCGAAGGCTGTATGTTTCCAAAGAGAGCAACCACTTCCGTCGGAACAACCCCCTTACGCAAGCAAAACGACAGAAATCTTGCACGACAAGTAGACTGGGCAATGTGGCTGATGATGGCATAAGGCTGGACTGAAGTAGGCAAAGCATGTATAGAAGGGCCCACAGCAGAATAAATGTACGTTAACAAAATTTGTTGCTGGGCTAGTTGGCTCATGCTTAACAACTGAATACTGGTAAGCGCAATTCCAAGACGGGTTGTGCCCACGCATTTATGGATCTCCGAGGAAACCTGCCTGTGGAAAGAAGCATACCGTGCCCTATGTCACATGCGCCGTTGGCGTTTGTGTACGAGATCCCGCTCAAGTGCGGAAAGGTATATATCCGACAAATCGTCCGATGCGTCAACGATCGAGCGCACTGGGAACATGAGCGCTCTTTAGCTAACAAAGCTTCTTATCATTTGCCTATGTATTGTAGGTCCTGTCCCTGTGAGCCAATTCTTTCCGGTATTCGGATTCTAGGCAGGAATGACAATGTTTTGGCCAGAGAAATCATGGAGGTATATCATATTAGAAAGAAAAAAAGTGCCTGTATTAGCGATACGTCGGTGGTTCTGAGTAGCAAAGAAAAGCAGTTCTTAGCAATTATGCTGTAATCTGTACGCTTCCTGATATGATGCATTGGTTGGCTTGATGGGAAGTACGCTTGCGTGATCCTGGTCTGCTGTGTACTTAAGTAGGCGAAGTCTTCAGAATAAAACTTAGTTGCAATTTAGCGCTTGTCCTGTGATTCTGTGTCTATCTTCTGTCCCGTCTTGGAATTGCGCTTAGCAGTATTCAGTTGTTAAGCATGAACCAACTAGCCCAGCAACAAATCTTATTTACCATCATTGGGCTGGGCGCGCGCTCCGATCGGATGCCGTACGCCTCACGGGCTCGGTAATCTCTCCTACCCTATTCCACATAGCTATGTCAAAACTACAACCCCTACTCTAAGAAGTTACCAGCTTCCGGCATGCTATATTTATGTAGACGACATCACCCTCTGGGCCACACGGGGGTCGAGTGGCACAATACAGCACGCTCTCCAGGCGGCTCATGGTTACGTCGCCGCTGGCGTCCTCGCCTGCGCCGCGGACAAATCAGAGCTACAATATTCGTCTATCTTCGTAGGGGAGGTTCTACCCCGGCCCTGTCACCACTATGCCACTTCATGGTCACCATATCCCTCGTGTAAACCTCCTACGCATCCTTCGCCACTACATACAATCGGATGACAGAGCCACTCACACTATTCACCTTCTACATCGGCAAATCTCTCAAATAGCATAGCCAGACGGACGTTCTACTTAATACGGCCGTCAAAGCGGCCGTCCTAAGTAGAACGGCTGCCTTCTCGTGCGTCCGCCCAGCGCCTACTTCTATTAGGCGTCCGCAACCCCATCACGAAGCTATTCGAGGCCCAGCCTATCGGGTAGCTGCAACGCCTCCAGCGCACCCGCCATGAGCTGCGTCATTCTTGCTCAACTAGGCGATTCCGTCCGTATACCCTATACCCTCTCAGCCCCTTCAGTATCGGCTGCATCCCGACCTACGAGCAGTGATTCAAGTCGCATCCATCCCCAGAAACATGCACCCGGGGCGTCACGCCGTACACCGCCGTGCACGGGCTGAGGCCCTGGCAGGTGTCTTGGGTTATGGCAACTCAGGCGCCCCAGTTTTGTACACCGACGCGGCCCGGTATCCCGACAGCAGCGCCATGTGTCTAGCCGTAGTTGAGGACACGGATGCTCTTCGAGTTTCGGGCACACGCCCCCTCACCGACAGTGGTCAGGTGGAGGAAGGAGCAGTTGCACTAGCCATCGCATACGCATTCATTCTTCCCGTCACCTGCAAATCATATCACCACTATCACCGATTCCCAAGCTGCGTGCCGCGCCTACACACAGGGGCTAATGACACCCTATACCCAACACATCCTAGCCACCATTCCCTCCACCGCGTGCCCCGCGGTGCGAGTCGTCGTCAGGACTCCTGGGCATGCCTCTTTCTACGGGAATGAACGCGCTCACGCGTATACGCCCGAAAGCTGACCGGCCGGGCGCCCGTGCAGGAGATGCCCCGTACAGAAGACGCACTGCTCACAATAAATAGGACCGCTGCACCTACCCGCCGCCCCAACCTCCCCTCGACCGGGCGGCCGCCCCCCGTTTCCTGGCGTCAACTAGAAATTAACTCATTTCCCTGCCTCCACATCTTGCACCTCCTCCACCACACCCTGTGCCCCTCGTACTGTCCGCATTGTGGGGCTTGCCCTACGGTCAGGCACGTACCCAGGATTTTTTTTTCGGGGGGGGGGCAACCCAAGGTAACTTCTAGAAAATGAGGGGGGGGGGGTACTTTACTGCTACAAATGTGAATAACGTCCACCATTCGCCATAAAAACGCGTAAACCCACAAAAGAGAAATGTAATAAGGTGTATTTTACAGGATCGAACGCCTGTGCGATACACCTCTCCTTTATTTGGCAAACAAGGAACTACGTCAAATAGACTTGCGCAGGAAAGAAGCGCAGGAAAAACACTGCCAAGGGGATTTAATCGGGACATTCTGCCATTTTCTTCGATGCGTGACGTAGACGCGACTCAAATAAAATGGCGCTGATGGCCCGATTTTGCTTTCGTAACGTGACGCCAACTTGACGTTCTGCCTAAGAAACTGAAATGAAGGCACTGAACGTAAGGTTCTCGGTAAAGCAAAGCAGTCTTCCTCGACAGTAAAAATAAAGTAGCTAGCTCAAAGCGCATGATTATTGGGTCGAAAACGCTTCTCACTTCCGTCGTCTGCTTCGTACAAGCTGTCGTCTGCTTCATTAGCTCGGATGCGTGTCCCCGGGAAATGGAATGAGTCATTCGGATTCCTCCGGTCCATGCCAGTTGAAGCACACCGGACAGTGCAATGCCGCACTGCTCTAGCCGCCCCTCAAGGGAGTGATAGTCACTCCTGTCGTTTACCCGTACCTTGTTGAATTTCCTCACGTTGACATTTAGAGCACTGGGCAGAAATCGCATTGCGTCAGCATGATCAACGGCCAACGTAATGCTCTTTATTATTTAGACAGTCGGATTCCCCCGGTTCATGCCAGTAAAAGCGCACTGGAGAGCGCAAAGCCGCACTACTCTAGCCATGGTCAACGGCCCTCGCAATGCTTTGTTCTCTATCTATCTATCTATCTATCTATCTATCTATCTATCTATCTATCTATCTATCTATCTATCTATCTATCTATCTATCTATCTATCTATCTATCTATCTATCTATCTATCTATCTCTTGCTTTCTTTGTTTCCTTCTTTCTTCCTTCCTTTGTTCTTTCCTTCATTCCACCTTTCTCTCTCTCTTTATTTTTCTTTCCCTCTTTCTTCTGTATTCTCATTTGTACAAGTGTTAAGAGGCAGGCAGAGACTGGCCTCGTAAGGGTGTGTTGGCGCCAACGCTCTTGTTTTCTTCCTTGAGACAACATACGCGACCTACCAGTGGTGATCCGCGCACGTTCTAGGCCACGTTATCACTATCTCGTGAAACGTAAGTGACTCAGCCCGACTCGGCTGGCTGAGAAAGGCCGAATATCACCGACAGCGTTGCGGGCGCCAGAGATATCCACTAGCGTGACGCAAGCGCCGTCGCTGCCATCTCTTGTTCACTTTGCTGGTTACTCGCATCGCGGGAGGAAACTTCAAGGCGCCGCCTTACGTACATTTCTTTTTATAAATTAAAGAGACGCCGTTGTCATAACTTTTGATTGTGCGAAAAGGCATTAATATTGATTACAATACAAACACAGTAGTAAAAAGTGGACAACGTTGCAAAAAGTTTGCCATGTTCAACCAATATTATTTTGTATAAACGCGTTCTTTTAAGAAATAATGGCCCAAAACACAAATGCCAACACCACCCGAGAGCGATGCAAATACTATGAGCACGCGTTATGGACAAAAAGATTTTCATGGCGCCAAACGACAGGGAATATGTGGCGATTCGCATTCCTCTCGGTCGCCATTGCATATGGCTGCTCATTAACGTAATTCGTGCTGCTCGTCGCAGCATAAATTACGGCGGAAAATGTCTGCAATGACGGCCCAGCGCAACGTCACGCAACGTCAAACTGACGTTTACGAAACGGTCCTTCCTGTGACGCTCCCCACGGCATATTCCTTCAGCCAATCAACAAGCTGGCATGGCGTATATCTTGGATCGCCACCACATATTCGCGAAATTGCAGATGCATTGCACTGGCTTCTGTACGCTACCGCTCACTTTCTTTTTGAAGCGCTAACGTCGCAATATAGCCGCCAAGGACCAAAAAAAAAAAATGTATTAGTCGATAAAATTTGCAACTCCACGTCACGTTTCGTCATCTTGATGAAAACGCAAAATTGCATTTTGCAAAACTTCCGTTTCCCGGCACAAATTTCAAGGCACGTGAGCTCTTCACAGCCAATCAGAGTCACCATGGCGGATAATGGCGGCCATGCAGCCGCCATGCGTGTTTAGAATAGCGCCCAAGAACAAAAAGCCAAAGTGTAAAATAAATATTACTTCAGTAGAATACAACTAAAAAAACAGCAGTTGGCAACCAAGGCACAAACCGTGCGGAATTCCGCACGGTTTGTGCGGAGTTCTCTGTTCTACTGTTCTCTACTTCCTTTTTCTGTTCTACTTCCTTTTTAAATAAAAAGATGTTGATCCATAAATATTTTTATAAACAACGGTTCAATTTGTTAATTTTAGCTTTCACTTCGTATTACTTCGCCAGCCAATCACAGAAGCAAGCAAAATCGTTGTCATGCGCCCTTTTCGAAATGGCGTCGTACTTTAAACCTCCGGAGCGTCTGAAGAGTTCTTGAAGAGTCTTTTCATCGGCGGAAGCAATGAGGTGTGCGACAGACATGGACAAAGTATATGGAGTCTGAGCATTTAGCTCTTCAAAAGTCTGCGGTGCAGTTCATTTCGCTGCTAAACCCGTTTTACTCATGAAACTTCACTGCCAACTGAATTCAAACTTGACAATAGATAGTTGCAGCAAAACAAGCATGTTATTTCAGTTCAATAAAGAATAGGCCTTGGACATTCCACTCTAATAGGCAAGGCAAAAGGTATAAAATTACTCGCTAATAATTTCATTTTTGCGGTTACCGCCTTATTTGGATAAAAGGAAAAGTTTGAAGTACGAATTATTTGCAGCCTCGCAGAGGAACAATGGCTGGCGGTTATGAGGGCGTGGGTGGGGCTCCACTGCAGACTTAATTTCTATCCGACTATATAGGAGTGTTTTTTTTAATTAGCTCTGGAAAAATTATAGAAAAATATATATTTGGGGAACAATCACAGTTCTTTTGCATCCCTCGTTTATGCTCTATGAAGTGAAGTGCCACAACCGGCTCGTATTGTTATTTGGAAAGTTACCTAACGATGCGTGGCTGCCAGTGCCGTACAACCGCGTAGGGCGCAGGACGGTACGATTCTAGACGTACTACGCCAACCACTGAAGGTTAGAAAAACACCTACATAAGTACAGCAGAGAAGTGGCTACGTTAGGCGGCTCGAATGATAACTGTAGAAGCGCCATTCAGAACACACGGAACTGTTCTCTACTTCCTTTATCTGTTCTACTTCCTTTTTAAGTAAAAAGATGTTGATCCATAAATATTTTTATAAACAACGGTTCAATTTCTTAATTTTAGCTTTCCCTTCTTGTTTGGCTGTTGCCTTGGTGTCTCCCTCAGTAGATCACCTCATTTCTCAACTCCTTGCGACTCTTGTTTCCATTTGGCAACGCTGCACGAAAAGAACTCCACAATTAGAGAAAAGCCAGAAGACTTAACAGGTAACAGTCATATTTCCTATGAGTTTAAGGGTCATTGCAGGGTTTGATGACGGACGCTGTCTCATATTATTTTATTTTCAACCTTATCTAACCCATATCGCAGGTATATGGTTCCGAGAATCTGTCAGCGTCGCGGCGAGCCGTTACTCGAGGAGATAAGGAAACAAAAGGAAAAGTTAAACGCAGTTGGCGTTTTCTCTGGCCGTAACTCGTTCCACGTGCGTACAGACAAGCTGACCACGAACCGAATCCATTTCCTGGTCCCTGGATAAGTCTAAACAAAGAAGGTTGAACTAACGAAGCAACAGCGATGCGCGTGACCTTCGAAAAGAAGGTGACAACTGAATGCATCTCGAGTTAATCGCGCGGGCACCGAATCGATGAGGAAACTGGCCTTCAGACCCCAGGAGATGCCGATAACAACCGCCATCCAAAAGGAGTGAAAAAGACAGAAAAACGTTGATCGCCGAATAGCTGTCAAGTTTCAACATTGATTTGGCGGCGATTTACGAATGTGTGGGAGAAGTGGTGGCGTAAGCGGGGAGGGGGGGGGGGGAGTATGGGTCTTAATTTGGGGGGGGGGGTAGGGGGGGGGGGTCCCGGGCCCCCCCGGGCCGCCCCTTGGGTACGTGCCTGCCTACGGTGTACGATTCTACATGAGAATGTCCACATCCCCCGGCCGTCCCATCCCTCCCTAACCCACACCTTAACCGGCGGGAGCAGGAAAACCTGATCCTGCGGACTCGTCGCGTGACCGTTGGCAATGGGGCCCTGCATGACTGAGGGCTCCACCCGAAGGAAGACGCACTGCTGGTAATGACTTAATAAATGTTTATTCTGTCTCTCTCTCTCTCTGCAGTTCGGAACTATTGCTAGTGTGACCATTTAATTTCTACAGTCCACATAAGTTATTCACTTATTTCGGCAATCATCTTCGATGTATGTGCAACATCTTTCATTTCAGAAATGAACTCTCGCCGTCAAGCACATGCCCACGATTGCCTCAAAGGCCGGCAAGGTGTTGAAATTCGTATTTTGAGATTGCAACATCAGGTGCGCTGGCATACTTATCGCTAGGCTTACTTATAATTTCAGCCTTGATGATCTCACGAGCGTTATAGCTGGGACATGTGCTTCAACACCATGCAGTGCGCTGATGAAATATCAAAGCTACGAGGCTGCTATAGAGAGCCTTCCTGGCTATTCTCCAAGTAAGATGTTGCGTAGTCGAGCGCAATGAGCGTGTAAGTAGCCTAATTTGAATAACATCTTGTACTTGGCGACATGCTGTCGATAAATATAAGTGCATTTTGTGATGCCATTTCACTTCTTTCTTTTATTTTTATTTTTTTCTTTTTGTGGTGATGAGAAATACGCCCGCGTTGAATCACGGGCACCTAAACTATGCCTCTACGTACAAGTGGCGTACGTTCTTGTATTTAATCGCACACACTGCACGTAGGCTCCACGCCTGCTACACATAATTCCAAGCTTTACACAGGTCTTCAGAACTGCGTAACATTTAACGCATAATACACAACAACCCGTATCGCTAACCGCTCACATCGCGCGCGGTAATGGAAGCGTGTGTCGCGCATAGACTATTTTTTTATTTGACATGAAAATGGATGTAATGCTTGTACTCATGCCTCACTTCAAGTCATAAGGCTTCATAGCTTTCCCTATAGCAGCCCGCGCAGAATGCTATAGTAGTGCGGTGAAACTCGGGCATGAGCACAGCCGACAACGCCTCCCCAAAGAACCGCCACGCGGCCGATTCCTGTAATCTGCTGCGGTGCCCGCTTGAGTTTTACTATGCCCTTTTACGGAATACCGGATGGCAGCAGCACTGACAGCGTCATATCATGACGATTTGTTAACCTACAACATGCTACGAACGTTTTTGCGTTACACGGTGTCTTTGGCGAAAGGAACAAAAAGATGGAATCCCCATAAGCCACTGAGTGTTGACGCTTATGCACCAGCTGCGGCAGGTGGAACGTGATCACTATAATTTTAGTTTTGCGTTTTGCGTGCTCTAGCTAGTTCATTTGATTAAACTTTTTTTAATGCCCTCACGGATTGCAGACATTACACATGACAGGAAATGATGGTGGTTACAGAGCAACGCACGCAGCAACAGCAACAATAAACTTTGCACAGTTGGATCATCTGCACGTTTCAAAATTTTTACGAAGTACTCGGCTTCACAAAACGGGGACACCAGCGACCCACATCTCCGGTATTCTGTAAACGGTAATACCTCACAGACAGGTGAAAGCTATCCCATGTACCGCCCCGTGTAT
Organism: Dermacentor variabilis; assembly: GCF_050947875.1. Classification (NCBI taxonomy): domain Eukaryota; kingdom Metazoa; phylum Arthropoda; class Arachnida; order Ixodida; family Ixodidae; genus Dermacentor; species Dermacentor variabilis. The sequence continues at coordinate 118,704,030 of NC_134568.1, read as the reverse complement.
TCCACATAACATTTGCTGCGGGATAACGTATCCAGAGTGTATACGTTGGTGGCCCCCCCCCCCCCCCCCCCATGGGTGACATTCCAAATATCTTCTTTATTAGCCTCCTTCACCAAACTACACGTGCGAGAATTCTTGTGGTGGGGGGCGAATAACTACCATGCTGAATGCTAGTGTCACACCTACCAGCCATCATCTTTATGGCGGTCTGGTGCCTCGTGAACACAGCCGCGGGATGGCGCGCAGGGCAAGATGCTGTCAGTATTGGTGTGCTCTAACCTACTGGGCGATTTTCGGGTGTTTATATGCCGCGGCACGCTTAAGTTTAGAAACGTTTAGCGGAAATACCCTAAGCACTAATATATAGCTGCACTGCAAGCTTATTGGAAAGTACTGCTGCGGATTTTCGTCATGAAAAGAGAGCAAAGATAAAGGCAAACACGTGGTATACACGTGAGTGGCTGTAATGCGATATGATTATCACATATATCAGGACTGCACTATCTACGTCTACAGCTGCAGAGCTTGCGGCTCTCCGCGGTGCGCTTCGCGTGATCAACAAAGAGAGTCCTGTGAAATGGGCAGTCTTCTGCGATTTCAAGGCTGACCTTACAATGTATACAGTCATTTCTCCGACATGGAACTCACGATCAACTGACATGCGGAATTGTGGAACTCATCCATCACTTGAAAGAATGAGTGAGTGAGTGAACGAACTTTATTGGAGGTCCGGCGAGGGACGCGAACACGTAGCGCACCCGGCTAATCCCACGTCGGGACCGGCAGGTCTAGCCCACTGGCCCACTCGCGTGCACGCCGGACAGTCTAGAGCGGGGCTACGCAGAAGCGAATCCCACTCCACCTTGCTCCACCTGAACTCCACTCCACCTGAACTTGGGGTATGTCGACCCGCACTCCCAGAGCATGTGTGCTAGAGTGGAGGTCTGCCCGCAGGACGTGCAGGCGCCGTCGCGATATGCATATCATCATCATCATCATCATCATCATCATCATCATCATCATCATCATCATCATCAGCCTAGTTACGCCCACTGCAGGGCAAAGGCCTCTCCCATACTTCTCCAACTACCCCGGTCATGTACTAATTGTGCCCATGTTGTCCCTGCAAATGTCTTAATGTCATCCGCCCACCTAACTTTCTGCCACCCCCTGCTACGCTTCCCTTCCCTTGGAATCCAGTCCGTAACCCTTAATGACCATCGGTTATCTTCCCTCCTCATTACATGTCCGACCCATGCCCATTTCTTTTTCTTGATTTCAACTAAGATGTCATTTACCCGCGTTTGTTCCCTCACCCAATCTGCTCTTTTCTTATCCCTTAACGTTACACCCATCATTCTTCTTTCCATAGCTCGTTGCGTCGTCCTCAATTTCAGCAGAACCCTTTTCGTAAGCCTCCAGGTTTCTGCCCCATATGTGAGTACTGGTAACACACAGCTGTTATACACTTTCCTTATGAGGCATAGTGGCAACCTGCTGTTCATGATTTGAGAATGCCTGCCAAACGCACCCCAGCCCATTCTTATTCTTCTGGTTATTTCAGTCTCATGATCCGGATCCGTGGTCACTACCTGCCCGAAGTAGATGTATTCCCTTACCACTTCCAGTGCCTCGCTACCTATCGTAAACTGCTGTTCTCTTCCGAGACTGTTAAACATTACTTTAGTTTTCTGCAGATTAATTTTCAGACCCACCCTTCTGCTTTGCCTCTCCAGGTCAGTGAGCATGCATTGCAATTGGTCTCCTGAGTTACTAAGCAAGGCAATATCATCAGCGAATCGCAAGTTGCTAAGTTATTCTCCATCAACTTTTATCCCCAATTCTTCCCACTCCAGGTCTCTGAATACCTCCTGTAAACATGCTGTGAATAGCATTGGAGCGATCGTATCTCCCTGTCTGACGCCTTTCTTTATTGGGATTTTGTTGCTTTCTTTGTGGAGGACTACGGTGGCTGTGGAGCCGCTATAGATATCTTTCAGTATGTTTACATACGGCTCGTCTACACCCTGATTCCGTAATGCCTCCATGACTGCTGAGGTTTCGACTGAATCAAACGCTTTCTCGTAATCAATGAAAGCTATATATAAGGGTTGGTTATATTCTGCACATTTCTCTGTCACTTGATTGATAGTGTGAATATGGTCTATTGTTGAGTAGCCTTTACGGAATCCTGCCTGGTCCTTTGCTTGACAGAAGTCTAAGGTGTTCCTGATTCTATTTGCGATTACCTTAGTAAATAGTTTGTAGGCAACGGACAGTAAGCTGATCGGTCTATAATTTTTCAAGTCTTTGGCGTCCCCTTTCTTATGGATTAGGATTATGTTAGCGTTCTTCCAAGATTCCGGTACGCTCGAGGTCACGAGGCATTGCGTATACAGGGTGGCAAGTTTCTCTAGAACAATCTGTCCACCATCCTTCAACAAATCTGTTGTTACCTGATCCTCCCCAGCTGCCTTCCGCCTTTGCATATCTCCCAAGGCTTTCTTTACTTCTTCCGGCGTTACCTTTGGGATTTCGAATTCCTCTGGACTAATCTCTCTTCCATTATCGTCGAGGGTGCCACTGGTACTGTATAAATCTCTATAGAACTCCTCAGCCACTCGAACTATCTCATCCATATTAGTAACGATATTGCCGGCTTTGTCTCTTAACGCAAACATCTGATTCTTGCCTATTCCTAGTTTCTTCTTCACTGCTTTTAGGCTTCCTCCGTTCCTGAGAGCCTGTTCAATTCTATCCATATTATAGTTCCTTATGTCCGCTATCTTACGCTTGTTGATTAACTTAGAAAGTTCTGCCAGTTCTATTCTAGCTGTAGGGTTAGAGGCTTTCATACATTGGCGTTTCTTGATCAGATCTTTCGTCTCCTGCGATAGCTTACTGGTTTCCTGTCTAATGGCGTTACCACCGACTTCTATTGCGCACTCCTTAATGATGCCCATAAGATTGTCGTTCATTGCTTCAACACTAAGGTCCTCTTCCTGAGTTAAAGCCGAATACCTGTTCTGTAGCTTGATCTGGAATTCCTCTATTTTCCTTCTTACCGCTAGCTCATTAATCGGCTTCTTATGTACCAGTTTCTTCCGTTCCCTCCTCAGGTCTAGGCTAATTCGAGTTCTTACCATCCTGTGGTCACTGCAGCGCACCTTGCCGAGCACGTCCACATCTTGTATGATGCCAGGGTTAGCGCAGCGTATGAAGTCTATTTCATTTCTAGTCTCGCCGTTCGGGCTCCTCCACGTCCACTTTCGGCTATCCCGCTTGCGGAAGAAGGTATTCATTATCCTGATATTATTCTGTTCCGCAAACTCTACTAATAACTCTCCCCTGCTATTCCTAGTGCCTATGCCATATTCCCCCACTGCCTTGTCTCCAGCCTGCTTCTTGCCTACCTTGGCATTAAAGTCGCCCATTAGTATAGTGTATTTTGTTTTGACTTTACCCATCGCCGATTCCACGTCTTCATAAAAGCTTTCGACTTCCTGGTCATCATGACTGCATGTAGGGGCATAGACTTGTACTACCTTCAATTTGCACCTCTTATTAAGTTTCACAACAAGACCTGCCACCCTCTCGTTAATGCTATAGAATTCCTGTATGTTACCAGCTATTTCCTTATTAATCAGGAATCCGACTCCTAGTTCTCGTCTCTCAGCTAAGCCCCGGTAGCACAGTACGTGCCCGCTTTTTAGCACTGTATATGCTTCTTTTGTCCTCCTAACCTCATTGAGCCCTATTATATCCCATTTACTACCCTCTAATTTCTCCAATAACACTGCTAGACTCGCCTCACTAGATAACGTTCTAACGTTAAACGTTGCCAGGTTCAGATTCCAATGGCGGCCTGTCCGGAGCCATATACATGTACGTGGGGATAAACTTCGTGTAGAACGGCCAGACACGGATATGTGCCAGTCTGTAACAGTCTAAGAGAAACGGCTTGCGCCCTATTCAACTTGGTGTAAGGGGATGGAAAGACCCTTCTAGACATGTAGAATTTCATAACCTCGTTGTGAGTAGCGGCAGCGCCCCTGTGGCCGTGGGGGGAGGGGAGTCGGCATCCTTAAAGAGGAAGCGCAGTCGGTGAGGTCACGCGCAGCCTCGTGAGCAGACTCATTGAGGCTCGGGGGAGCACCCTCGACCGACCCTACGTGAGCGGAAAACCAGTGAATCGAATGATGCGTGAGAGCATACGGACACAAGACGCTAAGAAGATGAGCAGCTTGCTCGGCGATGCAACCCTTCTAAAAAGCTCTAACTGCGTTTGCACTACCTCCAACTGCCGGTGCTGTGGTATTCACCCGTCTACGCTTCCGCATATGCTGTGGGAGTGCCCAGCACAGTACACACACATTAACACCACGACCGTCTCGTCGAGGTTGCATGACGCTCTGCCGAGCTCCGCCCTCGACGACCAAACCTGGGCGACCCAGCACGCCCGTGAGGCGGCGGCGAGACAAGCCCTCGACGTCCCCTCATGGGAGGCTTAGGCCCGGCCATCATAAAGTGCTAGTTTTACAATAAAAATGTATCCCCCCCCCCCCGTTTTGAAATCGCTATAAATCAGCCTAGCAGGGCGAGGGCGATGGCGGCTTGCTCGGCGACTTCGGGGTCTGAAGTGCGAATCGAGGCGCTTCACGACGACGGCAAAGCATGAGACGACGGCAAAGGTCTTCCCATCGCTGTACTCCGCGGCGTCGACGAAGCTTTCTCTGATGTCTTGTTGCTTGATCTGTTGAGGATCGCTGCTGCTCTGGCCTTGCGTCTGTTCTCGTTGTCGACGGAATGGACGTTTCGGGGCACGCGGGCCACTTCGAACTTCTCTCGAATGCACCTAGGGATCGGGGTACTGACCATCGGGAATCCCGCAGGGTGGTAACCCAGCTTTTCGAGGATGCGTTCACTTGCCGCGCCTTCGCACTGTGCACAAATGGCTCAGAGCGGAGCGAGACAAGCTCAACGCTCTCATCCGCAAAGTAGTCAAAAGGGCTCTCGGGCTACCCATCAGAACCCATACCGAGGATCTCCTCAAGCTGGGGGTACATAACACCGCGCTCGCTTGACCACTGACCACCACTAGTGGTCAGGCGAGCGAGTTACACGCGTTCTTGGGCTTCGGCATTCTCCTCGGCGGTGTTATGTACCCCCAGCTTGTGGAGATCCTCGGTATGGGTTCTGATGGGTAGCCTGAGAGCCCTTTTGACTACTTTGCGGATGAGAGCATTGAGCTTGTCTCGCTCCGCTCTGAGCCAGTTGTGCATAGTGCGAAGGCGTTGATCAGCCTAAGGAGATTGTTTTCCTTCATTCCTCGGTGTCTGTTTGTGATTCTGCGAACGAGGTGGAAAGCGTTGTCCGTCTTTGCAATGATCTTGCGGAGAGCCGTTGCGAAGAGCCGTTGCAGAGAGCCTTTCCGTTCCCCGCCGTTGGATTCCGCAAACATGCCCAGGACCCGAATGACGTCGACCCTCGGTATCACCCCTTCCTTCCCCCGCGTCAAAAGTGCGAAGACTGATGCTTTCGGAGACCGGCTTCCAATCTTCGGGTCTGCCTCCCCTCTCTTTTCTGTAAAGCAGAAGCTCTGACTTGGCGGGGTAGCATCGAAGTCCCGTGGGGCGGAGATGCTCCTCGATCACGTCGATCGCCTCCTTCACGGCTTCTTCGACTCTGCCCTCGCAGCCGCCGGAGCACCAGATGGTGATGTCGCCGGCGTAGGTTATGTGCTGATAACGGCGCCCTGAGGAGTGCCCCGTCCTCCGAGTACCACACCTTCAAAGCGGAAGTCTCCAATGCGAAGCTGGACCTTCCTGTCCGTTAGAAAAGAGCTGTACGTAGCTGTGGAATCTGGAATCAAGACAAATGGTACGAAATGGTCTTGACGATGAAGGTGTGGAACACGTTGTTCCTTCTCGAGCCTTCTCGAGGTCCAGACCGAGCAGAGCCTTGACGTCTCTGGAACGGCCGTCCACGATCTGATGCTTGATTAGTTTCATGGAATCCTGCGTCGAGAGTCCGGCGTGGAAGCCGATCATGTTGTACGTGTAAACATCGTTGTCTTCGATATACCAGTTGAGCCTGTTGAAAACGACACGCTCCATGACCTTGCCGACGCCGGACGTTAGAGAAATCTGCCTGAATTTCTCCATGTTCGGGGCCTTGTCGGGCTTGGGAATGTGCACCGTGCAGGCCGTCTTACATTCTGCGGAAACAACGCCGCTCTTCCAGGGCTCGTTGATCTTGTCGGTCATAAAGAGGATCGACGAGAAAAAAAGGCCATGATATCCCTTTTCAATAGATAACAGGCCATTGCAGTATCATAAGAAATAATGACGCAGATAACGCAGCTCGGACGTCAAACCAAGAATACCGCTGCATCCCCATTCCTCTCTCAGGAACAGACGCTGCGGGACAGATTTGCGTGCTAGCACGCACACTCTCATTAGCTGAGTGGAACACCGTCCATACAAGGTCCACCAGACTGCACATACTCAATCCTTTGCTGCAACTCAGACCTCCGGCCTGTCTGCACCGGCGCGAAGCGCCTCTTCTGTGTCGGTCGTGGTTGGCAGTTGCCTTCACGAAAGCTTACTCATAGTAATTGGAATTACTGGCAGTCCTGCATCTCTGCGGCTGCGAGAACACTGACCACCTATAATGCCATTGTCCTCAGTTTGAAGCACAAAGACAATCTATGACCAACGCATTCACGAAACTAGATGCTCGTCTTCTGAGTGAACAGACAATACTAGCACACACTCCCCATCGATCTTCGGCTCCGAAGACAGGGAAGGCCCTTCTGTGTTTTCTGAGAACGTCTGGCTTGGTGCGAGCGCCTTTGACTCTATAGTGTTGTCCGTGCAAGTCTACCTACACCATATCTCTCTCTCTCTCCTTTCTATTCCCCTTCTTCTTTCCCCCAGCGCAGGGTAGCCAACCCGACTCTCGACTGTTTAACATACGCGCCTTCTTTATTTATTCATATATATATATATATATATATATATATATATATATATATATATATATATATATATATATATATATATATATATATATATATATATATATAGCCATCTTTGTTACAGTCTCCGGAATAGACCCAGTTTTGAATGCATCATCTGCGAGATCGGCCCAGTTCACCTATTACGTCGTCTTGCTCTCTCCTTTCTTTCTATTCCCCTCTCTCTTCCCTCAGAGCAGGGTAGCCACCCGAACTCTTGACTGGTTAACATCCCTGCCTTCCTTTTATCTCTATCTCTCTCTCTTGGGATCGGCCAAGTTTTTACAACACCATCTTCAGGATCTACCCCATTACAATGTATCCGGGATCGGCCCACTACTCAGCAAGAAAGCGACGGACAAAGCAGAAACGGAAGCTTATTTCTTTAAAAAGAATAGACTGAATGGAGGCTATACACGCAGCGTGCGAGACCATAAAAAGGCCATCGCTGCATTTCCTTTGTGAAACAGTGCCAGGTAAAAAGATAATGTGCCGGCACAGCCGGGATCGCAGAAGAAAAAGTGAACAAGACCGCACCAAGAACACCATCCTGCGACCAATAACATTGACCAAGCCGTCTACGCTGCCCTGCATAACACATTACTTTTCTTCCGGCATAACATCATATGCGCGCAACAACAGGAAGGCTGCGGACAGCCAGCCTGCCAGACTTTTCATTTTCCTTTACTCCGTTAAACGATCATGACTACCGAATTAAAAGAGACCTCGCAGCGCTCTGCGTGCACCACCGAACCACGCACACCTTGTGCGACCGAAACACCAGCACACTATACAGGGGCGCTTGCCTCGGCCACTCGAGAGAGTTGTCTCCCACATCTTGCTGTGAGAACTTCCTACAGGGAGCCGTTTGGCGACGCATGCGTCACAGTGTTACGTGGAGGGACGACGGAAGACGCACGCGTTTGCTAATCGCCTGCGCCTTCTGTTGTGTCCTCCGCTGCTCTTATCCATTCGCATGCATCGCGGCGGGCTCGCTGGCTCCTCTCCCTTCTCTCGGCGCATCCGCGTAGGGCGCACGCGAAGAAGGAAAATTGGGTCTCCATAGCAATGACTTGGCTCGCCGCAAGCGCGAATAATGATAACCCGCGCAAGCTGCGGTGGAAAAGTTCTCTGCTCGTGTTGCGTCTTGAACGGAAATGAATGTAACCATAATTTTAAAAAATGTCGTAGTGATGCGCAACCCGTCTCGATCGGTCCGCAGGCGAGTATAATGGCGAAATGAAAACCTGTCTTGAATTCCAGAACCGTGCTGCACGATGCGTTGGTGTAGCGTTACCCACTCTAGAAGTGGGACAGAGTACCGTTTGTTTCTCGGAACCCAGAGTGAAGGATGTTCTATTTGTTTAGTACTCCCATCTTTCTCCCTTCCTATCCACACTTTTCGCCTACAAAGTTCAACGGCAAAATACTTGCTGCTTCGTAACGCAAGTCGGTTTTCGCACTGAGTAGCGGGGTTGTGGATTATTTAACATCGCCACTGATTTCAAAGAACGTGAGTTCGAAGGATAAGCGCTGCGTTCGGAAGCTCCCTTCACTTAATTGCTGCCGTTCGGGTTTCATGAACTACTTGGGCACCGATTTGTTGTGCCTTTACCATGTCGCGCCACACATGGCATTAGGACTTAGTACGCAGCTCTCCCTGCCGCAAGAATCACTGGGCAGTGGTCATTGCACTGAACAGCTCTCATGAAGGCCGCACGTTAGATCTTGGCTAAAACGGCTGTGTATTATTTCACCTTCACATCCGCCGAGCTTGTGACAATTAGACTTTCTCGACAGCACGCCACTGTAGTGCATCCTATCGCCTTGCGGGGTACTATTGGAAACAGCAATAACCAACTTATCAGATACGTTCACGTAACTATTTATTTATTTATTTATTCATTTATTCATTTATTTATTTATTACAATACTCTCAGTGCCAAGGGGGGCGTTACGGAGGGGGTGGGTGGAAAACAAAACAAACAAACAAAAAAGTACAAGCAAAAAGCAAAAATCATAATGCAGATGCCTGTTCAATCATATGCTTGGTGATGGTTGTCTTGAAGGATGGCGTGTCTTCAATGCAGACAATAAGAGGCGAAAAGTGGTTCCACTCTGCACTAGTCTTAGGTAAGAAATAATTAAAAAGCGCATTAGTTTTCCTGCTAGGGATGGCGACTTTATGTGGATGATCAACACGTGATGATATATATGATGGAATTGAAGAAAAAAAATCCTGTTTTAGTGTCTGGTTATGAAAGAAAATGCTGTGGAAAAGACTAAGGCGTGCAATTTTTCTAAGAACTACAAGATTAGACATACCAAGTTCTGATTTCATTAAAGAAACACTAGCTGTGCGAGAATAATGCGAAAGGATGAAGCGAGCTGAGCGGTTCTGAACAGGGTCCCATATGGATGATGCATGTTCTAGCTTAGGCCGTATTAGCGTTTGATACAAAAGTACCTTCAGATGGGATGGAGCCTGAGAGAAGTTTCTGCGCATCTAGACAAGGGCGCGGTTCGCATTGTTAGTGACATATACGATTATTTAATGAACCGGAATAGCTTAAAAGGACGTCTTGTTGGGCGAGTTGGTCACAATTCATCTTGGGTACTAGGCGCTAAAACACACACGACACAATTGAGGAAGGAGACGGGACAGAGCGCCACTTACAACTGTTTTTATTCGGAGGCACACCACACACTTATATACCCGTCTTAGACGCAAGGACCGCAATCACATCAAGGAGGAGGAGGAGTATTTTAATGATTGGAAAATGTAGAGAGGTCGGCCGGATATTGGAGCATCTGGCCTGCTACTCTACGTAAGGGAAGGGGAAGAGGGGAAGAAAAAGGGTCACAATGGGGATGATAATGGGAGGAACGAAGTGAAGGACACATTACACAACTGGTATCACAGGCGTGAGTCCAGGCCCGTGTCACCTAGGAAACGTGAAAATGCACGCATTGTCTCTGTCGTCTGCCAACTCTGTGGCCATGCGCCTAGCAAGAGGTCCTCCGACAGTGGTCCATTTTGTAAATGTCTCAATGTATCTGCCATTGTCAGTCTTTCGCGCGCATACTCAGGGCACACCACGAGCACATGTTCTATAGTCTCTACAGTACCACACACTGAACAGTTCGGGGAGTCTGTCCGTCCAATAATGTGCCAATATGGAAGCGAACTGGTTAAATATTTCTTTTCAGCCATATATAAGTGGTATACATAAGGTATATATATAAGGTATATAAGTGTGTGGTGTGCCTCCGAATAAAAGCAGTTGTAAGTGGCGCTCTGTCCCGTCTCCTTCCTTGTGTCGTGTGTGTTTTCGCGCCTAGTACCCAAGATGAATTGTGACCAACTCGCCCAACAAGACGTCCTTTTAAGCTATATTTCTCGTACAGTGGGCCTTTCTATATGTGTGACATCTCCGTGTTTCATGGATCAGTGGATTTCATCTGCTGTCGCATATACCTGTCGCGCAAGGAACATCGCCTTTTGTATCAAGAAAGGATTGGTACCAGCTGAAGTAAGTGTTCTTTTCCGGCCAGTTCTATCCTCCTGGGGTCATGTGAAGCGCATAAGTAGGATCCTCAGGTCTGAACTCTGGCGTCATATTCGCCTGCTAAATGATCTTCTACGCATCGCCTGTCAAAAACAATACCCTACCTGGCTAGCTGAGAAGAATTTTCGGTCCGTTATGAAGTCAGCTTTAAGAATGACTGAACAGCTCTGGGTGTGCATGCTAGACAAATTGCTACAGGAAAGAAATAAACATAAGAATCAAATGAGTGGGGTTGGGTTGGTGGTTGAGGGGGACATTCGCCTACCCGATGAAATGTCATCTGTTCTGGAGAAAGGACCCAAGTATGGAATTCAGCCGCAAGTGCCACCGCATGAGCTGCTTGCCATCAATCGACGAATCGCCAGCAAGGCCGAATCGCAGGAACAAGAGACGTGCCTTCTGGAAGGCGTTAACTGCCTTCTCAAGTCCTGAGACCAGGGGCGTTCACGTCAAAAGGAAACTTCAACTGGAGCCATTGTGACCTACTTCAGAAACAACCACCTAAGGCCCTTACAAGCCGATAAGGAGGGAGGGTTTGTCGTGTTATCTGAAGGTAAATTTTCGGAAAGAGCTGCGCAGACACTAGAAAAGAATTTTGCGCCTGTCAAAGTTAAAGCAACGAGAGTTAAGAGCAGAGCTGTTGCACTATGTGAGCAGTTTGGTTTAGACCGTCTTGGCAAACAGATAGGAAAAAGGAAAATTAATGCCTTGAAAGCCTTCTTTTCAGTAAAAACGCATAAGCAAGGTATGCAGTTTAGAACAATAGTCACGGAAAAAGGGCCGTGGCAGAAGGAACTAAGCCAGTTCTTCTTGAAACATTTGAATACACTTGAAGTAGACGACCCATTTCGTACAAAGAAATCTGACGAAGTTTGTGACTTCCTAAAATCGCAATGTGATGTTGGGCGCGCCTTTTCCGTCGATGTGGTGGATTTATTCTACTCTATCCCTCACAAGGTCCTGTTTACTGCCGTCCGAGAGTGTATGGAGAAAAAAACGAACCCATTTCCTTTCAGAACAATGCGGGAATTTCCATTGACGATTTTTTAACCCTTTTACAGTTTTACTTGCAATCGACTTTTATAACATTTGACCAGCAGTTTTTTTCTGCAGAAAGCTGGCATTTGTATAGGATCCTGTGTGGCGCCAGTATTGTGTAATATTTTTCTCTCACAAATGGATCAAGTTTTACATCAGGTTTTACCGGCTAGGCACGTTTTTAAAGTTTTTAGATACGTGGATGATTTTTTGATATTTTTTAGTAAGGACGGAAGTTTGAACTTCGAAGAGAATGTGCATGATATTTTATCCATATTCCGACAACATGGAAATGGCTTGCAATTCACCATTGAAGTGCCTGAAGGGAACCACCTACAGTTTCTAGATATAAATATCGAGTTTTGTGCGGATCGCGTTTCTTGGGCATATGCACCTCGTGCAAAGAAAGGGCTTCTGCCATACGACTCCGCCCATTCGAAATTAATAAAACGGGGCATTGCTTCACTTTGCCTGAGATCCGCCCTCGGAAAATCGTGCCCTCACAAGATGCAGCCTAGCTTCCAGACCCAATTGACCAGGCTGTCTTCAGCTGGATTCCCTGACTCGATTGTGATGGCAGTCGCTGAAAGCCTGCTACAAAAAATGAAGAGTGCGGCTGTGAGAGCTGGGGAAGATCCCTGTCGAGATGAGGTGGTGAGGCCTGTGGTGGTGCCCTATGTACACAAGATGGCCCACAATTTAAAGAAGGTTGCTAGCAGGCATGGGGTACCGCTTGTGTTTTCAGCCCCCCAAAAGCTAGGAAGCCTTTGTTCTCGTATCGAAAGAATACGAGACGATAAAAATGGATGCAGCACCAAGCATGCGCGACCGTTTATGAAGTGCACCGAAGGTGTCGTGTATGAAATCTCCCTCTCATGTGGCCGGGCCGCTCCTACATAGGGCAAACTGGGCGCTGCGTTAACGACCAAATTAGGGATCATGAAAGAAATGTAGAGCAAGATAAAGAAGGGCCAAACATTCCCAAGCACATTAACTCCTGCTCGTCACGCTCTTGTGAGCTATGTTATGCAGGGGCGCGAATTCTGGCAAAAAGTAAATATCAAAAAGCTCGGGAAGTAATAGAAGCTTTCTTTATCGGAAAGAAAGGAAGCATGTGCGTCAGCGACCCGTCAATATCTTTATATATGGCTGAAAAAAATATTTATCCAGTTCGCTTCCATATCAATCTTGATGTGATCGTGGTCCTTGCGTCTAAGAATGGTATATAAGTGTGTGGTGTGCCTCCGAATAAAAGCAGTTGTAAGTGGCGCTCTGTCCCGTCTCCTTCCTTGTGTAGTGTGTGTTTTCGCGCCTAGTACCCAAGATGAACCGGAATAACGTGTAATGTAATGTGCAATTCATGAGTAATGTAATAATGTCAGGTGTAATGTGTAATTCATGAGACCAGCAAACGCAAGGTTGAAGAGTGTTAGGGGTGACCACTCCGCCTTACGGAAAACCAACGAGAAGTCGTTGGCCCGTCTTTAGACAAAATAAAGATATTGTGCACATGTCATCGCCGATTCTGACAGCTTTCAAGGCGCTTAAAATGGCCTGAATAAATGCTGAAACATAATGATGAATCATGTTGAATATATGCTGGCAATATTTGCACATGGCATTAATGCGTGACGCGCTTACAAGTTCACCTACGGCATCAGAAATTTGCGACGGAGGTACGTCGTCACACCATTACTTACGATGACAAGGTCAGTAGTGGCTTTCACTCGAAAAGCGTTGAATGGTTGCTTTTGCTCGCAAAGCGATGACACCTTGCGCTTTAAAGATGAATGGCCAAACAGCACCCAAGCGACGAATTCTTGGCATCGTCATCGAGCGAGATTTGTCTTAGGGCCCTCCTCCATACATTTACTTGACAAATAGATCACTAGTGCGGACCATCTCGTGTGTCCCGATGGGCAGTCCTAGGGCGCTTTAGTTTAGTCATTACGCGATATTTTTGAGATCCTGCGGTACAGCTTAAACGAGCTGGGACACCCTTGTACAGCGAATATCGGTAGGTGTAAGAGTGTGCAAACCCAAGACATCAGAACGTGTCCGACCTCCCAAGAAGTGCGTCTTCAATCGCGACTGTGACCATTCTGTCAAAGCATACATTGATGCTAGAGGACTGAAAGCATACATTCGGTACGTGACTCGGCCTCCATCACCACATCTGGCTTGCTTGCCTGTCAGCATTGAGGCCGCATGCAACACTATCCCAAGGGATTCGTTTGAGCTGCACCAAGCAAAAGGAAATGAGACAAAGTTTCAGCGCTTCGCGGTGGATGCACGCGCAGACACAAAGGCAATGTTGGTCGAGCCTCCGTCAGCGATGATGGAATTCACGACTACATCAAACTATCTTTCCAAACCATCTACATCTTCCCGCACGTGAAGCCTCGCGGATGAAACCACGTATTCGTCCTCATTTCAATAGAGCGTTTTTTTATTTCTCTCTCTCACGATGCCGCCATGACTTAGCAGTTACTGGAAGAGTACATCGTGAGATTTTTCGACTGCCTGGTGATGGATTTGTCTGATTTCAGAAATAATATGTTCATGAATCGACTCGCAGCAAATGGAAAGGTTGAGGGGCACAACTCGGACACGTTGCCCGATGCATGCGAAGCCTCCTGGTCCATTCGCAGCGGTAGAATTGTTGTTATGGGCGTTCAGTGTTCTGATACCGAGCACGAGGTCACGAGTTCTGTCACCGGCCGCTGCGACTGCATTCCGATGTTGGCGAAATGCAAAAGTTTGAATGTACCGAGGATTAGCTACGCGTTAAAGAACCCCAGGTGCATGGTCAAAAATAATTTGGAGCGCTCCACTATATGGCGGCATCTTTCAGCCCTTGTGTTGATCCGGAACGTTACATCCCGCCAACCTTCTGGGCCCGCATCAACAGAAGTTCTCTTTACTAAGTGTTGATGGTTATTTTGAGTGACAGAGACCAGAACGCCAGCCAATCAGGAAATTTTCGTACATACGTAGAAGTTTGGTAATGCCGGACCTATAGCTGGTTCGTAAATTCGAGAGAAGTGTGGTGGGCCATCTACACGTTCCACAGCTGTAGCCGAGGGAATATGCATGACAGATTTATCTGGAATGATTGCTGCGTCTGCAGAGCTGTCATAAGTACATGTGTCATTGTGTGGACACGCGGGTGGCCGCCATGCTCATCGTGCACGCACTGAGCTTGCAATGGCTTGCAATGGCCTCGCGATATCGTACTTTTGCCGCCAGTACGTGCGCACGAACGAAGGTACTTGCAATTGTTGCTACGCTGCAACTTGTTTGCGACCGTCTGTCAAGAGCAATTTGATGCATAGCACACACTTGGCCTTTCCATCGACAACGTCGAATGCCTCCTCTGTCACTCTAGCCACGACAAAAACTTCAAGCGCACAACCATACGAGGACGGTGAAATAAGACTGAGGCACATGAACGCTTGAGCGCGAAGTTTTTGTCATGTCTTACCAACGCGCCAAAACAGCCACGTTGTTGAACTTTAGCCACGTGGATCCGCCCGCGTACGAGATAAGGCACATTGGAGTCTGGCTGACTTCATTGATCGGTAAGTATTAACGGTGTGCATAAGGAATGCGCGAGGTAACGGGCGCAGCGGTATTTGTGGCTTTCTGCGTTCCTACAGGAACACGCTCGTACACTGATCGTGTTTAGCGTTCGCAGAGCAGTGTATGCCTGCAGAGCTGCAGCAGCTCCGAGCGTTCTCTTCCTTCATATCACTGTCATATTTCCGTCCTTTCTCCTCCGTGCCCACATATGCTGACCGATGTTCAGGTGTCAGCCTAGGCAGTTACGGTGTGATCAGCACGCTGTGTCCTCTTTTCTGTCACTCTTTTTCTTTCTTGCAGTGACTCTTCCCTTAGATCTCGGGGCCGAAAACGGAAGGTTGAAGCAGAAATGTTTGCAGGCACCGCAATGGCGTGGACAGCCGCTTACGCCAAGTGTGAAGGTTTTTTTGCGTTCTTTTTTCTTTATCCTTTCTATATCTCTCACCTATCGCATCTCTTTTGCCCTCTCCCGGTACAGGGTAGCCAACCGGAGCTAATCTCTGTTGACCTTGTTACGTTTCGCCTACGACGCGCGGTTTAGCCGGCGCGGATGCAACGGACGCCGGGGCTTCGTTCAAAGCGGCAGACATTTTGGCCCGTTCGGCGCCGCCGCTACGCCTCCCTGCCAAGCGCGTCCAGGCATGTTCCAATGCCACGTGTCTTCGTGTGCGTGTGTGTGTGTATGTGCATGTTGGTGCCCACGCTTGTCGAAGCGCGGCAGCCGGGGAGAGGAGCTCCCCCAACTGTGAAGCGAGGGGTCTGACCGGCGCCGGCACGACGTATGCGCCACCTTCTCTTCCCATTGTGCCCGAGCGGCACAGTCACGTGCTCGTCTATAGAGGGGTTCCTTCTTGCCCTCAACTGCGAGAGTATAAAAGCAGCTGCCCCCGGACGCCAAGAGAGGCTCCGATTTCTTCTCTTGAGTAACGTGCTCTCCCGTCTCTCTACTTCGGTCAACCTGACCGCCAACTCTTTGCGATGTTAGAATAAACAAGTTGTTTTGTTGTTACCAGTCGACTCATGCTTTGCCGGGACCTTCGGATGCTTCCAGTTGTACCCCAGGCCGCCAGGCCAACGCTACCCTTGGGGCTTGCGACCCAGGTGCAACAACGGGCGTCAGCGCCAAGTTCCCAACAACTCGTGCCGGCGGTGCGATTCAAACAACTGTCTGCCAGCGGTGAGATCGCGACAACGGAGGCCAGCAGCGAAGATATGCAGTTGACTGTATGCTGAGCAGTTCAACAACGATCCGGGAGCAGTGCAACGAGCCCTGTGTGATGACTGGTTGCCTGCAGCGGAACGACTGCGCTGAATTCTTGGCTGCGAGGTTTGGTGAGTGCGGGACTTTCTTCTTCTGAGCTTTGCCAGGCTTTTGTTAGTGTCAGAAACAGAGCTGGTAATTGTGGTTGTCGTTGCTGCCGGGTTAGTTTGCGGCAAGACAATAGTAGGCAGTAGAGAAAGCAGCATTCAGAGCAGCCATGGATTTGAAGTCGTTGCGCAAACCGAAATTGTTGGAGCTTGCAAGAGAGTTGGGTCTGGATGTCTCGGACAAACTCAGAAAACCAGAACTGCTAAGGGCTATTCTTGAGTTAGAAGCTGAGGATGACGAGCTGTCGGAATGCCTTGAGACCATTGAGGAGAGGGAGACTGCAAAAAGACAGGAGCGCGAACTTAAAGAACAGAAAGAGAAAGAAGAGCGTGAACGTAAAGAAGAGAAAGAAAAAGAAGAGCGTCAACACGCTTTGGAAATGAAGCGTCTCGAGATAGAGATGGAACGCGCTCGTAATGGAAGTCAGGCACACGGTGCAGGAGAACGAGTATTGCTCAAAATGACTGACCTGATGCGGCCGTTTAAGCTTGGAGAGGACATTGGTTTGTTCCTGGTTAACTTTGAGCGAACGTGCGAGAAGCAGAGGTTCTCTCGGGAAACGTGGCCACAGCGCTTGCTCACTTTGTTACCCGGCGAGGCGGCCGACGTAGTCGCTCGCTTGAATAGAGAGGAGGCAGAGGATTTCGACAAAGTGAAATCGAGTCTGCTAAAGAAGTACAGGCTGTCAGCGGAGGCGTTTCGTCGGAAGTTTCGGGAAAATGAGAAAGGCAGAAGTGAGTCATACAAAGAGTTTGCGTACAGGCTTATGTCAAACATGCAGGAGTGGCTCAAAGAAGAGAAAGCGTTTGGTGACCACGATAAAGTTCTGCAGTGCTTCGGGCTGGAACAGTTTTATAGTCGGTTACCTGAGAACGTGCGGTACTGGGTCTTGGATAGGCCAGACGTTTGTACGGTGGCTAAAGCCGCTGAGCTAGCCGAGGAGTTTGTGACGCGTCGGGCTCGCGGAGCTAAGGACGGTCAAAAGGGTGAATTTGGCTCGAAGTTTGAGAGGCCGAAGTTCATACCCATGAGAGCAAAGGGGAACACACGTAGTGCGGATGCGAGTGAAAGCAGTGCGACCGAACCTAAGGAGACGGCGGCAGCCGAAGCCGAACGCAGAAAGCGGTTCGAGACGAGACAAGCGCGCGTTTGTTATACGTGCCAGAAGCCGGGTCACTTTTCGGCGCAGTGTCCAGAAACAAAAACAAAAGTCGTGTTTTTGTCATTATGCAGCACTGACGAGAACATGAAGCTTCTCGAGCCTTACATGCGAGACCTCCTCGTGAACGGGAAAGAGTGCCGAGTGCTTCGCGATTCCGCAGCTACAATGGATGTAGTTCACCCCTCTTACGTAGAACCCCATATGTTCACGGGCGAGTGCGCATGGATCAAGCAAGCCGTGGAAGCTCATAGCGTGTGTCTGCCGGTAGCAAAAGTGCTTATTGAAGGACCTTTCGGAGCGCTTGAGACGGAGGCGGCAGTGTCATCTATGCTGCCCCCCCAGTACCCGTACCTATTTTCGAACAGGTCCGATCACCTCCTGCGCGAGAAGGGGCTTTTGTTTGGTGAGGCTAGCGTTCAGGCCTTAACCAGATCGAAGGTTCGGGAGCTCGCTGCAAAGGCGGTAGTTGCGGGGCCGACGTTATCGAACAATGAGAAAGGGTCAGAGGCGCAGCAAGCTGATATTCAGAGCACGCCCGAACTGAATAAACTTGAGTCTGTAACGTTAAAGGCACCAGATACCGGAGAGGAAATTGCCGATGCGGGAAAGTTAGAAGAGCTATCTGCAGATTTGCTCATCGCGCCTACGTCAGACGGACTTGATAGGTTGCTAAAAGTCAGCCGGTCGGCTTTGATAGCCGAGCAAAAAAAGGATGGCAGCCTAGAAAACATACGCTGCATTGTCAAGGAAGGTATCGCCAGGAAAAATGCGCGTTTTGTGGAAAGAGGTGGAGTCCTGTACCGGAAGTATCTAGACCGCCGAGGAGTGGAGTTCGATCAGCTGATCGTGCCTCAATGCTATCGTCAGGATCTGTTGCGCTTGTCGCATGGGGGTTCGTGGTCCGGACACCTAGGAGTTAAGAAAACTAAGGACCGTCTCTTGCAAGAGTACTATTGGCCAGGGTGTTTTCGGGACGCAGACCATTTCGTGAGGGCATGTGACACCTGTCAGCGGGTGGGCAAACCAGGGGACAAATCGAGGGCGCCGTTGAAATTGGTACCTATCATTACGGAGCCTTTTAGACGGCTCGTTATTGATACAGTGGGACCTCTGCCGGTAACAGCCACGGGGTACAGACACATTTTGACTGTGATCTGCCCAGCGACAAAGTTCCCTGAAGCAGTGCCGCTTAAAGAACTCAGCTCAGTTGAGATAGTCAATGCACTACTGTCCATATTTGCGCGAGTTGGTTTTCCTGCGGAAATCCAATCAGATCAGGGCACAGTGTTTACTAGCGCTTTCACGACAACTTTTCTCGAAAGGTGTGGGGTAAAGCTGTTACACAGCTCAGTGTACCACCCACAGTCGAATTCCGTTGAGAAGCTCCACTCCGTCATGAAGCGCGTGTTGAGAGCATTATGTTTTGAACATCAAACTGACTGGGAGCTGTGTCTGCCTGGGGTGATGTTTGCATTAAGGACCGCGCCGCATGCGGCTACGGGGTTTTCGCCAGCTGAGCTGGTGTACGGTCGCTCGCTGCGATCTCCGCTTCGCATGCTTCGAGAATCGTGGGAAGGCAGGGGCGACGACCCAGTCGTGGTGGAGTACGTGCTTAAGCTCCTCGAACGCTTAAGAAGGGCACAGGAGTTGTCAGGTGAAGCAATGGCAAAGGCCCAGCAGAGGGCCAAGGTTTATTATGATCGGACAGCCAGGGCCCGTCGTTTTGAGGTGGGCGATGAGGTCATGATATTGCGCACATCGCTAAACAACAAACTAGACGTGCAGTGGGAGGGCCCAGCACGAATTGTTCAGAAACTGTCGGACGTTAACTACGTGGTGAGTCTGCCAGGAAAGCGGAAAGCACAGCAAGTTTACCACTGTAATCTGCTCAAACCTTATAGACAAAGGGAAGCAGTGGTGTGCATGATGGTAAACGTTCCTGAAGAGCTTCCGGTCGAGCTTCCGGGACTAGGCTCAGTGACGAACAGGGAAGACGCCGGTCAAGTCATTAGTGACCTTATCAGTAAAGCACCGCTGTCGCCTGAGCAGAAAACCGAACTACACCAGCTCTTACAAGAGTTTCAAGGTCTGTTCTCTGAGAGGCCTGGTAGGACTTCTGTCCTTACTCATGATATAGAACTTACCTCCCCAGAGCCAGTACGATCCAAGGCGTATCGGGTGTCACCCCGCCAGCACGATATTATGGAGGCTGAGGTAAAGAAAATGCTACAGCTCGGTGTTATTGAGGCAGGTGAGAGTGATTATACCTCCCCTTTGATTTTAGTTGAGGTACCGGGCAAGGAACCTCGTCCTTGCGTCGACTACCGCAGGCTTAATTCCATCACTAAGGATCAAATTTATCCGATCCCTAACATCGAGGAGCGCCTTGAGAAAGTTAGTAGCGCTCAGTTTATTTCCACCCTAGATCTTGTCAGGGGTTATTGGCAGGTTCCACTTACAGAAGAGGCTAGTAGGTATGCGGCGTTCATTTCACCAATGGGAACATTCCGTCCTAAAGTGTTGAGTTTTGGTTTGAAGAACGCGCCATACTGTTTTTCAAGCCTCATGGATAAAGTGTTGCGGGGACAGCAAGAATTCGCTTTACCGTATTTAGACGACGTAGCGATATTCTCCGCATCCTGGTCTGAGCATATGGCCCACTTGCGGGCAGTGCTAACCCGCCTGCGCGATGCGGGCTTGACAGTCAAGGCTCCTAAGTGCCAGTTAGCACAGGCCGAGGTTGTCTACCTCGGTCACGTGATTGGTCGGGGTCGTCGCCACCCCTCTGAAATAAAGGTGGCCGCTGTGCGAGACTTCCCGCAACCGCGCACGAAGACCGATATTCGGTCGTTCTTAGGTGTCGCCGGCTACTATCAGAGGTACATCCCCAGGTACTCTGATATCGCGGCTCCC
This sequence comes from Dermacentor variabilis, assembly GCF_050947875.1. Taxonomy (NCBI): domain Eukaryota; kingdom Metazoa; phylum Arthropoda; class Arachnida; order Ixodida; family Ixodidae; genus Dermacentor; species Dermacentor variabilis. The sequence continues at coordinate 118,683,379 of NC_134568.1, read as the reverse complement.
CTGACGGATGCTCTAAGAAAAACAGAGCCCCAAACAGTCGTATGGGACGAGACAAAGGAAAGAGCTTTTAGCGCCCTAAAGAGTGCCCTAACAAGCCAGCCTGTGCTACGATCACCAGACTATACAAAAGGGTTCGTTGTTCAGTGCGATGCTAGTGAGCGAGGCATGGGCGTTGTACTGTGCCAACGGGAAAATGGAGAAGTAGAACACCCCGTCCTGTATGCTAGTCGTAAGCTGACCAGTCGTGAGCAGGCGTACAGCGCCACCGAGAAAGAGTGTGCGTGTCTCGTGTGGGCCGTTCAGAAATTGTCATGCTATCTAGCCGGCTCGAGGTTTATCATTGAGACGGATCACTGCCCTCTCCAATGGCTGCAGACCATCTCTCCCAAAAATGGCCGCCTCCTGCGCTGGAGCCTCGCTTTGCAACAATATTCCTTTGAGGTGCGTTACAAAAAGGGGAGTCTCAACGGTAACGCCGATGGCTTAAGTCGAAGCCCCTAACGTAGGAATCAGCCTCAAAATTGTTTGTTACTGATGTTTTTCTTCCTGAGGCAGGATTTTTAACATATTGCTTTTGTTTAGTGTTTCAAAGTGATGATGTGCTTTCTAGTGCAATTTTCCAATTTGTGGACGCGTTCTGAGTGCTGCTACACTACTGTAAGGAACTAGGCAGTGGTATAGAAGGGGAAAGAGCCTGGCAGGGCTTAGTGAGGGTTGTGCCGTGCTTGCTGACTGAGCGGTTGAGTTTCAGCGTAGTTCTAACGCTTGCCGGGAACGAGAACAAAAATGTGAACTCTCCCGAAGTCACTTTGCAGTGTCCTGTGCGAACCTGAACGAGAGAACGAGGCCTTCTCTGTGCGCTGCGCTCAAGAAACGTCGAGGGACGCCCGACTTCGGTTATGAGCATCATCGAGCGACATCCCTCCGGACAGCGGATGCAGTCCCCTGACCATCGGGATCTCCTTCCCCCGGCGGGGCGGTCTGTTACGTTTCGCCTACGACGCGCGGTTTAGCCGGCGCGGATGCAACGGACGCCGGGGCTTCGTTCAAAGCGGCAGACATTTTGGCCCGTTCGGCGCCGCCGCTACGCCTCCCTGCCAAGCGCGTCCAGGCATGTTCCAATGCCACGTGTCTTCGTGTGCGTGTGTGTGTGTATGTGCATGTTGGTGCCCACGCTTGTCGAAGCGCGGCAGCCGGGGAGAGGAGCTCCCCCAACTGTGAAGCGAGGGGTCTGACCGGCGCCGGCACGACGTATGCGCCACCTTCTCTTCCCATTGTGCCCGAGCGGCGCCGGCACGACGTATGCGCCACCTTCTCTTCCCATTGTGCCCGAGCGGCACAGTCACGTGCTCGTCTATAGAGGGGTTCCTTCTTGCCCTCAACTGCGAGAGTATAAAAGCAGCTGCCCCCGGACGCCAAGAGAGGCTCCGATTTCTTCTGTTGAGTAACGTGCTCTCCCGCCTCTCTACTTCGGTCAACCTGACCGCCAACTCTTTGCGATGTTAGAATAAACAAGTTGTTTTGTTGTTACCAGTCGACTCATGCTTTGCCGGGACCTTCGGATGCTTCCAGTTGTACCCCAGGCCGCCAGGCCAACGCTACCCTTGGGGCTTGCGACCCAGGTGCAACAACGGGCGTCAGCGCCGAGTTCCCAACAACTCGTGCCAGCGGTGCGATTCCAACAACCTCCATGTCTTTCATTTGCCTTTCTCTCTCTCGCTCTCCGTCTCTCTCGAAGGCATGAAGACGCTATTAGCAGCATGAACTTGTGTACGTTGTAGTGTACATACACGTTTACCAACTTCGGCTAACTGTTGGGCGGGAAATCAAATAATACCGCCATAGTACGATAAAGATTTCCGGGTCTAGTTCTCCAGCACCACGACAAAACGAAGCATGAGTTTCAGCACCGAGCTGGCATAACAAGTGAGCTTCGTTAATTATTCTGCTCAGTCGCATCGTGCTGCGTTCATCCACAGCTAATCAACGAATTTGTAGTGAGCGCGGACAGCCCCATGCAGAGGAACCGCCACGGTGGCTCAGTGAGTACGGCGTTCTACCTCTGAGCACGGGGTCGCGGATTCGATTGTTTGCCATGGCGGCCGCATGTCGATGCGGACGGAACCTAGATTTAAGTGCACGTTAAAGAATCCCAAGTGGTCCAAATTATTCCGGAGCCCCCCGTGCACTAAGGCGTGGTGCTTCCTGGTGATAAACGCCACTTAGTTTGAGTTTTGACCTTGTCAGTATACCAGAATTCTTTTGTTTACTATCGCAACCGAGTTCAGAGAAAGTGTACATAATCTCGACCCAGTCCCCATCTGACGGCACGGACCGCATAGGGACTGCGGGTTTGACGACGTGAAAGCCTATACGACCGAGCAGTGCCGGAAAGCATGCGTGAACAAGAGGCCTAGCGCTATCGCATGTTCCCGCAGCCTGCGGGAACAGGCGAAAAAAGAAAACCTGGTGAAGCGGTGATGCGCGCTCACCCATAGCACACTCCCTCATAAAACACTTGGGAATGGTAAGTTTCTTTTTTTGATCAGGGGCCGAGTCACTGATATATGAATCAATGCATCCCATCTGACCGGATTTGCATCCCGCGAAATTTTCCTGATCACAAAGCTGTAGATCAATTTCAAGGGTTTCGACAACCATCGACAAGATTCAGGCTATGCAAAAGGTTCAGCAAGAACAGCAAGAATTTTTCGACATGCTTTGAGAAGTGGGCTTCCAGGAAGTTTTCCATAAGTGAGAGATACGCAGAGGCAATCAGTGCTACAATCAGCGCATTTTCTTTCTTTTTTTGATGCTGAAGCTCGATCCCCGCAACTCCGATGTGCATCATGGATCTTATTGTTGCGTCTCAAGACTCCGCCGGTAAAGTGAGGGCGTTACTAAATAGGAAGTGAGGAAAGCCTCCTCTTCATAAGTCAGTAAAATAGCGCTTCCTCCATCTATAGTTCCCATTTCGCTAGTTCGCCCTAATATTCGGGCAAGCGCGGCAGCTGCCCGCGTCATTTGCAACAACGCCACAGGACAATTCACCGAATCGGTTGCAAGAGACAGCCCACCTGCGAAAGAGTTGCGGCACTATCCCAACAGCAGAATCTGCGCTGGCCGTAAGCTAACACATCGAATACTCCCTATGCATCGCAATACATGGGCAGCTATAGTTGTCCACTATCGATGACCGCACCTCCACAGCGACGGTGTGGACAGCGTATACATCAATCTCTGCAGCGTGCACAGTTCTACGCGTACGTCAATAGCGGCGATGCCTGAAGCAAATCGCGTCGACAAACACAAATTAAATGCATAACCCAGAGTGAACAAAAATCCCCTTTATTTGGTTCAAATCAGTATCTGGCTACCGGTTGCTCGCGGGGCGGATGCGGTGGCGAATCAGTGTCACGTGGCCCCCAGTTTGACCTTAAAGTGATTTTTTAAAAATTAAATTATTGGGTTTTACGTACCAAAACCACTTTCTGATTATGAGGCACGCCGTAGTGGAGAACTCCGGAAATTTCTAGCACCCGGGGTTCTTTAACGTGCACCTAAATCTAAGTACACGGGTGTTTTGGCATTTCGCCCCCATCGAAATGCGGCCGCCATGGCCGGGATTCTATCCCGCGACCTCGTGCTCAGCAGCCCAACACCATAGCCACTGAGCAACCACGGCGGGTTTTTGAGGTGATTTCCCCTCAACCCATATACTGTCCTTTTCCAGACTGGCTCTCTACGCTCTTCCGAGCATAAATTTCGCTCCGAAAAAAAATTTGCTTTTAACTCACGGTACACTTGGTCAACATTAGTGGTGTCTAACAAACATTGTGATATGAATCGCTTCGATAACTTATAACCAGTAAATAAAAGTTTAAAACCGCTTCCTGGCGTATGGCAGCACTGTATAGAAACAAATAGTGAGCAATTTTTTGTTTGTTTTATATTTATGTATGTCTGTGAAACAGTTGCCGTTCTCGCGAAGCGCCCCACTTCCATAACGATGGTAATCATGATGGTTTCTATTGGCGTCGCCTTCAAAGCGGGCGGCGACGAATAGTCACCCAGCCTGCTTCAGCTAATCATATCTCCTTTCATATATTGTAGTCGAGCATATAGCCCGTCTCCTCCTTGATATTATCCTCGTTTCTTCGTGTAAACCTCTATATATCTGCATATTTTACAGTTATCTATGTCTGCAACGACTCCGGTTCTACCAATCTCTTCCCTGCTTTTTTTCCACCAATACTAGAACGTCTCTTTATCTCGACTGCTGACCCGTTAATGCTTCCATCCGCTTCGAATCGCAGCGCTCCTTAAAGGTAAATATGTTCCCTACGGTTCTTGCTGTGTGAATATCTTGGCATTCCCTTACGATGTGTTGAGTCGTCTCCAGATTTTTGCAGCGGCAGGCACATGCCTGATTTTGCCGAATATTTGCTCCGGTATGTTTTTGTTCTCAGGAAGCAAGTGATCACATGGAGAAAATGTGTTCCGGCGTAACAAGGCGATAAGCTTGAGAAGGTTGCGTAGAGAGCAGAGAAAAACCGCCCGCAAAAGACTGTGGCGTTCCCTACCCGTAGCATCGCAACCATGCCACTATACTGATTACGGTGATCATCAAGCTCTTCCCGTCTGTCAGCTGCGAAAGACCCTGTTAATTTGCGTACGAAAATAATATTCTATAGAGGATAGTGTATAAGGTACATCCACTAATGCGAAAGAAAAAAAACAACTTAAAAGACAATTTTATCCGTGTGCAAGCCGCACCCTTAGGAGGTAAAAAAAAAAAGGCACTTTCCTGCGAACAAAGCAACACACACAGGTTATATGTGCTGAGCCCGCAGATATAGCCGAAAGTCTGTGCGTTGAAGTTGCCAGTGTAATATGTATAATCTATACGGTATTTTTTTCCGCCTTGGATACCTGTAGCTAAAGGAATACTTTTGTGCCGCCTGTGACTCGGCATGGCAATCAACTAATGCTCATTCGTAGCGCTTTGAAATGGTCGACAGCCCAAATTGTGACGTCTGCCGCAGTGAAGGGACAATCGGGCATCGTCTTCATGACTGTCCTCGTGACAGCATGCAAAAAACAAACAAAGCTCTACCTGGCCGCGCTAGACCGAGTGGACAATCGCCCCTTGACGGGGGGGGAGGGATGCCGGAACGCTGCAACTTCATTGCGTTGTTGCGCTCTTTGAGAACTTGAAAACTGTGTGACAGGTCGTAAGAGTTGTTGCGCACTTCCTCGTGTATGCGCGCGCATTTTCTTTTCCTTTCTCTTTTTATTTATCGCGTCTCTTCATTTCTTCCGATCCATTTAACCCTTCCTCTATTAGACCTTAACCAGCCGCAACTCACTCCGGCTAACCACCCTGCCTTTCATTCTCATATCTCTTCGTTTCGCGAAGACAAACAGGCTAACTTTCTTCAAGAATGTTAACCAAAAGGAAAAAAAAAGAACTCTCCTCGGTTTCCTTTCGCGCAATAATTGCACTAAAACTTCGATTTGGGCGAGTTGGTTTATGGCTATTCAAAAGGCGCAGCACGACTGGGACGGAGACAAAGAAACACAAACCACAGCACAAGCGCTGGCTAACAACTGGATTTATTTGCACCGAAACCGACCTATTTATGCGCAAAAGGCTTGCCATGTAGCACCGCAGTTAGCACAGATATGGTCACACGTGATCAACTAAAGACAAGATACCGCAAACGTTTAAGAACATGTTACTAAATCCATAGAAACAGTAAGAACAATACATGTTAATCGAACAAAGTTTACTATCGCCACGTATCTCGAAGCTTAGGGCTTCGAGATACGTGGCGATACGGTCACAATGCCAGTCACGATGCCGGCTGCATCGTGACTGGCATGGTGACTGGCGACGAGGATGCGGCAGGGCGTTATTTATCTCATCGGCAGCGCTCGGCCAGCAGCATGCATTTTCGCCGTCATCCGACGGGAGCCGACCTTGTTCACCGAACGCACGCTTGAGAGCAGCACGATACCACCGCGCAATCGCTCCGTCACGTGGCTTTTTTTATCATATTTCGCGGGCTTTCTTTGCAAACCGGAAAAAGGACTACGTAAGACGTATCGCAAAAAAAAAAACAGCTCGATCGGTGGTTTCTGAAGGTGCTCTAGAAATCTGCGTATCATACTTGGGGTCCTCAGCCAATAACTAAAAATTAGGGTAATAAAACTTAATCAAGTAGTAAGTTACGGAAAAGACAAAAAATTGTCTGAGTTACTATAGGCTATTGCGAATAGTATGCGTTGAAGGAAAAAAAACAGTCACAAAACACAAGAGGAGAGGTCCACACCACAACGAGAAGTGGTGTGATCACCACTCCACCAGTCGTTGTGGTGCGAACCTCTCCTCTGGTCCTTTGTGTTTTGTGACTGATTTATATATATATATATATATATATTGTGTGCTAGCGAGCTTGTTACGTTGCATCACTTTTTTTGTGAGTGTCCCCCGCCCCTTAGCAAGTAAATAGACTGCCCAATTACCCGCGCGGAATGAATCGATTCCCGTTAGCGATGAATAAACATGGCGCCAAGCCATTGCCTTCTCCACTTCGATCACGCATAGGAGATAAGCGACATCAACGACGAGGAAGTTGCTCGTGTTGCCGATTTGCATGACTCATAGGTTTAGAGCAGGGGGAAATTACTAAGAACAAAAAGATCAAATACACGCGTACATGCTGCGAGGATTGCTGAATAGCGGCTGACATCCCTCGCGGCTCGGCACTGTCACTTCTCGCCTACGCAACAAGCAGACCTTATACAGCGATGGCTGGCACTTCCATATATGGCCGATTGCGAACGCAAAAAAGTGCGACGTTCTACCTTGGATAAACGCCCAGAACCGGCAGCTGTTGATAGCTTGAACGCGAAAACCCGTTCTTGAAGTACAGCGCCTCGCGTTTATGTATGCAAACGCGCTTCGCGTTTCACGGCCATCCAAATTGGACGAGCTTGTGCAAGCGAATTACTTGTTTGCGTGCCTGCGGGGTTTCCGGCATGGAAAAAGGAAACTACAGTTCAAAGCGTACGTTTCTAAAAAGAGAATGAATGAACGAAAAAAAGTAATATTAATAACCAGCGCGAAAACACGAGGACGAAGAGAAGCGAATGACGCAAGCGGAGACTTGCTACGCAGGTTTTATTTCAAGAACGGTAATGAAAGAGAAGGTAGGAAAGAGAGAAATGAGAAGGTAATGAAAAACAAACAAAGCGTTCGACGAAATGCCCGTTTTCTCATATTTGTTTTCTTTCTCTTTCTCGTTTTCGCCAAAAGTTCTGTTGCAAACCCACAGTTGCTAGACTACCGGCGCTTGTATTGCTACATTTTCTATTGTTCGTCCTCGTTGTCTGTTCCTTAATTGGATACGCAACCAACGCGCGCAGTTTGCAGTCATGCCCGTGAGCTAAATTTTGCGGAGCAAAATGCTTGGACTCACACTGTAAAATAAGTGACACCCTTTGAAGTAAAAAGGGTGTATGTTATTTTACAGCGCGGAATGGGCTTGAGCTTGCAATGAGGGAGCAGCCCGCCTCTGTCTTCGCAACCACGGCTCCGGATCCCTGATTTATGCACCGTTAAAATACCGCCTTTTAAGCCGTATACTTTCGACGGACGCCAATCTTGCGCGCATTTCCTTCTCTGCGCGCCCTGTACCTTCGGCCAGGAACGCCATGAGAAGCACGGCTGACTGCTTAGATGGTGCGCTTAGATGACGAGGGAAGCTTTCGTTCTCTCCTTTTCTGCATTTCTCTCACGGTGGTCACGCGTTCCGTAAACATTCGCAGCTGGGTGTACGCCAGCGAATCGTTTCTACACATTAGCAGAGTTTGCTCTATCAGAGCGAATCCGACGGAGCACCATCGCGATCGCCCAAGAACGCGAATTGAAGGCGTCTTTGTGTACGTTCGTTTCCGTCACGTGGCCCTTGAAACGAATGCGACACGCCGCCTAAGCATGGCGTGTACGAGCACATGCGGATTTCCCGCCTAGCTCTTCGTGCTGCGGCTTCCTTCAGAAGCGCGTTCGTGTTCTGGGAACGCCGCACATAATACGCTGAGATTCGCCACGATGTGATCCAAGCAGGTAACTCCTTACTCAGTTTGGAACAATTATATAGGCCCGGTAAAAGAAACGAATAAAAAGAAAAAGAAATAAATTGTAGCTCGCGAGAAACACGCCCCCATAGCACATGACTGCGTGACGCTCGCCGCTAGCCGCGATTTCTTCATGCGCGAAAATACGAAACCGCTGTGCGGGAGCGATGCGTTCGTAACAGGCAGCTCGACCGGCGGGAATCAAAAATAGGCGTAGCCGTGATAGAGAAGGAAACGATACAATGGGCTCGTCATGTCAACCCCTTCAGTGTTTCCCCTTCGCTCCGCTCACACTCCGTCGGCACCGGTTGGTCGCGCAGAAAAAGAAGGGAAAGAAAGAGAGAAAGGCAAGCGATAGAGAATTTAATGCGGCCTTGCGTACATAAGCGGACGTCACATTCGTGAACGAGATATTAGGTAAGCGACAGTTTCGCAAATAAATCAGAACGATGGTCGCGCCGCGTAAGCGCACGAAGGCGTGCATGTGTGTGTATGTGCGGGCGCATAAGCCCACTGGTGAGAGAGTTTCCTCTAGCAGTTTATTGGAAGCGGTCAAGCGTGTACAGCAACAGCGGCGCACTGGCATCTTCCTAAGATCGCGCATGTGTGTTGTTCTACCCGCGCTTTTATGGGCCTGTTTCAGCTCTCCTCGCCTGCTTAATAAAGTGTGTACATGCGCGCGTTCGCGGCCAGTTTGCCGCTGCACAATAATCAGACTTCGTCGCGCCCTCGCCACACGCCTCCTCAGAAGCTGCGCTCTTTTTGACCAGGAGAGCTTGACACTCTTCCACCTCCAATGTCTCACTCGCCAGGCAGTAGCGGAGGCAAAAAAAAAAAAAAAAGCCTCGGAAAGAAAGGGGAAAAAATAATAAAGCTGCGAACTGGAAGAGAAAGCAGCAGCGACCTTCCTCCGTCGCGTCTTCTTTCTTGGAGCAGCATACATATAAAGAAAGGACCGGTGCACTAGCGATGCCCACAGCAGAGTCCGCCGTCGACCAAAGCACGCGTTACGTTTATTCTGTGCTCTCGTACAACGCAAGAACATCATGAAGGCGGCACTGTTCATCGCTTCGGCGCTACTGATGGCGACCATGGCCAACGCTGGACAGTTCTTGTGCCGTAAGTGGAACGTTGTGCAATGAGAATATAGGCCCTCTCCTATGATTCATTGGCCCGCCCCATCGACGCTCCCATTTTTAAAGTTTACGATCGAACGCGTTGTGATTCTTACGATGCGGGTCTCGGTTGCGCTCTAAGGGCAGGTCTCCCATCTGATGGAGAGACGTCCCCCAGATGTGCATCCGAGATCGAAGACGTCACTTGCCTTCAGTCTTTGCAGCACTTACCTTTGTTTTTCCTTCCTTTTAACATCTCCTCGCCACGTCCAGCACTCCGCGCTTGTGTGCTCAAAACGCATGCGCAGAGGCTGCATATCCATGCAGAAAAAAAGGCAACCAAGCTCTTCGCTGGAGAAGTCGCCCCCGACGCCTAACCTAAAGGCTCACGTGTCTTACTGTCCCCGCCGAAGCTAACCCTTCCCGATATCTGGGTCGCAGCCCACGCGCCTAAGTAGGTGTGACGGTGCCTGCGCAAAACCTCTGCCCCCGCAGTGCTTGTGGCTGCCTTCTGTTGTTGGCTATTTGTCGGACTTTTTTTTTCTTTTTCGATAAAGAAAAAGCAAATGGGAGAGCCAGACGAATGAATTTAATGGAAGAAACAAACAGCTATTACAGCGCAACTCCTAGGCATCCCTTCCGGCGGCGAGCGTCGGCGTCAGCGCCGTCCCTCGGCGTCCTCGTAACCGACCGAACAAGCACAGTGAAGGATGAAAGAGCGAATGCAGAGCGCGGAAGGAGATTCTTGTGGTTGGGAAGGAAAAATTGGGGTAAAGTGCAGCGCAGTAACTGTCTCTCAGCAGAGGACACCTCAACCGCAGAGCGCGGATGAAAGATGGCGATAGCGAAGAGAGCGCGAGGAGGAAAGCGGAGGAGGAGGGTATGGCGAAAGCGTGAGAAGAAAAGCGTAGTGCCGCGCCAGGCGGGCTTTGCGGCGACGTGGATACGAGATGGCGCCAGAATAGCGCGCTTCGTCTGTTCACCGATAACGCCACCGATACCATATATGAAAACAAAGCGCTGCTTTAGCTGACGTCTGTTTGCGGCGCTGCTGTGAATCGCGCCCACGCGTCAGTGACGTGCTGGCTCTCGCGATCTCCTAATTATCGAGGCAGTCGCGCCCCACTTCTCTCCGCTTGCAACGTGCCGCACGAGACAGGTTGTCCGCGCCAGCAAATATATCGCGAAATAAGAACACCTATACAGCTGCGCTCAAATTTCGCATTAGTGAGTATCGCAATCCTCGGTCACTTTTTTTTCCCTCTCTAGGGTGTCCCAGCTAACTTTAGCCAGAGTTTAAATATATGCAAATGCCACGCAGCTGGACAGAAGAAAGGTAATGTTGTTTGCCGTCGTTTGGAGATACTCACAGTATTTTTGGAATTCCGCTTAAATAAATGATTAGTCTTAATTAATAATCTTCTCAAATATTATAAATAGACGAAAAGTGTCGATGACAAAATTGTAGCGCAACATGAAAAACTCCCCACACAGCTTTCTGTTGCTCGATACATAAAAGTAAACACACATAAACAAGTCCGCGAATACATGCAAAGTGCCTCGAGCGGCCACTCGCGCGGCAATTTTGCATGCATTTGCGGGCTTCTTTAACGCTCGGAAAAACACTTTTATGTAGCACGTATTGAGCAACAAAAAGCTGTATCGGGCGTTTTTCATGTCGCTCTACAATTTTTTCATTGACACTTTTCATCTAATTACAATATTTGAGAAGTCTGTTAATTAATTAAGACTGATTATCTGGTTATGCGGAATGAAAAAGATAGTTTGAGTACTTGCAAGCGACAGAAAACAGCATTACCTTTGTTCTGTCCCGCTACGTGGCATTTGCATATTTTAAAACTCAGACTAAAGCATGGGACAGCTTGTACAATATGTTGGTGCGTGCTGTGCGGCGAGCCAAAAAATACGAGCCCATGTGTGCTAATAGGACTTGTTTACGCCCATTGTTCACCGCTATGACGGTCAGCTACGAATACAAGGCAGTCTACCCTCCGTGGGCAATGCGAAAGGAGATACGCGCATTTCTATTCAAGCGGTAGATGGCACACGCGACTACGTGTTCAGTGAGAAAGCTATTTGCTCCATACTCACATGTCAGGTTCGCATCCGCGCATCGCGAGTTAACGTTCAAGAAAACGAAATCCGTGTTCTTTTTGACATTGCTCACGACTCTTACACGCTGTTATTTATTTATTTATTTATTTATTTATTTATTTATTTATTTATTTATTTATTTATTAGGCAGGGAATGGCTCTTTGGTCTAATACGGGAGATCGGAAAGGCAAAGTGCCAAGGAAGAGCTCTGCGAGTTGCAGTATCTACAACCAACGCATGAGCCCTGATTACCTGACAAAGGAAAGAGAGAAAACAGGGTGACAGAACGTTTCGCTGGACTAGTTGCTTTTTACTTGATGTTTTAACAAGCGCACACAGTTGCGGGTTAGCGCTTGTAATGGAGCGTTGCTAAGCTAACGCTTGAAGAGGAGCGTTGCCTTGGTGGAAGCGTATGCACGAGGCGGAATTTTCTGGCCATTTTCTTGCGATAGCAATTCTATGGATACACCAGGCCATCTTTCACCATCGGTGTCGCAGTGACGTTCCGTACAAAGTTGAAGTGCGATAAGATCGCGCCTTTTCGCTGCTTAGTGTGAGTGCGAGGGAAAGTGTGCGAGGGTACGCCTAGAAGGGTGGTGGCTGGATGCGCGCGTTCATCCCGCGTAGCAAATGTTCGAGGTCACGCATTAGAACGCGTGCTAGAGTGGGGGGCAGGTAGTGAGCGCGCGTCTCCTCCTCTACCCCGGCGGTGGCTGCGCATGGCTGTCCGCGCGGCTGATGAACGCGTGCGCGAACCATGCGCCCTATCTTGGAAGTAATGTAAGGCAGGTGCAAATGTTTGAAGAGCTGAGATGGCTGGTCGCTTCACGTGCGCTGTCTTCCCGCGCACCCACTGTTTGAGGTCGCGTAATCTCAAGTGCCGGACACGCGTTGAAGCGAAAGGCAGCCCGAAGCGTTCGCTTGCTGATGCCGGCACTCTTCATCACGCCAGCACCGTGACAGTGCGTGTTCGCGGTCATCAAGTGAGATCTGTTCATGATTGTCTGTGCGGCGCGTGACATCGTGCTTGTCAATTTAATCAGTAAGTCATTGTTTACTGCCATTTAAACGACCGGTATAAAAACAAACCTTATTTTAATGTAGTTGCCTCGTACTTACATAGCTACCGCTATCAATGCGTCGCCTTTCGGACAAAACTGTGACTTTCTTTCTCTAAATGCTGTAAGGAACCTCGTTCGGAGAACATCATCATTGTCTTTAGCCGTCACTCCTTTGCCCTTTAGGAATGCAGTGCATAAGTATAACTTCTTCGTTGTCTCCTAATTATTAATTATTAGTTATTTATATTAAACCAGAACATTCATTCTCGCAGCACCGCATTCAACTCAGATGACAGACCCTTGTTTCGGAATCTGAAAAACGGAATTGATGCCTTATGCACTGTGAGTTTACTGATTCATCACCGCGTCTCAACAGGGCCTGACACACTACATGTTCTTGGAACACTGTAGTGGAGGTGCTGCCTCTGTTTTGAACACTGCTGCCGCGAGACACAGGACGGGATTTCTATACGTCATCATATGGCATTATATTTGACTAACCGAAGCTGAACTAGGAACCTCGTATTTTAGGACAGGCTATAGAAGTTATCTCTTTATATTCCCAGGAGAACAAGTCGGAGATCTTAGAACTTGAGTGCACCTCGTATTATAAGTGTTCATTGCCTCGTTGAGCACCAGCTTGAACACTCGCTCGCAGGACTGCCGGAGGATAAGGTGATCCCGGCGCTCGAATGCCTACAGCAGAACGTGAACCCCGAGGTACGTACAGCCAGCGCAGTAGGTTTCATAAGCCCTAATTTTGAGATGACGTTGGCACGCAAACTTTTTTTTAAGAGTAGAAGGTTTTCATTATGGGCTCGAAACCGTCAAGCCAATGTTTAAGAATAACGGGGTGCATTGGCCCTCCGTTCTTATTCGGGGAGGGCTGCTTTTGAGCTTCATGGGACAAAAATACTGCGCAAGTAGGCGGTACATACAACTCTAGTATAGCACCCTGGTGTGATGGCTGATGTTAACGGGCATTAACATAAATCATTGATTGGTGTATAAAGGGACTTACGAAAAAAAAATCTAGAGTTCTGCTCTAAGTGCATACTCATACGCAGCAAAGAAGCAAACCTAACTTTTACAGAAAGATGCGGATATATATTTAAAACGAGTTAAATTCTCTAATGCATAGGACGTTCACATGAAGTGGTTTTGGCACGTAAAACCCCATAATGAAAAATGAAAGGACGTTCACATGGTCCTTAAAATGTGCATCAAAGCAAGGTAGAAGTTCCCAGGAGGATGCGTGGCTTGCATAGAGCAACAGTGGTCGAACGAGGAGTGTCGTTGGAGCCAGCATAGCTCCCTTGCTCTCTAGACATAGGAAGCGAAAACACAGAATCCCGAACTGGGACGCTTTCCGACAAAACAGAAGTGAGCCGAATGGGATTTCAGATATAAGGTTCTGGGCCTAGGAGCTCCTACAAGACGTAGAAGATGCGACCGAAGAGATTCCAAACAAAGAGGAGATAGAGGTCGTCGATAAGCGCCTACTGAATCTCTGGAAGCGAAAAAAAAAACAATTGGAGGACGCAATCAAACGCTTCGAATTGGACAGATCGCTACGGAAAAAGCTCGCCATACTCAACAGAGACATAGAGCAACATGCGCTTAATATCACGAAGCATAACTGGGAGACCATTGGCAACCAGATGGAGGGGAAGATGAGGGTAGTCAAAACCTGCCTGCTACTGCAACACCTGGTAAACCCTGAAGGTAGCAAAGCAGCTGACAGCCAGCAATTGGAACGACTCGTGAACCAATACGAAGGTACGGAAGAAGAACTCCTAGAAAAGCTCAAAGAACACTACATTGGAGAAACAAAAACAGAGCCTCTTGCGCACTATCGGCTAGGGCCTTAGAAACTCAGCCCTGGACAACTCAATTACGCTAGTCGAGATCAGAGCTGGAATCAATCGGCTCAAAACAGGCTCGGCAACTGGACCAGACAGAGTGAACAATAAGATGCTCAGAAACCTGGGTGATAGATTGGTAATGAATCTCGCAACATATATGCAAAAATGGTGGGAGACAATCTCCGTTCCCGAAGAATGCAAACTTGCTAAGATCACCCTTATCCCAAAACCGGCTAAGAAATTAAGCCTCGAAAACCTGAAGCCTATCTCTCTCACATCATGCCTAGGAAAGCTTATGGAACATGTCGTTCAAACAAGACTAAACAAATACATGGACGATCACGAGCTCTATCCAAACACCATGATAGGCTTCCGTCCACACTTGTCAACATGCGACATTACGCTCCAACTTAAACACGAAATTTTGGAAAACAAGACAAAGGATACCAGAGTGATCGCTGGACTTGTCGTTGCGAAGGCCTTCGACAACGTCAAACACTCTGCTATATCTTTAACAACCTCCAAAACCTTAACATGGGGGAGAAGATGTACAACTACATCAATAACTTTCTCATGGACAGGAAAGTAAATATTACAATTGGGCAAAACTCACTCGACGGCTTCAGCTTTGGAAACAAAGGAACTCCACAAGGGTCAGTCCTATCACCCATGCTCTTCAACATCTCCATGATAGGACTCCCTGAACGCCTCGACAAAATAGAAAACATAACTCACAGCATATATGCGGACAACGTGACCACCTGGATAGCCAGAGGCAACGACGGCCAAATAGAGGAAGCCCTACAAAAGGCAGTGAACGAGATTGAAGACTATCTCTCGGACAAGGACCTGAGATGTTCGGCGGAAAAGTCTGAACTCTTCGGTGTCCACACGCCAGGGTCACGGATGGAAGACCGGAAGTCGGCTATCCGAATTAGTGCAGGCAGAGAGGAAATCCGCAGAGTGGACACCATCCGCATACTGGGCCTTTGGCTTCAAGCCAGCGGCAAAAATAACGAGACGATAACTAGACTAGACTGCCGTGCACAACATACACTCATTGCAGAAACATAGAATCATTCGCAGAATTGCAAACAAGAACTCGGAGATGAAAGAACCCTAACTCCACTGGCTTGTGCAAGTGTTCGTGATCAGCATAACCATGTATACAGCACCATATTTAAAGCTGACCAAGAACAAAAAAGAGTAGCTATACGTGCTTGTTAGAAAAAGAACCAAAACAGCCCTAGGACTTCCAATATGTGCACCCACGGACAAGCTCACGAAACTAGATGGCTCCAACTCCATAGAGGAGTTGATCGAGGTGGCCAGCATGCCGCGACACTAAAGACTTACTATCAATCAAGAAGGGCAGACATATCCTGAACAAACTTGGGATCAACTGTGAAGACACCGCCGACCCGCAAGAGGATAGAAACATCAGAAACAATTTCCGACTGCCCCCACCCCCCTTCCCAAGAACATGAACCCAGCGCTTCACGAGGAAAGGAGACAGGGCAGGGCAGAAGCGCTACAGAGGAAATACGGAGGACGGTCCGATATACTCTGCACTGACGCTGCGGAATATCATCGCAGGAGAGACAAGATTGCGGGCGCATCCGACGAGAACAAGACCATACGCGCGTGCTGCGCGGTCAGGAATAGGTCGGTCACAACGGCGGAAGAAGTAGCGATAGCGCTGGCAGCTACTTCCAAAAATACCAAAGTAATGATCTGCGACTCCCAAATCACCATAAACAATTTTAACAGAGGACGTACATCAAGTTAGCCAGTCAGAATGCTCACAAACAACCCAATGGAGCACCAAGTTTTACTAATCTGGACTCCGGCACACCAGGATCTCAGGGGTAATGAAGGACCAAACGAGCTCACCGAGGATTTACTTTCCGGGTGGGCTCAAACCCTCCTTCCACAGAACACATATCGTCAGAAAAGGATAGGATGATCCCCTACCGATGAATCACACAATACTATAGATTAATTAAGAAGGGATACCCAAATGCGGATTGCAAACTCAGCAAAAACGAAGAGTCAATCAGGCGCAAATTACAGGTTGGAACCTACCCAAATCCGCCGCTACTTAGTAAACTCTACCCAGGCCAATTTGAAGCTAAATGCAAATAGTGTGTTCACCTTGCAAGTACGGTCCATATGCTATGGACGTGCCCATAGAAATCAGACGGCACACACACAACAGACACCTGGGAGGCTCAGATCCTCAGCTCAGACCTATAGAAGCTCAACGGGCGATCATCACTAAAGCTCAGGCAGCGGTAAGGTCCCAAGGGATACTGGCCGACTCCCAGGAAGGGGTTTTAAAAAGACCCCAACTGGTTGATACTGAATAAAATTTTCCATCATCATCTATAAGATAAGCGCTTTGTCAGAGCTTATCTTGTCTTCGGAGCCCCGACCAAGACATTAATCCCCCTGTTGAAAGGTTGTATGCAGGCTGAGGTTTGTCGTTGTTCGACCATCTTCAATCACTTCTACTCTCTATCCTCCTGGGAAGAACTGTCTCATAACTTTGTGTATAAACCGTCGCGTTGGCCTCGCGGCTATGGTGTTGCGCTACTAAGCACAAAGTCGCGGGGCCAGATCCCGGCCGCGGCGGCCGCATTTAGATCCGGGCGAAAGGCAAGAGCACCCGCGTTCCGTGCAATTTGGGGCACGTTAGAGCTCCCCTAGTGGTCAAAATTAATCCAGAGTCCTCCACTACGACATGCCCCTAATCAAGTCGTGGTTTTGGCACGTAAAACCCCGGAATTCAATTCAATTCAACCTTGTTTATAGAAAATTTGTAGTCAGCTGCCACCACGCAGGCCGCTGGTATGGAACACACACTCCCTCTCTCTCTCTCTCTCTCTCTCTCTCTCTATTTCTCTCTGAAACCCTTTTAATCCAACAAAATTTCCTTTCAAAGAAATTTTTGCAATTTTTCATTTTTTTTTCAACGGACAAGAATGAAAAAAATTTGGAGTGGCCCTACGCATAGCATTTCATTTACCCCCTCAAAGACGTTAGGCCACATAGCCTCCACACACGCACGGACCTCGCATGCAAGAGGACCATGGTTCGAATCCCGGTGCTGCACAATTTTCCACCGGATTAAAAAAAAAATCCGCGTGTTGATAAAATTGCATAAACAGGCCTGGAGTGCGGCCTGATCCCGGTGACCAGAACCGGTAACGCACTCCCTCACTAGAGCAGGATTGGCCACCATGGTGCAGTACTTGCCCACAACCTCCTATACGAATACAAAATTCAAACCCCGGCCCTCAGTCCCCAGCAGCTGCGAAGCAACTGACCACGGCGGCGGTCAGACCTGTGACGCAGCAGAGGGTGCTAAGAATCTCTGGATTCGGGCAGGCCGCCATTGGAATCTGAACCTGGCAACGTTTAACGCTAGAACGTTATCTGGTGAGGCGAGTCTAGCGGTGGTATTGGAGGAATTAGCGAGCATTATATGGGATATAATAGGGCTCAGTGAGGTTAGGAGGACAAATGAAGCATATACAGTGCTAAAAAGCGGGCACGTCCTGTGCTACCGGGGTTTAGCGGAGAGAAGAGAACTAGGAGTCGGATTCCTGATTAATAAGAATATAGCTGGTAACATACAGGAATTCTATAGCATTAACGAGAGGGTGGCAGGTCTTGTTGTGAAACTTAATAAGAGGTACAAAATGAAGGTTGTACAGGTCTACGCCCCTACATCCAGTCATGATGACCAGGAAGTCGAAAGCTTCTATGAAGACGTGGAATCAGCGATAGGTAGAGTGAAAACTAAATACACCATACTAATGGGCGACTTCAATGCCAAGGTAGGCAAGAAGCAGGCTGGAGACAGGGCAGTGGGGGAATATGGCATAGGCACTAGGAATAGCAGGGGAGAGTTATTAGTAGAGTTTGCGGAACAGAATAATATGCGGATAATGAATACCTTCTTCCGCAAGCGGGACAGCCGAAAGTGGACGTGGAGGAGCCCGAACGGCGAGACTAGAAATGAAACAGACTTCATACTCTGCGCTAACCCTGGCATCATACAAGATGTGGACGTGCTCGGCAAGGTGCGCTGCAGTGACCACAGGATGGTAAGAACTCGAATTAGCCTAGACCTGAGGAGGGAACGGAAGAAACTGGTACATAAGAAGCCGATCAATGATTTAGCGGTAAGAGGGAAAATAGAGGAATTCCAGATCAAGCTACAGAACAGGTACTCCGCTTTAACTCAGGAAGAGGACCTTAGTGTTGAAGCAATGAACGACAATCTTGTGGGCATCATTAAGGAGTGTGCAATGGAAGTCGGTGGTAACTCCGTTAGGCAGGATGCCAGTAAACTATCGCAGGAGACGAAAGATCAGGAGACGAACTGGCAGAACTTTCGAAGTTAATCAACAAGCGTAAGACAGCTGACATAAGGAAGTATAATATGGATAGAATTGAACATGCTCTCAGGAACGGAGGAAGCCTAAAAACAGTGAAGAAGAAACTAGGAATTGGCAAGAATCAGATGTATGCGTTAAGAGACAAAGCCGGCAATATCATTACTAATATGGATGAGAAAGTTCAAGTGGCTGAGGAGTTCTATAGAGATTTATACAGTACCAATGGCACCCACGACGATAATGGAAGAGAAAATAGTCTAGAGGAATTCGAAATCCCACAGGTAACGCTGGAAGAAGTAAAGAAAGCCTTAGGAGATATGCAAAGGGGGAAGGCAGCTTGGGAGGATCAGGTAACAGCAGATTTGTTGAAGGATGGTGGGCAGATTGTTCTAGAGAAACTGACCACCCTGTATACGCAATGCCTCATGACTTCGAGCGTACCGGAATCTTAGGAAAACGCTAACATAATCCTAATCCATAAGAAAGGAGACGCCAAAGACTTGAAAAATTATAGACCGATCAGCTTACTGTCCGTTGCCTACAAAGTATTTACTAAGATAATTGCAAATAGAATCAGGAACACCTTAGACTTCCGTCAACCAAAGGACCAGGCAGGATTCCGTAAAGGCTACTCAACGATAGACCATATTCACGCTATCAATCAGGTGATAGAAAAATTTGCGAATTATAACCAATCTTTATACATAGCTTTCATTGATTACGAGAAAGCATTTGATTCAGTCGAAACCTCAGCAGTCATGGGGGCATTGCGGAATCAGGGTGTAGACGAGCCGTATGTAAACATACTGAAAGATATCTATAGCGGCTCCACAGCCACCGTAGTCCTGCATAAAGAAAGCAACAAATTCCCAATAAAGAAAGGCGTCAGGCAGGGAGATACGATCTCTCCAATGCTATTCACAGCGTGTTTACAGGAGGTATTCAGAGATCTGGATTGGAAAGAAATGGGGATAAGAGTTGATGAAGAATACCTTAGTAACCTGCGATTCGCTGATGATATTGACTTGCTTAGTAACTCAGGGGACCAATTACAATGCATGCTCACTGACCTGGACAGGAAAAGCAGAAAGGTGGGTCTAAAAATTAATCTACAGAAAACTAAAGTAATGTGTAATAGTCTCGGAAGGGAACAGCAGTTTACGATAGGTAGCGAGGCATTGCAAGTGGTAAGGGAATACATCTACTTAGGGCAGGATAGTGACCGCGGATGCGGATCATGAGACTGAAATAATCAGAAGAATAAGGATGGGCTGAGGTGCGTTTGGCAGGCATTCTCAGATCATGAACAGCAGGTTGCCATTATCCCTCAAGAGAAAAGTCTTTAACAGCTGTGTCTTACCAGTACTCACCTATGGGGCAGAAACCTGGAGGCTTACGAAAAGGGTTCTACTTAAATTGAGGACGACGCAACGAGCTATGGAAAGAAGAATGATAGGTGTAACGTTAAGGGATAAGAAAAGAGCAGATTGCGTGAGGGAACAAACGTGTGTTAATGACATCTTAGTTGCAATCAAGAAAAATAAATGGGCATGGGCAGGGCATGCAATGAGGAGGAAAGATAACCGATGGTCATTAAGGGTTACGGACTGGATTCCAAGAGAAGGGAAGCGTAGCAGGGGGCGGCAGAAAGTTAGGTGGACGGATGAGATTATGAAGTTTTCAGGGACAACATGGCCACAATTAGCACATGGCTGGGGTAGTTGGAGATGTATGTGAGAGGCCTTTGCCCTGGAGTGGGCGTAGGAAGGCTGATGACGATAATGATGACGCACGGACCGCTTAACGAGAACATCTCTACTGGTTTACTTCCGCGCAATAAACAACTAGGACAGCGCAGCCTTTAAAAGTCGTTAAACGTGCTCGGTAAACGCCTGGCATGAGTAGTCAACGAACGAGTGAAACGGTCTCATAGCCCCGGACGCGAAAGCGAAACAAGTGCCGCCAACGAAAAGATGGATTGCGTAAGGCGCCTGCGTGCGAGAACGCGTAGTACCGTTAGCCCGTATCGCGCCAAGAATGGGGCGTCAGGAAAAGAAGCAAAGAAGTGGAAAGGAAAAGAAAGGGTGGAAAGCCAGTGTCTAACGCCGTCAGAACCATTGCATGGTGCAGGCAGGCAGGCAAGCCGCTACTACTGCACATTCAACGTCTGCCGGAGTGGCGCTGTTGTGTCGGCGCACGTTTAATTGTGGGTGGTGGTGGTTTGCGCAGCTGTGAGCCGTACAAGGCGATCATTAAGGACAGCTGCATAGGCGTGAAAGAAACCGGGGTCGAGACCTCGAGAGAACCTTGAAAAGTGCGTTCCCGTCGCCAGGCTTACCTTTCGGAGAAATCAGTGCACACAGTCAAGATAGACGAGCGGCCCAGATTTTATTCGGTCATGTATACATAGTATATGCCAGAATATTCAGTTTGCTATCAAGAGATATCGTGTCGCATATTTAACAGGGAATATCTGTATTGCGACGTTACCTCTTTTTTTTTTTTTTTTTTTTGAAGTAGCAGCGCGGACGATGTCAGCCACAGAATGCACTTACAATCACGAGCAAAAGTCTAACTACCCCGACGGCGAACATTTTAAATTTCTTCTAGCGCAGGCCGCGCAACCCGGCATTGTCTCAATTCATGCACTACACAGGCCGCGCAGGCGCACATATTCATATAAGCTGTACTACTTTATTTCCCCCTGCATAGCTACTGCGTGAATAAAAAAAAATACATTACGGGCCTCTACGCACGGGTCTTTAACTTTTGCGGCCGATTGTGCATACACATTATTTTCGCATCAACGCATGCAGTGCCTCGTAGAGAAAAAACCACCTATGCTGTTAAGCAGCGCGCGTTATACGTATACGCCTTAGCGTCAAAAACAAATATTCCGTAGTAATGCTGGGTATGCTTAAGAGTTGTTTATAACTATGTATACATGCGCTTATCTCTCTCTCTCTCTCTCTTTGTTGTTGTTGTTGTTTCGTGCTGTATAGTCTACCTCAACTTCTCTTTCTAGCGCGCAATGATGACTTGCACTAAAATTTTATTTATAAGCACTTGGTCTTCGAACTGAGCGCAATATTTATGGAAAAAATAGGATTTTTTTTTCCTCTGTCACGTTTCGTCCTAAATTAAACTGGCAACAAGTGTGGACCTATTAACTGTCCACCCTAAATTTACGTGCGAGACTCGCAGTCACTCCGGCGGTAATTAATTTATTTGCGCTCGAATGCCGGGCTCCATGAACATCAGAGTTGCGCAGAGCCCTTTCCTTTCGTGTTCACGCCTCCAGGTGCACAGGTGTCGCGTCTTCGGGGCTGTAGGTATGCTGCAAGTCTCCACAGTGCTTCGAGAATTCTCGCCTTTCCGGGGCGCTGACAGCCACGCTTCGCTGTTCTTACGCCTCGCCACTTTTTTTTTTTCTACGCACTTTTACTTCATACTGCTTAGTGCGTAGCAAAATAAAGATTGAGCCAAGCGAGAATGTCCAAAGCGTTTTCCATTCTGTCCACACCTTATTGTTTGCTTTTACTAGTGATTCTCTATTCCCCATATTTCTGGGTATATACCAGTCGATGAAACTCGTGTTTCTGTTTTGTATACTTACAGATCGCTAGTTACCTGGGAAGGCTGCCCGAGAAGGGTGCCGGCTTTGTCCGAAGCGCTTGCAAGTCGGGAACAAACTTTGTAAGTGGAGCTATTTCTATTTCAGTTTCTTTTTTTCAGTTATTTCACCTTATTTATAGCTTAAATCTATGAGCGAAGGAGTAAATAAGGAGTACACAGCAAGCAATATTTGTTTGTGATAGAGGTTTGGCCAGGTATAGGTATTAATGAGCATGAATCGATGTGAGTGTAGCGAACGACAAACAAGGACAAAAGGAGATGCAGAAATGCAGAGAAACGAGTCCCGTTTCATTTTATCGTCCCTTATTTTGCGCGCTACCTACACGGAATATTATTTTGAGTACTTTTTGTTATTGAACAATATGTCCACAAGGCTCGTAAAAGCTGGATACGCTGCAACATGCCGCTACCTCAAACCTCTCAGGGTATGTGGTTTTGCGCATGTGGTCGCGATCAACAAGTGAGTTTATAATTAAACATCACAAAGTGAGGATCGTTGTCCGCTGGTAGTGGTCTAACATGCTGGTTACGTAAGGTCACTTCTGAAGAGACCCGTGTACCCTACGGCAACGCACGAATGTTTAATTTGATTCCGTACTACGGCTATTCGAGTTCGCTGCAATACCTTGAGAATTTAATCCTGCGTATTTGGACAAACTACAATCAGCAGCAAATCACCTTCTTTGCAGGCACGTTCTCGGAGTTCGTGATTTAAAGCGCCTGCATAAGGCAGATACAGTAATTGGTGCCCGCCCTATCCTGGAGCTTTTGGCACAGTATTCGTTCACCCGTTATAGATGCAACCCTTTTCCTTCTTTTGCAGGAGGAGATCATGCGCTATGTCTGGACGGTAAGAGCTTTTCTTTCTTTTGGCATGCGCACGAGGATTTATTAGCCAGCTGCCTTCTCTTCACGTGAATGATCTACACTCACGTCCTTCTCTTTCCCTCTTTCCTACCCCCATCTCCTTCCCGCGTGTAGCGTGCGAAACTGAACTGAGTCTGTAGCCTAACCTCCCTTCCTTCCCCCCCTCTCTCTCTTACGCGACGTCAGCGATTGATGGGATCTTATCCACCGCTATGGACGTGAGCGGCGCTGGCTAAAATTCCTAAGACTATGAGTTTAATATATGTACATAAATACCCAAGAAAGTGGAGGAAGGGATAACAACCGCCATTGCTCAATTGGTGGATCTTCACACGCGTCTTCGGAAATTGTGGGCTCAACTCCCCCAGCGACAAGCTGTCTTTTCTACCATTTTCATCTCGCTTTTCCTTTACTAAAATTTTTATGTATAAAGTTCACTGAAAATTTATCGACCATTCATAGTTAAAATTTATTAAGAATCAGTTAGTATGTACTATATTTTCTTTGTCTTCGCTGTCTATTGGCTTCGTATCGATGCTACTTAAAAAAAAATTGAGCGCTCGGTTCGTTCCTCTGATCCTTCTTGCTCATATGTAGTGCATAAGTATAGGTATTTGCGCCCATGTAGATAAATGTGCGAGTAATGTAGTAGAAAAAAAGAAACCTTTGTATGGCAGGTCCATGCCGAAAAACCAACTCTGCGTCACTTATTTTCTTTCTTTTTTTTTTCTGGTTGCCAAGAGGCATAATGTGCGTCATTTCATTCTCTTCATTTGTGTCGAGAGCCGTAAGCCACATGGACTGTGAGCAATGCACATTCCGTGACATCAACTCTCCTTAAGAATAATAAAGATTCTAGGAAGAAAAAAAAGGAGAGGAAATGCGGGATAAATAACCGATTACCAGAGGTCAGCCGAACTCACTGCGCCAGTGTATGTATTTCGTATTCCAGAAGAAATGAACTGCACGGACTGCACAATGATTTCAGTCATCTCTGTCAAACCCCTTCGCCAGCACATTCCTCCTGTGCTGTCTCTATGCACAGTGTGTACTGGTGTTTAAATGAAAGTGCGAAGTAAGAAAAGAAAAAAACGCCGTCGAGCGGCGTTGATCCAATTGGGCTAACCCGTTCATGTAAATGAAGTCTGCTCGATGATGCATGCGAGATGCGGGAAATGCGCTCGGGTCGGGATGGGTTATCTCGACTTCTGACTCGACCCACGCGCTTCGAGTTCGTGTAAACGAAGCTATATGTATAGTGCGGCGCGTGCTATACATTGTTCTTCTTTTGCGGTGTCTGAGTGGGCGTTTCTTTCTTTCTTTTTTTCGCAGGAGGACTACCTGGCGGATCTCAACAAGGCTGACAAGATATGTGAGGCCAAGTTCTGAGTGGAAACCTGTTAGTGCTGGAGTGTGTGTGTGCGTGTAGGAAATAAAACAACCAACCGTATATAGACCTCGTCTTCGTTGTCATCGTTAAATATCGCTTGAGGAAGTTTGAACATAATTATACTATTTTGCGCAAAGTTTGGGGCGCACACCGGAGGAATTCGGGCAAGTAAGTGCGGTCGCGGTAAAGGAGTTCCGATCCGGAGGAGTCGCTAAGGTCTGTCAAGCTCTTTAGGATTAAATTTATAGTGCGAATAAATCGTAATCCAGGGGAAATCCATTTTGTTCAATGCGTTCATCGAATGCACGATTCAGCATATACGAAGCCAAAGTTATCTCGCATTTCTCTCGATTAATATTCCTCCATATGACCGATACGATGGACGCAGGGGCGTAGACCTGAAGGTCGTACAGGTCTACGCGCCTACATCCGGTCATGATGACCAGGAAGTCGAAAGCTTTTATGAAGACGTGGAATGGGCGATGGGTAAAGTCAAAACAAAATACACTATACTGATGGGCGACTTCAATGCCAAGGTAGGCAAGAAGCAGGCTGGAGACAAGTCAGTGGGGGAATATGGCATAGGGTCTAGGAATAGCAGGGGAGAGTTATTAGTAGAGTTTGCAGAACGGAATAATATGCGGATAATGAATACTTTCTTCCGCAAGCGGGATAGCCATAAGTGGACGTGGAGGAGCCCGAATGGCGA
Organism: Dermacentor variabilis; assembly: GCF_050947875.1. Taxonomy (NCBI): domain Eukaryota; kingdom Metazoa; phylum Arthropoda; class Arachnida; order Ixodida; family Ixodidae; genus Dermacentor; species Dermacentor variabilis. The sequence goes on along the minus strand of NC_134568.1, from coordinate 118,658,072 downwards.
GACTAGAAACGAAATAGACTTCATACTATGCGCTAACCCTGGCATCATACAAGATGTGGACGTGCTCGGCAAGGTGCGCTGCAGTGACCATAGGTTGGTAAGACCTCGAATTAGCCTAGACTTCAGGAAGAAACGGAAGAAACTAGTACATAAGAAGCCGATCAATGAGTTAGCAGTAAGAGGGAGAATAGAGGAATTCCGGATCAAGCTATAGAACAAGTATTCGGCTTTAACTTAGGAAGAGGACCTTAGTGTTGTAGCAATGAACGACAATCTTATGGGCATCATTAAGGAGTGTGCAATAAAAGTCGGTGGTAACTTCGTTAGACAGGATACCAGTAAGTCATCGCAGGAGACGAAAGATCTTACTAAGAAATGAAAGCCTCTAACCCTGCAGCTGGAATAAAACTGGCAGAACTTCCCAAGTTAATCAACACGTAAGACAGCTGACATAAGGAAGTGTCAAATGGATAGAATTGAACATGCTCTCAAGAACGGAGGAAGCATAAAAGCAGTGAAGAAGAAACTATTAATAGGCAAGAATCAGATGCATGCGTTGAGAGACAAAGGCGGCAATATCATTACTAATACGGATGAGATAGTTCACGTGGCTGAGGAGTTCTATAGAGATTTATACAGTACCAGTGGCACCCACGAAGATAATGGAAGAGAAAATAGTCTAGAGAAATTCGAAATCCCACAGGTAACGTCGGAAGAAGTAAAGAAAGCCTTGGGAGATATGCAAAGGAGGAAGGCAGCTGGGTAGGATCAGGTAACAGCAGATATGTTGAAGGATGGTGGGCAGATTGTTCTAGAGAAACTGGCCACCCTGTATACGCAATGCCTCATGACTTCGAGCGTACCGGAATCTTGGAAAAACGCTAACATAATCCTAATCCATAAGAAAGGGGACGTTAAGACTTGAAAAATTATAGAGCGATCAGCTTACTGTCTGTTTCCTGCAAAGTATTTACTAAGGTAATCGGAGATAGAATCAGGAACACCTTAGACTTCTGTCAACCAAAGGATCAGGCAGGATTTCGTAGAGGCTACTCAACAATAGACCATATGCACACTATCAATCAGGTGATAGAGAAATGTGCGGAATATAACCAACCCTTATATATAGCTTTCATTGATTACGAGAAAGCGTTTGACACAGTCGAAACCTCAACAGTCATGGAGGCATTACGGAATCAGGGTGTAGACGAGCCGTATGTAAAAATACTGAAAGATATCTATAGCGGCTCCACAGCCACCGTAGTCCTCCATAAAGAAAGCAACAAAATCCCAGTAAAGAAAGGCGTCAGGCAGGGAGATACGATCTCTCCGATGCTATTCACAACGTGTTTACAGGAGGTATTATGAGACCTGGATTGGGAAGAATTGGGGGATAAGAGTTAATAGAGAATACTTTAGTAACTTGCGATTCGCTGATGATATTGCCCTGCTTAGTAACTCAGGGGACCAATTGCAATGCATGCTCACTGACCTGGAGAGGCAAAGCCGAAGGGTGGGTCTAAAAATTAATCTGCAGAAGACTAAAGTAATGTTTAACAGTCTCGGAAGAGAACAGCAGTTTACGATAGGTAGCGAGGCACTGGAAGTAGTAAGGGAATACATCTACTTAGGACAGGTAGTGACCGCGGATCCGGATCATGAGAGTGAAATAATCAGAAGAATAAGAATGGGCTGGGGGGCGTTTGGCAGGCATTCTCAGATCATGAACAGCAGGTTGCCATTATCCCTCAAGAGAAAAGCGTATAACAGCTGTGTCTTACTAGTACTCACGTACGGGTCAGAAACCTAGAGGCTTACGAAAAGGGTTCTACTTAAGTTGATGACGACGAAACGAGCTATGGAAAGAAAAATGATGGGTGTAACGTTAAGGGGGGATAAGAAGAGAGCAGATTGGGTGAGGGAACAAACGCGAGTTAATGACATCTTAGTTGAAATCAAGAAAAAGAAATGGACATGGGCAGGGCATGTAATGAGGAGGGAAGATAACCGATGGTCATTAAGGGTTACGGACTGGATTCCAAGAGAAGGGAGGCGTGGGAGGGCGCGGCAGAAAGTTAGGTGGGCGGATGAGATTAAGAAGTTTGCAGGGACAACATGGCCACAATTAGCACATGGCTGGGGTAGTTGGAGAAGTATGGGAAAGGCCTTTGCTCTGCAGTGGGCGTAGCCAGGATTATTATTATTATTATTATTATTATTATTATTATTATTATTATTATTATTATTATTATTATTATTATTATTTGTTTCACAACATTGTAAACTTGAAACCACTTGCGCGACAGTGCAGGAACTTCCCCCAGACTGGATACACATGTTGGACGCATGTGCGCACTTACCTGATCAGTTTTTTTCTATGTATTAAAGAAAAAATAAAGCACAATATCGCAGTGATTAGCGCGTCCGACTCCGAAGTGCACATTGCGGCAGTGACATGAGTTGCAACCGCAATGGTAGCAATTGTCGGCAAATTTTTATTTTCCTTCTCCCTAAGGCGATGGAGGAGCTCAGAATGAGGAAGCGGCCTAACGAAATGACGTCGATGACGAGAACGGTCATCATCGGCATGACGGAATGGATCGACGGACGGACAAGGCAACCCCAGTCTCGAGCACATGACTGCTTTCGCAGTAATATTATGCAAATGGTCGATGAGACTTAACGTCCCAAAGCAACATAGGCGCTGTTAGAGACTCCGTAGTGAAAGCATCCTGATTATTTTCCACCGCTTTTTTTTTTTTTGTTTAACGTGCACCGAAATCGCCCTACACGAGCGTTTTTGCGACCTACCTCCATCGGAATGCGGCTTCCGAGGCTGGAAGTTGGAGCCGCGGCCTCGAGCTCAGCCACAGAACGCCGTAGCCACAACGGCAGGAGAGGTCCAGCTTCAGATTACGCAGTGTTAGCAACAGGAAGTCGAAACGAAGCCCAACCCGAACCGAAAACTGTACCCAAACCGAAATTGTAGCCGGTACTGAACCCGAACCTATATTCTTAGAGCGTGCCTGCACCCGAACCTAATAATAAAATAATAATAATAATGGTTACCGGTTCGACTCGAAACTGTTCAAACATATCGGGTGCAAACAGGTAATCAATATGTCAGTGAGACTTCGAAATACTTTTCAGTCGGCGCGCCCCACGAGAGCATCGTTTGGATTCACGAGTTGAGTTATGGGCGAGAATGGAGATAGATGATAGGTACACTTGCTGCTAACTACGCGACCACCTTGGCAGAAACGCTTGCACTTATGAAATCAGCTGTGCCAGTTGTGTTCCACCGCCGAAACGTTGTTTCAGGGGCACCGCAGACGCGCCATGTCAGCTGAAGCACCCATTTCGGCCGTGAGGCCAGCTCGCTATACATTATTACTAGATACAACGGCAAATGCACACGCCCGCGGTCACACGGAGTGAAAAAAAGACAGCGTCCTCGAGAAGAGAGAATGGGAAAACCAACTAGTTCATCAGCACGGCTTCTTCTAAATAACGCAGAACAACACGGTGGTCGCTAATGAATGCCGTCACCTTCTCATTGCGCGGTAAGCTACGGCTGTAAACGGCGCTGGAAATGCGCTTTTGTTGCGTGGCATGCTTCAATGCACGTCTGGCGCCTCCAAGCAGAGTTAGGCAACGCCCTTCAATTTCTGTAAATACTTTCCCGGGCGCAATATGCGTGATTTGGACTTATTTATCAGTGCTTAGTCGGCGAAAGAATCAGCGTCACATGCAGTTGCACAAGAAATGTCGTCGCGGTGTTTAGCACAAACTGTTCTCGTTCATGGTTCAGAAGCATCAATGATCTCATCTACTTTTATTTAAGCGAAAAGAGCAGAAAACGGAGCAAAATGTCACTCGTTGGTTTCTTACTTTGCTACGGACTAGAAGTTTAGAGTTGTAAATTAGGTAATACTAATAGTTATGTAATTTATGAAGTATATTTAACCGATATCATCATGTTTGGGGTTCTTCAAAACGATGCGCGGCGCTGTAATATTGCCTTTTGCTCTTTCAATAATTTCAATAAGCCCTATACACCCTACATCATGCATCTGGGACCTCCTGTACCTTCTTATTTATTACTTTCGATGTCATCATGCACCAGGTGTGATTGTGCTGTATCATGTATCAAACAATGTAAACAAGACTTTCGCTTCCGAAAAACCACTGATTTTTCACCTCCCATGTGCCAGAAACGCCACTTATTTCACCTCCTGACAAAGCATGCACAAGCGTCATGCGGACAAGTGTTTCGCCATATATGGCAGGATAAAGTTTACTGTGTTGAACCGGTTCGCCAACCGATTCAGTGTTGCTATATTCTAGGAACCATAGTGTTACGAACCGCCAAACCGATTCGCAAAACCTTATAAATTTTCATTTCTCCGAACAGGAATTTAAAGCGGAACGAAAAGAAGCGCGCTGAACCCGAACCCGAATAGAGCCGCTATTTTGTTCGGTTCGACACCCTAGTTGGTAAAACTAATATTCATCCGCGCGTTTGGGAAATGTGCATCACAAGTTCTGAATAAAGAAACTGGCGGTAGCGCAGAAAGCCCGAGAGGTTACACCGCGAAGCTGCAACGATCGAAGGAAACGCCGGTCGAGGACGACAAGGAAATCGAAGCGGGACGCGCCGTCCCTTGTACACAGCCGCCACTCGCTCGCAGCTCACGAGCAGCAGTATAGTCGTAAGCCAACCTCGGGGTTTCCTCGGCCCATCGCCACAACAAGCTCTAGCTCGGGCATTCCGGGTGTGTTGACCGGACCGCGGGGTCCCAGGGCCTCGTCCACGATGTGGATCACGGTCCAAGTCACGGTCTACTTCTAAACCATATAGTGCAGGCAACGACCCAAAGCCACGATTAGGGCTGCGGTCCAGGTGAAGGCAAATGAGTCGGCCCAGGCTCGTTTATAAGTGCCTGACAAATTTATAAGTGCCTGATTTTATTAAGGGCTAAATGAAAAATGCTAAACCCTCGTTTTCTGCCTTGGGCTCTTCGAGTGTTTTCACTCAGGAAGCAAGTGCACCAGCAGAATTAAATGTGAGCACAGTAATTATGTACGCGGCAAGTACTCATGCAGCACGGCTCCCGCTCATTCCTTTAGATTTGATAGATGCAGAGTTGATGCTCTCTTTTTCTTTCTCTATCTTTTTAAGCATGTCGTGCTCAGGAACATATATAGCGTTCGGGCGGTCAATTTTCTAAAGTGCGAGACTCTCTCAAGCACCAGGCACATTTTTTTTTATTCCTGTGTATAGGTGCGCAACGTCGACGCATGTTTGAGCGGGGCGTTATTTCTAAATCAGTGGCACCTGCAGCGGTCGACAACACCGCGCTGAAAACAGCTCTGCCAACATGAGGCACCACAGGTAACTCGTTACTTATGCAGGCGCTACCCCACTGTGGTCGCAGAGGAAAAGGGGAAGGGGAGGAGTTTTTCCAAAGGAACCTTAATAATTCTACGCGGCAAGTTGCGGCCTGCTGCATAAGTAACGCGACAACGGTGAGACAAATGATCGGACCCCTTAACAACAGCACGCACGTGTTGATAGAGCGAACGCCTAGGTCAACACTGCAGCCGAGTTGAGGAGGAGACCCTTGAAATACGACACGCCGCTGCGGCGGCTCGGAAAGCAGCAGCTCGAAGCCCCCACAGCGCGCTCGGAGCTCACTGACGAGAGTGAACAAGTCAGGGACATGGCGCTTTGGACACCGAGGATTCTTCTCACCGCAGCAGCGGTCCTCCTGCTATCGACCGACGACACCCTGGCGCAATTGAAAGGGAATATCTGCGGTATGTATTCGCTGCGACAGCACGAATACGCGGTGCTGACGTTTCGGGGACCGCCGTGCGGCGTTGGCGCGTACATATACACCTCGGCAATTTTCAACCTGTTTCGCCGAGCCGGAAGCTATATATCCACGCAAGTGCTAACCATGCAAGACCAAATTAGTAGCAGTATAAGTAAGGTCCCACGAACGCCACTATTTCGTCCATAACTAGAATTTTCATACTTGCAGTTCCCACAATATGGTTTTTGGACCGTGGAAGCCACGATAAAGTTTAGGGTAATTCCGCACCGCAAGAGATACCTATACGGCGGGCGCATCGTGTATTGCATGGCGTGAGCGATGTGTGTGTATGCGCAGTCGACCTTTATCAAGCAGTGCGTAACTCTGGTTGGCCACCTCAACGTTCAGAAAACCCAGTCTGAGAGCTATCGAACAGCTGTACGTCTGAGTAAGCTCCGCACAGGGCCGCGGGACGCAGGTTTTCCTGCCTGTGGGCAGAAAAGCCTGCGCTCTGCCAAGCGTATGTGCGGGGTGATCATTTTTTAGGTCTTGAAAATAGCCTGTTGCAGATAACGTAATTCTAGTCCTTGAGCTGGATTATTATGAGAGGCGGATCCTTACTTACCCGATAAAATCGAAACACATATAAAACTAATTAACAAGAAAGCCCACTAATTATATTTTCAATTAATTACTTTACGGCACATATTGCAATTTATTCATTCTAGCCGGTGAGCTTACAAGGTGTATCCACTTGTAATGAATTTCCAGAATGACGCCATGTTTGCAGATATGCGCCATAAAATTCGCCCTAAAATGCACTGTTGTTCCACTTTTGTCACAAAACGCTGTTTTATGCAATGAGCCACAAAATTAACTGGAACGCCCATGTATTTTGTACACCACTTCGGGAAGTAATATCTCGAAACTGGCGTCATCCTGGAAATTAACTTCAGGCGGGTACGTCTTGCAAGCTGACTGGCTACAATTGGTAAATTGCAATATGTTGGGTAAAGTAATTAATTGAGAAGCTCATTACTGAATTTTTGTTGATGATTTGAATATTTGTTTCGATTTTTCGTGCTAGTAATGTCCGCCTCGTCGAATAATCAAGTTCAACGATAAGAATTATGCTATCTGCCACAGTCGATTTCTAAAAATTCCGCAAAACTTAAAGAAACGATCACCCTGTATAACTATAGTCGTTTTATTTCGCTACTGGCACGCTATTCGAATCGAGTAGCTCGAAAACGGGCTTCCGATTTTATCCACTTTCAGCCAAACTCTTTGGGTGTATACAAAAAAAGGAAAAAAAAACGTAACACGGAAAAATACCGTAGGCTATCTGTTTGTGTACACGTTGTTCGGCTGTTCTAATAATGACAGCCACGCAATGCGTCATTTCGTACCCACCATACATGTGAGAGCAGAAAAAAGTGTACAAACTAACGCGTTATACATGTTTATCTGATTGCGCTTGAATTAACTAACTATTTTTATCTGAAGGCAGCTACGAAATGCGCGCGATAAGTGATGAACTTTCTGCATGTAAGGTAATGTTACAGAAGCCCATCGCTTCTTGCCCATCCCGACTGCCCTCTACTCCTCACAGCCCTTATACGGGGTGTCCAAGCTAACTTTAGACTGAGTCTAAAATATGCGAATGCCGCGTAGGTGGACAGAACCAAGGTAATGTTGTTTGCCGTCGCTTGGAGATACTCAAATAATATTTTTTTCATTTTACATAATTACGTGATTAGTCATAATTAATTAATTAACTTCTTAAATGTTATAATTAGATCAAAAAGTGTCAATGCGGAAATTGTAGAGTGACATGAAAAACTCCTGACACAGCTTTCTGTTGCTCAATACGTGCTACATAAATGTGTTTTTCCGAGCGTGAAAGAAGTCCGTGAAAACACGCAAGCGTCTCGAGCGGCCAGTCGGGCGGCAATTTTGCGTGCAGCCTTCAGCCTTGAAAGAATGGAGCTATGCGAGATTATCTACGCAAGTTGTTTATATTTGTTTTAGCCACAAGCAACCGTTCTGTTCTTTTGTTGACAACGCAATCAGACCACATTGCAAGAAAAGAAATTCAAGTTTTGCAAGCAATGCACGGCCATCATTAGTGACCTCGCCAATTTCACACATCGCTTGTGCTAACAAAATGAAACCTAGGGCACATAATTAGATATGCATATATGAGAAGTGAGGTTTTGTTCTGAACTTGAAATTCCCCGATAGGAGCCTTGTTTATCACAGGCTCCGGCTTGTTAAACAATGATCTTCATTATACAAAGGTCAGACGGAAAAGGTAGTAAGCAAACTCGTTATTTGACATACAAGCAAAAAAATAATGTATATTTAGAGGTTAGATCCGGATACCGTGGTGGCTAAAAAGCACAGACCCCATTCTTGGCCGAATGCAACCAAATCCAGAGTTTTGACGGTGGCTCATTTGCCGTATAGAAGCCCAAGATAGAAAATTCCGTCTCCGCCAAGCCACACAGAAAGTTCTTCAGCAAGCTCCAAAATCACTGACAGCACGTCTAGAAGGGTAATTACTACTATTATTCTTCCTTTCACGAAAGTGAACATCTCATAGATGTTCTCACGGGCCACGGCGTGCAAGACCGTTTATTGATGCATGGAACAAAGAAAAAAAAACGTACGAGTAAATTAGTCCCCCTTTGCAGATGGCATACAACATTAATGTTAGACCTGGAGTTCAAAAACTATCTGTTTTTGTGTCCGTCAAGCAAAAAAAATAAAAAAATTGGGTCAAGCTTATAGAGTGGTAAGAAGCCATGCGCTCTCTTTTTAACTATCCTTGGATCGTGGCCTCCTCCAGACACTGAAAGCAGGGCGTTGCACGTATACCTATATAGTTCAAGAATTGTTTTGTTACCTCTAATATAGCGTCAAAGTAATTACCATTCCACATGCCTCTAAGTTAGATTAAATCGTGGGGTTTTACGTGCCAAAACCACTTTCTGATTGTGAGGCACGCCGTAGGGGAGGACTCCGGAAATTTCGACCACCTGGGGCTCTAACGTGCACCTAAATCTAAGTACATGGGTGTTTTCGCATTTCGCCCCCATCGAAATGCGGCTGCCGTCGCCGGGATTCGATCCCGCGACCTCGTGCTCAGCAGCCTAACACCATAGCCACTGAGCAACCACGGCGGGTCCGCATGCCTCTGAACTTATCTTTTTTTTTTAATTCGCTCTTAATTGTGACTTTTCAGTCTTCTTATAGGATTATTTTTTATTCTATTAATACGTGTAATTATTTATCCTTTTCTCGGGGACTGCATTTAACCCACTAACGACGTAATGTTGTCGCTCAGCGCAAGACGCGCCTGCATGATTGGAACTTACCTGCCGTGGTTGCCTTAGTGGCTATGGTGTTACGCTGCTGAGCACGAGGTCGCGGGATCGAATCTCGGCCACGGAGGCCACATTTCGATGGGGACAAAATGCGAAAACACCCGTGTACCTATAGATTTAGGTGCACATTAAAGAACCCCAGGTGGTTAAAATTTCCGGAGTTCCCCACTACGGCGTTCCTCATAATCAGGTCGTGGTTTTGGCACGTAAAACCCCATAATTTATTTTAATTTTAATGATTGGAACTTACTGGAATGCAATAGATGGTTCTATGCGTTGGTTGTTGTCACCGAAGCTTGTGTAATCTCATTGTATGCGCGACGCGAATTGTGTAGTACTTTCTGGAAGACACGCGGGCACCAGCGATTACTCTAGAAACTTCGATGACTCATGTGTAAAAGCCGACGCGCTGGACCTTGCAGATCAGATTTTCAACGACCGCCGACTGTGTTCGCCGCTACCGTTGTGCTTTGAGTGTAGCCTGTTTTTCTGGGCACAGGTTCGCCCAATAAAGGCTTAGTTTCGCCATTTGCAGTTTTGCTACTGCGTTCTTGACCCTCACTATCACGTGACACTATTATGTTTATTCATTTGAGCGCCTCAATGCGTGCATTACCCACTTCTAAGAAATTAAAATGTGTTTCGTTTTGTTAAGAAGTCGATTCCCGCTTCCTATCAGAAGTGAAATGAGGTAACCGGGAGGGAGCACTTGGAACATCTTAATGAAATCCCCATATTCTACAATGTGCATGCACACACAAAAAAAATTGTGTAAAATAAAAAGAAATATTTGTAGATAAGTGAACGGCTTAGAGATTTGGGGACATGCACAATAACTGGCATCGTTCTCCATTCCATACGTATCGAAGAAATTATGTGTTTATACCGTGTGAATTCTCATTTGCGTGAGCAATCGCCCTCGCAGTTGCGTGCCAATTTTATTCAAGGGCTCGACACAAGCAGAGAGAATCGACACTCTATACAAACTGCGTCTGTTCTCAAAAAAAAAAATCAAGTCCGACGCGCCTCAGTTTCGGGCGTTCTACTCGCAGAGATGGACGAAGCCAAGCTTACGGAGCTCCTGGACTGCATTTTGTCCAAGTCGCCGAAGGGGGTAAGTCAAACCATGACTGAAAGGTGGCCGATTTCAAGTAGATGCATTTCTTCGCATGAATTCGCGTGCCGTTGTGCGATTGGTCCAAATGTGGCGTGCCGTTAAAAAAAAAAAGAATCATTCGCAGTTGTACGCCGATTCGAGCAACTAACGCATCAAAGACAGCGAAGCTGTTATAAGAGGGTTCTCACAGCCATTCAGAAGTCCTAGAGGTCGCTCTAGCTGTCCAATGCAGGCCGAAAATCTACCCAAGCCTTTAGCAACTTGACTCTTCACTCTGTCCAGTGCTGTATCTTCAATATACCTGAACCTTTTCAAATGCTAGATCCGAGCTTATTCCATACTCCATGTTACATCCAACGCACATTCTTGCATGCTGTGCTGGCCGTGACAACGTGGACATCTCGCAACGTGTTCCAATGCGGCCTGCTATAGGCTGTGTCGCTTTATCTTGGCGATAGCGATAGCTAAGCGATAGCGATAGCGATTCACCGACTTCGTTGCCCGGCTGCGCGTTATAAAACTAGGACCATGCTAGTGATGCGATCTTATAACGTTTCGGAAGGCGAAACGTTCGCTTGGCCTCGCCTGATTGGTCAAAATCCCGCTTTTATTTTCCTTTTTTGCCGAAAACATCGTTCTGGCCAACCCCGCGTGGCTCCGTCACAGGCCGCGTTGCTGGCTGTGCTGAGCTGGATCACGTTTCACACCGACCACCCTGCAGACCGCGACCACGCCTTCGTCGTAGCCGCCCGAAAACCGTTGTGAAACGCGATCCTCCTCACAGCTTCGCTGTAACAACTTTACAGAGCCAGGACATGAGCGAAAAAAAGTTACGCAGATCCCACGCATCAGTCGGAGAGGCGCACATATACTGGGAAATCAAAATGCATAGTTGACAACGAAATTTCGCAAATTACCTGTTTTTAGTTATAGTTAAATTAGTCATCAATTACGATTGTAGTCATCCACTTGGAGCGAATTTTGAAACTAGCACTTGCAGTTTCGAGTGTTTGGATCGATGTTTGGATCGCACCGCTGGTACGATCTGTTGGGAACTCGGCGCTGACGCCCGTGGTTGTACCTGGGTCGCAAGCCCCAAGGGTAGCGTTGGCCTGGCGGCCTGGGGTACAACTGGAAGCATCCGAAGGTCCCGGCAAAGCATGAGTCGACTGGTAACAACAAAACAACTTGTTTATTTTAACATCGCAAAGAGTTGGCGGTCAGGTTGACCGAAGTAGAGAGACGGGAGAGCACTTTACTCAACAGAAGAAATCGGAGCCCTCCTTTTGGCGTCCGGGGGCAGCTGTCTTTATACTCTCGCAGTTGAGGGCAAGAAGGAACCCCTCAATAGAGGAGCACGTGAACGTACAATGTCGTAGCGCTGTCGTAGCACAATGTCGTAGCACAATGTCGTAGCACAATGTCGTAGCGCTGTCGTAGCACAATGTCGTAGCACAATGTCGTAGCACAATGTCGTAGCACAATGTCGTAGCACAATGTCGTAGCACACTGTCGTAGCGCTGCCGGTCGGGCACAATGACTGTAATGAGAGGATGATCCCTGCTTTCGCATCGCCTGGTTCGGGCACAATGACTGGAAGGAGAGGGTGATCCTTTGCGGTCGCATCGCCGCAGTCGCGCCTGGAAACACCTGGCGGGGAGCGTTGCGGCGACGACGATCGGGCCAAAATGTCTGCCGCCCCGCCGCAGTCGCGCCGGCAAAACCACGTGTCGCAGGCGAAACGCAACAGACCGCCCCGCCGGGGAAAGGAGATCCCGATGGACAGGGGACTGCATCCGCTGTCCGGAGGGATGTCGCTCGATGATGCTCATAACCGAAGTCGGGCGTCCCTCGACGTTTCTTGAGCGCAGCGCACAGAGAAGGCCTCGTTCTCTCGTTCAGGTTCGCACGGGACACTGCAAAGTGACTTCGGGAGAGTTCACATTTTTGCTCTCGTTCCCGGCAAGCGTTAGAACTACGCTGAAACTCAACCGCTCAGTCAGCAAGCACGGCACAACCCTCACTAAGCCCTGCCAGGCTCTTTCCCCTTTTTATACCACTGCCTAGTTCCTTACAGTAGTCTAGCATCACTCAGAACGCGTCCACAAATTGGAAAATTGCACTAGAAAGCATATCATCACTTTGAAACACTAAACAAAAGCAATATGTAAAAAAAAAATCCTGCCTCAGGAAGAAAAACATCAGTAACCAACAATTTTGAGGCTGATTCCTACGTTAGGGGCTTCGACTTAAGCCATCGGCGTTACCGTTGAGACTCCCCTTTTTGTAACGCACCTCAAAGGAATATTGTTGTAAAGCGAGGCTCCAGCGCAGGAGGCGGCCATTTTTGGGAGAGATGGTCTGCAGCCATTGGAGAGGGCAGTGATCCGTCTCAATGATAAACCTCGAGCCGGCTAGATAGCATGACAATTTCTGAACGGCCCACACGAGACACGCACACTCTTTCTCGGTGGCGCTATACGCCTGCTCACGACTGGTCAGCTTACGACTAGCATACAGGACGGGGTGTTCTACTTCTCCATTTTCCCGTTGGCACAGTACAACGCCCATGCCTCGCTCACTAGCATCGCACTGAACAATGAACCCTGTTGTATAGTCTGGCGATCGTAGCACAGGCTGGCTTGTTAGGGCACTCTTTAGGGCGCAAAAAGCTCTTTCCTTTGTCTCGTCCCAGACGACTGTTTGAGGCTCTGTCTTTCTTAGAGCATCCGTCAGGGGAGCCGCGATATCAGAGTACCAGGGATGTACCTCTGATAGTAGCCGGCGACACCTAAGAACGACCGAATATCGGTCTTTGTGCGCGGTTGCGGAAAGTCTCGCACAGCGGCCACTTTTATTTCAGAGGGGCGGCGACGACCCTGACCAATCACGTGACCGAGGTAGACAACCTCGGCCTGTGCTAACTGGCACTTAGGAGCCTTTACTGTCAAGCCCGCTTCGCGCAGGCGGGTTAGCACTGCCCGCAAGTGTGTCATATGCTCAGACCAGGATGCGGAGAATATCGCTACGTCGTCTAGATACGGTAAAGCGAATTCTTGCTGTCCCCGCAACACTTTATCCATGAGGCTTGAAAAACAGTATGGCGCGTTCTTCAAACCAAAACTCAACACTTTAGAACGGAACGTTCCCATTGGTGAAATGAACGCCGCATACCTACTAGCCTCTTCTGTAAGTGGAACCTGCCAATAACCCCTGACAAGATCTAGGGTGGAAATAAACTGAGCGCTACTAACTTTCTCAAGGCGCTCCTCGATGTTAGGGATCGGATAAATTTGATCCTTAGTGATGGAATTAAGCCTGCGGTAGTCGACGCAAGGACGAGGTTCCTTGCCCGGTACCTCAACTAAAATCAAAGGGGAGGTATAATCACTCTCACCTGCCTCAATAACACCGAGCTGTAGCATTTTCTTTACCTCAGCCTCCATAATATCGCTCTGGCGGGGTGACACCCGATACGCCTTGGATCGTACTGGCTCTGGGGAGGTAAGTTCTATATCATGAGTAAGTACAGAAGTCCTACCAGGCCTCTCAGAGAACAGACCTTGAAACTCTTGTAATAGCTGGTGTAGTTCGGTTTTCTGCTCGGGCGACAGCGGTGCTTTACTGATAAGGTCACTAATGACTTGACCGGTGTCTTCCCTGTTCGTCACTGAGCCTAGTCCCGGAAGCTCGACCGGAAGTTCTTCAGGAACGTTTACCATCATGCACACCACTGCTTCCCTTTGTCTATAAGGTTTGAGCAGATTACAGTGGTAAACTTGCTGTGCTTTCCGCTTTCCTGGCAGACTTACCACGTAGTTAACGTCCGACAGTTTCTGAACAATTCGTGCTGGGCCCTCCCACTGCACGTCTAGTTTGTTGTTTAGCGATGTGCGCAATATCATGACCTCATCGCCCACCTCAAAACGACGGGCCCTGGCTGTCCGATCATAATAAACCTTGGCCCTCTGCTGGGCCTTTGCCATTGCTTCACCTGACAACTCCTGTGCCCTTCTTAAGCGTTCGAGGAGCTTAAGCACGTACTCCACCACGACTGGGTCGTCGCCCCTACCTTCCCACGATTCTCGAAGCATGCGAAGCGGAGATCGAAGCGAGCGACCGTACACCAGTTCAGCTGGCGAAAACCCCGTAGCCGCATGCGGCGCGGTCCTTAAAGCAAACATCACCCCAGGCAGACACAGCTCCCAGTCAGTTCGATGTTCAAAACACAACGCTCTCAACACGCGCTTCATGAAGGAGTGGAGCTTCTCAACGGAATTCGACTGTGGGTGGTACACTGAGCTGTGTAGCAGCTTTACCCCACACCTTTCGAGAAAAGTTGTCGTCAAAGCGCTAGTAAACACTGTGCCCTGATCTGATTGGATTTCCGCAGGAAAACCAACTCGCGCAAATATGGACAGTAGTGCATTGACTATCTCAACTGAGCTGAGTTCTTTAAGCGGCACTGCCTCAGGGAACTTTGTCGCTGGGCAGATCACAGTCAAAATGTGTCTGTACCCCGTGGCTGTTACCGGCAGAGGTCCCACTGTATCAATAACGAGCCGTCTAAAAGGCTCCGTAATGATAGGTACCAATTTCAACGGCGCCCTTGATTTGTCCCCTGGTTTGCCCACCCGCTGACAAGTGTCACATGTCCTCACGAAATGGTCTGCGTCCCGAAAACACCCTGGCCAATAGTACTCTTGCAAGAGACGGTCCTTAGTTTTCTTAACTCCTAGGTGTCCGGACCACGAACCCCCGTGTGACAAGCGCAACAGATCCTGACGATAGCATTGAGGCACGATCAGCTGATCGAACTCCACTCCTCGGCGGTCTAGATACTTCCGGTACAGGACTCCACCTCTTTCCACAAAACGCGCATTTTTCCTGGCGATACCTTCCTTGACATTGCAGCGTATGTTTTCTAGGCTACCATCCTTCTTTTGCTCGGCTATCAAAGCCGACCGGCTGACTTTTAGCAACCTATCAAGTCCGTCTGACGTAGGCGCGATGAGCAAATCAGTAGATAGCTCTTCTAACTTTCCCGTGTCAGGCGTTTCCTCTCCAGTATCTGGCGCCTTCAACGCTACAGACTCAATTTGATTCAGTTCGGGCGTGCTCTGAATATCAGCTTGCTGCGCCTCTGACCCTTTTTCGTTGTTTGATAACGTCGGCCCCGCAACTACCGCCTTTGCAGAGAGCTCCCGAACCTTCGATCTGGTTAAGGCCTGAACACTAGCTTCACCAAACAAAAGCCCCTTCTCGCGCAGGAGGTGATCGGACCTGTTTGAAAATAGGTACGGGTACTGGGGTGGCAGCATAGATGACACTGCCGCCTCCGTCTCAAGCGCTCCGAAAGGTCCTTCAATAAGCACCTTTGCTACTGGCAGACACACGCTATGAGCTTCCACGGCTTGCTTGATCCACGCGCACTCGCCCGTGAACATATGGGGTTCTACGTAAGACGGGTGAACTACATCCATCGTAGCTGCGGAATCGCGAAGCACTCGGCACTCTTTCCCGTTCACGAGGAGGTCTCGCATGTAAGGCTCGAGAAGCTTCATGTTCTCGTCAGTGCTGCCTATTGAAAAAAACACAACTTTTGGTGTTGTTTCCGGACACTGCGCCGAAAAGTGACCCGGCTTCTGGCACGTATAACAAACGCGCGCTTGCCTCATCTCGAACCGCTTTCTGCGTTCGGCTTCGGCTGCCGCCGTCTCCTTAGGTTCGGTCGCACTGCTTCCACTCGCATCCGCACTACGCGTCTTCCCCTTTGCTCTCATGGGTGTGAACTTCGGCCTCTCAAACTTCGAGCCAAATTCACCCTTTTGACCGTCCTTAGCTCCGCGAGCCCGACGCGTCACAAACTCCTCGGCTAGCTCAGCGGCTTTAGCCACCGTACAAACGTCTGGCCTATCCAAGACCCAGTATCGCACGTTCTCCGGTAACCGACTATAAAACTGTTCTAGCCCGAAGCACTGCAGAACTTTATCGTGGTCACCAAACGCTTTCTCTTCTTTGAGCCACTCCTGCATGTTCGACATAAGCCTATACGCAAACTCTGTATATGACTCACTTCTGCCTTTCTCATTTTCCCGAAACTTCCGACGGAACGCCTCCGCAGACAGCCGGTACTTTTTTAGCAGACTCGATTTTACTTTGTCGAAATCCTCTGCCTCCTCTCTATCCAAGCGAGCGACTACGTCGGCCGCCTCGCCGGGTAACAAAGTGAGCAAGCGCTGTGGCCACGTTTCCCGAGAGAACCCCTGCTTCTCGCACGTTCGCTCAAAGTTAACCAGGAACAAACCAATGTCCTCTCCAAGCTTAAACGGCCGCATCAGGTCAGTCATTTTGAACAATACTCGTTCTCCTGCACCGTGTGCCTGACTTCCATTACGAGCGCGTTCCATCTCTACCTCGAGACGCTTCATTTCCAAAGCGTGTTCGCGCTCTTCTTTTTCTTTCTGCTCTTTAAGTTCGCGCTCCTGTTTCTCTTTTTGCTCTTTAAGTTCGCGCTCATATTTCTCTTTTTGCTCTTTAAGTTCGCGCTCCTGTCTTTTTGACCTCTCCTCAATAGTCTCAAGGCATTCCGACAGCTCGTCATCCTCAGCCTCTAACTCAAGAATAGCCTTTAGCAGTTCAGGTTTTCTTAGTTTGTCTGAGACATCCAGACCCAACTCTCTTGCAAGTTCCAACAATTTCGGTTTGCGCAACGACTTCAAATCCATGGCTGCTCTGAATGCTGCTTTCTCTACTGCTTACTATTGTCTTGCCGCAAACTAACCCGGCAGCAACGACAACCACAATTACCAGCTCTGTTTCTGACACTAACAAAAGCCTGGCAAAGCTCAGAAGAAGAAAGTCCCGCACTCACCAAACCTCGCAGGCAGGAATTCCGCGCAGTCGTTCCGCTGCAGGCAACCAGTCGTCACACAGGGCTCGTTGCACTGCTCCCGGATCGTCGTTGAGCTGCTCAGCATACAGTCAACTGCCTATCTTCGCTGCTGGCCTCCGTTGTCGCGATCTCACCGCTGGCAGACAGTTGTTTGAAGTCGGAGGCGATCTCACCGCTGCCAACCAGATGTTTGGATCGCACCGCTGGTACGATCTGTTGGGAACTCGGCGCTGACGCCCGTGGTTGTACCTGGGTCGCAAGCCCCAAGGGTAGCGTTGGCCTGGCGGCCTGGGGTACAACTGGAAGCATCCGAAGGTCCCGGCAAAGCATGAGTCGACTGGTAACAACAAAACAACTTGTTTATTTTAACATCGCAAAGAGTTGGCGGTCAGGTTGACCGAAGTAGAGAGACGGGAGAGCACTTTACTCAACAGAAGAAATCGGAGCCCTCCTTTTGGCGTCCGGGGGCAGCTGTCTTTATACTCTCGCAGTTGAGGGCAAGAAGGAACCCCTCAATAGAGGAGCACGTGAACGTACAATGTCGTAGCGCTGTCGTAGCACAATGTCGTAGCACAATGTCGTAGCACACTGTCGTAGCGCTGTCGTAGCACAATGTCGTAGCACAATGTCGTAGCACAATGTCGTAGCACAATGTCGTAGCACACTGTCGTAGCGCTGCCGGTCGGGCACAATGACTGTAATGAGAGGATGATCCCTGCTTTCGCATCGCCTGGTTCGGGCACAATGACTGGAAGGAGAGGGTGATCCTTTGCGGTCGCATCGCCGCAGTCGCGCCTGGAAACACCTGGCGGGGAGCGTTGCGGCGACGACGATCGGGCCAAAATGTCTGCCGCCCCGCCGCAGTCGCGCCGGCAAAACCACGTGTTGCAGGCGAAACGCAACACGAGGTAAGCGCTGTCAAACTTGTGGTAAAAAACGCTGTTCTTCCTTTACTTTTTTTTTATTTTTAACAAAACGCCTTTATATGCATCGAAGTACTGGACCACCACTGGATTTCGTCGTAGCCTTTGGGAACGCATATCTCGAAACTGGGGTCATCCACAAAATTCATTCCAAGCGGAAATTACTGTCGAAGTCACCGGCCACAAGTCGAAAATTTCAAAATGTGCCGTATATTAATTAATTAAGACGCTAATTATTGACTTTTGTTAATTAGTCGAATATGTGTTTTGGTTTCTCGTGCAAGTATAATGTGTGCCTCTGTGAATAATTCAGCTCACGGACTAGAATAATGCTATCAGCAACAGGCGATCTTTAAGATTTTCGTAAAACTTGAAAATGAGCACCCCGGAAAAAAAGAACGAGAAAGGAAATCAAAAATCACAAAGCGTCCTTTCTACGACGGCGTCGAATGAACGCGTTCTCTTTTTTTTTCCCCGCTTCTTCGAGGGTGAGGACGATTTTCGCAGCCACCCATCCCTCCACCCATCCCGCCACTCTATCCATGTGCCCGGCACCGCCCTCCTCGGAAAAAAAAAATTGTATTATCGTTATTTTTTTCACTACCACTTTGTCTGGAGACACATGCGCTTCCCAGGTGCCTTTTCCCTTTGCGACACTTTAGGAACGAAGTGTTCTGTAGTCTCGTTCACACCGATCAAAGCTGGGCCACCGGCCGAAACTTTAGCGTAATAATAGTACTTGTATCGTTGTTAAACGTGTGAATATATTTCTTTGATGATTATCTCTCCGGGCTCCGCGCACAATTCTATTCATATATATATATAAATATATATTACATAACGAGGGTCTTGAATCCGGCTACACTGATGCCTTCAGGTAGCATATGTGGGTTTATTGACCAGTTGCCTTCACCCAAAAAGAACACGTTCTCGTGACGCCTGCGGCAAAAAGGACGTTCCACGTCCGCCGCCAAGGTCTGTGAGTGGTGGCGCTGGCAATTGGTAGAGCATCGCGCGCGAAATGCGAAGGGTGGTGGTTCGGTTCCCACCTGCGGAAAGTTGTTTCTTCATTCACTTTAATTTGCATTAATTTATCGTTTCTTTATTTTCATTTATTAAGCGCAAGTAATTTCCCCTATGCTATCCTTGGTGCCAGTGTTTGTTGGCTTCTTATGATATGACTAATAAAGATCGGGCCCCTCGGTTAACCCCCTTCCTTCTCGTTTATATATATATATATAGTGTGTGTGTGTGTGTGTGTGACGTTCCCGGCGCGTGCTGTACGTGTCAGAGAAAGTGCTTCACGCGCGCGTGTCGCAGACGTTGGAGTTGTGGGAGAACACCAAGGCCATGTTCGGCGGCAAGCCACCAGCCCAGGCCGTCCTGTCACTGTGCGGCGCCTCCCCTGCGGCGGGCGACACCCTGGTGAGCTGCTATGCCCCGCAGATGCTCTGCGCGCACTGTATATACACCGTCATGCACGGCAGAAACCACAGAAGCGGCCCCTGCAACTTCCCACGCGTAAAATGTGCTACGCGAGGCTGTGCACTAATTTCATTACGCATATTATTTCTCCGTTTCTCTTATTCTTTCTTTTCCTTTTTTTGTTTACTCACATGGTAAAAGCTCGACGGTGTTTACGTTCAGTTTGCCCGCTCCGCCACCACGCCGCGAATCAGGCGGTCGACAAGCGGGGCAATCAAATACGTAAATAATACAAACACACCCGTACCGAGGAACATCCACCCAATATATATAACGAAGGTCGCAGAAGAGCACGGGCTAGAACCATCCTTCGACGAATCGATCCTTACGGGGCAGATGCATTCTTCGTCGACGCCGCCAAATATGGCAGCGAAGACAGTTTTGCAATCACGGTCGTTGACGCGCGCGGAACACTTATCAGCGCCGCATCAATTTACGCTAAACGCGCGAACGAGGCGGAGGAAACCGGATAGCCTTGGCTCTTCAAGCCGCAAAAGGCAAGGCGACCGTTTTCTCCGACTCGCGCACGGCGGTCAGGGCTTTCTCGTCCGCTCTAGTTTGTAAACACGCAGCCGACATCGTCAACAGATCCTTTCGTATTGCTACGTGAGAAGACACAGGAGGTCATACCATAGCATGGTTCCCGGCGCACGTGAACGATGTAATTAACCAAGCGGGTTGCAACCCTAACGAACGGGCCAACTGCCTGGCGCGTGAATTCACGAACCGCGCCCGAGCTAACACTCCGGCTCTCCCGCAGGATTGCCCCTTCAAAGATAATCTTACGACCTTTCACCAAATTACGTCACATTACAGGCACAGCAGGAGGAAATTCCCTCCCCCCAGCCCGAAACTGAAGAGGGCTCAGGCTGTTACTTTCAGGCTTTTACAGACGAGATCCTACCTCACCCCGAGAGCTCTTAGTTGGATAGACCCGAACTTCCCGCAATCGTGCTCCAAATGCGGTCACGCATGCTGCTGACCACATGCTCTGGCTGTGCCCGTACAACGCGAGCTCCGACTTTCATAACAAGTCCAAGTGGGACACCTTGCTGAAGAGCTCGGATTTCACAAACCAACTACAGGCCGTCCAGAGGGCCCGCGACGTCGCGGAGAGTCACCACTTCCCTGTCCCGTCGTGGGCGGAGCCACCAACTTGATCCGGGAGCCTTCGGTTCCCCCCAATCGAGTTCCTCAGGACACTCTAATAAAGCTCTTGTCACTGTCACTGTCACACCTATGAGTACGGATTCCATAAGAAAACAACTGCAGGGAAAAACATGGTAACAGAGCGCAAGGCAAGAGAAAAGTGGCCATAACGAAACACATGACGTTGTAGGGCTGTACACAGCATCTATAAGGCGTACAGTGCGAGGCGTGCGAAAAGGAGTCATGGTTTGCGGACTTGCGTTTGCAAATCCTGTGTGCTATATAGTTCTGATTGCGCAGCTACAAAATACATTGCTGTGCTGTCAAAGTTTCTTGTCATTAGAGCGCGTGAGCGCTTATGTTGTATACTTCACCGTGCATGCGTGTGTGTGCGTGTGTTTTACATTTGTGCTTTAACGATAGCAAATGGTATGCTTAATTAGTAATACAGCCGAACAAAAAGTCCTTCCGAAATGTATTGTCGAAATTCGCTCGCTCTTATAGTTTGTGCTGTAACAGACAGGACTTGCGCAGCTTGATGAAGTTATGCGCGAATAAATAATTGAGAAGTTTCCATATTTTTATTTTCAGATTTCAGAATTCACTAACCAGCAGACCGTAAGTATATACACCCATTCTTCTTCCTTTCTTTTTTTCCTCGCTGAAGTTAGCATATAGAACTTGATCGAGACATCGATAAAGTTGTGCTCAAGTCTTCACATTTGCTTATATGGAGTTCTGTACTCTTCGTTTCACGCCGGCGTCGTATACAAAAGGACGAAACACTAGTTTTCTGTGTTCGCATTCTAGTCACTTGCGCTGTTTTCTGTACAACTTCCCATCAATTACTGCAGAGTGCGATTAAGCAGTTAGATTTTATATGAAAAGTATGCATACTTAAACAAACTGATAGTTAACTTCTGCATGACTTTCTATACCACAGTTATTCCCAACGTTGCGCGCTCACTTTCTTCTAGCTTCCCCGCTACTCAGAAGCGCATGGCGCTTTCATGGGCGGTGGGTC
This sequence comes from Dermacentor variabilis, assembly GCF_050947875.1. Classification (NCBI taxonomy): domain Eukaryota; kingdom Metazoa; phylum Arthropoda; class Arachnida; order Ixodida; family Ixodidae; genus Dermacentor; species Dermacentor variabilis. Next base: position 118,636,271 of record NC_134568.1, on the reverse strand, counting down.
AGGCACGCGCTCCAGCTCCAGAGTCCTGACTTTATTTTCTAGCTGGGGACCACAGGCCGCGAAAACTTAAGTACAAGTTCCCTAGCCATTCAAGCTATAGCCGAGTGGTTCTGAATGACCACTCGCACGAGCCCAAGAGATCTCAAAGCGGAGGAGGGGCGCTTTCTATCGACGTTACACTGCAACGTTACTAAACTCTGTTTCGCAATGGAGTGGCACTGGACCGGAAGCCACAGCGGCGCGGCAACAGATCAGAAGCGCGACCATGTAAATGCAAGTTCCCATCCACTTCAATCTCGAACGCAGTCTTTGAGGGCGCTCAAAGCATACACGCCTCGAACACAGCTTTTGTGCAACGTTCGCCGAGAAAGGAACATGTGTGCACACACGCGGTCACCGCAGCCACGATAGTGGTTCTTTACAATATAAACATATAGGGCGTCCAAGCTAACGTTGGCCAAGCTGTTCAACGAAAAGAAAAAAAATATATTTACAAGACATGGTGCAAGATGCGATTTTGAAACCTATATAGGTGTGTATACGGTCGTCAGAGGCCGACGCTTCGGCCGCGGAGACCGACCTCTCTAAGAAAGGTCGGTCGGAGCGTCGGCCTCTGACGACCGTATGCACTTATATAGGTCTCAAAATCGTATGTTGCACCATGTCTTGTAAATATTTTTTATAACAGCTTGGCTAACGTGTTGGCTGGGACACACGGTATACGTTCAACAAGGGTACGCGTCTTTCTTGTTGTGGCCTCAACACGTGGCTCTTTCGCGCTTGTTTCTGCGGAAAGAAATTTACGCTCACTGTGTCATTCGTTCTTATGAGATCATTTAGCACGCTTAAATAAAATTTATACCGGCAGATCGAGGCCTCGGGAGAGCACTTGGTATTATCATAAAGCTGGCGGCGCAGCTATATAGGGTATCCACGGCTCCCAAGGGGCAGCAGGGGAATCAAAGCTGGGACCAAAGTGGCGCTTGGTGTTGGGGCCGCCGAGGCCGGAGCGTGCGGGGGGTGTTTGCATAGCGCAGCGGCGAGCTCCCGACCCGCGGACGAATCCGGGCTCCGGCTTTAGTGGCCCCGTTTCCCCTTTGGCGTGTTTGAGGCGCCGCCAAGGTATACTAAATGAATGACACGTTGTCTACTTGCACTGAGAGCTTGATTTGTGCGCGGCGCGAAAGAAGGAAGAGGTGGGTCCTACATTGGCACGTATACTGTAAAAAACCGTTCTGCCCAACTTCGCGCACTTAGGTTCCGTATGATCTGTAGACCAAACACCGCAGAGAAAAATCCTCTCCACAAATACTCATGCTCATGCAAATATTTTCTGTTCAGAAAGCAGACAAGCCGAAGTTCAAGAAGGCTCTCAAGGACTGCAGCTCCTGAAATGAAGAGCCGTGACGTATCTCGAAAGACCTCATGTCCGCGTTCGATGAAATTAAGCGCTCACAAGGCGTACCTCATATACGCATGCAGTACAGAGAAGCCAGTTACATGCTGTCAAGCTGACAATAATTGTCTCCTTTACTTTTGCTCTCGTTCAATAAAAGGTTTGCGCTGCTGTGCTTCTTTTCTTCGCGCAATGTTTACGCTGCGCTTCTTGTATTGTACTGTTGCTTGAATTTTTTTTTTCGATCCATTTTACTCTAAGCGAAGCAAATCATCCGAACGCATCGGAGAAACCCCGACGTTTCACTCCCTGTCTGTTACATATACCAGAGTGCTTCAACACTTTTTTTACTGCTCACAAAACGACGAGGCCAACTTTGCTCTAGGAACAGAAGCTGCCGCAGAGAGTAGCGTCACTGCAGATAATTCTCTCTAGTGACGCCGGCGGAAGCGCCTGCAGGCGCTTTCTCAGAAGAACTGAAGCAGTGCGCCGAAGCGAGACGTTTTTTTTTTTTACTTGGTTCTGTTGAAGACGTCGCAGAACTTGCAGGTATATGGGTGTTGCGTGAGGAGCGTGAGAAGCGCTGGTGAACAGGGCTCCTAGTAAGAGGAGGAGACCCACCTCGGGCGAAGACTTCGCTTGCGTATTACAATAAAGCTTATTCCTCCTCATTGCTTCTGTTCTTCAAACATTTGGTTCTCGGGGTGTTAGGTTAAACAAGGGGTCTGCTTTGTTTTGTTTTTCATGCTTGTGATCACCTTTCTCATTTTTTCTCATTTTTTTCTTTTAGGCAGAAGTGTCTCTGCAAATCGTGCAATTTTTATATGACGATGGAGAACAGGATCATGCATGGGAAAGAGCGACCCGCGCGTGCGTCGTACTGAGTGCGAGCGCCCTCACCGTTTGGCAGAAATGCAGTTATCTTAGTTGGGGACGCGAGCAATGCATCGTAGAGTAGAATGAATGATAAGATAGGGAAAGTAGGGGCTGATGAGCGAGTCAAGATTATTGTGCTTCCGGGGAAGCCGGTCGGGGCCATGGTAGTGATGGCCCCGACCGAACTTGGACGTTTAACTTGCTCCTTCATGAAGTGGGATTCCGTACTGGAGCCGTGTAACTAAACCAATAAACCCTTTTCCTTAATTTTCTACAACCTGACGTAGCAGTCGATGGGCTTGGTGGATTCCATTCCCTGAACGCCGCCCTAGCCGCAACACGACGCTCCCGACGCCGTCAGACTTCAAAGAACGCTGATACCTCTTTGAAGAGTACGCCTTATGCGTCAACACCTCCTTCTCTGCCCCCTAGGCCTGGCAGAATCCAATCCAAACCTGATAACAAGGTCATGGCGGAGAACAATACGACTGTGTTCCACTACTCGCCGTAGAGGGCTAGTAGACGGCTAAGAGGAGACCGGCCATCTTAAGTCTCGTTCCAATTCTAACGAGGACGTCAAAGTAGACAGCTTCGAGACGGCAGCATCGAAGTCACAAACGATGCAGGCTACTTTCCTGTCCGAACAAGATGGCGGCTGAGCAGGGCGCTTGGAAAGCCGCCAGGAAGGTTGTCTGCGCTCAAGAAAACGTAGGCACGCTATCCTACGCCCTTAATGTAAGCTACATCGTGTTTTTCATAGGGCAAAAAAAATTATGGGGTTTTACGTGCCAAAACCACGATCTGATCATGAGGTACGCCGTAGTGGGGGACTCCGGAAATTTGGACCACCTGGCGTTCTTTAGCGCGCAGCTAAGTCTGAGTACACAGGTGTTTTCGCATTTCGCCCCCATCAAAATGCGGCCGCCGTGGCCGGGATTCAATTCCGCGACCTCGTGCTTAGCAGCCCAACACCATAGCCACTAAGAAACCACGGCGGGTCTTTTTTTCATAGGTTTGCAGGCGCAAATACTTAAAATACAGAACTAATGTATGCTTTTCTCAACTTTTTCTTCTGCCTGAAAGGCGGCGTCACTTCGCAGAAACGTCTTCCATGCGTCTTCCAGACCGCTAGAAACGTGTTCCATTACATGGCCTCGAAGCTGTCTCGGTTATCTCCTTAGCTGTCTACGTAGACTGTCTCCGACGCTGCCCAACCTTAACGAGGCAGCACACGAGGCAGCACACGAGGCTGCGCGCGCTCTTACAGACCGCGCGGCTTCACTTGACCACTCGGAGAACAAGGACGCCCCCACTACATACAATGAAATCACTAAACACTACTATCTACAACGTAGACAGTACAGCACGCCACACCGCACGCACAATCAGAATGCTACAGACGTGCACATACCCCATGCAAAACAGACTACACCACTACATGCCTGAGCTCTACAAGTCTTATTGCACCAATTGCAATACATATCTTAACGTCTATCATTTACTCTGACCATGCTCGCAAGCTCACATAAACTCCGAATCGGACAAGCGTAAGTTTGAAGAAGCAATCCGGAGCGAAGAACTCGCTCCCCAACTCTGGGCCATCCAGCAGGTCCACGACGCCGCCAGGAAACTCAACCTCCCGGTTCCGCCCACTCCATGAAAGCCCCAAAGCTCTCGTGGCCTGCAGGACCTTGAATAAAGTTGATTTCCTTCCTTCCTGGACAGAATTGTAGCACACCCTTCAACTTGGTCCGCACTACTAAAGCCACAGCCAGAGCCAGAGCCAGAGCGGAAGTCACAGCCGAAGCTGCAGCCGATGCCACAGCCGATAACACAGCCGGAGCCGCGTCAAGTGATACAGCTGCGCACCGCTGTAGAGTGCACAGCGCGGGTTCCTGACACGTTGCCCGAAGAAGACCGGCAAGTGGTTATGATGCTCCGGTCTCTGATGAATACTTTTCGAATGCTCTTGAATAACCTGCACACACTGTCAGCGCGAAGTGCAATGCAAGTGCTTGGGGGGGGGGGGGATGCTCCCAGTTCAGTACTTGCAAGTCTTGAGTAAGCATCATGGCTCACCGCAGCATTCTATTCGCACTGAAGTCAAAAAGGCTGGGGTTTAAAGATATACTGTCACGTACTGCAACGTACTGCTGACGACCAGTGGCTCCTTGGTCTTCACAGGTGACTTCAACGTGCATCACCAGCTATGGGGAAGCACCAGATTGGCTTCAGACAGCAGAATGACAGCAGCCTAAAGTATCGGTGGAGCACTTGTTTGCACTTGATTGATTTCAAGGCGCTTTGCTGCGTGAACACACAGTGTTCCCTCTACCCCGCTTTCCTCTTTCTGTTCCCTCTTTCCCTTCTCACAGTGTAGGCTAGCAAACCGGACGCTCGTCTGGTTGACCTCCCTGCCTCTATTGTCTTTGCTCTCTCTCTCTCTCTGAACTAACTCCATTTATTGTGTACTGTGTTCAAGAGGGGAGATAGCTTTCTGTTAAAGATAATGCGACACCACGGATTCCGCAAGGAGGTAGTTTTTCGAAAAGAACACCATGTTGCATACAATCGAAAGCCTTCCTAAAATCGAGAACGATGTTGTCAAGAATTTGTTCTTTTATTTCAAGTAAAGCGGTTTCTGAAGATTTACTCTTGCAGAAACCGTACTGCTTTTGTACTATTATTTTACATATATTTAAATACCCATAAAGTCTTCTGTTAATAACTTGCTCAGCAATTTTCTCGAAGCCCTCCCGCAGGTAGCGATAGGAGTAAAGTGAGGGAATGCCGCTGTATTGCTCTCACATATCGGAATAAATATTCGAGGATCGGGAGTTTTTAGGGCAGCACATGTTAAAACTCCCATGTGGGGTTATTTGCGTTGACAGTGTAAATTTAAATACGTACATCTTGTATTACGACCTCGTCTTCTTTCGCGTCGACTTTGGTTGTCATGCCTTTCTTTGTATAGTAATAAAATCACACTTGAATAACTGCTTTTCGCGAACAGGAAGTTCGGGTGCTCTTTGCTGGAGGCCCCGGCAGTTCCGCTGCCGTGGGTACAGGGATCGGTTGTTGCTGGTTGCTTTGGATTGTGGTGGCCATGATCACGTCGAAAGATGTCCCACGGAAGCACCGTGCTAAGTCGGCAACTGCGCTTCGGCAGCCAAAGTTGGCGCCATAACGGTGAAGCCATGTGATCGTCCATGCATGTATCTCGCGACATGTGCTTGAAGATTTGATTGAAGAGTGACAATCACCTCACCTTATGCTTGGGTCAGCTTCGTCATCAGTGCACGGTGAGAGTTAATGAGTGTAGAGTTACTGTGTATGCTACCTTTGGCATCATATGCAGTAACTTTATAGGTGAGTGTGGCTGTGAGCGCGGCCGTGATGGCAACCGCATCGATCGGGGAGCCCGAGATGGGGATGAAGGTGCGTCGACATTGTTGTTGCTTGTCATGGCAGGCTGCTGAAACATGCGTCGTCTCCTCCGGGTAGAACATCGGTTTCGTTGCGTGTCGTTAAGGCTCTTTGTGTCTGCGCATGGCCATGCCCAGTGCTCGGTTGGCGTCCTGCAGTTGGCGCTCAAGCTCACGCGTCTGGAGGGTGATGTGCTGGAATTCTGGCGTCATTTCCTCGCCGTATTCTTGCATCTCGGACTCTTTGAGGGTGTCGCTTTCTTCGCTTTGGTTTTATAGTAATAATAATAATGATAATAATGATAATAATAATAATAATAATGTTTATTTATTTCAGGCAACAAGGTCTCCGATACAAGGGCAAAAGGCAGATGTGCTCTGCCCGACGGGACCCCAGCACCCGAATGCACACACTCAGAGCATGTAGCAACAGAAACAAGAACATAATACACTATCGTTACATACAAAACACGGTTTTATGCAAAGTAAACAAGGGAGCAAGGTACAAACTTTTGCAATCATAAAGGAAAATTCCTACAAATAAGGGAACCTCAGGATTATAAAAAAATTTGTATACACGCCCTATTGATCATTAGGACAGGAAAGGAGCTAAGCTTTAACATTCTTTTTTAAAGAGTTCAGGGACACGCATTTCTGAATAATTTCTATGGCCTGTGTATGTGCACTCTACACTCTTAGAAAAATTTACACCCTTTGGGGCGTATCTTGTCCCACAACAATAATCGCCATCTGTCTTGCCCGCGTTTCCTTTCTTTAACGCTGCGAGCCCGGTACTTCCCAGTCACGAACGGCATGCGCGTTATCAGTGTGACGCAGCATTCTCGACAGGAAAGTAGCCAGAGCCGAGTTTTCAAGAAAGAAAACGCCAGCAAGGCAGATGACGATTATTGTTGTGGGACAAATACACACCCCAAAGGGTGCAACCGTTTTAAGAGTGAACAATAATCGTCATCTGCCTTGCTTGCGTTTCCTTTCTTGAAAACTCGGCGCTCGCTACTTTCCTGTCGAGAATGCTGCGTCACACTGATAACGCGCATGCCGTTCGTGACCGGGAAGTACCGGGCTCGCAGCGTTAAAGAAAGGAAACGCGGGCAAGACAGATGACGATTACCGTTGTGGGACAAATATACACCCCAAAGGGTGCAACTGTTTTTAGAGTGTAACGCGCGTGCCGTTCGTTACTGGAATGTTCCGGGCTCGCAGCGTTAAAGAAAGGAAACGCATCAAGGCAGATGACGATTATCGTTGTGTGGCAGAAGGGGCACGCCAAAGGGTGTAAACTGTTCCTACGCTCTTAGAAAAATGTACACCCTTTGGGGTTTATCTTGTCCCACAACAATAATCGTCATCCGTCTTGCCCGCGTTTCCTTTCTCTAATGCGGCGAGCCCGGTACTTCCCAGTCACGAACGGCGCCGCGTTATCAGTGTGACGCAGCATTCTCGACAGGAAAGTAGCGAATTTACACCCCAAAGGGTGCAACCGTTTTAAGAGTGTATACACTCTTAAAACGGTTGCACCCTTTGGGGTGTAAATTTGTCCCACAACGATCATCGTCATCTGCCTTGCTTGCGTTTCCTTTCCTGAAAACTCGGCGCTCGCTACTTTCCTGTCGAGTATATGTAAGAGTATAGAGGCTAGAAGGTTATCCTAGTGTCGAGAGCGGGCGCCCTTTCCCGAAGCGCCGGAGAAACCAGTTTGGATGCTTGGCGGGGTAGTTCGAAGAGGGCGCTGCGCTCCTGTGGCGGGTTACCGACGCCAGCCGAAGGAATGCAGACACAAGTCGTCGTCAGTTTTTGGTAGCACGTGTACCGACGTAGTTCACTTTGTTGCAGCCTTTATTTTCGTTGAGACCGTAGTGCCACGGCTTGGTGCGATGCGACGTTAACTTCTGTGATAATGCCTTCAAAAAAAGAGAGGACATGTTTTGTTCCCCTTTGTAAGGGCGGTTACAAGTCGTCTATAGAAAAGGTGTCGTTGTTCCGCGCTCTATCCGACCCTGTTCGCTTGAAGGCCTGGGCAAGGAACATCAAGAGAGACGTTGGAAAACGAAAGAGTGATGTTTGAAAACGAAAGGCTGACCACCTAACAGAAATTATTGATGAGCTATTGGATGATGGCAATTTGGAGTGTGCAGAATCTGTGTTGAAAACACAAGGCAAGCAGTTTGATCATGACAACTGTGTCGAAAAGCACAGTGACAGTAGATTAGTATATTATATAGCCGGCTATGTTGTCAGAAAGTCTTTAAAAAAATTTCCATGCCCAGAGTGTGCCTCTTGCCTTTGTATTTTCACCCTACAAGCAGATTCTGATGTAAATTCTATACTAACCAGGCAGTTTGATCATGGGGGCTTCATCTACCCTTCCAAAGCTGTTGAGGAGCTTGTTTGTAAAGTTGAGGGCACATTTACTGTGTATTTCAGCAGGAATCAGCTTCATGCTGAAAGTATGGTCTGCTTTTTGCATTTCCTTCAGGGAGCGAAGCTTAAAGAAGTGGGTTGCAGTGAGCATGGGCGGTGTTTGACAACAAACATAATAAAGTTCTATGCACGGACGAGGCTGCACTTGTTTGCAAAAGCAAAGAACATGGAACGGAGCACTCGAAGAGAAAAACATGAGCTCCTGAAAATGAGGCGATGCCAGTAGAATGACAGTCGCGAAAATGCTCCCTGCTTTTGTACATACCTACCTTCGTTGTGCAATAAAAAAAAAAAACTTGTAACATAGGTTTTGAAAGCGCTCCCCATACAGCGTTTTTGCGGACCATAGTGTGCAATTTTGTAAAGCTGCAATAAACTATATGCACGAGAAAAACGGAATGCATTCCATTTTCTCTCCACGCTTGTGGGCTGATTAGTGTCGCTTATCCCGTAGAAAAAAAAAAAATATACCAACCCCATTCTATTACGGCCGCTTGCGTAGCTTCCGTCACTCTGGTTAAAATGGCAGCACAACAGGGACGAAGACAATGCACATAGAAACACATGACAAGTGCACCGTCTAGTTTCTGTGTGTCTTCATCTCTTACGCTGCCATCATAACCAGCTATGGGCGAACTAGCCCAAAACGAAGTTTTATTTCACCGCTCGTCACGATAAGCGTACTGGCCAATATTGTAAGGTTGACTAGCCCTCATAGATTATTGCGTGCCTGTTTTCTGGACTTGCAAATCGGCGGGAAGCGCCGGTCACTTGCGAGCGCCCGCTGCAAAGCGCGCCGGAGCCCGCAAGAGCAACCCGCCAGCGAGCGCTGGCGCCATCTGCCGGAGCATAGCAAAGTATTTCACGTCGGCACGCGCCTTCACGACACTAGGATAACCTTCTAGCCTCTATAGTAAGAGTGCAGCTTCCATCACAGAACACCTCTTCCATCGTCTAGAGTGTATAGCGCCCAAGTCGGTCCCGACTGTTGGTCGTTGTTCCCAAAGAATGCTAATCGCATTAAAAAGCAAGAAAGAGGTTTATAGTGTCGGAGCCATTACAGCCAGAGGTTTTAATGAAGAGATATCAAGGAGAGATTGCTGACGCAATCCTCTAGCCGCCCCGTTCTGTTCCGTCTATATAGAGAATACTCTACAAAGCACTAATAGCTATCATCGTCATTGAAGCGGCGGCGCTAAGAGCGGCTAATCTCGTCAAGACGTTCAAGATTAGAGTTGCAGAGCTACATAGGTGTGTAGGTGTTCTGTGGAGCTAATGTACAGGCTCGTCCACTCTTAGGGTGAACACTGCTCACCGTGGCCGCGCTCCGCGGGGCGCCAGTGCGTCCGGCGCGGCGGCGCATCGAAGCGAAGCGGCGCAGGCGCACACGGACCCAGGGGAGGTGCCTCGCGTCGTCTGCTACAGCGCTGGAGCGCACCGCCGCTTGCTCTGCTGTACACTACGCTAGACCCAGGTGACTGAGTGCCCGAGGCGGCACTCCGGGAGGGCGCACCTCACTAACCGTAGAAATAAACATAAAATAGAACATAAGCAGAAGCAAGCTTCTCACCACATAAGTCACTTAGCATGTTTTTATAAGTGATGAGGGTAAAAATACAGTCATTTTTTCGCGCTTTTTATTAGGCTGGGGCCCTCTTATTTTACTCTCACAGCACTTGGTGTAGTGCATATCGAGAAACCTATTAGGCGCGCTCTTGGTTGGAGTCATCATGTGATGAGCCTAGCGCGCCGTTTCGCGCATGTCTTGATGCTAGAACGAATGTGCTTAATTGACTTAAGAAAACGACCGAAACCCGCTATAAATTTCGCAGAAAGTTAGAGAGCGATTGTTCAATCACGCATTATCATGTTTGCGATGGATTTTACCATTAAGGAGGGCAATACTATTACTTCGACAACAACTAAGAAGTGATATCCGCTGCTTCGCACTCTCGTATTGACGCGTTAATGTCACTGGTAGAAGAGCATGGAGTGCTTTACGCGATGTAGGAAAGTGCTCTCCCCGGCATAGCAACTGATTTGGAGGCGGTTTCACTCCCCCTTTTCATGTTTCTGCATCCTATAAGAAAAGCTAAATTCATTTTTGCTGTCACAGCTTGTGTAAAATCACCGAAGCGGTGCCGGTCCTCTGACGGCAACCTGACGCGAGATGTCGCATTCTCATTTTGAGGAATCGTCGGCCAATTATTTGATTACATTGATTAGGTGAAGTAAAACATATGGCGTCGACGTTTTTTTGTTGTTGTTGTTTTTTTCTCCTTGGAATCAATGCACGCCGCATGCGAATGCTGTTTCCGTCCGTTTCGAATAGGTAATTGAAGTGGAAAATCCATATTCTACATGTCAGTTTTCTAGTTTAAATCGAAAGACACCAGAGGTTTTCCATTAAATGCATTTCCGTCGATTTGCATGATGAATTGCACTTTGTTCAGTTGCTGGTTGCCATGGCACTTCGGCGATAAAAACGATGTAACAGTGCAGGATAATTTCATTTCCCCGGTGCGCTTTGGAAACTAGCAATGTCGCGGGTACTGGAAAAAGAAAGACGACGCATTGTAGATCTGTGCCTACAAAACTATTCTGAACGCGTTATATCGGATATGACAAAAAGGCCACTGAAAACTGTAAATAGAATCGTCCAGGCTTACAAGAAGGATGGAAGAATTGCCGATGCTCCCCGTAAAGCCCGGAAAAGAGTGACCATTGTCGCGGCGGCTGCTGCAAACCCGACCTCCACCGTTCGAGAAATTAAGAACAGCCTCAGGCTGGGTGACGTCCCTGAGACGACTATCAAGCGTCGCCTCTAAGCCCCACCCAGCCTAAAGAGAACGCGAAAAAATGACTGTATTTTTACCCTCATCACTTATAAAAAACATGCTAAGTGACTTATGTGGTGAGAAGCTTGCTTCTGTTTATGTATATTGATTATGCAGGCTGTTCACAAGCTGTAGACCGAACCAGCTGGAAAATTCTACGGTTAGTGAAGTGCGCCCTCCCGGAGTGCCGCCTCGGGCACTCAGTCACCTGGGTCTAGCGAAGTGTACAGCAGAGCAAGCGGCGGTGCGCTCCAGCGCTGTAGCAGACGACGCGAGGCACCTCCCCTGGGTCCGTGTGCGCCTGCGCCGCTTCGCTTCGATGCGCCGCCGCGCCGGACGCACTGGCGCCCCGCGGAGCGCGGCCACGGTGAGCCGTGTTCACCCTAAGAGTGGACGAGCCTGTACATACATACACGGAAGACGCTACCAAGCGCGAGAGCTGACTCGGCAAGCTGGTCCTTTTACTTTTTTTCCTTCCGATACAGCGACGCTACACGACGCACGGTTGCCGTTTGCCATCGCCTGTCGTCGCCATCCTGTTGAGCTCTAAAAACTGCCAAGCTGCCGATTTTAAGCATGGCTAACGTCGGCACAACTTTCATGCGACAGTCTAGCTTTTTGGACGTCGTAGCCAAGAAGATTAGGCATGGTAAGATCCGAACGTTTCAAGGCGCGTGGCCTAAATGTTGCGACGCAATGATTTGATATTTCGTGTTTTCCTTCGTCCATATCGTTTAATCGCATTTTCAGACGTTTCAGGTGAATCTTAGTACCACCTTCGCGAAGCATAAATATGAAAATAGCACGAAAGCCAAAGCGTGGCGGTCTTAGTAGCGCAGGGACGCCGCTCGCGCATTAAAAGCAGCAAAATTTTCGAACAGCGCGACACACGACGAAGAGGCACAGTGCTCTGTCCTGTGCCTCTTTGTCCTGTATCACGCTGCTCAGAAATTATGCTGTTTAAGATGTACCAGCCAGCCCAGGTGAACACACCTTTAGCAAATTGAGCCACTTTCAAGATGAGCTTTGAATGCTACTCTATCATACACACATCGCGTTTTGATGGCACTCGAGAAATTCGGTAGACTTCATATATGACAGCCGCCCATGAATAGCTTTTACAGGGAAGTGCGATTAGAAGTGTTCGAAAACGTTATATGCCAGTTTTTACCGTGCCCTGAAAGAATTGGGCCGTTCTCACCAAGTTTATATAGGAATGGGGGCATGCTAGCTAACTGAGTATTGTTAAAGTACCGTTTTCTGCTTTGATTATACGCTTACAAAATTATCTCGCTGCCCTGGGAGGACCAAAGGTGATAGTGATTCTATATTTGCGGAGAATGAGGGGCAATGTTATGGATAATGTGTGCCAATAGTTTGGACAGTGTAGGTTAATCACACCCTATGTAGGAGATTTTACAAGTGTTCCAGAGCTTTAAAAGCATATATTGCTTATCGTGCAGGAAGTTTCCCAATGACCTGAAAGAACAACAGTGTGTAGCAAAGCTGAAATTTTGACACAGTGAGGAGCACCTTATGCATTATGCATGTTCAGAGTGCCAAGAGTGTCATTTAATTACAGCTTTTACACATTCTAAAATGTTTGAAAGCATCGTACAGCCGTTATGAGCGTTGTTCCCTTATGTCCAAAAAGAACTTGGTCACACAAATTAATGTTTGGTGAAAATGGGGCAAATGTTAAGTGTAATGTAATACAGACTTTATCAAATTTCTGGCTTAACTATAAGAGTTGAAAATGATTACTGAACCCAAATTTTTTCCCCTGTTTTCATACATAATGTTAGGATTGTAGCTGGTTGCCCCAATGCCCTTGGTAAACTAATTGAGGCACCTTGTTTATATTTGGTACCCACCGCAATTGCTTAGTGGTTATGGTGTTGGGCTGCTAAGCACTAGGTCGCGGGATCGAATCCTGGCCACAGCGGCCACATTTCAATGGGGGCGAAATGCGAAAACACCTGTGTACTTAGATTTAGGTGCGCGTTAAAAAACCCCAGGTGGTCCGAATTATTCCAGAGTCCCCCACTATGGCATGCCTCATAATCAGATAGTGCTTTTGGCACGTAAAACCCCATTATTAATTTTTTTTTAATATTTGGTGAAAATAAAGGGCACATTATATGTGATGAGTAGGCAAAGTTGAAAGTGTGGGTTAATTGTGACCTCTGCAACAAATGATGTATGCATGTGCTCCGGAGCATTATGATTGTGTTTTATGAGTGTACGAAATTTAATCTGCTGCTCTTTGAGGACTATAAATGCCACGAAGATAAACTGTAGTAAATCTGTATGCAAATGCATATGGATCAAATACAGTCTTAGTAAAAAATTATTTAGCAGGTGAGCCATATGCAGGCAATATTTTAAAGTGTGTCATTTAATTTCAGGTAACAGATTTGTAATGAAACTGCTCAAAAGGAACAGCTTTGCTGGAAATTGAGCTGTGATTTTACAAGGTCACAGAAGTCTGCTGTCATTCTTTTTCTCCCTCGCTGAAGGGGGAAGTCCTCACAGTGTCATGCTTGAGTATCGTTCAAGGCACCCATAGAAAGTTCAGCACGCCTAGGTTTCCAGCTGTTGACTTGCCTGCCTACAAGTGTACTTCACGGACATTGCCTCTTGGTGCACAGAGTCTTCTATGGGGGCGTAGCACTATGTCAAGAACCATGTGTCATGAACTATGCACTATAGTAGGATACAACTTAAAAAAACAGCAGTTGGCAACCAATGCACATGGACCACTCGGGGTTGTGCTACTCCGCCAGCCAATCATAGAAGCAAACAAAATCGTCTTCATGCGACCTTTTCAAAATGACGTCGTACTTAGTACCTCCGGAGCATGTGCTGTTCTTGAAGAGTCTTTTCATCAGCGGAAGCGATTAGGCGTGCAAGAGGCATTGGACAAAGTATATGGAGTGTAAACATTTCACTCTTCAAAAGCCCGCGGTACATTTCATTTCACTGCTGAGCCCATTTCACTCATTGAACTTCACTGCCAACTGAAGTGAAACTTGACAATAAATAGTTGCAGCGAAGCAAGCATTTTATTTCAGTTCAATAAACAATTGGGCTTTCACCATTCCACTATAATAGACGAGTTAAAACGCATAAGATTACGTGCTTATAATTTTATTTTTGTGGTTACCGCCTTATTTAGGTAACAAGGAAAGTTTGAAATACGAACTATTTGCAGCCTCACGGAGGAACACTGACTGGTGGTTATGAGGGTGTGGGCGAGGCTTCACTGCAGACTTAAGTTGTATCCAACTATATGTCGTGAACCATGAACCAAAAAGAAGAAAAAAAGTAGAGCCACTGTATCATAATCACATGTATTAAATTTCAGCAATGCTCAAATTACTTCAAAAGATGCTCAACCACCGTTGGTCAAATATTAAAGCTCACCTGTGTAATTTTCTTGTTACTTCAAGGACGAGATGCTGCCTGTGCAGATGCCAGGAATGCTCCCCATCTACTATGTCGAACACACTCATAATTAAAATGTTCACCTCACAATGCTGGCCGAACTGGTTAAATGACACATTCACTTGCAAAGTAAGCTATGCAAATGGCATTCAGTACTGTTATAAGAAAAATTACATTGAAGAATATTTGTGTCTATACTTAAACTGTTGCAGTATGTTGTACAGTTAATCTATCACTGGGCACTATTTTTCTCGGCACAGGTGCTAGGTTTCTGGGTGCTTATGCATTATCATTTAGGTGAGAAGACAATAAAAATGCTTCTTATGTTTGCTATGTAAAATGCTTGCAGGTACTTTAAATGCGGCAACACTTTCATTAGCTTCTTGTTGAATGCTGGTCAAACATATAGGTTATTTACAGTGTTCAAGGTTGTTTTGACCTGACTTAAGGACAGGACATATTTAGATGTAAATGAAAGGAATACAGACGTTTGTTTGAATTTTGCACGAAGGAAAAAAAAAATATGCAGGCTCATTGAAACTTCATTTCATAAATTAGTTACAACTTTTTGAATGATTATCCCACCCTCACATTGCTGCCTACTAGCCTGCTTCTGGTTAGCTCAGTCGGCAAAGTGACTGCCCAGATGAGGCAGCAGGACTGGATTTGAACTGCAGTCTACTACAACTATTAGTTCAACTGAGATGCCTTACTTTCTTTTGAGAAACTAGCATGGTTTCTTTGTAGCTTCCTGCTACATTTCAGTCTGAATTGACCAATCAAACACACCAAGTTCCTATGGATACAACCACTGGAATTCACTGTTAATGTTTGCCTATAGTATTCTTTCTGGATGAGTTAACCTTCTTTTGAAGGCAGAGGACTTGAGCAAGGAAGAGCCCCCTAACTGGGTTTCCCTTTATTCTTTGATATAGTGTTTTAGTGCGGCAACCTTTTCACATGGACATAGGAGGGGACACACACAAGCGCTAACTTTAAACAGAATGTTTATTGAAAGCCGGATCGCTATTTGTATGTTTATTCCATGCAACAACTCTGGCATGCACAAACAGACGCATCGAGATGCGACAATTCTTTCCTTGTTAAAGATAGTGAAGGCATGCTAACAGAATCTTGGCCTAGCTTCTCAGTATTCAGTTATCAGTCTTGTGTTTCCTTGCTAAAACACTATATCAAGAATGTCGCACCAACAAAGCCAGAAATCAATCCTTTGCATTATTCCTAAATTCTGAAATAACTGCTTTTTCTTTCAGGCACTATTTCGCTTGACTCTCTCAAGTATCGGGCCTTAGAAAAGTGGTCTCTCTCTCAAGTATCCAGCCAGGTACGTGTTGTCAGCACATTTCATTATACATATCCAAAATGTTCTGCCTGTGAAGGGTAAGGATGCACAATTGTGGATTAACTTGAGCTCAATTGTGAGATTGTTTGTTACTCAATTAAAAATAGCTGTGAGATTAAGTCCTATTCATTTAGCATTGTGTTCGTGTGTTTTTTTTATCTGCCTGGTATTTCAAATTCCTTTGAACTAAGGGCACCTTTATGTCACACCAGCTGTAGTGTGCTGATTTTGTATACGCTGGTGCATGTTCTATCCCCAGCCATGGCACCTGCATTTTAATAGGAGTGGAATGCAAAAAGTCTGGCTGTTCAAATTTGTGTGCACATTAAGGAGGCCCTGCAACACTTCTTTAAAACTGGGAACACACTAAAGTGAGTGCAATGCCTTTCAGTAAAATATATGCCCGCAGAAATTTTTTAGGGCTTACAGGGCAACTCCGGAATTTCTTTTTACCATATTAGGATATTGCCATGTTCAAATGGCATTGACAGTCTTGTCACCGGTAGACCGGTGGTTCATTTTGCTTAGAAATTAATCAATAATTTTAAATAACCAATACATGTGATACCGAAAGAGTTAGCTGCTTCGTGCAACATCATAATGAGTCAATGATGTCAGATCCTACACTACCATAATGTAAAAACTCAGAACACATGCTAAACATGTAGTGCATTTGGCGCTAATGCCAAAGAAACTAAGTTGATGATGTCTCCTGACGATACAGGGAGCTTTTAGATTTTCCCAAATAGACAGCGGCAATTCCAGCTACAATTTCAGCAACAGTGGCAGTGTGGTCTCTGATGTCACAAACACAGGGTGTCCAGTAAAAAGTCATGAATTGGGAACGCAACAAATCTTTAAAATTCACTTTCAAGATTTCTTTCTGTACTGCACTTATGGTAACCCTTCAAGGTTGGCATCTCACAAAGGAGCAGGAGGCGACAGGGATGGTGACAAGATGGGCAGGGTGCATTAAGAATTGCTGCTGCCTCTTTTGCTACAAGATTGGAGGAGTGTGCATGCATGTAGGAGCAAGTAATTTTTGATCATGAACAATTGCCCAGTGGCTTGCATCAATGGGACCTGCTGTGGTAGCTGAGTGGCTATGGCATTGCTCTGCTGAGCATGAGGTTACAACTGTGATCTTGGCAGCAGCGGCCGCATTTTGATGGGGGCAGAATGCAAAACCACTCATATACTGTGCGTTTGGTGTACTATAAAGAACTGCGGGTGGTCAGAACTACTCCGTATCCCCCACTACGGTGTGCTTCATAATCAGATCATGGTTATGCCAGGCAAAACCCCAGACTTTAATTTTAAATTTCATGTGTTTTTCTAAGGGCTGTCATAGGGCTGGATATTGCAACACTGCATACACCATGGAGGAAGGAAAAAAAACTAGGAGGGAGCATCACGCAATTCTGCTAGCCTCGGCAAGCCAACCTCCTCTGAAGCCATCCCTCCCGCTCTTCGGGGCCTTGTGCCGGTGGTGCCTTTTGGTTGGGAATAGGCCCACATTGTTGTCAGACCATTCGTGTTTGTTTTGTATGTGGTAACGATTAGTGGCTTAGTGGCGCCTGCCGTCAAAGGTGTGGAGGCACGTAGGAAGCATAACGCATGGGTTTCTGCTCCCACGGGCATCATTCTTCGCTTCAAATGCGTTACATTGCCTTGAAATGTGGAGAAAGACTAGGGAGCCAGACCCATGACGACATAATTTTCAAAGCATCACCTGCGCTTAGCACCTCAGTTAGTCTGCGCTCTCACCTCGAAACCCGTCCAGAGTATGCTGGCCCAAGCATGGTCTATTGTTTAGTCAAATCTGCTGCCTTTCACCTATATAGGATGAGACGAGATCTTTCGCGGGATAGTTATTTGTCGTGTGTTTGCTTAGTAATAGGTTCTGCTGTGCGTCTCTCGTTGTGAAAGAGATACATAGCATTACCCTGCACTCTAAACACTGAAGTCGTCGCCTTTCCTTGAAATTTATGTGCACTGTTTTGTAAGATTGTGTGGTGCGATGTCCTTACGCTGTTGGAGACGTGCCTATTGAGTTCTCACCAGACTCTTGAGAGGCAGAAGGCATTGAGCAGAACGACAGCCTCAACTGGGACCGTAGAGACCCAGCTAGCCAGTCCATCGTTGGGCACAATATGAGACGAATTTCTTTCACATGGAAAAGCAGTTGCTGCGGACCCTGGATGCTCACTTGATCGCCTGCACAAGTTTGCCGGGGCGTAAGGTCACGGGATCAAGTCCCAGCCACATCGGCCCCATTTCAATGACGAAATGCAAAAACACCCGTGTACTTAGATTTAGGTGCACATTAAAGAACCCTAGGTGGTCCAGATTTCCATTATGGTGTGCCTCATAATCAGATCGTGGTTTTGGCACTAAAACCCCATAATTTAATTTCTTTAGGGGCGAAAGACATTGTATTGTTTCCCAGAAGATGCTCCAAAATGTAACGAATCGCCTTCGGAAGGGCGGCTTGGTTGCCTTCACACATTTGCAACAAGAAAGGTTTCCTCGTTTCCCTGAAACTGCCCCGAAACGCGACCAATCATCCTTGAGGTGGCCGTTGCGAGTTGTGCGCAATGCTGGTTAATTACCCGACGCCTTCTTTCGCTACAGCCTTGGCGTCTGTCTGCTGCTTGCTTAAGCGGCGATCCGCTTGGTGGTTCGGTGCATTACCTGACTCACATAACAGAGACTCGACTGCTTCACACACTTGAATTCTTTCACTCAACCTCTGAATGCTTTTGCCACACCTACTGCGTGCGCATGTTCCAAAACCATCACAGCAGACGCAACCAAAGCGAGCTGGCTAAATCTACCACTTGCCTACCACGTGAGAGCCTATTTCCAATCAACCCATTCCTCTAAATTTTTTATGACTAGGCTTCAAAATTGTCACGTGACGCTCCCTCCTAGTCTTTTCTTTCCTCCAGGGTATACATCTAGCAAACTGTGTGGGGGGGAGGGGGGAGGTGTTAAATATTTGAAACATGTTGCAGAGCCCCATTCAAGAACATCGTGCTGATCAAAAGTAATTTCGAAACAGAAAGCTTAAGCTGGAGAAGCTTGCACGGTGTTCCAGGATGCAGACACGGAATGGAAATAAATCATCCAATGCGTTAGTGTGGAAGAAGTGCTTCAAGACAGCGCTTGTGTCCTTGAGAACAGTGGAGACTGCAACAACCTTGCCTGTGCTCAAGTTCAGTGAGGGTGCAAGCAGCAGTGAAGAAATTTACTTCTAAACTTTTTACACAAACGGTTAACTGGACCCAGGTCGGTGCGGGTAATATCCCTGCCATCCTGGTGCACTGGTGTGGAAACTTCAAGGAAGTGGCACCACAAATGTTTTCTTTTTTGCATTTCTTCTGTTGTTGCATTTGGAGGCAATCCCACCGCTGGTAACCAGTTGTAAGAGTTGAGGAGGACTTTCGGATGAAAAACTGTAGGTTTATTTACATTATTTACAGTGAGACGACCAAGAAATTGACAGTCAGAGTCATTATGGGCCGGCAGCAACTCGGACGCTGCGGCCCGTGGCAAGAAGCTCGAAAGAGATGAATCAAGGAATGCTCTCTTGCTGCTCCCGGTCTGTGTCTTTTAAGCCTTTCAGTGTCTCAAAGTCACGTCACGTTCGGCCAATCGGCGAGCCTGCTTAGGTGACGCCATTTTCGGCCAGTGGTAGGCGCCCGTGCGATTGTGTCACACCCGGCGGAGAGGGTCGCTCCTTGGTCCCCAATTGTCCGAGTGCTTACTTCTCTCTACGGTCTTGCCTTCCCGGTCTGCAACTACCGTGACAAAGGCGGACGGGGGGGGATTGCTGCCAGGGTTTCACGGTGCATTACACCCGTCCTGCCTCTTGGACCCACATTATTACCTGGAACAGTGCCAGGCTCTCGCTTCACTTTCGGGAAGATTCAAGCAGTGAATAGCTCCAGATGCAGCGTACGAGGTTGGGGCCACCAACTTGCTTGCACGTGCTGCGCCTTGGGAATGTGGTATACGTGCTTCTGCGCTCCTTAATTAGCTGTGGCGCGATTCGATGTGGTCTGGTGAACTCGAAGGAGGCTCAGGAAAAGGTCCCGTATCTAACACTGTCTTACTAAGCCTGTTCTCAGAGTAAAAGAATCAGTATTGTTATTCCAAGAGCTCCTCTAAACTCTAGAAAAATAGTGACAAGCCTCAGAGGCCGTAAATAATTTAATAAAATAGGTTTTCTACAGCCAGTTTTGGTATTTTTCCCAGTAGGAGATTGTCATGACACAGTGTGTGGTCACATGGGAGCAGTACATTGAGAAGTTTTGATGCACGCTTGGTTGATCCGTATGGCGCTGCTTGTTGTAAGGGCCAATGCAGTGGCATAGAGGATTACCAAGCGAGCCGGAGCAAGTGCCAAACATTGTAGTGTTCTGGTCTCAGTAACGTTCGTACCAACCAAGTGGCCCAACTTGCCGTTCTGTTCTCATGTGACCACATAATGCATCATGACATCACATCAAAGTAGAAAAGAAACAAACTGGTTGTAGAAAAGGTATTACCGTATATCAAATTATTTAGGGCACTATGAGGCTTGACAGTATCTTTTCTGGGGTTTAGAGGTGCATACCTGGCCTTCACTTAAAGGGGGAGAAAAAGAAGAAAGAAAAAGAACGACTCAGAAAAATTTGTGTCTCTACCCCTTTAATCTTTCTCTCTAGAGGAGTTGGAGGAGCTTTCTTGGAATGGAGTTCGGCTATCTCCTTGATGTTTGAAGGAGCTGTTTTTGTATTAAGTTTACGTTAACATGCGCTTAAAAAACTTGCATTGCATGATATAAAAGCTCTAACTAGGTCTGAACAATTTTGTTCTCATGGAAGGCATATATGGCTGGCATGCACATCCTGCTCTTGGTACCATTTTGATTTTATCTGCTTGAATCGCTGTGTGCTTTATTTCTGTTATCTAGGTGAGCTTGCCACATTTAAGAAGTCAAATAAGTGAAACTGAAAAGTTGTGTGTCAGATTTAGTGCAAAGCATTTATATTACAAATGTTTCTTGGTATCAATGACTGTCATGAGCCTCAAGGAAGCATGGATTATCTGTACCCTTCCATCTTTTAGCAGGCATCTATGGACATTGGAAATCCTGCCATCAACAAGGGGAATTCCATCTACCATGCAAATTCTAGTGGCCTAGATCCGAAACGAGCTCACAGCCCATTCACTGGAAATTGCAGTTCCATCACAGTCACGTGAGAGGTTTTAATCATCACGAAATAAGCACTTGCACTCTGGGGGTTCAGAAACATTGTTGCAAGGTGCTGTGTGCACCATTTATTCATTTTGTTCCAGCCATGATCGGATGCCGTTCAGTGTTTACCTGTCATTGTTAAGACATGATACAACAAAAACTAAAGCTACTTGCAAACATATAGCATTTGCATATTAAAAAAATTAAAAAACATTATGGTCTTGTACAGAGCCAACATTGATAAACGAGAAATGTTAAGTAAATTGCTTGTTTTGCTAAATGAAGGTTACTATCAGCTTTCATTGCTACTACTGTAAACACAAAATTCAAATAAAATTCATTTATACATTGAGATATAACCTAGGCCTTGAGCAAAATCTGTGTTGCTATTGCTACCAGATGAGTGAAATTTACAGGTAATCGATAATTTAATGAACTGGTTTCAAATATGCTGCTAAGTTTTCTCTGCACAAATTAAATTTATTGTATACAAGTTTCTTTGTTCCAGATTTTTTAGATGACTGGTATAAATATGTTTTACAGCAAGCAAGTTAAAAGTTATGAGAATATGTTATTGAATATTCAGAGTGCAATAAGCGTTGTTTCATCTTTTTACCTGTATTCTATCCAAAGTATGAAAGTTCAAAGTTGTAACTTGACATGCTTTTTTTTTCAATTGCTCAAAATTTCAAAAGATTTCAGGGTGCGAAAACATTGTAATATAAACTTACTGCACTCCTTGGAAGTATAGCTATATGATTTAAAAAGAAAGTTATTCAATTGGATGATTAGGAGAGTAACTATGCCTCTCGGTATATTGCTGATGACCAAAAAGAGTTATATTAGAAAAGTGGAAAATCTAATCACCATGTAAGAAAAGCATTTTATTGACCTGGATGCAGGAAATTTGGCACAAACTGCAGCAGGAAAAGATGCTTTTTCAAACGAGACCAATATGGCCTGGCTCTGATAAGCGATTTTCTAATAGTGAACAGCAAATTGGGTCATTTTCAGTGCTTTCATGGGAAAAATTGAGCACTTTGTAGGATAAAAACCGTGTCTTTTACTCAACACATCGTTAAATGTTAATTGTGTTGTTGCCCCCTTAGGACGAACGAGGAGCTGAAGTAAGCAAGAAAACGCAGCGTACAAGCTACAGAACACAATACAGTAAAAACTCTTTAAATTCGACCCTTGTTGGAAAATTGGATAATTCTCATCCTCTGGTCCTGGCAAGTGTATGCATTATTTAATGCCACCACTTTCGTTGATTTGGATGCCATGGTCATCAGCAGGAACCTTTAGGGAACGGTGGAACTCTTCATGCCTATTTGTGCCTTGATAGCCTTTATTCTTGTGCTTACTGCGGCATGTGACACTGCGTTGGCTGTGGCTTCAGAACTGTGTACTTGCCATCCATGATGTTGATAGCGACCAAGGTTTCATCCACAGCGGTTGTGCCAAACGGTAGTTTCATTTTGACTCGGTATACATGCTGGCTGCATGCCTTCAGAACTGCAGGGTTGCTGTCCATGATTGCGTCAATAATGACTGTGGTTTTGCAAAGGAAGTCTTGAGGCCCTCGCCGCTTTGAGCGCTGCTCAGTTGCGTGATGAGAATTGCAGCTTCTGTACTTCTTTTGTGCAAAATAGAAACACAATTTGTGGGCTCACTTGATAAGTAACAATGTGTTGATGCAAGCATTTGTTTATTGTTCTCTTGATACCCTCAATAATTTGATATTTAGTTAATTCGGACATTCTTTCTGGTCCCGTGAAATCTGAATGAGAGGTTTTACTGTATAGCATTCACTACCTGCTCTAATGTTTGTCTCCTCTTATTTCTTTCGTTGATTTTAACCTTGCGCCACACATCCAAGTTACGCAGCGACTAGCCCAACATAGTACTCTACTAATGTCTAACAATAGTTGGCAGTTTGTGAGTGTACAGTGTGTGTGTGTGTTTGTGTGCACTTCTGTGCATGCATGCTTGCCCCCCAAAAATACCATGTGTATACTGCACTGCATAAACGTATTTGAAATCATGACGAGGTGCAGCTTATACGGTGGCAGGCCATTTTGGTCATATTTTTCAAGCCACACATCATTGCTTTGTTTAAAAAAATGGTAATTCTATTGTTTTCATAGCACATTTATTTATTTGTGCGTGCATACCACACCGGTAGCATCCATATAGTCCTCACCGCTGCTTAAGTTCAGTTCAGCACCATACTTATGGATACAGTTGACGTCAGTGCCACTCGGTGTTAGATATGGTGGCTGCGACGTCGAAGCTTTTCACAATGATGTTCAAAGATAGCGCACGTCACATGCTCGGAATTCAAGAGCATGCACACAAGCTGCACCAATGCTCTCTTCAGTGGCTCTGTTGCCGTTTTAAGTTTCTTCACAATTTGGGCTACCAAGTTGCAGGTGCAGCTTTTACAAGTGCAGCCCTTAGCCAAGTATATGTGGTATGTGCACCCTTAAACTACAAAAATTTTGTCCTGTGCAAGAACTGTTGCAATGCACATCACATGTGTGCCACTTGTCAAAGCTTTATGTTTAGGCTACCTTCAATGGCCAGGCGGCGCAGCAATTGGCTCAGCCGTCAGCGCCACTGTGTAATTTCCACAAAACACTGAGATGGCCACTTCTACTGAGGCATGCTTTTGTGGCGCTTTGAAATGTGGCAGTTGTTCTGAATTGTGGTTTTAAGGCAATCGAAAACATTGAGGCCCATTTTCGGCCACCAGTGCCTGAGAAATGATGCCAGCTTTACGACTATAACCATGAACATTGTGTCAAAGAAGTAAACAGCACGGACATTGCAGCGAAGCTTAAATTAAATTAACTAAATTATGGGGTTTCACCTGCCAGAACCACAATCTAATTGAGGCAAGTCTTAGTGGGGGAATCCGGAATAATTTGGGCCACCTGGGTTCCTTAACCTGAACCTAAATCTAAGTGCACGGGTGTTTTGGCATTTCGTCACCATCGAAATGAGGCCGCTGCACCCGAGATTGGATCCCGCAACCTCTTGCTTAGCAGCCCAACATCATAGCCACTAAGCGACCACTGCGGGTCACGAAGTGTTTGTCTCAACAAAGCAAGCATGCTTACAACATCGAACTCAAAGTAAGTTAGCAAATAATGTTTAAAATGTTTAAATAAAAATGTTTTATGCAGTTGTCGCTTTATTGTGCATTTTTAGGGATGCTGCCTGCTGGTTCGTTCTCTTTTCTTTTTTGCATTTATGTTTTTGTTCGTTTAACAGAAATTGGCTAGAGCGACACTTACTTGACGCGCTGAACTGAGACGATCCACTTCAGCCGTCGGATTGCCTCCCACGGTTTTGAAGGGAAGTGCTACAATTTGATGCCGACATCCCCTTCACAGTTGTGACAATCCTTAATGCAGCAGTATCTACGCTTGTCCTTTTTGTCCACATGGAGGAGCTGCCAAGAGGCCACGGTGAATCCGTTGAAAAATTGGAAAAGGAGGCTTTCACGGGGGCCTGAGCGCAGTACAGGCAATGGTGAAATGGTGGCAAGGGCCTACTCGTGGTTGCTCACCGCCGCTATAGGTGGCGCGACATGTACAGCCAAACTTCATTGTAGGGTGCCTATACCATTAGCATATACTGAAACACAATCTGGAATCAACTATTAAAACACTGGCTACGCTCAATTGCATGGCATTGCAGTATGCAATTCTCCATAGCCAATTCTTAAACATCATCAGCAGCAGCAGCCTGTTTTATGTCCACTGCAGGACGAAGGCCTCTCCCTGCGATCTCCTATTACCCCTGTCCTGCGCCAACCAATTCTAAATAGCTCCCACGAATTTCCTAATTTCATCGCTCCACCTAGTCTTCTATCACCCTCGATTGCGTTTCCCTTCTCTTGGTACCCATTCTGTAACCCTAATGGTCCAACGATTATCTAACCTGCACATTACATGACTTGCCCAGCTCCATTTTTTTCTCTTGATGTCAATTAGAATATCGTCTATACCCGTTTCCTCTCTGATCTAAACCGCTCTCTTCCTGTCTCTTAACGTTATGCCTAGCAATCTTCGTTCCATTGCTCTTTGCGCGGTCCTCAAGCTTCTTTGTCAGTCTCCAAGTCTCTGCCCCATATGTCAGCACTGGTAAAATGTACTGATTGTACACCTTCCTTTAAGCTTCCTAAACACGAGATATTCCCAAATGCACATTTTGGAACCGCAATTTAAGCCATTGTTAGAACAGCAGGCAACCTGGGAACAATACATTCTAATCATTTTCATTCAACTTCACATTTTAATTTATGCTGATAGTAGTGCACAATATGTTTAATGTTCAAACATATAACACCATTAATGTGGCTTTTTCAAGGTGGCTGTGTTCTGAAACACGGAAGGCAACAGCTCTTTTTTTAAATCTTTCTCAACCTGTTTTAATGCAGACAAGATGGATGGCAGCTTCCAGCCTGGCGAGATCGGAGAAAACATCTTGGAAGGCCATCTAAGCGTGGTTCTCGTCGCACAAAGGGCAGCTGCAATCTTCCAAGCTGCTCTCATTATCTCACGAGTGGAATACTTGTGAGCAGACCACCCCGTCACGTGTAGCTCTGCTAAGCAGTACTCTTTTTGATTCAATTTCACCTTGTGAGCAGACCACCCTGTCTGTTTTTTTGTTTTGCATTTTTCTTGTGAGCAGACCACCCTGTCTGTCTTTTTGTTTTGCATTTTTCTTGTGAGCAGACCACCCTGTCTGTCTTTTTGTTTCGCATTTTTCTTGTGAGCAGACCACCCTGTCTGTCTTCTTATTGTGAATTTTTCTTGTGAGCTGACCACCCTGCACTGTAATGGTCAGTGAAGTAATTGTTTCTTCATTTGTAGTTTACTATGTGAAGCCAAAGAGCGTGCCTTTTATAAAAGAATCTTGTGATATAACTTTTGAGAAATGCAGCTTTTGTAGCAATTGTGTCTTTGATGCTATAAGTGCCTTGGTGTAGGCAGCTGTAGAGCTGCCGCATCTCTATAGCTCAGGACATGCACTTAGTGTCTTTGTGGAATTGACCCTCTACATTTGTCATAGTCGTGACTTAAGGAGATAGATTTGCCAAAATTTTCAATATTTATTGGTTTGTCTCAAGCTGCATTTTGCAGCTTTAGGGCGCATTCACACCGGTGACTCACAGAGGTCACGTGACTGCAGTCGCAAAGCTTCTGAACTAATCATATGTTCAGGAACTGTATACGTCGACGCGCACTTTATGTAGAGATAGTGGTACAAGCAGACGTGAACAGCATCAATGACGCAACATTTTGATGTTGCAGCAGACATGTTGCACTTACCAGGTGACCTTCGCTCACAATGAGTCGCTCTTTGGTAAACAGTCATGCTCGGTCGTGCAACCTGTCAATCGCCAATGTGAATGAGCCCTTAGATTGTTGTGGAGTATTACAGCAAAACAGCTCGGTGCACATTGAACACGGCGGGCAAGCCACTGGTGCAGAAGAGCATAACTAAGTTGAAATGACAGCCAAATGGAGCACGACATCAGCCAGGATTGATGCATCCATGTGACACGTCATGCTGACCACGCTGTAATCCTGGCCAAAATGCATTCTCTGTGTTTACAAATTTCAGCACATGTGATGAAAACTAAAGCTGCACCGCGCTGGCATTGCGCTGTGACAACAGCGGGGCTTTTGTGCGGTGTGAAATGAATGCGTTGATGCCAGGCGGCAGCATGCGTAAAGCACACCACAAATGTGTCCCATTTGGGTGTCACGTGGGCACCAAGATATTGTTGTCAGCTTTCCTGACTTTTGTGCTTTGAGAAGTTGTTGCTTTCGATCTTTTAACATTTCTCAAGAAACAATGAAACATATATGTCAGAAGTATTGTGGTATTTGGTGTTACCTTTTGCCTCAGTAGCTCAGATAAGAAACCATAAGTGTACACATATGAAAATACATTTTATTGCACACAATGTTTCAGTCAAAATTGGGTTGTAACATCCTCACACACAGCATGTATGTGCTTGTGAACATAGCAAATTATTTCGATGAAACTGTCTAGCTGTGAATCTTGTTCATCTGTTGGCTGGCTTGGTAAAACCTTGAAATTTTGAAAGCATAAAGAATATCCTCAAACCAATGATAATTTCTGGCTGTGGTTTTGTAGTGATGAAAATTTTTATTGCCAGTTTGAATTGTTTTGAAAGTGCACACAGCCCATTGCTTGCATTTATACATTGTCCTTTAGCCACAACAGTGAAATGTTTAGAACAAGCACTGTTTCATGGTTCTGTTGACCA
Organism: Dermacentor variabilis; assembly: GCF_050947875.1. Lineage (NCBI taxonomy): Eukaryota > Metazoa > Arthropoda > Arachnida > Ixodida > Ixodidae > Dermacentor > Dermacentor variabilis. The sequence continues at coordinate 118,608,930 of NC_134568.1, read as the reverse complement.
AAATAAAAAATTAGTTTGTTAAAAACAAGCCATTTGTGTCAGGCTTTTCCTCAGTGTCTCTTAATAACTCTGCATGATATTTTTGTATGCAAAATACCTTTTTGTTTACTATATATATATATATATATATATATATATATATATTAAACAAAAAGGTATTTTGCATTTTGGGTCCTCGGAGCTAAACTGCTCAGCAATTTCCCACTGCATCATGCCAAATCACCAGCACAGGGCAATAGCCCCTGGAACACTCTGTGTCTTATGTTGTTCGCACTGCATAGCCCACCCACTGTGCACACAACTTGCATGTTCCAAGAATGTATCGCTAAGAAACCATACATAAACCAGTAGTATACAAAAATATGTGCGTGCATGCTGGCGAGAGATTTTAATAACTGGTGAGGTTATGCAAGTGAAAGGCTTGGCATGTTATTGCAGGTTTAATATGTCGAGAGATCCAAAAAAAGAAAATACAATATTACAAACACATTCACTTGCACATTAACTCAAATGTAGGCAACAGTGAGCAGCAGGAAACGAACAAAGTGGATAGTGGAACAGAAGTGCACACCTTATTTGACATTATAGAAAGAAAGCAATAGCAACAAATTGCTTCAAAATGTAGGTACCGTATTTACTTGATTACGACGAGTTTTTTTCATGATTTTCATTGCTTGAACTCTGCCCTTGCATTGCATTCGAATAACGGAAAAATTGATAATTTTAAAGCAAATATTCTAAATTTCGTGGTTTTTATCGTTATGTTGGCAACCTGTACGTCCCAATCCAATCCGTAAACAAATTGACCGAAGTCAAAACTTGGTTTTTGTTGGAATCGATGCCATTTTCGCTGTGCTTGTGACTGTGTTACGGTTACAGTGCTGCAGCACCCTTTGGCCTTTTGTGCTTGGACTCCATTTATTCGTGACGTTATGGCAACGTAGTGCATTCAGTATGACGCTCGCTTTAAGAGGCGAGCAATTTCGACGGCCGAGAGGGTAGGAAACTCAGCCGTGACTTGGCGGTTCGACATCAATGATTCAACGATTGCGGATGGCAAGACCAATGGAAGGCCCTCTTTATATCTGAGACCGGCCAAAAGGGCTCTGTTGACCTCGTAGTGACAAAGAAAAAAGACAGTCTAGGTTAGTCTTAGTCGTTGCTGACCATAATAAAAAACGGTAACATAACCGGGAATGAACAAGTGCGTAGTATGTCTGCCTTTTCACCACAGACGGGATATGATATTGACATGTCGACTTGTCTCTTTCGGGTGAGCACTTTTCACCGTCGCATATTTCAGAAATTTCTCGAATGTTATCAATGGTTGTATCTGTTGTCTGTTATCACTGAAGCTTGTGTAATGTGATTGCATGTGCTACGCAAATTCTGTAGAACTTTGTGGAAGACACACGGGTACCAGCAATTACTCTGGAACCTTCTTTGACTCGTATAAAAGTCGATGCGCTTAACCAGCAGATCAGGTTTTCGACGATCGCCGATGTCTTTGCTCATTGAGTGCAGCCTGTTTTTGAGGGCACAGGTTCGCCCAATAAAACGCTACTTTCGTCACTCACAGTTTTCCTGCTTTCTTCACCGTCACTACCACATGACAATACCTTACTTTATTTAAAATTCCAACAGCTTGCCCCAGGTCACTTCAGAGCTTGTCAAAATGAGGCGTCCATGAAAAGTTTTCTTGAAATGTCACCCTCAAAATCTGATAGAGATTGTTCGATGGTAACATTCTGGAATTTTAGATCCAGTTTTACAATCGGGTGGGGTTCCTCGCAGCCGGACGAGTAAGTATTTTGTTTTGCTGACGTTTAATAGGAGTCTATTAGATTGAAGCCACAAATCCAGACCTGTTAGCCATTCGTTAGCTACATCAAATACCTCTCTTACGTGAGCTGTCGTGTCATCTGCATATAAAATTAATTTCGTATTTTTGTTAATGTTTACAATATCATTATGCATAATAAAAATAACGTCGGTCCAAGTAATCATCCCTGTGGTACACCAAATTTTACAAATCCTCTGTGAGAGCTTACGCCATTTATGCATGTAAATTGACTTCTCAAAGTTGAGTAGCTTTTTATCGAAGACCAAGCTTTGCCACGTATTCCACAGAATGGCGATTTCGTTAAAAGCACATTGTGTTGGACACAGTCAAAAGCCTTTCGAAGTCCAGAAATATTCTCAGTGTAACTATTTTCCTTTCAGTATTGTCTAGTATGTGCTCTTTTATTTCAAGAAGTGCACTTTCAGACAAGTTGTTTTTTCTGAACCCAAATTATTCGCTTACTAGTGTTTATCATCAGAAAGTCTTTCACGTATTATGTTCTCCGCTATCTTTGTAAAGATGGGAAGCACCAAGATTGGTGTGTAATAGTTCTTGTCTTTAATGGAACCACCTTTATGTATTATGGCCACAAGGGCTAACTTCATTGTGTCTGGGAACACTGCGGTCTTCCTTTCATCTGGCGTTACACTTGCAGTTTTTTTTTTTTTTTTTTTTTCTGCTTAGCTGGAAAGTCGACCCTTGCGTTACAATAGTGGTCGCGTTACATTCGAGTAAATACAGTAATGCATTTTTCAGAGGAAAAAAAACATTTTTGTTGCCTACTGTGTATGTGTATACCATGTGTTCCACGTAATTTGTGCCAAAATTTAAGAATATCAAAGTGCCATGTAGCTGGACTAAACCAAGATAATGTTTGCTGTCGCTTGGAGCAAGTCGGGTCATTTTTTTGTATATTGCCTAATTACATGATTAGTTATGAATTAATGAACTATCAAATAACATATTCAGCAATAAATGAGAAGAGGAGGTTAACGAAGGGGCCTGATTTTGATTAGTCATATCATAAAAAGCCAACAAACACTGACAACAAGGTCAACATGGAGGATATTATTTGTGCTTAATAAATGAAATAAAGAAACAATAAATTAATGGAAATGAAAGTGGATGAAAAAGTCTTGCCCAAGATGTTTCTTCATCCACTTTCATTTCCATTAATTTATAGTTAATTTCATTTATTAAGCACAAGTAATATCCCCCATGTTGTCCTTGGTGTCGAGTGTTTGTTGGCTTATGGTATTCAGAGCAAGTGTCAATAAGGAAATTGTAGAATATCCTGAAACATTCCTGATCAAGCTTTCTGTTGCTCAATATGTGCTATATAAAGGTTATTTCCAAGCCTGAAAGAAGCCTGTGATAAGTGCTGCACAACACACGTAACAACAAAAGTAGACGGAGCCAAAATTCACTCGGATTACAAAACACTGGCTTAATAGCTCACTGAAAAAATAGCAATATTAAAATGAAGACGGATAAAGCACTAAAAATTCCTTGTTCCATGTGACAATATGGTCACACGAGGGTTCTCTTGCATGTCACCTGTTGATATTTAATGGATTTAGAAAAGCTTCTAGTGGTGATGTATCACATAATTCCAAAAGGCAACAGACCAGCATACTTAAAGGGACACTAAAGAAATAATTCTGTATTGCTAAATTGCCTTTCCACAATATCAAAACCACCACTTTTACCACGAGAACACGTTTGGTAAGCGAGAAAAAACACAAAAATTAAAGACTGGTCATTTTCTCGTGTAATAATCGACCTATTTTGAAATGACCGCCTGCAGGGTTCTCAAGCAATGCTTTATCCATCTAAACCGATTTAGTGTTTTGCTTTAGTGTCCCTTTGAAGCGGACAGCTGGGCTAGTTGGAAAATTGAAATTTCATGCATTTCCACTGCTTAAAAAAAGTTGGAAAAAATAAGGACAGGCAGGACCAGCATCGTACGTGTCCGTGTGTCTTTGCTCGTCTTTTTACTATTTCTTTTACATGCTAGAAATGCATGAAACAGAGTGCATTTGCATTCCTGCCAATTTTGTTCTAATTCTAGCAATGTCATTGCAAAGGGTCTTTGACTTTCAAGAGTGACACAATATGGGTCGCAGTGTGTAGTGCAGTAAAACCTCGTTAATGCACAGTTGGCGGGGAACGTGGATCAGATGCACACTATAAGATGCACTATTTAACCGATAATGGCAAATGAACGGCTATAGACTTGCCAGCCGAAAAAGAAAAAAAAATTAATTCTCACCCAAATACACTCGCAATCAAGTTTTATTTGCGAGCAGGCAGCAAAAAATCCGATTTTCACTTGCTACCAAAGTGGCCTTGCAGCGATGACTGCATCCTCGAAGTTAGCAAAGCCGCAAGCCAGTTTCTCGATCAGGCCCCACTTCTCTGCAAACGCCCTCATGATGGCCAGTGCACTAGCCGCGTCGGATACGGAAGGGCCTTCATCCACGTCATCATCCATGACAACGATGTGGAAACGCTAGAAGCTATGGGAGCAGCAAACATGTCATGGCTACCATGTTTTGACGTCACTATCAGTGGCGACTGCCATCCAGGAAGGGTCCATGTGCTGCTGTTTCGCCACCTATGGTCTGCGCACATTTTGCAGATGCGACACCTGTACATGCCAAAAAATGAATACTACACATTAACCGTCAGCCAATACAGTGACAGGGCGAGATAATTATTGTGACTATATTTAAACCGGAATTACTTATTAAGCAGGTACACATTGAGGTTTTACTGTACTAGAGTAGTCACCCATGGGACTGCTATATATTGCCATACAACTATTTGGCAAATCTATCGGCTTTCATTTCGTGCAGTAACACACTAACCTAATTATCAGAGGATGTATTTTTTTTCTTTTTAACCTGTTCATTTGACAGCAACAACTCCAGTGGGAAAACCTCGCACAGTTAGATCTCTCTTTCTCTCTCTCTCTCTCTCTCTCGCAAAGAATCACAGTGTAGCCAGTATCTTTGCACTAACCGAGAACTGGACCATGCTTCATTTAGGCTCAACGGCTAATGGACCAAACCGGGCCAGGCTTGCATCTTTCGAGCCCGAGCCGGGTATGGGCCAGGTTTGAAACCACCTGTCTGGGTTCAGGTGGGCTAGCACATGGAATTTCCAGGCCTGGGCCAGGTCCCAGTCAGAAAATACGGCCTGTGTAGCTGTCAAGAGTGTTTTGGCTGCTGAAGCAAGAACCGCTGCAGAGAAGTAGGCTGTCGACAGGTGTTTAGTATGGTTAACTTCAAAACTATGATTGAATCGTTTGGGAAGGACTAAATGTACATTCCTTTCACCAGCGCTAATATGAAGAAGCCATCACAGAATAATAGTGAATTCCCACTCGGGAACGCTTAGTGCTAAGAAGAAATGTTTCAAACCAATCCAACAGCAATGAACCAAGCATACAAAGCCGGACGAGGAGAAGAGCCGGAGGTATACTACGTAAACCTGGTGAGGTTGGCTTACGTGACTTCATTCCAATTCACAAGTGGTATGGCAATGACGAGCGTATGAAGTGAGCTGCATGGTGTGGCAGAAGCAGCTAGCAGGGCAGTGCACTATGTATAGATCATTCTAAACAGACTGGAAATTTGGGCAAGCAAATGGTGGGATGAATTTTTGGCATGTTATCCTGTGAGCTCCACAATGTACAAATGGCAGTAGACCAATCAAAAAAGTGAAAAAACTGCTTAATGATGCTGGTTACATAACAAGGGGCCAGTGCCAAAAAACAAGTGACAAGCATGTGCATGCCCCTCTGACACGTCAGTTGCCAGCACAAAAGAGAATCTAGCTATTCTGGCTCCCAATACAGTAACAATACAGCTAAGGAGTCCCCATACTCTGTATATAGGGACCTTCTGCGCGCTTAGCGCCCTGCTCAATGCATCGACGACACCGCCTATGCAGACTCCAGCATCTGAAGAGCCCACAAAGCATGGGCCACACACGCGTTCATTTTTACAATCGGCTGCACCTAGGCCAAAACTAAAGCTCTCGCCTAAACAAAGTCTAAGCTGATTCTTTATGTACTATATTTTTCAAAAACTCCCAGATCAAATGCGCGCTGTTGAACTGCATGTAAAACCAGACGACAGTGCTATGTTCGCTAGCACTGACCTACTTTTTGGGTGCATGAGCCCTTATACTATGGTACAGATCAAAGAAGCCTGTAAATGCCAATACCATTAGGTCATTCCAATGCTGAATGCAAAACTGCCACAAGGTTTAATGTCCAGTCTGGGCATAGGCCCTTTGTACTCTGCATTTTTGCAACAGATGATACATGCAATTTCCAAGTAGTATGATTTTGAAATACAACAAATAGCATACATCTGTAATGCATATTCTAGTATGAAACTCGGACGGAGAGAACAGGAAGTTAGGAAAATTAATGCTAGTGTAGCAGTCCAACAGGCAAAGGTCACTGCAAAAATAATGAGGTGTGAATTTTAATATCAGATTTTAACACACAATATCGACAGCATTTTGACATGGAGAGGACAATTCAGCTTTCTTATTGTGGTGACATACTGAAACATCAATGTGCACTACCAGTGCATTTATTCTTCAATGCATGCTCTGGACAGTGACATGGAAAGGCAGAAGAGTTTTTTGGCGTTGTTGTGTTCATACAATGGTACGTTCACATCTTCCTCAACCACACCTTCTTCAAGACTGTTTCTTATTTTCTGCAAAGAATAAAGACGTTTGTGAAGTAATATATGATAATCTGCCACCCATTGTTCAAGAAGAGTGTTTCATGTGGTTACAGTTAATTCCCAGCAAAAAATGAGAGCTTGTACGACACCTATTGCAATAACGACAGTGTGCAGAGCCGTTTTTCGAGCATCTGAAAAACTGGGTACAACCACCTTCAGAATCCAGCCCAACATGCAGAAAGCTAATAAATATTGGTTTGTGAATAGTAAAAATTTATCATAGAACAGAATACAATTATTTATCAAATACAAACTTAAAATATTAAACAGAATACTCTGTTAAAAAAGCACAAAAATGCAAGTATGGCAAAAGAGAAACAATTTGTCCTTCAGCACTACACACTGTTGTATGCTAGCCTATTAAACTAGTTGATTACATATGGACACAAACTGAACACGATGAAAAGATTTGTGTGGCCATTACAAGGACAATGGAAGGGAAAGCTATGTGATAAAAATGCCTATAGAAATTAAGGTTGGTTACAAGTACGAGTACAAGCATTAGAATAAAAGTGACCTCGTACTATTCAGAAATGTAACTGATCATTAATACAACTCGATAGTACATCCTTTAAGTGATGCAAACATGGTGATCCCTCTGCCAGAAGAAAACTTTACATCAGGAGAATGAACAAAGAAGCAGCCCCCAAAAAATGCAGTGCGCTTGGCTAAGGTCATTGCAACAAAGAACAAAATAGATGAACTGCACCATATGCAGGCCTAGTACTAGTTCTAGAGAGTACTAGAGAAAAGACAGCTTGAATCAATCATCAGGCCAAGCTGGCTTAAAGGCCAACTACGAAAATTTGAGTGTGGCTAAATTGGTTAAAAATGAGTAATACTATATACTACTGAAGCAATTTTGGCAAAGCTACCAGAGCAGGTAATTGTCAAGTTTTCTTATTAGCAGCTTTTACTTAACACCAAAGCAGACAACATGTGAATAAGAATGTCGCTTGTGCAATTTATCAAAGAGCCGTGGACATCCATGAGCAGCCACGGACAGCACCTAATCTTGGAGGCTATGCCGAGAAGCCGTGCATTCAGAGTCGTGTGTCACTTCAGGCCAACAGTAAAGCCATCATTTTTTTCCAGTTTTGGTATCGAAAACATTTACTTCTGTGAGCTTTTCATGATGCATCCACTTGTATTTCAAACTCAAAATTTTGCACAGAAGCTGCACTATATCTACACTATCTAAACTAGGCCTTTTACACAGGCCAAAATTTCTTCACAGTTGGCCTTGAACACTGGGTTCCTAGAATACAATCGCCACAGAGAGGGTCTTTTCACGGCAACCACTCTCCAATAATCTTAGTAATGTTGTATATTCAGATCTAACTGAATATCAAATTATCAAAAGTGAATGTCAGTTCGAAAATGGAGGCATGTGGCTTGTATTCAACATCCCAGATATTCACAACATTATTTCTGTTTCTTATCGCATATATTCATGGCCAATGCCACAAACACCATTGTTTTGCTGCCATTTTTACTAGGCAATGCACTTGTTACCTCACCACAGACCTGAGTTGGCTCAAAGCTAAACTGGAACAGCAGGCCAAAGAGGTAATGAATGATAAGAGCAATGTTATTATTACACTAATTTTTCTATGATCAGCCAATATTTTTTTCTGTTCAACAGAAGATGAAGTGGCATTGGCTCTGATGAAGGCATGTGTAGATCTTTTGAAAATTCGGCCATGTTTCTGTAATTGTAACTACCTGAAAAATGGGAAAAATGATTGAAAGTAATGACTGTTGAAGCACCTGCAATGAAACTGCACTGCTTTAGTTTTTAGTCACGAAAGCTCTGTGGCGATGCTAATTTTTGGCCAATTTTATTTTTTTACAAATCACCTTTGGTGACTTTTGTAATATTCAAGTTGAGGCTAGGAACTGGAAAAAAAGAAAAGCTTGACTGTTCAAAAATAACTTGAGAGGACTGTAATGATCAACCGTGTTTTTTTAGAAAGAAATGACTGACTTTTGACCAAGGAGGTTAAAGAAAAACTGCTGGAGTGGAAACTATGTCCCGAAGGTGAAGCCACACAGGAGGGGCACAATAGAACTACAAATAAAAAATGAGGCGCTCTTCGCACACTTCCCATGAGTTAACTTCCTCGATTTATCATCGCCTGTTTTTACCAGACATACTTATCTACGTGTACCTCTGTATTACTGGTTTTAGAGTGAAATCTGAATACTCTGGCATATTGTATTGGGGAGAACGTCATCAATATTTAGAAGAAATTACTATTTTCGTTGGGAACCAGCTTTTGTTTTTTAATTAGCCTAGCATAACAATAACAGAGCCAAATCACTTAAGCTGTAAGCAAACATCACCCAATAAGGCTCTATTTCAGGTGAAGGAGGGGCAAGCATCGGCTTCACCTTTCCTGTTACGAAGCTACGGGAGCTTCCACTCCAGCAGTTTTCCTTTAACCTCCTTGCTGTTGACCAAAATGTCTGGCATGTTTAGAATGGAATGAGCCTACTTATGTTTGTGTTAAAGACCACACTCCTTTTGAAGCTGTCACCTGTTCATTCAAAGTTTCTATTTCATGCTAATGATGTCGGTCCAGAAAATTAAGTTTGCTAAGTGTACTATATTTTTTTGCTATGAAAAGGGCGTGCTCAATGAGCACTTTGCAAAAGCATTTTACTTTGAAAACATGACAGATCAGTTCAATTCTGTAAACATATGTGAAATTGCCAAACACAAATAATCAAAACTAAACAATGATGTGCAAATAACTTGCAGAAGCACAGCAAGGCATGTTACTGTTGAAAGACCAGCAGGACTATGAGGTTAACTTTTAACTGTCACACCAGAATGCTTCATGGGAATTGCAAGAGATATGAAAGAATGTAAATCTTCAATACACTAAGTTACTCCCCAAAATTCCTAAGCACTGAAATATATGAAATATATATTATTGTCTACAGAAAATATACCTGTGGAATTGCATAGTCGCAAACTACATCTAGCATTCGGATACACATAATGCCGGGCCCATGAGTTGGTCCACAGTGAAAAGCTCTGAATAAATTTAGGCTGTCTTCAGCATGCAAAGAAATGTTTGTATTCTAAAAACTTTTGCATCTTACCAGGTGTACAAGTTTGCTTCTGAAAAACATCATCACGGCAGGTGGCTTTGGAAACAATAAGCTAACAGCTTCGTTCCTTCTATGATTCTTAAACACAGCATATCACTTATGGCGTCTAGTGTGCTGAACAATCATTGCAGCTTTATTTACGCATTCTGCTGTTAAAATTTCTCTTAAATATGACGATAACAATAGTTACATTGTTGCTTACGGTGCTAGCGCACAGGCAGAGGTAATATTTATTTAAGCTTCTTTAGCCTGCCTTAATATAATGGATGTATTCTCCACAACTCTTGCGTAGAAGTGTGTCAAACAACTTTGTAAAATCAGATTCTGGGAACTAAATTCATTTTCTTCACCACAACCAAACATCTCAGAATAGAATTTCATTAACAAAACTTCAAGCACCAACAAAATATGCTTTATCATTGACAGCAGATGTCATTGAATTACAGCAAACCATTTATAAGAGCACCTTCTGCATGCTGGATTCTGTTGCACTGCATTACCTCCACCAGTCTGATGAAGAGTGTGCCGTGGAAAGGGCTCGATCTGCAATTTTTGCTGCAACTCGGAAAGGGGTTCCTCCCAGTGCTTCTCATAGTAGACACACATGAGGTTCTTAGCACTGAATCCTACACGCAGGGCCCAAGGCAGATGAACACTGATGTAGTCTCGGCGTTGTCTAACAAAGTAGAAAAGACATTTTACTAAATCAGCTTCTGGAATGTCAGAAATATCCATGACAAGTACCTGCTGATAATGTTATAACACAAATTCTTAAGAAAAAAAAAGAACAGATTACCCCACAGTAGAGTAAGTATGCAATGTTATAAGCACAGTTACACACTGAGTACTACTGCATGTCATCAAACTGTTTTGCACATTTGTTTATTAACCGCTTCTGTGTCAAATGCCAAACAAAGATGGCCAAATGATTTTTAGAAACCTCAGTTGCCAACATTTTTTTTTTTTTTACTGTCTAAGAAAGACTAAATTTGCTTCTGCTTGCGCTGTCCCATGGATTGTGTGCTGCCATCCACCAAAAGCACGACTAAGCACCGAGACAAAACTCGGCTCGTCCATGGCGTTGCTAGAAAATGCAAAATACAGTTGATGAGCTGAGCTCATCCTTGGCCGTTTCCACCAGAAGTACGTGGCCGAACCCAGCTTTGTCCAAAGCATGGAGGAGGTTAATTACTTAAACCTCAACTTTAAGACACCATATGAAAATTACTGACAATAACAACACATGCACCAAACAGTCACCATGGAAAAACACAGAAATGTAATACCACAATCATGCCAGCAATTATTTGCACGGATCTTCAACAGAAAATAACAAATGCTGCAGCACTCTTGTCTTTTCCACAGTGACATTCAGAAATCTATTTCAAGAATAACAAAATCAACAGAAACAAGTCTGTCTGCCATTACAAAATGAAGATAAAACACTATTACTTTAAGCTAAAGGGATTGTAAACGCCCAAGAGGCACACCTGGTAGCTACAGATACTCTTAAGAGGAAGCGATAGCTCGGGTGCTCCTATCTAATTACATGTATGGAGAATTCGTTTTTCTCGTCAACCACTGTGCCAAATTTGACGAGGTTTGTTGCATCTGAAAGAAAAACTTAAAAGCTAGTGACTGTTAGTTTCGAAGTTTTGATTCAGGTCGTCAATATTTTATTAAATATTGGCAAAAATTGCAAATTTTCAGAAAACAAAATTTTTCAAGTTTACAACTCTTACTCAGCAATGAAAAACAATATCACAATTATGTGAATTGAATCTAATAGTACATCTAAAGCAGACAAAATTTATATTTTACACATGAATCTAAATGAATTTAGTAATATGGAAATACAGCCTTTGCAGAACCCTTGTACACAATGTTACGAATTCATGTAAGATATAAATTGACATATTGAATTTGTCCGCTTTGATATAAATGAATGCCATTTACAGAACTACGATATCTGTTCTTGATGCACAGCTATTAATTTGTAAACTTCATGTTTCTATTTATTTTTTTAACTTAAGGATTTTTGAAAATTCTTTTTAATAAAATTCAGGCCCTAACTTGAAATTCCGCTTCCAACAGTCACTAGAATTTCCCTTTATCTTTCAAATGCAACAAATTCCATTATTATCAGTCCAAGGGTTATCTTAGAAAAGCGTTTCTGCATTTTATATGCATTTCAATAGGCTGCATCGGAGTTGGGCACGAGCTAAAGCTTCCTCTTAAGAGTAGTGAAATTGTTATGGAATAGCTATACAAAGAAGCATTGCTACAAAGCTAGCTAACTTTAATCACATGCTCTTGTCATGGGAAAAAGAAAATGCTTGCTGGACACACAAAGGTCTGAGAGAATGCTTTTTCACGTAATTAAGTTGCCCTACACAGGACAGCCGACCTCCTGCTCATGGCACCATTTAGCTGAGGGTAGGTTTGCAAGCAATGAGGATATAGTGTGGAAAAGATGGTGTCAAGCACAGTGGTGCCAGCTTGAGTGCTCTTACTTTATTTCCACTTCTATGGCAACGTCTGCCATAATGCGCAAGTCAAACAAGATGTGTAGGTAAGTGCACTTGCAGAGTTTCACATATTGCCTAACGAGCCTCACATATGCTCAAAACATAAGGCTACAAGAACAGCTAAAAAACAGCAACTCAACTGCCACAGATACCAGAGCTAAATTAATGGAACATTAATAAGCAACACTAAATTAGCTTAAACCAGCAAGCTTTACTTTCAAAATTGCATTTGCATTTATTTGGCAGAAACAAATACGGCCACACTTCAATACATATTTTAAGTTTTACACACAAGCTAGAGCACTGGGTTTTCAATGTAACATCATGAATTTCAAAGTATTTTTGCATAATTCTGGCATCCCTACAAAGAATAAATTCTTTAAAACCTGCTAGGCTCTGTCTTTGACTTCTGCAAATCAGAATGCCATTTTCCTTATAAAAAAGTACAATTAGGATAACTAGTCCTAAGCATACATTCAAAATTCATGACGCCACAGGATGCTGGTGCGGGAACTTCAAAAGTAGCCAAAGTTATCGCATATCTTTCTTTTCTGCTTTCTTTTCTTTTTTTCCTTACCACACCTCCAGTCATAGCATAGGTACTCATAAGTATTCCTAAAGTGCAATGGCAAGTAGCACCACGTTTTGTTAAACAAATCATTTTTTCCTTCGTTCTACTAATACCTAAATTTCAGTCTACACACACTCCAAATATATTTTGCACAAGCTGTTTGCAACATCAGTAACTAAGTGGTACTGTTAAGACATTTCAGGAATGTGGTTTTGTGTTGTTGTGTGGAATGCGCAAAGGAAATCAAATATGCAACAGCGCCTTATGCCATCAGAGAAAATGCACTCAAGAAAGCACGCCATGAACATAATAGATGTTGGGCATGGTGTAAATTTACCAGAGAGAACAGGCCTGAATGTGACAGTACCTAAAATATCCCAAAGTAAGCCAATAAAAGCCTCTGCAGTTTTAATCACTAGAGTACACATTATACATGTTAAACAACTTTATGCAAGCAGCATGCATAGCACAGAGGTGTAATGCAACCTTTCTGAACAATGCTTAAGGGTGAAATCAACACGAAGATTCAACTCCTTTTTCGTGCTTCATCAGTGTTTCAGTGTTGCGCTTGTTGGTGCTGCAAATCTGTTTTCCCAGTGCATCAGGCATGGACAACAGAATGGGCACACACAGAGCTGTATTTGTTCATTCAGTTGTGCCTGTCTTATTTGCTGGGAAAAGACAGATTTGTCAGTGGTCCAAGTGGCACTCTGACTATATTACCAGGATCCGCTGTTTGTGAATGGTGAATAATAAACGACTCACTGCATTATATCAGCCAAGGATATGTCATTGAAACAGCCTTGAAAAAATTGAAACAGTACAAATGAAGAGAGCACTAAACATTGCATTACTTTGGCTTCAGACGCATTGCTCCAAAAAGTCCACCAGTTGAGCACATGGGCAGCTTAGTGTGGATAGCTTCAACCCATTTGACAGTCACTTCACCCAGCATGTGGATTGGCATTTCAAGGATTGCGTGGATCAGATCATGCACCTCGCGATACCTCTGAGCCACATAAGCCAACTCGGCATCGTCAACAAACTGCACAGGAAGCCTAGAGTCGGGTGTCACATTCTGCAAGGGAAAAAAAAATTCTATTGAGAAACAAAAAGCAAGCAACTACCAAGGTCATCTCTGCCAGAGACAATACAGAACACAAGGCAATCATATGCACAAGCTGTGCAGCTTACTCTGTGCGTATTCACGTGCTGCTATGCATTATTTTTAAACATGGAGCAATACCTTGGTGGATATGCGACAAGAATAAAAGCATAATAGCACTGTTAAGATTAATCTTGTGTTAGATTGTTTTAAACTTGAAGTGTGAGCAAACATCGTGCCTGAGTCAAGACAACTTCATTCAGACACACGTCTGAATAGGGGTGATGTAAATACAGTTACAGCATCTTGTTTATCTTATTTTAGTGAAATGTAATGTTTTGCTTTTGTAGCAATCTGCACGGTTCCGACATTCATCAGCACTGCACTGGCAGACAACGATTAAAATAGCTTCAAGTGTAATAATTTTCAAAGAGACAAGATGTTATGAAAATGGATCTGTGCACACTTCTAACAGCAAAAATGTGCTGTGCTGCAGTTTTTTAGTTGAACACTTTTTAGTTGAACATAAAAGAGTAGGAGTCAATACGTTTTCATGTCAGCTTAATTTTGTTCTTTATACCTTAAATACACCTGAGATGTACTAAGGTCCATTCAAAGTGTTTGCTCAATATTTTTCTTTTTTCCCTGATCATTTATGAAAAGTAACTGTTTGTATCATGCAGGGCATTGTTTACGTTATGTCATTTTAACATATAACATTTTAGCTGCTAACTGTGGGCTCAGAGTTTGCAGTGTCGAGCGGCACAATTTCCAGAACGCTTACAAAATGTGACATGTCAAAGTGCTACCATATTGCCCTTTTTATTTCGTACAGAAATAAATCCCAAATTACAAAATCTGCATTAAGAAATAGGAGGGTGTGGCAAGAGAAAGAAAACAGGGGAGTGGGGTGAGGGGCACACCAAACAGCCAGTCCGAGTGCCAGAAAGCCTAGTGACACCACTGAAGGATTTCATCCTTTTCACCCATGGTCAGGAGCTACACTCTTTGTGCATTTGCAATTGTTTTCTGTGTGCCTGTTCCTTAATGTGTAGTCTTAGAAATAAGTTGTACTCGGAAAAGTGCAAGGCACGCATATAAAAAAATGTCAGCAGCAGGACCTATGCCCCAGCAAAGGTCTGAACCATGCACTCAATTTGTTACTCTATAAAATGAACACAATTTTTTTTACATAAATTATCTGCAGTGTCTAATTTACACTGTACAGTTTACATTCACGACATTAACATTCTAATTAAGGATAAATGCTAGGACTTAACTGCTGTCTAACTGTAATGAGGATCTAGTCAATACTGATGAAAGGTGTGAGACTAACAGATGAATATTCACATGAATAAACCTGGCTCTGTTATAATTTCTAGCCCTCAAAAGTACTCCCAATCCATCTATACAGCAATATTGACACAAATGACAGTGCCATATTCTTTGGCACTGAAGCAGACAAACAGCTGCAGTTGAACTTGCATGTTGTCTTACATGGCCAGCAGCATTTGCTTAAAATACTAGGCCTTACTTTAATTTCAAAATTCTTTTGTCGCTTTATTACGACTTGCTCCAGTCAGATTATCTGCATCTTAATAAGGTGACAGACCCTATCCACTTATACTTAGTTCAACCCATCTAAAAACAACAACAAAAATACATGTAAATAAATGACCTTTCGGTTTAAGCAGCGCCAAAAAACACATGGACAAGGAAGAGCACAGAATCAGCGCTGGGTTCTGTGCTCTTCCTTGCCCCTGTGTTTTTTGGCGCTGCTTAATATGAATGACCCGTACCAACTAGGTCACACCCACACCCTTCTAAACCATTACCTCTAATGACATTATGTCTAATGTATCTACAATATATTGGTTCAAAAACCTGAACATTTTGTTGGGGATTCCTGTAAGTTTATGAATGAAAAGCTCTAGAGCAGAGCAGTCAGTTTCCACACAATACATCCACTTGCCTTGCATCCTGAAAACTTCTATCAAAGCCTGAACTATGATAATTTAACCGGCACCTGTTTTATTATAGATATTGTAGGTTCCACCAAGTATACTTAAATTAAGTATACTCATATTTGTTGAATACATCATTGCGTTTTTTATTCACACTTATTATGTCATGTAGTTTCTTATGGTATGTTCAAATTTGTGTTTACTGACATGCATGTCAGTTGTAATTATAGGTTTTGTACAGTGGAGTTTGCCAGCGACGCACACACTATCTGCCGAAACACTGGGAAGGTGGGCTCCCATTTGCCTCATGCAAAGGAACGCAAACATGTCATTTTGTGAGGCACAATGCAATTTCAAAACTTTTTTTTTCTTTTTTCTCTTTTATGGAAGAGAATAGTGACATGTTCGGGCAGAACATGAGCCCTCACAAATATGGTGAGCTAGGACAAAGGAAAGCGCACATGCCAAGATGTTGCAGGCTGGTTCTAGGTTTGAAGTTTATTATCACATCAAAAACATACACAAGTGTCTTACTATATATGTTACAGGAGGAGGTCCCAAATTGAAAATTGTCTGAGGCCTCCTATCGGCATGACACTGGCAGGCGAGTCTAAATGTAGTTGGCGTACAATTGATTAAAAAAAAACATAAAGGAAACAAGCACTCCGAAAAAATAGTGCAGTAAGCACAGGATTAAGTGTATGAGTAAGAAATAGGCATTCTTTTTGGTCTGCCACCAATACGAAAACTTTCTACCATCAAACACTGCATGTTTCCTGCCAATACTTGTAAATTTGGCTTCCTATGAATCTGCTAGTGCTTGGAGGCCATTCTTAAGAATTTAGGCCAACACAGCCATGCAGAGCACCTCACTATGTGCACCAAGCAAAAAAATCCGAGGACACCTAAGCATTTCTTATAAGTTGTGAATGCGAAAGCATTGATGTCCAATTGAACACCACTGAGCGGTCCTTTGAGTTTTGCACTGAGAGTAATGTTTTTTGGTTTCGCTACGGGCTATGTTATCAAGTTTTGCAAATGGTGCAGGTAATTTTTCTTGTACAGTTTCTATGTTAGTATGTTGGCTGTAGACTGGAATGATTTAGACAATATTGCTGAGAAATCACGGACGCCGCATGCCACCAACATGCTGCGTTATGGGAGACTGAGGAAGCAGCAGTGGCCATCAAGACCAGCAGGTGCAGGCAGCAGGTAAGCCGAGTCGGGGTGAGAGAAAGATACGGACCACACGTCGGCCACTGAGCACAAGACGGCACCCGGACAAGCGCGTCACACAAATGTCTTGCTGCCGACAACCCGTCTCACCCTGCAGCGACGCGACGACGTATCTGCCCCATCGAGGCAAGCTGGTGAAGTGGCAATGCCTTCTCCCCTTACACAACACCTCGTGTGTTATCGCGGCAACAGGTGTTCTGTTTCACCCGCTCTGCTCCGTCAAGATGCGCAGGTGACATAGCGTCGCAGCCAATAGGAATTTAGCTGCCATTTTTGCTGCTACAACCATCAGCTTTTTTTTTTTTTGCTCAATGGGCCATTTGATGCCCTTGCATCAAAACAAAACATGGTTCTGTAAGCCAAGGGCTGAGGGGGGGTGGGGGGGTATTCTATAAGTGTCCACCTAGTGGACGCGTCCATTTCATCTGCTGCTGAAATGCTAATTGGCTGGGGGCGCCGGTCTCCTTTTGACACGTACCCAAGCCCAGCCATCCAGAACTTGAGCAGCAGGTGAAATGGGATTGTTGACTAGATAGACATCTACAGAATACACACCCCCACCCCTGGTGTGCAACCTCAAGGTATTTCGGGAGGCAAAATACGTCCTTATCCTAAGTGTGAAACTGCTATGCACACGAGTCAGCATACCATGCCGTTTTAATTCTGTGAGATCACATAGCAGCTCACTTTATTCTTTAGAACCATATGTTTCATTTTTATGCTCACACCATACCACAACCACAGCGATTTCTTGCTTCCGCAGCTGAAGTATTGGTTGAAACAATGAGCTGAACAGATGAAAACTTATCATTAATTGACATGTACATAAATTACGGGCAGGCCACTAACAAAACTGTGCAATTCCAATTCATGATGAATTTGTTCCTAGTGCCTGCTTGCTAAAAACTATAAGCATTAATGCAATTGAAGCATCCAATCATATGCAAATTGGCAATGTGTACAGAAGAAAGTTCAAAGGCAGGCATGGGCAAAAATTTTACCTGGAAAGTGTGTTGTGTGACCTGCTACACTGCAACAAGCAAGCAATCACATAAGCGAAAGGCTTCCTGAAGGGTGTTGGAAGCATGGATAATGCACAAAGACTATATGAATACAGTGCAACATTCAGCTAACCTGCATAGCAAAAATTTTTAGTGTGAGCAACTTTGGGCAGGGATTAAGACAAAAGTTCAAGTGCTTGTAGAATCACAAGGCAGATACAGTAATGCGCTGTCCCCGCATGCACTTGCCGTGCAGTGGCTGTCATTGCTGTTTGTGCTTGATATTTTAGTTTCCACTTCAAGCATGTTGGTGAGACAGTATGCCCCACTCATGCATTGAAAAAAAAATAGTCAAGTGCAAAAGCCTAGAGACCCCGGCATATGAAAAAAAAAAATTTCTTCTAGCACAGCCGTGCAACGTGAAATTGTATAAAAGCATGGCACTGGTCAAGCAGGCACACATGGGCAGTACAGTTGATTTCAGCCTTTATGCCTAGGCTGAGAAGAACAAAGAAATTTAGCGGCAACTCCGGTCCTTAAACTTTTGCAGTAGACTGTACATATGTGGAGAGCAACCATGCATTAGAATCCCCAGTGCACCTAACTCTCGCCTTCAGAGCAGGTCAAACCATCTAAGTGAGCAAATTTTCATTGTGCCCTAAAGCTGTAGCAAAGCAAAGGTTTTGCAAGCGAATAACATTGCCAAGGAAATCATCAACAATAGGCTACACCTACACCGAAGAAGGTGTTCGCCCAAACTCACTCGACTGAGAAATGCATATTCTCGACGCCATAGCTTGCTCAGTGCGGTTTACTTAAATTATTTGAAACAATATCCTATTTGCTAGAAACAAATTTTTCAGGTGTTTAAGCCATACAGCACACACAAAAATGTGCATCAGTTTTTATACAATGCAAAAAAAAAAAACTACATTAGAATAGATACTGGTGCAATCACAGTCGTATTAAATGTTGATATCAAGCATACAACAAGGACGATTTCATCGTCATCACCATCGTGCTTCAGCGGTTGCAATGTTGTAAAAGACAGTGACAAACTAAAGCGGCACCATAGTATGCTTATTTCTACATTTCACTAGCCTTTAAGGCAGGTTAAGCTTGTAAATGCCTGTTTATCTTTGTATTATTAGCCTGAAAGTGTTTACTTTAGAAGACGCTATCGACATCACTGGGTCAAATGTTAATTAAAAAAAATTAAATTGTGGGGTTTTACATGCCAAAACCACTATCTGATTATGAGGCACACCGTAGTGGAGGGCTCCGGAAATTTCGACCACATGGAGTTCTTTAGTGTGCATCTACATATAAGTAAACAGGCATTTTCGCATTTCGCCCCCATCGAAATGCGGCCGCCGTGGCTGGGATTCGATCCCGCGATCTCGTGCTCAGCAGCCCAACACTATAGCCAGTGAGCAACCACGGCGAGTATTGGGTAAAATGCCATTAAATTGGGACGTGTGGCAGCTCAGCCGAAAGAAATGTCATTCAGGAACTTAAGGCCTTAACTAGTGAATGCCATTTTCTGTGCCCGTGTGGCATGGGTATAATGTGACTTTCTGAAAATTCACATTCATTTCCGTGCTGTGGTTTCTCTTCAGTAGAGCCAACATTTAGTGCCTTTATAAGTCTGATACGTATGTCGATCAGCGCTCAGTCAGTGCCAATGTGTGTCCTCTTACTACATCCTTAATTTCATTGTTCTAATGAATCACGTCTAATGTCATTTACATTCTCATGTATATACCTTGATTGTTTCTGTGTGCCTGGTTTTACCAAAATGTACTGCTGCAATGTCACCTTTCAAAGACAAATTATCCGTTTTCAAAAGCACAGAAAGGTGAATGAAACATACAGTGCCTCATTCCTCAACAAGCACATAGAAACATTGCATGTCACATTGCTCGTATTGAGACAGCCCACAGCAACTCTGGACGAAAGCCATGTTGATTAAGCATGCCACAGGTAGGGTAGGATACCTTCCTGAGCACAGCTGCCACTAGTGGCACTGGTCAGTGCTAAGGTTAAGAAGGCCATAAAGAAACATCAGGAAGCCTCCAGGGAACACAGGTATTCCAAAAGTAAGGGAGAACCTGAAGCAGAAGCAGAGAAAAAAAGGGAAAGCTACATAAAATGCAGAAGGGAAGCATCCTATGTGATCAACAAGGAAAATTAAGACAAAAGGGTCCCAATGGCTGTCAGAAGTAAGCAATAAAAAAGATAAACAGGCAGCTAGGAAATCCTGGCAACATCTGAACTCCTTGGGTAATAGGACAAGCCTAGAGCAGAGGTATATAGTAACAGCTCAAAGTAAGGAGAGGAGGCAATGAAGCATATATAGGAACCACGATGACGGAAAAATTTACAGAACAGAGAAATGTTACATGCAGTATGTTGAAGAGGGACAGCACGGTTAATCCATTGCTTTTGCTTGGACAAGAGAGTGGGAAAGGGCTGAGAAGAGGGTACCAAGTAGCACATCGGCAGGCCCGGATGGTATTCCAATTATGCTAATAAAGAAATTGGGCACGAAATCTAGGAAAGCATTAAGGGAGGTGGTGAGCAAAATGTTAATGGCTGGTAAAGTACCTGACAAATGGAGGCTAAGTAGTATGAGAATGATATATAAGGGAAAGGGGGACAAAGCTGACATAAATAACTACCGGCCTATAACAGTGACATCAGTGGTTTACAGGGTGGTTATGCAGATTATAAAGGACAGGCTGCAGGCATGGGTAGAGAATGAGAGGGTGCTTGGACAGCTACAAAATGGGTTCCGGAAGCATAGGAGGCTAGAAGACAATCTCTTCTCACTGACAGTGCATTGAAATAGCTGAAAAGGAACACAGACCCCTATGGCTGGCTTTTTTGGATATCAAGGGAGCCTATGACAGTGTATTTCAAGAGGGCTTGTGGGGCAATTTGGAAACTTTAGGAGTGCAAGATGAAGTAACCAATTTCTTAAAAGATATCTATAAATGTAACCGGGTGATTATACAATGGGAAAAGCAGGTTTCTGAGCCTGTAATGATTCGGCGAGGGCATAGGCAGGGGTGTCCATTGCTGTTTATGTTTATGCTGTACCTACAAGGATTAGAGGCCAAAATACAGCAAAGCACACTTGGCTTCAACCTATCATTTTTCAAGCAAGGAAAATTGATTGAACAGTCATTACCAGGACTGATGTATGCGGATGATATTGTATTAATGGCTGACAATACAGAAGATCTGCAGGGATTGATGGACATATGTGGTACAGAAGGAGTTCAGATTAGGCTTGAAGTTTAGCAAAGAAAAATCAGCAGTCATGATTTTTAATGATAACATTTGCGTCGAGCATAGGATACAGGAGGCCACGCTTGAGACAGTCGATAAGTACATGTACCTTGGGGTGTGGATAAATAATGAAATTGAGTATCTGACAGAGTACGAAAAATATGTAACAACTAAAGGTAACAGAAGTGCAGCAATTATGAAGAGTAGGGCACTGTGGAACTACAATAGGTACGACGTGGTACAAGGGATATGGATGGGGTAATGGTTCCGGGCCTGACTTTTGCCAATGCAGTTCTATGTATGAGAGCAGAGACCCGGGCACAGTTGCAAACTAGGCAATGTGGTGTGGGTAGGCTCGCTCTGGGAGCACATGGCAAGACACCAAATCCTGGGGTGCAGGGGGATCTGGGATGGTCTTCTTTCGAGGGCAGAGAGGCCAGTAGCAAGATAGCATTTGAGGAGAGAGTGAGAAAAATGGGGGAAATGTGGTGGGCTACGAAGGTTTCCAGTTACTTATACATGAGGAATGTTGACACAGGGTGGAGGAAGTGAACTAGAATATTGTCAAGCAAATACTTGGGCAGCAGTGGGGGGACAGGTAAGGAATCATCTGTCAAGAAAAAGGTTGAGACAGAGAGGGGTAAGTGGCAAACAGAGATGCAAACCAAATCAGCATTAGAGACATACAAGACGTTTAAGCAAGAAATAGCCAAATAAAATATTTACATTAACTCTAAGGGAAGCTCATTGTTGTTTGAGGCTAGGACAGGTGTACTGTGGACTAAAACGTACCGAGCCAGATACCAGGAGATAGACTTGTTATGCGGGGCGTGTGGAGAGGAGGAGGAAACGGCTGAACACTTGATACTTTCTTGTGAACGACTTCACCCTGCAGTTGAATGTAACAGGTAACTAACTATTCAAAGCTTTGGGTTTTAAGGACACTGAAGGTAAAATAGACTTTGGGCAGGTAGAAATAACTAAACGGGGGCTACCTGATTGGTGGATAATATCAACGCAAAAGTAAAGGAGTAAATATATAGGTATGCATGCATATAGTACCATTCAAGGCTAGGTGGCGCACACCGCCGCCGCCGCCCGATTCAAAGGGTTGAGCCTCATTCATCCATCCATCCATCCATACTGCCGCCTAACCATTGTACGGAGCCCATGCACTGTTAGCTACCTGCCTAATTGCTACCATCTGAGAAGTTTTGATCTCATTTTTTTTTTAGTCTTTGACTCCACGACCTCCTTTTGCTTATCTACGCCTTACACTTTAATCGAACGCATGGTGAAACGTAGATTGAAATATTTGCGTTTTCTTTATATTCTGCCCCACCATCCTTAATTTGCATACCGGTTGCGCAGGTTACACCAGCAGCTTGCGCGAACGGGACATAATTCTCGTATTTCCGCGGCTGTTTTCATTATGAAAACACTACCAAATGGAAGAATACCAGTACCCACGTTGTCATGCAGGAACCGATAGTATGTGTAGCCGAAAGTGTAATCAGGAAGGCGGCTAAGGTAGTCCAAATCCACCGTGCGAGTGTTGATTCTCGGCCGGTCTCTGCGAGAGATCCGTGTTAACAGTTGGCGCACTGCCTCTAGTGCTAACGCTTAATAACAGCAAACCTTACCTTAATATCTGTCGGCCTTCCTCGTCATAAGACATAATTCTGTGCAAATTCCGGAAAGCGTACGCTCCTGTTATTTCTCCAAAGACGGCCACCATGTCTGCAAGGACCAGAAAGTACTTTTATAAGATGCGCAGGTAATCTTGCAGTAAATTACAAAATATCTGCACTTACCATCCCTAAATGGGTCCGTTAAAGCGGCAAGCGCAGAACCGACTGATATGAGAGCCTTCTGAGCCAAAGTTGTTGGTATGTGGCCGGGATACAAGGGACCTTGTTCATGTGCGTCTGCACGGTAGAAAAAAAAAAAATCGCCAGTGCAGCTGACTACAATACGCTTCCTTTGTGCTTCAAATATAATGAGAGCAACGTGTGAAACTGCCATGTGCTGCCTGACTATCGTTCTGCGACTTACCACCATGGTCTTGCACCTCTCCGTTGCTTCCTTGCGCGAGAGACCGGCCAGTCACTAAAAAGGAATTGTAAGCATGCCTTCGTCCAAGCAGACGTGGCAAGCTGCAAGCGGCACGTTTCATAGTCTTACTCTGCCAAAGCACCACAGTTGTGATGGTAAGTTATATAAGGAAACACTGCACTATCAAACACTCGGGTGTAGCCGAGGGACTTTCCACGCACGCTGAGTCACAAAACCAAAACCAAAACACCGTGATGTTGATGTCATTGGACCGCTGCCCCTTGATCGTGGTTCTAATCCTCCAGCACGCGCACACACCCCGAATTTTTCTAAATATCTGCAAGCATTCTGGTATCTACTGTAAAATATTATATCTGTTTAATAAATCACAAGACAGCAGCTAAAAGAAGTAGAGCCCAATAACAAGAAATACAAAAAGAAACAACATTTCGAGCATAGAGTTTCTCACTATATTACCGTGAGAAACTGTGATTTCGAGGGCATCCTTAATGTTTTAGTGAGATAAGATACAAATGAACATGGTGTTTTTTCTCGTGAACACAGGTAAACACCAGTAAATGTAGAGTCTAGAGAAAGCGAAAGTGCAGTAGGCGGGCACATTCACAGCTCGCAGCTGGAAGGCCACTGAAATCACCGATAAGATGTGTCGCATTACACTTTTCGATAAGGCAGCAACAGAATCCCTCGCGCTCAAGCGCAGCTTCTCGTCCGCATTTGGAATGCGGCGTTGAAGAGTACGAGTCATGAATGACGCAAATGAATTCAACTTTGCGCTATGCGTCGAACAGGTAGGTGAGTAGCATGCACAGTGAACGAACTCTGACCATTATTGGTACGTACATATTATATTATTCTGCCTTGACTGCGTAGTCGAAGCTTTCACGGTGCCATATCTCCTGCCCGGGCAATTGGAGTAGACGGCGTAATATACGCCTTGTCCAAATGTCCTGATGCGTGTCTCAGTTTTGCTGAGTAATTGCATGATTCGTATTTGACCTATGTACTGGCCTATCACTTTCAACTATCATATTTCCAATATGGGTCGACCTCTCTCTCTCTCTGTGTGTGTGTGTGTGTGCGTGTGTGTGTGTGTGTGTGTGTGCAAGTTTTCACAATTTTACGCAAAATGAACTATTGACCTATATTCGATCGTGACCAATGAATCTCGACCAGATAGTAAAAGTACAAGATTATAACGAAGTTTCTCCGTCCATCGCGCCCACCGTTCTTCAAGCAGAATTCAGGGGCCGGTTTCGCTGGTACATTAGCAACTATTTGTGGTTAATATATACACACGGGAAAAAAAAGAATAACATTACTAAATATAATAGAAAACGTTCAGGGAACGAGGACGCTGTCATTTGGGATGCCCAGGACGTATGCCTCGGAAGTATCTGACGATCAGGACGACTTCTCTGGCACGTCCGACGAGGATGCAGCTTGTAGCATCGACTAGTAGCCGAGATTATGCTAAAGCGTCTCATGTTCAAAGTCTTTTTCTTTTTCTGAAAAGATGTAGGTCGACTTATATTCGAATTACTTTTTTTTTTCTCGGCTAGTTAAGTGTGTATAGGGGGTCAACTTATGTTCGTGTTAAACTAATTTTCAAGTAAATACGGCACTCAAATGAGTTTTAAACATATATCTGATGTTCATTAAGCTCTATCCCGGTGAATGAAACAATTATTCAACGGACGGATATCCTTAGACATCTACTTCCTGCTAAAGCTTTTCCTGCATCCTGGAGATATTCCATGTGTGTAAGTGATGCGCTTGTATACATCACAGTAACATGTCAATGGTTTTTGCAGGTTGCTTAGAACCAGTTTATCCGTGGCACTGTCTTTGTTGTTTTGTAATGATAAATCACTAAATAACGCTACAACAGCTGCCAGTTGAGTAACAAAAAAGTCGCAGTTTCGCCTGAAAGGCAAAGCATTATACGAAGTAAAGTTAGAAGTTTTATCAGCTGCATAAACTGCATAAACGTGATTAAGAGCGGCAGCCAGCGGCTACTGAATTCCCCTTCGTGCTGCTTCTCGCTTAATTCGATGCGAACTAGGCGCGCGAGAACACAGCGCATACGAAGCCATCACCAATCTTGCGCGCACCGCCGAGCCTTCGAACCCTCCGCAGATTATTACCTCCAATGTAGGGCGCGCGCGGACGCGCTTTACGCTCAGCCACCGCAGCCGGAGTAGAAGCGATGCGCACTGAAGCGCACTTCTAGCGCGCGCACATCGAGAGGAAAGGGGAGAGTTGGCGCAATGTTCTGCAGCCCTTATGCAGTTCTTAAAGTAAGGTAAAGAGAGGGGCCCGGCCCCCTCTTCTCCTGTCTAGGTGGTGTTGGGCAAAGGCCTTCCTTAAAAAATTAGAGGCGGCTCGGCTCCTTCTAATTTTAAAAGGAAGGCCTCGACCCAACACCACCTAGACAAGAGAAGGCCTGAGCGCCCGGCGAGTGACGTCACGAAGAGGCCGGCGGCGTGCTCACGGATACGGGTTGAATGAAGGGATCGCGCCCGTATGGGCAACGTTAACCAGAGCGCAGTTGTTTTTTTTTAGGCACAGTTGAGAAGATGGCCCGCAGAGAATAGTGTGCCAAGATTATTTTATTTATGCAAAACCATTTACGCGCTGCATTATTAAAAAGCTCGTCCATATATAAACAATGAAACGGTTCAACCTTAGGATTGAGAACGAATTTCGGGTAAATGATGACAGGGAGCACGGCTTATATTGAAAAGTCGCAGTGCTGCCCTCTTCTTCAGGGTAGCTCAATTTTTGCCTTGATTTATCGTCGGCGTCAAAGAGTTTGCCGTTCATGCGACCACAAAAGTAATTCAACAAAATGTTAGCACTGCACCATAACACATATCTCATGACAACTTCGCTGGTGTGCCCTTCTTCACATTCGGGATGCATGCATTTATTCCAGTCTAGATTAGGCTCTAAACGAATAATTTCGCTTTCGAGGCATTGTTACATACAGTACCGCAGTCCACATATTTACAACACCTCAAATGAGTTTAGCAATGGAGATAAAAAACATTCATGCAAATATTTACAAAGAAACTGCTGCCTTATTCCGCAGAATTCCAGCTTTTCTCTTCTTTGCCTTAGCATTGGCACCCAATATTCTGTAATTGATCTTGCGGAAACATGAACGCATGATTTTTCGGCCCCGATTTGTAATTGCTCCAGCAGGGCACGCAGCACTTATTAGGAATGTCCTAGCATGAACGTAATCCACATTCCACCGGCAATGAAGGTTTGCCGGACACACAATTAACCACAATCGCAGCACATTAAGCGCAGTGACTGCATGCACGGTTCACGCCCAGAAGTGCGCTCGGAAGCATGTCGTAGCATGCCAGGAGTTTTGTAACCCCGAAGCTATCCAAGGAGCAGCACGGTTCCCGGAACTAATCGAATTGTTATCGCCGTCGTCGCCCACTCAGTCTTCCGCGTCTCATTTTCAACACAGGTGCGCCGCTCGTTGGTTCGTAGATCGCTGCACGGAACTTATATATGTGGGCCTTTTTTGCGTGACGTAGCTCAAGGCCCCTCCTCGGCAGGTCAACTGTCGCACTGCGGTATCCATCCGACAAGCTCTGGTGGTCACTTTATTGCCAGTAGTGCTTTGTGCGGGGCTAATCTAGTTCTCCAATTTTTCGATTAATAATTTAATCGCGATTAATCGGTTGATGTTGCATGAGCAAAAACAGACTGCTGCGTGCATTTCCCCGAGGCACTGCACATGACGGTCGCCACACTTTTTCGATTCTTGCCACAGCATACATTTCATGAGCTACCTGAGCGTGAAGCTATCTGCTCGTGAATCAGTGAAGGGGAGGTTCACCTTGGTTTCTTTATGATGTGTTACCAGTTCATTTTTATCCGTTTAGTTGTGCATTATGAGGGTTGTGTTATACCAAAGACGCATGCATTTTGTACACTTTTGTAGGTAAATAGGTGTGAAACCACGAAATTAAATATATTGTGGTGCCTGAGGTTGTCAATGAAGGGAGGCAACTAATGTTCTGCGTTGCAGCTAGACTCTGAGATTTGCTCTGAGATATCACATATATTTAATCCTTATCTTCCCGGATTATCTTTGAAAAAAAGTTTCCAAGATAAATTTCTTGTGTGCTTGATTGAATCGGCACATTAAATAAATGCTTGAAATGCACTCAGACTAATCTATTTATTTGCAGAACACCCATAAATATTTAATTCGAGATAAAGTCGGCTTCACTACACCACCTGCTTCAGATGGTTTTTTTCAGCGCCAAATAAGAAAAAGTGAACGTCCCAAACACAACTTCTGTCGCCTTTGAGAGTTGTGAGGAAACCGACTGTCACGAGGAATCACATTTAGTCATGTGGAAAGGCATTATAGTAAGGCACGCACGAACCGTTACTTTCAAGTTACCGTTCGTGTGTGCCTTACTATAATGCCTTCATAATATATATATATATATAGCGAGGGTCTCGAATCTGACAGCTCTGATGTCATTACGTAGCATCGGAGGGTTTCTTGGCCACGTGCCTGCTCTGCTAGATCACGCGTTACGTGACGCCATCGGGCAAAACAAGGATGTTCCACATCTGCCTACCATGGCTCTGATTGGCGCTGGATAACACTCCCAAGGCTAGTTCTACAGATTTTTCCGCTCAATTTAATCCAAGCGCCGTTGAAAATAATCCAGGCGCCACCCGAATTAATTCGCGTGCCAACTGATTTCATCCTTGCCCCGGCCATTTTAATCCAAGTGCCACACATTTTATAGAGACGAGTCATTCTTGTAAAAGAAGCCGTAACAGGCATAATGAATGCCATCTACTCATCGACGTCAACGCTGCACTACCAGTATCGTCATGGCTGCTTCAGAAACACTTCCGTGTGGTATATCGCTAATTTCATCCTATACGAGTTGCGTTCGTGACAGGTGTGACGCACATTACGCGACTTGGGTTGCGATCATGACATGCGATTTCCTTCCCTATCGTCATGCAAATCGATCGGAATGGTTCGCAAGGGTAAAAACTTGCTCACCGCGTAACTCGGGCACTTGACATAATCACCAAGCGACTCATTATAGCTCACTTAAGTTTGTACCTTGCATGCACTCCTATACTACCGACATGCATATCAAACGAAATTGTTCTGAGAGTAACTGCTTATTCTTGAGTGACATGATTAGGTCACTATAGTGATCAACTCACTCAACGTCACCGTCGTCGCACCTAACTGGAAATATGACCAGGTGCTTCCAAATATCTTACTTCAAAACTGTAAATGAAGTAGACTTAAAACAGGGAGAAAATGACATAAAAAGCATTTATTTAGCTGAATTTAATTGAACACTGTTTTCAAGTGGTACTCTTGCTTAGTTTCATCCAGTCCGTGATGGATGTTTGGCGCTTCTGTGCAAATCGGCAAGCAGCCACAAACGACGTCATCTCACCTATATATGATAAAAAGCCTTCTATGCCTTCATGCCGCTGGAAAAAGTTCACTAGGGATTTAAAGCAGGCATCTGCCGTCTCACAAGTCATCGATCGGTGCAGGCTATGTGCTAGCGAAAGTATGAAGGAGTGCGCTGAGCGCGCGGCAAAGCAACGCAACCTAGAATACAACTTAAAAAAAAAACAGCACTTGGCAACCAAGGCACACGGACAGCGCTAACTTCTAGCGCGGCGTTGGGTTACTTCGCTATTGGGGGCGAGCTCCACCACTGGATAAGCTGGCGCCACCGTAGGCGTGACGTGCCATGAGGGATCACGTGGACACAGCGGCCGCGTCGGCTGCTTCGGAAGCGCCGAAGCGAGCTGAAAACGAATGTTTAAGCTCCACCTGCGCTGCGGTTCTGATTAAGTGTTGAGGTTTTCCCGCCTTGGGTGTCTGCTTGACAACATTTGAAAGCACTATAATAGGTAGTGGCTGCCTTTGGAGGCGCGCACCATGGTAGGCTACTGCTCGGTGCCGCAGTGCCGGAAGTACGCAACGGAGCCCGGTGTCAGCCTTATGCGCACGTAGCCGCCGGACAAGAAGCTGCGTGAAGCTTGGCTTAGAACCAGCAGACAGCCGCCGGCTACAACTCGAGTGTGCAGCAAGCGCAGACGCGAGGAAGATTTCTAATACGGCGTCGGAGCTGCGATGTTCGGTGAGTAGCACAAAGCGCGCACCGAGACGCTCGCCCTCGCGCTGCCCGTCTAATGTCATGAAGTTTTGGTCTATGAACTTGTCGATGCTAGATACTGGCAAGTTCACAGTAATGGAAAGGGAACCATAAAAAGCACATGAAAAGAGGCATGACATATGCTCACGCTTGTGTAGCACCAAACAATGAAATGTACTGGATTAAATGAACGAAGCAGCGGGTAATTGCTCGCTGAGAATACCGATAAACATACAGTACAAGGCAACTTGAGAAATAATGGTATTTAAACGTCCAGGACCTTAAAAAAAAGAAAAAAAGATTCAATCGTCGCGGCGGGACATTCCAAGTCGCCCTGGAAGGTGTCGAATTCGGTAGCTATAACGAAATTATTTTTGAACAGCTGACAGTTTCCACGCAACGATGGTTGCTTGTGTGCTGTCAAATCATCATATGCTGCTGCCTAAAGCTCACGGCACGATACGAAAACACGCTCCCAGCGAAAGAGAAATATTGTGCGCGTACATAGATGCAGGCGCGCAGTCGGTCGCCACGAACCCGTGCGATCGCTGCATTGAGGCCTCATTCTGTTATACTCCATTTTGCACAGACAGCCCACTATAAGAACATATTTCACATGGTTTGCTCACAGCGTTTGCCTACCTTTCACGCATGATGCCAGTTCGGGAGACTCCATCGCGGCGACCGCGCGCAGTGGCGTTCACTGTACGTATTCGGTAAAGAGATGGCGTGTGTAAACGATTCTCCGCTTTCAGTTTGCCCAAGATTATTATTTCGACAGTAAAACACTTCCCTCGTTTTCCGAGTACTTACAGAAATGTCCAGGAGGGCTGCCCCGTGGTGTTTTTTTGAGTGCCTAAGTGAAACCTGCGAGGAGCGCCGTCTTCTGTCGCGCGCATGGTACCGGAGGAGGGGGCATTGTACTTCGGCCGCGCGGTCTTTATCTTGAAAGCAATCTTTTTTGGGGGGGTACAGTCTATAGGTGGGCCGATGGCTCGTAGCTTTACGTGCGCTGTATTCTCACTGCTCACTTTGCGTTGAAACAATAGACAGCACGAAGGTCACTTCGCTCGCTGCTGCTGCCGTGATTCCTCCCGCCAGCGTTTTGACAGCGTGTCCGTGGTCGTCGAGTGTGGTGTTCATGCTTGCCTGCGCGCTGACACCATGCTTGTTAATTAAGTTAGTAAACGAATATTTACAAGGGGGCATTCTACTCCGGCGGCTGCTGCGTATGGCGCGGCCGCGCGAGCCCCGTCTTGAATACGATCTGCGATGCGGTCAGTGTAGGCGTCTAGGTGCAGCGAGGGCCGATAGCTTCCTGCGCGCTATAGGCGGCGTGCACGCCGATGGCCGCGCCACTGGTGGCGGCCTTGCGCGGAACGCATGGGAGAGGAGCGAGCCGCGCGCCGTAGCACGCCGTAGTTTGTTGCGTCGCTGATAGTGCTTCTCCGTCTTGTTTGTGTTTTGAGAGCAAAATAGGCAACACCCTTCGCATGTGTGGGATGGCCATAGCTTCCGAAGAATGTCGAAGAAGAATTGTTGCAGGGTGGGGGGCTCAAATACCGGCGAAAACGTGCCGGCGATAGGGTTCTAATTATTCCCCGCAAAGCCTCATCAGCAGGAGCAACGGTGGCAATGGATCGTCGCTTCGGCGCGAAATTTCTTGTTCTCATCCTTTCCTTCGTCGCTTCGTTTTTTTTTCTTTTTTATTATTATTTTTTTACTCGATTGTAGTTAGACGCGTAAGCGATAAGTCCTTCTGCAGTGCGGCATGTGGTTTAAAGGAATTTCGCTAAAGTTCGGAATGCCGTTT
This sequence comes from Dermacentor variabilis, assembly GCF_050947875.1. Classification (NCBI taxonomy): domain Eukaryota; kingdom Metazoa; phylum Arthropoda; class Arachnida; order Ixodida; family Ixodidae; genus Dermacentor; species Dermacentor variabilis. The sequence goes on along the minus strand of NC_134568.1, from coordinate 118,577,428 downwards.
GCCGCTTATATTGTTTTCCGCTTCTTTACCGCGTTGGGCTAGCTAGGCAGCACGACTGCATGAGCGCATTGTGTTGTATGTTAAAGCTACAGAAGTTTGCAAGAACTGAAATTGTTAGTTTTATGTGGCCCGGCAAATCCTCGCACCAGCTGTCGCGCGCTTCATGTTTTTACATCTATTTTATGCGTGGCTTCGCACATGTTTAACTGTTGCTAGTTGCTTCATGCATAACTCTTGATTCTTTTGAGCTGCGAGGTTTTCACCCTGCCTCGTTTGTAAAGGGTATAAATCACGCTGTGTCTTATCGGAATGACACCAAGCAAGTGCTTCTTTAACAGCTTTATTCATTTCGCCCGAGGGCATCTTAGATATCGTGGTTTTTTGGGAAATGTGTTTAGAAAATAGGTAGCTCAGGGCGAGAATTGCTAATAGTTGCTGCATATGGTATTTTGTTCCATTTTTCGCTGAATAGTTCGCGTCACGTTTGGTAAGTCATCACACCTTGATGCTGTCTGAGCAGACTTAACACGCCGAGTGATTTGTTTGTTTCACAACGTAGTCGCTTCTTGCAAGTGAATTTTTTACTCAACTAAATTATTTCTTATTATTATGCTTACGCCGCATAGGACTAAACCTGGCCTTGCCGCCAGCGCTGGATCTAATTGGACTGGCGCTGCTCTGCCTTTAAATATATCATGTGGCACCTCTCTCTAGTAACATTTAAAAAAAGTACTGCAACGTTAGACTATAACTTTGTACGTTTCCAAGCAGCTCCCTTAGGGAATTTAAAATTGCAAAAACTGCAGCGCGAACGGCATTTCTCGGCGGTACAGCGCTAACACGCGCTTTTATTAACCCGTGCGTTTGGTGGCTTCGTTGACTATAGTGTACGCGTTTCTATCAATAAATTCGCAGTTATTCTTCTTCAGGCGACTTTCACTACACTTATTCGGCGGCGTCACATGTATTCATCGGCAGAAAAATCACAACGGCATATATGCAGACATCGCACCGTGCGGATTTGTTATCTAAGCCTGCACTAACGACGGGTGCTTATTATTGAGGTACAGAAGCAGCATTACGGCAAGGGTAGAATTAAAAAAAGAACACGGTCGAGACATCGCATTAGTCAACAAAATTTGTCGGCTAGTTTACATGAGCTCCACTTCATGTAAATGGTCTTCATGGCGTTTGTCTGCGGGACGCACCTGGCGCGTGTGTGGACCATGTTGCCCCAAAAACCGGTAACATCTTGTTCATACCCGCCCCCACAGAGGTCTGCGTCTTCCCTACCGCTGTCACCGCAGAAGTAGCAGTCTGGCGCCCGAACAAGGCAGCCGCGAACTTCAGTCACCCTTGCTGCAAAGCGTTGTCGTCTGCTACTGCTCCCGCGCGTATTGTTGGAAGCGCCCGCTAGGTGGCTATCAGTGGCGCCTCTATAGGCGGTGCACGAGGCCTATAGCACCCATACGCTTGCGCGTCACCCGTGTTCACGATGTGAAACGTCACCAACGTTTATTTGTTTCCTCCTCTTGTTTTCGCCTGTGTCTTCTGGCGATGTGCACCGCAGGCCTCCAGTAAAGTGCCTCGATGCGCCCCCCCTTCCCCCCCGGGCGCAGCGCAACGAGGCGCCCTAGACTCCAGTGTTGGTAGTGGTGGTGGGTCACTCCGAATGTTCGTCTTAACCGAAGAGTATGTGTGAGGCAGCTCACCTTAAGCAGATTTTTTTTTGGCATTTAGTCTGGGAAATTAAATAAATGTTCCCATGCTGTTTGTTATATATATATATATATATATATATATATATATATATATATATATATATATATATATATATATATATGAAACACACACACCCACAGTGAACTCTCGTTAAGACAGACTCGGTTAAGCCAAATGTTCGCATATAACGAACATGGGAACGTGTATGTGTGCGTTTGTGTGCGTGCATGCGTGCATGTGCGCACTGTACTGTTTGCCACCCTATGAGCCCCTCCAGTGAAGCCCTGCCCTTATGGGAGCACGGCTCTTTGCGTGCTTGAGAAGATGTCGCCGCATCAAGCCACCATCATTCTCGGCTCACCTTCGCACCTACAGCATAAGGCACATGGCAGCGATGTCATCACACTAGACCTTTTTAAGATGATTTTACGATGACATTTTATTGTGATAGCAATCATATGGACACGCCAGGCAGGAATCCATCCATCCATGCATACATCTTAGGGCAACCCAGTGGCCCAATTTGTCTACCTGTTTGGGCCACTAGGTATGTGCTCCAGTTCGTGATGCCGTCATGGTCATTCCATTGTCGTCATTCCAGCTTCGCAAACCAACTCTCATCATGCTGTCGTAGTCACGCCTTCTACCCTGACCGAGTGGTCAAAGTTGCCTAATAGCTTAATGAACCACTATAGGTATGTGTTCGGGATCATGATGCCGTTGTGGTAGCTACAGTGCCGTGATTTCAACTTTGTCATCCGACTATCGTCACGCCGTTGTCATCACGCCATGGTCATCCCATAGTCATGTTATTATTGTCATAACTTCAGTAACGTCATCCCATTGTCACACCGTCGTTGTCATACCACTGTTGTTGTTCCACTGATGTCACTCTTTCTTCGCTATTGTATTGTAATCATACTGTCATCATTCAATCGTGATTATGTCACCCTTTTCATGTAATCGCCGTCCGTCGCTATTGTGCCTCCATTGTCAGACCGCTGTTGTAATACCGTTGTGGCCGGTTGCGCTATTATCATCACTGCAGCTTCGTCATTCGACTCTTGTCACAATCAGGCTTCATGATACAGCAATCGATCGTCACGCCATTCAATTGATACACTCGTCATCATGCCTTTGTCCTCATGCCATTGTCATGCCATCGTCATCACTGCATTGTTGTCATACAGTAATCGTCGCATTCATTGTCATACAATCATCAGGATCGCATCACGGTGATTCCATTGTCATTGTAACTTCGACATCTGGCTCTTGTCATGCCATCTTCGTCACGCTGTCAATTCACACTGGTCTGTCACTACAGTGCTCGATTCTTATTTGCATTACCATAGGCAGTCATCGTGAGACGAGTTCTGCCGTTAAGTTTTTTAAAAACATTCATCACACACACACACACACACACACACACACACACACACACACACACACACACACACACACACACACATATACATTCTGCACCTGCTTTTCCTTACAGCAAGAAAGAGCCACGATGCCGAGCAGGTAGTGAAAAAAAATTTTGCTTGATGTCTTCGAGTCCAGCTGTCTTGTTTTAATGCTGAAGCGTTATAGAATCCGCCACATATGATGTATGTGTTCCATTTCATCATCGTCATCAGCCTGGTTACGCCCACTGCAAGGCAAAGGCCTGCATTGTGGCCATGTCGTCCCTGCAAAGTTCTTAATCTCATCCACCCACCTAACTTTCTGCCGCCCCCTGCTACGCTTCCCTTCCCTTGGAATCCAGACCGTAACCCTTAATGACCATCGGTTATCTTCCCTCCTCATTACATGTCCTGCCCATGCCCCATTTCTTTTTCTTGATGTCAACTAAGATGTCATTAACTCGCGTTTGTTCCCTCACCCAATCTTCTCTTTTCTTATCCCTTAACGTTACACCTATCATTCTTCTTTCCATAGCTCATTGCGTCGTCCTCAATTTAAGTAGAACCCTTTTCGTAAGCCTCCAGGTTTCTGCCCCGTAGGTGAGTACTGGTAAGACGCAGCTATTATACACTTTCCTCTTGAGGGATAATGGCAACCTGCTGTTCATGATCTGAGAATGCCTGCCAAACGCACCCCAGCCCATTCTTATTCTTCTGATTATTTCTGTCTCATGATCCGGATCCGCCGTCACTACCTGCCCTAAGTAGATGTATTCCCTTACCACTTCCAGTGCCTCGCTTCCTATCGTAAGCTGCTGTTCTCTTCCGAGACTGTTAAACATTACTTTAGTTTTCTGCAGATTAAGTTTTAGACCCACCCTTCTGCTTTGCCTCTCCAGGTCAGTGAGCATGCATTGCAATTGGTCCCCTGAGTTACTAAACAAGGCAATATCATCAGCGAATCGCAAGTTGCTAAGGTATTCTCCATCAACTTTTATCCCCAATTCTTCCCACTCCAGGCTTCTGAATACCTCCTGCAAACATGCTGTGAATAGCATTGGAGATATCGTATCTCCCTGTCTGACGCCTTTCTTTATAGGGATTTTGTTGCTTTCTTTGTGGAGGACTACCGTGGCTGTGGAGCCGCTATAGATATTGTTCAGTATTTTTACATACGGCTCGTCTACACCCTGATTCCGTAATGCCTCCATGACTGCGGAGGTTTCGACAGAATCAAACGCTTTCTCGTAATCAATGAAAGCTATATATAAGGGTTGGTTATATTCCGCACATTTCTCCATCACCTGATTGATAGTGTGAATATGGTCTATTGTTGAGTAGCCTTTAATGTGTTCCATTTAAGTACCCATAAAAAACGGCCACTAGATCTATCTTTCTACATGTTATCTTGTTACCTACATGTCTGCAGACACTACTATTATTTATACCTTTGGTTGCACACGAAATGCACAGACGAAGGAAGGACTAGATGACAGGAGCGCAAATTCTCAATTGGTAGCCTAGTTCTTCCCTTTGTATGTGTGTTTCACGCGCAACCCAAAGTTTGAATATAAATATGCATTAATTCGCCCAGCTTTCAATTCTTTTGCTGCAGACACTACCTTTTTCTGGCATACATGCTTAGTGCTGTAATTACTGAAGCACAACAATTAGGGTGTCAGTATTGCTAAATATAGAATTTTACATAGTATCAGCACATAATAAGTGCTTGCAGCACAGATGCACAACATTAAAAATGCTGTAGATTAACAGGAAAGTGAGAGGCAACTATGCTTCACAATCAGCATTTCATTTAACTTGCATGCAGTACACTGGCCTAGTACAGTCATTTCTCGGAGTTATTCTGTCTGCACTGTAGACTATATTGCAGTCTTGTCAGTATATACATTCAGAGTCAAGACTTAATGCTACAAAACGTTTCAGTTTCAGAAGACAGGCCTGGTATCAATACCTGACTTTCTATCAGATGATGATGTCCAGCAGTTGAAGCAAGAGTGCGAAAAAATAATAGATGGCATGGAAGACAACAATGAGCAGCTAACTGTTTTCAGCACAAGAAAGCATGAGGTAATGTAAGGAAAGTTAGTAGCTAGTCGAAAGAGTTGTGAGAAAGCAATAACAAGCTAATCAGTTGTGCGAAAATGTACTTTATTTGAAGGAAAGAAACACATACTTCTTGGAGTCCGGTGACAAGATTCGGGCCTTTTACGAAGAGGACGCATTTGATGAGCAAGGTAATATGGAATTGTGCTAGCTATAACCCTGCCTTGCTGTATCTGTGGCGAATGAAAATTGGCTTTCTGTATTACAGGAAACCTGGTTGTAAGTAAATCAAGGAGCATAAACAAGATTGGACATGGTAAGCTGTAGATGCAACAAGTATTTCATATAGTAGGCATGACTTGTTAGGGTTACCCACCTGCAAAGTTAGAGCTGTAAGCAAAACAGCACTGCAAGGTACAGCCTATAAAATTCTGTGGGTATAAAAGCGAATCATGCATTCGATTGGGCTAGGTTATAAAAACATTATGTACAGATGAAACCAATAATATTTGTGCTATTTCTTTAATGATTTTAAGTAATAGAACAACATTTAATGTTCACAATATATGAAAATGTTACAGAAGTGTCAAATAGCAAGTTTTATTTCTTGGTTCAGCTGCAACAGCAGCATGCAACGTACCCTTTTGGTCACTTTTTGTCACAGCAGTGATGTAACAAATAAAAGCAGCCACAGTGACTATCAGTGTACACTATAGTGGTAGGGTTGCCACTTTTATCAAGATTTAAAAAAAAAAGTGGGGTTGGAGCATGGGGCATGCACCGATATGGGGCATGTTTTTTGTGAAGATTACTGTATGTAAAAATACAAACAAAATAAAATTCCGATATGCCGAATGCAAACTTTGTACAACTGAAATTTATTGAAAGGCTTTATATAACATTTGGACCCAGCATCATGCAAGGGTAGGAGAACGAACAGCCTGCATCCATGATAAGCACCGACAGCAGGCGGTCACCAAGAAATATATCTGAGGAACGCAAAGGATGTATGTACATGGACTCATTGGAGAAAGCTCAAACGAGAGAGAAAATAAAATAGGGCAAAAGGATGGACCGTTCAATCTTGCAGCTGTGGATAACATGATGGAGGAAAGTTTGACCCCTTCCATGCCAAGCTATTAACTTGAATTCTGACCAAAAATGGAAGGTTAAAACTGTGTGAAAAAATGAGGACAAGCAGAAGGAACACACAACACACTACGAGTGCAGTGGTGCTCGTGGCGTCTTGTGTGTTCCTTCCGATTGTTCTCGTTTTTCCGTGCAGTTTTAACCTTCCTTCAATTACGAACCAACTAGCTCTCAAGAACGTCCTGCTAAAGACCAAAAATGGCCAGATTACTTTTAAAGACCCCCACTTGCCAGCTTGTTTTGCTTCCTCAGAAAGAAAAAAATTGCTCATGCTTGCACTGCCCAGTGGATTGTGTGCTGACATCTACCAAAAGCATGACAAAGCATTGAGATGAAACTACGCTTGTCCATGGTATTGCTAAAAAAGTGAAAGTACTGTTGATAAGCTGAGCTTGTCCTTGACCATTTTTAACAGGAATGCATGGACGAACCCCACTCATCCAAGCCACAGAACAGGTTAAGGAATTGGGAGTGAATCCCCTTGCAACAGATCAGTTGTCTACTACAAACGAAATACCAACAGAGTGCTTGTGGTGCAGCTTATAATGTGCTGATTTAGAGAGAACCAGAAAACCAGCAAATAGCAGGCCAATGTGGGGGTAAAAAAAGAAAGACTGGATGTGCTGGCAGAAAATCAATCAGTTGGAAATTTTAACAGGGGATAAGTGGCACTCCTTCTTTGAAGCATCAAAATATCTATCAGCTGACAGTTCTTGTTAAGAAAAGTGTACCATAAGGTCTTGTCTCAGAGCTCTGAACTTTTCAAATTAAAAAATCTTATGCAGGTCAAAGTCACCACATTCCACATAATATGGAGCGTTAAGAATAGGAAATGTGTGCATATAGTGTGGGCTCAATCGATACAGGACAAGGGCAACAGGAAACCTCGGGATAGACCTTTGTACTGTGGTGTTCTTAAAGGGGTACGGACACAATATTTTCTATTTCTCTGTTGTGTTAAATGAAAGTCTTAGACTAATTTGACAAGTCTATGCACATGATTAACGCTTTAATATAATAGCTTTTCTATGGTCAGTTTCGGTTTCATTTTCATGAGAATACTGTGTCATGACGTCATAACACAGTATGTGGGAACAGGACATTGTGACATTCTGATGCTCGGTTCAGCTCACTCGGTCATCTGCAATGCTGCTACATCGGCCCTCACAACAAACCGCATATGAGGCAACCGAGCGAGCTGGAGCAAGTTTCAGGAGCAAGTCTCAAAACGTTGCAATGTCCTGTTCCTACGCGATCACATACTGTGTCCTGACGTTGCAGCAGAGTATCATCCTGGGAAACGAAAACGAAAGTGGCTGTAGAAAAGCCATTATAATAAATTATTTAGGACACTCTGAGGCTTTTCACTATTTTTTCTAGGATTTAGAGGTCTAGGACCTTCAATTAAGTAAAAAAAAATGAAATATTGTATCAGTAGCTCTTTAAACAGCCTGAAGATGATTGTGACAACAGTACAGTGCCTAAAAGTTGACGGTCGATTAAAAGCTGTAATCAATTCTGCCCACTGTGTTTTAAGGTTTTAGACTTGATATCTGGCTGTTGTATATAGACAGACAAAATGCAAAAATTCTCATGCACTGGAATTTTAACACGTACCAATGAACTACAGGTGGTCAACCTTCTGCCCATCACCTGTCCTTGTAAGACCCCTCACTGCCCATTGTGCGCAACATTTTTTCTCCACAAGTACATCAAATCTTCAGGAAACAAGTACAATAATTCTATTTCTAAGTGCAAAATTAAACAACAGATTAACAGCAGTTTACACAAAGATTAGCACCTATTTTTGAAATGTGACCATATGTGCTAATTTCATCTGCACGATGCATCATGTCTTTTCGGTTAAGAAAACACATTTGCAGCAGACCACAATGTGACTTCATCTTTTAGATTCTCAGCTGTAATAGCACCTACATGTATGTGGCCAGATTTCAGATAGTGCCATCCATATACAGGATGTCGTATGTAACTTGTGCCAAAGTTTAAAAATATGCGAGTGCCATGTAGCTGAACAGAACCAAGCTAACATTGTTTGCCTTCACTTGGAGCAAGTCAGACTATGTTTTGTATTTTGCCTAATAACATAAATAGTTACCATTAATTAACTTTTCAAATATTATAATCAGAGCAAAATTGTCGATCAGGAAATTATAGGTGATCGTGAAAAAATCCTGATCCATCTTTCTGTTGCTCAATACATGCTACATGAAAGTTTTTTTAAGCATTAAAGAAAGCTTGCAAAACACGAAAAAGTTTCGCACGACTAGTGTCCGTGCTTTTGTGCGCTTCTTTCAGGCTGTGAAAAAACTTTTATGCAGTACATATTGAGTAATAGAAAGATGGATTGAGAATTTTTCATGATAGCCTACAATTTTCAGATTGACAATTTTCCTCTGATTATGATATTTCAGAAGTTAATTAACAACTAATTATGTAATTGGGCATAATTAAAAAGAATAGTCTGACTTGCTCCAAGCAACGGCTAACATTACCTTGGTTCTGTCCAGCTACGTGGCACTCGCATATGTTAAAATTTTTGACATGTTACATCGGACACCCTGTATGTGCATGTGCATGGCTGGTATAAAACCAAACTTGAATTTTGCAGCTTTGCACTGGCTGAATCCTGTTTTTAGATGCATCTCCTTCAGCTCCAAAGTGAAGGTATACACATCGGAAACATATCTTGCATTGAAAAAAAAAAAAAAAACAGATGCAGACATTTCAAATGTGATGGCTTCATTTCAGGCACTGGTTAAAGAAATTGGATTCAAGGATCCATGCATTGTTCAGAGCATGTACATTTTCAAGGTATGATATCTGTTATATTAATACAGTTACAATTAATGGTGGCATTGCCTAAACATTGGTTTGCCTTCCTTTTTCCAGAACCCAGAAATTGGAGGCGAAGGTGAGATAAGATAGGTCCAAGGATAAGATAGGCTAACCACCAGACCAGGAAACTTAATGCTGTCACTCCTGTTATTTAGTGACAGCACACCAGGATGCAACATTCTTGTACACTGAGCCAAACAAGCTGATTGGCCTCTGGTTCCCACTGGAAGATGCCACACTGGAGAATGGTTGCCTCTGGTATATTCCTGGATCCCACAATACTAGTAAGCAAAATAAGTCTTTTTTAACTATACAATTTGCTTTGTGTCTGTGCACATGCTCACATGACTGCATGAATGAACCCTCGTGAACTCTGTGCCAAGTAAGGTAATGTAATTATTAATTGTACGTGCCCATTTGCACAACATTTTCAGCATAGCGATGACATGCAAAAGATGGCAAAATCTAAAACAAGAAAAAATAATCAAATTCTGTCGACGCTGTCTCACACAAAAAGACTGTACAACTACATTATTGTGTGAAATAAATACAAAAATGCGGGTACAACAGCTGAATCACTTTAGCTGCCGAGACTCCTAGTAAATGCAAGAATGGCCAAAAGATGAGTCACATCCATTACTGTAAGACATACCAAGAGCAAAGAAATATTACTTTGTGCTCTTAAATTGTGCTTAAATCAAGCTGGCACTTACTTCCACATAAGTTAATAAATGTATAAATGTTTATGCATGTGAGTTTGTTAAATTACATTCACATAACCTGTGAAAGGTTCTGGCAGCATTTCTTGGTCTTGTGCATATCCATCAAACATTTTGAAATTCTACATGACTTGTATGTGATGCATGCACGAATTGATTCCTTGGTAGCAACTTCTTTAAAATATGCATGGTCCTTCCATAGCCATTTCCAACAGTTCTGAACACGTGCTACACTTCATATGAAACATGATAGAGAAGTACTGAAGTAAAATGATTTGGGCGAGTTGGTTCATAGCTATTAAAAGGCGCAGCATGACTGAGCCAGAGACAAAGAAACACAAAACACACATCACAAGTGCTGTGATGCTGGGCGAGTTCATATTCGTCAGCACTTTGGTGGTTCATGTGGACTCCGTGACGTCTGGTACTCACGATTTTGTACCGCTCAAAGGTTATCTAACCACTCCAACTGGTGGGAATCTTGAAATACGGAATTGTTCAATGAAAATAGTTTTATATTAAATTACAGGGGATATGATTGTTACCAGTTTGTTTCATTTATCAGGCAACTTCCTCATTCTCAATATACAGACTGGTGTGCCACAGGCATCCAAACTTGGTCCTGTATTTAACCTTTACATTAATGACCTTCCTAACATTTCTTTCTCACCTAATATCATCATGTACGTGGATGATACTAATCTTTTCTTTGCAAATTCTTCCCTGCAATGCTTAGAAAAAGAAATAAATGATTACTTAAATTTATTATCTGAATGGCTGTACACTTGCACTACAATTGAATGTCAACAAAACAAAGTATATAATATTTAAACCGATAAATAAGCCATTCCCTGTTAATATAACTGTTCTACTTCAAGCAAAGAGGCTAGAACAGGTAACAATGCAAACGTTTTGGGGGGTATGGTTTCAGGAGAAATCTCCTGGGACAATCATGTCAACAAGCTGAGCAATGATCTTAGTAAAGTAGTAGGCGGTATGTATAAAATTGGTGATCTAATACCATTATGGCTAAAGAAAGCAATATACTATGCCCTTTTTTTACTCGAAGCTAACTTAACTTAACCTTGAATTGGGGAACAATGACAGCAAGAAACTATGAGAAGTTATTAAGCCTGCAAAAACAAGTAGTCCAAATTTTTGAAAACTACCACGGTAGGCCACGTGACTTACCTATGCACAATCTTTTTGGCAAACATTTACTGACCCGAGCAAATTAAGTTTTTTATTTTTATTATTATTATATCTTATTATTTTATTTTATTATTTTTTATTATAGTGAGGCGAGTCTAGCAGTGTTATTGGAGGAATTAGAGGGTAGTAAATAGGATATAATAGGGCTCAGTGAGGTTAGGAGGACAAAAGAAGCATATACAGTGCTAAAAAGCGGGCATGTACTGTGTTACCGGGGCTTAGCGGAGAGACGAGAACTAGGAGTCGGATTCCTGATTAATAAGGAAATAGCTGGTAACATACAGGAATTCTATAGCATTAACGAGAGGGTGGCAGGTCTTGTTGTGAAACTTAATAAGAGGTACAAATTGAAGGTGGTACAAGTCTATGCCCCTACATGCAGTCATGATGACCAGGAAGTCGAAAGGTTTTATGAAGACGTGGAATCGGCGATGGGTAAAGTCAAAACAAAATACACTATACTGATGGGCGACTTCAATGCCAGGGTAGGCAAGAAGCAGGCTGGAGACAAGTCAGTGGGGGAATATGGCATAGGCTCTAGGAATAGCAGAGGAGAATTATTAGTAGAGTTTGCAGAACAGAATAATATGCGGATAATGAACACCTTTTTCCGCAAGCGGGTTAGTCGAAAGTGGACGTGGAGGAGCCCGAATGGTGAGACTAGAAATGAAATCGACTTCATACTCTGCGCGAACCCTGGCATCATACAAGATGTAGACGTGCTCGGCAAGGTACGCTGCAGTGACCATAGGATGGTAAGAACTCGAATTAGCCTAGACTTGAGGAGGGAACGGAAGAAACTGGTACACAAGAAGCCAATCAATGAGTTAGCGGTAAGAGGGAAACTAGAGGAATTCCGGATCAAGCTACAGAACAGGTATTCGGCTTTAACTCAGGAAGAGGACCTTAGTTTTGAAGCAATGAACGACTATCTCATGGGCATCATTAAGGAGTGCGCAATAGAAGTCGGTGGTAACGCCGTTAGACAGGAAACCAGTAAGCTATCGCAGGAGACGAAAGATCTGATCAAGAAACGCCCATGTATGAAAGCCTCTAACCCTACACCTAGAATAGAACTGGCAGAACTTTCTAAGTTAATCAACAAGCGTAAGATAGCGGACATCAGGAGCTATAATATGGATAGAATTGAACAGGCTCTCAGGAATGGAGGAAGCCTAAAAGCAGTGAAGAAGAAACTAGGAATAGGCAAGAATCAGATGTTTGCGTTAAGAGACAAAGCCGGCAATATCGTTACTAATATGGATCAGATAGTTCAAGTGGCTGAGGAGTTCTATAGAGATTTATACAGTACCAGTGGCACCCACGACGATAGTAGAAGAGAGAATAGCCTAGAGGAATTCGAAATCCCACAGGTAACACCAGAAGAAGTAAAGAAAGCCTTAGGAGCTATGCAAAGGGGGAAGGCAGCTGGGGAGGATCAGGTAACAGCAGATTTGTTGAAGGATGGTGGTCAGATTGTTCTAGAAAAACTGGCCACCCTGTATACGCAATGCCTGTATACACCAGCCCCTTTCCACATAAGTATGAGGCTCGGAGCAGGAGCTATGGCGCTTGAAAGTAACCGCTGGCTTGACGAACCAACCGACTGAGCTACCTTTCCGGGCAACATTGAAGGATCACGAGTTCAAATCACAAGTTATGTTCCTTTTTTTTCCCCTTTTTTTTCTTTCTTTTTAATGTCTTTTCCTTCATTTTATCACTGTACGGAAACCCTCCTAAAAAAAAAAAAATTATATATCCTCAATTATGTGTGGCCACACATGTGCAGGTCATAAATACTAGGTTCTCCAGGCGAGTGCCATCCATGCGGTATAACCGAGCTCAGATTGGCCCACCTTGACTGATCAAATTGGGCACCACTGTAGGTTAAATGAGGCGTACAACTCCTGCGGGACCCGCCGTGGTTGCTCAGTGGTCATGGTGTTAGACTGCTGAGCACGAGGTCGCGGGATCGGACCCCGGCCACGGCGGCCGCATTTCGATGGGGGCGAAATGCGAAAACACCCGTGTACTTAGAATTTGGTGCACGTTAAAGAACCCCAGGTGGTCGAAATTTTCGGAGTCCTCCACTAAGGCGTGCATAATCAGAAAGTGGTTTTGTCACGGAAAACCCCATAATCCAATTTTTAATTTAACTCCTGCGGGGACGGTAGAGTATCCGTCTCCAGTGCAAAAGGACCGTGATTCAAATCCCGGTGCAGCGCAATTCTCCACCGGAAAATACAAAAAAAAAACGTGTGTTGAGAAAATTGCACAAACAGGCCTGGAGTGCGGCCTGATCCCGATGACCAGAACCGGTAACGCACTCTCTCACCAGAGCAGGTCCGTTGCCTACAAAGTATTTACTAAGGTAATCGCAAATAGAATCAGGAACACCTTAGACTTCTGTCAACCAAAGGACCAGGCAGGATTCCGTAAAGGCTACTCAACAATAGACCATATTCACACTATCAATCAAGTGATAGAGAAATGTGCAGAATATAACCAACCCTTATATATAGCTTTCATTGATTACGAGAAAGCGTTTGATTCAGTCGAAACCTCAGCAGTCATGGAGGCATTATGGAATCAGGGTGTAGATGAGCCATATGTAAAGATACTGGAAGATATCTATAGCGGCTCCACAGCCACCGTAGTCCTCCACAAAGAAAGCAACAAAATCCCTATAAAGAAAGGCGTCAGACAGGGAGATACGATATCTCCAATGCTATTCACAGCATGTTTACAGGAGGTATTCAGAGGCCTGGAGTGGGAAGAATTGGGGATAAAAGTTGATGGAGAATACCTTAGCAACTTGCGATTCGCTGATGATATTGCCTTGCTTAGTAACTCAGGAGACCAATTGCAATGCATGCTCACTGACCTGGAGAGGCAAAGCAGAAGGGTGGGTCTGAAAATTAATCTGCAGAAAACTAAAGTATTGTTTAACAGTCTCAGAAGAGAACAGCAGTTTACGATAGGTAGCGAAGCACTGGAAGTGGTAAGGGAATACATCTACTTAGGGCAGGTAGTGACCACGGATCCGGATCATGAGACTGAAATAACCAGAAGAATAAGAATGGGCTGGGGTGCGTTTGGCAGGCATTCTCAAATCATGAACAGCAGGTTGCCACTATCCCTCAAAAGGAAAGTGTATAACAGCTGTGTGTTACCAGTACTCACATATGGGGCAGAAACCTGGAGGCTTACGAAAAGGGTTCTGCTGAAATTGAGGACGACGCAACGAGCTATGGAAAGAAGAATGATGGGTGTAACGTTAAGGGATAAGAAAAGAGCAGATTGGGTGAGGCAACAAACGCGGGTAAACGACATCTTAGTTGAAATCAAGAGAAAGAAATGGGCATGGGCCGGACATGTAATGAGGAGGGAAGATAACCGATGGTCACTAAGGGTTACGGACTGGATTCCAAGGGAAGGGATGCGTAGCAGGGGGCGGCAGAAAGTTAGGTGGGCGGATGACATTAAGACGTTTGCAGGGACAACATGGCCACAATTAGTACATGACCGGGGTAGTTGGAGAAGTATGGGAGAGGTCTTTGCCCTGCAGTGGGCGTAACTAGGCTGATGATGATGATGATGACTCTTACATATAAAAAAAAACAGACTATTTTGTCAGCCTACCCTTTTCTCCTCCTCGATACCCATGACAAAATCAAATCAGAACAATACCATTTACGTGGACCAACTACGGACATAAGGATTTAAAATGTCATATACCTAGGCTACTAAACATCGCTGAAAAAAGAAATGGATTTTTATGCACCTCACTTTAAACAATGTACAAAAATCTTTCTCTTATTTATTTATTCATTTATAGATACTGCAATCCCACATTTTGGTATTGCATTATCAAATTATCAAGCTTACATTATCAAATTCTTATACATAAAATACCATTGCACTAACATTCTTTATGCACTATATATGTATGTTTTAATCTGTGCTGCACTATGAATGTACAAACAAAAAATTTGAAGCATTGAATGCCTTTTCCCATAGCAATTGCATAATGTACAAACTATATTGTTTATTTGTATTTTCAGCATCATACTCACTCTTTGTTGTGCTATATTTGCTTTTTTCCTGCATTTATTTATCATGTATACGAAAGGCGCTTAAGAGCAGGAGCCTTTGTCAGGCCAAATGGCCTTTAGTGCATTTCCTTTTTCTGTAACAAAGCCTTTGTCAGGCCACATGGCCTTTAGCACATTTCCTTTTTCTGTAACAAAGCCTTTGTCAGGCCACATGGCCTTTAACGCGTTTCCTTTTTCTGTAACAAAGAAAGAAAAAATAAACTTCAAACTTTATATGCTGGCTGCTACTATGTTCCCCTAGATACTGTGTACTGGAGAATTTGGTGTCTGTGCTTCGTTAAGTGCCTACCATCCCTTTACCCCCTCCCCCCTTTCTTGGTGTTATTTCTGCGTGATATTTACACTTCCCAGGTTGGCAGGCATGCATATTCCTGCTCCGTCCCTCTGGCATGATGTCTGCATGCTTTGAGATGACTACAGTTCCCTTATGTTTCCTTGGCTAAGAATGAAACACGTCACATCATCCTCATAGATAGCAGCAAGTAGGCCGCTCCCAGAGGCAGTGCTTTCCAACGCTTGAATAGCTTGATCCCAAAAGCAATAGTCCAAACACAACATGTGGCTTTTGCACTCCTACTGAAGTTCATATAATGAGCAAGGAAAAAAATAACATGCATTGGAGTGAGTGAATCTGTGACAGAAGAGGCCATTTGTACTAGTAGCACCTCAGCAGACACATCAGAAGCACTGATTCTCATCCTTTAGTTACACTGTGTGTATGTAGCAAGCATCAGACTTCATCTTACCTGCGTCAGATGCCAGTGAAACATGCTAGCGAAATTAAAGGCGTTTTGAATATGTGAATTCAAGCACATTTGTACAGCTGATGTCACTATATTTCCTTCCATGTCACTACGTTTGGCACCACATGTAAAGAGAAATTGTTACTCTTTACGCAACTTTCAGGGAAAATATCCTGTGCTAGCTTTTTTTCACTTGTTTATATTTCTGGATACATGTTACGCTGCTGCTGTTAGTTGAGCAGACTGCATTGGTAGATGCAGTAGCACTTCAGTTCTAGCCATTTAAGTGCTGCATGTGCCACTTCACTAGAGAAGAGCAAAACTGATCTGTGGTGCTGTAGTTGTTGCCCAACATTATAGCCAGTTCTGAAACTTTGATCTTCCTTGCAAATTTTATGCCACCAAATTTTTTAACAGTAATATGTCCTTTCTAATTTACTCTTAGAAATTTGGTCAAACAAAATTGATAAAGCAAACAGCAGCATTATTGTACAGTACAGGCAAAAATTGAGGGAAAAAATAATTAGTAATAAATCAAAACTGATTTTTACGCTTCATATATTTTCTTGGACAAAAATAACCACTGTTGCTTGCCAAACAGACATATGTTTAAGGGGTCATAAATAGCAAAATTAAAGAAGTTTAGATTCTGAAGTTCTTCAAGACTAATTTCCTTTATCAGGTTAAAAAAAATTAAATTATGGGGTTTTACGTACCAAAACCACTTCCTTTATTAGGTAGAACATAGTTGATTGCCAATAGAGAAAATTAAGGCCAAAGTGTTTTTATTTTATCTTGTGCACATAAAGCAACTCCAGTATGTCACTGCCATGCCACAAACAAGGAGAACCAATGGACCTGATTTTTGTTAGTCACAAACATATGAAGCCAAATGACAACCATTAATTTCAATGCATTTCTGCATGTTTGGGTCATTTCTGTGCCGAGTGTGTTCTGAAAACTTGTTAGCTAGAGCTTTGAGTTCCCTAGCAATAGAATATGAGTAATCTTTATCAAGAAATATTATTTAGTCTCAAGCAGGCATTGTACCCAAATCCGTGACGTCACAGGGAGCTAAAGTGGGAACTTCAAGGTGGCACAGCCATCCTTTTATCATTCTTGCACCTTATCCAGAAATACTGAATTCAGTGCCCCAGAAGTGCCATTTAGGAATCCAGCTTAATATTCAAAACTGGGATCACTGCCGAAATATTAATTAGGTGTTCCTATTAAATTTTAGCTTACTGTCCGTTGCCTACAAAGTATTAACTAAGGTAATCGCAAATAGAATCAGGAACACCTTAGACTTCTGTCAACCAAAGGACCAGGCAGGATTCCGTAAGGGCTACTCAACAATAGACCATATTCATATTATCAATCAAGTGATAGAGAAATGTGCGAATATAACCAACCTTTACATATAGCTTTCATTGATTACGAGAAAGTGTTTTATTCAGTCGAAACCTCAGCAGTCATGGAGGGATTATGGAATAAGGGTGTAGACGAGCCGTATGTAAAAATACTGAACAATATCTATAGCGGCTCCACAGCCACGGTAGTCCTCCATAAAGAAAGCAACAAAATCCCAATAAAGAAAGGTGTCAGGCAGGGAGATACGATCTCTCCTATGCTATTCACAGCTTGTTTACAGGAGGTATTCAGAGACCTGGATTGGGAAGAATTAGGGATAAGAGTTAATGGAGAATACCTTAGTACCTTGCGATTCGCTGATGATATTGCCTTGCTTAGTAACTCAAGGGACCAATTGCAATGCATGCTCTCTGACCTGGAGAGGCAAAGCAGAAGGGTGGGTATAAAAATTAATCTGCAGAAAACTAAAGTAATGTTTAACAGTCTCGGAAGAGAACAGCAGTTTACAATAGGTAGCGAGGCACTGGAAGTGGTAAGGAAATACATCTACTTAGGCCAGGTAGTGACTGCGGATCCCGATCATGAGACTGAAATAATCAGAAGAATAAGAATGGGCTGAGGTGCTTTTGGCAGGCATTCTCAGATCATGAACAGCAGGTCGCCATTATCCCTCAAGAGAAAAGTGTATAACAGCTGTGTCTTACCAGTACTCACGTACGGGGCAGAAACCTGGAGGCTTACAAAAAGGGTTCTACTTAAATTGAGGACGACGCAATGAGCTATGGAAAGAAGAATGATGGGTGGTTTAACGTTAAGGGATAAGAAAAGAGCAGATTGGGTGAAGGAACAAACGCGAGTTAATGACATCTTAGATGAAATCAAGAAAAAGAAATGGGCATGGGCAGGACACGTAATGAGGAGGGAAGATAACTGATGGTCATTAAGGGTTACGGACTGGATTCCAAGGGAAGGGAAGCGTAGCAGGGGGCGGCAGAAAGTTAGGTGGGCGCATGAGATTAAGAAGTTTACAGGGACAATATGGCTACAATTGGTACATGACCGGGGTAGTTGGAGAAGTATGGGAGAGGCCTTTGCGCTGCTGTGGGCGTAACCATGATGATGATGATGATTAAGCTTCACTCATAGTGTAAAATAATTTGGGTATGTGAATGCACATGCTTACTTTTCATGTATGAAATGTTGGTCTTTCTGAATAATTACATAGATTTGTGAACAGCACACTTCTGTGTCCTCTCCTACAGTGAGCCTGTCAAGGAGGTTTGTTCGGAACCATGACCCAGATGGACCACTGCTAAAAATGGTTGAGATATCTTCCCATGACTACAGCAATGAAACATTTGTGCCTGTCCCAGTGTTCAAAGGTATGTAGCTGCAGTCTCTCACTTGGAATGCCTTTATAAGACATCCCTGCTTCTGTTAAGCTCTATAGGTCAGGTTCAGCTACTAGATGTTATGTATAACTTGAAAGGTCATACACTGTACACATAAAATACTTATTCCTAGTCTTGAACAAAAGCAAGTGCTATGAAGATATAAAAATATGCTTAAGGTAATGATAAGGTAAAATTACGCTGTACAGCTGAAACCATTCTGTAAAGGAGGTAGAGTCATTGTATACTGGTGTAACCAATGAATCGATGTTTGAAATTGCTAGTGCAGCTTGAAATGTACATGTACACACATAAGACCATAGCTCCAATGTGTGATAGTACTGCCTGACAGATCAACTATTTCCTGAACCTTTTATGCAGCTTTTTGTATCAAATTGCTCTTTTTTTCGGAAGAGCGGGGGGACGGACGCTCTTATAACAGTTCCATGTACTTTATGCCACAGGCTCATGCGTAGTCATCCATGGCAACGTCGTACACAAGAGTGAAAGAAACTGTTCTCTTTTCCCTCGACCAGCCTATACGTTCCATATTATTGACAGAGATGGAGCCACGTACAGCCCAGAGAACTGGTATGTGTTACTTCCTTCGAAAGGCTCAGTACATCAATAACTGATAAGCTGCCATATAAAAATGCACAATGTTTTTTTTTTTTTTTTGAATGGCATTTTGTATTCTCAACTGCTGTATCACAGTCGTTTCATCTTGAATTCACTGGTTTTTAAGTAAGGGAAATATTAAGGCAAGCTGAAAAGATGAATTAGTTCTTCAAGGTATCCAAGACATCGCTTTTACTGACAACACGGCTTTTGTGAGAAAATGACAAACAAACGACAGAATTCGTGCCACCACTGTGAAAGTATGATACAAACTCCCATGATGTAACATGTACCATTTATAGTTAGTAAATTGCAGTCAAACGCTGATAATAAAGGAATTCAATTATTTTACACTTCAAAAGAATATGCAGTTCGGTTAACTTTTTCCTACTGTAAAAAAAAGATTATACCACTTTGTCTGCACTATTTAATGGAGTGTGCTGCCATTCTCTTGACTCAACAAGGCAGGTAGTTACTACCAGCAGATAAAAACTAGCGAAGATTGCTGATGCAGCTTAAGACATGCATAGTGTTTCACACTAAGGTTACTAGAGCGGTGCTGCAATCGCTCAGCCTACAAGGCAATCATAGGTAGCAACATAGATTTATCTTTGATTTGGCATGTATTGACAGAGCATGTTGCAGCTTCTGTTATCGTTTCTTGTGGTTCAATTCTGCAGCATGCTAGCCTCACTATATCTATTTAGAGTTGTTAAAATGTTTTGCATTGACAGTTATTTTGTTTAATTGTGCAATTTCCAGCACAAATAAATTTCGATATTTTTAGTGTGTACGTGTGTCGCTAAATCTACATCGTTTTCTAAGTAACACTCACCATGTATAATCAGTTCTTGTTTTAAATGATTATTCTTGTTTGTATTGTTCTGAAGATCACGTAAAAATTAGAGGCTAAATAAGACTACTGTTGTCACACAGACTTTGTGATGAAAAATGAGCTCCAGAAATATTCATACACGAATCCACATAGCCATCTGAAGACACTAGGATAAAACTAAGGCAAATACATGTACTGCCTACAATTCCTATGCTGGACAAACAGTTGTACTGGCAGAACGTGCAGACACTAGCACCAGATTCCCCTCTAGTATTCCTAGAATAAAACTACGAAATTACCTACATAAATGACACGTTTGTCGCAGATTTGAATTACACAAGAATTGTGTGGCCCTGTCAGTTGCTTCCTATATATCACCTGGCATAAAAGAAAACATAATAAGGTTTCTAGAAGGGTAATCAACAATCTAGAGGGTGTGTTTAGATAAGGACCTTTACAGAGGTGTCCAGATTATTTCTTGTTTTTAATGAAATTTTTATCTAACAGCAAAGGGACTTCGTACATTGGAACCGAGCTTGTTTTTTCCAATGCGTGTCTTTGTTTCAGTATGACTGTGGGGAACTGTCATGTAGCTCAATATGTTTTGTGTGCACATTCTGAGTTTTACCCCACTTAAGATAGTAAAGTTTAATGATAATAAGGGCAGAGAGGTTGGCCTGAGGTTGCAGTATCATAGCAGCACCTTAATACGTGAGCTACCGACAGCATAAATTGAAATGCAAACAGGAAATAACCAATCAGAATGCCTTTTATATGCCTTTTATATGTAATAACATGAAAGTGAAACATGCAATCGCTTTGTAGCCAATTTTTAAGCATGAAGTAGTACTAAAGGTAGTTTTGGAGTCTGAATTGAGTGACTGTTAAAATAGCAGCTGAACCTGGACATGAAACATTGCATTGAAGTAGTTTTCCAACTGCTTGAATTTTAATATATACTAATAGTACATTATAATAAATGTCTTTCCTAAAACATTAAGCTTCTTTGTCAGGATGAAAGTTTCAGCAGGTTTCATAGCTTCATTCTAACATTGAATATGAATTAATGCAACATTATATGACATTAGTCTCCATCTTGTTTAGCAGTGTCATAACATAAAGAACACAATCACCATTGATCAGAGAGGTAATAATCCTGTAAGTACAGAGCAGCCCCCAATGTCCAGTTGAAAAGTTCTATAACTTCTGCCATCAGCACAGCTATGCTGGCTAGTAGCGTTTTGTTCTTGGGAATGAAAATATATGTGTTGGAGAGACCAGCAAGTTTCTCCAGCTTATACCATGCAGCTTTAATAGTTTCAGGAATATAATCATACAAATGTAATTTGTTTCAGGTTACAGCCAAGTGAAGAGCTGCCTTTTCCATCACTTTATGAAAGCTCCTAAGCATGAAGAGTGGAACAAGGATGTGCCAGTTGTTTATTCCACACCTGCACAGCACACTCTTGAGTAATCAAACGTGCAGTAGTAAACAGGCACCTCACGAAATACTTTGCCTTGCCTATCACATATTGCATTTTCTGATTTTATAGTTCATTATACATGGACTTCTTAATGGCTATTCCACGTGACTGCCTGGGTGAAAGCTTACTACCTAACATCCTTACTATCAGCCAGAATAGGTCATTTTTCCTATGCACATCAGCACATAACCTTCTGTTGAAAAAATTTTCTTGCACCAATGCTAGCAAAACAGGGTGCATATGTTGCACTTACAATGTGCAGATAGGCTAACCTATGTGTCCGGCAATATTGACTAATTACAAGCCAGCTACACCTTGAACATAAAACATAAAACTAAAAAATGATACCTCTATTCATAATATCAATAGTGGCCATTACTAGCATTTACTAAGTGGACGTTTCACTTTGCTTTTATGCCGCAGTTGTTTTTTTTTAAAGCTGCACAAGGTAACTTTGCCGTAGATAATTCTATATTATGAGGATTCAAGAAGTATTATGCATGCTTCTGCTTTTTTAATAAACACAGCATTTATCTTTTGGCTATTGCAAATCGTGTTTTTTTCATAAGTTTCACTCTCATAGATTCATGCAAGAAAAACATTAGACATCACTGCCAATCAAAACACACACACACACACACAAAAAAAAAAGAGAAAAAAAGAAAAGCATGTACAAATTACAAAAGAAGATGGTACATACTGAGCGAGTCAAACTGATAGCATGATCGTAGTCATCTAATTATTCAGACTTCTTAAGTGTAACTTATTAACAAATTAGGTAAGCTTAATTATGCAAAATTTAAAATCGTTTTAGAGCATAAGTTGCATTGGAAAAGTTGTCGAGCATTTCCCCAATGAACGTGTTTCTAAGACATCATCTTTTACATGGTTCTTTTTCCTGGGTTCTCAAGAAAGGCCGCAAAAAAATAAAAATAATAATAACTTGAAAGAGCGTAATAACCGTCTTGAAAGAGCGTAACAATAATAACTGTCGCCACAGGTTTGCACATCTGGATTGCAGCGCTCTCAATCATGTTATCGATGTTTTCGGTGCAAAAGGTTAGCGGGGGAAAGAAGGAACGTTTCTTCTTTCCTCCGCTAACCTTTTGCATCGGCAATGCTAGGACAACGAGTAGGGAGAGAAATTAAACATTCATATCCAAAACTATGGAAGATGCTTGAATAATTAGAAGAATTAGATGAATTGGTATCTATGAGGTTAACGTTGATATTGCCCATGATTATTGCATTAAGTTAGCACACAATATTTTTTCCATGGTTGGATCAAGCACACTACAGAAGTCAGTAACTAAAGAAGAAGGTGAGTGATAAATGCATCCAAACACTAAGTTCTTGTTGTCTATACTGAAGACGGGGGAATCAAATTCAACAAACACAGATTCACAGTTAGTAATATTCAACTCCAAGTCAGGCTGTCCTTTATATGGAATGTTAGAGGAGACAAATATAGCTGAACGGCTGTGATTACTCATCTCTCTGCGAAAATACTCAGAAGTGTATGAGTTAAAGCAGAATAGGTCCTTGTCATCATTACTAAGCCAGATTTCAAACACACATATTATTGAAAAGGCATTGTTAAGTGCCGAAAACAGGTGCTGAAAATCATCAAAATGCTTGCGGAGACTTCTAGCATTGAAGTGAATAATTGCATGATAGTCGCGCGACATAAATTTATTCAGCACAGATGTTGAGAGGTAAGAATCCATGGTGGATGGCAACAATATTTAAGAGTCAGAATCAAGGCAGTTAGTTGAAAACAGAAAGGTCAGACTCATCAGCAATGCGACAAACACGGCTCTCATTAGTCTTTCTAGCCTTAATCTGACAATTATCCGTCCACATGTGCTTCCAGTTGTTGGCTTTTTTTAGCACCAGTGCTTTGGAAAAGAGTGTCTTATTTTGTGGTGTCAAGTGGTCATTAACAAATATGGGAAAGTTGTCATATTTGCCGATGTCATTCAGGCAGAGCCTTGCCTTTCGTGCCTTGCTGATAAAATCGTTCTTTTTCATTCGAGAACAAAACCTAGCAATTAAATTTTTCCTACCCTTATCTTTAGTAGAAACACGATGAACAACATCGACATCGGAGGAAGTCACGGGGAATCCAATTTTCCTGCCCACTGTCTCCAAAACTGCAACACAGTCCTCGCCCTGAGTACAGGGGATACCCCTGATTTCTATGTTGTTCATGCGAGAGTACTGCTCGAGCTTGGAGACCCTTTGGGAAAGTGAACTGTTTTCCGTTTTCAGGGCTTCGTTTCCTGCCACAAGTGAGGCCTTTTCACTGTGCAGCTTGTCGACCAGATCATTCAGAAATTTTAGACTAGATTCAAGGCTGTCCACGTGCTTCTTGATCTCCAGTACGTCAGTCCCAGATGTCCTCATGTTAACAATAATCTTGTCAACAATGCGATAAGTCAATCGATCTGATTCATTAAGAAGTCTTGACTCCAGTTCACCAATTCTCTTAGCGAGCTCAGCACAGGTGGGCCATATCTAACAGCGCTCAACTAAAAAACACTAAAAACTTCATGCAAGGAGACAAGTAGCATAAAAGCAGTTCTTAGCAGCAGCGACAGTAACAGGATAAAAAGAAAATGACAGATGCTGTCGTAACCAACCTGTACAAGCAGAAATGAATGCGTGAGCTGGTGCATGAGCACTGCCGCTGCTGCCAAGACTGGTCGACAGCAGGTGAAGATGGCCTTTAAGTAGCGATGGTGGGACAAGCGAGCACCACCTGGTGGTCTTCTGTGAAGATCTTGATTGACAAGGTAGCTTCCTTGATGCCACGTGCAGTTGATCCAGCCAAATCCAGATGGTGTTTTGAGAAACAAGATAGCCTGTACAAGCAGAAATGAACGCGTGAGCTGGTGCGTGAGCACTGCCGCTGCTGCCAAGACTGGTCGACAGCAGGTGAAGATGGCCTTTAAGTAGCGATGGTGGGACAAGCGAGCACCACCTGGTGGTCTTCTGTGAAGATCTTGATTGACAAGGTAGCTTCCTTGATGCCACGTGCAGTTGATCCAGCCAAATCCAGGTGGTCTTCTGAGAAACAAGATAGCCTGTACAAGCAGAAATGAATGCGTGAGCTGGTGTGCAAGCACTGCCGCTGCTGCCAAGACAAGACGTGCAGGAATCTTGAAACTGCTGGTGATCTAATCTGTAGGGCCACTTCAATGCCCTTAAATGTAACTCTGTACTTCACATGGAGTTTTTAGAACGCAACTCTTAGGTGCGCATTCCTGCAGCGAGCGTCAGCGCCGTCGCTCGTAACCAAGTGAACAAGCACAGTGAAGGATAAACGCAAACGCACGGTGCAGCGGGAGATAAAAGACAGCAATAGCAAATAGAGTGCGAGGAGGAGGGTGCACGGAAACCATGAGGTGGAGTGTATTGCAAAAGTGTGAGAAGTATATAGTGTCACACAAGACTGGCTTTGCGGCAACGATGGCTACGAGATGGCACCGGAATAGCAGGAGTCGTCTCTATAGAAACAAAGTGTTGCATGAGCGGAAGCCTGTCCGCGGTGACTGCTGTGAATAGCGCCTATGCGTTACCCATGTGCTGCCTCTCGTGATCTCCCAATTAAAAAGGCAGTCGTTCCACACGAGACAGATTGTCCGTGCCAGCCAATATATCGTGAAATGAAAACACGTACAGAGCTGTGCTCAAATTTCGCATAAGGGAGTATCCAAATTGTCAAAGGATTTTTTTTCCACAGCTGCAATGTTTTCTTCACTCACTGCTGTCGCCATGTGCTTATTCCTTTTATTGAATTTCAATTAGGTTCTGTCCCTTCCAAATTCTTGAAACCGGCAGAAAATTGTTGCATGGAGAAGCAAAACATCCTTAAAGGGCCACATCAAATGCTAAAGGTTTTCAGTTTCATTTAAACCACTTTTAAAATAATAAAAAATCATAGTATGAAAGTGCAATCTTTCCAGCTCCATAGTAGATGGCAAGAGAATGCTTAGTTGATGATAACAAATCACGTTCCTTCAAGTAGTGGCAATGAGGTGCGAAAGTTGGGAATTGCCCATTTGAATCAGAAAGCAGGCTGCTATAGAGGGTGTTCTCTGGTAGTGTAACAGTGAATAGTAATAATTTGTCTCAAGAGTTTTGTAGTAACCCTAGTACAGCGACAAAGAGCAGGGAACCATTTTCCCCAGATAATGAGGAGCAGCTCTTCTTCTTCATTACACTCGAAATGCTCAACCTTCATATAATTTTCTAATTTTAAAAGTCATCTAACTGAAATGCCACAACCAGACATGTTGCTGTGACAATAAACATTGTGAAAGATAACTGCAGAATCAATTCCACAGATACTCAGGAAAGAATAAAAATAATATGCAGTGATGTGTTATTTGTAGTAAATTCAGTACTGCTCTAAAAATAGATTTTGTTTACTGCTGCTGGCGATATTGTCAAAAATCAAAGCACCACTTTAGGCATTTCTGCTATTTTTCACTGTAAAGTTTGATGATACAAAGTGCTTATCCTGTGCTAAACAAGTATAAGTTAACTCGGCTATTTATATTACACTTTGGTAGATCTGGAAACCATGAATGAAACCACATTGCAAGATGCTTCTTGACACACGTCCTACTTTAAGAAAAAAAAAAAAAAAATGTGCGTTCGGATAATATGTCTGAAAGCCTAGAAAAAATTCATTTGCTCTTCAAAATTATTGAAATGCCATTTGAAAATTAATTACCATGGCAATTTCATTTGCTTAAACAAATGACTTTTCTGTACACTCCTACTAAATACCGATACCTCTCCACGGTGATAGAACTTCTGCACATGGTGCATTATGCGGATGCACTTTATTGACTACTAGGTCTTCATGCAGTGACAGAGTGTTGATCAAGTGACAGCTTTCACCATGCCACCACATAATGCTATTGAAGAAATAAAAGGATCCTGCACTTCTAATTTGAGAGCCTTAGACACAGCAAGAGAGCCCACAATTGTGCCCACTGCCACTGTTTATGCCATTATTTCAGTGACCTACTGCTACAGAGTTAAGGAGTGAACAAACCAAGCAAGCACCACTAGACAATATAAGCTGAAATAGGCAATGTAAACTCTCTGCAAACATGACAGAGAACACCAGACTTGTGTTCAAAGCCAGTAGTTTTCCTCATGTGTGCTTGTCTAGAGGAAAAGTTTCATAAGCAGGATTCTTCTACAGGAGAACAACATAAACAAATAGGAGCTGAGCGAGGTTCTGACTCTCACATTTACAAGAATCACCGTTTGAACAGATTAAGTGCTCCCTTTCATATTGATGGAGAGTGTACATCCTCTGGCTTATTTGAGCTCTAAGTGCAAGGGTGTTTTATGAACAGGCTTTTTTTCAGTCCTTTCCTAACAAGATATGATGGCATCAATATTGCGAGCGCAAGTTTTTAACATACGCTAGACCTTGCCATTGCATGTCTTGTGTCACCTTAGGTCTGAGGTAGCATTAGCAGATGTTGATACAGAAGTATTTTACCAAGAAAAAAAGAAAAAGAAAGCAGAGTAGCAATAAAATGCAAAACATAGATAAATGCAGTGCTGTTTTAACCATTAATTTTGCTTTGCCTTCTCAATGTTCGCTTTGACAAAATGATATGTACAAATCCACACACACATACACACAAAAAAAGATCTAAGAGTAGAAGTTTCAGAAGTAAAACTGCAAATTGTTTTCTGTGTTTAATAAACTCTCATTTTGTGAATAGCATACTTTAAATACCAGTACCACAGTGCACGCAAACAAGGGTGCTTTAGATGTATAATGCCGAAAAAGTGAAACTAGTTTTATAGATTAGCATGTGGTTACACTAAACATATATTTCTAAAAAGCTCCTACATCGTGGCTTTCTAGATGCAAAATACCAATTTCAGCCTGTTTGCAAATGTTGTGCAACTGGCATTGGTTATTCTCATCAGTTAATGGTACTGGTATCCCATGGAAATGCAGCCAAATTCTACATACATTTGGTGCAAATGGGATACGCTGGCAGAATTTCCTTAGATAAAGTGCTAATCTATCGTCAATATGAAAGTGTTAATTACAATACTGAAAAAAAAGACTGCCAATTTTGGCTAGTTTGAACATCGACAATTTCACAAAACAGCGTAGACAACAGGACTATGCGAAGAGGACACCCGCATTGTTGCCTTCCCGTAATTCTCTTGTCGGTGGTTTTTTAAGAATGCCAATATAATAAGTTCACAAGCAGAATGTCATAAAAATTCAAAAACAAAAGGTTTTCATTATTCCCCCTCCATGTCATGCTATTGTAAGCAAAGCAAACCTCTCCACCTTTTTTTTTCTCCCTTGTGCCACCATTTCTTCCTAAACAAATGGGGAAAGAAAACAGCTTGGAATTGCTTTAACAAAAATGTTGCCCAAGCAACCTAAGAAAGAAGAACCAATGTGCACTTTAACAACTACTATGAATTTATTTCCCCCTTTTCCAGCACTTTCACACATACCTAAGGGACTATTTTCCTCCCAACAAGTCCTGCTGTTTGGCTTTTGTCATGGCATCAGCTTTGTTGATTGTATTTTCTACTTCCATTTTCACCTGTTCCAGGAAAAAAAATAAAGATGAGACACTGCACCAGAGTGTTACAAAATTGCACAAGGTTCACAGAGAATCTTAGAAAGGCAATAATTGTTTGCCCATTAAATGGCAATGAATTGCAATTGATACAATGTAAGTGCAGGACCTTCACAAACGGTGCAGTTATACATTTCCTTATATTTATCCACTTAACATTTTCTCAGTATATTATGCACCTGTGAAAAAAATCCAAAATATTTTCTTCCCCCCCCCCCTTTTTTTCAATCGTTGAGTTAAAAGTACTTTAGGTAAAGTCCTTCCTTTATTTTTTTAATGTTTGAGTTAAAAGTACTTTAGGTAAAGTTCCAGCACTTTTTTTTTTGCATTTCCTAGTACACTCAAGAACAAAGTGTGGCAGCAGTCCTATGGTGCTTTCTCCTCTTCAATATTTTTGCAATTTTCTTCTTTTTTTTTTTTCCTTCACATCATGACAAGCTACTGAGCCCTGCACTCTACTATGCCAAGCAAGAGTGCAATGACTTATTTTCACAGAAGGAAAATTTCAGTGCAAATGCACAAGAATAAATTAAATGAAAAAGTGAACAATAGATAGCCAGGCACTAAATGCAAAGAAAACAGCATGAAGCCTGGGCCCACATTTTGCCTTTGATTCATGTTTGATTCCTATAACATATCAGTCATGACTAACACTACAATAAATAAATCTCTGATTTAAAGCTGGCGTGTACAATGTCACAGAACCGTCCCTGAAATCTCAGTATGAAGGCTGTTTTGCATTCCATTTCTTACTGATCAGCCAAGAAACAAACCTGTGCCCCCCCCCCCATGATAAGCTGCAGAATGCCAGAGCTGTGAGGCACACTACTTTCTGGGAGGCTGCTGATCTTTATTTATAAATAGTAGCTGAAATAGATGTCAAGCTTCAAATAACATGGCCAGGCAGTTGTACAGCTCTGTGCTATTGCTTTTCACTGCCAGGAGGCATATAGTCAGTTTACCCACACTACCTTAAAGCAGAAGCAATTCTATCTACTTTAATGGTCCAGGGATTCGCAGCACACATGATTTACACCATTATTAATTTTTACAATAAATGTTACAATACATAAATACTACATCACACAGAAAGAATGAAGCAAATCAGGAAAGCTAAGCACATGCCCAGTATGTGCTTCCCACCACAGAATTTCCAAAGCTCATACTGCATTACAGGTTTAATCTGACATGCCTAGACAGAATAATGAAGAACATTTGACTAGCATGCAACTAAGGCAGTAACGCTGTCAGTTTTTCAGTGCATTGTGCAAGAGCAAGCAATGTCACTGTGTTTTGCCAGACAGAACACCCACATGCATTATGACACCAGGTTATAACCTTCCTCATTACTGCATACCCAGGAGCCATAAGATTGTGCAACTTGAACTATAGCTGCTGAACATGAACATGCAGTATGCAGTTCTCATGGACACTCGTAAGCATGTCACCACAAGAAAATGCTTTCCAGAAGAAACTACAGACAACTTGCAATGTAGGCAAGCTCATAAACAGGGCTAAGAAGCAAGTCCATCCGCTAATTTTATATCGCAATAATTACTTTGATGCTGGAGCAATGAATCACACAGAAATTTTTGATTATTACCAACAAAAGAAATTTTTTGCAAGAGGATTCAATAAAATGGTAAATTTCCTTGTGGATTTTCGCACAGCCTGAAACTTAAATGTGCAGTATAGTAGTCAATCGTAGCATTGCATGCTGCAGTTTCATAATGCAGGCATCAGATGGAAGGAATGATATCTTTTTTCTTTCTTTTTCAGACTTTCCATTCTTCATAAGCACCTGTGATCAACAGTACAAAATATCTACACAATACAATCGAAGATGTTCGTCACACCTCCCCCAAATTCGATAAATTTCTGGGCACATATCTGCACTCTACTGCCAAAGCTTCACCATTTACCTGTAATGTGGCATTGTATGAGAGATCTTCTGAGACGTTCTGCTTATTTTTCTGGATCTCTTTGATATACTTTCGCTCTACGCTGAGCAGATCCTCTTTTGCCTTGTTAAATAAGGTCTTTGCATTTTTAGCTAGTGATTCTCTGTGCTCTCTAGTGATCCTGTAAAACAAGAAAGGTGCTTTGATTAATTCACTGATTGGGTGATTGCATTTAACAGCTAAAAGTAACACGTGTGCTACGAGACACAGCACAGTGGAGGGCTACAGATTATTTTGACCAGCTGGAGTTTTTAACATGCGCCCAAAGCATGTACACAAGTATTTTTGCATTCCACCCCCATCTAATGCACCTGCGGCAGTCAGGAATCGAACCCTCGACCTTCTTCTCAGCAGCAGAACACCATAGCCACTGAGCCACTGCAACAGGTCGACACTGTTTAGACAAGTTGCTAGCTAAAGTATGACGTCTACACAATTACACAATAAAAAAGTTGCAATGTAAAACAATAATGTCATGCAGCGTTTATTTCCACATACTGTCAATTGGTCACTACAAAGGGACTGAATGAAAGGCTTGAGAACTATTATTTCTTAAATCCCTAAACACAAGATACTTCCAAATTTCTTGAACATATTTTTAAGAGGAAGCTACAGATGCATGTAGAATGCAGAAACACTTTTCTGAGACAAACATTGGGCCGATTTTAATGAAATGTGTTGTATTTGAGAGAAAAAGTGAAATTCTAGTGACTGTTGCAGATGAAATCTTGATTTAGGGCTTCAATATCTCAAAACAAATTTTCAAAAATTGGTAAGTGTAAAAATTATAGAAACACGAAGTTTGCAAACTTGTAGCTCGGCACCATGAACAGATATTGAAGTTCTGTAAACTGCATCCATTAGAGCATCCAAAGACAAAACATTTTATATATCATTTTATACCTCACGGGAATGTGTTAAATTGTTTACATAGGTTTTGCAAATGTCCTACTCACATACTGATGGTCTATTTAAGAGCCACGTATAATACATGAATTTTGTCCGCTTTAGATATGCTATTAGATGCAAATGACAGAATTTCTATGTCATTTTTCATTGCTGAGTTACACAGTTGTAAACTTGATGGTTTCATTTTCAGAAAATTTGAGATTTTCAACAGTCTTTATTAAAAGATTGACAACCTAAATAAAACATCTACTACCATCAGTCACTAGATTCTAACTTTTTCTTTTAAATGCAACAAGCCTCATTTCATTTTCATTTCATCAAATTTGGTGCAATGATTACCAAGACAGTGATTTCTTCTTTCACGTGTATTTAGATAAAAAAAACAAACAAGCTAAAGCTTTCTCTTAACTCAGTGGTAAATCTGCTTGTCTACCATAGTGATGTAACACTGCTCTC
Organism: Dermacentor variabilis; assembly: GCF_050947875.1. NCBI lineage: Eukaryota > Metazoa > Arthropoda > Arachnida > Ixodida > Ixodidae > Dermacentor > Dermacentor variabilis. The sequence goes on along the minus strand of NC_134568.1, from coordinate 118,545,773 downwards.
AGAAACAAGACAAAAATCTCTCGAGCAGTACATACGCAAAAAACCATTAATACTGTCTATTGTGAAATCACCATAAGTGTTGAAAAAAAAAAAAAAAAACTAGCAGGGTAACTTGTGCCCATCATATGAGGAAGTGCACCAGTAGTATTCAAATAACCATTTACACATTCCGGGTTTTTTCAAAGCTAAATGAGGCAATAGAGAGACCCTTCTAACAAACACTTGATAAAAACACTCATGCTAAAGTGTACATGTGTTCTCAGGTCTAGTATTTTCTTTTTTTCTAATGCCAAAGTACCTATATTTGATACCGTACACTATCTAGCACCTTCTTTAATGTAGCCAACACAACAAGACTTCTAAACCCACATTGACATCGGGAAATCTTATTTATTTTTGTACTAATCCTGCAGCTACAACTGATGCATTGTGAACCTCCATACTTCTGTGCATACTGCTGGCAGCAAATGCTTGCTTTCACAAAAGCAAGTGTGCAATAAAAGAATGCATAAATTGAGTATGCTGCATAATTTGCCACTAACACTTGAGGGAAAAAAACATGACAGCACTTCCCTTCACCTAACGGTCATTTGTCAGGTGGAGATCAGACCAGCATATAATAAGAGATGGGAAGGGCATATGCATAAGCATTGCCATCAGGCACTACAACATCTCAACAGGAATGAGGCGTCATCCTACGTGCGTCCAACCTCTTCGGCTATTGAGTGGCCTTCGCTACCACTAAGGGCTTCCGGAGGAGATACTCCTTCGGCTCTCCCCAAGTGCAGGGAGGGTAATGAAAGGCTTGGAAATGAAAAGGTGATAGACATTCTCAAACAGCTAGTGAACACTATGCGTATATTACTCTCCGAAATGGCAACGCCAACTGCACTATCGGTCGTGAAGGCGTTAGATGCTATGGAACTGCTATTAGCGGCTCTAAAATAAGGGTGTTAATCATGGCTCTCACGATAAAACACTGGACATTGGAACAAAAGATGCATCATTCTGTTATAATGCAATGGAATGCTCGAGGTTTATGCGGCCGCATGTCTGACTTTAGGCAACGAGTCTTCAAATACCGCTTCCCAGTGATCGTGATATGCGAGCCAAATCTCACGTCTGAATTTCGCCTTTCCGGATACGTTAAGCTCTGGTCACGTGAAGATCGACACAAGAGCAAAGTGTTAATGTGTATACGCAGTGACATGACGTTTGTGCGGACCACGATCGCTCCACATGACAGCAATGAATATGTGTGTGTGACACTAAAACATAAACTGCATGTGTTTTCGATCATCGGCGCCTACATACCTCCTAGACAAAGACTTGAACTCTCTTATCTATCCACTGTATTACAAAGTTCCCCAGGCCCTCATGTTGTTATTGGAGACTTCAACGCTCATCATCCTTACTGGGGAAGTGCCGCAATGAACTGTCGGGGTAGGCACTTGATGGACTTCATAGACACTGAAGGTCTGGCTGTCATCAACGATGGATCTCCAACTTACATCCGCAGCACTACCTACGGAAGTTGCTTAGACCTCACTATTGTATCTCAGAGCCTCCTGCCCTTAGTCAACTGGTGCTTGGACATAGAAACGCATGGGAGCGATCATATACCAACATATGTACAGATGAAGTGGTTTGTGCAATCAACTGCATCTGCTGTACGCTGCACTGATTGGTCCACATTCACTACATCTGTCGAAGAGTACTGTGGAGACATCACTTCACCATCTGATATAGAAGACATTATTGTATCATCAGTGCAGAAGACAACTAAGTTCATCAGTGCACCTACATCCAGAACGGCGATTGATATTGAATATGAACGGCTCCGAGCGATCCGTCGGAGAGCAGAAAGGAAGGTTAGGAGAACTCAATCGTCAGTAGACCTTGCTTTATGTCGACGAGCTCAACGAAAAATACGGCGTCACCTTCAAAAAATGGGAAAACAACGGTGGAGGACCTTCTGTTCGTCTCTAGATCCTCGAAAGCCACTTTCTAGGATCTGGCAGATAGTACGAAGCCTTCGTGCCCCTCCTCAGCAAAAACATCCTTTCCGTGCTCTAGCACTTCACCAATCTCTGACGGAAGTGCAGGTTGCCGAAGACTTCTGTAAGAGAGTCACCCGTACCGATGCTTCAGCATGTCCAACATTGGATCGACCCGTGCTACCTCCTAAAGATGATCGTCTTGACCTTCCTTTCACGATGCCGGAATTGGAAGCTGCACTTGCTGCGTCGAGACGATCTTCTGCCCCTGGACCTGACGGTATTTCGTATACTGCTTTGTGCCACCTTGGGATGGAAGGTCGGAAAGTCCTGCTGTCATACTATAACGCCACGTGGTCATCCAGTACAGTCCCGAAGCAGTGGAAAAGCAGCCGTTTGGTCGCCCTCCTAAAGCCAGGAAAATCGCCTTACGAAATGTCATCTTACCGGCCAGTAGCTTTAGCTAGCTGTGTCGGTAAGGTGATGGAACGGATGGTGCTCACTAGATTAGAATGGTTCATGGAAAAGAATGAGCTTTATCCTGAAATGATGACCGGATTTAGACGTGGCCGGTCTGCAATAGATGGGGTCATTGATCTCGTGTCCACGATCGAACACGAAAAGAAGCGACACCGCCTTGTAGGAGTAGTTTTCTTAGACATAAAAGGAGCCTATGACAATGTACTGCACGCAGCCATTCTTGATGCCCTCAGTAATTTAGGCATCGGCGGCCGTCTCTACATGTGGATTGATAATTACCTAAATGGTCGTACAGTCTTCATGTCCACGAATGATGGCGAAACGACAAGACACGCTGTGGTCCGTGGAGTGCCTCAAGGAGGAGTTCTCAGCCCGACTCTTTTCAATGTTGCCCTTATTGGCCTTGTGGAAATAATTCCTGATACAGTACACATCAGTACATACGCAGACGACATATGCATATGGGCATCCGCAGTCACGCGACCGCAAATTCGTGCCAGATTGCAGCGTGCTGTTTCTTTAACGTCTCAGTACCTGCAGTGCCAAGGACTGCAACTGGCCCCAGACAAGTGCGCTGCGATAGCGTTCACACGGAAGCTTATGTGTTGGTATCCAATTATGATCAATGGAAATGCCATCCCATATGTCACCCACCACAAGTACCTCGGCGTTGTCATTGACCGCGGTGTTTCATGGTCGAAACATGTGGCAATGTTAAAGAAAAAATTAACTGGGCTTGCTCAAGTTTTCCGCTTTCTGGCCGGTATGAAGTGGGGTCCATCTGAGCGTTCGCTACTCCGGCTGTACCAGACTCTCTACGTCGGATACATTAGGTATAGCCTGCCAGTTTTATCAGGTATGAGCCCGTCATGTTTACGCACGCTGGAAAGTGCCCAGGCACAGATACTGAAAACATGTCTCGGTGTTCCACGTTGCACTTCAACCCACGGAACAATTGAGGAGGCTCGCGTCACCCCTTTACCTGTCTATCTACGATGCGAACCTCTGCGAGTATTCCTGCGACTGCTTTGTCGTCATGGACACCATCCCTTATCGACATTACCCGATATACGGCCGGACTCCACTTTTTCAAGAGCCGTTAAATGGCAAGAATCTGCCATACCAGCATACTTTGCCCCGGCTGACCTTCCACATATGCCCCCATGGGTAATGTCCAAAATGCCGGTGCGTCTATCTATTCCGGGAATTTCTAAAAAATCGAGAATACCTACCGTCGGCCTCATTTAACACTTGAATATATATCGAAAGAATATGACTCCTCGGTGAGCGTGTATACAGACGGATCGGTATCGTCGTATGCGTCTGGTGCGGCTTTCGTCGTGCCTGCGCATCAAGTCATTCGACGGTTTCGTCTCCATAACAAGACGACTTCAACATCTACGGAACTAGTGGCAATCAGAGAGGCCGTTCAATATATTTCGCGACAGCCTCCTCAAATATGGACAGTCTTCAGCGACGCAAAATCGGCTCTTCAACTACTTAGAGTGGTGTTGAAAGAAAGCGCTTACAGAGTGTTGGCTCTTCAAACTGCCGAGCTCTACACTTTAGCACAAGAAAACGGCCACCACATCACATTTCAGTGGATTCCCAGTCACTGTGGTATACAGGGCAACGAACTGGCCGACGCCGAAGCAAAGAAAGCGCTCGAAGAACGAGAGTCACTGCTTTCAATTCCTTTTTCAAGAGCGGACGCCAACTGTCTCCTCTCCAGTGTCATCCGAAAATTGACAGCACAGCACTGGGACAATCCGGATAATCGCCACAAACGACTCCAGAGATTGGACCCTGCCATGACTTTTAGGCTACCACCGAAACTTCAACGAAGCTGTGCCAGTCTTCTGCACAGACTAAGGCTGGGGGTAGCGTTTACGCGCGGATACGTGCACCTCATGCGACGCACCGAGTCTCCACACTGTGAGGTGTGCAATGTGACTGAGACTATAGGTCATGTGCTTTGTGACTGCCCTAAGTACGTGGAAGAGCGTGAAAGGTTGGACAACGACCTTACGTGTCTCGACAGCGCACCGTTGTCGGAGGACGTTATTTTAGGCCCTTGGCCAGATCCTCAATCGAGTTTCAAGGCCATTCAGGCATTACTGAACTTTTTAAAAACAACGGGCTTGGATTGCAGACTTTGAGCATGCCAAATTGCTTGCGATATGTTCTACTCCTTCCTTCTATCGTCATCGTCACCCATCATGCACCTCTTCCCTCTTTCTTTCCCTCTTCCCCTTCCCCCAATGCCGAGTAGCTGGCTAGAGGAATATACCTCAGGCCGACCTCTCAGCATTTCATATCATTAAACTTCTCTCTCTCTCTCTCTCGGAATGCAGGAATCAGGTGGAAGGAATCTCTTCTTTTTTTTTCATGCTTTCCACCCTTCATAAGCACCTGTGGCGAACAGTACGAAATGTCTCCGTGATTCAATCCAAGGTATTAGTTACGCCTCCTCCAAACTCAAGTTTCTGGCCACATATCTGCACACTACAGCCAAAGCTTCACCACTTACCTGTAATGTGGCATTGAGAAGAGGTGCATTTGCTGGATGAGACCAGAATTTGAGACATCCCGACTTTTGCTCTTGATGTTAAATATGCTGACATGCCTCTCTATTAGCTAACATGGCCACTTACAATCCCAATCTGTTTGTTTTAAAGCAAGTCATCCATACTAACTCAAACAAAGAAATTTTGTTCAAAAAACAACCTGCTTTTACACATAGCCATATGTAAGAGCATAAAATTCAATAAAACCTTGGTAATCTGAGGGGCATTATTTTCTTCCTCCCTGTCTATCACATTATTGGCATGAACACTATCAGACACTATTAGATGCCCTCTTGCAGCTTCCTGGCTGAAATCCTGAGGAAAAGTATATGTGTGTGTGTGTGTGTGTGTGCGCGTGTGTGTGCAAGCGTGTGTGCACATGTGTGAGTGTGTGTACGTGCACGTGCTTCAAGCCAAAATTTCTTGTAGGATGGCGTTTACAAAGTTATCACGGCTTGGTTTAAAAAGCTTTTAACCCTTTGAGGGTCGAATTATTTTGAAAAAAACTTTCCCAGGTGGTCAAATTACTTTATTGCGGATCTTGAATGTACAAAATGTATTAAGTCGGGAATAAATAGTCAAAAATAATTAGTAACAGTATTTTGGTGTCGGCATCACTCAGAAATGCAGTATGTTCAATAGTATTTCCGAGCCTGGTACTCCTTGAAACACGAGTCTACGCACAGCGCCTTATCGCAGTCTGCACACCTAAAATGCGTGTCTGTTCTCTTGAAACGAGGAGTTGTGTTGCCGCACACATGCCATCTCTGCGTGCGGCTGCCTTGGGCAGAGGTCTGAGGCACCCTCTCGCGTAAGTGCGTTGCCGCGGACAGCGAGAATACCGTATTTATTCGCGTATAACCCGCACCAAAATGTGAAAAAACGCGTTTAAAAAGTGGGGGTGCGGGTTATCTGCGAATTTTTTCCTTGGGAGGGGGGGGGTGGGGTCGGCTTCACCGCAATGTGCGGCGGCCTCCCCGTGTAGTCCGCCATCCCCATCGTCATCGACGCTTGTCAAGCCGATGAAGGGCCAACGAAAGGCCAGCATTGTTGAGCCTCGCGTTAGGCGCTGTTTAGTGTACTTACCCCAGTTTGCACTGTTTGCCTGCTTTGTTTTGGCATCATGAGTGCGACTCGACGGCAGTGTTTCACAGCGAAAGAGAAGCTAAAGATTATAGCCGCTGCCGAAGAAATCGGCAACAGAGCTACTGCAAGACAGCATGACGTCGACGAGTCGTGCATTCGCGACTGGAGGAAGAAAAAAGAGAGTCTCGAAGCAACGAACCGGAACAGGCGAGCGTTTCGGGGTCCGAAGACTGGCGCGTACCCCCACCTCGAGACGCAGCTTGCGAAGTTCATTGAGGAGCAGAGAAGTCGTGGCCACGCTGTTTCGACTGAGATGGCGCAAATGGAAGCCCTGAAGTTGGCCCGGGAATTGAACATTCCACGTGAGTTTCGTGCAAGCCGTGGATGGCTTCAGCGCTTCATGCGAAGACATGGATTTTCTATGCGGCGGCGAACAACCATGTGCCAGTGGCTTCCTGAAGCCTACGAGGAAAAGTTGTTGAACTTTCAACGATATGTGATCGCACTTCGGAAGGAGCACAGCTATTTGCTGTCTCAGGTGGGAAATGCTGATCAAACACCTGTGTACTTTGAGATGCCGATGGACACGACCATGGAAAAAAAGGGCTCCAAATCAGTCAGCGTGCTGACCGGCGGAAATGCCAAGCTGCGCTGCACAGTCATGCTATGCGCTTTGGCTGACGGCACGAAACTGCGCCCGTATGTCATTTTCAAACGCAAGACGCCACCTGGCATTCCACTGCCCGCAGAAATCGTTGTGCGTGCGGAAGAAAATTCGTGGATGAACAGTGGCCGAGTCGGTGACTGGCTTCGAGTAATCTGGGAGCGAAGACCAGGTGCCTTGCTGGCACGCCGGTCGATGCTCGTACTAGATTCCTTCAGAGGCCACTGCACTGATGCGGTGAAGGCTCGCCTTGCCGAGACCAGCACCGACCTCGTCATAATACCTGGCGGCATGACGTCCATGCTACAGCCACTCGACGTGTGCCTGAACAAGCCGTTCAAGGCACACGTGAAGCGGCTGTATGCCCAGTTGATGGCCGACGGCATTTACGCCCTCACACCGACGGGACGCGTGCGAAGGCCTGATATTCCATTGCTGTGCCAGTGGATCGTGGATGCGTGGAAAGCGATACCGGCCGATTTGGTGCGCAAAAGCTTTAAAAAATGTGCGATCAGTAATAGTCTGGATGGTTCCGAGGACGACTACGTCTTTGAGAGTGGCGATGAAGCCTCGGATGGCAGTAGTGAGAGCGGCGACGATTAAGAATCTGATAACCAGTGACGTGGTGGCGGTCGTTTGAATAAATGTTCTGAAAACGAAATGATCACTGAGTGTGAGTTGCATCTTTCTAGCGCTCATTTTTTTTTTTCAGGTAAACGTGCGGGTTATACGCGAGTTTTTTTTTTTTTTTTCCGCCGAGTTCAAAGTTAGGGGTGCGGGTTATACGCAGGGGCGGGTTATACGCGGGTAAATACGGTACCTCGCGATCGGCGCTGATAAGCAAGTGGTGATAAACAAACTAAGAGCAGTGCCAATCATGATAGAAATCAACTTCCGCCGCCCCTGCGAGGGCGTGCCGACAAAGAGAAAAACCACGTTTCGCGCGCCTCCATTGCGATCACGCGGCGAAACCGAAACCGCCAAAGGGGCGTTGCCGCAGTCTGAACGACGCGCTGAAGCTAGCAATCAGCTCTGTTTATCTCTCCAAGAAGGTAGCACCAATTTCAAACGCATCTTGTAAGTGCTAAGAGGTGGCAGCACCTCCCGATGAGCGTCCATCGTCATTATGGCGCGAAATTTCAAACGGAGGGTCGAAACCGTACCCGTACGGCGAAGACCTTGCGGGACAGAAAACCTTCAAAGGGTTAATGTTGAGTTTTCTTCATGGATACTAATCAGTTGGTGGCAGACATACGTGCTGTCCATAACCTAGTATAAACAGTGTCACCTGAGTGTCATGACACTGCAAAGCATTAAAACTTGGAAAAGCTTTCACCCTCTTATTCAAGGTCAAATTTTTGTTTATACTGGTGCTGTTCATATTAACGAGGCTAAAATACTTAAGGGGACACTAAAGTGAAAATTGATTTCTTCTGCATCAGTAAATTACCATTCTACAACACCAAAAACACCACTCTTACAATGATAAGACGCTTGGTAAGCCAGAAAAAGTGCAAGAACGAAATATGGGTGGCGACGCCTACTTAAGTTCCAGCACCTGGTAGCTGTGACATCTTGGATTTTGATGGCATCTTCTAGGGCCTACTAATTATATATAGCGGTACAGATTGACTACATTGTGTTCTAAAGGAACCAAATATGAAACATGGCAAGTTTCAGAAACCTTTATTCAGCCAACGCCAAATGCGAAAACATTCTTTGGAATCCCTGACATCACGCTGACATACCGGTGCTGAGGTTTCAGCGCGAAATTTAAATACTGATAGTTGGACCTTCATTTTCTCATCTAATAATCAAACTATTTTTTTTAAATGACTGCCTGCAGGGTTCTCAAACAATGCTTCATCAGTCTAAACTGATTTATTGTTTCGCTTTAGTGTCCCTTTAAACCTATATATCACCTTTGCTCATTTTTGGCCTGTCCACTGTCTCACTGTCTGAATATTAACAAGGCATAAATGTGCTGGTTTGGTCACCACCAAAGGTGGCTGTAATAATGGGGGTCAACAGGAAAGCACGATATATATTAGAGCCTTTTGTGTAGTCAAACAGGTATCAAAAACCTACAATGCAAACCTATCTTCAATGAAAGCACAGCTGCTACAACTACAGCAACATTGTCCTGAAAACAGTATGCACTCTGATTGCAACTCGCTGTAACGCATGTTCACAATTAACCAGTCAGCCATTTCATTAAGTAGGATGTCATGAATATTGTACAGTAAAGACATGTCCAAACCTCATAGGCTTAAACACACAGTATCTCACTTGGGAAGGTGGCAGAACACGGTCGTTCCATCCTGCTGAGTAGAAATGTTCAACCCAGATGTCTGAATGGCCTGTATAGTTGCCTTGATAGCCTGTTCAAAGGTAACAAACAGTTACAGTATATTCTTTTCCTATCAAAAGATCAGAAGCTGTGTATTAAATAGCAAAAATGGATGCCTGTTTATACACAAAAAGCACACAGCCATGGGAATAAAAAAAAAAAAAAAGACTTGGCATAAACAAAAATTTACGCATGTTAATTGAGACCATCATGCAACCATTTTAAAACAGAAGTAAGACCTAGAACTCAAACAAACTATTAATCCATATCTGCTTTATGAGAAGTTAAGCTTAGCTGTACTGACACAACACACCCGGAGTGCTAAGTAGCTGTCAGTGAAAAAAGAAAAGGAAATGAGTGCATACAAATGAGTAGGCAATCAAACGAGGAAATTTACGGGCGCTAGTTGGAATCAGCACAGGACAGGGGTAACTGGAGATCGCAGGGAGAGGCCTTCGTCATGTAGTGGACATAAATAGGTTGGTGATGATGATGATGATGTTGATATAATGATAATGATCGCTGCCATAAAGATATAATAAAATCACGAAATGCTTATTAGAAGAGCCACAGAATGTCCCATAACAATGTCACACAATGTTTCAGTTAAGAAAGGCACTGTATGAGGAGTTTCTTTCACAAGAACTTTTTGAAAGCGAGCAGAGTTATAAGAAATAGAAAGCTGACCTTGACTATATTTAATGCTATCCTACTTTTGTCATTCCTACTACACTAGATGACGCTACCATTAGTGTAGCACCACGCTCAGAGGGGTCTGCCCAGGAAGTCGCTGTCATCTTGTGGCCTTTTTGGCTTCCTCTCTTGCATGCCTAAACTGCCAACTGTACCAGAATCTTTTTATTATGATGTCAATTATACACACACTTGAGGTGCGCTCGCACCATCACTACTGTAGTGCTTTCACGGTATCAATGACATATGCGCAGCCCACATGGGGAGGGTTGGAAGGTCTCCAGAGATGCAGAACAAGTGCAATCTGTTTGGCTGCAAAAACGAAAAAGCCAACTAGGCATACCTTCAGGCACCACTTAATCAGCTCTGCAGCAGAGCAAGGGCAGCGTTTTTGCCTTCCACTCATGTTACAGCATGGTTGTGACCCAGTCGTGGTTCATACAGTTGTCTGCGCAAAATTCCGAGTTTTTTTTTTTTTTTTTCGGTCTCATCCCCTCCACCATCGAGGTGCGACATCTGCAGTGCCGGTGGCAGTGCAGCTAACCATGCCAGTGTCGTGAGATGCCTAGTAAGTGCCAGGGCACTGCGTGTACTCCGCAACAGCAGTTGCTTCGCTTGCTGCATCGTGTCCACATGTCAGCTCCACAGATTACTAAAACACCACCTGAGGAGCTTCAGAGCAACGGTAAAACTTGCTGTCACTTTCAATTCATTGCCCTTCTGCCAAAACAGCCCAATTCTTTAAAATCACTTATCAATAAAAATAATCAACAACTGAGCACCAAATACTTGTAGGACATAATACTTCTTTTGACAAACTTACAGATGGCGTGTACAACAAAATCTTTTTCAACTCTCATGCTCTTCATTTTTAACTTTGAGGAAGTGCGCTATCTAATTGGAATGACTGCATTTCTGCTTCGGTGTTAGACCTGGCATGCCTTTACACATACCAAATGTAACTCAAAGACCACTTGATTAACACTGGAGCATCCATTTTGGATGCATAACAGAGTGTGAATCTGATGCACCACCTCTCTCTCCTTGGTAGGAGTGAGAAAATAACCTTGGTTAGATCCCTGATTTGGGAACTCAAGTACTTTTTTCAGTGTAGCTCTACATGTTGATGGCACTGTTTTCTGAAATGCTAGTTTTTCAAGAATTCAAAGTTCGAGCCAATGTTCAATATAGTAGCTTAGAAAATTATGGTTATCGTAACTGAATTTTATATGAAAATCAGAGGCCATCTTTATATGTTAAAGGAAGTCAGATAACAGCAGCAATATTTTCCTCTGTAATAACCTAAGTACTATAACAATGACAGAAACTTAGAAAAATGTAGAGAATTTAACAGTCATACTACAATGAGATGTCACACCGAGATGTAACTGGTTGTCTTATCATAGCCTTTGTTGGCGCAACATAGCCTCAGTTGCTCTTGTGCCATTAAACCCTACATAACCAACATTTAGATGACAACACTGTCAAACAATGAAGTTGGCATTTATCATGCTTAGCAGCCCTTAAGCTTTCTTTTTTGAGACACTAAAATCTCAACACATTTCTCTGAATTTAACTTGTGAGGATTGATGCGCCTTCCCACACCTCATCCCCCAGCTTGCGTGTTGTGCTTAGCTCAATCTTTGGGAACCGCCACCGCAATAGCAACATGGCAGACATGGCTAGTGTGCCAGAGCTAATTTTCCGTGCAAGCGTGCGTCTCACTCCTGGAGTCAAGTCACTGCGCGAGCATAGGTGACCACGATGCGCCCTGATTGGCCTCCCGAGTGGTGGCTCCTGGACACCTCTCCACCTGAGCTCTATTCCACTTAGTGCTTCATCGCCACGGCAGATGCTCACAGGCCCACAACGAGTTGGTTATGTGGGACCTTTGCTTCCGCAGCTTGTCGTTCTTGCCCTTGGTGGACCGCTACCCGGTCGGCCCTAGTGCAGCAGGCAAACATACTTAATCAGTCTTGCAGTGAGCCTTTGCCTGTAAGCGCCGTGACTGTCGCACTGTGCTGTATCTTGGGTTAATAAACCCATGTCTGTTGGCGATCTGACTCCAGAGCCTTCTCTGCGCCGTGTTAGAGAGTCCATGAACCCTGCCATAGCACCTTTGTGCACTGCAGAACGGAGGAGCGTCGTGCCCCTTCCTGACCGTCACTCATAGGGTGAGCCTCACGTAGACCCACCTCCACAAACTCATTCCACGTAAAGTAAAGAAAGTAAAGTATGGTGTTCTTGTAAAGAACTTCTAGCCAGTCCATGCCGACTACCTCCTCACTGTGCCCTCTGCATTGCAGCCAGAGGTTTTGCATGCCCAATATGACGATCTGACAGCTGGACACCTCAGATTCTCCGATGTACTTGTGCGGATACAGGAGAAATACTACTGGCTGCACCTTACTGCCGATGTCGGCCATTACATGGAGACATGCTGAGACTGTCGACAATGCAAGACACGGCTGGCAAGGCCCGCGGGACTTCTAAAGCCAATTTAACCCCTTCTAGCAAATTGGGATGGACATTCTGCAGCTCTTTCTGATATCAACATCTGGAAATAAGTGGAGTGCTGGGGCTACAGACTACCTCAGCCGCTCTGCTGAAATGAAAGCCCTGCCAAAAGGCAGTGTAGCTCTAGTGGCTAGATTCGTAATGGAGAACATCCTTCTACAACATGGTGCCTCAGAAGTCCTCATTACTGACAGAGGAATGGCTTTTGCATCGAAGCTAGCACAAGCGATTCTGCAGTACAGCCAGACAATTCACCACAGGATAACCTATAATTCAGATAAATGGCCCTTACAAAACTCTCACCAATATTCTAGCAAAATATGTCAACACTGAGCAAGAGAAAAGGGATGCCATCCTCACATACATAAGTTTGCCTACGACATGGCAACGCAAGAAACGATGCAGATGACACCGTGTAAGTTGGTTTATTGAAGGAATCCCACAACAGCACTTGACCCTGTGCTACAGAACGCCAAAGATGATGAAAGTCTCATCATCCCCGCCTACCTCTAGCACACTGAAAAATCCCGACAACTTGCCCACGTGGCTATGCATCAAAGACCAGCAAAGGATAGACTACAATATTCAACAACGCTATGTGGGCACCAGCCTGGTGACCATGTTTAGGTTTGAATGCCAATACATCAATGTGGACTCAGTGAAAAACTTCTGTGATGCTATCTTGGGACATATGAAATAGTCCATCTTGGCGCACTGGACTATGAAGCCATGCCAGATGGTGTTACACAGTCACAGTGAAGCCGTGGACGACTTTTGTGTAGCTATTCTATGCACACTAAGAAACTGCGAAACTTTAATCCGTACTTGTATTGTTATTTTACTTTTATAGTTAGCACTTCTTTTCTTGCTTTCATGTGCTCTTTGCAACATTGGGACAATGCTTTTTAAGAAAAGGCACTATCATGCATACACTGTTTTACTTTTTGCCGGGGAATGTTCTTCACTGGATTATCACTGTGAATCACACAGTGATAATCACACAGCACAAGATGCACCCACTCTATCCAAAATTTCTTTAATGTTGTCGCAAATTCTTTAGCAAAAGAGACTTGTATAATCAAATTGCGTGCGTGATGCACATAGTGCTGTAAACTCTTGAGCGTATACTAGCACCAGTAATTGCTCTAGAATGTACTGCACAACATGTATAAATAGCCCATGAGTTGGATTTTGACAATCGAAGACTGTGCTCACCGCTATCGTTCTGCTTTTCAGTGTTGCTTGTTTTTCTGGGCACATCTTTGCCCAATATAGAGTTAGATTCTTAACTCATACATTCGGCTGTGTTTCATTCTTCACCATCATTGCGATGTGACAATATAGATGTGAAAGTAGCATCGGTGAACAAGATTTTTTTTTTTTTTTTGGCTTGAAATAAATTCTGCCAGAGTGCCTGCCAACTAAAAAAAGTTCACAAATGGTCACTTCAAATCAGCATCAGCAGTGCCACACGTCTTGTCAGGTCAGGTCTCAAACAGCATATTCAGTGCATTCCATCAGGTGCAACTCAGTATTTTCCTCAGTGTTTTTCTCTCTACATTTCTTTTTCAAATGTTCATGCCTTTATTTTTGCTTTCTTTTGATATCTGCTACACTTTCCTTGGCTCTTTCTCACAATCACTTGGTGCCTCCAATGCAAAGAACAGCAGAATTCAATAGCCACATGGAACTATGAGCTCATCTAAGACACAAAACTGTTCATGTTCACTAAGTTTCTTTATCCTGTATGCGTGGGAAGTTATTGCACTTTTCCGGCAATGATCAGCACTCCCAAGTGTTCATAGTAATTGAGTTCAGATTGCAAATTATGCAACATGTTTTACATTTAACATTTTAATGTGGAGCAAAGAAATCGAAAACTTAGAAAGGAATCCTCATAAGTGTCATTCCTTCTTGTACCTTTCATGATTTTGCACTGCCATGAAATCATAACTTAGTTTATTTTAACAACAGCCTAGTTTACGCAGCCTGAAATCAGTGAGAAGGAAACGTGGCATAGGACAAACCAAGATGCATGCACTGAAAGAAAAGCAGAGTAATATCATCAGCAATCTCGAAGGTATAATAAAAGCAGAGGAAGAATTCTATACTGACCTGTACAGTACCCAGAGGACTCAGTAGTACTCTATTCGAAACAATAATGAACAGGATACAGAAACTACTCCTATAACTAGAGATGAAGTCGGAAGGGCGTTGCAAGACATGAAACGAGGAAGAGAGGCAGGAGAAGATGGAATAACAGTTGATTTAATCAAAGATGGAAGAGACATAATGCTTGGAAAACTGGCGGCTCTTCATACAAAGTGTCCATCGACTGCAAGGGTCCCAGAAAACTGGAAGAATGCAAACATTATACTAATCCACAAAAAGGGAGACGTTAAAGAATTGAAAAATTATAGGCCCATTAGCTTACTCCCAGTATTATATAAAATATTTACCAAAATAATCTCCAATAGAATAAGGGCAACACTGGACTTTAGTCAACCAAGGGAACAGGCTGGCTTCAGGAAGGGATACACTAAAATGGATCACATCCATGTCATTAATCAGGTTATCAAGAAATCTGCAGAGTACAAAGCCTCTCTATATGGCTTTCATAGATTACAAAAAAGCATTTGATTCAGTAGAGATACCAGCAGTCATCGAGACATTGCATAATCAAGGAGTACAGACCGCTTACGCAAATACCCTGGAAAATATCTACAGAGATTCCACAGCCACCTTAATTCTACACAAGAAAAGCAGGAAGACACCTATAAAGAAAGGGGTCAGACGGGGAGACACAATCTCTCCAATGCTATTCACTACGTGTTTGGAAGAAGTATTCAAGCTATTAAACTGGGAAGGCTTAAGAGCAAGCATCGATGAAAAATACCTCAGCAACCTTCCGTTTGCCGATGACATTGTTCTATTCAGCAACACTGTGGACGAGTTACAACAAATGATTGAGGACCTTAACAGGGAGAGCGTAAGAGTGGGGTTGAAGATTAATATGCAGAAGACAAATATAATGATAAATAACTGGGCAAGGGAACAAGAGTTCAGGATCGCAAGCCAGCCTCTAAAGTCTGTGATGGAGTATGTTTACCTAGGTAAACTAATCACAGGGAACCCTTACCATGAGAAGGAAATTTACAGAAGAATAAAAATGGGTTGGATTGCCTACGGCAGACATCGTGAGCTCCTGACTGGAAGCTTACCGTTATCATTGACAAGGAAGGTATACAATCAGTGCATTTTACCAGTGCTGACATATGGGGCAGAGACTTGGAGACTGACAAAGAAGCTTGAGAACAAGTTAAGGACCGCGCAGAGAGCAATGGAATGAAGAATGCTAGGCATAACTTTAAGAGACAGAATAAGAGCGGTTTGGATCAGAGAGCAAACGGGTATAGACGATATTCTAATTAACATTAAGAGGAAAAAATGGAACTGGACAGGTCATGCAATGTGCCGGTTAGATAACATTTGGACCATTAGGGTTACGCAATGGGTACCAAGAGAAGGGAAGCGCAGTAGAGGATGGCGGAAGACTAGGTGGTGCGACGAAATTAGGAAATTTGTGGGTGCTAGTTGGAATCGGTAGGCGCAGGACAGGGGTAATTGGAGATTGCAGGGAGAGGCCTTCGTCCTGCAGTGGATATGAAATAGGCTGATGATGATAGTGATGATGATGAGTGTACTTTTAAACAAAACAACAGCTAACACAAAATGTGCATTACAGCAGTTTGTTAGCAACATCAATATACAGCAATGTCTTGTTAATATGGACACTTTGGTTCCCAACAGATGCTTCTATAAAGGAAGTTGTACATAATACTGAATCCTGATTAAAAACAAGAAAATATTAATGAAAAAAAATATAATTGCAACAGGGGCTCCTTGCCGTGCACTTCACTGTGCATAAAAGTTGACAGTCTCACAATATCTACGTGCACTTCTCTAGGTGTCATTACCTGCAGTGCAGCTTAAAATGCACAGCAAGCCGAGAAAAGCGTGATTACAGGATTCACACTAATTCAATTTTTAACGACAGAGGTGTCACTTACATTCTACTGTTTGTATGTTTAGGTTTTCTACTTCATGCCTGTACTAATCTGCGTTTGTGCCTGCCATTTAGCTGCATTACATTCTGTACACTGCCTATACTCTGCACCTGTCGATCCTTTGCATCTGACATGTTCTATCAAGAGAATACCCTCTTGTTTTAAACCAATGTTCATAACCATTATGGCCCATTTCAACCTCAAACATTGGCAACCCAACTTCATATGAACAGCAACTTTGACATCCTAGTTCTCACATGACTTTTCTTGCAATTCATTTTCGCAACACACAATATTGCAATCACACAACTCACAGTTAGAGATTACGTGCTGCAATAATTAGTGATATTACAAGCATCATATGTGTTCAAGTGGCAGAAGAATGACTGCTCAGGGCTGTGAAGGTCTTTTTCATGCCAATGCTCTCTATATTAATGATAAAAATGCATAGGCCACTATGGGCTTTGCAAATTTTTCACCTGTCTATATCCCAAACTGCACGTTTCCATATTACCAAAGCATAAACACATTTATATGCCTGGTTCCCACAAAAATGTTCAATAATTAAAGTGGTTGATTATATGCAAATCTTACGAGGCATGCTTACAATCTGAAGAAACAAAGTTGTGTGCATGATTAACTGATGAACTCAGCCAGTGAGCATACTAACAATTGACCACAATATACTCAAGTAACGCTAGGAACAAATAACAGGATAATGTAATGATTCTATTCCAATGCTATTATTTTTCGCGCTTCATCAGAGGTCCGAGCAGCGCTCAGTCAGTGTTATCACGGGATTGGCTGATCATGAACAGTGAATCGTAAGAAAGGAATAGAATGAAGCCCAGGAATCCTTGCATTATACTGGCCAAGGAGACAAGAAGATTACATGGCACAGTGTTGGGCTAACAACTAAGCCTTTCTTCTGATACACATTCAAATAAACACTGACATGGTTTGAGTGCCATGATCTGAGAATAGCCTAGTGAAATGTATCAGCTGATCACATTCAGTTGTCCATTTATTCACTGTGGTTATATTATTATTGGAAAATAAACACAGGAATTAGAAACACTGTCTCATATAGAAAACCTCAGAACCAAAAGCCAGTCCTAGATGCAATCATCACTTCAAGGAACCTTGTACAAAGAACTTACATCAGGGAAACTTGCCATATGAAGCACAATAAGCTGGGGATTCTTTTTGGCTATTTGGGCCACCTCTGCCAGGCTATACTCCTGTCCATCAACATGCACTGGTATTGTGTCAATGCTTCCTGCACATTGGTAAGAAGAGACAGCTAGTCAACTGCAGAAGTACAACACACATACAGCGTCACAACACGGCAAACACAACACTGCATACAGCATATGGCTTCTATAAGTTACAAAATGAAATAAACTGAATAAAAACACACTTATGTAGATATAACACTAGCTATAGATATCAGACACTAAGAAAACAAAGCAAACAAACATCCACTAGAGAATGAAATATGTAACCAAGCTGAAGGCACAATTTCATTCTAAATGGAGTATCAAAACAACTCCGCACTTGTAAAAACTGGTGTTAAGACTAAAGTTTCCAGCAAAATATTGTGCTTCAAGTACTGGGTGACTTCAATTCTGCAATTACAATACCTCCATTGAACGAACTAATTTTAAGTTAATCTGTGCAATTTTTAATTATTCCTAATGACACTTATCAGAACAATTCCAATGTCTGCAACAGCTGTGAAGCTTGGTTGGCAAAAAATATTTGATATGGAATCCTTCATTTTTAATAATCGAAGACAGTTACGGAAACTTAGCATATTCAACCTAGAACATATGAAAGTCATAAATTCGACTACAAAGAAAAAAAGTAGCATCCGACATCTAGCTTGCCCCTTTTTCACTGCTTAGGTATCATGCAGGTACCTTCAGGAATAACGGCGGAGCTTGCCACTAGTGCGAGAGATTTTAGGTAACTCTCGTGTCATATAATTCAATATCATCGGGAGGTCCCAGCCAGAGGCACCTAAGCTGCCCAGTGAAGCTTGGACAGCTGCCAAGAAAAGCACCGAAGATTGGGCTAAGGCACAAGTGGGAAAATGGCATTTTAGCCGTATTTCATTTTATAAAGCCAATTACAGTACTGCCATGACCAAAATAAAGAACATGCAAACAGCTTACCTGCAGCAGAGTTCAAACTAAGATGTTTGATGAAGCTTTCCTGCAATCGATGCACCACCTTTTGCAATTCTGATCGAAAATTCTGAATACGGACCACTTCCGCAAGTTCATCATCGTTAAGTGTAATTTTAGGCTTGGTTTCCTTTGCTGAAAACAAAGCAAACATAATACATAATCTACAGCTTAGCTCGTAGAAAAGTGTGGTTTTTCAATCTAACTTGATCACCTTTTATCTGTTCAAAAAAACAGGTTATTTTCTTTTATGCACGAGTCTTCACCTAATTACTGAAGTTATAATTTGGCCCATTAGAGGAATCTCAATTTAACAGCGATTAGAAAAGTTGTGCTTTGTACAGCAGGTTCTTTATAATGCTATTAGTGCTATACTTGGTGAAAATTACTTCACAGTGATTCACATGTTAAAAGTGCACCTGTGTAGCTTATTCTATCTTTCAACACAATACATGATGGTCAGAAACTTATAGGACAAGAATCCATCATGTTTGCACATGTTGTACACATCTTTTCAATGCTGAAAACATAGAATGAGCTGTCAAGTGCTTCCTAAACATACCAGCATGTGGCTAAGTATCTTTCAACATTGTATACAGTAATTTCAACAAGGCTATAAGACATGAAATGGGTAATGACAAGCCAATATGGCTTTGTCGGGTTAAAACTGTGAAATAAATATAATGCTCAAAGAAGAAAAGATAAAATAAGAAGCTAAAATTCCCACATGTTCTAGTGCACTGGGGCAACATATAATTGAACTCATCACAGTGGCTACAGCATTCTGCTGCTGAACACAATGTCATGGGTTCAATTCCCAGCTGCTGCTACCACATTCTGATGAAGGGAAAATGCGTAAACACGCCACGAGTGTACTGCTCGTGTGCCAGGCAAATGCTGAAGTGGGATAGCATGATTAGGTGATCAGAGTGTTTGAGTATGTCCTTTTGTATATCCTTTTGTATAGCTTCAATACCACTATGTAGAAAAATACAGTTGTTTTTCTACTCCTGAATAGTCCAGTAGTCCTGAATAAATTTATTCAATTTATTCAGGACTACTCTTACTGTGACAATGACTGAAACCTGAGGTGGTCAAAATTAATCCAGATAATCTATTACAGCACCTTCCACAGTCCTTATCTTGTTCTGGGATGTTAAACAGCACAATTTCATTTCTTAATGCGATTAGCATGCAGAGAGTACTAACCCCACCTTGGCTAGCTGCTATTTAACCACTACTGCATGACAACTTGGGTCACTGCATGCGCCCATACTTGGCCCCCGGAACAGAGGTGCACCCAGACAAGCAGGACAAGAGCATTCAGTGGAACTGCGTATGTGCCACTGAATATGTGTCCCAATAGAAAACTTGAGCCACTGGGTGTACGGCCTTTTTTGGCCAAAGCCAGAGAATGGGTGTGCACCTGAAAGATAAGCAGGGCTACAGGCAAGACGTGAAGAAGTCTGCAACAGAAGTGGCCAAGTGTGCAAAAAGAACTGAACTAAACAAACTGGAACTTGAGTGTGCGCTGAGCGAGGTTAGTCCTTCTCGACTCTTGTCCTGCTTGAGCATGTACTGAGCAAGTAGCTTTGAGCTACAGAGAAGTGAAGTCAGCAACAGAAGATTAAAAAAGTCGGCTACACAAAAGTGCGTAAAAGTAATTCCAGTTGTGTAATTTTGTACAAACATTTTCGTCATTAGCATTTTGTTTTACATACCATGTGCATTTAACATTTGCAGAAACATCAAAGGAAGCTTCGCTTAACATTTATTTCTACTGATGCATGGGATCCATACAATCAGTAACAAAAACAAAGCAATGCAAATCTCAAAATGACCACTACAGATTGTAATTAAAGGTGTCTTCAACAATACAGTCTGCTGCTACAATGCTTGAATGCTAATTGCATTAACGTCAACAGTCATTGTGAGATGGGCTTTGCCAGAATTGTTTAATGTATTAGTGAGGATGCAAGCATCTAAGTCATTACTTACGAAATGCCACAAAAATACAAAACAACACAGAAGTGAATATACAGAACACGTGCTCTGTGTCTTTCGTTATTATGCAGTGCTTCACAAATGATGGATTCTTGACAGCCTCCCCTCCACTACCAACTAGCAAGACAAGACATAAATAAATTCATAATGGCCAATGCAATTTAAGCTTCAAGCCACAAAGCAAGACAAAAGGAACACTATTTTGCTATGTGCTGAACATTCAGGTACAAAATGAACTCTGCCCACCACACAACTTGTCAGACATCAATATGATTACAACTACAATGATAATGATAGTAAGAGGAACTGAAGTCATACTGTAAGCAATCTAACCCACATCACAGGTTGACCAAGGACACTCTAGTAATAAAAAAAAGCAAAGAAAGTTCAATGGCATGAAACTATTTTCTTTATCCTAAATTGGTACACTGGACTCCAATTGCAGAAGTGACACATCAAACATTACAATATTTAGCATGGGCCTACTTTTTTCTTCAGCAATTCTAGGAGGCACATAATTTGTTATTGTGGACAAAGAACTTAATTCAAGCGTGCAAAAACTGTCCTGAGCAAGAAAAACAAATGCCAGAGCATTTTAAGTGAACCTGCATTTTAACTGGCTACTACAAGCTATCTGTAGATCTGCCGAGCCCATCAGCTTTATCTAGGGCACTGAAACGCTTTGCTGGGGAACTAATAAATATTACACTGTGCTGCCTAATGTGAGAGACAATGCCAGTATGCAAGGTCAGCCACACAGTACCACAGTACCGGTAAATGTACCTGGAGCGCAGCAGCTGCTACCAGGTTTTGCTTTTACTGCTCTGCAGAGCCTTGCTTGAGCACCTAAGACAAGTTCAATGCGCTCTGTATAGGAGCACACAAATATACAACTTTTTCTAATAACAAATCACTATTCTAATATTCAGGAATATCAAATGCATTTTTATTAACTTTAGAACTATGAGCATTGAAGCCTGAATGGCTGAAAAGCAAATTTGAAGCACACAGGCAGTAAACCCTTGCAGAAGTACATCAGGGCTGCCCCCCCACCATAAGAAATCTACACTAACACAGAATGCAGCCAGGCCCATTTTGGAAGTTGCAATTCATCACTTATAGCCAAGGGCTTTAGAACTGGGGGGAGGGGGGAAGCTCCATAAGTTACATTGCAGGGGGGGGTGGCACTGCCCCACCCAGCCTTGAGGGCCAACCCCCCTCAAGTATAGTACATTAAGCCTTGGTTTCATAATACCAAAAAAAAAGGAGAAAAGTTTGTGTCAGTGACATTAGTCCTGGTTCCTGCCTCCACAATCAAAATACACCTCCGGAGCCCCTGCTCATAGCCCTAACATTTACAAAAGAAAGTAGTTGCTCTCATTTCAGAACCACACCTGTACATTATTCTGACACAATCACTTTTCACGATGCTCCCCACTCCTCAAGCAAATATTTACATCAGGAATAGACTCAAAAATTGCTTCTATAGTCAGCAACAACATAAAAATTACAAGCAAGCTCCACGTGGGAAAATGCAGCATACCTATCTTTCCCCTCTGGAAGAAGCCAAGCCAGCAGGAGTCCACTCACAATTGTAAACAAATTATATACAACCAATAATATTTGTTTATTTCCCTGATGCCAAGCAATAATGCGTGTTTAAAACAGTGTTTCTTTTTTCATACAGAACTGTCTGTGTGGCAGGTTTCTGAATGAAACATAAATGTCTAGGGCAAATTTTATGGTTGATCCTGATATCACGGCTCAACCAAAGATAATATTTGAGCTTGAACCAACAAGCTTTCATTTCCCACTTAGCCCAGCATTTACTCTTTCATTACTGCACCTACAGAAATCAATCAATTTGATCGACAGTTTTTCTACGCATTGTTAAACATTTCCTTTGGAATTCTTCTACCAGCAACATCATGCAGCGTCTGAAATGACGACCAAACTATTTGGCAGATTTGACCATTTTTGGCAGATTGGGAAGTCTGTAAAAATAAAACTTCGACTGAGGGTATCAGATGCAAAATTTGTGCTTTGGTCAACTCAGCAACATAATTTTTAAATGAGAGCAGCAGTGAGGACACAGAAACTTCTCTCGGGTTGTTGATATTCTAATCCAACATATAGGCTGTTTTAACGATGTCTCAAACAATGGTGCACGCTCATGAGTGCGTGTTATTTTGATAATTGTGTTCGACTAATATCAAGCGCAGCTTTATTTTCCCCACAGTGAGTTGCTTTTATCCATCAGCACATCAACAGTGTATGTACAATTACAAGCAATCCTTCTCGTCATGCGGGTTTTCACTTACACGAGCTTGCAATCAATTTCAGACCGACCTTAGACCGAAGCTTGACTAGTTGTCTAATCTATTACATTTTGAACACCATTTGTGCAAGTGCCTTGTTCATTGCTGCACAGTAATGTGCAACACTCCACATTACTGTACAGCACTGTACAAGAAGTGAACAAAGCATGTGGAGGCTCCAGTGCTAGCTGAATGCACACTAGACCACCTCGCTTACAAAGAAAAGCTGATTGAATAAATAATCACTTATGAGGAAGCTACTGCATGCTCCATGACCTAACAACCATTGCTTCATGAGCCTAAATAATGCAGTAAAGAACAAACCAACTGCCTGCTGCAAGGAGTAAAAACCAATGCTCCCTGCATAATAGGAACCTACCCGTTGTGACATACGCAGAGCTACTGCTTTCCCACTATTGCTAGTAATGATGCCAACAAATATTCCTAACTGTATTGCGTGATCTGACTTACAAAAGCTGGCAACTAGGAACCAGGTGCATATTCTGTATATTTCAGATTTCTTTTACTCTCAGTGCTTATACTAAAAATAGCTAATTATTACTTTCATTTATGTTCTTAGAGGTGCTTCTTCGAAGTTTCATACAAGAATTCCCTGAGCAAACTATACTGCTATACATCCATTCAGGACACCAGTGATCAGTCTACAATTTTCAGTATCTCAGTATAGGTTGCAACTACTATGTCTTGAAATAAAATGTGAAAACATAAAAGCACCAAAAACAAGAACATTTATGGCATTAATGAAAGCGTTAAGCTGTAAGCGGTCTCTAGCTGGCTCAGCTCTCTTTCAGAGATGCTGCATTTTTGTGGGTGGAGCTGGTTTGTAATTGTTCGGTTGTCACCGACTATAGATATCTGTAGTGTACAAATAGTTATGTAGCGTAGTACACCTGTTGCTTTTACTGTTAGTTTCGGCATTGCTCATTGTTGACAAGAAGGCGAGTTCTGCAGCTTGGCCTAGTCTAAAATTTATTAAGCACGAACCCTTAAACACAAACCATGAAATACTGTAGCAATTACTGTGACTCGGCTTTAAACAAAATACTGTTTATTCCACTACATTAACCATCAAAAACTATGCAAAAATAGCTATCTTCAAAAATTCGAGCGGGTGTTTCATTATTGAAAACCCCCAACTCATTCTGGGATTGTGGTGTTCCAAGTTTGTAACATAATTCTTGCATGTTTTTGTGTGCTGTGTACATGCCTTTCTGTGTTACATATGTTTCCACGCCACTCCTGCAGAGCTTGTGGGAGAGTGGCATTATACCTACAACTGTCAAACTGGCCTTTCCATGGATTGTGCTGTAGTGTCCTGGAAATTTTATACTGACCGCTCTGCCTTTCTTTAAACAAGTTTCGTCTCTTTCTTGCTTCACTTCATTAAAGCATCACTTTATACTGACCGCTCTGCCTTTCTTTAAACAAGTTTCGTCTCTTTCTTGCTTCACTTCATTAAAGCATCACCGTATATTCATCAGTGACATTAAGTACACAGCTTGAAGCTGCGTATGTATACTAAGAGCATGTACAATTTACAGCCATTTCTACTAACGGCCCTACAAAAAGTTTTAATCTGCAACAGCCTTATATGCACACTTAAATGTGATTTTCCTAAGTGTTGTACAAGTCAACATTAAGTCCTATATATCAAAATCTGTCTTAATTTTTTCGCCATCCTCAGCTCATCTTTTAAATTTAATATCTGATAATTTCAACTTATAGGAGCAAAACTGTTTCATATCAAAGTTTTTATGTGTGCTTATTAGCCTCACTTATTCATATTAAATGCAATGTCAGTCTGTGCTTCAATAGGCATGGGGAAAAAAAACTAATATTTATCCTAAACCCCTAAATCTGTATTCAATTTAGTGCAAAAAAAAAAATAATAATATATATAAATAAATTTTTAAAATGCTCACAAGAAATGATGCTCTATGAAAGAATACATATAGAACATGAATTGTGGATTTCCACAATGATGCATAGCAAAAACACTATCTACGGCTTCCTTGGAAGCTTCCATCAATGTACACTGTAAAAGTGTTGCACCCTTACGGTAAAATTTTATCCCAAAACAATACTTGTCCATTGTGAGAGCATCTTATTTCTCTAACAATGTGTGCCGGCTACTTTCCCGTCAAGAGCACTAAACATGTCTAATGCATTCTTCACGGGAAAGCATCATGCATACAAAATTAGAGTAATGAACCATACGACTATTGTGATCACTTATGGGGCAAAATTACGTCCTAAAGTTTATAGAGATAATGTTTAATTGTAGGGAACAGCAGAAAGCCCGAATCTGTCAAAACTTGGCCAGCTACTCAGCATACTATAGGGACGGGGAAAAGGAAGGCATGTGGCTATCACACAACTATGAGGGCCGAAAGTAGAGCGAGAATAATCAAATAAGCCACTGGACTTATTCATATCCTCAAGTTCAGAACTGTGGCTCATATGAACTAAACCTTGTGCGGTCGGCTGAGAAAAGCCACCAAGGTAACACGTTAACATCCGTCCAAGAATCAACTTATCAAAAAAATTTTTTTTTTCTACGCTTACAGGGGCTTTTAAAGTAGGTCCCTCACAATCACAGCCACAAACTTGGCTTATGAGAAAATTCTAGATTTGCTTCCAAGAAACGTTAATTGCAACAAACCCATCAGACCTGTTTGCATGTGTTATACTCATGGTAGTACATATCAGGATTTTCATGTAAGGCACCGAGCTTCATGACTGACTGCACGTTTCTCAAAATTCAAGGAGTTTCTTTTTTAGTATTTTGAGTGTAGCATGAACACTAAATGTGATACGCTGTGCATGCGGACAAGCAAGCAGAGTTCAATGTACCAGAGTGCTTGGGTCGATTTGCTCCTTTCGCATAACAGCAGTAGCTGATAATAAGCGGTTGCCTTTGTGCATTATGCAGCACGGGCTGGTGGTGTACTGGTTGACTCAGCGTTGTCACAAGGGCACCGCATGCTGGCAAAACACTGCGAAGCCTGCCCATAAGTTGCAGTTGGTACCGCAATGCCATGCTGCAATGATAAACAATAACAGAGAACAAAAATCGGGTCAATCATGCTTCAACCGGTTTTGTTTTCAATTTACTTCCTTACAGAGATTCGTTATTCGTACACCCTCCACACAAAGTAAAGCTGATTTGGAGAGGCAGTTTCGGCGACTTTTATTTCCTCTCACCACTCGCACATATATTTATATATTTAAAAAATGTAGCAAGCTATCTCATCTCTTTTAGGTAGCAAGGCTTCGGATAAAATTTATAATGTAACTGCAAGCACCAGCGCACAAAAGCGCCAAAAAACCACCCGAAAGTAAGCATTTACGCACATGTTTACGCACGTGCTCTTGGGTCTCACGAAGTTAAACCATATAATAAAGAGCGAACGACACCGCCGCCCCCGCCACTCTGTTGTTGTCACACGAATACGCGTTATACAAGCAGTGAAGCGATCGACCTTCCATTGATTAAGTAACGAGAAAAACTACAAAAGCTGCAACATAATTGTACGTATGATGTCGAAAAACCTGACAGTAATTTTGAAACTAAGGTTGCCCAAAAATAACCGTTACGAAGACGACGCCATCTCGCGCGGCACTCGCGAACGTGCGCGCTAAAATGTAATATTTAATTAAAACACACACAATATATATATATATATATATATATATATATATATATATATATATATATATATATATATATATATATATATAATGTGCTCGCAAACACGACCTACTGAACTCCAGACCTGCACAGATCTCCCTCCTCCAGCACGCCTGGTCTAGTTCGCCCCTTTTGCCGCTAGGGAAAGAACGTACGAGCAGAGTGGCGCTAGTTATAACCTGTTCGCTGTCGTCTGCTTCTGTGATCTGTTCAGCGCTTGTCTTGCCATTTCGGCAGGCACAAAGCGCTTGTATTGGCGGTAAATGAATAAATTCACAAATATACAAAAGAAAACATATTTGCGAATGCTTTGCGTTTGAATAGTGTAACTAGAAGAGGAGGAGCGGTGCAAGTAATGTAAACAACAAGCATGGGTGGTAGCTGCAATGTTAGATCGACGGCATAAATTTCCCTTTCCTAGCCTCCGTAAGAAACTGGAAAAAATTGTTTAAAAAGATTCATAGAATAATCTAGCTTTCTTTAGTTGATTACAGATATCCTAGTGTCGTAGATTACATCAGGATTTACTGCTGTGTGCCGTAGTGAAAGGCAGATGATCTGGTAAAAGTATAGTAAAAGTATTCACGAGTAGGTCCTCCGCCCGAGATGTGCAATAGGTTGATCGATTCTGTTTCAAGGAAAGGTGAGCATATCTTGTTTTTATTGTCGTTGGATGTCTAGCTCAGTAGAAAGCTTGCAAAAGCGATCCAAGTGCTTTATTACGTGCTGATCTGCAGGCCTTATAGTGTCTCGGAACATTTTTCAAACTGTAAAGCTAGCTTTTCTGCGTGGTACGGCGACAGCATAACGGTGGTGCTTATATAAGATACGTACGCAGTGAAGATGTGTGCGTAATTCACTTTTTGAACTCACGACGCATTGACGGACAACTTTTAAGAGGTAAAATGAGCGGTAATCGTTCTCTTGTCGAGCATTTTCGGTGGCTTCAAGTTTCTAAAGAGCGCAGAAACGAATTTTACAACGTATACAATGAAACTGTTGTGTACTTTACGAACTCTATGAGCAATGTGATTTATAATAATCTGTTTGAAAAAGGCAATAGGAGCGGCTATTTAACGCTATTTTAGAGAGCAGCGGACTTCACGCTCCGACATTTTGTAGGTTCGGGCAGTCAACTTTTGGAGCCAAGTGACCGATCAAAGCCTTGTGACATCACTGTCACTGTGTTAGCAAAAATCATCAACTAGACAAGCAGTTCTTCACAACACAACAGCTTCCGTACTAATTATAACGCCGCACAGCCGCCCACCGCGTAGCAGACGAACAGGTTATAAAAGCGCCACCTACGGCCGTCGGTTGAACGAAAGTGGGCGCAAGCTGCTCCCATAGAGGCCGGATATCTGTGCAGGTCTGGCTCGCAAATCTCCCATGGAGCATCGTTTTCCTCCATGGCTGCGAACGCTGAAGCGTTGAGGCATGGGATACGAAAGTGGATTGTGTAGTTGTGGCTTTGTCCTGGCGCAAGGTGTTTACGGCATATGTGTTTAAGCCAGTTTAAGTGCCACCAGTGACTGAATGATAGAGATGTGAGAACTGCAGCAAGATTGAGAGCTAGCGCCTACACTCGCAAGTGGCGACCTTCACCTCGATGGACGCATGTTTTGTAAGCCAACTGCGTGATGAGGAGGGGTCTGCGGTTAGAAACGCTCTAGCTCTAATTGACAGAGATACCTCGTGCGGATGCTAGAAACCACGTTTGATCATTTCTCGTTGCGTATCTTATGCAAAACGTAATGTTCTGGTCTGTTTTGGCATTAACGAGCTATTTCAGCCTGTGTTGTACACTCTGCTATGTTCGTGTATGTTCTTGTTTACAGTTCGCTAAAGTGCACAATCGACTGCTCTGCATTCGCTCATGTTTCTTTTCTATGTTGCGCAGGGTAAGCAGGCGGTAAAAGGAGCACCGTGAATTTCCTGCTGAACGTTGGACATGTGGGAATCGCTGCCTTACTCGTTGCTCCTGCGCGTCTTGTCACATCTTTCGGCGAAAGACATATGCCGTTGCGGCTGCGTGTGCGCATCTTGGTCACTGGCAGCCGATGATGAGTTGCTGTGGCGGAGGAAGTTCCAACAGGACTGGAAAGTTGACCGGAACATTCCTGTTCTGGAGGGCGCCCGCTGGAAGTCCGAGTATCGCCGTTTGTACTATGAAGCGCCCGTTGTCGAAGCCGAAGTACTGCTTGAGCACAGCCATCAGGTCCTGCACGTGAGCTTCTCGCACGACGGCACCTGTTTCGCCAGTTGCTCCAAAGACGGCCATGTGAAGCTCTGGAGTGCTTCATACCCGGCGACAGTGATTTACTCAAGGAATATGCGTGACCTGAGCTGGAACTACACGCAGTTCTCGCAGTTCAACGAGTCTGACACGCTGCTACTTGTGTCTGGCGTGCACTTTGGAACGCACACAGCTTCTGGGGAGATCGCAGTCTTCAACCTGAAGGAAGACTTTATCCTGCAGTGCAGAGTTTTCAACAAGCCCTACGATATCTTTGGGACGTGGTATACTGACCACTACCTCCTCTCAGGGAAGTTGCACTTCCTTGGGCACATGTTATCCTGCTCAGATGTTTGGCTGAATAAGGCCTGGCAGGAGAGTGAATCTGAAAAGAAGCCCATTGTAAAAAAGCTGTTCAGATTTTTCAATACAAATGCCAGCTCAGTGCGCACTATTCTTGTTGCCAATTGCGAGCCACCACACGTCCGTGGTAATCCTGTATCTGACCCATGGACATCACAAGATGATGATGACACAGATGAGGACAGTGCTGATGCTGATGATCCCCTGGACCCACGTGAAAAACTGCTCATTTTCACCACCGGGTCTTTGACCTATGCACCACATCAAGTGGGCTTCAAGCGCATCAAACCTTTCCGGTTTGCTGAGCCAGAAAAAGAGCCCCCTTCGTTGCTCCAACGCATTGCCAGGCAGCAGGAAGCAAGACGCGAGCCACCTGATCCAGTCGAGCAGTCTTTCGACGCCGTTGATCATCTTGTGGATCTGCATGGTCACATTATTGGCATGGGGCTGTCACCTGACCATCGATTTCTGTATATAAATAGCAGGCCTTGGCCTAAGAACTATGTTATTGAGCAGCCACTGTCACCACCTCCTATTGCGCAAGAGATCGACATCCATGTCATAGACCTGACCACCATGGAAGAAGTTGGCAACCTGTTGCGTTCCCATCGTGCATACACGCCTAACGATGAGTGCTTTTTCATCTTTCTTGATGTGAGTGAAAAGTATGTGGCTAGTGGTGCTGAAGACAGGAAGGGCTACTTGTGGGACCGGCACTATGCTGTTTGCTTGGCCAAGCTTCCCCATGATGACGTTGTGAACGCTGTGGCTTTTAATCCCAAGGAGCCAGAGATGCTTGTGACTGCAAGTGATGATTTCACACTCAAAGTCTGGAGGTCACGAGCAAAAGCTCGGGAACTCGGGCTGCTGCCTAAAGACCATGTGGAAAATTCAGATTGTGCATCAAGCAAACCTGGTGCGAGAGCAGGGCCCAGTGCTTCTTCAAAGGGGTGGGAAACAGCTTGAAAAATAAATGGTGTGCGTTGCTGTTCACTACTTATTTGAACTATATTTGATTTAATGTGTTTTGTTGACAGTGTTCACACTTATCTGTACTAAAGGAGTCGGTATGGACACTTGTCTACCTTTTAGTGTGAAACTTGCATTTGCTTACTGGTTGTGTGGCACTAACAGAGCGAACAAACCCCAGCGATTTAAAAAATGCTCAAGCACTTTCATATATGCTTTACTCGCTCAGCCATACACAGTGTGCCAAGACTCCAAAGATAAAACTAGTGTGTGCTGCACTTGGAGAGTACTCATCCCTCCTTTTAAAAAAAGAAAAGAAAAAAGGAACATTTGACAAGTGATCTTTAATGCAGGAAATGAAATAGAGGGACAATGGACTATCTGAACAATGTACCTGCACTCTCAGTGCGCCAGCTGTATGATTGTAGCATTCTGGCTGTTATTGACAGAGATACCTCGCGTGGACGCTAGAAGCCGTTTGATCACTTCCTGTTGCATCTTATACAAAACGGGAAGTGATCAAATGTGGCTAGTGTTGCAACGGGACCCACAGGACACCAAATATGCTCATCCTATGGGCCTACTGAATGCATACCCGAGTATGTTAACACTAAAACGTCTGCATAAGCACAGCCTCAGCCTTTAGGATTAATTTTGAATGGGAGATTGCGAGTAGGCCTGCTAACAGAACTGCATCACAGTGCCACTGTGTTGCACCTATTTAAAATAATTTTGCATAACAGCATACTAACTGAAAGCTAGCCCAATAGATTTGTGCAGTTGTGGCGTACTGATTAACCCTTTGGTATCTGATGCACATATTAATGTAAACAAAATTTCAACTTCTCAGTATGTATGCTAAATTAGATGAAAAAGTTGAAAGGTTATCTGGTTTAGTTTTCATGAAAGACAATTTCATACACCTTTACGTATACCATAAACATTGAATTACTTCATGTGAACGCAATGAAAGCAATTCAAAGGTCTACCCTCTTTAGTACCGAGATAAACAGAGAGGCTCTTTACTGAAAACGAGCATGAAGAGGAACTCGGCACTTTTTAAACTGGTTCATCACATGTATGCTGGCACTTACAGTAGGGACATTGTTTTGGGACAGTTCGATGGACATGTGATGTATGCCACTGTAACCAACATAATCAGGTACGTCCGATGCTTTAACGATACCACATTACTAGATGCTCCAGTGTTTAAATTGCATTTTGATGGCCCATTCTGCCTTTATGAGCTTGTCTGCCACTTTCTGGTCTATTTGGAACTCTTAGCTTTTTGCAGCCAAGTACAGATGTCAGTCCTAGTTGCATTCTAGTAGGGATTAGATAAAGTGAAGTTGGGCCGGTCATATAATGCATAGAGCAGATGACCGGTGGTCTATTACACAAACAGATTGGTTGCCGGGAAGGAAAATGCCGTTGAGAAGATTGGAGTGTGTGGGAATTGTAGCAGCCGGCGGATGCAAGATAAAGGAAAGTGATCACTTGGAAAAGGCTAAAGTCCCTAGATTTTCTGCTTTAAAAAAAATCAATATCAAGGGACTTTAGGAGAGGCCCTTGACCTGCAGTGGACACCAGGCTGATGACAGAAGTTTCTCCTTTTTTTCCTGGGAGCTTGAGCATATATACAGAACAAGTCTCTTCAGCTTCAAGCAGTTCCTCTAGAAGGAATGAATTTGAGTTAGCCTACTCTGTTCACTCCACCCACACTCTTATAGACATCGACGAAGTTGGACCTCTGGTCTTGAATGTTTTTTTTTTTCCAGTCGTAGTGACTACGCTCTACTGGTTTTGCGCTTTGTGTATTGCAGCGCAGCAGAATGCTTTCACCTGGACAGCAACTACAGCATTCTCCAAGGTTCTCCTACAGCCTCCATTTGCCGGTTACAGGTGCCTCTTTGAGCAGTACTCGTAAAAAACTTATAGCGACGAGAAAAGCACCCAGGAACAAAGTGCCCCACGACTTCTACAACACCAGTCCGAACCTTTACTGCACAAGGTCCCAATTTGGCAAGATTTCCACGCTTAATCCCGCGAATGACGCATCACATAGGTGCAACAAACTATGTTGCACAATGGAAAACAATCTAGTACCGGCCCATGCAGGAGCTGAAACTGCTGCAGGCAGTCGCCAGTACTGGAATTGTTGCAGTGCCTTAGGCACTTTGCGAAAAGCACCGCATAAGCAGCGAGTGTTGATCTGGGAACTACAGCAGCAGTAGCTTAATACCAGACCACAATGCACCAGCACTGCTCAAATATCTCTGTACTTACCGTATTTACTCTCATAATCATCGAATTTTTTTGGCAAAAAAATTGACGCAAATTCAGGGGTGCGATCAATATGCGGGTTAAATTTCCCGCAAAAAAATTTTTTGCATCCCGCATTTGCTGCGGGATGACAACTGGTGACAAACACGTGCGGGCATGCTGCTGACACTGCAGCATTTGTCTTCACTGCTATCCTAATACAGCATGTTTCCACTAAGGGTGAGCGAATATCTTGGATGCGTTCCAAGTGTCGGCGCATGAATAGAGTACACTTCCAACGCATCAGTGTAAACGTGGCCGCTATCGTTTCCACTCGCGATTTGTTGCGTGCCCATGCTTGCAGACGAGAAGTATCGAAAGGCACCTTTTGTGTTGTTGACCAAAACCAGTATGAAGCCTACAAATAATAAAGCCGAGGAAAGTTTCGCGTTACCTTTTTTCATGGAAGTGGGGAAAGTGATGAAAGGAATAAATGCGGCATCTGCTTAATAATGTTGAGTGCATGCAGACCGCTTGGTATGTCTTCAAGAGTCTTTTGTGTAGCATTTGACAGATGGTAGGTGTGATCATCATTAGCTAGACTTTGCACACAACATATCACTGCGACAAGTTCAGGGTGCAATCCTCACGCAAGAAAGAAAAAAAAAATCGAATTTTGATGACTAAATACAGGGATGCGATCATTAGGCGAGTAAATACGGTAATAAAAACATTGGTGCACTGGTCTTCAATTTCTAGCAAGTAACACCATGAAACCAAAGGCCTTGCTGCAAACTGAAGTATTCAAAAAGCCAAGGGTAACACTTCAAAGACCCCGAAATTCATCCACAAACTTTAATCTGTGTTGTCTCATTTTTACAAAGTTCCACATTGAAGGGGAAACGGGAAGGGAAGGAAGGAAGGTAAAGTAAAAAGGCATTACAAAAACTGCCATAAAAAAGTATAAAGCTGCGGGCATGTACAATATAACGCGACGATGCACACATGGACACAGTTGAAAAATGGAAGTAAAAGGGACATATAAAGAAGGTTGATCAGGCTGAAAATTTGTTCACACAAATGGCCGAGCAAAAACGCCGTAAAAACTTTAGCTGTAAACACTCACATGAGATCTACAGTATGCTATATATGAATACAGTAACAGCACGTATGCAAAAGGTGGCGAGACAGCTGTTAAATTTCCTTGAGCAATTCCGCATCGAGACCTCAAGATGAACTCAAGTGGCAGGAACGAAAACAGATCTCTACAACAGAAACGAGCATATAGTTACATGTGTACATAGATGTTTAACAAAAGAATGTACGACAGATGAAAAATACATTGAGAGCAAATTTACAACTTTGATATAATATAATATGCATTGCTTTGAGTATGTAGTGGATCATGAGTATAAGATGTCTTCAGCTCCTCGATCTGACCAGCCCTCCAAACAAAACATGCACGGAAGTTGGCCACCCATGCAAAAGAAGAGGAACAAAAATTGCAAATGCACTGCGGGCCCTTTCCCTCCTGACTTGCTCTGTAAAAACACGTAATGCCCTGTGCAACGAGCTCCCTTTATATAACTTTCTAGCTCTGTGCACAATGCTAAAAACCACGCATGGTATCAACTCGACAGGATCTCCCTTCCCTTCCAAACTCCCTGAAAAACGAACGGCCCACCATCACAGAAGCATGAAAATGCGACAGCTCGCCTATGCTTCACTGCACAATGAGATGAAAACGACCCTTCTTTAGACCTCATTAAGAACAGAACTATTACCCCCCTCCCCCCCACCCTTGGAACGGAAAAATGACTAAAGCCTTTCTCCAGCGCTCGAATGGCTCACTCCTTGACCTCTGTGGCGGTCTTAGTAACAACCTCCTCTACAACTTCCTTCTTGATGACCTCTTCCTTCTTGACCTCCTCAACAGTTGCTTCAGACTTTTTGACAGCATCTTCAGCAGCTGGAGTTTTTTCATCAGCAGCCGGGGCAGACTCATCAGCAGCCTTCTTAGGCTCCTCCTCTGGTGTCTTCTTGGGCAGATGAGTGTTGAGCTCCAGTGTCTTGCAGATCTCATCCCAGTCAGCCCAATAGCGCTCCTTCATGCGCTCTACAAAGGCTAGCAGATTGGCACATTCCTGCTCGATGAACTCCAGGAGACCACCAAAGGGCACATACACAAACTGGCACAGGTGAGCAAAGGCCACACAGTCGAGCTGCACATAAGAGGAAAGGCTGTGAGCATAGTACACGCAGCAAGCTTTTGAAACATGAACAGGCATTGCAGAGTCATGCTAAAGCACAGAAGCTGCAGGTTCTTGACAGAAGGACTTGCAACCACTGAGCCAGGATGTAAGGGCTGTCATCAAAGTGCGCAGAGCCAATTTATCAAGATGTATGCTTACAGGCAGGTCATAAGGCTTTAATTGGCAGGAGCTAACAGGACATTTTGCAGGTTTTAACATGACTTCCATACATCAACTTCTGATCAGTGTGTGTTCACTTTGTGGAACCATAAAGTGAAAGTACCTGCCTCCTTATTAATTGAGAAGTTAGTTTGCTGGTGACGAGAGACAAAATACAGAATTGAAAGAACACATACCAAGTGGGGCTCTGTACCAAAGAAGAACTGTTTGGTGCCCAAATACTGCGACAGGTGTTTGAGGTCTTCCTTTCCAAACTCCAAGATCTCGTCTGTTGTGTGACGGCCCAGGCCATGGCCAATGGTCTGCTGCACATTCTGTACAAGAGCAAGGAGAAATTTATTAAACAGGCCAGAAAGGCTACAACTGCACACAGCACTGCACAATATCGGATAATTTTAGTACAGTAAAACCAAGAGGACTGGGCGTTTTATTGGAAGAGTCAAGTCGCAAACATGAATGGTCTGCACGGTGTAGCCACCTGGCGGCACAGCACAACCAGAGAAATGCAGAGATACTGCAGTAGTAAGTGTATTTTACATCACTGCAGGTGTAAATTTCCAGCAGCGTCGTAATCGTGCTGCTGCCAAACATTTATGCCAGCAGCAAAATAAGATACACTTGGTTGCTGCCATATAGCGGCATTTGTCTGGTTGAGCGCTGAACCACCAGGTGGGTGCACCATGAAGGCTCTTCATGTGCGCCTTTGCTCATCTGGTAAGACAGCCAGTCCACTTGCATTTACTTGAATACCAGACACATTAAACTATTAACACAGGCGCTGCAACATGTGTCATGGCAGTTATTCTCCCTGTGTAACTACAGAGCTTTACTGCAGTGTGCAAGCAACATCGTTGCTAGAACTCAACAGAAACGAAAAGTTGCTTTTGGTATGATGTGCCGAGGCACTATCTGCATCTGGAGGAAGTTTTGAAAGAGCACAACTACCCGGTGGGTCACTGCACACCAGAAGAATAACAAGTGACCCACCGGTGGGTGAACATGCACAGGAATAGAGCCTTCAAAAAGCTGCCACAGTGAATGGGAAAAGTTTGCAATACATCCACATAAAAATGCATTGTCAGGTTATGCAAGATGTGAAAAAAGAAAAGAGACTGCAATAAAATGAATTCGAAGAAATGGTAGCTAAATGCCTTTCGCACACCCAAAATCACAGCAGCAAATTATTAAAATGTGCTCTTCATCAAGACAGCCCGGGTTTCTCGGAAACGAAGCTTTGTAGTCAAAAATTAGTCCTTGTTTAGGATAAACCCAAATTATATATCTCTAGGCAATTCTAACTGAACTAAGTGAATGTGGCTGCCTATATGCATGTCACTATGTTAGGTTTAATGGCTTCAGTCCACAATACTGATAATTTCATTTAAGCTCATATCGTAGGGCACGGTGTGAAAGCATCACTGGCTGCCTGTGAAGCTAGCACGCTCAAGATTTAAAGCATATGCCACCATGTGTGCAAACAGTAGTGCCCCTGTACGAAGCTGTATCTTAAAAAATTATGGTACCTCTCGAACAGAGCAACACAGCCTACTATATTCAAAACGCCAAACTCACGCTTTTGAAAGCAAGCTTGAAAAAGAACTGCAAGACGCCTTTGGGCAACTTCGAGTTGAGCATGCGCTTGACGTCCATTTGGGCTGCTTTGAGAAACTGGCCCGGGTGACGGTAACGCCAGCAGCGAGACACCCAGCCTGTGTGGTTGTTGAGCATAGATGAGAAGGCATGCGATACATTGCACTCCTCGGTGGTTAGGCCAGCATCCAAATCCTTGCCAAAGTATTGACTCAGCTGCTTGATGATGATGTCAGAATCTGCAATCTCCTCGCCGTTGAGCTCCACAAATGGGAGTTGACCTTTCTTTGATTTAAACTTGAGCTTGTGGTCCACATTCTGAAAAGCAAAGTACAAAGTGATGGTTAGTGAAGGAAACACTGCTGAGCTGCCACTCTGCATGGAGAAACTAGTGAATCTGCCAACTGGTGCGTAGGACCCCTGGGTATACTGCAGTAGACCCAGGGGTCTAGAGCAATTCATTTGCAGAGGGCTCACCTGGTGGTCTGGCCAGGTTTACCCTATGCATAATGCAACACATGTTGCTAGGAGAGCAAAAAGAGCAGGGCACCTGAGCAACAGCGCATGCAGTAATGCAACTCCGTCGACATGTGTGCCATTTGAGGTGGTGTGCCACAATGAGTAAAAATAGAAAAAATGCGTGCCTGAAGTGAAATCAGTCAAGATTTTCAGTAAAACAAATACGGGAACCAAGCTGTGTCTTCCGAGCATGTGGTTGATGTGTAAGGGCCATATCAAAGATGAGGTTAAGCTTGTATAGATATCGCAACCGTTTGACACGGCATGTTTCGGGCTACTCCAAGTACGAGGGGGCACGCTACGAATGAGTCACGCGCAGAAGAGGGCGAATTGTGGAATATATTGAGGTTACTTCGCATACGGGGCTAGCAGAACAGCAACGTGTTGCGCACGACGGGGCAGAGCAACGCCTAAGGCGCAAAACGTAAAATACCGCTGATGAATCATATTTATGCGGATCAATTGTGCAGATAAAGTGCCAGAGGCGACACGCAACAATCATATCGGCTCTTCAAAAAATAACTAGCCCACGTTCACACAGGGTCAATGTAAATGCAGCAACGGAACTCACTTTTTAATATTTGCAGCTAATAGTGAGTTGGGCAGATATTTTCATCGACCGGTTTCGGTGAGCCGGATTGACCTGCAAAGGCGGGGCGGCACGCCAAACGACCGGCGGTCTTACGCGCACAATGCTTGTCCCATAAACGCCTGTAATAGCTTTGTGCTGTAGAAGAACACTACGAAGCAAGACCAACGTGCAGCGTTCGCCGAGCGTGAGGGCGACCGCCGAACGCTGTTCCGAGTCACGCATCGGCCATGACAACACGCACTGACAGCTCTTAAGCCTAACACCGCGTCACACCAAGCCGGCCGACGCAATCCCGGCAGTGGGCAGATTTGAAACAAACGGCGCGCTGCGAAGACGACCAGCTCACCTCATACTTCACTTGTGTCATGCGCAGCCAAGTCTCAACTTTCAAACAGAAAGGCGAGATTCCGGGCAAAGTTGGACAGCGAGTGAACTGGTAGAGATAGACTACATCTTTTTCGTAATCCGTCTTGTGAACGCTGGGCTTGTTTGCCGGCGCCGACGCGGCGGTCGTGGTCGCGTCGGACGTCGGGCTGGCTGCCGTCTCCTGTGTGACTGGAGTTTCTGCCGGCTTTTCGGCCTTCGCCGGGGGTGCGGTACCTGCAGAGTTCTCGGTCTCGCTGGGGCTCGTCATGGCTGGAAGAACTCCGCGGCAACGAAAGAGCGACGACGGGAGACCGGCGCAAAATGGCGCAGAGCAGCAACCCAAGCTTCACGTACAGTCTGACAGGCGGTCGATGATTGGCCAACGCCAGGGCAGCCTGGGAGGGGGCGCTTTATACGCGGCTCGACGCATGACGTCATGCGGACTGCGATGGATGAGTTCGATAGCGGACGTGACGTTTTCAGACTGCTGCCGTTTTTGACAGCTCTCCTCGAATAGTCGTCGGCTGAAACCGACGCGTTATCCAAAGCGCGCTGATACGGGCGCGTAAGGGCGTCCCTTCTCATGATGTCACGCTGCTTCGCTTCGGAAGCACGATAAACGCTGACTCACCCTCGTATTCCACATATTCTATGTCGTCGCATACAATAATTCCACAAAAGCGTAGTGTATCTGCGAGAAACAACAACCGTGAACAATTCAGTTTAGCCGCTGACGGCACAGAGCGTGAATTTCACGAAATGCTTTCTCTGAAGCAAAACAAAAAAAAA
Organism: Dermacentor variabilis; assembly: GCF_050947875.1. Taxonomy (NCBI): domain Eukaryota; kingdom Metazoa; phylum Arthropoda; class Arachnida; order Ixodida; family Ixodidae; genus Dermacentor; species Dermacentor variabilis. Next base: position 118,507,011 of record NC_134568.1, on the reverse strand, counting down.
ATCCATTATACTGGGCCACATAAATGCCATTACTATCATCAAGCTGGTCTAAAGGCGTCATAACGCTCCAATAAGAGGCTGCTGATATGCGCCCAGGTATGATAACTTTCGACGTACTGAAGCAGCACTAGGGAGGCCAGTAGTGTTAAAACCGGAACGAGGGATACAGGCATCAAACTAATGTATTTTTTTTTTCTTACTGTACACCAATGTCTGCATTCAGTAGGGTTGTACCATTGTACCTCTTCCTACCGCAGTCGCATTTATGGTAAACTCATGTGGACTGCCGCGTGACCGCATAAGCTGCTTATCAGATATTGTACGTATCAGTGAATGGGACACGGTGCAGAAAGCACTGAAAAAAAAAAGTGCACTGGCACCCCAGCCTGTTGTTCCACGTCCTGCCGACCAAATAGCGCAGAATGGAGCAGGAAAATAGCGTAGAAGATGGGGAAGGGGCGTTCGCTGACTGAACTCAATTGTATCGTATGTTTTGTACCGCGACGATTGTGATAAATTATTAAAACTATCGAATGCGAGACAAAATGGTGATTTTTACAAATTATATTTCATAGCTGCGGCGGACATCCAAATTTGCGCAATAATCTGCAATTTATTAATTAATTAACAAAGTCTTGCCATTTGACTTGGAATTTATTGACTTTAGTGAACATGTTATAATTGAAGAATTGAAGTCAGCCAGTGCACAAAGCATGCATATATACAGCATACCGGGTGTTTCTGTGAAGACTTTAAGTAATCGTTAACACTTATCTGTGGCAGATAGCATAATTATAATCCTTGAGCTTGATTGCCCAAACAGGCGGACATTATTTAGATGAGAAATCGAAATGCATAATTCAAGAATTACTAAAATTTGAGTAATAATTTTTATTAATTACTTTACAGCACATATTGCAATATAGAAATTGTAGCCTGGGGACTTCGCAAGGTAGATCCAATTGAACGAATTCTCAGGATGACACCAGTTTCGAGACGATTCCCAAACTTTGCGAAGAAATAGATTGGCGGTCCAGTTACTTTTATACTCCAATGACGGCGTTTCGTTAAAAACTTAAGGGGAACCGCAGTGAATTTCTTGGAGCAAGTTTGACGGTGCATGTATCGAAAATGTCATCCACAGAATCCTTTTCAAGTGGATATGCCTTGCAGTCTCACGAACTAAAATTTTGTAAATTGCATAAATGTAATTAGTTAATTTTTGTTGATTAGTATAGATTAGGCACATCGGTTTCTCGCGCAAGTAACGTCCGCCTCTTCGAGTAGACCAGCCAGCTCAGGGAGTAGAATTGGGCTACATCTGCCACAGGCGATTTTTTTAAAAGTTACTTCAAGTCATTGCAGAAACACACGGCCGGTATACTTGTCGCCACAAACTTCACGTCTTGCCCCCATTTTGAAAAAAATAAAATATTCAAAATCTGCTGTCGAATGCCCTGCTGTTAATAGCACGTTCCCGCATTAAGAAAAAGAAATGCAGAACGGCAAGCTGTTAATTGGAACAGCAATACGTTTCGCGGCATACTCAGAGTCCATATTTGTCCGAACTGGAGCATTGGCCACAAGGTTTCTCGCAAGAGGTTATGCTTGGACTACTGGATGACTTCAGTTCTGCAGTTACGACGTGTCGCCCAAAGTCGTTAATTGAATAGTTTAGTAAAAAAGAATTTCGCTAACTAGTAATTGCATTGTCGATTATCGCGCAAATTCCGGTGCCCACCAACGCTATGAAACATGGTTAGTAGAAGTTATATTTTGTTATCGAATTGCCACAGTGTTATGGTCTGAGAGGGTTGTTGCAGGAGCAATGTCCATATTGCACGAAAATGGGGTGGGCAGTGAGGCTGAGTAAATCGATCAGCTGACACAGCCCCAGAATAAAGTTTCACCAATTAACATCCCACTGTTTTTCATTTTGTTCAAACAAAAGCAAGAGGGCAGTGACCTCTATGCCTTTGTGGATACGCGAAGTGCTACAAGTACAGCGTAGCCATCTGCGTGTCGGCACTTTTTTCCCTTTCGTGGATATTCCTCCACCTGAATTGCCGATTTTAGCTGAATTGATTTGCCATATCAAGTGTCCCAGCGAGGCGACTTGTCGATCAATTCGGTGTCGCTCTTCGATCAGCTTACCTCAGATGGTAGAGCGACCAGTCCGGAAAGCCGTTAGTCCCGCGTTCGACTCCCGAATCGGGACGAACTGTCCTTACAGATGCAAAGCTTTCTTTCTGAGAAACCCGTACGGGTTTCCTTTACATCCTCGTGCTATGCTAAATGGAAATGAATTTCTTTTCTCTCTTTCATCAGCATACAGCGATTAACTTCGAATTCAGATAAAATTACACGCACATTCTTCCGTCTACAGAACTATAATACGAGTTGAAATTAAAAAAAAAAGAAAAGAAGAAAAGTGTGCATACCCCGCTATATAAGCGTATTCGTTAGCCAAGCTAGCGGACTGAGGTTTGGAGTCCACGCAGTAAAGAGGGCTCCTGTGCGTGTGCGTTAATTAATCACAGCGTCCATGTGCGTGTCCTCTAGTGTGCGTTAATTAATCACAGCGTCCATCGTTATGACCGCCGTATACTGCCACTGTTTCGCTTATGCCAATCTACCCCGAGAAGGGGCTGCGGAATGTTGGCAGTACAGCGCCCTGTGTGGCGGCCACTTCAAGACGCGAGCTGAGTTCATCTGTTGGTTCGTTGAAGAAAGCTGCTCGAGTGACCGCGGTCTCCGAATCACCGCATGAACATGCCATAAAGAACGACTCCTACAAGTCGTCGGAACGCTCGCTGAGAATATGTCGACGCGGAGCAGTCACTTAAAACGTTCATATGCCCCGATACGATTTGAAAACAGCACCCTGGGAACATAGTGAAACGCACAAGTATAATATATGCCTGCGCTTCTTGGACCATACTTCCTTTTCTCCTATATTTCTCGCATAAATGACGAGTAATTTTTATATTGCTTAGTGATGCGTGTGCTCCCGATAAGAACTGTTTGTTCGCTCAGGGACTCGGCCTCGGCAAACAGAGGGAAAGGGAAACGCAGACTGGACTTTTGTCGCTTGGCTTCTCACTTCTACTTTCTTCCTATTCTTGCCTACATCGTTTCACGTGCTTGGCGTTTAGGACTCCAACAGTAAATATACTTGTGTAAAACAGAACAGTGAGCAGCCCTGCAGTAGGTGACTCGGAATCGTCCTAAGTTGGAGGGGTGACTATTAGGATCGGTAATATACTTCTCTGAAGAGGTTGGCTGACACAAGCCACCGCCTTACCGGCACAAGAGTACCTGGTGCAATTCATCAACGCTGCGTTGAAACATTGCACCAGCTTAGAAGTTAGGACCTCCACCAGCTTCATTATTCATTTTAGATAAAGTCTTCATCTCTCTCTCTCTCTCTCTCTCTCTCTCTCTCTCTCTGAAGAACCGATACACTTGCTGGGAAAGCGAGCGTTACCAAGTTACATGTCAAACAACCAATATGGAAGTGAAAACATGCATAAACGACTACGTGGCGCTTATGCGTCTCGCCCAAATAATTACCGCTTGTGAGATATCAGTTAAATAGCCCCGGTAGTAGCACAACGTCAGTGAAAATTACGCTTTAGAAATAGCGTCCCCCGAAGCGCTTTCGGGTACCCAATATTCGTTGCGTATATATATACATTTCGCGTTCTTTCGTGCTTCTCTCTTTCTCTCTCTCTGCATTGTTATGTGCGACCGGCCGACAGAGTCCCTCAACTTCCGTTCGGGTCCCCTATCATATAAAACGTCCAAACTATCTTACGACGCTATAGTTCCTCCCCCCCCCCCTTTTTTTTTGTCTCTTCGTGTGTCATCGATCGCCACGGCCAACCGACGTAACCAGTGGATAACACTAAATAATGTCGTTCTATGCGTAAGTCAGGGACGTGCGGAATCAAAGGGCGGAACGCGTGCAGCTCTGCGTGCATCAGCAGATAAAGTGCTCGAGCAGTGACCTCGCACGCTTTCGCCCGAGTTCCGCGGGCAGCCACCACTGCCGCTTCGTTTGCCAGGGTGTTTCAGGAGAAATGGAGGGGGGAGGCTGCTTTGGCAGTCGGTGGCAGCATGCAGGCACGAGCTCCTCTTTAAAGGAGCACTAATTGTCTTATCGGGGCCGGAGCGGAGAGATAGTCATTCCTCCGGTCGCCCACACGCGGCTCGGCGAAGCCTTCGCTTCCCGTGCCATCCGGTGTGCGTGACTTTCGCCGGAATCCGCGTCAGTGCGGGAAAACTCGGCGGACGATCGAGCGTTGCTCACTTCGACTCGCGGGCCCGCCCGCCCGCGCCATGCATACGCCGTTGCGTCGCCACGGACTTAGTCTTTCTTATTGCTTGGGAAGTCGGTTGGTGCCGAACGGTTCAATTTTGCGTTTAATGTTACGAGAGCCGTCGGCACGTTTTTTGCGAAGTCGTTCTGCGCAAGAATCGGACATTCACACACGGCCAACTGCTATTGAACCCGCGTGCACACGCTGTCTGTAGGAAGCATTAACAATCCTACATATTTTCATAGGCTCCCCTCAACACGAAACATAAAGGAAAGAGTACTTTAATGTATTTTACAAATAGTGTATACACCTCTCCATCCACCAATCTTAATTGGACATGAGCCCCTCATTCCAGTGGGAAACGAGAACACCGCTGGCTAACAACTGAAACTTATTGAAGGAATGCAGGAACTTGTACGCTCCTGTTTTCTAGCTTTTTCTTGTGCGTGTGTGTGTTTGTGTGCGCTTATCCGCAGTGGCACGGCCCTACGTACAAATTCCTGCATCCCTCCAATAAATTTCAGTTTTCGTAGTCAGCAGTGATGTCATTTCTTTTCTGTTGCCCATATGTGTAACGCCTTATAGCCGAACCGGCCATAACACGCACTCCCATACATCATCTCGGTCCTGCCGGGAAACAGTGAACCGTACAATAATCGCTACATTTACACGCCATCCAACCACTCCGGGCGACAACTCCGCCTCCAGTCAGACAATTTCACGAATTTTATCGCATATTCTTATCGGTCGCTGTCCGCATAATACACGCTACACAACATCATTTGGCCCATTCCTTAGTTGATGTTTCATATATGAGAGTTATGCCCAACCGTGCAGTGAACGCGTACTTCCTCGTTCCCTTGGCCCTGTATACGCGCGCGCGTGCGTATATATATATATATATATATATATATATATATATATATATATATATATATATATATATATATATATATATATATATATATATATATATATATATATATATATATATTCTTCGCAAAACGTGCGCCGCCGCAACGAATCGTTTGCAGGGCATAGTTCAGTGCTGTATTGTGTGAATAATGGCTGCCTTGGGTGCCGCGGCTTTTATCGGGCAAATTGTTTGCTTTTAGCAGCTCTTCCTCGTATACTCTTCTGCCAGTATCGTGTGACAAATAAACAAAGGTCATGCTAGTGGTTTCAGAAGAGAAGATAGGGAAGTCGGTCGCTTGTGCCGCACTGCGATCGTTGTGGTTCGTCGACAAAAACTACGAAAACAACATGTAGTGTAAGAAATGTGCATTGCAAAAGCTGGCGTAGGGTGGAGTGTGGTGCTCGAGTAACGGAACGTCACAGATCACGCATTCACTATTAGACCTGCTTGACATGCGAGCGAAAAAAAATTGAGAAAAAGAAGCGACTACCTAGGCTCTCACGTCGCGCGCTAAAATACTATACCTAAGGCCCGAAAAAAGGAATTATGCCAATTTTTAATTATTTATATAGTATGCAAAGAAAAAAGGCGTGTCCTTCTTCATAATTTTTTTTTTTTTGCGTTCGAGCTTTTGTTTTTCGACCCAGTATAGCACAGTTGCTATATTAGATTTCGACACCCGTTTATCTCGTAACCCTCTTCAGGCTGTAGCGTAGCGACCAATGCAGTACGCAATTTTTCCGACCGGGACGGTATGCAATTATTATTATTATTATTTACTATTTGTTTTGAAAGCATATATACATTTGAAAGGAAAGGGAAAGGGAGGAGCACGCTGGGCAACTGCCACCGGAAGGGGCACAACGTCTGCCTACTCTTCAGAAAGAGGGACCCGCGTAATGATTCGATAGGAGCTTCGTTGCGGGTGCGTGGTCGAAATTATTAGAGTCACGTCGTCTGTTGTCCGTTGAAAAAAATGCCGGCTTTCGGTCGTGCGCGAGTACACGACCGCATTCCGCCTGCGCGCATTCTTCGTTGCGAATCGGTTGCCACGGGCCGACGCGTCGGCGTTCGGCTGCGCCACAATCGGAAAGAACCGCGCGCTGGGGGCGGGAAGGACTCGCCCAGAGATACCTGCGTGCCTCCGAGATAAGCGACGCTGCGTGTTCTCTGTCGCCGAAGCACGCCCACGGTCCTACGCTGTGCACACGGCGCGCACGCGGGTCCCCGCGGAAGAAGTAAGCCAGAAAATGGCGGCCACAGTGCGCGTCTGCAGGCAATACGACGACGCGTCACCCCTCGCCTCGGGAGAGCGCGTCCCTAATTCCCGGCCGCCACTCTGCGCACCCACCTCGCGAGCTCGCTCAACAGGCTGTTTGGCCTCCAAAGGATTGATGTCTGCCAAGGCTACCGAGGGCTCAGCTGACAGCTATAGCTGTGCTGCCCGCAGAGAACGGGAAACTCGTAGTACAAAGGAGCTGAAAGGAATATCTACATACGAACACTAGAGGGCTGTTCGAACAGTGAAATTTCCCAATCGAATCGAATAGGAACATTGTAGCAGAACGACTTTCGAATATCGAGTCGAATACCGAATATTTTTATGTACCTATACGTGATATAGACAAAGTGAAATATAACGTGCCGTTCACGACTGGAAGTCCGGTCTACTAAGTAGCCCGTATCAGATAGGTCGATGCTCTCGGTTATATGGTTATGGTGCACTATGAGAAGGATAGCAATGAAACAAGGACTCGGATTTCGCATCGGCGCCTTTTCAAATGCTATTCGTTCTCGCCTTTAGTCGGAGGTCAGAAGATAAGCAAAGAGAAAGTTTAAAGCCTGACGCTGGCTGCGAACAATACGATTCTCGGCGCTGGTGGCGTCTGGCATATTGGGTCCATTTGACTTCACTAAAGGTTTTTTTCGTATATACAAACTACGTATTCTTAAGAAAAAAATCTCTACCGTTTCAATACAACCCCAGTTGCCACATTTCAGATCGGTACACACTAAGGAAAATTGTACCCTTAACGGTGTTTTCTCGTGTCTATAACCAACCCCTTACACCCAATAAAAGAGATTTAGGCGAACTAATACACCCACTTGAAAGGGCGACATTTTTATTATAATTGCACTCTTTCCTTTAATGTGTGTTTTGACCAAATGGACCCTACGTTTTATTTTTACAACAACATATTTATTCCACGACTACCCTATACTCTTTCGGACGTCCGCCGAAGCAATCCCGACGTGTTTTCCAGAGATGTGTAACAAAAAAATCAAGAAATAAGATAAAGAAATAGACGTGCAGCCTGAATTAGAACTGGGGACGCTCCTCAGCGCTTCAGTCTATCTATAAATGAGCACCAAGGTGAAACAATTTGAGCGAAGATAGCGTTAAGATGTGAAAAGCAGGAAAGAGAGAAGAAGATAAAGTGTATTAAGCTTAAAAGCGCGAACGAAGACGGGACGACGAGAGACACATGGTCTTCGAATTGCAGCGTGTACTAAATAAAAATTTAAGAAATAAATGAAGGGCTAAGCAGGGAAAAACTAGAAGCAACCTTACAAGCGCTCCCTACAAGCAATAGACACACGTGGTTCCAGACAAACACACTGTACGAGCCACAAAATAGAATTTAAGAAGTGTAACAACTTCAGTGCTACTTAATGCTTGCAGAGGTAAACGTTCCATTTGGACGCAGCGAAGAAAATATGAAAATGAAAACAAATTTTAGCTTTGGCGCTAAAAGGATTTAGTCAAAATGGCGATGTCTTGTCAGCCACGATAGCAGTGACTTCAGGTATCTGAAACGATAGTTTGTTGTTTTCTTTTAGTATGAGAAGAATAATTTTAGCTTATTAATTTTTTTGTCGCGACTGTAGCGTTGGGCTATTGCGTTCTCTCATTAGGCTAGTTGAGTGATTTGGCGTGTCAGTTCCACAATACCCGGAAAAAAGGACAACAACAATGGAAGTGGTCCAGACCCCCTTTGTTTATGACCACAGGGTTTCGGCGGGTGAGAGCAGGCTCCGTTCCCCATGCTGTTCACCCACGAAAAAAATGTGAATATCGAGCCGGAAGCCAGCTGTATTAAGCCACCCAGTTTTAACGGGTGCCTAATTGGAAGGCAGCGTGTTTCGATCCTACGGACTCACTCAGCCGAGGCATACGTATATATGGGTGTGTATGTATACAAATATCCCTTGTCATTCATGCAACATAGTTGTAGGATTGGGAGTTTACCGTCGGCGCTCTCTTTTGATATGCAGGAAGTAAATAGAAAAGGTGTCTTTTCACGTTCAGTTCCTGGTCCTCTCCACTTGCTCGAGACCCTCGGGGCTTTTGGTGAAACTTTTGTGCGTCCTTGTGCACGCGAGCGCATGCCCAAACGCGGTCATAGCGTGGCGGGCGGGAAGCGGGGCGGGGGGAGCCGGGGATACAAGAAGCGCGGTCGCACTGCATGCAGACACAAAGCGCCGCGACTGAGATAACGGGACTGCAAATTCCGGCGCGCAGCGGTTCTATACAGCTGACATCTGACGAAAACGAAATAGTTGTGCGGACGCGAATGGCGCGCGTGGCCCTCAGGGAAGCCCTTGGGCTCTTCGGAAACCCCGACAGCAGCTCTAAATGAATAGCGCGAATTGAATGGATCTCGCAGGTGACCATCCGAATCAGACCCTTGGCTTTAGATCCACAGCTGTAAAAGTCTATTTCCGGTTTCATTCATTCATTCATTTGTGTTTGCATCACCGCATGTAGGCGCTGTCGACTGAAAAGTTTACGGGTTATTGGAATTGGAGGCGCGAGAAATTAAAATCACCCAATTTCCGTGCAGCGCGCACTTGCAAAGAGACTCGCGGTCTTCGAAATTGCAGGCTACAAACACGGGCTGCTTGGAAGTTCCCGTAATTGTTGACTGCAGTGATACACACTGGTTATCCTATGCGCCGGGACAACCATCGCTTCCCCCTTGACCATCACTCTGGTACGAACCGCATCTTGACTGACGGTTCGTCAACCCCCGGGTTCTTCATGAGGCCTTTTCGCCGTGCGCAGGTTGCAAGGCAACGGGTGACGGATCGCCTCGAGCGAGTGACATCAAGCACAACAGCGTAACTTTATGGACTCGAGGACCTGTTGTTCACGTATATATATAGTACATTCCTCGACAACCATCATGCAGGACGTCGCGTCATTTAATAACCGCGCTGCAAAACGTATGTATGCAGCGTGAACAGGACTCGGAATTCCCCACTCGAGATATCGGCTGTCGTCATCACAAAGCCACCGTCGCGGATCACTCTGTTAAATTACAGCAAGTTCCTCGACACTGTTGTCTCCGCGGAAACGAAACAGCAGATGGAACTGCCCTCAGTACTGTTAAGAGCATGAACTACGTAAAGGTATACACTTCACGAAAAAGCGATTCATATTAAGTCATGGCGTAATGTTATGCTCATGCTGAAAATAATCGACTCAGCTCCCAGCCGCTTCACTGTAGACCGAGCCTTCCTACGCAGTCGGTCCCGACTCGGCCCTCAGTCCAAAGCATCCGCACGTCAACTTCCACGACTGCTTAAAATTTTATATCGACTGCGCCTGACCGCTGGCCTTGGACCCTCTACACACTCAGGAAAAATTGCTCTCTCGAGGGCGGATTCGATGTTGAAACACCATTTGTGCACCTTTAATTTCTCTGAAAATTTCGAAAATGGTGCATTCGTTAGCAGAATTAATACCCTTACCGCATTAATTCAATGATTTCAGGATGCTAAGAGGGCGTTTTTGTGAAACACACACCTTGCAGAATTTAAGGGTGCTCGGGCGCTTCAACATTTCAGGCAAGTAGAAAGCCGTAAGTCTCTCTTTTCCCAGCGGTTTGCGCCAAGTCATCGTTCGAGCATGTCATATGGATGTGAACCTGCTACTTCATGTATAAATGGCGTGTCCGGTGGTGAAGTGGAAGGACATGGCCTCTTATTTTATATTTCCTACTCTGTTTTTATCTTTTTTACCACTGGCTTTGTTTAATTTGTTTCAATTTGACGTTGGTTTTTAGAACAGACACCATCCAAGCAGTTGTTAGCGAATCATAGTTGTTCAGCTGCAAGTTCTTTCTGGTGTAGCATCGAGGCCGGCGCAATATTATGCGCAGTAAGTCTTGCACTGTTTCCTGCAATATCGCTTGGAATAAACATTCGCAAGCGCATGGCTGAGCAATCTATACTACCGATGAGAGAGAGAGAGAGAGAGAGAGAGAGAGAGAGCAAATAATAAATGAAAGTTAGGGAGGTTAACCAGGACTGCGCCCGGTTGGCTACCCTAAACTGGGGAAAGGGAAAAGGGGACGGAAAGATTAAAAGAAGAAGAGAAAGTCCGCTGGGTATATCATTCGGTCACTCAGTCCGGATCACAGACGCTGACCAATGAGAACACAGCCATTTGTTGTGGTGGTGGCGTGCCCCGGTCTAAAGTGGAAAGACACAGCTGCTTTATCCTTACAAGGGTGGTAGTTTCGGTTAGACCATGTTATATTTGCTATGTTATGTTGCTCGTCCTTTCCTGCCATGATTGTCTGTACTTTCGTTGCTGCCGACTAGTATATATTGTGCTAGGTGCCCCTCCTGCATTAATTCCTTTCGGGTCTGTAAGTTTTTTTTTTGCAAACAAAGCAAGCAAACAAACAAACAAACAAACAAGCAATACTCTAGAAAGATGCACCTGTTTGGTGGGAAGGTGGTTCGACGTAGGGTCGAAGAAGTGCCCCCCAAAAAGAGGCAACGTCCTGCACTTTGCGACCCACCGCTATGCAGTGCCTTTTATGTATTTATCAGCGAACAGGGCAAGGAGCAAAGCGCGACGATCATCTACGACGCCGGTGCGAAGGCGCTCGTTGCCTGTCGCGGTTGAGGTTGACGCCCCCCCCCCCCCCGCTCTACACACACACGCACACCTGTGGTGGGGCGCGCGGTTTTCAGGCGTCCCGCTTGAAGCGTCCTCAGCGAAGCACCGGAAACGACGGGTCGAGCGGCGGCGCATTCCGAAGAGTTTCGCCCATTTCGCAAGGGCGCACTTTTTGCGGGTGTTTCGACAGAACAACCTGTGGCGAGAGCGAGAGGAAGATTACAAAAAAAAAAGTAATTATATACAAGCTTGCACACCTATCGAAGTCTCAAATCATTCACTGCTCAAAGCAGTTATAGCTATGCTTAATTGGTATCGCTTGTTTTATTCAACCGCAAGCGAAAAGCACTTCCTCCGCGCCGCTATTTCAATTTATTTATTTGTTTATTTACTTGATTGTTTGTTTATTGATATTTGCGGCGACATTATACAAGATCTGTAAAGCGCATTCAATTAGCCCATTTCAGCAGATTCCTTATGTCTATGTTAATTATCATAGGACCTAAAAAATCCGCAAACCCGAACTTCACTTTTCCGACTGCATGCATATATATATATATATATATATATATATATATATGGTGTTTCAGCGAACACTTCCAAAAAAAGTTGCCTGTGGCATATATCACACTTCTAGTTCATGAGCTGGTGTACTCGAAGCAGCGGGCAGTACTCGCACAAAAGATTGAGACGCAAAATCGACTAATTAATAAAAGATCACTAATTATGTTTTTAACTAACTACATTATGACCCATATTGCAATTTACAAATTATAGCCGTGGAGTTCGCAAGGCGGATCCTCTTGCAACGAATTTTCAAGATGACACGAGTTTCGAGATATAAATTCCCGAACTTTGCGGAGAAATGCATTGACGTTCCAGTTAATTTGTTGACAAAACGTTGTTTCATGCACTCAAGCACACAAGTAACTGGAACGTCAATGCCTCGTAATCAGATCATGGTTTTGGCATGTGAAATCCCATAATTTATATTTAATTTTTAATTACAGGGTTAATTTTAACTGTATCTGGGGTTAGATCTCCGTGTACGAGCGTTTTTTGCATTCCGCCCAAGCGGTGGCCACTATATACAGAGGCAATCAGCTCGCGACCTCGTGCCCTCCCACAGAAGAGCGCCATAACCACTGACTTCGCGTGCTATATACCGAAGAGCCGCCTGGCGCGCCACCAAAGCGCGAACGGCATCGATCCGGTGGCAGAGAAGCACATCAGACTGTTTTCAGTGGGCACTGCAGCGCTACATCGCTGCTTAACTCGTCGAGGACCATTTTTTTGACGCAGTAAGAGGGTGTTGCACAAGTAGGAGCAAACAGAGCGCGTTGCGCGCTCTTTAATGAAAAAAAAAGCAACGAAGTTCACGGAAGTTCACGAAATGAAAAGCTGAGTCGGTCGCTCGCGTGTCGCTGCACGCGGCTATTATTCATCGCGAACGGGTCCCGGCAAGGTTAATCTCGATAGCGACCGATGTAACGTCCAGAATGCACGTGTATCAGATATAGTGTGTTACGCGTATGAGAAAGGCACTGAGAGAAAAGAATGACTATACGAGCAAACACAAAAGACCTATTGATTGCCCATACAGCGAGAAATTGGCTTGCGATCTACGCACAGTTTTCCCTCTATACACCACATACGGCGCGCGCGCTGTGCGAGCACATATATTGGAAAGTGTACGTGTGAAGGAGGGGTGTCTCTGATTGCAGATACGCAGTTCCACTGGGCACACGTGATTGACAGGAGCGGATGTGCGGCCGTTTTCAATTATCCACGCGGCGCAGCGATTGCCCAAGGCCGCTCTCTGGAATGTATAGCACTAAATACAACGTTATACACGGGCCCGCGCAAGCGGATCAAATCCACGTGCGCGCAAATGCGGTCTCCCATGAACTGCAGGATTGCGCCGAGTGGGCTACATGTCCAAACCCGAGGTCGAGCGCGTGCCGCGAATGCGCGTTTATACCGCGTGCAAACAGGTGCACTGTTGAGACAGAAGGTGACGCATTGTCGCGCAGCGGGCGCGAACTCGTGCCTTTCGTCCTTTGTACCCGCCGTGGTTGCTCAGTGGCTATGGTGTTGGGCTGCTGAGCACGAGGTCGCGGGATCGAATCCCGGTTAAGGCGGCCGCATTTCGATGGAGGCGAAATGCGAAAACACCCGTGTGCTTAGATTTAGGTGCACGTTAAAGAACCCCAGGTGGTCAAAATTTCCGGAGTCCTCCACTACGGCGTGCCTCATAATCAGAAAGTGGTTTTGGCACGTAAAACCCCAAATATTATTATTATTTCGTCCTTTGTATACGATGTGCCAGTGGAGAACGCAAGTTACACCGCGTGGCTGGTGTGAGAGAGAAGAAGAAATTAACAACATTTGTTCCTTAATTGCGACGCTGCCTGGGGCAGCTCTGAAGATGACCCTGTCGCAGAATGTACGCGTTCACTTCTCCCTTCCTTTTGTCGTCGCGTTAGCGTTCCGTCAGTTCGATGAACTTTGCGTTGCCCCTTCCCGAAAAAGAAAAAAAGAAACACCATCCGGCGCAGGACACGAATACATGAAAGCAAAAAAAAAATTGTCAGCCACCCGAATGTAACACGTTCTGGTCCAGGATTCGCATCCCGGAAAACGAATCCCAGAAAACGAATCCCGGAATCCCGGTAAAAAAGCCCGCAAAACACGAAAAAGTGCAGTGCGACTAGTCGCTGGGCTCCTTTCACGCTCGGAAAAACACGGATCGGGAATTTTAACGCGACAGCGTTAAGGAGCCCGTGTCGCAGAAAATCCGGCGTCGGAGTTGGACGTCGCTTTCGCAAAAACAACTTCGCACCAAATTCCGAACCGCGCATACCGAGCCACTTCTCTATCACCAAAATTGTTCATACCTTGTCTTTCATTGTTTACAATGTTATCCCTCGGAATATTGAGAACGGCAGCCCACACACAAATGTAATGGAAAAAAAAAAAACACCGACAGCCCATGTCCTTTATGTTAGCTCTTTTCGGACTGAAATATGAAAAGTGCGAAACAATAACAGGAGGTCGACCCACCCAAGAGGCCGCGTTTCTACCAGAAAGCTCGCCCTTTGTGCATAGCGTTCACAGCCAGCGTTTCCCGGTAAACGTTACGGTTACATAAGCTGCAGTTGCCGGGAAGTACGAAAAGCAGTAAGGGGTCGTTGAACGCTGTCGCGTTCCACTCTTAAAGGCGAAGCTTAAGCGCCCTCCAAACTTTTTCTTGACAACGTACAATTTTCTGATCTACAATTTCGCTCTCATTATAACGTTTGATAAGCTAATTATTGAATGATAACTAATTATGCAATGAGGCGAAGTACATTAAAAAAAACCTGACTTGCTTGCAAGCGACGGAAAACAACGTTACTTTGGTTCTGCCCAGCTACGTGGCACTCGCATATTTCTATATTTCGCATGCGGCAACACCCCCCTTGGAGCCCAACACGCGCGCGCATGTAGGCTTCCTATGTAGAGCCCCTCTCTGGAAAGTTGCGAGTGGATGGATGCATAAAGCACACATGCTGTGTGCGTTATCATTTGGACCGGTGCTTACGTTGCCACACAACCGTCAAGAGAGCAGTATGGTGATGGCCCAGGAAACTCTAGTCGAAAATGGCTATGTTTATCATCTACCGAAAGCCATCTTGTGGCCACTTCTGATACCAAAAGAAAATTAATTACTTCATAAGGCCTTTCTTATTAACTGTCGAGACAACAGACTGGCTTGGTCTCATCGCTTTTTGTGTGCGTGTCTTCTGCAATTGAATTGAATTTGATTGAATTCTGGGGTTTCGCGTGCCAAAACCACGATTTGATTACGAGGCACGCCGTAGTGGGGAACTCCGAGTTGTTATTGACCACCGTGCAGCGGATCTTTAACGTGTTCTCAATTCCCGGGAAACGGGCGTTCTTGTATTTGGCCCCCATCGAAATGCAGCCGGTATTTGATCCAGCGACCTCGTGCTTAGTTAGCAGCGTAACGCCCGCTAAGCCACCGCGGCCGGTGCGTGTCTTCTGCAATATTGCGCTGCAAATATGAATGCAAGTTCTCAACCAACTAGCCCGCTTTACCGCTTCGAGACTTGTTCCCGTCATCCACTCGAGCCGCACCGCGGTTTCTGATGAACCACTCCGTCAAGCATTTAAGTGAACACAAAGCAGGCAGATTTAGAGCAATCTCTTTGACTATAGAAATAATTCTCGACGGGCCAGCTCGCTTCTTAAAAAAAAAAAAAAATATCTGAGGAGCCTGTGGAGAGTTTCCCCGGCGAAAGAAGCCGCGTTGGCTTCGACACATCGGTAGATCATCATAGTCAGAGCAATCGCCTGAGGTTGGTTGCTTTGTGTCCTGAGCCCATCCAGACTATACTATATTTGTGTCAAGCGTTTAGCTTCAAGTTATCATGCTTCGGATATCGATCACTAGGCCGCACAGCTCGTAGAACTCGGTGTCTCCTCATCAAAGCATCACGTAATTAGTTGTAAATCTCTCTCTCTCCTCAACCCGGCGCGGTGGCTTAGCGGATATATGGCGTTGCGCTGCCAATAATGAGGTCGTGGGATCAAACCGCGACCGCGGCGGCCGCATTTCGATGGTGGCGAAATACGAGAACGCCCGTGTCCCGTGCATTGGGGCCACGTTAAAGATCCTCCGGTGGTCAAAAATTAATCCGGAGTGCCCCCACTACGGCGTGCCTCATAATCAAATCGCGGTTTCGGCGCGTAACGCCCCCTAGAATTCATTCATTCATTCTCTCTCGTCAAGACGCCACGCTCGTGGCGCGACGCGAGCACACGTGCACTCTGCGCCGTTCGAGTGGCTCCCACATCGGTCGTCGAGTCCCATCGGCGCGACAAAAGGGGCTGTCCCGCCACGTATCGCGGCGTGCAAACCAAGTGCCGACCCCAACTCGGGTCGCCGCCTCGAGATAGGCGCGTGTTTGGCGCGTACACATGGAAGCTAGATAGCGCTGCTCTATCCGCGTCACACGCACGCATACAGAGGGTGTCCCAGCTAACCTTAGCTGGAGTTTAAAAAAATACGCGAATGTCATGTGGCTGGACAGAACAACGGTGTAGTGTTGTTTGCGGTCGTTTGGAGATACTCAACTTATTTTTTTCATTCCGCTTAATTAGATAATTAGTCTTGATTAATCACCTTCTCAAGTATTATTATTAGATGAAAAGTGTAAATGAGAAAATTCTAGAGCAACCTGAAAAGCTCCCGATAAAGCTCTCTCTTGCTCAATACGTGCTACGTAAAAGTGGTTTTCCGAGCGTGAAAGAAGCCCGAAAATGCACGCAAAATTGCCGCGCGACTGGCTACTCGGGGCACATTGCGTGCATTCGCGGGCACTTTCGCGCTCGGAAAAACACTTTTATGTAGCATGTATTGAGGAACAGAAAGCTGTATCGGTAGTGTTTCATGTCGCTCTACGATTTTCTCATTGACACTTCATTATCTAATTAGGCGGAACGAAAAAAAAATATGCAGTTTCAGTATCTCCAAGCGAAGGCAATCAAAATTACCTTTGTTCTGTCCAGCTACGTGACACTGGCATACTTTTAAACTCTGGCTAAAGTTAGTTGGATATATATATATATATATATATATATATATATATATATATATATATATATATATATATATATATATATATATATATATATATATATATATATATATATATATAACCCGGTGCTGTATTCCACACTTTCTAAAATATCGGTGCGGCTATTGGCGAGGAGCTCGAAGCGACTTGAAGCAACTCGAAGGGACTGAGACTGTGCCTGCTCCCAGTTTACCTTCGCAGCATCACCCGGCTCTTGGCGGATATAGGTACTTACAGTGTGGTTCGGCGGACCGATTAGCGGAAGTTTCCTACATTACAGTCGGTACTTATACGACTGATTATGTTGAATGCTGCAGATGTATTGCTTATCACACCTTAGCCAAACACACAAACCAAGCGTGTACAAACGAGAACCGGTTTTGTACATTTCCGTCCCGCGCGTGATCCAGGACGCACGAAAGGCTCGCCGAGGAATCTGTGGAACCGTTCGGGGTTTATTTCTGAATCAGCGCGAAGACAGCCACGTACAGGCGGAGCTTGAAAACGCACCTCAATCCACGCATACGACATCTCACCCCAAACACGTCGCGGGGCGAGACACCTCAGAGGCTTCTCTGGTGAGCGCGAAAGAATGTGATATATGCGAGCAAAAAGGAGTTTGTCATCAGACCCGGTGGCATCCAGCATTCCTCCATTCATCTTCTTTCGTAACTCGCTCTCCAGGGTGCTACAGGACTGCGACCTTACACTGCCTGCCCTAAGTTTGACGACTGATATCGTGCAGCTTGAAGCCAGCCTTATCGGGCGTCGCATTCCGTGCAGCAGCGTCGTCGCGCCAGAGTGGCGAATGTGCGTCATATAAACAGGGAAGGCGTCAGTGCATGGGGCATGAACAGATAGCGTCCGCGCCCGGAACGTACGGTGTGCTGGCGCTCAGGGTGTACCTCGGCCTTGACCGATAAGCATGCCGCTATTACTACTCGGTGTTCGCCACAGGAAGCAGTACCCCATACGCGTCCCGATGGCAAGTGATCGCTTATCACGCGCATGGGTCGGCAGCAGACAGCGTCGACACAGGGCCACAGTCGCGAGTGGTCGCGACAGCAATCACCGGCACCTGCGGCGATCGAGTCGCGTCGCCTGAGCGGCGCAACAATCAGCGCGCGCCTGGCGCCCGCGAAGCGATATCGCAGCGGCGGCACCCTTCTAATTGGACTCCGGTGCTACACCGGTGGATAATACACCGGAAACGCGTATGGCCACCGAAATGCGCGTTTGGCGCCGCAGATCCTGATGCACTTCAAACAGTTGATACACGATGTATAAGAGAAGCCCTTTATGAACTGACCATGAGGGAAGTTATCGTATATCCGACCCTTTCAGTTTTTTCAGTGCACACTGAGCAACGAGTTATGCCCGTTGCAGCGTTGCTTGGGGCTCACTCGAACGCGGCTCTCTGCGCGTGCCTCATTTCAAATGCCCCTCGCTTACCAGCCGGAATAAAAGCCTGTTACGAAGAAACATGTCGTGAGGAGGCTGAAAGCGCCCTTCGACGTAGAGCCAGTGGAGCCTTGAATACGCACCAAGGGCGTCCAGACGCGACAGCTCCACTCCAGCAAGTGGCCATAAAGATCGACCGCGCCCTATAGAATTCCGCACGCGTTCTTAAGAAGTAAAGAAAAAATGAAAAAAAAAATTGGAAAGTATAATTTATATTCAACGGAATAAAGCACGCATGTTTGTAATTATAGGCTCGCAACACCATAGAATTAAAGCTGACTTTGTTTTTATATGTTCTATTAAATACTGCCACGTTCTAGTAGGAGGCGAGAAATCCAGAGATCCAGATAACAGCTCTTGTTGGAGTCGTCGGAGTCTTACAGTCGTCGATCGTCCGTGATGGGGGCTCTTGGGAACAACTGCATAATTCACATCACCGATGCAGCGCACAACTGTGTATGATCCGAAGTATCTCCGCTGGAGCTTCTCAGCTCCCGCCGACGAATAGGGGTCCAAACCCACACCTGGTCGCCGACGTTGTACGTGACGGGTCTATGTCGAAGATTTTAGTGTCTGGCATCGTAGTCCTGATGTTCTTGGATTCTCAAACGCGCAAGCTGCCTGGCTTCCTCTGCGCGTTGTGTAAACTTCTCGGTGCCAGTCCCATCATCACTGCACCCGTGTGGCAGCATCGCGTCCAACATTGTCGTAACTTCCCGGCCGTAAACGAGGTTGAAAGGTGTCACACGTGTTGTCTCTTGGCGAGCCGCGTTGTACGCAAATATAAGGTAAAATCTCGTCCCTGTTCTTGTGGTCGACGTCGATGTACGTACTCATCGTGTCTGCCAGAGTCTTATTCAAACGTTCTGCCGGCCCACTGGTTTGGGGGTGATAAGCTGTTGTCTTTCGATGAGTGGTACCACTCAGTCGCAAAACAGTATCCAGAAGCGCGGACGTGAACGCATTACCTCTGTGTGTTATGACCGCTGCGGGAGCGCCATGCCTTGGCACGACGGCTTCGATGAAAAATCGTGCTGCTTCGGCTGCTGTTCCCCGTTGGAGAGCACCTGATTCGGCGTATCGAGCGAGATAATCTGTGACGACGATTATCCATCTATTGCCGGCAGTAGACATTGAAAATGGACCTCAAAGGTCCATGCCAATGTGTATCTGAACAGTATCTGAACGGTATCTGAACAGGATGCAGGAGTACAGCTGCAGCTTGACGGGTGGAGCTTTGCGGCGCTGGCAATCCAGGCATGTCCGGACATAACGTTTCACGACTGTGCCGGTCAATAGTGCAAGTATCATATTGCACTATTATGTGCAATATGACCGGTACCCTAATACTAATTAATACAGTGGTACATAAACGTGCATCTACTTCCACCTCCTATTTTTACCGTCTATAGATGATACTGGGTCATCAGCCAAACCAGCTCCCTCTGCTGTGCTACACTTTACTCTCAGATAACTGCTACGAGGAAAGATGTTACCGCAGCAAAATTTGAGTTTCAGCCCTGGCTTTTCTAATTTATCCGCGAGAGTATGTATTGATTATGACTCCAGATTTATCGATAGTGATATACAATGAAATCTGGTTTCTATACTTGCCGATGCACACCTATAAATCGTTTCTAGTGATCTCGAGAACTCTCCATCAGTGTACGCTTAGGATGTTCTCGGTCAAACTTCAAAACACAATGACTC
The DNA here is from genome assembly GCF_050947875.1 of Dermacentor variabilis. NCBI lineage: Eukaryota > Metazoa > Arthropoda > Arachnida > Ixodida > Ixodidae > Dermacentor > Dermacentor variabilis. The sequence goes on along the minus strand of NC_134568.1, from coordinate 118,487,046 downwards.
ATCGCACGGAAAATGTTCTGAAAATAGGGTGGCTTTCAATTCGTCAACTTTTCGAGAAACATTTTGAGGAGTGCTTTCGCAATCTCAGTCGAGTTTTCATCTCTTACTCAACTTACTGAAATGTGGCGAGACTCCTCCCCCTTACACCTGCATCATGTGGGCTCCGGGACACGAGGGACTCGAGGGGAATGAAGCGGCACACACCGCGGCCCGCGCAAGCATCAACCGGGCTTCCCCGCACGACATTCTAGACAGGTCCCACCCACCGAAATCAGAGGAGGAAACGGAAACAATACCGTTAACTTACCAAGCACTGCTACAACACTATCGGCTTGGACGCAGGGTCTACCCTCCACCACATCCAAAACTAACAAGAAACGAAGGCACCGACTACAGGCGACTCCAGAGCAATACCTTCACCCACGGAAGCTTACTGCATCATTTCCACCCGACGCTATACAGCTACATCTGTCCACACTGCAACGTGCCAGACACCCTGGCGCACCTCCTCATGCAATGCAAGAGCGCCCGAGCAAGCATCACAGCGCCACAACTAATAGCAACAGGCGCAGACCCAAACCTCCTCGCTGAAACGTGGGAGGCTGCGATCTCCAAGCCGGACCTGGTCGATCAGCGCGAACTCGTCGTCCGGGCCCGGAGGGCGATCCAAGCCAGAGGGTTCCTGGAATAAGGGACCCTCCCACCTCGACTGACAAATCACTACTTCAAATAAAGGTTTCTTTCTCTCTCATTTGATAGATGAGGAAACCTGAAAGCTAGCTGACTTTCTTTTTTCTTTTCAGAAACGTTCTATGAAGGTTGAACGCAGTTTCATTTATTAGTTTCATCCGAATTCGTTATAGGCACTATTGTATTGTATTGTATAGTGAGATGAGGCTCTTTTTCTCGAATCTTCGCCTTGTCAGTTTCAGTTAGCGTTGGTGCCTTTGGTCGTCTTTTGCGTTTACCAGTATGTGTCACTCACGTAGACTGACTAAAAGCACGAAGAGCACTTCTGGATAGTTGTCAGAGCGCATGATTGATCACCGAAGTGAGGAATTACTTTTACCCACTAAATCTTGTTGAAGATGGCTATTCAAAGAGAGCACACAGCTGTGGGCTGTTTCGACCACAGCTGTGTGCTTTCCGCAATGCTGGCGGATGCTCAGTTGAGTCACAGCGCTTTGCGAATGACTCCTTTGATAAAAGGTGTACTGCCTTGCATGTCCTCTACCGAACAAGCTTCAAGATCTTGGAATGAACACAAGCGAAAACACTCATATGTCTTGCTCTCCAGAGCAACACCTCAACTACGAGTACGCTAGCAGAAAGCAGGCGCCTTTCGCTACAAGTTTTACAAACGCAAAAGTTGATTCGTGGTCGAGTACGATATGTCGCCAGCGTTCATGAACATCCTATTGCTGGCACACGTCTTTAAATGGGCGCACCCTGTTCCCTTCTCACTACCAGTGTCCTTCCATACTTTTACTTCCTCCCTGGATGTTACCTACCTGGAATATCACTGCCACTGTGTCACGACAAGGAGCAAATCAGAATCCCCGAGCCAACATTAAAGTAGTTTACACTGCAACACATCCCGTGCTGCTACCAATAACGTCGTCACGTCAGCACTGAAGGTTCTGTAACACCTGTTTCATCCGGTATACGCTCTTAAAAAAAATTATTAAGAAGGTTGTAACAGGTGCAGTTACTAACTTTACCAACCATTATATCCTGTTGACTAGCTGCTTACTACGTTCGATAGTTCAGACTTAGGTGCTTGCTTTATTTAGCAGTTAGTATAGGCTTGACAGACCATGCAGTTAGTAAAAGTTACTATCTCGTCTTACCTATGGCCTATTATATTGTGTGGTCGCTGTCTCAATGCGATGTTCAGATAAACTATAGTCCCTATCATTATGTTTCAATAATAGTCATGTGCTGCGCGGCGGCGCACATATATGGAGGTGGAGAAAATAAACAAAGAAGGCAGGAATGTTAACCAGAAATGCGTCTGGCTGGCTACCCTAGACTGGGGGGCGGGAAAGGGGAATATAAAGACGAGTTGGAGAGAGGAGGGGGAAAATAAATACGTGGTGAGTTCGCGCACGCGCGCGGAGGGCCCCACCCAGTCAAAGACGTTCACACTGGCCAGTCGCCCTCAAGAAAGACAAAGGTGCCTTCACAGCTTTGCGGACCGACCAGCGATGGGGACAGTCTTCAAGTATCGCCTGCACGGACAAAGGCCGATCGTCCCGTCATCGCAATGCGATAGATAGTGTTTGTCTTTCCGACTGAAATCGATGGAAGGGGCACAAAATAGATGTTCGATGTTTTCTTCGTTGCCGCAGACGTCGCTGTTCGTTTTACATTTATAGGTTAATAAATTTATTGATGCATCCAAATACCCAAGCGTCCAACAGATCAACCTGTGCTCCTAAAGGCTGTGGCTAGATATAATCACAAGGTCGTTCTTAGGAACTTTGTCGCGTATAATATCCCGATCATTGTATTGTGCGATACGTTGTTTCCTTTTGTCGTTTGATCCTATCTATATGCGGTGCAGTTTATTGCATGGAATTACCCTATCTGCCACGCGTGACCCTTAGGTACCATCATTTGATTGGTGTTAAATATACCTTAAGCTGTGTAGCAATGCAGCCCTTGTTTTTTTATCTCCAACGTGTTTATAATAACACACGTACTTTCAAAATAGAAGCGAAATAATTATTTATTTGCAATAATGAAAGTGCCGCTTTTAAAGAAAACAGGCCCCACTAACCTAATGGGGTAGAAAACGACATTATACCTATCGATGCCATTACTATGTATGGTTCGTAAACTTAATACCAGTGCTAGTCGTATTAACCAGTTTCTTTCGGTAGTAAATGCTATTATTACCTGTGCCGTTACTGATATGGAGCGCTGTGCTGACACGTGTCAAACGTAATTGGCTCTTTTGTGTTACGTCATCAGGCAAGCAGCCTATATATAGTTCGATCTCTGCGAAATAAAGCAGTTCTTCGTTTTCCTTCGGACCGGCTCCACCACGCTGTCACCCGCTACAACAGTTCAGTTACTACCTACGGTTACTAGGATCCTAGTAAGCATTTTGGCAAACCGCTGCTGTACCATTTAGTTAGAAACTGGCACGACCCCCCCCCCCTTTTTTTTTTAGTGTAGCTGTGTGGGATCAATGAACAGGTGCTACTATCCGTGTAATCGAGCCATCGGACGTCTATGCCACTTTCACGGAGATATCCCACACTTCTTCTAGCTTTCGCTTACATCGTAAAGTAGCCAGTGAACTCCTCGGTCCTCTTTACAGACTAACATGTAGCTCTGTTACCCCTGCAGTTGCTACGCCTTGACGTGCTGCTCAATGACATTAACTGTTTGCACACCGAGACCTGTGGCATGCAGTGTTGGCATATGTTTTTCGAGCATGTCGTTAAACTAAGGTAAAAAGTCGCTAAAGTTCAGCAAACTTTTTCTCCAAAAGTCGCTCAAATTGTCGCTAAAACTGTGGAGTGATTTTGTTGTAATGGAAAACTATAATATACTATAGGCCAACATGAAAACGTTTCACGTTCATCTAGTGTCCATGCAGGCGAGAAATAAACCGTCAATTTATTTGAACTGCGTAGATGGCTACATTTAGTTTATTAAATTATGGGGTTTTACGTGCCAAAACCACTTTCTGATTATGAGGAACGCCGTAGTGTAGGACTCCGGAAATTTCGACCACCTGGGCTTCTTTAATGTGCACCTAAATCGAAGTACCCACGGGTGTTTTCGCATTTAGCCCCCACCGAAATGCGGCCGCCATGGCCGGGATTCGATCCCGCGACCACATTTAGTTTATTAATGCATTAGAAAACTATGCATTATGAAAGCTGAAATATTTCGTTTACCTGCACATGTTAATACGAAAATTTTAGGACACTTCAAGATATCGCGGGCCACCTGATTCTCCCATCAGACAGGCGCACTCAATTGGTCCACGTTATGAATGGATGGATACAACTTTCTTGTACGTCCGGCAAGTTTTAACGCGACCCGGGCTCAGGTCTCCCACGGGGGAACGCCAAGGCCCTGCCTCAACGCCGCCTCAAGGGCTTGCTGGACTGCCCACGTCTGGATTCCGAGGTCTGAGCTGCGCAGAGCGGCGGCCTGCAAACTTTCTAGCGTTATAGCTCTCGTGAAAGGAGAAATAAAATTAGCGACACGATCTTGCTAATGTTAACACGTTGATTAGAATATGGCAAATGAGTTTTTCAGAATCCCGCAAGGTGGAGGGAAGAGCGTTCGCGAAACGAAAAAAGAAATGTCCAAATTGTCATCCGGGCTCGTATCCTGGACCAGGACAAATTTTTAGTCAACTGCAAAACTAAGAAATACATATGGAAACCCGTATGGATTTCCTTTGGAGAGAGAGAGAGAGAAAAAGACGGGGAGGTTAACCACAGGCGAGTTTCCGGTTTGCTACCCTGCACTGGGGTAAAGACGACGAAGAGCGAGAGGAGAAAAAAAAGAACCAAGAAAGAAAAGCGAAAATAAAAGGAAACAGGTAACAGAAAAGGCGTTCCAATCTCAGGCGTTCCAATCACAGGCGTTCACACAGGTCGGTCGATCTCAAGAACCGCAGTAGTGCTTGCACGGCCTTCTGATGCGATGTTAAGTCCCGTTGGTGTTTCAAATTTTTTCTTCCGATAGAGGCTGGCTGTCCAACTGGTTCAGCACGACGGAAGGCGATTGTCTCTGCACACTGTACTGCGGGCACTGGCAAGGAACCTGCCGAATCGTTTCCGCGTCGCCGCAATCGCCACATGCTGCGGTGTCGGCTAATCCTATGCGGAACGCGTAGGCCTTGGTAAACGCGACGCCCAACCATAGCCTACACAAAAGGGTCGCGTCTCTTCGGTGAAGTCGGAGGCTTACGGTTGGATCCAGGGTGTATAAACGGGCGTTCATTCCACTCGATGTAGTGCATTGGCGTGCAAGTAGGCGGAGCATCCTTGTAGCATCCGTCTTAGACAGCGGGATCGATAGGCAGTTGTCTTCTGCATGAGCTGAATGAGCAGTTCGATCGGCACGTTGATTGCCGATGATACCACAGTGACTTGGTAGCCACTGAAAAATTATTTCATGTCCTTTTTCAGTCAGGTGGTGTATGGCTTCTGTGATTTCAAATATCAACTGTTCATGCGGACCGCGCCGAAAGGCTGACAATAAACACTGTAGTGCCGTCTTCGAGACGCAGAAAATTGACAATTTGTGTGTTGGTTCATCATTAATAAAGTGTAGTGCCACTCGAAACGCTACGAGTTCTGCTGCTGTCGACGTTGTCAAGTGAGATGTTTTCAACTTTATAGTGGTGACTTTTGCTGGAATGACAACAGCTGAGGTAGAGCTCTTCGGCAGGACAGAGACAGGCTCCATGAGACATCTGTGCCAGTCATGACACCGAAGAATTTGTAAGACCGTACAAATGGTATCATCTGCCCATTGGATTATATACTGCAGTGTGTTATGTGCTCACGCGTAAATGCCAGAAGTGCGCATTTATCCCATGAGATATCCAGGCCTTGATTGCGGAGGTAGAGCGTTGTCTTAGTGGCAGCTTTTTGGATCCTTTCGCGCAGCTGTAAGCGTGTCACTCCGGCGCCCAAACGCATATATCATCCGCGTACATTGACAATTTGACTGTGTTTGGTAGGTGATCGAGGAGACCAATCAGCGTGAGGTTAAACAACATAGGGCCCAGTACGCCGCCCTGGGGTCCCCACAGTAGGTGTAATGTATAGGAGTGTAGTCGTCCTTGGTGCTCACAAAGAAAGATCGCACAGAGACGTAGCTATGTATACATCTAAACATCCGACCACCGAGGCCTACCTCTTCGAGAGTGGCGAGCATGGATTCATGTGTAAAGCTGTTGTGCGCCCCTTTCATGTTGAGGAACAAAGAAGCGCAGAGACGTTTACATTACCTTTGGTGCTGAATGTAGGTAACCAGGTCGACGACGTTATCAATCGATGATCGACCACGTCGGAAGCCTGCCACGGCATCTGGGTAGACATTGTGGTATTCCAAGTACCACTCCAGGCGTCCGAGGATAAGAATTTCCATGACTTTGCCCATACAGCTCGCCAATGCAATCGAGCAATACGATGAAAGCTCCAACGGAGACTTGGCAGGCTTCAGTAGTGGAACTAGTCTTCCAGCTTGGGGAATGTGCGCCAGTTAGCCAGGATTCATTATACGTTTCTAGCGGAACACTCCTCGCCCGCTCACCCAGAGGACACAGAGCACTGTAAGAAATTCCGTCAGGTCCTGGTGAAGACGTACGGCTGCACAAAGCTAGCGCCGCCTTGAGTTCATGGATGGAAAATGGTAGATACATGCGGGCTCACGTGGTGGCGGGAAGCTGATGAACTGTGATAAGTTGCTGTGGAGTGAAAACTTACAACTGCATCCGAGACTTTCTTCGTAACCGAACGGCAAGGATCAGAATAGGAGAGGAGACATCCCAACCGATCTCCCTGGGGGATAGATCTCGAGGAACGCCGCAAGGTTCGGTCCTTTCGCCCCTCCTATTTAGCATGGCTCTCCTGCCATTGCCCAAGCTTCTCGAATCAATAGATGGTCTGGGCCACGCATTATATGCCGACGACATCACCCTCTGGACTGCGAGAACAGGGTCGGATGGCTGGATGGAAAACACGCTCCAAAAAGCGGCTGACACGATCAACAGCTATGTGAAGACATGTGGCCTTTGCTGTTCGCCTCAAAAATCGGAGCTGACCATTGTCAGACCACGTGCATCACGGAAACAAGCAGAAAACATAGAAATCACTTTGGAAGGGAACCGGATCCTCCCGGTACCTCAACTCAGGATCCTGGGCCTCCTAATCCAGGCAGACGGCAAGGCAACTGCCATGATTAGAAAAATCAAGCTCACGTCAGACCAAATCTTGAACATGATCAGACGAGTGGTCAACAGGCGGAAGGGTCTGAAGGAATCGGACACCTTGCGCCTCGTTGAGGCCTTTGTTATCTCACGGATCGTCTACGCAGTGCCTTACCTGCAGCTCCTCAAGAAGGACGTCTTACAACTTGACGCAATAATCAGGAAAGCCACGAAGCAGGCCCTGGGTATTCCCATAAATTCATCCACGACAAAATTACTTCAAATGGGAGTCCACAACACAGTACCCGAGCTCGTAGAAGCCCACCTATCCAATCAAAGGGTACGCCTTAGCCAGACCAAGGCGGGCAGAAGCGTCCTCCGCAAGCTAGGATGGCAAGAATCGCACTACACCCGTCACGACCAATTACCGAAAAGTTGAGTAAGAAGCTGGAGTGCAAACCACTACCACACAACATGAACCCCACAAGGCATGCCGGACGACGCGACGCCCGGGCAAGAGCCATCTCCTGGACCCTGGAGGAAGACGACACTGTTCTATATACAGACGCCTCTCTATCCAAATGCTCCACGAGGGCAACAGTCGTTGTCACCGAGCTAGAAAAGCTGGTCACCTGCGCATCACTCTACACTCCGTCTTCGGAGGAAGCAGAAGAAGCAGCGAAAGCTCTCGCACTCCTGCAACCTAACGTCACCAAGATCGTCACGGACTCACAAGCTGAATACAAGAACTACAGATCTGGCTGGGTGTCCCTTGCGGTACTAAAAATCCTTGGTAAAGCTACGCCTCCTAAACAAGCAATCGAATTAGTTTGGGTCCCGGCTCACTCCTCAGTTGAGGGCAATGAATATGCTCATCAACAGGCCCGAGCGCTAAACTCCCGGGCCAGCGAGGAGGAGGCAAGGCGATGGCAACCCATCACAAGTTACAGAGATATAGTCAAATATTACAGGGACGGCAGGAAGACATTCCCGCACCCCCACCACTCCTTGACCAGAGCCGAACAACAATATACAGGCAAATCCAGGCAGGATCCTTTCCCCACCCCTGCCTCCAGAACAAAATATACCCAGAGAGATACAAGAACACATGTCCTCACTGCAATGCATTAGGCACCCTTCGGCACGTCATAGGAGAGTGCAATTTTTCCATAGACCGCCCCCACCTATACCCATAACTAACCCCCCTGCTATCCCCACCCTTTACGAGCGATGGGAGATCATGCTGTCCAGCCCCGCCCTGGAAGACCAGCTCCGACTGATCCACTGGGGCCAGGCGGCCGTGTATGTATACGGAGCCCGCGAAGAGGGAGCCACCCCATCAGACGCTTAACGCGTTTCATTTCATAATGGACCAGTAAAGTTGTTTCTCTCTCTCTCTCTTGGAAGCTGTGAGTTGCCCGGATAATCTGGCACAGAAGTCTTCTACGACATCAATATCTCGCCGTTGATGTAAGAGGGCCAGAGCCTTGAATGGAGGCCGCAATACAGGTGGTGTCCTATATAAGCCCTCGCACCATTCTCCATAAGTGCGATGGGGCTTACGAGGGTCTAGCGGTTCACAGAAAGCAGTCCTGCGTTGTGACCCCAGTTTATCTAACCGGCGCTGGATCTTCTTTTGCAGGCATCTAGCAGTTCGTAGATTGTCCGTTGACTTCGTGCGTCGGTACTTATGTTCGGCACGTCGCCGGATTGCTCGAAGTCGCTCTAATTCTATATAAAATTCAGTGAATTTCCAATAGCACATTAGAGTACGCGTATCGTCTTTCACTGTGCTCTTGATTGTGTCTTTCAAATGATGTAGTAAATTACCCTGACAGAGTTTATCCATGACAGACTGGAACTTGGGCCAGTCCACTCTTTGGATTGTATCATCTAAGTTGGAAAAGGAAAGTCTTCTGATCTTGACATACGTGGGAGTATATTCACTCCCGTGCGTGTAAATGTCCGTGAACCATCCAGTACACCTGACGAGACTACGTGAGACGAAGGCCAAGTTAAGACAGCTGCTGTGTATGGAGCCGCGTAGAAATGTAGGGCTGCTGTCATTTAAAATCCAGAGTTCACTGTCAGAGGCGAAAGATGACAACTCTTCGCCTTTCGCGTTGATTTTCGTACTTCCCCAGAGTGTATGATGAGCGTTGAAGTCCCCGATGATAATCCATGGAACAGGAGATGTTAACAGAATATCTCGTAATCTTTTGTAATCAAATCTACTTGATAATGATAAGTCGGCACCTACAACGGTAATGGTAACGATAAGGCAGTACAGGTTGAAGAATGTAAGTGAGGTCACGGCGAATAAACACCATAACCCTGCTGTTTTCAGCAATAGTTCGCGACATAAATGATGTATAGACTGACAGCATGATTAAGTTCGATATGTTCGGCTCGCAGGTGATGATGATGGGATACTTGTTGGCGTACACGAAACGTCGGAAATCGGCGATGCGCGATTGGAGTCCCCGGGCATTCCACTGGGGCATTCCCCCCGAAAAGAGAGTTATACTATTCGGGTGGATGACAATTTTTCCCTTTCAGCGATTAAAGTTACGTGAGCTTTTGAAAGGTCAAATACTATACGCTGCCGCCCCTTGATCCACCTCAATGGTCCGTGCAGTATTGGTTTCTCCAGCAGCCATGCGGAAGAAAGGCGGTGCACTGATTCGATCGCGTGAACAAGCCCAGCCGCTCTGATATGTATGTGCTTATAGTTCATATCTGCCACCCTTACTCTGCCCCCCGTACTGCCCCCCGTACTGCCCCCCGTACTGCCCCCCGTACTGCCCCCCTTACTCAATGCCTCATTTTGAGGCCTGTAAGGTATCTTTAAATAAATAAATAAATAAATAAATAAATAAATAAATAAACAAATAAATAAATAAATAATGTCCTATTATTACCTGCCGTGGTTGCTTAGTGACTTTGGTGTTGCGCTGGTAAGCAGGAGGTCACGGCATCAAATCCCGGCCACGGTGGCTGTATTTCAATGGGGGCGAAATGCAAATACACCCGTGTACTTAGATTTAGGTGCACCTTAAGGAATCCCAGGTGGACAAAATTAATTCGTTGTCTCCCACTACGGCGTGCCTCATGATCAGATCGTGGTTTTGGCACGCAAAATCCCATAATTTATATTTAATTAATATGCGCTATTATTAATTCACATGCTGCGCGTTCTAAATCTCACCACAAAATTTTAATGTACTGCAATGTGTTTAGACAATTTAATTTACTGCTATACGCTTGCGAACGTCCACCAATAGAACTTACTGAAAGTGCAGATCTTGCAATGTTAAGACTTTTTATAATAATGAAAAACATTCCATTTTGTGGGCAATGTTCGAAGCCTGTTTACATCAGGTCAATTAACCTCAGCGTATGTCCTCCGTGAGCGCGCACGGTACTGTTGAATCGATCATCATGGTCACAGATTCCACGTGCCGTACAGTCAAGTTTGTCCGCTTTTTTTCTAACTTTTGAAAATTAAAGCCCGTTCTAGAAGGTCCATTTCGCAACAACTTTCATAGCTTTGATTTCGCTAAAATGTTGCCAATTTTTCTCTCTCGTCGCTAAAAAAGAAAGGAAGCCACTGCTCGCTAAAGAGAAAAAATGTATCACAAAAGAATTCGCTAAGTCAAGCGACCAGAATCGCTAAAATAGCAAACATCGGTGGGATGCTGCGCACCGTTCTAATGGAGAATAGCTGCTCTCTCATAGCTGCAGAGCGGGCAATGTACGCCGCCTATTGCGCCGATCGACACGCCAACTGCGCTGCTGGTTAACTCCTGCCAACAACTGCCGACACTTTTCTTTAGGATAGATCATAGTAAAATATTTTTGCACGCACAATTGACAAGGACACAGTGAAGGGGGGAAATATTTTACTATGAATTCGTACCAACTCGCCCAACTATCAGTTCTGCTGTAGGATAGATCAGTTCTTGTGTTTTATTCTGCATGGCGCTCTGCTATCTCGACCGTCCCAGTGCAGCAGTACCGATACATTCGCACTTGCGACCCAATATGCCTAGTTCCGCATGCCGTGTAACTTTGATAGGCTGGATCGCTGCACGCTGATCGCTGGATCGCAGTACGTCTCACCATGTGGTAAATCTACAGTGATCAATAGATCGATCAATCAACAAAAAAGAAATGACGTCGCAATGTCAAAGGGCACAAAACATGTTGCCTGCCGTGGGGCAGTTAATTACATAAATGAACAGCCACGTCAGGCTATATCTGGCGACTCGAAGGCAGCCCTGCAACGTCTTTTGAGAATTCTTCGTAGCGGACAAAAAAAAAAAAACAAGAACCTCAACTTGCGTTGGAGATACGGAAGAATCCCACCAAGCTATGGAAAATGCCATGCTATCGTGTTTAAGTGGCTGCCAGGCCGTTGCATCATCTCCGGCAACGATTGTACCGGAAAAGCGGCTCACACAGCATGCATGTGAAGAAGCCCACTGTGCTTCAATTCCTTTGTCCAGAACAGACAACATGATACCAGAACAAGTTTACCCGCGATATGACTTTGCGACAATTACGTTCGCCTCATCCTCTCGCTCTACGCCTTGATGCAACTGCAGCTGTTACAATAAACACCACTTCCTCGCTCGCGCCTGGCTGTTGCGTTGATGAACGCTTACTCATCCTTTATTGGAACGGCCGAGAGCGTTGGCTACAACGCCTGTGGTCGCGAAGAAACAACCGAGCACCTATACAATGTGATTGTCCTATTTTTGCTCGTGATCTACAGGAGTACAAACGGAAACCCGCGAAAACGAATATAAGTGCAAATGTAGAAGAATAAATGGACGGAAACTACTACTTTTCCTTTTTATTTTACTCGATGAAAATCTGTATTTAAACTTTTCAACTGTTGTCGTTACGTTATGTTTTCTTATTGTTTGCGTGATACTGCAAACCTTCTCATCACTTTTTTCTCTTCCTTTAGCGCTACAATTTTTTTTTTTGAGGGGTGGGGGAGGCTCTCACTAAAAAGTCAGCGCGAGGAATGTCGGTAGAGTCCGTTTAAGTCAATTTAGTATATATCAAATGCCTGAAAACATGCATAAATTATCCGCGGCACACCGGTTTCGCTGATCGCGGCAGGTGGCACGGAATAGTATTTCTCAATGGTTCTAACATCGTGGTTTCGGAGTCTCCCATACGCAAGCGGCCATGAACGCGGCTAGATACACGATATATTTTCGGCGGAATTGAACAGCACTTAAAAGTAGTGGAAAAAAAGAAAATAAGAAAAAAGCTTTCAGCGCATACCGCGAATTCACTAGTCGCGTATGGAGGGAAGTACACCAAACAGTTCACGGTCTCGGCTGCCTATCTCATGCATCGGAGAAATCTTTTCCGAACGAGACGGAACTGGTACTGATGCGCCAAGCAAGGCCGGCTGACACGTCAGATGTGAGGAGGGTGCATTCACAGAAACTTTCGCTCAAAGGCAAATCCACACAATTTATATTATAATAATTTGACAAGAAAAAAAAATGGCACTTGGAATTTTTGTTAATTTTTCCAAGGCCTTTGACATTATTAGTCATAACATTTTACTTAAAAACTCGATGATTACGGTATTCGAGGCAAAGCCCATTCCCTCATTACGTCTTACCTGCAACACGAATACATGCAAAGTGCCTCGAGCGGCGAGTCGCGCAGCAATTTTGCGTGCACTTGCGGGCTTCTTTCACGCTCGGAAAAACACTTTCATGTAGCACGTATTGAGCAACAGAAAGCTGTAGCGGGAGCTTTTCATGTCGCTCTACAATTTTCTCATTTGCACTTTTCATCTACTTATGATATTTGAGAAGTTGATAATTAATTAAGATTAATTATCTAAATAGGCGGAATTAAAACACTAACTTGAGTATCGCCAAGTGACGGTAAACAACATTACCTTATTCTGTCCAGCTACGTGACATTTGCATATTTTTAAACTCTGGCTAAAGATAGCTGGGACACGCTGTATGAGGTTTGCTATAGCTGAGTTCACGGCCGCCTGCACAAGTCAGATTCCGGAACTACAAGGCCAGAATTGTTTAGAAATCGTTCTATATTGGGAGTTACCCATATCTAACTGATCAACAAGGCAAAAATAAGTGATATTCGAAATTATAACGTTAGAAAGTCTGAAGAAGCCTTAAAGGAAGGACGCAGCCTGAAATCAGTGAGAAGGAAACTTGGCATAGGACAAACCAAGATGTATGCACTGAAAGATAAGCAGGGTAATATCATCAGCTATCTCGAAGATATAGTAAAAGCAGCGGAAGAATTCTATACTGACCTGTACAGTACCGAGAGGAGTCAGGATACCTCAATTAGAAACAGCAATGAACAGGATACAGAAACTCCTCCTGTAATTAGCGATGAGGTCAGAAGGGCCTTGCAAGACATGAAACGTGGAAGAGAGGCAGGAGAAGATGGAATAACAGTCGATTTAATCAAACATGGAGGAGACATATTGCATAGAAAACTGGCGGCTCTTTATACAAAGTGTCTATCGACTGCAAGGGTCCCAGAAAACTGGAAGAATGCAAACATTATACTTATACACATAAAGGGAGACGTTAAAGAATTGAAAAGTTATAGGCCCATCAGCTTACTCCCAGTATTATATAAAATATTTACCAAAAAAATCTGCAATTGAATAAGGCCAACACCGGACTTAAGTCAACCAAGGGAACAGGCTGGCTTCAGGAAGGGATAGCCTACAATGGATCACATCCATGTCGTAAAACAGGTAATCGAGAAATCCGCAGAGTACAATCAGCCTTTCTATATGGCTTTCATAGATTACGAAAAGGCATTTGATTCAGTAGAGATACCAGCTGTCATAGAGGCATTACGTAATCAATGAGTACAGAACGCATGCGTAAATACTTTGGAAAATATGTACAGAGGTTCCACAGCTACCTTAATTCTACACAAGAAAAGCAGCAAGATACCTATAAAGAAAGGGGTCAAACAGGGAGACACAATCTCTCCAATGTTATTCACTGCGTGCTTGGAAGATGTATTCAAGCTTATTAAACCGGGAAGGCTTAGGAGTAAGGATCAACGGCAAATATCTCGGCAACCTTCGGTTTGCCGATGACGTTGTTCTATTCAGCAACAATGCAGACGAATTACAACAAATGATTGAGGACCTTAACAGTGAGAGTGTGAGAGCGGGGCTGAATATTAATATGCAGAGGACAAATATAGTGATGAATAGCCGGGCAAGGGAACAAGAGTTCATGGTCGCCAGTCAGCCTCTAGAGTCTGTGAAGGAGTACGTTTACCTAGGTCAACTAATCGCAGGGAACCCTGATAATGAGAAGGAAATTAATAGAATAGTAAAAATGGGTTCGATCGCATACAGCAGACATTGTCAGCTCCTGACTGGAAGCTTACCATGATCATTGAAAAGGAATGTGCACAATCAGTGCATTTTACCAGTGCTGACATATGGGGCAGAGACTTGGAGACCAGCAAAGAACCTTGAGAACAAGTTAAGGACGGCGCAAATTGCGATGGAACGAAGATTGCAAGGCATAACGTTAAGAGACAGAAAGAGAGCAGTTTGAATTACGGAGCAAACGGGTATAGACGATATTCTGATTGACATCAAGAGAAAGAAATGGAGCTGGGCAAGTCATGTAATGCGCCGGTTAGATAGAGATAACCATTGGACCATGAGGGTTGCAGAATGGGTTCCAAGAGAAGAAAAACGCAATCTAGGACGACAGAAGACTAGGTGGAGCGATGAAATGAGGAAATTCGCGGGCCGTAGTTGGAATCGGCTGGTGCAGGACAGGGGTACGTAATTGGAGATCGCAAGGGGAGGCCTTCTTCCTGCAGTGGACATAAAACAGACTGACGATGACGATGATTATTATGATGATTATGATTATTATGATGATGAAATTCTTTTTGGGTCAGCAGAGTTAAGTCAGTCGACTTATTTCTACGAGAATCAAATTGGGCAGAACTTATGATATTAAACCGATCAGTAAATGAACGTATCCGTGTTAGAATCACTTTCTCCAAGTCTTTCGAAAAAACAGATAGCACTGATGCAGGGCGGTAATTCGAAACAACATTCCTATTACCTTTTTTTGTATATTACTGTGACCTTAGCCGTACGCATGCAACCTGGAAAAACACCTGAAGATAGACATAGATTAAAGATGTATTCCAAGGAAGGTGCAATATTGTGAATAACGATATTCACCGGCGCAAATTTAATACTGGAAGCTCTGCTGTTACTTAATGACAAGAATGCAAAGGATAACTTACTGTTTTGTCTGATCTGATCATTTGATACCTGATAAAGAGACAAAAATAAAACATTAAAAGCGTTAGCAAGATCAACCTATGTTAGTTCAATGCTGTCCTTCAAAATACTGACGTTTTTTCTAGCGTGGCCCTAGTTACCGAGGCGAGCGTCTTACAAATATTATCAGGGCGTCCTGCCGAGGAGTTGAAAAAATTAAAGTGATGCTGTTTTTAGCAACACTTCAGTGTTTCGTTATGTAATTCCTGTAATTCTTAAATGTTCTGAGTGTCTCCAGAGATTTACTTTGTATGAATGAACTCTACAAATGTCTCATTTATTTATAAACTTAAGCAAGTGGTTATTCACCCATAGCTTGCGACATTTATTTGTGGGCTTGAACGTTGTAACCGGAAAACATGCAAGGTTTGCATGTTTTATTTATTTTTTATTTGCATAAATGTTTGCAAGAACTTGTCATAAGCCACCGCTGCGTTTTTTTTTTCGTTATACACATTATCCCAAGAAACCCCGGCGAGACAACCTCTAAATGCAGACAATGTTCTCATATTATTGAGTCGATAATAAATACTTGATGCGGTTGTTTTTGTGTACCAACGTCAGTGGCAATAGATATGAACACAGGTAAGTGATCACAAATTGCCTAAACTAGAACACCAGATTTTGCAGAAGACATGTCATATTTAGTTATTAACAAGTCCAGCATATGTATACAGCCGCAGCATTACCTTGGTTTATGATTATTGTTATTATTATTATTAGTCAGAAAAATTCGTTCGGTTCATGAACTCCGGCAACGATGCCGCCCACACCGCCGCTCGAGGACTCGCCAACCGAGCACCCGGACGGCTCACGCTAGGATCAGAGAGGGATCGCATGGTCAGTTACCAGGAAATAACTCAGCACTACAAGTTAGCCAGGGCAGTGTACCCGCCAGCACACAAATCGCTTAACAAGCGACAAGAAGTAGCTTGGAGACGACTTCAGACGAACACCTACCCCAACCCCGTAGCCTATCACTACTACTACCCGGACCAATACCCTAATACATGTAAGCATTGTAAGCAAAAAGCGGATCTATTCCATATTATGTGGTCGTGCCCAGCCGAAAATCACACAAATCACGAAATAAGTAGTACTGAGCAGTGGGAGGCCGTGTTGCTCAGCTCCGACCCTGACCTGCAGGCCAAGGTCATCGAGAGAGCTGAAGAAGCCGCCCGGGCCCAGGGGCTCGTGGCTGCCTAACAACAAGGTCATCCGTCAATACCTTGTTTTCAAATAAAGTCTTTACTCACTCACTCACTCACTCACTCACTCACTCACTCACTCACTCACTCACTCACTCACTCACTCACTCACTCACTCACTCACTCACTCACTCACTCACTCACTCACTCTCGGTTCATCAAAAAACAAACAAGACAGATAAATCAGTAGGTTATCTGAACAACTAAACTGCTGCACAGTTTATTGAGGTCAGCCGTACAAGAAATGATAACGACAGGTTCATCCAATTTTCTTTTTCTAAGAAGATTTTTTTTTTTCTCAGCATGCCACGTGAAGCAACAATCATTTACACAGGCCCATTCTTTCACGCGGCGCAGAAGTGGTTGGTTCTGAACGGTCATGCTTTCGCATAAAAAAACGCTCGAGTTCGTTCTTCCTAAAACATTGCGTTGTTCGATCAACCTTTCCCGTGATTCCGGGAACTCTGCCTTGTCTCGAAGGTATGTACTACGCGACGTCATCCGCAGGCCTGTAAATGCTGCTCTCGCTTGCGCTAACCGGCCACGGTATCTGTAGGGGCGACAACACCATGTATACCGAGTCTCCGGGTGATTCTTACCCGCAAACTCGAGTTGCTTACAATACAAACCAATCAGACTTTAGTTACCTCATATCACGGAGCACCTACAATTAATAATGTTAACGCCGTTTGACGAACACTGGAACTGTCCGATAGATATTTGGAGCCATACACACAGCCCCTTTGAATTCAGGAAGGCAGTGTCTGTGTTACAATCTTTCCGCGATTCTAAATCGCTGTCACCTCATTAATATATACTTGTTCAATTGTTGGTACCGAAATTTCCGTAAATTATACGCACTGCAGTAACGCACTGCAGTAAATTATACGCACCCCCCCGTCATGAAGCACTTGGTAACTTTTAAAGCAAGCATTTCTTTAGATGTATACTCTTCCGGGTTTGCTTGGTGGTTTTCCGGCGCATCTGCCACAACGCATACAAAAAGAAAACAAACACTCAAGCATGATCACATCAATCAAGCCAATCAAAGCGCTCACGGGAAAGTCTGGCGTCTCTCTCAAACCCAATAGACTCAAGCTTCAACGCATCAATCACTGCAAGCAACGCAAAATATTTACGGGCAATCTTGTCGCATAAACCCAAGGGGTGGCGAGGCTAGACCACGAGAGATACCTGCAGGCAGACCTCCGAAGAAGCGAAGAAGCGATAAGCCGAAAGGGGGGACGTCAGCACTATCGCCGAATACAACGTCAGGCATCGGCGTCAAGCAGCAACGTCCACACAAATGCCTCGAAAGCTTCGCGCTCTCGCGGTTACGACACAGGCGTCGTACCTGCGCAGTTTTTTCTTCTCTATTATGTGCAGTGTGTGTGCAGTGATTCTCCTCATTGCATTTAAGTTGTCTGTACTGCCGAAAAAAAACTACTTTTCCTTTTGATAGTGTATTGATTGTAACTTATCGATTGCAATCTTCGTAATTATATTTATCATCCGTAGTTTTCTTTCTTTTTGTTCCTCTAGTGGGCTTAAATTATAGTTATTTTATAGTATTTTGGTATCTTTCTAGTGCTACTTTGTTTCACGAAGCACTGTTACTCATCTGAAATTTGTCCAGGCGCTGTGAACCCTGCAGGCAAGCTGTTCTACAATATTTTCCCCCCAATTTCTTCGATATATATGTCTCAACAGGATGAAAATAAATTTTAATTTGATTTTATTCGAAATTAGCGTGGCATCACACAAGGCAAACGGGACCATGAAAGACAAGCCGGTGCAACCTGATGCTCCGACGCGTCCTGTTTAATAAGCGACCTCGAGAAGCCTTCTGGATTGTGGAGGAATAATCGGCGAGCGGAATGCAGGAATGCCAAGCGGGAGAAGGAAGCAGGAAACTCACTATCGCTCGCAGCCAGGAAGCTTTCGCTTCTCTCGCCACGATGTCGACACGGAGAGAAACAACCCGCGTCACAAATTGTTTCCCGAATCTGTGCGTTTTCGAGCCATCGTGTATACACAACTGCACTGACTCTCGCGTCGGATGAATAACGGCCGCTTCACGGGTTATAGAAGTTCTCGCTCACCGCTCTCTGCGAATTTCGCGTATTCATCGCAGCATTTTTCGGGGACCAGCATATAAGGTCCACCGCGGCGGCTCAGCAACTCGTTGCGCCCGCTGAATGCTGAAAATTAATTTTACATGGCAAAGCCACGATCTGATTACGAGGCACGCCGTAGTGGCGGACTCCGGATTAATTTTGAACACCCGGGGTTTTTGTAACGCGCACCCAATGCACGGTACACGGGCGTTTTTGCATTTCGCCCCCCTCGAAATGCGGCCGCCGCGGCCAGGATTTAATCCCGCGACTTTGTGCTTAGCAGCGCAACGCCAAAGCCCATAAGCAACCACGGCGGGTATGAGTGCTCAAATCGCGAGGGCGGTATGGCCGTGCTCTTATGGGGGCTGAGAAATCAATCAATCAATCAATCAATCAATCAATCAATCAATCAATCAATCAATCAATCAATCAATCAATCAATCAATCAATCAATCAATCAATCAATCACCGTGCCCAGGAAGAAACATGAGGTATGAGTCTGGCGCAGTCATACATTAAAAAGAAAAGCCGGCAGGGGAATATAAGTAAAAAAAAAGCAATGAATAAAAAATACAATCTTGGAAAGAAGAGTGTACATACAACAAGGGCAAGGTGAATATAAAAGAAAAAGGAGGAGAAGAAGAATTGAACAATATGTGAAACTATGACACAACAAGGCAAAGCTCGGAAAAAGAACAATGACCGCGAGTTACGAAAAATATCAAGATCATGAAACATAACCGTTATAATAACTCTGAGTTCTGTGGACGGTTGAGCGTTGGCGATGAGGACGCAACATGGAAAGTCCGGTCTATGTTCTCTGGTGATCCTGCACGGAATACGAAACAGGAGTTCGGGGCAGATGAGAATACCGCGGAGGAGTTCGAAAAAAAAAAAGGAACAACGCCAACGCGTTTACGTCGACCGCGAAGTAAGGGCAATGACAATAATCCATTAGTGCTAGAAGAAGGTTCAGTGTCCGTGTTAGCAAAGCGGTTATGATATACATGATGTTTCAGCGAACAATTTCAAAATTTTTTTGAAAAAAATTGCCTGCGCCAGATAGCACAATTCTAGTCCGTGAGCTGGTCTACTCGAAGAGACGGACAGTACTTGCAAAAAAAAAAAAAAAAGAAATGGAATGCAAATCGACTCATTAACACAAATTCATTAATTAAGTTTTTAACTACTTACCTTATTGCATGTGTTGCATTTTACAAATTCTAGCGGGTGAGACTGCTAGGCATACCCATTTGAAAATAATTTTGTGGACGACACCATTCCCGATATATGCGCCGTCAAACCTGTGGTAAAAATGCACTATTGTTCCACATATTTTCTTGACGAAACGTCGTTTTGTGCACTGAAGGACAAAAGTAACAGGAACGCCTATGCACTTTTCCGCAAAGGTCGAGAATTAATATCTCGAAACTAGTGTCACCCTGAGAATTCATTTCAAGGGGAGCCGCCTTGCTGAACTCCCCGGCTAGAATTTGTAAATTGCAATATGTGCCATAAGGCAATGAGTTACAAACTTAATCATTGAGTTTTTTTGCTAATCAGTCGTTTATATATTTAAATTTTTGGTACAAGTAATGTCCGCCTCTTCGAGTAGACCAGCTCACGGACTAGAATTGTGCCATCTGCCACAGGCAATTCTAAAGAATTTTTCAATGTTCGATGAAACACCCGGTACGCCTAGAAACATTTTCTGGATGTAGGAATTCAATAATAATAATAATAATAATAATAATAATAATAATAATAATAATAATAATAATAATAATAATAATAATAATAATAATAATAATAATAATAAAAAGAGAGACCGCATATCCGACGCAATGTATAGGAGTGTATGTTAATGCGCTGGCGTGTGCCCGCACAACGTATGTGAATCAATGTTTATTGGAAGCTTATGAAGTAGATGCCAATTAATGTGCGACCTGCGCATAGATATCATGTACGTGGGAGAACGGCAAATGTTCATGTATATGTCAACACGCGCTCCCTAAGTGACAGCTATGAAGACTGAAGTAGGAGAAGCAGCCGTGGATCTTAAACTTGTAAAATCTCCTTGGCACCGCACGACCAATGACAGCCTCCGTGCGCGCTGTTGAACTGTCCGAATTTACGAGGTCGAGTCACAGTGCCGGCGTTGTGAACGCAAAAAAAAAAAATAAGAAAAACCATTTGTTCGATCGCTTCGAAACGTCGGTGGTATCAACGACCACCGGCAACTTATCTCCGCGTATGAGTGCACCGCATTGCCAGCGTTTAACGTCAGCACGACGGTGTTCAAGCAGTTCAATCTGCTCCGCTGTCAGAGCTCGCGTTCGTGCCATTAGAACAATTTTACGCGCCACCGTTTTGACGTCACCCTTCCTAAATCTCCCTTAAAAAGGTCAATTTTATATACCACAATTTTGACGTCTGCAGTAGAACGCGCGTCTATAAAAAGGAAAACGCACTGCTTGCTCACGAGAGCGCGGGACACGTACGTGATGGCCTTGTTGTATAATAAACCACGAATGAAGACGCTGTGCCCTGAGCTCCGCTCGGGTGCCGACCGTCACTTTCCATTCCATTCACTCATCTCATTAAGAGGTCATCCAAAATCAAGAATGCCGCCGACAGATGAAGTAGCACACCGTGGTACAAAAGTTACAAACAGGGATAAGGTGCCTCGCAAAGGCTGGCCAAGGTCAATGCGCTTTAGGGATACCTCTGAGACAACTTTATGCGAGGAGGTTTTAATGCCATGATTTATTGCTTTATTACGCGGAACAGAGCTGCGTTCCCTGGCAGTGCTTTGTAGGTCGGCGACTACACCCTGCCGACCGTAGAAAGAAAGGCGCACGCCGGTCCCAACAACGATTCGCATTGAAATCCTCGTTCTTGTGGCCACACCATCAAAGGCATTTACTGAATTTATATACCATGCATGTACTCGGGATTTGTCTGTGTGCATGCTCCCGTATGCATGCGAAGTTTTTGTATTCCACTTCTCATGTCATCATTACATAAGTATGTAAATTGCCTTTGCCACATTGTCACTTGTATAAAAAAGTTGATGTACTTGTATGCATTAAACATCACGTATATAATGTGACAGTTATATTGTGTTAACTGTTTAAAGTAGTAATATGTTGGTGTGATCGTGTGGATTTGGGAAAAAGTGCCTTGTATACATATATAGCGCTCAGTTCCTTGTGTGTTATCGTCCTGGTGGTATCGTGCCGTCATAGGGACTCACAATGTTCGCGTGGTCATCTTTTATAATTAACTTTTTTCTAAACAAGCATGCGGAAGGGGAGAAAATCGGGGGGGGGGTGTTCTGAGGCTTCGGTGTGTCTTGCAAGAACGTCAATCGGTTCAACTAAGTATACGGTAGAACCTTTATACGGTGCCTTACACAGGCTACGAGTAGCTTTAGGGTGCTAAAACTAATCAGGTTATCACTCACTAATCGCGTTCGGTACACGACTGAAAGAAAGAAATAAATAAACCAACTATCTCGACTCTAGCTAACCATGCATCGCGACAACGACTATAGAAGAAGCTACAGGGTGGAGCGACTTGGCGCATGACAGCAAGGTACGCTCAAGGATTGAAGCACGAAGAGCCTCTTCCACCAACCCAGCGTCCGATTTGATTGTCCTAGCTTGCACTGCACACGTGACCAACTTGCCTACATTTCTTCCCACCAGATAACGAACAGCGCTGTCTTCTGCGGGAGCGTGGAGCGTGCACACGCGTGAGCCCTCTCAAGAATCACACCGGCCGCTGAGCAGAGGTCACGACCGGCGCTTCGGAGTCAGCTGAAGACGACAAAGAACGAAGACGCCGAGAAAGAAAGAAATAATAATAAGAGAAGAAGGGACCACCGCGCTCCCGTATGGCTCGAGCACGCCACGCGAGTTCCCATTATACTGTATTCACCGAGCGTCCACGCCTTCCCGGGGCAACGCGCGTGTTTACGTTTTGCGGCGGCTCAACAGCGGGCAGGCCGCCAGCCTTCGTCGACTGCCAAGGTGTGACGCACACTTGTTACATGCGCTGCCACAGCTGCTGTCCCAAGAAAGGGCGGAAACGAAAAGGGGTGTGCGCCAGTCGCACGCGCCGAGTGTTTCACAAGCAGCTCAATCATCGCGGTGTCGGCACGCAAAGATGAACGCATGGACCCGCGGCCATTCTTGAGGAAGGTTGTTCTTGCCGCGCGTGCTTGTTTATCGTTGCGGAGCGAGTAACGGACACGACCGCCGCGCATTTCCTTTATTCTCGCACGCAAGACTATTAGAGCCACCACCAACCGAAATCTGACCGGACTCCTCCTCCCGCCTTCTCGCAATTAAATGCAGGGGAGAGAAAGCACTTATAGACGTGCACACGCGCACTCTTGTTGCTAGAACCACTGTTCGATATCATGATGTCAAAATTACGTGCTTTTTCGCACTTCTGCTCCAAACAAGGTAATAGTAAGAGTTTATTATTTCCTGAACAATACAGAAAACGAGGAGTAAAGAAAATACTTATTTTCAGCAGGTTCACATAGCTCTCACCCTTTGTAACTTGGACAGGGATCAGCGTTAGGTCTAGGACCCGTTGTATATATGTACATGAGGTATGTAAGGGAATATACAAGCTATGATCGATTTTAAAACAGGAACGAAATGCTGAAGTTGAAATGGATATCTAATACATATTCGCATGACTCATTCCATGGTGCATAAATAAGAACAACAAATTTAGACAGTTTCGCGACATAACGAAACACTGCACGCACAAAGGAACAGAATATGCTATAAAATCTGTGCTACCTATGGTACTTACTGTCCAAGTTGGTTCAGTTTTATACTGAACCGATGCTCTATATTTAATTTGCGTTCCTATAAAAGTCATTTAATGCTCTAGGGATATGGACGCAGCCTAACCTACCTTCACGGTATTTAATTTTGCTGGAATGCACTTCCCAGTATTCCAAATGTCTGGCGTTGTAGATATATGTGTGTGTTTAGGTTTATGTTCCCAGAGTGGGGGGGTAGGCGTAGTTACCCGGAGGTACTGGCATCGTTTCAATGAAGCGATTCACGCTGACGCCGTGCCGTTTCAGGCGCTTCGTTTTTCTCGGACCGTAGGGTCTCGTTTTGCACGTATCGTCTCTCTGCTTCTTTTGCGCGTGTTCTCCGCAGCGATAAACGCTATAAGCCAGGATGCTTCAGCGGGCTTACGTTTCATTGCCTCATGCGCCTGTACGGAGCGCGCCATCGCTTGCCGCGGCATCCTGGCAACTGACTCACTCCAGAAACCTTTAATACGATGTTCGCCTTATATGGCAATATTTCTTGGGTAGATAGTTCGGAAAGCCTACACCCGCACTCGCGCTTCGCGTGAGCGTCGAGCGAATCATTAGCAGCAGGAAGGAGCGGGAACAGACTCACTCGATCACTCACTCACTCACTCACTCACTCACTCACTCACTCACTCACTCACTCACTCACTCACTCACTCACTCACTCACTCACTCACTCACTCACTCACTCACTCACTCACTCACTCACTCACTCACTCACTGTCACTTATGGAACAACCGGTGTCAGGAAAATGTTCGAAGACGTGAGTTCGCGACCTCCTTGGTATGAATATAAGCACATACTATGTTACGAAGCACATAAACCAAAATCAGCACAAAACCAGCCACGCTACGACTCGGCGCAGCTAAGGGCGTACAGTTTCGTTCTCCAAGGCTCGCAAGCACGATCACTTCCTTTTGCGAATACCGCCAGATAATAAGAGAGGAGCAGAGAGAACATATATTGAATGAATGAGAACGTCGACCGGACTCTTCGTGTTGTCCTTGCTACCGGGGCAACGCCATGTGAGGAATCTTCACTCCAGCATCCCGGTCGCCTTAGCCCCCTCTTTAGCTCGCTAGACCAGTCGATGCTGGTTCTGTAATGACGAGAGAGAGAGAGAGAGAGAGAGAGAGAGAGAGAGAGAGAGAGAGGCAAAGGAAAGACAGGGAGGTTAACCAGAGATTATCTCCGGTTGGCTACCCTGTACTGGGGGAGGGGCAAGGGGATGCAATAGGTGAGAACGCCTTTGCGGGCTGCGTGACAGTGCCCACAGAAATAGTTCGTGTGTACGTGCGTGTGTGTGTTTAGGTTTTTTTCCTGTAATTGGGGGGGGGGCGAGCTCACCATTGCAGCAGCAGCAACAGCAACTGCTGCTGCTATATATATATACATATATATATATATATATATATATATATATATATATATATATATATATATATATATATATATATATATTCCAACACATTTCCTCAAATTACGTCGCTACAAATGATTTATCTGCCCAGGCGGGCATCATTTGCATTAAAGACAAAAACAAACTACTAAAATGAATTACATTAATTGACTTTCTAGGTACAAACATTACGACACAAGCTTATTTATTGGAAAATTGGAGGGATTCATTATCGAAGTCTGGTTCCACATCTGTACGTTTAAGAAATGGTCATGCAGACCGATTAAATAACTGGCTTCAATTCTTTTTTTTTTTCCGGATTACGAATGCCTCACTTCGAAGCACGGCTCGCGGTGCACGGCTCGCGGTGCAGTCCTCCTGTGACCTGTAGCAGGGTGGCGTAAAATGCAGCTTCGCCATAGCACACGATAACGTGCTCTGTCTCGCCCCTGCTACTGCAGTGACTATACTGCGTGCATCCAATCGGGAGTTGCGCGAAGCGCCCGCCAATCGGAATCAGCTCATGCGAAGTGGTAAGTGGGACGGCGGCTTCATTGTATTACTATTATGACCTACCTCGAACTTTCCAATATAAACATGCGCCGTAAAGTTTGTCAGCAAGAAGTAATATATATATATATATATATATATATATATATATATATATATATATATATATATATATATATATATATAAACGAGAAGAAAGGGGGTTAACCGAGGGGCCCGATTTTTATTAGTCATATCATAAGAAGCCAACAAACACTGACACCAAGGACAACATAGGGGAAATTACTTGTTCCTAATAAATGAAATAATGAAACGATAAACTAATGGAAATTAAAGAGGATGAAAAAACAACTTGCCGCAGGTGGGAACCGAACCCACAACCTTCGCATTTCATTTTTTTCATCCACTTTAATTTCCATTAATTTATCGTTTCATTATTTCATTTATTAGGAACAAGTAATTTCCCCTATGTTGTCCTTGGTGTCAGTGTTTGTTGGCTTCTTATATATATATATATATATATATATATATATATATATATATATATATATATATATATATATATATATATATTCAGTTATCCGTCATTATAGTTAGACTCGGACTGTTGGCATAACACTTGACCTCTCAGAGGAGGAAGTGCGCTATACCACAATCGTCAAGCAGATGCCTCTCCAGTTTTGCCGTTGAAACAAGAGCACGCGATTAACGCGACAGTTTTGCGCGGAAGTGAGCAATCGGCGGCTGAGCAGCCACCGTCCGTGCGGGAAAGATGTCTCGCAGGAGCCGACGGGCGGGACGGACATGTGGACGCGTGCAGCGCGGCGGCATTGCGTGCGCGCATAGCTGCGAGCCGGCCGAGTGAGACGGAAGCCGCCTTGAATGAGTGCGCGCGCGCCTCCGTGATGCATTCCAGCGGCGGCGTGGACGATGTCGAGGGGGGCGTCACGCGGAAGGAGATAACGAGCCGGTGCTGACGCCCTTCGATGACTGGGCGAGTACGCGCTGCTGACTCGTCGCGCGTATACCGAAACATCCCAAGCTGCGCTAAACGCCGCCAGCGCAGCCGCGCTCTCTGGAACAGGCGTGCGCGACGCGTCGGTCTACGCCACGTCGGAATGGCCGCCAATACGAAAGGCGACACCCGTCGCTCGATATTCAATTACGGCAGCGGTCTGAGTTGGCACGCCGCTTGCCCGATGCGCGCTATAAGTCGCACGCGGGGTGAGTCAGGAATACGCGGCTCGCGTTTCACTGCGCATGATTAATCGCGTGACAGCGTTATGGATACGGCTATCGCACCTATATGCAGCTCTATGGCAATGTAGAGTCCCTCATTTCCCTCAAAGTGGTTGTTGTCTGAAACGCGGGAGAATCGACAACACTTTGGAAAGTCGCACACTGTTTTATGATACGTGGACACGGGAATATCGCCGAACTTCTTCCTCGCTGCGGTCGTTCTCAACGTGTCGATGTCTCGCAGTGTCTGAGCATAAACCGTCTCATTGAAGTATGCCCACAAACAATAGAAACCAGCTTTGAGATCGGGAGAACGGGCCGGCCATTTCGCGGTTTAACGCCTTTCTCGCAGTAGTAGAATGATTAGAGGGCGCGCACCATTATGCTGGAATAGGAGAGTGAGGCAGAAATACTCGTTAAATAAATGAAGTCAACCCTGTCGGGATTGGGATTTTGTGGCCGCCTAGTCGGGCGTCACACTACGGTTCTCAAAGTCACGCCGCAGGTGCTTTTCGAAAAAAGGTGGCTGCAGCCTACGCTACACGAGGGCATCACACGCCGTATATTCCGCGCCTTCGTGACGGGAGTAGCTTGCTTGATTATGAGTTACGAGGACGAGAAGTTGAAGGAACAGAACAGGCGTTTTTGGACGAAGTTCTCTGAGACCCTGTTCGTTGCTGCTAGCTTTTTACTTCAGTTTTAAGTAGTTTAAAACAAAGGTTACTCCGCTAAGCAGACAAGAACGAAGTGAGACATAAACGACACATATGCGGGCGCCGACCTGTGTCTCACTTAGTCCTAATTGTCTGCTTAACGCCGTAACCTTTGTTTTTAGGTCACGAAGCAAGTAGATGAGCAACAAGTTTTTTTTTAACTATAGTCAGGTACAACTTTAGAAAAATGGGGAGGCCCCGCCCAGATGACCGAAGCGCGACAACCGATTGCCTCCGCGACTAAAATAGTGCCGCTCAAAAAATTGTGCTTCTAGAACGCGTAATTCTCGGCATAAATATTTTTGTAATTTGATGATTGGTTTGGCAGAGCTCTCGTGATTGGAATGTTACAGTACACGCCGGATCGCGAGAGGAAAATAATCCCGTGCCTTATCGTCTGCACATCGTCTGCTTTTTAGCTTCACCGAAATGGAAACAATTGGAGGAGCAGCTCTGCATGGCTTTTGCGCTGGTTTAGATGTACGCGGCACCTTTGCTGCTCGTTTTCCGAGCTTAAAATTAATCAGTTGGTATTTAACAAGTACTTTAAAAAATGCATTTATCTAAACCGCTACAAACCTGGGGAGAGAAGACGATCGGGGCAGGAAAGGTACAATAAATGCTTCATTCATCGTTTTAAATAAGTACTCTTGGTTTTAAATAGCTTAAGATTTATATTTCCCTTTGGTTTTGTGTTTTCACTAATTCATTTTCAAGAATGTGTCAGGTTTTTTTTCTTTTCGTTCCTTTTCACGTTCTTTTTTTTTTTTTGTATCGTGACACAGTACACGAACACGCCCGGCGCTAACAGTAGGCACCAGACAAACACGCAGGATATTTGTTTGTAGCGGTGTGTCGCCGCGGGATATTGTTCTCAGACGAAGCGTATAGCGCAGCGTCAGCGACGCTCGATGCAACCTTTTGTAGCCCGATCACGGCTCAGAATAAACGCATGCGGCACGAATGGTGCATCCTAAGCTCGTAATAATATTTCCGTCATGGTATAGACCACCGCAAGCAGTTTGGGAATTCACTCTAACAAGGGGCGGACGCACACGACTGACGCGACTGGGCCCTGTTCGAAGCGCGGGCGGCCATCTTCTACATCGGCAGGGTCACCGGCTGTCCTGCTCCTGACGTCAGTCTGGAGTGCACACCCATTGAAACCAGGTACGAAGCCTGCTTTGCTTTTTCCCTCGGAGTGTCTCCAACCGCTATACGGCGGTCGGCAGCCGAGAACGGCGGCGCGAGCCCTGTGACTGCCAGCGGGTTTTGAGGCACACGAGCGCAACGCAGGAGCGCGTCCAAGATTTTGCCAACACGCACCATGTGCATAACATCATTAAGCCGGCACGGCTAGTCCTTGACCATTAAGGCGCCTCCGGTGACCATGGTGGAACACAGAGAAGGTGCGAGTAAGAGACCTCGTCCTGATGAAACACATAATCAGGAGAACGACAGCACTTCAAACTATGACCTAAGCGATTATGAAGCCATTGAGTGCGACGAAGCACCTTTCACATTCGTGACCTACGAAAAGAAGTGAAGGAATCTCGGTGGTGTTCCGACCATCAGACGAAGGACACAATTTTTGCCAAGTGAATTCAAATCAAGCTGCCTCAGAAATTGTCTCAGCGGCAAAGGAAAAAGTTCAGACGTTCCTAGTAAACAGAGACGGCAGTTTTTAAGTGAGTGTTACCTCAGTGGCATCTGCGAAAAACCTGCTTTTACTGCACGAAGTAGCAGGACTAAGAGGTAAGCCCAACATACCGGCTTCGTGCACTCGAAATGTCGGAAAGATTCGTCACGTGTCACTTCAGTACACTGAGGGACAGCTGCTCGAGTTTTTGAAAGGTTTTGGAGTAATATCAGTCCGTCGACAAGCAAGGTACTACCGTCTGGAGGATGGTACAGTTGAATCCCACTCTTTGCACAGTGTAATCCTTCACTTCATAGATGAAAAACCAATGCCTCAGAGAATCCACTTAGGCTTCACGAGCCACCCGGTGGAAGAATACCTTGGTGCTGCTTTGAGGTGTTATAACTGTCAGAGATTTGAACACCTGGCAAAAACTGTCGTGCATCCCGTAGATGTAAAATCTGCTCCGAGAACCATAAGCATGCCGAATGCAAGTATGTGCGACAGCCTAATTGTGCAAATTGCGCGGGTAATCATACGACTTCCTTCTCAGGATGTCCACAGAATAAGGCCGCATCTATGCTACGCAAACATGAATTAATTCATTGGAAGCAACCACGACACAAGGAACCTCTTCCGAATCTTGATTCAGTGAGCCCAGCGAAAAATTAACAGTTTACAGCAACTGAACAAAAATCGAAATCGTATTCATTGGCATTAAAGAAGCAAGCTGCGCAAGGGTTCCAGAGACAGTGGAGTCATCATTCTGCTTCGGTCACTGAAGGCCACACATCACAACAATATCAGCGACATAACCTATATATAGGACAACCTCAGCGACCTTCTCAGGACACCACTCAGCGGTCACCGCAGACGGCTACCGGAACATCGGCATGGATCTGTGACATTTACTCGAGGATGTCGCTACGCCAGTTGCATAGGCGTAACACTGCGCGCTAACGTTCTTGTTACCGATGCTGGGTGGACAACAGACGCAGATATGCTGTCACCAAGATCGTGGCCATAAAGAATCGCTCGTATGTCGTCTGCTAGCCTCACTTCCTGACTCTGACAAAGAATAACTAAATGCAGGAATGGTGGAACGCAAAAACATTTAAAGAAATTGTCAAAATTTGCATAAATTGAACTGCAGCAAAACGTTTAGCAAAAAAAGTAAAAAGGCAGCGTGTGTCATTGTTTCACGTAACTAATACTACACAATTAACGTAATGCCTCCACCTCTTTAAATTAACAGAACTATTTTCTACCTTGTGCCCTTCTGCTTGACATTGTTACAAAAATAGCTGACGGGTGATTTGTTTGCGACGTACGTGCGGTGCACTCCAAGGGTCGTGTCGGTGTTGTACTATATAGTAAATGCTGTAAATATCTGGTACTGGAGTAAATTCAGATTTTCTTTTTCCGTTTCTGCTGTTCAACGTTACTGCAGACGAGACGCAGAGCAGACAACACATGGGAGTTCGGATTACAAGGGGATCACGATGAATATAGTTTTGTCTGTCATATTCTGTGCCCCTGCGAGGTGTTTTCAGCGCTGATAGCACAGGCGTCCAACGAGAAAGAGATCTTGTGGCAGGCTCTATGGGCTCCTCCATCCAAAGAGTCAAGACGTGAGCAGGTTTGCGCGCTCTGCGGAAGGCGTACGCAACCAGCGTGGCCGCGCGTCGCACAGGCGCCGTGACGTCGGGGAGCCCGTCATGCCTCGGAAAAAATGACACAGCGCAAGAAATAGAAGGACACGAGAGCGCTACATGTACACAGCGCTGACTTGCAACAGTTTATTCACGAAGACATGAAGGAATAAATGTATAGGGTGCTACCAAGCGCAACACGTGAATAATCGGCCAAAAACCTGGATCATCATTTCCATTGCTGATAACGATAGCCACGGGCCGACCGTACACACTGGATGTTTGCCCTTCAACCGTTGCTAAGGTATGCCATTTCTCGAGATGAAAGCGCAATCGAAGGAGAACTGACGCAAGAGCTATCAAACTTCCCAATGAAATCTGCCTCAATGATTTCGCGTGTCAGCTGTGAACTATGTTTGCCCAGCACTTCTCTTTTTTCCAAGTTGGGCGTACACCCGTGATTGCGGCAATGGATACCCAGATGGGGGGGGGGGGGGAGGGGGGCCTGTACCGTGTTGTACACATTGTTATGGTTCTCCCTGAGACGATCATTCAAACACCTACCTGTCTGTCTCACGTATTTTTTTCCCACAAGAGAAAGGAATCACATACACCACCCCAGTGACGCAGGGCACTAAACCCTTCCTGTATTTCACAGAACAACGACCACGCCTGGCTGTGAAACACAGGAAGGGTTCAGTGCCCTGAATCACTGGCGTGGTGTATGTGACTCCTCATACACTACAATTCTACAAAAGATAAAAAGAGAAAGACTTCTAGATACTTATATGATTGTACTAGCTCAATCAATGTGTTAGAAATTGAATAATCAAAGCGATATGGATTGTGACGACAAGAATAAGAGTTTACACTTGGTAGGATTGAGGGACATTAGCCAACCATTGCACCAATTTAGTACGCTGTTAAGATCTGTCTGAAGGATACGTTGGTCATGACAATTAGTAATGGTGCGGTAAATGACACAATCATCAGCGAACATTCGAATTCTACAGGAAACATGCAGGGATAAGTCGTTAATATATATTAAGAATAGGAGGGGATCGAGGACAGACCCTTGTGGAACGCTTAGGTAAATGGGAGAGGTTTGGCCGTTGAGATAGACCGACTGAGAACGATTAGTTAGGAATTCTTCAATCCATTTAAGAATATTGGGACGTAGGTTCAGCTTAGAAAGTTTTAGGATCAGATGGCGGTGAGGAACTTTGTCAAAAGCTTTCGCAAAATCAAGAAAGATGGAGTCAGTTCACATGTTACAGTCAAAAGAGAGAGAGGAAGGTTTCATGATACGGAATGCAGAGAGGTCGGCCTGAGGTACGTTCCTCTCGCCAACTACTCTGCGTTGGGGGAAGGGGAAGAGGGAAAGAAAGAGGGAAGAAAAAGGCCCATGATGGGCGACGATGAAGAGGAACGATGTAAAGCACATATTAAGCTATTTGGACTATACTTAAAGCCTACAGTCCAGGCCTGTGCTTTTTAAAAGGAGAAGTGAGGCCTGGATAGCCTTAAAACTCCATTTAACGTCCGGCCAATGGCTTAAAATAACGTCCTCCGACAGAGGTGGGCTGCCGAGGCGCGTAAAATCGTTGTTCAACTTTTGACGCTCTTCTACGTACTAAGGGCAGTCACACAGCACATCACCCACAGTCTCTCTCACATTCAACAGTTCGCGGTCTGGACACTCGGAGCATCGCATGAGGTGCACGTACCCACGCGTATGAACGCCACCCCCAGCCTAAGTCTGTGCAGGAGACTGGCACAGCTGCGCTGAATTTTGGGTGGTAGCCTAAATTTCGTGGTAGCGTTTTAGTCCTTTGAGTCGTCTGTGGCGATTATTCGGCTTGTCCTAGTGCTTTTCTGCCTCTGTTCGGATAACACTTGAGAGAAAGCAGTTGGAGTGTGCAAGTGATGAAGGAATAGTGCTAGTTGGGTTTCGCAGGAGAAGCCCTTACGAAACCCGTGCTGTGAAGGATGGAAAGAATTCGTTGGAGTCCAAGAAGTTGATAATCTGTGAGTAGATGACGTGTTCCATGATTTTACAAGGCACACTAGTTAATGAAATGGGGCGGAAATTCAAGGGCGAATCTCTGTTTCCTGATTTGTAGACTGGAACGACCTTGCCCGTTTTCCAATCGACTGGCATTATTCCTGACGAGAGTGACTGTGAAAAAATGAGACATAAATATACTACACAAATTGATTCCACGTTTTTCAGGAGTTTCGAATTAATAAGGTCCATACCAGCTGACGATGAAAGCTTCATATTGTGCATTATGGATGAAATGCCTTCTCCGAAGAAGGTGACAGCCGGCATGGAAGTTTCTAAGTTAAAGGATGGTGACTGCGAAGGCGCGTCAAGTTCAGTAGTGAAGACAGATGCGAATGCGTTGTTCAATATTTCTGCACAATTATGGTCAGTAACTGCTTTGTGTGAATCGTTCGTCAATGTAATATCTGGTGGATATGTAGGATTTAAAACTTGCCAGAATTGCTTGGGATTCCTGATTAGTAACTTTGTTAAGTCGTTGTGGTAAAACGAGTATATGGCGCTACGAACGGAAAGCAAGTAGAATTTTTCGGCTTGGAAGTATTTTTCCCATGCAGCAGGTGTGTCGTTGCGTTTAGCGGTACGAAAAAATCGTTTCCTTTTGGTTTCGAGTTGCTTTAATCACCGGGTAAACCACAGTTGGCTGCGATTAGTGTGAAAGGTAATCTTCGGGATAAACGTATTAGTGACATGATTTAATTTGTTTGTGAAAATCAACCAGTTTTCATGAATTGAGCGATTGTGAAATGCGGATTCATACTCGGGAAAAAAGGTGCTGAGGTCTTCAGCTATTGCATTATAGTTGCCCTTATCGTAGAGACGTAGTGTTTTATCGGACGTTTGTTTTTGAGACGAGGTAAATGGAAATAGAGCATGTATGACATTGTGGTCACTAATTTCAGGGAGGTAACCGATGGATGATAGATTCTCGAGGCTATTGGTTAACATCAGATCGAGGGTGTTTGATGATCCTCGCGAGACACGGGTTGGTTGAGAAACTAATTGTGTAAGGTTAAAATTTAAACAGACATCGATCAAGTTTTTCGCTTCTGCATGACACGTTAATGTGGAACAAGTTATGTTTTGCCAATCAGTGTCCGGATAGTTAAAATCACCAAGAAGAAGAATGTGGGCAGTACCCAGATAGTTAATATTACAAAAAAGAAGAATGCGGGCATTTGAGTAGTGGAGACAACTTTATGGATGGCATTATTCATATGACGTGCGAAGTCTGGATTAGTTCGCGTTGGTCTATAGCAAACGCCAAGCGGCAA
Source organism: Dermacentor variabilis (assembly GCF_050947875.1). Classification (NCBI taxonomy): domain Eukaryota; kingdom Metazoa; phylum Arthropoda; class Arachnida; order Ixodida; family Ixodidae; genus Dermacentor; species Dermacentor variabilis. Next base: position 118,453,114 of record NC_134568.1, on the reverse strand, counting down.
TGTTACGGGGGGAGCATGACAGATGAGCCATAATGATTCGATATTCGATGTTAACAACAGAACATGACATATCCCGGTGAATTGCAACAAGAACTACCCCCCCCCCCCTTGAGCCTTTACGATCATTTCGATACACGTGGAAATTAGGTAAATCCATTAAAATGTCAGCGTCCGTTACGTCACTGTTTAGCCACGTTTCTGTTAGTATGAGGACGTTGCTCTTGGATGACGAAATAATGTTCGAGATCAGTTCCCGCTTTGGAAGGAGGCTACGGATGTTAGTGAATATTACGGAAAACGAGAGAAGATTACAAGGTGGGGCGGGTTGGCGTTTTGTAGGTGCTTGATGACGAGGGAACTGCTATGCTATTTCCTCAACGGCATTGGATGATGTATCAAATACGTAGCGTTTCGACCCGATGTGCAGTGTTTTGAATCGCAAGGAGTACAGGTCATAACGTGCTTTTGCAAATGTAAGTAGACGCTTACGCGCGTGTCGAACGGAACGTGAGAACTGCTTTCCAATACTGTACTCCGTGTTTTTAAATTTACGGCCACTTGATAAAAGTGCGTCTTTGGTCTTGTGTGATAAGAATTTCATGATAATGGGACGTGTTCGATCAACTGAATAATTTCCGAGACGATGTGCTCTTTGTATGTCGTTAGGCTGAACTGTTATTTAAAGATTATTGCAGTAAATATCACTGATTTATTTCTCAGACTCAGCGCACGTTTCCGTCTACTAATAGCTGTCTACTAACTTTCTATCGCAATCGATGCTTCACCTTTCGAGTGAAAGTGCGATTTTTTATTTAATTTGAAAAATAAAGAAAGAACATGGGGCGCGCACGCGCGCACACACACACACACACACACACACACACACACACACACACACACACACACACACACACACACACACACACACACACACACACACACACACACACACACACACACACACACACACACACACACACACACACACCACGGCGCGCAAAACCTCTTGGCCACCGCGGTGGCTGGGCGCCTATATGGTGTTTCGCTGCTAAGCACGAGGCCGCGGGATCGAGTCCGGGCCGCGGCGGCGGCGGCCGCATTCTGATGGGGGCGAAATGCAAAACCTCGCGTGTCCCATGCATTGGGGCCACGTTAAAGATCTCCTGGTGGCCAAAGTTAACCCGGAGTCCCCCACTAGGGCGTGCCTCATAATAAAATTGTGGTTTTGGCATGTAACACCCCAGAATTCATTGATAGGAAAATAAGAAACAAGCGTTAGAGAAAGAGCAGGTGAGAATAGTTGCCGGTCAGCTACGATGAATAAACCAATATCTGACTTTAAACGACAGTTCCTCTTTACATCAAAAAAGCATTCAATTGTATCTGCATTTTGAAAATACGCACATATCTACAATGTGCACTTCACAATATCCGGACACTGTGACATAATGCACACCTACGATGATGCTTCATACACGTTACACACACATCCTGATACTATTATCTGTCACAAATTTGTGTGTGAATACATGCCATAACTAATTCAAAACAAATTCACTGACAGGGTCGGGGGGAGTTCCGTAAATTGGCCATCAGTGCCTATTGTAGACGAAATGTGCGTATTTATTTACTTCGTTTGCCTTGCTTTGAAATGGCATGTACTTTTGACTGTTCTTCCTTCTCTACGTAAGCGTGCGATCCATGGCAAGCGGAAACTCCTCTATAGCCTGGGAAATTTACCTTTAAGCTGTTATAACACCTGGAGGAAAAAACGGATGCTGCTTGTTTTCTGAACCTATTGCGCATAAGCAGTTCTATTAATATTCGTTTTTTCTTATTTATCTGTCCAGTGATCTTTTCTTGTAAAATAAAACAAAAATTCGTTTTCTTGTACAATGTCCTTACAGATTATTTCTTACAGCCACTGAGAGAAACAGTGTTGACCATATTTAACAGCAGCTCGACAAAACTGAGTAAAGTATGAACGGAGATGCATTTGCTGAGACATAGTTGCTAGCGCTAACAAGACTAACGGCAAAAAAAAGTTGGGGCAGGACAGAGCGCTAGTAACTATGTCTCAGCAAATGCATCAACACCAAGGAAGGAAGGAAATCAACTTTATTCTGGTCCTGCAGGCCACGAGAGCTTTGGGCTCTCATGGAGTGGGCGTCTCCCACGACGGAACCGGGAGGTTGAGTTTCCTGGCGGCGTCGTGGACCTGCTGGACGGCCCAGAGTTGGGGAGCGAGTTCTTCGCTTCGGATTGCTTCTTCAAACTTGCGCTTGTCCTGTTCGTAGTTTACGTGAGCTTGCGAGCACGGCCAGAGCAAATGATATACGTTAAGGGATGTGTTGCAATTGGTGCAATGAGACTTGTCGTAGAGCTCAGGCATGTAATGGTGTAATCTGTTTTGAGTGGGGTATGTGTCTGTTTGTAGCATTCTGAGTGTAACCCCTTGAGCTCGAGTGAGCGTGCGGTGTGGCGTGCTATACTGTCTGCGTTGTAGATAGTAGTGTTTAGTGATTTCATTGTATGTAGTGGGCGCGTCCTTATTCTCCGAGTGGTTGGGTGAAGCCGCGCGGTCTGTAAGCGCGCGCGCAGCCTCGTGTGCCGCCTCGTTAAGGTTGGGGACGTCGCCGATCTTTGGTCCTAAGTGTGCCGGGAACCAGTATATGAAGTGGTTCTTAATCTCTTTCTTTGAAACAATTCTGAGAGCCTGTGCGCAGACCGTGCCCTTTTGGAAAGCTCTGATAGCGGCTATGGAGTCGCTGTAGATATGGGAAAGATTGTCGTCGGTGAGCGCAACAGCGATCGCAACCTGTTCAGGCTTCCTTGCAATTACCGTGGCTGCATATCTTGTGGATCCACGGCCGTCCACAACCGCCACTGCGAAAGCTTTGTTTCCCGTGTATGCCGCCGCGTCCACAAAAGCTGAGCGTTCACGGTTCGCCAAGGCTTGGTTAAGAAGGAATTGTCCTCTCGCTTGTCGTCTGCCCCTGTTGTTTTCGGGGTGTACGTTTCTGGGTATAGGGCGGACCGTGATCCTGGCGCGGATGTCCCGTGGGAGGTCCGCAAAGTCTTTTTCTATGTCTCCTTGTGCAAAGCCTAGCTTCTCTAGGATCGTGCGCCCCGGAGGCGTCGTCGAAAGCCTAGCAAGCTGGGCGCGCTGCTGGGCTTCGGCAATTTCTTCCAGGGTGTTGTGCATGCCCAGGTGGCCCAGCTTCTCGTTGCTGGTGCTGGTTGGAATGCCGAGGGCTTGCTTGGTGACCTTTCTGATTTGGGCATTCAGTCTGTCTTTTTCAGATCGTGTCCAATTGAGCATTGCCGCAACGTATGCGAAGTGACAGGTGACGAACGCGTGTATGAGTTTGATGAGATTATGTTCCTTGAGGCCCCTGTGTCTATTGGCAATTCTCCTGATGAGCCCAATAGCGTTGTTGGTTTTGGTGATGAGCTTCTGAACCGTAGAGGCATTGACGTCTTTAGTCTCTACGATCATACCCAGGACTCTGATTTTGTCATCTGCGTATATGGTATGCTCGAGCCCGTGGATCTGCCCTAGTTTCTCAGCAAGTCCCGCCATAGCAAGGTTGAAAAGCATAGGGGAGATGACCGAGCCTTGGGGAGTGCCCCTGCTCCCCAGCGAAAGAGTCTCCGTGTAGAGGTCGGCAAATCGGAGCGTAGCCGTCCTGTTACCCAAGAATGACTTGACGTACGAGTAGAACCTAGCTCTAGCCCGACTTTCTGCGTTAAAAACGGAGAAACACACGAGCGCTACGTGTGACCTTTGTGTTTTTGCGCTAGAGTTGAAAATTTTCAGCTTTGCACACGCAGCCTAATTTTCGTTTTGAGACGACCTGCGTATCTGCATGATATCTGTTATTTTATAGTGATTATGTGACGCGCGATAGAAAACTCCAACACGACAGAAGTTCACACGAAAATGGAGGCTCGAAGTGATAAACAGTAGTCGAAAAAGGAATATCGGCTGCAGCCAACGTTGAACGTTTCGACGAAGAAAATTCTTTTCGTGAGGGCGGCAACTGCCCTCACCAAGAGAAATTCCCTTTCAAAGCGTTGGCTTCAGCGACAGTCCTGGTTCGTACATTATTTTTCGCGATAGAAAATTGTCGTTGCACATCAAGTTTCTGTGCAGTGGGACAGTAAAAGAATGGGAACAAAAAAATACAAACAGAGAACAGAACTATTTTTGTGCCTTATAATGGATAATTGTTTTACACATACATATTCTGTGAAATAAAACAGAAAATATTATTAAAATAACAGAAACATTTAAAACAGAAAACACAAACTTTTCTGTAATAAAACAAACAAACAGGTAACTGAACTTAAACACTAAGTTTCTGTTAATGTTAAGCAGAAAGAACTTGTTAAATAACAGAAAAAGGAAGAATAGAAAACAGAGCTTTACAGAAAATTTCTGGCAAGGCAGCTGCCAGAAAATTTGCCTTTTTTTAAGGAAATATTTTTTTTCACAGTGTATACGTGATCGCTAAACTGCGTGAATGGTAATCGCATAAGCTTGGATAGTCATATTAAGATAGGTTCTGCTGGAATTATTTCGTCTTCGTGACACTTAAAAACTCTGGTCAGCATTGTTTCCCGGTAATTAAGAGTTCGAATTCGCCGAGCTGATCGTGCTCAGGCGCGAGACAGACGACCCGACGTTCGGCGGTGGTTTTGACTGCGGCACCGCCTCTCAACAAGGGAAGCGCATTGGGGGCGGGTTGGGAGCGGCGTCGAAAGGCAAACTTCAAGAGTTGCTGGACATCACGGAGTCGAATCAAGATGACGAAGAGTTAGAAAGATATATTTGCATGGCAATCGCGCTATAACTAGATTTGAAACTATTTGTCTGGTAAGAGACTGATAGCTAGAAAATTCCCTACACGGTCTTCAGGTACCGAACGAATCCTTCGTATAGCAAGCACAAGGCGAATCAATTATTTTGGTACAGCTGGTTACATTTTTCAAGAGCAGAGGGCGTAACTAGAGGCAGAGTCGACTGCAATATTTTGTTGTGGCACAAAAATTTGTAGATTTTTGACAGCGGTCACTGATGTGCCGCTCTGGACTGCCTGTGAGTGATCATTTTAACATATTCACATAACAATTAATAAATAATCATAATAAATATTCACATAATTTGTGCGTGTTCGGCTGGTAATGAAAAGAAATGTTTATACATCTCGCAGTTAAAATAGCCAGCAAGAGGGCAAAAAGCTGCTTTGATGCAGCTTGAAGCCACCGTTGATCACATGAGAATATCTTCACAATAACAGAGAACTTGACCTAGCTTCGTACATGCGCAAGGGCTAATGGGTCGAACAGAACCGGGCCTGGCCGGGTCCGGCCAGAATCTATCGGGCCCGGGCCCGGTACGGCCAGCTTTAAAAGAACCAGGACAGAGTCGGGGGGCCAACACATGGTGCTTTCGGGATTTGACCGCGCCCTGACCTGAAAAATCGACCCGCGCAGTGCTCTACTTAGAATAGACTGTTGAGCAGATTTCCATACTATTATGGAAGATTGAGTAAAACGCTTAAGGCGTAACCTCTTTCGTTGACCAAGCAAAAGGATCTGGTCAAGTTCTCTTTTCCTTGCTCTTACACTTTTCCACGTGTAAGCGGCTGTACCTCACCAGGACGAACCTTGCCGTAATGGATCGGTGCTTTTTTTTAGTGCTTAATAGTCACATCAGAAAACGGATCCCACACAGGACATGCATACTCCACAATTGGTAAAACTTTTACAGGCCGCTTCTTTTACTTTAATTCTTACATGTTTTAAGCTTTGTTGCAAGAAGCCAAGGACATGCTCTACACTTCTAACTACGGTAATAACATGTTATGACCAAGAGCCATCCTCTGACGGCATAACACCTGAATGTTTTAGTGATATTTTTTTTATTTATTGGCCACTTAACAAACACTTATATCAGATTTTCTATTTGATTTTTTAATTAAAGCTACGTGTACTCATTTATTTACGTTCAGGGACATGCTATTAGTGACACCCCAATTTTGTACGCGCTTCAGGTTACCCGCCGCCGTGACTTAGCCGTGCACGCCGACGGACGCGCCACTGGTGGCGGCCTTGCGCAGAACACGGGGGTGAGGAGCCTGGCGCGCGTCGTAGTTTGTTGTGTCGTTGATCGTCCTTCTCTGTCTTATTCACGTTTTCAGAGCAAGATAGGCAACACCATTCGCACGTGTGGGGTGGCCAAAGCTTGAGGGAATGTCGAAGAAGAATTGTTGCATGGTGGGGGGCTCAAATACCGGTGAAAACGGGCCGGGGATACGGTTCTAATCATTCCCGGCAAAGCCTCATCAGCGGGAGCAACGGTAGCAAAAATGGATCGTCGCTTCGAAGGGAAATTTCTTGTTCTCATCCTTTCCTTTGTCTCGTCGGTGTTTTTTTTCCCTCGATCATAGTTAGACGCGTGAGCAACGAAGTTCGTCTGCAGTGCAGCATGAGGCTTAAAGGCATTTCGCTAAAGTTCGGAATGCTGTTTGCCGCTTATAGTGTTTTCCGCTTCTTTACCGCGTTGCGCTAGCTAGGCAGCACGACTGCACGAGCGCATTGCGTTGTATGTTAAGGGGACAGGGTAGGTCCTATTCTAGCCATGCATTTTAGGCTATGTTCGTGACCCTTTTTCTCGTGATCTGCTCGGGTTAGAACATTAATCTTGGTGGCACTGTAATCAGCAATGTTAGGTAGTGTTACTGAACCAGGATTATTTCTTTTTAGAGATTAGATTTTTTGTTTTCATTTTTTTACTGGACCCACCAAATTTTAGAGCCAAAATCTGCAGTAAATAGCCTGTAAACAAAAATCCCCTACAAGAATATTTAAAATCCTGGTTCAGTAGACTTTCTGTAATGTTTGCTCAATATCTGGAAATTGTTATCGCCCTAGCGCTTGTAGTTTCTGAAAAAAAGGGTCAAATGCAGCAAAATTTGGTGTTTTAAGATAATTGGCTTTGAAGTGGAAGAAAGAGCTTTATTGCAATATAAGACTATAGAAACAAATTCTGGCGCATTTTTTAAATAGCCACCAGCCTGGTAGTACCCTCCATCGTCAACACTTCTTTTCTGTGCTAGCTGCCTTGTTTTCCGGGCCTCCTTAGTTACCAGTCGTGTAGCCCTCTCTGCAAAGTACAGTCGCCGCCGGTCAACTTCGCGCAACCGCTGGACTAGGAACCGTCCTGGAGAAACTCTGAATGACCTCAAAATGTCGGCTCGAGCAATTCTGCGGTCAATAAAAGTTAGCACAGCATCCATTGTCGCTATTTTCAGCGTCTTGAGGCCAAGAAAGACATTCTTCGCAGCGCGCTCCCATACAACCTTGTTGAACGCCTCATTCGCGTTCTGAGTTTTTCCATGGAAACATTTCTGGAGAAGCTCAGGCTTTGAGAGCTTCTGAAGCACCGGCGTTCTGCTTCGAGCGTTCCGCCGAGCGCGAAAGCTTCGATGCAGACGCTCGCGTGGTGGCCGCGGCGCCCACTCCTGGATTGTGTTGCGGAGCATTGGCGTCATTGGAGGTCGACTTATGCCGGTTTCCGTGGAAGAGACGTTTTTTAAAGCACTTCTTTCGCTTCGTCATTGCATTACCGCTAAATAACCAGCACCAAAGTATAAATAAATTCGATTGTCCGCGAAAACACGCCAAAGCACGAGCAAAGCGCCCTGCGTTGCGAGTAATCCAGCTGCGTCTTAGGATTCGTTTGGCTAAGTGAAATATGCTAGCTAGGTTTTCATTCTTGCCAGATGAGTGACAGCCATTCCGCTAAACGTGACAAAAAATAGGCGGTGAAAAAAAATTTTTTTCTTCAGTTTAGGAGAGGCAAAGATACCGAGCATGTGTCAAAGGGGGCGTGGCTGGATGCGGCCTAGGTTCCGAAAAATGTTGATGTTGAGGTAAATATTTCGCGTACGCGCAAATGAAACCCTGGGCCATGTTAAGGAAAGAATAGAGATTTTAAATTACACAAAAACAAAAACTCTATTTTTTTCGGAAAATTTGCCTACCCTGTTCCCTTAAAGCTACTGAAGTTTGCAAGAACTGAAATGGTTGGTTCTATGCGGCGCGGTAAATCCTCGCACCAGCTGTCGCGCACTTCATGTTTTTACATCTATTTTATGCGTGGCTTCGCCCATGTTTAACTGTTGCTAGTTGCTTCATGCATAACTCTTCTTGATTCTCTTGAGCTGCGAGGTTTTCGCGCTGCCTCGTTTGTAAAGGGTATAAATCACGCTGTTTCCCATCGGAATGATACCAAGCAAGTGATTCTTTAAGAGCTTTATTCTTTTCGCCCGAGGGCATCTTCGATATTGTGTTTTCTTGGGGGGAAATGTGTTTACAAAATAGGTAGTTCAGGGCGAGAATTGCTAATAGTTGCTGCAAATGGTATTTTTGTTCCATTTCTCGCTGGAAAGTTCGCGTCCCGTTTGGGAAGTCATCACACCTCGATGCTGCCTGAGCAAACTTAACACGCCGAGTGATTTGTTTGTTTCACAACGTAGTCTCTTCTAACATGTGAGTTTTGTACTCAAGTGAATTATTTCTTATACTTACGCTGCAGACGACTAAACCGGGCCTTGCCGCCAGCGCTCATCTACTTTGACTGGCGCTGCTCTGCCTTTAAGTATATAATGTGGCACCTCTCTCTAGTAATATAAAAAAAGTACTGAAAAGTTAGTCAGTGTTTAGCTTTGTACGTTTCCAAGCAGCTCCCTTGGGGAATTTAAAATTGCACAAACTGCAGCGGGAACGGTAGTTCATCGGCGTATGCAGCAGAATTGCATCGGCGGTACAGCATTATAACACGCGCTTTTATTAAGCCGTGTGTTTGGTGACTTCGTTGGCTAGTGTACGCGTTTCCATCAATAAATTGGCAATTACTCATCTTGAGGCGACCTCGACTGCACTTATTCGGCGATGTCACATGTATTCATCGGCAGAAAAATCACAACGGCATATGCAGATTGTACCGTGCGGATTTGTTTGATATAAGTCTGCACTAACGACGGGTGCTTATTATTCAGGTACAGAAGCAGCATTGCGGCAAGGGTAGAATAAAAAAAAACCATCGAGAGATCGCATCACTCAACAAAATTTATCGGCTAGTGAACATGAGCTCCACGTCATGTAAACGGGGTTCATGGCATTTGTCTGCGGGACACACCTTGCACGTATGTGGGCGATGTTGTCCCAAACACCGGTAACATCGTGTTCATACCCGCTCGCACAGAGGTCAGCATCTTCCCTACAGCTGTCACAGCAGAAGCAGCAGCCTGGCACCCGAACAAAGGAGAAATTGCAGCCACGAACTTCAGCCATCCTTGCTGCAAAGGGTTGTCGTCTGCTACTGCTCCCGCGTGTACTGTTGGAAGCGTCCGCTAGGCGCCACGCTGGTATGCACGAAGGGATGACATCCCGGCCGCGGCGGCCGCATTTCGATGCAGGCGAAATACAAAAACGCACCTGTCCCGTGCATTCAGGGCACGCCAAAAGATCATCTGGTGGCCAGAATTATTCCGTAATCCCCCACTACGGCGTGCCTCATAATAAGATCCTGGTTTTGTCACGGAAAACCCCAGAATTCAATTCAATTTAGTTCGCTTCAGGATGGCCTCCAATAGAAAACAATGTCTCATTAGATGCCCTTGCACACCGTACACAACCATCCGCAAGAATCGGTTTCGATAACAGCGCCAATATTAATAAAAACGACAAAGAGAATCGGCCCTGAAACGGAGCCTTGCGGCACCCCAGACGTAGCAAATCCTATTCGAAAGATCTCTTGGGGGTATACTTACTTAACACTGTGTTAGAGCCTGTATATTCATAACAATATTTACGCCTTCATATTACCGCTAATTTTCCCCGGTCAACATATCGACATTAGCAACAGCGCGAATCAAACTTTGGGTTATATCCTCCACTACTTTTAAAATGCCACCATAACCTCTCAAGCTGCTACTTGAGAAAACGCTAATACGAACAAAATTAGAGTATGGATCCACTGAGTGAAATTCCATTAAGCTTATTACCTCATTAGAATTTCTAAACATTATTTCACTCGTTTTATGTGTTCATCAAGGGGTGTACGGTAGCGCGAATAAAAGACGGGACAAAAGAAGACACACAGAGGGACACACACAGCGCTAACTTCCAACAATGTTTATTATCGAGGGGAGCACTTATGTTGCTTACAATGAAGGGAGAGAAACCCATCTGATACAGCTTCGTTGAATTTATTTTTGTGTTCGTGCACTCTATCATTAATGCATCTGCCCGACTGTCCGAGGTAATACTTCCGACACGATAAGGGTATACGATACATAATTGATGTCTTACAATCTCTAAACTTCTTCCTCTGTTTAACTTGGTAGCTAGGAGCACTTTCTTTCTTTTCTGGTCTTGTTTTCCTCACCGCCCATAAAACTAACCTTTTATTTCCAGTCCTTAAAATGATATCTCCATCGCAACATATATTGTATCGTTTGACGTAATAGTTCTTCGGAAACCCGCAAGGTAGAGAGAGGTAATTGATAAAGGGAAAATGAGACATCCACCCAAACGTAGCTAAGTGTTACAAAGGAAACCCACACGAGTTCCTCGAAAGAAAAGCTTCGCAGTTGAAGAAAAATTCGTATCCCGGACCAGGACGAATTCTTCTTCAACTGCCAAGCTTTTCTTTCGAGGAACCCGTATGGGTTTCCTTTGTAGCACTTAGCTACGTTTGGGTGCATGGATGTCTCAGCTTTCCTTTATCATATATCGTATCGTATTGATCAGCTGTATAAATTAGGCATCAAATCTAGTCACATTAATTTTCTTAAGCTCGTCTTGGTCTCGCACATCCCTTATATGAAATCGCCTCCCCAAATAAAACCTTAAGAGTACTAATAAACCCAAGTTTCATGCAACATATTAACTAGCGTACATTGTGTAACCTGAATTTGTTAATTACTGACTATGTTCCCTCTTAATTTTTTGCAATAGCAAGTAATATTGCATAATTTTAAACCCGCCTTCCTGGTGCGCATTGACTTTTTTTTCCCATTTACCATCAGGTAAAAATGTATGATTAGAAAGTCCTTTTTTAATCATTTCATAAATTCTTTCTCCGGCGCTATGCTCCACAAATATATACAAAGAACGCGCTGGTATGGCAGCTGGGAGGTCGCACCATGTCATTACCCTTCTACGGTTTAGTGGCGTCCTCGAGAAAAAAAAAACGGGGAGTGACAAGTCCTCTCATTTTTGAACGACGTGGGGCGCCCTTATCGTTAGCACAGATGACGCGCGCCAACGTGCCGGGCTTTCTCGTGAAGCTGTGTTGGTTTATCCTTTAGAAACGGCATTTATTTTTGTTCGGCGACATAACTTACGCCATTGGGGAAAATTTTAAAATATAAACGTCAGGCGGTGGTACCCAGGGGAAATGAGCTATGCCTGAGAAAGATGTACTATACAGTCACTTTATCTTGAAATCAATGATAACGTTGTAACACACAACAGAACTTCGTACAGTCTTTTTCTCAATAGCCTAACAGGAGGCTAAGAAGTCCTAATATTATAAAACCTATAACTTTTTACCGGAGACAGTCTCAAATGACTTTAATATATACAATAACGGGCTATACAATTTCCACCGAGACTTAACGTAGGTGCTTTGCCTTACTTCATGCAATAATCCCAATCAGCCTGCTCACATATACAGCATTACAAATCACATCTACCATGGCCTAGGCTACATTCCAAGAAGCAATTGCCTACTGTTATAATCGATCTGTGAAATGTGAGAGACATTCAGGCTTACGTTCCCATGACAAGATGATTTGCCTCGTCCCATAATAGGCTGTTACGGTAAGCCTGGACATCGACCTGTCAAACGTGAGAAGCGTTCAAACGGGCTTCCCCATGTCGACATAATTGCCCTATTCGATACAGCGCCACCCCTTTTATTCCCCGAGCTGACACAACGGGATGGACCAAGAAAAGACAAACTGATGGGCAGGTAGTCGTCGACGATAGACCCTGACGAAAGCAGTAATACTTCCACAGGCACCTCAAGAAGACGTCGACAACCACAAGACTGCAAGGCGTAATTAAGGCCTTCTTGGCCCCTGTATGATCGACCTGTCAAATGTGAGAAGCGTTCAAGCGGGTACAACCATGTAGCAATGAAGTGAATACAATCTTTTGTACTTTTTTTCATCATCACGAGGCCCGGCTTTGTCGTCGTTTCCCGATTCTTGCGATGAAGACCCACCTCACCCGGTCGAGATCGTATTAACTCTGTTGTGGAATAAGAGACGGAGAACTTTGAACTGATGGAAAAACGACAGACGTCCTTTCGCTTCGAGCGCATCAAGAAGACTGCTTTATTTTTCACTAGAAGGTATAGGAAATGGGAGAGAGTAGTGAGAAGGAGAAAGACATAATACACCATGCCACACAAGCATTCTTGCACCACGCACGCACCAAAGCCATCGCCACAGGCCGGGCTGCCAGGGTCATGAGCCTCCGGGACATGAACGCTTGAGTGCAGTGGGGCCGTGCGGGGGCCCAAGGACCTGCGTGTCCGCAACTCCCCTGTGTGCAATAAAGTTATCACCACCACCTCCACTCTTGGAACGCACCACCGCACCGCCGGTTCGTTTGTATACGTCGCGCCCGCCAGTAAGGCACGTAGTTTGAGGGGTATCAAGTGTCCGGCGCCTCTGAGAAGAAGTTCTCCTTGCCACTTCGTCGGTGGCCCGCAGCGCGGGGGTTTATCAACTGTCTGGCGCCGCTGGGGAGGGGGATCCTGGCTCCAGAATGGAGGATATACAACAACCTCCCCCGGATGAGCGAACTATTATTGAGCTCATTGCTCTACAATCTCCAAGGGATACAGCAGCTGTATCGGTCGCTTCACCTCAGTTCCCCCACTTAATATCAGTTTGCAGGACCGCACCCTGCCGTCTCTACCCTTAAATGTTTCCTTAATTCTGGCGGTCTTCCACATGTGGCGTTTCAAGCGGTCTTCCCTCAGGAGCACCAATGCGCCTTTCTTCAGATCACTCGATGTCGTTGGTCGGCACATATGTGCCGATCTGAGCTCCAATAAGTACTCTTTCCGCCACCGTCTCCAGAAACTGTCGGCCATGGCAGTCCGGTACTTCCAGCGTCGTGAGAGATGCATGCCACCGCCAGGAATTTCGTCCGGCAGCAGGTGTGGAGGAAGGGTCGTCAACTTTCTTCCGACAAGGAAATGAGCCGGTGACAGTGGTTCTGGCTCTTGAGCATCATCATATATGAAAGTCAAAGGGCGTGAGTTGATCACGGCCTCCACCTCATAAAGAACGGTGGTCAGTTCTTCGAAACTCAAGCTGCTCCGACCTAACACCTTTCGCAATGCTACTTTCACAGATCGCACCATCCGCTCCCAGAATCCACCCCACCAAGCTGCCCGTTCAACAATAAACTTCCATCTGATCTGGTTTCCGGCGAAGTATGACTGCAATTCCTCGACCTGCAACAGCATGAACATTGCCTTTAGATGCCTGGCTGCACGCTTGAATGTGAGCGCGTTGTCCGAATACACCGTCGAGCAAATTCCACGGCGTGCCACAAAGCGTTTAAAGGCCAACAGGAAGGCTGTAGCCGACAGGTCGCTGACAAGCTCAAGGTGGACGGCACGTGTCACAGCACAGGTGAAAATAGCGATGTAGCATTTTTTGCTGTCGCGTGACTGTTGACAAATCAAGGGCCCTGCAAAATCGATGCCAACGATGTCGAACGGGTTTCCCTTTGTCACTCTGTCAGCTGGAAGTGGTGCTACTGGTTCCGTAGCGGGAGGGCAACTTTGCCTGTGACAGACGAGGCACTGCTTGATAATTTTCTTTACGGCCTGACGTCCTCGGATAATCCAATACGATTCTCGCAGCTGTGCTAGAGTATCGCGTACGCCCGCGTGCAGCATTCTCAAATATTCCTTCCGTATGAGCAGTGACGTGAGGGGGTGATTGCCAGTGAGAACGATGGGATGCTTAGTCTCTTCGTTGTTATCACTGAATTGCAAGCGTCCACCAACTCGCATGAGGCCCTCTTTGTCGAAGTATGGGTTGAAAGGCATAACAGGAGAGCTCTTGTGCAGCGGTCTTTGATTCTTCAGGTTTGAAATGTCGTCGCTGAACGCATCTCGTTGAGCTCTAGCCAACCAGTATCTTTCGGCGCTGATTACTTCTTCAGCTCGTAATGGGCCGATCGTCCTTCCTTCTTTGTTGTGGCAGTTGTCGACAAAGCGGCGGACCCACGCGGTTACTCGCACGACTCTGCTGAATGAACTATAATTCTCAACGTTTAAAATTGCCATGGATGACGATGACACTATGGGCATCACCGTCACCTTTCGCTCTTCCATTTGGCACTCCCCAGCCTTGGAGCTCGGCTCACTTATCGTTGGCCAACACGTGTCATCCTCCTGAAGCCAACGGGGTCCTTTCCACCACAGTTCGCTTTCCCGCAGGGCCGATGGGAGAATGCCGCGGGTGATTAGGTCAGCGGGGTTGTCTGAGCCTGGGCAGTGTCTCCAATCCCTGGGATCTGTCAGCGCCTGCAACTCTGAGACTCGATTTGCCACGAAGGGCTTCCATCTGGCAGCGTTTCCCTTGATCCAGTACATAGCTACTGTAGAGTCAGTCCAGAGGATGGTAGCAACGTTCTTCAGATCCAAGGCCTTGGTAACGTAGTGGCATAGTCGCGCGCCAATAAGGGCTCCCATCAGCTCCAATCGGGGTAGCGAGAGGCGTTTCAAAGGGGCCACTCTTGATTTAGCCATGACCAAGCTGACATTTGTTAGTCCGAACGGAGACTTGGTCACAATATATGCGACAGCACCATAGGCCTTCGGGCTTGCGTCACAGAAAACATGCACCACTTTCTCCGTATCATCGTTTCTAAAGTCTGCCGCTATCAGTCTTGGAATAGACACTCCTTCGATGCGTGGAAGCTCCCTACACCAGCAGTCCCACTCAGGCCGCAAGGTTTCAGGCAAGGGATCGTCCCAACCAATTCCCAACTCCCACAACTTCTGGAACATTACCTTTACGCATAATGTGGTGGGAGCAATAAATCCAGAAGGGTCGAAAATTCTTGCCGAGACCTGCAGCACAAATCTCTTGTTGTCGGCTCTTGCGGAGAGGAAGTCGATGAGTGAAGTTAGGTTGTATTCAAAGTGGTCAGTCTGAGCATTCCAACCCACTCCCAATACCTTTGTAGCTGCAGCATATCCAGCATCAGCGTTCGTTCTCTCCACATTGCCATTCTCTAAGAAGTTGACGAGATCGCGGTCGTTCGACATCCACTTGTGTAGCCGCATCCCTGCTTGAGACAATATATCTTTGGATTCCTGGCACAAGACTTTACCCTTGTCAAGGCTGTCAACCCCAGTTACAAGGTCGTCCACGTAAAGATGCCTGCGCAGAATACCTGCAGTTTCAGCATACCGTTCCGGCAGGCCTTCAAGGTGATGTTGCAACGTTGCAGCCAAGAGAAATGGGCTCGACGTGACCCCGAACGGCACGCGAGTCATGCGATAGGTCACCACAGCTGGAAGCTCTTCCCCTTTCTTTGGCGTCATAGCGTACCAGAGAAACTGCACAGCGTTCCGATCGCCCTCTGATAGTGATATTTGGAGAAAGGCCTTTTCAATATCCGCAACGATGGCAATGTTGTAAGTGCGGAAATTGATCAGCAGATCAATGAGCTCTGGGTTTAGGTTTGGGCCACTTTCCAAAACATTGTTCAGTGAGAGGCGATTTTTGGCACTTGATGATGCATCAAATACTACCCTCAGTTTTGTCGTCTGGCTTTCGCGACGAACAACTGCCTGATGTGGCATATAGTACACCGGACCTTCCGACGTGCCGTAATCCTTGCTGGCTGGCTCTGCATAGCCCTTTTCTATGTAGTCTCTTATGCAGGCGTCGTATTCCCTAATCAACGAATCTCCTTCCAAGAGTCGCTTTGTCTGTGCTTTAAGACGCCTTGCTGCGCACTCGTAGTTGTCGCCAAGCTCGTAAACCATCGAATTCCAAGGGAACGACACCTTATAGCGGCCATTCTCAAAGTTGACGGTTTCTTTATAGTGCTGAAGGACTGCGTCCTCGTGACGAACTGGCTCATGTTCCTTGATACCGATGTGCTCGAGCTCCCAGAAAGACTTTAGCTGTGCTGATATTTCCTTGTAAATTTGTTCACTCACTCCTATCCGCATCACGCCAGCAGCCGAGGAGCA
The DNA here is from genome assembly GCF_050947875.1 of Dermacentor variabilis. Lineage (NCBI taxonomy): Eukaryota > Metazoa > Arthropoda > Arachnida > Ixodida > Ixodidae > Dermacentor > Dermacentor variabilis. Next base: position 118,436,799 of record NC_134568.1, on the reverse strand, counting down.
GACTCCTGTTGACTTCCTTGTGCCGACCTGGCCCTGGACTGTCCATCCGAATACAGTCTCCACCGCCATCAATTTGGAGCTGAGACGCTTAGTGGATCCCGTGACAATTTCCCAGTAATGATCAGCGCCAATCAAAAGGTCAATATTTTCGCTTTCGTCGCCCCGCGAGGCGTCTGCGACTTGGAAGTGAAATTTTGAAAGTTGAAGTAGAACAGAATTTGATGGAGCAGCCATGATATCTGCAGAGATGCAAGGAACCTCCAGCGCTTCCACTCGCACCCCTTTTCCGTCGTACTGGCTTCCGAGCCACAGCTCCACTCGACGCGTTTTTGTGCGTGTGGTGGCTGATGTCTCACCAAAGGCAAATATTTTAAGTTCCTCTTCTCCCAGCACTTTTAACTGCAGCTTTTCGGATAGGTTGCGATGGATGAAGGTTCGCTGACTGCCACCGTCCAGGAGAAGCCGGACAAGAGTACGTTCATGTGGACCCTCTGTCCAAGCTCGCGCTGTCTGTAGGAGAAACTGCTGCTCTCCCGTGCACATCAAGTCATCTCCCGTGCCTAATGAGGACTTCAACACCGTGGCTTGCTCAATCACCGTTGACGAAGATGCATCCCCTTCATCAGTGTCGCGGCGTCTCCTGAAGTCAGGGTCGCACATTGTCGTTAAATGTCTGCCCTTGCAATGCGCACACCTGAGCCACTTAGCTTTACGGCATTCTCTTGCCTCGTGCCCTTTTGTTGTACACCGGAAACACCGTTTGTCACGCTTCAGCACCTCTCTCTTATCCGCCACAGACATCTTTGCGTTGCAGTTGCCGGTCTCATGGCCGTTCGAATTACAAAATAGACATGCTGTGCTGTCCTTGATCGTGGTGTGCAGTGCCGCTGCAGTAGGCATGTTCGCCGCTTTAGTGTTGCTGTTGCGCCTTTCCTTTACCAATTCGGCACTGTTGTCTCTCGGAGCTTCGGCCCGCTGTATGATCTCCCGCGTCGCAACCTCTTTTCTCAAAAAACGCAGGAACTCCTCCAGCTCACTTCCCTCGCTCGTAGCCTCGTTTTTTCGTTGGTATTCCAGACGAAGGTCGGCAGGCACCGCTTTCTTTATTACGGTCAGTAACAAAGTTCCATAAGTGCCAACACTCACGCCTAAAGAAGTGAGGCTGCGTACACCTGTCTCTACTTCGTCGACGAGGCTGCGCAGTTGACCGAGATTCCGTGAGTCACGCACTGGCTTGATGTTAAGCAGCCGTGACATGTGGTCTTCTATAATAACTTCCTTTCTGCCGAACCTCTCCTTCAATAGCGAGAGAGCGACATCGTAGTTGCCTTCCGACAAGTCAAGTCCTGCTACCGCAGCCGCCGCCTTTCCTATCAAGTAGCTGTTGAGGTACTTGAATTTGTCTGCGTTTGAGAGATTCTGGTTAGCGTTGATAGTCGACTCAAACTGACTCCAGAACCCTTGCCACTCTCGAAGCTCTCCGTTGAATTTGTTGATTTCGAGCTTTGGCAGCTTAACGGTGGGGCGTATTTGCGAATCGTTTGCGCTAGATTCTCTTTGATCTGAGGAGTTTAGTGTGCGATCTGATGAAACATTTGTGCAGCTAAAGTCGCGTAGCATGCGTTGTACCTTTGTTTTCGCCACGATGATCTTTTCTCTGTACATTTCGGAGCATGCAATTTCCTCTTCGAAAGCTTCATCTTCAACGCCTTTTTCTATCTCCCGATCTAGCTCTTTCAGTGAGTCTTCTTTAAGAGTAAGAAGATTTAGCTTTTCTTCCAGCTCACCGATTGATGCGCTGTCGTCCATGGTGGATACTTCATTGATCAGCTTGGTTGTAGATGATCGCGCCACGGCCCTTCTTCGCTTGATTCTGTCGATGTCCATCTTTTGACGTTCCTATTCCCGGGTTTCGGCACCAAAAAATGTTGTGGAATAAGAGACGGAGAACTTTGAACTGATGGAAAAACGACAGACGTCCTTTCGCTTCGAGCGCATCAAGAAGACTGCTTTATTTTTCACTAGAAGGTATAGGAAATGGGAGAGAGTAGTGAGAAGGAGAAAGACATAATACACCATGCCACACAAGCATTCTTGCACCACGCACGCACCAAAGCCATCGCCACAGGCCGGGCTGCCAGGGTCATGAGCCTCCGGGACATGAACGCTTGAGTGCAGTGGGGCCGTGCGGGGGCCCAAGGACCTGCGTGTCCGCAACTCCCCTGTGTGCAATAAAGTTATCACCACCACCTCCACTCTTGGAACGCACCACCGCACCGCCGGTTCGTTTGTATACGTCGCGCCCGCCAGTAAGGCACGTAGTTTGAGGGGTATCAAGTGTCCGGCGCCTCTGAGAAGAAGTTCTCCTTGCCACTTCGTCGGTGGCCCGCAGCGCGGGGGTTTATCAACTGTCTGGCGCCGCTGGGGAGGGGGATCCTGGCTCCAGAATGGAGGATATACAACAAACTCGTTGGCCGCAATGGGATACTTCACCCTTCGTCCTAGATTCAGCAGAATGGTGAGCGCCTGACTTCCTTTGAGAATTTGCCAAATTACGGGGACGACGACGAAGTGTCTTTTGATACAGCGCTGTTCTTTCTAGCTCCAGTTTATTTCTGTGAAAATCTAAGTTCATCCGCTGGTCCTCGCTCCCTGCTCGGTCGAGATGGAAGTGGACGACCCCGCACGTCTGCCGGCGACGGCGGCGTCAGCGGCGGCCGCCTCCAGGAAGCGAATCGGTCAGCAGAGCGACAGCGACAGCGAGGACACCCATGTCTACTCTCTCAGCAGTGAGGACACTTCCGATGACAACTTCTAGCTGGTGCAGAGCCGCAGAGCGAATAGAAGAAACACCAGGACGTCCTCATCGTCAAGCACGCAAACAGTAAGACACACGCAGAGACCGAACGCCAATACCATCATATTTGTGCCCCTGCTTCCCACCACAAACATGAAGCTACTCAACAGGCAATCTGTGTCGATGTCACTGGAAGCCCTGGAGCCAAATGAAATATCAGACATTCAATCCAACACCCGAAAAAATATACTGGCGGTTGATGTCCAGCATGCAGCTGCTCTGACCACTCTACGCAGCGTGACGGACATCGATGGCATTCAGGTGCGCTCTTACGTCCCTCTGGCATCTGACGTTGCCACCGGCGTTATCTACGACGTAGACGTCGCCATCCTTAATAACGACTTGCCGATTCTTATCAAGCCAGCCAATGATGAGGTCATTGTTGATGTTAAGCGCCTAGGCAGTTCATACTGCGTGAAGATTGCATTCAAGGGTAAATATATACCCTCGCGTGTTAAGGTGGCACACTTCAGGCATGCAGTGCGGCCTTTCATTGCGAAACCTCTTCAGTGCCGCAAGTGCATGAAACTGGGGAACGTGAGCAGCGTCTGCGAAAATCAGGCAGCATGCCCCCGTTGCGCCGAGCCCCACGCTGCATGTAAATGTGGCGCGACTGTACTGAAGTGTTCAAACTGCGGAGGGTCACACGAAGCTTCATCGAAGAAATGCCCGCATATTAAGAAGGAGATGGCTATCTTGAAAGAGATGGCGAGAGATCATTCATCTCATCGCGAAGCCGCCGATAAAATTAGGAAGCGACGTTCCCGTCGCCGGCGCTCCTCAAGGAAGGGTGTTGTCTCTGCGACGCGCATTCCACTTCCTACAACACAAGCTGCTCCTCTGCCGCCCAGGCCAGACTATGGGGAAAGGACCGCGAAGAACAAGGCCACTGAGAAGACCACATCTGCAGAACCTTGGCCGGCTCTACCGAAACGACAGCATCCACCGACAGAATCACAGCAAAATTTTGCTGGACAACCCCCGACGTCTACTGTCAGTGATTTATGCGACCAAGACACGCAGGTGGCTGATATGCTGCACTCGCTAATTAGTACAATGCGCATCATACTGAACAAGCTGCAAACCCCAGCAGCTCGAAGTGCTCTGCAAATACTGGATGCACTAAATCCAGAGTTTGCTAGCATCGTTTAAGCATCATGGCTCGACCAAAAGTCCCCTTCCGCACTGAAGTTAAAAGTGCGTCGATCTTTCAGTGGAATGCTAGGGGTCTGAGGACCCGTATAGCAGACTTTCGCCAATTCATTTTTACAAATCGCTTTCCCATACTGGTCATTTGCGAACCAAATACATCAACTCCACTCAGACTCTCCGGTTACGAATCTTTCGTCTCGTCCACATGCGGTGCGAGCACGAAAGTAATCATCTACATCCGCACGGACTTTACATATGTCTCTAACGCGGTAGAGCCTCATGACGACAACCAATATGTCTGCCTGAATATCCAAAAGAAGGATGTGTCATTTACACTAATTGGAGCCTACATATCCCCAGCGGGTCATTTTGACTGCGAACGACTCAAAAAAATATTACTGATGAACAATGGCCCCTGGGTTATCACAGGTGACTTCAACGCGCATCACCAGCTATGGGGAAGCACTAAAATTGATTCCAAATGCAGGAGTCTCGCCTCCTTTGCTGCCGACCATGATTTGTGCTGTGTGAATGACGGGGGCCCAACGTTTTTGCGAGGCACGACCTATAGCAGCTGCTTGGACTTAACTTGGTGTCACGGCGCTTTGCCCCGAGCATCCACTGGTTTACGGACATTGAAACGCATGGAAGCGACCATATTCCAACATACATAAAGATTAGAGGAGTTGAGCAACGTTCCTCTACTGTCTTGCGTACAGTTGATTGGACAAAGTTTAAGAAGGATATGGATGACGCATGTCGGGAAGGCCTTCCACACGCTATCGAAGATGCAATCGCAGAGTCATTGAAAACATCCATCTGCTCGCTCACAAGGTCAGCAAGGCGAACAGACTTGGATATGGAACTGGAGAGGCTGCGTGCGGCACGCCGACAGGCGGAGAGGAGGTATCGGCGTACGAAGTGCGTCTTGGATCTGAGGGCTTCACGACGCATACAGAAGAAAGTCTAGCGTCGTATGGATAAATTGGAAGACAAGCGATGGAAAACTTTCTGTCAGTCGCTTGATCCCCGAAAATCGCTCTCGCACATATGGAGAACGGTTAGGGGTCTTCGCTCATCCCCGCATCCAAGGAAGCCCTTCGCTGCTCTGGCCCTCTACCAACTCAGCTCAGAACTTGAAGTGGCTGAAGAGTTCTGTGCACGGGTTGCTGGGTCAGTGGCCATCATTACTGACGCAGCATTGAATGACATCCCTGAGCCACGTGCACCAGAAATGAACGTGCTCTTTTCACTCGAAGAGCTCGATGCTGCGTTGGCGACCTGCAGGCGTTCTTCGTCACTAGGACCTGATGACATCCCGTATGCTGCCCTATGCCACCTTGGACATGACGCACGTGATGAGCTGCTCAGCTACTACAATGAGTCGTGGCAGAACGGTGCCGTTCCTAGACAATGGAAAACGAGCCGCCTGATCACCATTCTGAAACCTGCAAAATCTCCGCTTGAGCTCTCATCATATCGTCCGAATGCGCTTTCGAGCTGCGTCGGTAAAGTGATGCAAAGAATGATTCTTGCTCTCTTGGAATGGTACCTAGAGTGATTCAACATCTATCCGGACGCCATGACGGGCTTTCGTCGAGGTCGCTCGTCCACTGAACAACGTCATTGACATCGTAACCTTGGTCCAAACTCAAAAAAGCCTCAAGCGCCTATCAGTGGCACTTTTTCTAGATATATAAGGAGCATACGGACAACGTCGCCCATGAGGCCATACTGAACTCACTTGAGGCTGTTGGAGTTGGAGGCCGGATGTATCAATAGATTCGGGACTATTTGACTGAGAGCTGCTTTTTCTTACACACTGAAGACGGCCCAACTTCGGAACATTACACCTGCCGTGGTGTGCCGCAGGGTGGAGTGTTGAGCCCCATTATGTTCAACCTCGTCTTGGTAGGACTGGTACCTACCGCGGTCAGTTCACGTCTCAATATACGCCGACGACATTTGCATCTGGGCTTCTGCGGTGACTCGCCCTCAGGTACGAGCCAGGCTTCAGCGGGCGGCAACCATGACGGCGTCTTATCTCCGAGAACAAGGTATCAGCGTGTCTACTGAAAAGTGCGCATTGGTTGGCTTTACGCGCAAACAAATGTCATCGTATCCTGTTTCAATCAATGGTCAAGCTGTATCCTATGCTAAGACACATTGCTTTCTAGGTGTAATCATTGACCGCAACCTCTCGTGGAGCCCTCACTGCGTCTATCTAAAGAAGAAATTAGTTGTCATTGCTCAGGTCTTTAAATTTCTCTGCGGGAAAAATTGCGGTACACCAGTCCGTTCTATGATGCAGCTCTACAGGGTACTGTTTCTCGGACTCCTACGTTACAGTCTACCAGTGTTGTCAAATGCATGCAAGACGAATTTTCGCGCTTTGGAGAGCATACAAGGTCAAGCCCTACGCACGTGTTTAGGGCTGCCCCGGTGCACGTCAACAGCAGCAACAATTGCCATCGCTGGGGACCATATGATCCAGACACACGTAGCTGTCGACTCTCTCAGAGCGCACATTCGCCATCTGTCAAGGATCCCCGACCATCATTTGGCCTCCCTACCAGCCGAGAGACCTCAAGCGACCTTTTCAAAAGTAATTAACGCTCATAAAGAGTGCATACCGTCATATTTTACACCGGCGACGAAGCTTTCATCTCCCCTGTGGTGCCTACGACAGCCTCAAGTGAATTTTGTTATTCCTGGAATTACAAAAAAGTCCGATCATCCATCGCCGGCTCTGAAGCAACTTACACTCCCACCAGACTGCACCAGACGTACCATGACCGCATACATATATATACCGATGGTTCGACTTCACCTACCAGCTCATCTGCCGCATTCGTCGTTCCAGTCAAGAACGTTACAGTTAAATTCAAATTGTCGCATACGACTATATCTACATCGGCAGAGCTTGCAGCTCTCCATGCCGCTATGATGTACGTCACCGAAGAGCCAACAGACAAATTGGTCGTATTTTGTGACTCTAAGGCAGCCCTTCCCAGCAAAAGTCTCCATTATGTCACAGAACTTATGAGCAGATGATATCTGACATCAGGGAAGTGCACAACCATGCTCTGGAAAGAGGGTACACCATTATATTTCAATGGATTCCTGCTCACTGTGGCATCGTCGGCAACAACCTAGCTGACAAGGCTGCCCGGTCTGCCCACGAGGATACCCAGACGCATTCAATACCTTTGGCGAGGTCGGACGCTGCCAGGGAACTTCGCCTACATGCACGCAAAAAGCCGCAAGATCTCTGGAGTTCAAGTGCCTTCAATTGCCGATCATATGAACTGGACCCCACGCTACGGCTACAACTGCCATCTAGCCTTTCCCGCGGCGAAGCGACCTTGCTGTACCGCTTGTGGCTGGGAGTAGCGTTCACGAAATCATACTCCTATCGTTTGGGAATGGCCGAGAGCCCGATGTGCGATTCCTGTGGGTGCGAGGAGACCATCGAGCACCTATTGTGTACCTGCCCCTGCTACGATGTACAACGCCTCTCTCTGCGGGAAACATTACACCGACTGGACTTAAGACCGTTCACCGAGTCAAAGATACTCGGACCGTGGCCACAACCGTCACTGGCACGAAAAGCGAGTCGTGCATTAGTGCAATACTTGAAGTGCACCGGCTTAAGAGACCGTTTATAGTGTCCCTGTGCATAATGTCCCGCCCACACGCATTCAGTGCTCACTTTCTCCCCTTTTCCTTTTTCTATTCCCCTTTCCCCCACCCCCAGTGTAGCGTAGCAAACCGGATGCACTTCTGGTTGACCTCCCTGCCTTTCCTGTCCTTGCTTGCTCTCTCTCTCTTGCCAAGTTTCAGCTCGTCTGTTTTCTAAAACTGCAAATTAGTTTCGGTGCGTGCAGGCTCCTGTTGAAAGCTTCCTCACGTCACAGCAGAGTAAGAAAGTCCTCATTTGTGATTGACCATGAATTTAAGCAAAGGGAGAAAGCCACAGTTAATTTGTTATTACTATGTGAAGAGCTGGGAATTGAGATCGGGAAAAGTTAGAGAAAGCCGCAGCGTATTGAGGCGATTGAGAAGTGCGGGGCTCTTGAGGACGAACTTTCAAAAGCATTGGAAGAGATAGAGAAACGAGCTGAGAAATCTGAACAAAAGGCTGCAGAATAAAGGCAAAGAGCTCAGAAAATCAGGCTATAAGAACTAGATGTACAGCGGGATCTTGCCATGCAATTGGCAAATAACATCTCAATAAATGAAAGACGTTCAGGTGAAGCAGCTGTAAAAATAAGGGATTTCATGCTGTCGTACAGGGTAAACGATGACATGGAATTGTTTCTCGTTACCGTTGAACAAACCTGCGAGAAAAACGGGTTGGCACTAGAAAGTTGGCCACAACAGATTCTGACCGTTCTTCCTGGCGAAGCAACCGAAATAATTTCAAGGCTAACGAGAGACGACACAGACGACTATCAGAAAGTAAAAACTGCGTTGCTAAGGAAATATCGGCTCACAGCGGAGGCTTTCCGTCGTCGTTTTTGGGAGACAGCCAGAACGCCGGGCGAGTCTTTTCAAGATATCACTTATAAACTGAAAGCCAATTTAATTGGGTGGCTAGAAGTGGAAGATGCGTTCGGTTGTCAGAACCGGGCTGTTGAGTTAATCTGCTTGGAGCAGTTCTATGGATCCTTCAGAGAAGAGATATGCGCCTGTGGATTCAAGATAGGTCGGGCGAAACGGACTTGGAACGTGCTGCAGTGCTAGCAGATGAATTTGCCGCAAATTAAGTCACAAATCCGAGAAAATGCGTGTCAGACCATTCACTAAATTCAGCAAAGAGGAAAACAGGCGCCCCATTCAGCGCGAAAAAAAAAAAAAACTGGAGGTGGGACAAAAGACGCGCAGCCCGATAATTCAGGAGAGAATAACACCGCAGTAAAAGACGAAAGAAAAACAGAAAAAGCGTTTGAGGCTAGAAAACCGGTCGTCTGTTTCCATTGCCAAGAGCCTGGGCACCTTGCGATCGGCTGTCGGAAGCCTGGAATTGTTTTTTTCTTTCCTGAAAGGCGGCGATGACAACTTGGCCCTCTTGGGAACCCTTTCTTCGCGACCTATAGTAGTGAATGGAATGCCCTGTAAAGTACTTAGGGACTCAGCTGCGACAATGAACATTGTCCACCATGCGTTTGTGAAACCTGAAGATTTCACCGGGGAATATGCGTGGATCCGGCAGGTAGTCGAGAAGAATAGTGTTTGCTTGCACGTAGCCAGCGTGAAGATTAAAGGGCCGTTTGGACGACTGCTGACTGAGCCAGCAGTATCGACAAATCTGTCAAAAAATTATCCCTACTTACTTTCAAATCACTCGGAAATGATGTTGAAGAAAAACGGTCTGAGTTTTGGCGACTATACGGTCCAAGCTCTCACGCGTTCCAAGGCTCAAGAGATAGCCGGTGAGATAAATCACGGCAACGAAGCCCAAAAGATGTCTCGTGACAGAGACACTCGGGGAGCACAGCCGATAGCTAGTGAAATCAGCGAAAAATGCTCTAGCGAGGAGGCATCCAGGTCAGTGAGAGTACTACAGCCAGGAATAGCAGAGGAATTAGGGATTAATTTGGTACTGACACATTCGGAAAGCTTTTTAGACCTACTGAAGGTTGTTAAAGAAGGAATCGAGACGGAAGAAGAGAGCAATTACGTCGCGAAGATAGAAACATGGAATATTCCGCAGGACGTCCCTTGCGGAGACGAGACCAGCTTCATCATCATCATCATCATCATCATCATCAGCCTAGTTACGCCCACTGCAGGGCAAAGGCCTCTCCCATACTTCTCCAACTACCCCGGTCATGTACTAATTGTGGCCATGTTGTCCCTGCAAACGTCTTAATGTCATCCGCCCACCTAACTTTCTGCCGCCCCCTGCTACGCATCCCTTCCCTTGGAATCCAGTCCGTAACCCTTAGTGACCATCGGTTATCTTCCCTCCTCATTACATGTCCGGCCCATGCCCATTTCTTTTTCTTGATTTCAACTAAGATGTCGTTTACCCGCGTTTGTTGCCTCACCCAATCTGCTCTTTTCTTATCCCTTAACGTCACACCCATCATTCTTCTTTCCATAGCTCGTTGCGTCGTCCTCAATTTCAGCAGAACCCTTTTCGTAAGTCTCCAGGTTTCTGCCCCATATGTGAGTACTGGTAACACACAGCTGTTATACACTTTCCTTTTGAGGGATAGTGGCAACCTGCTGTTCATGATTTGAGAATGCCTGCCAAACGCACCCCAGCCCATTCTTATTCTTCTGGTTATTTCAGTCTCATGATCCGGATCCGTGGTCACTACCTGCCCTAAGTAGATGTAGTCCCTTACCCCTTCCAGTGCTTCGCTACTTATCGTAAACTGCTGTTCTCTTCCGAGCCTGTTAAACATTACTTTAGTTTTCTGCAGATTAATTTTCAGACCCACCCTTCTGCTTTGCCTCTCCAGGTCAGTGAGCATGCATTGCAATTGGTCTCCTGAGTTACTAAGCAAGGCAATATCATCAGCGAATCGCAAGTTGCTAAGGTATTCTCCATCAACTTTTATCCCCAATTCTTCCCACTCCAGGCCTCTGAATACCTCCTGTAAACATGCTGTGAATAGCATTGGAGATATCGTATCTCCCTGTCTGACGCCTTTCTTTATAGGGATTTTGTTGCTTTCTTTGTGGAGGACTACGGTGGCTGTGGAGCCGCTATAGATATCTTCCAGTATCTTTACATATGGCTCATCTACACCCTGATTCCGTAATGCCTCCATGACTGCTGAGGTTTCGACTGAATCAAACGCTTTCTCGTAATCAATGAAAGCTATATATAAGGGTTGGTTATATTCTGCACATTTCTCTATCACTTGATTGATAGTGTGAATATGGTCTATTGTTGAGTAGCCTTTACGGAATCCTGCCTGGTCCTTTGGTTGACAGAAGTCTAAGGTGTTCCTGATTCTATTTGCGATTACCTTAGTAAATACTTTGTAGGCAACGGACAGTAAGCTGATCGGTCTATAATTTTTCAAGTCTTTGGCGTCCCCTTTCTTATGGATTAGGATTATGTTAGCGTTCTTCCAAGATTCCGGTACGCTCGAGGTTATGAGGCATTGCGTATACAGGGTGGCCAGTTTCTCTAGAACAATCTGACCACCATCCTTCAACAAATCTGCTGTTACCTGATCCTCCCCGGCTGCCTTCCCCCTTTGCATAGCTCCTAAGGCTTTCTTTACTTCTTCTGGCGTTACCTGTGGGATTTCGAATTCCTCTAGGCTATTCTCTCTTCCACTATCGTCGTGGGTGCCACTGGTACTGTATAAATCTCTATAGAACTCCTCAGCCACTTGAACTATCTCATCCATATTAGTAACGATATTGCCGGCTTTGTCTCTTAACGCACACATCTGATTCTTGCCTATTCCTAGTTTCTTCTTCACTGTTTTTAGGCTTCCTCCGTTCCTGAGAGCCTGTTCAATTCTATCCATATTATAGTTCCTGATGTCCGCTGTCTTACGCTTGTTGATTAACTTAGAAAGTTCTGCCAGTTCTATTCTAGCTGTAGGGTTAGAGGCTTTCATACATTGGCGTTTCTTGATCAGATCTTTCGTCTCCTGCGATAGCTTACTGGTTTCCTGTCTAACGGAGTTACCACCGACTTCTATTACGCACTCCTTAATGGTTCCCATGAGATAGTCGTTCATTGCTTCAACACTAAGGTCCTCTTCCTGAGTTAAAGCCGAATACCTGTTCTGTAGCTTGATCCGGAATTCCTCTAGTTTCCCTCTTACCGCTAACTCATTGATTGGCTTCTTGTGTACCAGTTTCTTCCGTTCCCTCCTCAAGTCTAGGCTAATTCGAGTTGTTACCATCCTATAGTCACTGCAGCGTACCTTGCCGAGTACGTCTACATCTTGTATGATGCCAGGGTTCGCGCAGAGCATGAAGTCGATTTAATTTCTAGTCTCACCATTCGGGCTCCTCCACGTCCACTTTCGACTAACCCGCTTGCGGAAAAAGGTGTTCATTATCCGCATATTATTCTGTTCTGCAAACTCTACTAATAATTCTCCTCTGCTATTCCTAGAGCGTATGCCATATTCCCCCACTGACTTGTCGCCAGCCTGCTTCTTGCCTACCCTGGCATTGAAGTCGCCCATCAGTATAGTGTATTTTGTTTTGACTTTACCCATCGCCGATTCCACGTCTTCATAAAAGCTTTCGACTTCCTGGTCATCATGACTGCATGTAGGGGCATAGACTTGTACCACCTTCAATTTGTACCTCTTATTAAGTTTCACAACAAGACCTGCCACCCTCTCGTTAATGCTATAGAATTCCTGTATGTTACCAGCTATTTCTTTATTAATCAGGAATCCGACTCCTAGTTCTCGTCTCTCCGCTAAGCCCCGGTAACACAGTACATGCCCGCTTTTTAGCACTGTATATGCTTCTTTTGTCCTCCTAACCTCACTGAGCCCTATTATATCCCATTTACTACCCTCTAATTCCTCCAATAACACTGCTAGACTCGCCTCACTAGATAGCGTTCTAACGTTAAACGTTGCCAGGTTCAGATTCCAATGGCGGCCTGTCCGGAGCCAGGTATTCTTAGCACCCTCTGCAGCGTTACAGATCTGACCGCCGCCGTGGTCAGTTGCTTCGCGGCTGCTGGGGACTGAGGGCCGGGGTTTGATTGTTGTATTCATATAGGAGGTTGTGGCCAAGTACTGCACCAGGGTGGCCAATCCTGCTCTGGTGAGAGAGTGCGTTACCGGTTCTGGTCACCGGGATCAGGCCGCACTCCAGGCCTGTTTGTGCAATTTTCTCAACACACGGTTCTTTTTTTTTGTATTTCCCGGAGGAGAATTGCGCGGCACCGGGATTTGAATCACGGTCCTCTTGCACTGGAGACGGATACTCTACCGTCCCCGCAGGAGTTAAATTAAAAATTGAATTATGGTGTTTCGCGTGACAAAAACCACTTTCTGATTATGCGCGCCGTAGTGGAGGACTCCGAAAATTTCGACCACCTGGGGTTCTTTAACGTGCACCTAATTCTAAGTACACGGGTGTTTTCGCATTTCGCCCCCATCGAAATGCGGCCGCCGTGGCCGGGGTCCGATCCCGCGACCTCGTGCTCAGCAGTCTAACACCATGACCACTGAGCAACCACGGCGGGTCCCGCAGGAGTTGTACGCCTCATTTAACCTACAGTGGTGCCCTATTTGATCAGTTTAGGTGGACCAATCTGAGCTCGGTTATACCGCATGGATGGCACTCGGCTAGAGAACCTGGTATTTATGACCTGCACATGTGTGGCCACGCATAATTGAGGATATATAATTTTTTTTTAGGAGGGTTTCCGTACAGTGATAAAAGGAAGGAAAATACCTTAAAAGAAAGAAAGAAAAAAAGGGAACGCAAGGGAACTCCAGAGGCGCATGAGGCGACAGCCTGGTGTGGCAAAAATTGGTTAAACGGCGCAAGATCAAGCGAGCCAAATATTCGGCTCAGCGAACAATAGAGCAAGTCGCCACATCGCAGCCCGTAAGATCAGTGGCGTAGCAACAGGGGGGGGGGGGGGAGGGCGTGGGCCCCTAGTGCACGGGGCCAGTAGGGGGGGTGAGGTGTCATATATGTCTGAATACACCCGAAAATTGTCGATATCCTCGCCTTCCTCGACTACACCCGAGGGAGGGGGGGTGTGACAGAAGAGCTTTCGGCCCCGGGTGCCAGACGACCTAGCTACGCCAATGCCGGGTGCAAACAAGCCATCACGCAGAATTTCAAAGAGCATCGTTGTGGCGGATGAGAAAACGAAGGCGTCACCTAACAACAAATCAGAACGCATCTCTGCGAGTAGGGGTGCGGCTGAAAGGTTCAACCGGGCGGAGATATGCGCGTACAAACAGGACCAGCCAGGTTGTCACTACAGTAGAATGCGGCGCGAGAGTGAGGGAACCCGCCGTGGTTGCTCAGTGGCTATGGTGTTGGGCTGCTGAGCACGAGGTCGCGGGATCGAATCCCGGCCATGGCCCCCGCATTTCTATGGAGGCGAAATACGGAAACACCTGTTTAATTAGATTTACATGCGCGTTAGAGAACCCCAAATAATCAATTTCCGGAGACCCCGCTACGGCGTGCCTCATATCCTATCGTGGTTTTGGCGCGTAAAACCCCATAATTTAATTTCTTTTTAGAGTGAGGGGAGAAGGAGGCTGGCAGTTCTTCCCGCGCTTACGGCCTCCTCTTCAGGGACGAAAAAGCGAGCCGCGAGCACACAAAGTGGCAGACGACGACAGAGGGCAGCGTATGCCTAGCGCCCTATGTTACCTTCGGCGAGGCCCGAAGGCCTTCAGACAGCGATCCAATCGGGTACGCATTAAGAGGTAATAAATGTAGAATTAGGCGCATCCGTAAGTTTCTTGTTTGTTGTAAAAGGGCCCCTTTTCGTTCTTTGCTTTTCTTCGAAGGCGTTTTGTTTGTCCGTTTTTAATTTATGATTAACACCATTATTCCTGGGTTTCAATAGGTTCGCACACTCTCGAGAACCATGGCTTTCTCGAAAAAAAAAAAGAAGGAAACAAGAACGTTAGGCATTAGGCTGGTTGAAATACGTACTGAAATCTGGTTTTCTCTGTTGCTAGTTTTCAGAAATCTCGAACGAGGGCTGCAGGTACGATTCTGATAGGGTTTTATGTGAAGAACATGCGAACAGTTCTCGTGATTAGTTAGGTGCTCTCTGTTTGCTGTGCCTTGGGCTAGGCGCGGTTTTTTCTCAGAAGATGTCACCAGGCAGGCCTTGGAACGATCGGCGAAACGAAGCAGAGGCACGAGGTCTACCGGTCTCCCCCCTTCGAGGTGCTTGGATACTGCAACCTCTTCGAGGCCTTCTGTGGCGGCGGACGGGCTGTTATGATCGACCTGTCAAACGTGAGAGACATTCAGGCGTACGTTTTCATGACTAAACGATTTGCCTCGTCCCAAAAAAGGCTGTTCGGTAAGCCTGGACATCGACCTGCCAAGGGTGAGAAGCGTTCAAACGGGCTTCCCCATGTCCACATGATTGCCCTCTTCTCCGAAACAGCTCACCCCTTGTATTCCCCAAGCTGACCCAAAGATGTGAACGAAGAGAAACCTAAGGGCAGGAGGCCGTCGACGACAGACGCTAACGAAAGCACTAATACTTCCACAGGCTCCCCAAGAAGACGTCGACAACCGCAAGACCGCAAGGGGAATTAAGGCCGTCTTGGCCCCCGTATCATCGACCTGTCAAATGTGAGAAGCGTTCAAGCGGGCGTCCCCATGTCGACCTAATTGCCCTCTTGTCCGAAACAGCGTCACCCCTTTTATTCTCCAAGCTGACACAAAGGGAAGGACGAAGGCAAGAGGGAGAGAGAGAGAAAACATTTGTTTGTAATGAGATTGGGTGACTTCTTTGAAGGGTGGAGCCCTTATTTCAGGGCCCCATTGGCTCGCGCCACTCCGCGTGCCCGCTGGATCAGCCGTCGCTGCTCTTGCGGGTCTGAGCTGGTCAGCGCAGTCTCCCAGGAGGGAGGTGAAGGTGAAGGAATAGGGGAGTAACCGGAGGGTGTGGGCACTCCCAGGTGCAATGATATAATGTGGGCTTTGCTCCACGATAGGGACAGTATGAGGGATATTGTGTGGGGTGGAAGAGGTGGAGGCAAAAGACGCAGGGAAATGAATTAGTTTGAAGCTGCCGCCACGCGACGGTTTCTCGGTCAAGGGAATTATGTGGTGGATGGAAGTGTCTCCTGGTATCTCTGTAATATTGTAGAGTTTCAGTGTAGTTCAGTGGTTCTGTCGGTGCGTCGTCTGGGTTGGACAGCTCTTTCAAGGGCGCCCGGTTAGCAAGCTCTCAGGCTACCGCATTAGCGCGTTCCTTACCATGGAGAGAGGCGTGTCCAGGTGTCCAGACGATACGCACCCTGTGTAACGCTGTGGGGTGTAATGATGTAAGGATGTAGTGAGTGTAGGGTGTCACGTACCTACTTTGTGCCAAAGTCCTGCAGGCGGCCTGTGAATCAGTGAACACTGTGATGGGTCCATCCGGTGCCGGCATGGTTGAAGCGTGTACGATGGCTAGGGCGATAGCAGCCTCTTCCGCCGTGCCACTGTCCACAGTGTTGAGCGTGGCCGAAGCCCTCAAAATGTCTGTACTATCTAGTACGACTAGACATAGGGCACGTTTCTGTGGGTAGCGTGCCACGTCGGTGTATACGACCGGTGCGTTCGATGTGTCATCGCCAAAGAGTCGAGCCAGGGCTTGTGTACCTTGCCTTTCTTCGGCCTTTATGACAGTCAGCGTGCATATTCTGGGGAATTGGGGCCACGTGAATATTGTTGCGAATGCTAAGCGCAAGAAGTGTGCGGTTTTCCTGTTGTGGTTTTCTTGGTGTTTGGTATCCTAGGCGGGATAGAATGTGGCACCCTTGCGTTGTTCGTTGCAGACGTTGCAATTGGCTGTTAAGATGGCCTTCGACTAGTTCGCGGATGGTGTTGTGCACCCCGAGTCGTAGTAGGAGCTGCGTAGACGCATGTTGGGGTAGTCCCAGCGCTGTCTTTAGTGCCGTACGGAGGAGGGTGTCCATCTGGTGCATCTCGGTCTGAGTCAGATTATGATAGGGGAGGTGGTAGGTTAATCGGCTAATTATGAGGGCTTGAAGAAAATTTTTTCAATGCTGCAAGTTTATCTAGCATGTCAATCCATGTTGGTTGTTCAGGGAGTGCCCGATGGACATCCCTGAACCGTACTACAGGTTCAATGAAGTGATCACGTGTAGGTCGCGAATTGACATCAGCATTGTTGAACTGCGTTCTAGCTTTCCACAAACTGTGGAGGCCCAGGAGCATTATAGCGTCATACGGAAAAGCCTCCGTTTCTACCGGTAAGAATCTTATTCCATGTGGATCTAAAGGTAACTCTTTCTTTAAAGTCCTTTGTAGCACATCCCAGAAAAAGATGGGATCCCAGCAATCTAGAAACGCATGCTCTATCGTTTCAGGTTTCCTGCATAAGAAGCAGTTAATGGACCACGGGACAAATAAACCCCTGTTATGCAACCATGTTTTAACTGATAATGTGTTAGTGTGTAGTTTAAAGAAAAAAGTTTTTACCGAAGGGGGTACTGGCATTCTTTTAACCCTTTTGAGGACATCTCCTGGGCCTCCACGGTTTGACATACGGAAAATCGGTACAGGGAGCATGTCGTGCCAGCAAAATCCTTGTTGACATGTTTTTCCTTTTTCTGTATTGTTTGTGTATGTCAAAGCCGGCAATAAAGAAAAAAAAATGAGGGCTTGCAGAATTCGGAGTACATCTTTTTCTTAGAGTCCTTGTCGGCGGTTTGTAATGCGCGTTATCATGTGCGTTACTTGGGTAAGTTGCTGGCGGAGCATGTGTAGGGCATGTGTGGCCTTCCCGCTGTGTCAATTGTATGTGAAGGCCTAGTACACGTAATCTGTCTACCCTTGGAATAACGTTGCCATTGAGATGCAATGTGATGGCTGGTGGAATATCGGCCTTATTGCGTTTTTTAAATACAAGCAGGAGCTCCAACTTCTCAGCTGCGCAGGTGAGTCCTCCGGCTGTTGCATGCTCTTGTACTATATTTATTGCTTCATGTAGTGCGTCTTGAATGGCACCGTCTGACCCTGTGGCCACCCAGATTGTAACATCATCGGCGTAAAGGCCGTGCTGGACGTTCGGAAGTTTGTCGAGGAGCGGTGGCAGCTTTGTCATTGCCACATTGAACAGGGTGGGTGAGAGGACCGAACCCTGGGGAGTCCCTCTGCCGGAAAGTTTTATGATATCCGGCCGAATATCACCTAGGCCGATGGAGGCTGTGCGGTCAGATAAAAAGGCTCGGACATAATCATAGATGCGTTTTCAGCATCGGGAGAATGCAAGATTGTTTAGAATGAGGTCATCTGAGACGTTATCGAAGGCCCTCTTGAGGTCCAACGCCAGAATGGCTCTTGTTTGAGCTTTACTTGGACTATCCACAACATCCTCCTTAAGTTGTAGGAGAACGTATGTTTTGCGCAGACAGACCTGGTCTACAGCCGAATAAGGTATTCGGGAAGAATTGGTTCGCTTCGAGGTGAGGCTGGAGGCGCATTATAACTACGTGCTCGAATAGTTTGCCAATGCACGAAGTCAGGGAAATGGGTCTGACGTTTTGCAGGGACAGCGGTTTCTAGGGTTTCGGTATGAAGGTAATATCGGCGTGTCGCCATTCCTGTGGAAGCGTTCCATATTTCCATTTGTCGTTGTAGTATGCAGTGAGTTGCCGTATGCCTGATCGTCGAGGTTGCGTAGCAGTGCATAGTGAATGCCGTCTGCTCCGGGCGCCGTGTTACGTCTGATGACGTGTAGGGAAGAAAATATGAAGGTCAGCAGGAGCTCGACGGCAGAACCTGACAAAAGCACTATTACTTCCCCAGGCTCTCCAAGAAGACGTCAACGACCACAAGACCGCAAGGGGTTATTTAAGGCCGTCCTGGCCTCCGTGTTAATCAGAACCGCACGAGATTCGGAAGAGAGTCACAACCATGTACCAATAAAGTGAATACAATCTTTTCTACTTTTTTTTTCTACGTTGAAAATGAACTTATTAGTAGAACCTCGGCCGCTTAAACTTTTGACAGCGACTGTGGCATTGAGCACCCAGTATTTTCTTTATTCTACACACAACTCTTAAAATAAATGGCTTTCTAGCCAACGTCATACAATGCTTACACCTGGCTAATTTTCACGACAGACATCGCAAACATGATGTATTAAGTATAGCAACTCAACTCTCATTATTACATCACTATATTAGCGCAAATTAGATATTATAAATATTGTTACGCGAACGAGGGATTAAGAACTGGAGACTATTTACAAAGTATATTTACAAAGGATAACTGCAGCGCTGGCCAGTTCATCCGACAGCTCAAGAACCAGAGAGCGTTCGTCGTCTTCGTCGGGGCGCCCGCGTGCATCGTCCACAAGAAACACGCAGTATGCATGTATCATTATCCCCGGCAGCAGAAGCACCGTCCCAGGGCGTCTAGATATCGGTGATAACAGGAGAGTAATATGGTTTGAGGCGTGCGACATACACAACATCAGTGGAATTTGGGGCAGATGAGGCACTGGTACATGGGGCGATTTCGTACGTAACTGGAGTCACGGCAAACAGCACTCGATATGGGCCTGTGTACCGAGACAGGAGTTTTTCTGACAGGACAATGTGACGAGTCTGGAACCAGACCCAGGCGACAAGTGGACGTCCGAGTACATATATAACAATGCACTATATATACACGAAAACATTAATGAAGTTCCTTACGATATGAGACTAAAAAGAAAACGGACACTAAACACAAGGACCAATTATGGTAAACAAACAACCAGGTACCAAGTACTAACAATACTAAATAAGGTAGAAGATAACATTGATTGAAACGCCTTCAAGAACCATGTGAAGGAATTGTTACTAACAGTGTTTGAGAGAGTAATTATTGCAACATAAATACATTATAACCCGCTTTTTCTTCCTTTTTTTCTGTTTTACGTGCATACATACATGTTCATGGTCATATGCTCCACTTTAGTGTACTATGGTAATTTACATGTAGAACCTGTACTTTACTGCTTGTGGACCGGGAGAGGAAAGGGGAAGAGGGGGGAAAAAGGGAACATTTTATTATTTCACCATCTATATCAGTAAGCAAACTTTAACCCAATAATTTGTCAATCTCTATTGTTTCTCAGTTTCTGTGCAAAGTCGTGTACAACGTGTGAAAATATGTAACGTTATGTGTGTTCGCTCACTGCCAATGAACTACCACTAAAAAGTGTATAATACACGCGTATTTTGCGGGTACAGGGGCCCCTGTCAGGGGCTGTGCGCCAATTGCCCCTGCACCTTTCTGGAAATTGTATTCAAGATGAAATAAACATTCATTCATTCATTCATTCATTCATTCATTCATTCATTCATTCATTCATTCATTCATTCATTCATTCATTCGTCCATTCATTCATTCAATAGTCATCGATCGTGGTCGGCAGTTCGACTCGGCACTTTTCAACGATGCTACTCAAACTTCTCGGAACGAGGCCAATCGCTGGTATCTCGAGTGCCCATCCACAACTACAATAGCGCCTTCATACAGGTGAGAGCTTTGTACTGACCCCTCTTGAGGTTTGGGCGAGCCCCACGGGGGGGGGGATACCAGGCCCGAAAACCCTACCCCGTTGCGCCACTGCCGTGCTACGCCTCGCGACGCATCGCGACGCAACCTCCCTTACTGTGGCCAGCATGGAGGTTCAGGTGCAAGGTACGCACATGGACCCGAGCCAATATGACCCTCGGGACTGGACCCAAGTCCTGAGAACCCAGGCGAACCACCGGGAAACTAGAAAAGCGACCCAAGGTACAAACGCCGACCCTGCTGTACGGGAGACGCGGAATCAGTCGCGGGAGACCACCACAACTCCTGCACTACATAGATAGCTCTTCGACCCAGCTACGCGCGCTCCTTACAGCTGCACAAAAGATCAAGCAACTGCCGGCTCTTCTCCCAGACGAATATAAAGTCCCTCACGAGAGGCCTTGACATGACGCTGTAGCCACGCTACCTCCTCACCGCTCTCATGCAGACCGCTGCACAGACCGACTCATCTACGCTGACACTTCGGATTCACCCTATCAATAACACTTGCATAGTGTCTGCGGTGAATCAAGATGACGCTCTCAAGCTCGTACAACTCCAGCACATCACCTACGATCAACTTGAGTACGCCATGGCGGCATATATTTCAGCCCCTGATGGCTCAGTTAGTAGAGTTATTACGAATGCCTACTGGAAAGAATCGCCACAAGAACTCTTAGTAGATTTGATTGCTTGCAACCCCTATGCAACTTTACTAGACGCTCGGCGGATGGAACTCACACGTTTGATACTCATCTGCTTCGGTCAAGCCATCGACCCCCTAAAAATTGTTTATGGCGGGGGACTGCATCTGTGCACGCCCTATACACGAAGGGTCCAGACCTGCAGTAACTGCCGGACCATAGGCCACCGCCCGGATGTCTGTATCCAACCTAGGACGCACAAGTGCCCCAAATGCGGCGAGTTACACCCGAAGGAGCCAACTCAAACATGCACTCCAGTCTACATCATTTGCCAAGGCCCGCACTTGTCCGGGACCCGGGAGTGCTAGCACCGCCACTTCCTTAGGACAACCAAACTTACGTCTCAACACCACCAAGGGTGTTAATTGAACGTTTGCCACGTGTCCAACCACCGCAGCTCCTAACCAGACGTCAGCGCGGCGTGGACAACGACTAAAAGCGCTCAGCGCACCATTACCTGGAAACCGGAGAAAAGGGTGAACGGGAGAGAACCACAATAAGGAATGGATAGGCGCAGTTAATTAACGAGTCAAATCACCGCCCATCCCTCGGCAGTTATCCAGCCATCAAGACAGCGGGTAAACCGGTTGTTGCAGGGTGCCACGAAAAGACATTAGCCTCCCTTTCCCTGGCCGACTGAGCAAAGAAGAAAGACAGCGTGTAAACCGGCTGTTGCAGGATTCCAAGAAAGACCCTCAGGCCGCTCGTCACCTTGCAGACTGAGCGAAGGACGGAGTGGACAACGACGAACGGACAAGGTGTCGCCGGATGATTACTTTCTTCCACAAATTCCAAACCAGTTTCTTCGAGGCGGATTTACTACGGGTTATGGATAGCCTGGGGGGGGGGGGGGGGGGCATGGTATTGCAACAGAGTCGACGACGGTGATTTGCTGCTGCACGGCCTTCAGATTCCCTAGTCGACTCACCTAGGGAAGACGACGGGATTAAAAGCAGATACTTTTCGAGAGTGTGGACAGAGGGTCCTGATGCGAACTGAGATGTTAACTTGCTCCTGCATGGAGTAGGCTTCCGCACTGGAGCCGTGTATCTAAGCTAAATAAACCATTTCCCTTCATTTCTACAACTTGACGTCGTAGTCATGGTCTTGGTGGATTCCATGCACTGAACGCCACCCTAGCCGCAGCAACTGATTGATAGCAGTGAGATCAAGAAGGCAGTCCTCACGATCTGGGATTGGCGGACCTGTGTACGTGGCTCCGGGAGACACGAACTCCGCAAGATCGAGGAAACTACGGACGGAAGAGGGACTTCTGCGGATCCGGGATCAGCAGACATCCTCTTGGCGCCCCAGGAAGACACAACCGTCGCAGTAACGGCGTGGAGTCTTTGACGACTCGAGGAAACTGTAACGAAGAGCAGCTGAAGGCAGCTCCACCATCTGAGATCGGCGGACCTGTGAACGTGGCTCCGGGAGGCATGACCTTCGCAAGCTCAACATTGGGTGAGTGCTTGAGCGACTACGTTTTGCCGGACGATAAGGACAGTGTTCTATCGGACAATTAGCTGTGACTGATCGCCACCGGGTGTGCGGGAAATACAGGGGAAGTTGTAGTCGGCTCTAGAATTGCATGGAAATAACAGCAATAAAGAAAGAGAAGCTGCAGTTCTTCGCAACAGAGCTCGGTATGGAGATTAACCATAGGCTGAGGAAGCCAGTAATTCGTACTGCGATTGAGGAAGTGGGTTTCGATGAGGACGAGTTCACAGATGCCAGGGAAAAGATATCTCGCGAGAGATAAGAGAAGGAACGCGAGAGGAAACAAAGAGCGGAAGAGAAGGAACGCGAAATAATGGAGCGCGAGAAGCAAGAGGAACAAAGGCAGGAAGATGTTCAGCTTGAAAGGCAACGAAGGCAGGCACAAGATGAGCGCGACAGGAGGCAGCATGAAAGTGAGCTCACGGAAATAAGAGTAAACATCGCGAGATTAAGGCGCAGAGCGCCGCCATAGACAGAAAGCGTAAAAATGACGAGTTTGCTTCAGCAGTACAAAACAGGTGATGACATCGGTCTCTACTTGATTAATTTTGAACGGATTTGTGAGAGGCGATCATTTGACCAGGACACATGGCCGGAGCGGTTATTTGAGTTGATGCCGGGAGAAGTCGCACAGGTCGTAGTCCGACTGAGCGAGGCCGAGGCAAACAAGTACAGTTTAGTGAAGGCGGGTTCGCTCGCAAAATTCAAGCTCTGCGCAGAGGAATGTCGGGAGGATCTGATTTCCTCAACAGAAATTCAGAAAGATCAAGCGCTGTGTTACGAAGCCAAACACAGTACAAAGAAGGGCGATGAAACCGCTACCTCGCTAGGCGTAATTAACCCGGAGGAAGAAATCCTTCCGAGTTCCCCGACAGAAATTCAGAAAGAGCAAGCGCTGTGTTACGACGCGGAACACAGTGCAAAGAAAGAGGATGAAACCGCTAGCTCGAGAGGCGTAGTTAAGCCGGCGGTGGAAATCCTTCCGATTTCCCCTACAGAAATTCAGAAAGATCAAGCGCTGTGTTACGACGCGGAACACAGTGCAAAGAAAGAGGATGAAACCGCTAGCTCGAAAGGCGTAGTTAAGCCGGCGGTGGAAATCCTTCCGATTTCCCCGACAGAAATTCAGAAAGATCAAGCGCTGTGTTACGACGCGGAACACAGTGCAAAGAAAGAGGATGAAACCGCTAGCTCGAGAGGCGTAGTTAAGCCGGCGGTGGAAATCCTACCGATTTCCCCGACAGAAATTCAGAAAGATCAAGCGCTGTGTTACGACGCGGAACACAGTGCAAAGAAAGAGGATGAAACCGCTAGCTCGAGAGGCGTAGTTAAGCCGGCGGTGGAAGGAAGGAAGGAAAACTTTATTTGGTCCTGCAAGTAGTGATAATTAATCACTGTTACGACTTTGCACCGCTGCCACCACTATTACGACTTTGAGGTGGTCCCGTAGCGCTCGTCACCCGTTTCGTGACAGAGCGTTGGTAGCGAAGACTCCGAGTCAGGCGTCGGTGAGAATAACGAAAGGGATTTTATACACTATATACAGGTCATTATACAGGACAAGATCGGATCGGCACGGGGGCCGAGAGCTCACAGCAAACGCGACTGTTCCCGCTGGGCGACGTCCGGTGAGACTGCAACGCGTGACACATCTCACTCCACTCGAGAGCGGCACTCGGCTCCCGGTGGGTCGGTGGATCCGGTTTTCCAGGCGGCGGCGTCAGGACTTATAAGCCCCGAGAAACGATTGTTACTCAAACGGCCCAATACAAAGCCAGCACTCGACGATCGTCCGAGAGGTCAAACCAGCGACCGCGCTGGCCGTACGCTTCCAAGTTGCCGTGCGCGGTGACCTCAAGGGAAAAGGAAATACGGCGCCGGGCTGTCTAGCACTTTGTTGCACGTTTGGACATGTCGCTTGCCGATGATTCTCCTGGTACGCCGCTGCCTGACGGCTCAGCATCTTGACTTGTCAAGGGAGAATTAGGGCGCTGTGCCTTTCGGCGCAGCCCCGGGTTTGTCCTAAGGGCGTTCGCAGGATAAATCCTGCATCTTGTAGATTCGGAATCCGGGCTGGTGGTAATGGCACAACATCACTAAGCGGGCCGCTCCCACGTCGGGACCGAAAGGCCAAGCCTCACGGCCACGTCGTGAGCCTGCTGGACAGCCCAGAATTGTTCATCCAAGTCCGGGATGCGAAGTGCAGACTCCCACCTGGACGCATGCTTGATCGCCGAGTCTTCAATTCTTTCGCAAGACCAGACCATGTGTTCGAGCATGGCTAAAGCACCACAATCTTGGCAATAAGGCACTGTATACGTCTCTGGATAAAACATGTTCAGTCTCTGTGGGCAAGGATAAGTACCAGTTTGTAGTAGTAGTAGTACCAGTCTGTAGTTAAGCCGGCGGTGGAGATCCTTCCGATTTCCCCGACAGAAATTCAGAAAGATCAAGCGCTGTACGTTACGACGCGGAATACAGCGCAAAGAAAGAGGATGAAACCGCTATCTCGGGAGGCGTATAGCCGGCAGAGGAAATCCTTCCGATTTCCCCGACAGAAATTCAGAAAGATCAAGCGCTGTGTTACGACGCGGAACACAGTGCAAAGAAAGAGGATGAAACCGCTAGCTCGAGAGGCGTATAGCCGGCGGTGGAAATCCTTCCGATTTCCCCGACAGAAATTCAGAAAGATCAAGCGCTGTGTTACGACGCGGAATACAGTGCAAAGAAAGAGGATGAAACCGCTAGCTCGGGAGGCGTA
Organism: Dermacentor variabilis; assembly: GCF_050947875.1. Classification (NCBI taxonomy): domain Eukaryota; kingdom Metazoa; phylum Arthropoda; class Arachnida; order Ixodida; family Ixodidae; genus Dermacentor; species Dermacentor variabilis. Next base: position 118,411,583 of record NC_134568.1, on the reverse strand, counting down.
TAGCCGGCGGTGGAAATCCTTCCGATTTCCCCGACAGAAATTCAGAAACATCAAGCGCTGTGTTACGACGCGGAACACAGTGCAAAGAAAGAGGATGAAACCGCTAGCTCGAGAAGCGTAGTTAAGCCGGCGGTGGAAATCCTACCGATTTCCCCGACAGAAATTCAGAAAGATCAAGCGCTATGTTACGACGCGGAACATAGTGCAAAGAAAGAGGATGAAACCGCTAGCTCGGGAGGCGTATAGCCGGCGGTGGAAATCCTTCCGATTTCCCCGACAGAAATTCAGAAAGATCAAGCGCTGTGTTACGACGCGGAACACAGTGCAAAGAAAGAGGATGAAACCGCTAGCTCGGGAGGCGTAGTTAAGCCGGCGGTGGAAATCCTTCCGATTTCCCCGACAGAAATTCAGAAAGATCAAGCGCTGTGTTACGACGCGGAACACAGTGCAAAGAAAGAGGATGAAACCGCTAGCTCGAAAGGCGTAGTTAAGCCGGCGGTGGAAATCCTTCCGATTTCCCCGACAGAAATTCAGAAAGATCAAGCGCTGTGTTACGACGCGGAACACAGTGCAAAGAAAGAGGATGAAACCGCTAGCTCGAGAGGCGTAGTTAAGCCGGCGGTGGAAATCCTTCCGATTTCCCCGACAGAAATTCAGAAAGATCAAGCGCTGTGTTACGACGCGGAACACAGTGCAAAGAAAGAGGATGAAACCGCTAGCTCGAGAGGCGTAGTTAAGCCGGCGGTGGAAGGAAGGAAGGAAAACTTTATTTGGTCCTGCAAGTAGTGATAATTAATCACTGTTACGACTTTGCACCGCTGCCACCACTATTACGACTTTGAGGTGGTCCCGTAGCGCTCGTCACCCGTTTCGTGACAGAGCGTTGGTAGCGAAGACTCCGAGTCAGGCGTCGGTGAGAATAACGAAAGGGATTTTATACACTATATACAGGTCATTATACAGGACAAGATCGGATCGGCACGGGGGCCGAGAGCTCACAGCAAACGCGACTGTTCCCGCTGGGCGACGTCCGGTGAGACTGCAACGCGTGACACATCTCACTCCACTCGAGAGCGGCACTCGGCTCCCGGTGGGTCGGTGGATCCGGGTTTCCAGGCGGCGGCGTCAGGACTTATAAGCCCCGAGAAACGATTGTTACTCAAACGGCCCAATACAAAGCCAGCACTCGACGGTCGTCCGAGAGGTCAAACCAGCGACCGCGCTGGCCACCCGCTTCCAAGTTGCCGTGCGCGGTGACCTCAAGGGAAAAGGAAATACGGCGCCGGGCTGTCTAGCACTTTGTTGCACGTTTGGACATGTCGCTTGCCGATGATTCTCCTGGTACGCCGCTGCCTGACGGCTCAGCATCTTGACTTGTCAAGGGAGAATTAGGGCGCTGTGCCTTTCGGCGCAGCCCCGGGTTTGTCCTAAAGGCGTTCGCAGGATAAATTCTGTATCTTGTAGATTCGGAATCCGGGCTGGTGGTAATGGCACAACATCACTAAGCGGGCCGCTCCCACGTCGGGACCGAAAGGCCAAGCCTCACGGCCACGTCGTGAGCCTGCTGGACAGCCCAGAATTGTTCATCCAGGTCCGGGATGCGAAGTGCAGACTCCCACCTGGACGCATCCTTGATCGCCGAGTCTTCAATTCTTTCGCAAGACCAGACCATGTGTTCGAGCATGGCTAAAGCACCACAATCTTGGCAATAAGGCACTGTATACGTCTCTGGATAAAACATGTTCAGTCTCTGTGGGCAAGGATAAGTACCAGTTTGTAGTAGTAGTAGTACCAGTCTGTAGTTAAGCCGGCGGTGGAGATCCTTCCGATTTCCCCGACAGAAATTCAGAAAGATCAAGCGCTGTACGTTACGACGCGGAATACAGCGCAAAGAAAGAGGATGAAACCGCTAGCTCGGGAGGCGTATAGCCGGCAGAGGAAATCCTTCCGATTTCCCCGACAGAAATTCAGAAAGATCAAGCGCTATGTTACGACGCGGAACACAGTGCAAAGAAAGAGGATGAAACCGCTAGCTCGGGAGGCGTAGTTAAGCCGGCGGTGGAAATCCTTCCGATTTCCCCGACAGAAATTCAGAAAGATCAAGCGCTGTGTTACGACGCGGAACACAGTGCAAAGAAAGATGATGAAACCGCTAGCTCGGGAGGCGTATAGCCGGCGGTGGAAATCCTTCCGATTTCCCCGACAGAAATTCAGAAAGATCAAGCGCTGTGTTACGACGCGGAATACAGTGCAAAGAAAGAGGATGAAACCGCTAGCTCGGGAGGCGTATAGCCGGCGGTGGAAATCCTTCCGATTTCCCCGACAGAAATTCAGAAACATCAAGCGCTGTGTTACGACGCGGAACACAGTGCAAAGAAAGAGGATGAAACCGCTAGCTCGAGAAGCGTAGTTAAGCCGGCGGTGGAAATCCTACCGATTTCCCCGACAGAAATTCAGAAAGATCAAGCGCTATGTTACGACGCGGAACATAGTGCAAAGAAAGAGGATGAAACCGCTAGCTCGGGAGGCGTATAGCCGGCGGTGGAAATCCTTCCGATTTCCCCGACAGAAATTCAGAAAGATCAAGCGCTGTGTTACGACGCGGAACACAGTGCAAAGAAAGAGGATGAAACCGCTAGCTCGGGAGGCGTAGTTAAGCCGGCGGTGGAAATCCTTCCGATTTCCCCGACAGAAATTCAGAAAGATCAAGCGCTGTGTTACGACGCGGAACACAGTGCAAAGAAAGAGGATGAAACCGCTAGCTCGAGAGGCGTAGTTAAGCCGGCGGTGGAAATCCTTCCGATTTCCCCGACAGAAATTCAGAAAGATCAAGCGCTGTGTTACGACGCGGAATACAGTGCAAAGAAAGAGGGTGAAACCGCTAGCTCGAGAGCCGTAGTTAAGCCGGCGGTGGAAATCCTTCCGATTTGCCCGACAGAAATTCAGAAAGATCAAGCGCTGTGTTACGACGCGGAACACAGTGCAAAGGAAGAGGATGAAACCGCTAGCTCGAGATGCGTAGTTAAGCCGGCGGTGGAAATCCTTCCGATTTCCCCGACAGAAATTCAGAAAGAGGAGCAGGCTCTGTGTTGCGACGCAGAACACAGCGCAGAGTGTAATGTTTGGAGTCGGACATAAAATAGATGGTAGCTGGCCCATGCCAACGTCCAACTTATCCACGCAGAGGACGTTGTTGAAGGGAGAGACTTGTTCTCATCGAGAACGAGGAATATGGGATATATTTACAGTATTTACATGATAACGTTACAGTTCATCAGTCTAATGTAACTGAAAGAGGAATGCACCCTGAGGATCCGCCAACGGCTCCTTAAATACACTCTGTCCTCCCTAGATCCCTAGGTGAGAGAAAACGACCGTTCCACCTTCGACCAAGGGGAGCGTCCAACGTAATCGTCGTCTACCCGCTTTTGAGGGGGAGGGTTTAAACACTCACTTCCGCACCGGTTTCACTGAACACATCGAGGAGTGGGTTTCTTGCAGACAGGGGTCTTGACCCAAGCAGGCGCCTCTTGATCCAAGAACTGACCCCTTAGTCAGTGGCCGACGACTTCTGGCGCCCGTGAGACCGCAGCTGCAAAATATCTCTTTCCAGGAATTACCCCGCTCCAAGCGACCCGTGGCGGCCACGGCGAATCCACTAACAATACTTGGTCAGCCAGCCGCATTTAGTCATAGCGGCGCCGAGGGAGTGTTGATGCGGCACATCGTCGTCACTACAAAACGAGTTGCAGCAGCAGGAGGGGAAGGGTTTCAAGGTCGCTTCTGGGAAGCTCGCGACCCTCGCAGCTGCGCCTGGCTGGCAAAATTTTGTAGGTCGGTACCCTTGCAGGCCGTTCGTAACAAGAGTTGGTCAGGCCGAGGAGCCGCCAACGGAAAGAAAAGAAAGGCACTCGGAACGGAGCACCAAAAAAGGTGCCAAGAGAAAGAGACATCGCAAACTCAGACTTGCGGCCGAAAAGACAACGCGGCCAAGTAAATCTAAAGCCACTAAACCCTGCGTTGTTAGGGTTGGCGTCTGGCACCACGTGCAGAAAGGAATTTCGACCGACCATGTCTCACCCTGCCTCGTCGAAATGAGGCGTGACTTCGCCTGCTATGGTTGGCGTCAAGCACGTCGTGCAGAAAGAACTTTCTCTCACCCGTCCTTCTTCCACCAGGCCTCGTCGACATGAAACGTGACTTCCTAGTTCGCCCTGACCATTTCGAGTGTCTGTGGGTCTGGCGGAAGCCCCGCAGTGTACAGGCCTCTTTTGTGTGTGTGTGTGCGACTTTAGAGGGACCCGTTCCTCGAACGGCCAACAGGAGAACTTCCACGAACCAGCAACACGCAAGAGAGACGGACAAGCGTGTACAATTCCAGGAGGCGGGACGGCCTCCTCCTTGCAGCTGGCTTTCTGTGCCGGTCACGTGACGTCGACGGAAGCAAGAGCCCTCCTCCTTGCAGCAGGCTTTCTGTGCCGGTCACGTGACGTCGAAGGAAGCAAGATCCCTCCCACAATTGTAAAGAGCCTATTTAAAGGGTTCCAAAATGTACTTTTGATCACTTCATTCTCTTCTCTTCAATTTTCACCAACCTTTGAATAAACCGTGCAAGTTTCGCACTAGAAATTGAGACGATTTCTTGGTCGCCGTGGTCTACCGGATGCCTGCAGCCCGCCGACAACGCCACGCTACCCAATAAGTAATGTCGGTCGAGCTTCGATAGGCAGGCGCCGCTACTTCTCGGCAGCAGTACGGTACGCTACCCTGGAGTACGCAACAAACTGGCTGGCAGCGATTGGGATACGGAATCCTGGAGACCCCAACTTGGACGACAACTACGAGATTGTAGCCTCTTCGTCCCGGTGACGACGTTCGGAAGGAAGGTGTCTGGATTCGTGACTGCATATGGTGAATGCACGGCTTTTCTTCACTGAGATATCACTTGGCTTTTACGTATATTTTGGAAAGTACAGTGCAGTGATTTTCCTTTAACCGTCGACGGAAGTTTTGAGTACTTCAAGGTTTTTATAGAGTGAAGAGTTAGCAGCACTAACGGCAGCCATGAACTTGAAGGCACTTAAGAAGCCAGAATTGTTGAACGTGGCCAAAGAGTTGGGCCTCCAAATTGCCGAATCAATGAGAAAGCCGGAGATCACAGAGGCGATCGAAGCGATCGGGGCAGACGACGATGAACTGAAGGAATGCCTAGAGAGCATTGCAGAGGCAGAGCGCCTAGAGAAAGAGGAAAAAGAAGAGCGTAAGCGCCTAGAGGAAAAAGGAGAGCTTAAGCGCCTAGAGGAAAAGGAAGAACGTGTTGCCCGCGACGCACTCGAAATTAAGCGCCTAGAGATTGAGCTCTTGAAACTCAAAATTCTGAAAGACCTAGCCGAGAGGCACGTGAAGGCAAGCGCAGAATTACAGACTTGATGGCACCCTACGCAGTAGGAGGGGACATAGGTCTTTTTCTGGTACAGTTTGAGCGCACGTGTGAGGAGGCAAAATTCGCGAGAAACACGTGGCCGCAACGCTGGCTTACGTTACTGCCACGTGAAGTAGCTGATATTATCGCCCGCATGGGGAAAGAAGAAGCAGAGGACTTCGATGAAGTCAAAGCAAATCTGCTTAAAAAGTATAGATTATCAGCTGAAGCATTCAGGCGAAAATTCAGGGAAGTCGAGAAGACCAAAAGTGAGTCATATTTAGATTTTGCATACACTTTGGAGCTAAACCTGAAGGAATGGCTAAGAGAAGAGGGTGCACTCAGCGACCCCGAAAAGACAATGAAGTGCCTTGCTTTAGAACAGTTCTACCGCCGGCTGCCAGTAAACATCAAGTATTGGGTTCAGGATAGGCCAGGCGTAGACACTGTTACGAGAGCGGCCGATCTCGCTGAGGAGTACGTAACTCGCCGTGCGGACGAAGGGCACGAAGCTCCTAAGAAGGAGATGAATAAATACAGACCCGACAAGCCAAAGCCATGGTCAAAGTCGAGTCGGTATAATATAATGGAAAGGTCAGCTTCGGTGAAAACTAGTGACGAGGAAAGCGAGGGAAAAAAGGAACCACCCGAACGGAGTGCAGAAAGGCAGAAGGAAAAAACTTTCGAGGCCAAGAAACCAGTAGTTTGCTACAACTGCCAGCAAACGGGGCTTATCTCCGTGGGATGCAGAAATCCCAAACTAGTACTGATGTCACCAAGTAGTAACGTAGAAAATCTGAAATTGCTAGAACCGTACATTCGAGACGTCGTGGTAAATGGCAAACCGTGTAGAGTGCTTCGCGACTCGGCAGCCACAATGGACGTAGTGCATCCATCGTACGTAGAGGAGGGCCCATGGAATGTGCTTCGATAAAAGGCAAGCCGTAGAGGCCTCCAGTATTTGTCTCCCTGTGGCCAAGATTCTTATCGAAGGCCCTTTTGGAGTACTGGACACTGAAGCCGCCGTCTCGGCACATCTCCCGCCGCAGTATCCGTATTTGTTTTCTAACAAATCAGAGGATTTGCTACGACGCAAGGGAATCGGGTTTAGTGAGGGAACAGTGCAAGCCCTAGCTCGTTCCAAGGCAAGGGAGCCCGCGGCCAAGGCAGTGTACGAATGTCCAGTGGTGGAGGAAACAGGTTTGACGGAGAATTCGTCAACCAGTACCGAACAGGACAGCCCTATAGGGGATAATGCGGAAAGTGCACCAGCTAAGGAAAAGGTCAGGAAAGCAGCGGAGCCTGAAATGTCTCGCGAGGCAGAATGCGGATAGTTATTGAACGTAAGCCCTGCCACAATGATCGCTGAGCAGGAAATTCGTCAGGCACAAAGCAATGCTGAGCGTTACTATGACAGGCCGGCTCGCACGCGACGCTTTGAAGTTGGGGAAAAGGTAATGATCCTGAAACCCTCGTTGAATAACCAACCTGAGGAGATGCCTGTCGACTTTCCAAAGTTAACAGCAGTGATGGAAGCAAAAGACATTCACGAGACCATTGACAAGTTAGTAGAACAGGCGCAGTTGAATCTCAAGCAAAGGGCCGAACTGAGGAAAGTCGTGTTTGAATTTAAAGACATATTTTCAGACATACCGGGCAGGACCACTGCGATGGTTCACGACATCGAGTTAACCTCATCGGACCCGGTTCGTTCGAAAGCTTATCGCGTTTCACCTCGTCTACGTGAAGTCATGACCGCTGAAATAAACAAGATGTTAGAGCTAGGTGTAATCGAGCCAGGAGAGAGTGATTATACCTCGCCTCTTATCTTAGTTGAGGTCCCAGGAAAGGAGCCGCGACCATGTATCGACTATCGCAGGCTCAGTTTAATCACGAAGGACCAGACTGGCAGGTTCCGTTGACCGAGAGGGCAAGCAGGCTTGCGGCGTTTATTTCCCCGATGGGAACCTTTCGTCCGAAAGTCCTGAGCTTTGGATTGAAGAATGCGCCATATTGCTTCCCTAGCCTTATGGATCAGGTGCTACGAGGAATGGAGGACTTTGCACTTCCGTATCTCGATTACATAGCAATCTTTTCTTCATCATGGGCCGACCATATGCAACACCTGCAAACCGTGCCGTGTAGTCTACGAGAGGCCAACTTAACTGTTAAGGCTCCCAAATGCCAATTAGGGTGCGCGGAGGTAGCTTATCTAGGTCATGTAATAGGGCAAGGCCATCGTCGGCCTTCCGAGGTTAAACTGACCGCCATAGACAACTTCCCATAACCACGTACCAAGCGGGACATCAGATCATTCCTTGGCTTGGCAGGATATTACCAAAGGTATATCCCGCGGTATTCCGAGATTGCGAGTCCTTTAACGGACGCTCTCAGAAAAACAGAAGCACGAACGGTGAAGTGGGATGACGCAAAAGAAAAGACTTTTAGTATGCTGAAGAACGCACTAACGAGTCAGCCAGTGTTGAACGCGCCCGACAACTCTAAGCCATTCATTCTTCAGTGTGATGTCAGCGACAGGGGTATGGGGGTGGTGCTCTGTCAAAAGAGAGATGACGAGAACGAACACCATGTACTGTACGCCAGTAGAAAGCTTTCAGTTCGTGAGGAAGCATACAGTGCATCAGAAAAGGAATGCGCCTGCGTAGTATGGGCGGTGAAGAAGCTAGCTTGCTATATCGCTGGTTCAAGATTCACAATAGAGACTGACCACTGTCCCCTCCCATGGCTGCAGTCCATGTCTACGAAAAACGGTTGTCTTTTACGCTGGAGCTTGGCTCTTCAACAGTACAGCTTCGATATTCGCTACAAGAAGGGTAAGCTTAACGGCAATGCCGACGGTTTGAGTCGTTGCCCCTAGAGTAACGAAAGCCTCATGCTCACCCGGCTTTCCGTGGCATTTGTACGTTCGTTCATACGTTTTTCCGAAGTGTAGCCGATTGTTAACTGATTTTAATAACCACCTCTTAACGCTTTCAAGAAATGGCTGTTTTTAGTGTTCAGGGGCGGAAGACGCGCGTAATGGAATGGGAAAGGTGTAGCGGGTTTTCTTTTTTTAAAGCCGGCTGTGCCTTGAAGGAGGGTAGCCTTGTGCTCGCTGCTTTGTGGTTGTTGGTCCGGCGCTGTTCTGGAGTGATTGATTGCCCACGCAGGAGACGAAAAGCCGAAATGGACAGTCCACTAGGTGGACTCCTACAGAATACCTCCCCTGAAGTACGCAACAGTGGCCACAACTATCCACTTTTTGCCTAAAGATGATGTTGGGAAGGGTCCAAGGAGGTCCATACCGACTTGTTGGAATGGGGCTTTTGGTGGCTCTAATGGCTGAAGGAGGCCTGCCGGTTTTACGGATGGAGTCTCGCGCCTTTGACACTCGCGACAAGTCTCGACATAGTGCTGCACTGATGCTAATAACTTGGGCCAGTAGTATTTCAGACGAATCCTGGCTAATGTACGGCTCACGCCCGTGTGTCCAGATGTCGGTTCATCGTGACATGCATGCAAAATTTCTTCTCACATAGATGCGGGTGCGACAAGTAAAAACTTTGTCTCGCTGTACTCGAAGTTTCTCTTGTAGAGGACGCTTCCTCGCAGACAGAACGAAGATAGCCCTCTAGAGGAAATACGCGGGAGTTGAACGTCGAGACCCTCCAGGCGCTGTATAAGTGCAATCAATTCCGAGTCATCTCGTTGTTGTTGAGCAATTTGTGACGCGTCAACAATGCCAAGGAACGGGAAATCCTCCTCTTCTGACACAGTTGTCTCGACGGGTGCGCGTGACAAGCAGTCGGCATCGCTGTGTTTCCTCCCGGAACGGTATACGACAGTAATGTCATACTCTTGAAGCCTAAGGCTCCATCTTGCTAGTCGTCCGGATGGATCCTTGAGATTCGCCAGCCAGCAAAGTGAATGGTGATCACTGACTGCTCTGAATGGTCTACCATAGGGCCGAAATTTACATATTGCCCAAATGACTGCGAGACACTCTTTCTCGGTTGCTGGGTAGTTTGCCTCTGCTTTCGAGAGCTTATGGCAGGCGTAAGCTATTTCTCCTGGCCGTTATGCCACTGCACTAGTACGGCACCGAGGCCGACGTTACTCGCATCGGTATGAACTTCAGTGTGGCTGCGTCATCAAAATGGGCCAGAATTGGAGAAGCTTGCAGGCGTTTCCTTATCAAAGGCGTCTTGTCGTTCGCTTTTCCAAATGAAAGGTTCATCTTCTCTTGTTAGTATTGTAAGGGGCTCAGCAATTTTTGAAAAGTTTTACACAAGTCTTCTGTAGTATGCGCATAAACCCAAGAAACGTCGCACAGACTTTTTGTATGTGGGTGTCGGGAACCTCGCAACAGCTGCTGTCTTTTCAGGATCTGGCCGAACGCCTTCAGCACTGATGACGTGTCCGAGAAACCGAAATTCATCGAAGCCGAATTGACATTTTTCCGGCTTAATTGTCAAGTCTGCTGCGCGAATAGCTTCTAATACTAGTCGCAGGCGCTCTAGATGTTGGTCAAATGTGGTGGAAAATACGACCACATCACCCAAATACACTAAGCACGACTGCCATTTCAATCCTGCGAGCACAGAGTCCATCATTCGCTGGAACGTTGCGGGCGCGGAACAGAAGCCGAATGGAAGCGCTTTAAATTCGTAGAGGCCATCAGGGGTTACGAATGCTGTCTTTTCACGGTCCCGCTCATCCACCTCTATTTTCCAATATCCATTCTTGTGATCCAAGGAGGAGAAAACGCACATCGTAGCCGATCTAACGTATCGTCGATACGCGGAAGGGGGTATATATCCCGCTTAATTACGCTGTTCAATTTACGGTAGTCGACGCAGAATCGAATTGTGTTATCTTTTTTCTTAACGAGCACTACGGGAGACGCCCATGAATTGCTAGAAGGCTGAATAACGTCATCTGAAAGCATCTCCTCGACTTGCTTCTTGATGATCTCCCTTTCTTTTGGTGAAACTCGATACGGGTGCTGGCATACCGGTCTTGTTGCGTCCTCTGTTATGATTCTGTGCTTTGCAACAGACGTGCGCTGTACCTTCGAGGAAGTGGAGAAGCAGTCGGAAAAATCCTTGATCAGGGCATATATCTGTTTCTTTTGGTTTTCCGGGAGTCTCAGGTTGACGGTAATTGATCTGTCGATCCTGTAGGTGCCTGGCAGGGTAGTTGACGTTATCGTTAGGCTGCATAATTCGGTCGCTACAGAGAACTCGTGGAATTAGGCAATAGCTGTACCTTGTGTGATGTGTTGGAATTCATTTCCGAAATTCGTAAGTGCGACATTTGCACGGCCATCGCTTAAGTGAACAAAACCCCGAGCCATGCAAATACCTTCGTTGAAAAGGAGCTCTATGTTTCCATCCGCTATGCCTTCCTCCGCTATGCCTAAAATGTTTCATTCTCCACAAGAACCATTATACTGCAGCGTGGCGGCGCAGTTACATCATCACCAACGACGCGCAGTGCAGCAAGACGTCGCTTCTCCGATGCTTCCACAGGTATAGCTTGTTTTGTCAAGAAAGACACACTGGACCTACATAGGCTAATTATGGCGCCGTTAGCTTGTAGAAAATCCATTCCCAATATAAGTTCCTGTGAACATTCTGGCAGTACAATAAAGTCAGAAACGTAAGTGAAGCCTTTTATCGTAAGTCTTGCGGTGCATCGGCCAAGGGGCGTAATAAGATGACCACCTGCCGTGCGTATCTGCGGTCCAGTCCACTGCGTCACAACTTTTTTCAGGTGCTTCACCATCTTGAAGCTTATTACCGAACAATCAGCGCCGGTGTCGACTAAGGCATTCAGCTCGCATCCATCTATTGTCAACCGCAAATCCGATGTAATCGTTTCGTTCATGCACCGGTTTACTGGAATTATCTCGTCAACGCACCGGAACCGCGTTGGAGGATCTTCGTAACTCTGGTTATGAGCGGCCTCACCTCCACAGGTCGCTTGCTTCAGTTTTCCTGGTGTGGGCTTGGTGAACGACGCCTAGGCAATCTTGAAGACGCGCGTGGGCTAGGCGATCGGTAGCGCATGGGCGACGGTGACCGAGGTTGATGTTGGCGAGGAGTAGTGGGGCTTTAGAGCATGGAGAAATATTCTTCGATCTCTGCTGGCCGTTCACCATTTCGGGGGCATGGTGCACTTAAGGGAAAACCGCTTAATCCAACTTGACGGTACGGGCAGAACCCATACAGGTGACCCGCTTCTCCGCAGTGAAAACACATATGCCTGCGCTCGTGGTCACGCCAGGCGTCACTTTTCGGGGCCTTTGTTCCACAAAACGAGGTGCACTACGTGCTGAAGGCGGATAGGCAGCCGGTGGTTCCAGCAGACGATGTGCACTGCGTACTGTCCACGGGTAGGGAACAGTCGTCGCAACTGCGCCACTACTGTGCACCACGGTTTGCCTGAGTACGTCGGCGTACGTTGGGGTGCGCCTCATCACCTGCGGCGCATACTCTGGATCCCGTATGACGTTCCTCAGTTCGTCCCGGACAACGTCGACGATAGATAGTGCAGTTGGAGCCTGAGGTGTCTGCCAGTTGTTGAGCTCTTCCCTGATCACGGACCGGACGAGCTCCCGTAGGGCTTCAAGGCCGTTTGGCACGCCTCCAGGCAAGACATGGGCAGGTGCACAGCTTGCCTCACGGTTGTATTGCCGAGCCCACTGTTACAGCGTCTTGTCGATGGTCGTTGCTTCGTATCTGAACTCGGCGACCGTGCGCGGTGGGTTGCGGACGAGAACTGCGAAGAGTTCCTGCTTTACTCCACGCATGAGATGGCGTAGCTTCTTATCTTCACTCATGGTTGGATCAGTACGCTTGAACAGGCGGGACATGTCCTCGATGTACATCGCCACGTTGTCATTTGTGAGCTGGTTTCTGGCTTGAAGTGCAATTTCCGCCTTTTCATAACGATCCGTGCTGGCGTACGTTGCTAGCAGTTGTCTAAATTCCCCCCAAGAGGACAAAGAGGGTTTGTGGTTTTCATACCACGTTTTTGCGAAGTCCTCCAAAGCGAAATATACGTTACGGAGCTTCTGTCTCTCATTCCATTCATTAAAGCTCGCCACTCTCTGGAACAGTTCCAACCAGCCTTCCACATCTTCGAACGGGTCACCATGGAATGTTGGAGGCTTGCAAGGTTGGCTTACGACTAGCTGTGCCGGTGTTACCTGGCTTGTCATTGTGGCGGCGTCCATTGTCTGAGTTTCTCTTGGCATGAAGAGAAGAGGGCCGAATTCGGACGAGTCACCTCGAAGATGGCGGCTGGTCCGCTGGTGTACAGGTGTCAGTTCCACGGGATAGACTCGCTGCTTGTCGGGACTACGATGACTTCCGTTCGTGGGGCTTCGACTCATACCCCGCACCTCCACCGGAAATGTAACGATGTTAATAAAAGAACGATATTTATTAAGGGCGAACTTGTGCCCACAAGCAAAAGTCACTGCGGTCGTGAAGAAATCCCTGGAAGTCGCGTTCTCAAAACTGGCCTCGAACCGTCTTCCTCTTTCTTCTCGCGTGACACCTCGTGCGCGTGGCACATGCAAGCGGGGTCCAACCGGCTGCCCGTGCCATGAAGATCTCTGCCTGTTGTTGCTGAACAACACCACGGTACGGCGCGCACAGTGTCCAATACAAAGGGCACGCAACTTGAATGTCACCAAGTTTGTCGCGGCAATATGTTTGCAAGATCAAAAACTGCAGTGTGCTTCATAAATCCGGGATATACCTGCAAAAAACACAACTCTCATATTTACTTGAAGCCATACACAACCAACCTGTACATTTTATTGTAGCTGCTTATTCCCGTACCGAAAGCATATCAACAATTAAAACTTGCCTTGATTGGCCAGGCTTGTCAACAAGAAAACTTACCCATTTATTTCACAAATTCTCAATTGAACCATGTGTTCTATTACCTCCTTGCATCTCATTGAGAATGAACCACAACCTCAAGGTACAGGTGCGAACTTGCCAAACCAATCTTTACTATTCCTGTCAAAGGCAGCCTCAGAACACACACACACACACACACACACACACGCGCGCGCGCGCGCGCACGCACACACATCCCATGGCACCCATTCCATAACTCTAATGCTCCATTGGTTATCTGCCCTGAGCTCAATAAGATGGAAAATTGGGCAAGTTGGTGAAGCTTCATGGTAGCCACTGCACAACAGACGTGGACAAAAGTAACAGAACGGGACAGGATACAGCATTGACAAATGAAGTTTATTGGAAGAAAACAACCAATATATAACACACATCACGTGACCAACACCCAGCCCCTCAGCATATGCAGATACATACCAAAACAACCTTCATATCACAGAATACACATGTTTTGACGGCAACACACATGTCACGGCTGATTAATCAATGCAAAAAACCAATTACTAAGGCACAATGCAACTCAGTGGCTTTACTCAATATCTAAAAGGCAACCTCGCTATCTTGCAGCGAGATGGATGGCTGGCTAACACATAGTGAGCCTTTCTTTCTAATGTGATAAGCCTCCATTAATGCCTGTGAGAGCTTTTCACAGTGTCTGAACAGCAGAATAGTACTTTCAAAAACTGGATGACACCCACAGTTGCAACAATACACAGAAAGGTGTGAATGCGCAAAAAACCCGGGAGCAACGTGACGGGAGCAGCGTGACCAAATTCTTGGACCAGAGGTACCAGCTGACACGTACTTCTCCACACACTCTTTCAAAATCAGCAAGAAATATAACAGTATCTTCGCCTGTCCTGAAGGTGTGAAGCTAGCCTTGTGCTTGCTACCATTTAAGCGCTGAATTTTCCCATCAGGCTCCTTCATTCTCAGAGCGCACTGCCGCGCTGCCTCTCGCTCGCGCTTCTCGGCTTCAAGCTGCGTCCGCGCTTTTCTGCTTCTTCATGCTCACGCCTCTCGGTTTCCTTTGCCTCCAGCTTTCGCTCAACAATCGCCTCCCAAGCCTCGTTAGCTTCATCGACCGCCACGTGCTCCGCTTGCATCACGTTGATAATCGATTTCCTTGTTTATGCGAAGCCGGCGCAAATATCAAACTACTCGCAAGTTTGAATGAAGTGCTAAACTTGAACTTCCTCCATCGCTATCTCGTTCCTCGTGTTGTTTGTACGCTAAATTTACACTTACGTTAACCTAAAATCGACTGTTTAAAGAAGGTAAATTCGTAAATCATAGTCCACCAAAAGAACAGAACACTCTTCTTAACAACTGCCTGTGCTAGAGAGGTCTGGTGACATGAAAGCAAACATCAGGCCCTGACCCAGTCAAAGTGGTTGACGCCGGTCGGTCTCGCAGCGGCCATCGAGCGGTGTAGCCAGGCGTCTCCGGGCCTCACATCTCGCAGCTTGCTATCCGCTGTTGAGAAACTAGTTCGAAGATCCCATAGCTGCCATCCACTATTGCGACTCGGTGTCGAAGACAAAAGACGGACTCTTGAAGAGGAGACGAAAAGCTTTATACAATATTTACACATTGCAGGTAATAGCATACAAAAAGTAGCGGTGCTGAAGAGTGCACCAGAACGACGGAGCGGCTATAGTGGCGACTCTCCCTTTAAACAATGGACCGGTTCTGCATTAAATCCCTTTGGCAGGAACGAGGCGAGGTGGGTGCTAGGTCAACCGCGTCGTCTTCCTCTTGCGTTGCGGGAGAAGTTCAAGCTGCACACCATCGGACTCTACGGCAAGAGGTCAGCATGTTCTGTGGAATTCTGAAGGCTGGCAGTGGATTGGCCATAGTGCGCTGTACCCTGGCCTGTTCAATTGGACCAACGGAAAGGGCTCGGCAGGTTTTCACCAGGGCAGACACTTCAGCAGAACGAGGTGGAGAGCGCCCGTTGCCTGGATGATAGGCACGCAGTGTGGCACAACAACGGGGATGAAAAATTACAACCATTCCACTTTGTGAAGATGGAATGGCAGCGAAAGCTGACGAGAGTCAAAGCTCTCAAACGAAAAGCAAAGTGCTTTCGCTGCCATTCGATCTTCACGGAGTGGAATGCTCGCCCGGGCTCGCGATTGTCATTTTCGTTCAGCATCGCGGGTACTGTCTTCGTCGGCGGTGGTTTCGCGCCAGCGCCGTTCACATTCTCGTTGCTGTTCCCTCCGGGAATTCACGTACACACGTTGTTCTTCGGGTGTACGAACTATACGTGTTCACCCCATCGATAACGCAGCTGTTTTTAACGCCGATACCTCTCCTGCTTATACACTGCGATAACCTTGACGTCACGCTATTTTTCGCGGCGAGCGTTCTAAACTCGTCCGCATTTTGATATCTGCGCCGCCGCACTGCATCCGTACATGATCACACACAAAGCAAACAATGAAACCCATTGTATTGGGGGCGAGCTCAACCACTGGAAAAGCTGGCGCTACCGTCGGCGTGACGTGACATGAGGGATCACGTGGATACAGCGGCCGTGTAGGCTGCTTCGGAAGGGCTGAAGCGAACTGAAAACGAAAGATTAAAGTCCCACGGTTCTGATTACGCAGTGAAGTTTTCCCGCCTTGGGTCTGCTTGACAGCATTTGAAAGCACTATAATAGGTAGTGGCTGCTTTTGGAGGCGTGCTGCATGGTAGGCTACTGCTTGATGCCGCAGTGCCGGACGTACGCAACGGAGCCTGGTGTCAGCCTTATTCCCACGTAGCCTCAGGACAAGAAGCTGCGTGAAGCTTGGCTCGCGAAACTCAGAACCGGCAACAGCCATCGGCTACAAGTCGGGTATGCAGCAAGCACAGACGCGAGGAACCTCTCTGCTACGGCGTCCGGACTGCGACGTTCGGTGAGCAGCACGAACCGCGCACTGAGACGTTCGCCCGCGCCCACTGCCAGGCTAATGTCATGACGCTTTATTTGGCCATGAACTTGTTGATACTACATTCTGGCAAGTTCACTGGAATGGAAATGGAGCGTTAAGAAGCACATTAGAAAGAGAGAGAGAGAGAGGGAACCCTTTAATGAAAGGCAGATATTTTAGAGAAGCACATAAAAAAAGGCATGGCACATGGTCATGTTTGTGTTAAGGATGTACTGGATTACTAAAAAGAAGCAGCGGCAAATCAAACGCTGAGGAGACCGATAAACATACAGTGCGAGGCAACTTGAGAAATAATATTGAAACGTCCAAGAATTTAGAGAAAAATAAAGATTGAATCGTCGCGACGGCACATCACAGTCACCGTATAGGAGTCGATGCTTCTATAACGAAATTATTTTTGAACAGCTCTGACAGCGTCCACGCAACACTGGTTGCTTGTGTACTGTCAAGTGCTCATATTCTGCGGCCTAAAGCTCACGGCACGGTGCGAAAACGCGCTCACAGCTAACGCAAAACGTTGTGCACGGACATGCATGCAGACGCGCAGTCGATCGCTGCGAACCCGTGCGATCGCTGCATTGAGGCTTCATTCTGTTATGCTCCATCCGGTTATACAGACATCCCACTATAAGAACATATTTCCCATGGTTTGCTCTCAGCGTTTGCCTTCCTTTCACGCAAGATGCAGGTTCGGGAGGCTCCATCGCAGCGACGGTGCGCAGTGGCGTTCACTGTACATATTCGGTAAAGAGACAGCGTCTGTAAACGATTCTTGGCTTTCAGTTTGCCCAAGATTATTATTTCTACAATAAAAAACTTCCCTCGTTTTGAGAGTACTTACAAAAATCTCAAGGAGGACTGCCGCGTGGTGTTTTTATTGAGAGCCGTAAGCGAAACCTATGAGGACCGCGCCGCGTTATCCTTCATACTACGAAAGGCAGGCGATGGCGACTCCGTAAGTCCGTTTCTGTTGCTGGACGACGAAAAAGCTACGGAAGGTTAGTCATATACAGCTTTCGCTGTAAGAAATCGTTCGCTGTAAAAGTGAACGTTGGCTGTCAGAAATATGTTGAAGAAAGAAGGCAGCAGCTTAAATATTTTAAAATCACTTTAACTTATCAGGCAAGAAGTCTGGAAGAATACATCATCATCATCATCATCATCATCATCATCATCATCCTGTTTTATGTCCACTGCAGGACAGAGGCCTCTCCCTGCGATCTCCAATTACCCCTGTCCTGGGCCAACCGATTCCAACTAGCACCCGCGAATTTCCCAATTTCATCGCTCCACCTATAGTCTTCTGTCGTCCTCGATTGCGTTTCCCTTCTCTTGGTACCCATACTGTAACCCTAATGGTCCAACGGTTATCTAACCTGCGCATTAGATGACCTGACCAGCTCCATTTTTTTCTCTTGATGTCAATTATAATATCGTCTATATACCCGTTTGCTCTCTGATCCAAACCGCTCTCTTTCTGTCTCCTTAACGTTATGCCTAGCAATCTTCGTTCTATCGCCCTTTGCGCAGTCCTTAACTTGTTCTCCAAGCTTCTTTGTCAGACTCCGAGTCTCTTCCCCATACGTCAGCACTGGTAAAATGCACTGAGTGTGAGTGTATAGCTTCCTTGCCAATGATAACGGTAAGCTCCCAGTCAGGAGGTGGCAATGGCTGCCGTATGCGATACAACCCATATTTATTCTTCTGTGAATTTCCTTCTCATGATCAGGGCTCCCTGTGATTAATTGACCTAGGTAAACGTACTCCTTCACAGACTCTAGAGGCCGACTGGCGATCCTGAACTCTTGTTCCTTTGCCCGGCTATTTATCATTATCTTTGTCTTCTGCATATTAATCTTCAATCCCACTCTTACACGCTCTCTGTTAAGGTCCTGAATCATTTGTTGTAACTCGTCTGGATTGTTGCTGAATAGAACAATGTCATCGGCAAACGGAAGGTTGCTGAGATATTCGCCGTCGATCTTTACTCCTAAGCCTTCCCAGTTTAATAGCTTGAATACTTCTTCCAAGCACGCAGTGAATAGCATTGGAGAGATTGTGTCTCCCTGTCTGACCCCTTTCTTTATAGGTATCTTCCTGCTTTTCTTGTGTAGAATTAAGGTAGCTGTAGAACCTCTGTATATATTTTCCAATGTATTTACGTAAGCGTTGTTATGTTTGGGGTCGGGCATGAAATAGATGGTAGCTGGCCCATGCCGTCGTCCAACTTATCCACGCTGAGGAGGTTGTTGAAGGGAGAGACTTGTTCTGATCGAGAACGAGGAATATGTGATTTATTTACAGTATCTATATGAGAACGTTACAGTTCATCAGTCTAACATGACTGAAAGAGGAATGCACTCTGAGGAGCCGCCAACGGCTCTTTAAATACACTCTGTCCTCCCTAGATCTCTAGGTGAGGGAAAACGGCAGTTCACCGTCGACCAATTCGGAGCGTCCAAAGTCATCGTCGCCGCGTCTGTCCATTGACTGACGACTTTTAAGCTGCGTGAGACGGCACCGCAACACATCTTCCCGGAGCTCCCCTGCTCCAAACAGACCGTGACGGTGTCGGCGTACACACTAACAATACTTGCTCCGCCGACTGCGTCTGGCCATCTCGGCGACATTCCGTTGTGGACGCGGCGCATTGTCCTCCTTACAAAACGAGCCGCCGCCGCAGCCATGGTGGCGCTGATGTCTTGTTGAATCGGCGCATCGTTGTTTTGACAAAGTGAGTAGTCGCAGCAGACCTGCCGGCGCCATTCCGACGGTCGCTTCCCCGAAGATCGCCAGCTCTTGCCGGTCAAACGTAACAGCGTTCTGTACTCCTTGAGTACGCAATGCCTCTATGACAGCTGGTGTCTCTTTTTTTTGTTTATCCCGAATTTTTTAATTTTTTTGTTTATCCCGAATTGAATTCCCTGGGTTTCAAGAGCCAAATCCCGTCTAATGTCCTTTCACGGATATCTAAAGGTGGGGTCAAAGACCGTCAAACGAAACTTTTTCGTCAACAGAATTTTCCGTGAAACGATGCACCATTTGTAATCTTGAACAAATTCGTAAACTGTATGGAAAATTCAGAATTAACAGATATGCAAAAGATTTTCCGGGAACATATTGTTACGGCACAACCAGGATCGAGTTGCGCCAGTCAGAAGACGATTTGACGTGTAGAGGTGGAATCGGTCTCGACAGCCATCTTGTTTATGCATCGTTGTCTCTCTTGTAAATATTGTAAACACATCTTCATATGTGGCTTCTGCAACGTAACAAATTGGTGGATGTGCGGGGTACCCACGAGAAACAACAACGGAGCTCCGCAGTGGTCGTCACCTCGGACTGGACAACATGACGGACGAAACAGAACCCGACATGGCGCGGCCCACATCAACGCTTACAACCCCGACGGTTGTGCTAGATCAGCCGCGGGATCCAGGGACGTCCTGTGACACCGACCACCTCGACGTGGAAGACTGGATCGACACGTATGAGCGTGTAAGTGCCAGCAACAAATGGGAACCCACGAGTATGTTGGCTAACTTGGTCTTTTACCCACAAGGGACGGCGAAGGTGTGGTATGACAACCACGAGGAAGAGCTTAACGACTGGGACACGTGAAAACAGAAGCTGAGGGACTTGTTCGGGCCGTCCCCTCGGGCGTAAGAGCACCGCTAAGAAAGAACTAGCGACACGCGCCCAGACGTCCACAGAATCGTACGTCTCTTACATCCAGTACGTGATGGCTCTGTGCCGTAAGGCCAACAGCGATATGGCTTAGTAAGACAAGGTTGGACATGTACTAAAGGGGATCGCTGACGATGCTTTCAAACTGCTCATGTGCAAAATTTTTGAGACAGTACAGGACATCAAAAGAGCGCGTCAACGTTTTGAGCAGGCCAAGAGCTGACGCAGAGCAACGCCGTTCACACGTCTGCCGAACACAGCTGCGACATTCTCTTGTGACGGTCGACAGGCTAGGAGTGCAGCGACCATCATCATGAGATGACCTGACGCGGATAGTGAGGCGAGAACTTGAAGTCATGGCTCCTGCGGCCCTTTCTTCCCGCCCCAGTGAGTCGAACAACTTGCCTAGAACGTCATTTGCGCAGGCAATAGTCCAGGAAGAACTAGCTATTCTTGGAGTTCATTCTGTAAACCGTTGCCGCTTTACAGGTGTCTTATGCTCTAGGTCCATCGACTGCTCCACGGTATCCTATACACGCTACCAAAATCCAGCCGAGTGGCTAACCGCAGACGATCGGCCAATATGTTTTGCCTGCCGGCGTATCGGTCACGTTTTTCGCCATTGTAACAACCGTACTCTCTCCTCCGCTCTGCGACCGCCATTCACGTTACTGCCCCGAACAGAGCGAGCGTCGTTACTAGCCTCCATTGGCACCGCAACAGCCAAACAATGACGCTCGTGATCCTTCGAACAGTCCCTCGTCGTCATTCCCACGTCACCAGTCCCATTCGCCATCGTCCCTATCGCCGCAGGCTCGTCGCTCAACGTCCCCGATGCAGCCCTGATGCCCATATCCGGAAAACTAAGCGATGCAGTTCCCGCAGGTGACACTGCATTGAGGACTCGACCGCAAAACCCTCTGATCACTTTGCCGACCAAACAGAACTTGATGGACGTTAGTCGATGGCGTCCGTGTCGCAGCTCTCATTGACACTGGCACTTTAAATATCCGTGATTGTTACCCAGGTGCGCCGACACCTGAGCAAAGTCCTCACTCTGGATCACGCACCCTCCGCGTTGCCGACGGAGGAACACCTATACCGTGCTTGGTATGTGCACCACTCCCATTGGTATCGCGGGGTGCCTAACGACTGTTTTGTTTGTCATTTTGGAACAATGCCCACATGACGTTACACTCGGCTTAGATTTTTTTAGCGTCCCATTCAGCCCTCTTTGATTGCGCGTCTATAGTGTCATTCAGTTTGAACTGCCCCACGGCTGCTATTGGCGGCGAGGAGTTACGGAGTCGCCATCTATCGGAAGCGCCTCGCTGGCGTAGTATGAGGGATCACGCGGCGCGCTCCTCATAGGTTTTGCTGTTAGCGCTCACTGAAAACACCACGCGCGAGCTCTCCCGGACATTTCTGTAAGTACTTTCGAAACGAGAGAAGTTGTTTACTGTCTAAATAATAATCTTGGGCAAACCGAAATCACACAATCGTTTACAGACGCTATCTCTTTACCGAAAACGTACAGTGAACGCCACTGCGCGCGGTCGCCGCGATGGAGTCTCCCGAACCGGCTTCTTGCGTGAAAGGTAGGTGAACGCTGAGAGCAAACTATGTGAAATATGTTCTTATAGTGTTTGTATAACTAAATGGAGCGTAATAGAAAGAAGCCTCAGTGCAGCGATCACGCAGATTCGCAGCGACTGACTGCACGTCTGCATGCTTGTCCGCGCACTGTTTCGGTTTCTGCGGCCTAAAGCTCGCACAGTGCCATGAGCTTTAGGCCGCAGAATATGAGCATTTGACAGTATACAAGCAACCATTGTTGCGTGGGAGCTATCAGAGCTGTACAAAAGTAATTTCATTGTAGAGACTTCGACGCCTACAGGGACTATGATGTGCCGTCGCGACGATTCAATCTTTTCTTTCTTCTAAATTCTTTGACCTTTCAATATTATTTCTCGAGTTGCGTCGCACTGTATGTTTATCGGTGTTCTCAGCGTGCAATTTCCCGCTGCTCCTTTTTTATAATCCAGTGCATTAATTCATAACACAAATATAACCATATGCCATGCTTTCTTAAAATGTGCTTCTTACCGCTGCCTTTCCACTCCACTGAACTTGCCAGTATCTGTAGCATCGACAAGTTGATAGACAAAACCGTCATGCCATTAGTCGTGCAGCAGACTCGGGCGACCGTCTCAGTGCGCGTCTTCAGAACATCGCAGACCGGGCGCCGTAGCAGAAATCTTCCTCGCGTCTGTGCTTGCTGCATACCCGAGTTATAGCCGATGACTGTTTGCCGGTTTTATGTTTCGCGAGCCAAGCTTCACGCAACTTCTTGTCCTGCGGCTACGTGTAAATAAGGCTGACACCGGCCTCCGTTACGTGCGTCCGGCCTTGCGGCACCGAGCAGTAGCCTACCATGTTGCGCGCCTTCAAAGGCAGCCACTACCTATTGTAGTGCTTTCAAGCGTTGTAAAGGAGACACTCGAAGCGGGAAAATTTCGCAACTAAATGAGGACCGCAGCGTACGAGGGAATTCAAACTCGTTTTCAGCTCGCTTCGGCGCTCCCGAAGCAGCCGACGCGGCCGCTATGTCCACGTGATCCCTCCTAGCACGTCACGCCGACGGTGGCGGCAGCTTTTCCAGTGGTGGAGCTCGAGGCCAATAGTCTACCAGTCACACAACCACGGTTGTGCTCTCCCGAAGGCATCCGCCTGTCGCCTCAAGCCACTACGTACGTCACTCTACTGACGTTCCCATCTCTTCCTGACAGCGTCTATGTACTATGTCCCACCGCTGACATACTATTTGAAAGAAATTTGGCCGTTCCCCATACCGTGCTCTCTTACAGGCAATCAGACTTCGCTCGCTCTCCTTAATTTTAACTGTTCGACTCAAATTCTTCCTAGAGGCATGTCTTTAGGCGACATCTCGCCTATGAACGATTGCGAGGTATCAGCTCTTGACACCGAAATTCCGTCGCCGTCTACAGGAACCTCCAATTCACCTGCTTCACAGACGAACTTAACAAGACGATTGCACGTGATCTTCCGGCACAAGCTGCCGACCACCGCTGTCTCTTGGAAACTTACCACGACATTTTTGACCTTGACGGCCGCCCTTTAGACATCGGTCACACATCGTATTTACACCGGAATCGCCAATCCGATACGCCCCCGGCCGTACCGTGTTTCACATGCTGAACGACAGATGACATAACGAGAAGTCGATAAGATGGTGACTAAAGGCGTTATAAAGCCATCCTGCAGTCCGTGGGCGTCCCCTGTTGTCCTTGTCAAGAAGAAGAGCGGAAGTTGGCGCTTTTGTGTGGATTACAAACACCTCAACAAAATCACAAGCAAGGATGTCTCCGTGCCGCGTATTGATGACGCCTCGGACTGCTTGCACGGAGCCAAGCACCATTCGTCGATAGACCTCTGATCAGGCTATTGACAAATCTCGGTAGATGACATGGACCGCGAGAAAACTGCCTTCATAACATCTGACGGCCTCGACGAATTCAAGGTTATGCCGTCCGGCCTTTGTAATGCCCCGACAACCTTCGAAAGAATTGATGACTCCTTACTTCACTGCTATAAATGGTCCACATGTCTGTGTTATCTAGACGATGTCATGGTCCTTTCACGAACTTTCACGAGTCATTTAACGCGTCTATAGGCTATTCTTGCTGTTTTCCGACGCGCCGGCCTGCAATTGAACTAATTTAAGTGCCACTTTGGACGACGTCAAATTACCGTTCTTGGCCAACTCGTCAGTGCCTCTACCGTTCAACCCGACTCTGACAAGATTCACGCTGTCCAGAACTTTCCTGTTCCGTCTTCCGCCGGAGACGTAAGAAGCTTTCTTGGGCTATGCTCGTATTTCTGTCGTTTCATCAAGAATTTCGCCGAAAGCGCTCGCCCACTCACCGACTTATTTAAGAAGGACGTTGCTTTCACATGGGGCCTTGCTCAAACCAAAGCGTTCTCCGTCCTCGTACACTTGCTCATTGCTCCCCCATTGCTGCCTCATCATGATACATCTCCCGTCACTGAACTTCACACGGATGCCAGTGGCCATGGAATTGGGGCTATACTTGTTGAATGGCAGCATAACGCAGAGCGCATAATTGCATACGCCAGCCGCCTCCACTCATCCACCGAGAGGAATTTTTACCATTATTGAACGGCAGCGCCTGGCCTTAGTTTGGGCAGTCGCCAAATTCCGCCCCTATACTTGTACGGCCGCACATTTCCCGTGGTTACCGATCACCACGTCTTGTGCTGGCTCTTTTCGCTTAAAGACCCCACTCGACAATTGGGTAGATGGGCGCTACGGCTACGAGAATATTCGTTTGCTGTTTTAATCAATCGGGCCCTTTGCATGCACAAGGACACCGACTGCCTCTCCCACCATCCTGTCGACCACCCTGAATATGATGCACATGACACCGACTCTTGCGTCCTGGCCATTTCTGATCCGCACGACATCCGTGCTGAACAACGGCGTGATGACCCCTTACGTGTCCTCGTCGATCGTCTCAATTCCGGATATTCGGAGCCCACGCTGCGCATGTTCGTGCTCCGCGACGACGTCCTCTACGGTCGCAGCTAAGGCCCCGAAGGACCAAAACTTTTACTCATTGTACCACGCCATCTCTGGACATCAGTTCTTGAGCATGCCTCCCCTACTGCAGGCCACCTCGGCGTTTCGCGTACGAACGACCGCGTACGGCGCCGTTTCTACTGGACAGGCTTGTACGGCTTGTAAGGATTGGGGTCGGGCATGAAATAAGTGTTAGCTGGCCCATGCCGTCGTCCGACTCATCCACGCTGAAGACGTTGTTGAAGGGAGGAACTTGTTCTAATCGAGAACGAGGAATATGGCATTTATTTACAATATCTACATGAAGGGTGGAGAACTTTACATTTCATCGGTCTAGCATGACTGAAAGAGAATGCACACCGAACAGCCGACAACGGCTGCTTAAAAACCGTCTGTCCTCCCTAGATCCCTAGGTGAGGGAAAACTGCCGTTCAACCTCCGTCCCATGGGAGCGTCCAAAGTCATCGTAGTCGACCCGCCTTTGAGGGGGAGGATTCATACACTCACTTCCGCACTTTGGTTCCACTAAAACACCAAGGGGAGTGGGTCATCGTAGTCAGGGGTTGATACGCTTGACCCAAGCAGGCGCCTCTTGATCCCAGAGCTGACCCCGCAGCTAGCCGCCACGTCTGTCCATTGACTGTGACGACTTCTGGGGCCCGTGAGAAAGCACCGCGAAACTCCCTGTTCCAGGAGTTCTCTTGCTCCAAGTAGACCGTGAAGGCGACAGCGAATCAACTAACAATACTCGGTCCGCCGGACGTGGCTAGGCTCGCTGGAGCCGCTGGCTGTCCACAAGAGGCGCATTGTCTGCTGTACAAAGCGAGTCGTCGCAGCGGGCCGGGAAAGGTTCGAAGGTCGCTTCTGCGAAGATCGCAAACACCGCAGGTCGATCGAAACAACTGCAGCGGGCCGTGAAAGGTTTGCAGTTCAATACCCCTGCAGGGCGATCGTAACACGTTCTGTGCACCGCTAGGTTGCAGCTTGTGCGCTCTGTCAGCGCCGCAAAAAACCTGATGTGCTGCCCGCTGGACGCTTTCACCCATCGATGTGCCCTCAGAACCATTCTTACTAACGCGTCGGTCTTGAGCTGCTCGGCCCTCTTCCGACGTCGAAATATGGCAATAAGTGGGTCGTTGTCCCGACTGATTACGCGACCCAGTACGCGATCACGTGAGCTTTGCGCACAAGCTGTGCAACTGAGGTGGCAGATTTCCTTTTACATGACATCATCCTCCAACACGGCGCACCCCGGTAGCTCCTCACTGATCGCGGCCGCACCTTCTTGTCCGAGTAGTCTAAGACCTACTTCGCTCCTGTTCTGCCGAGCACAAGCTTTCCACCGCCTACCACCTGCAGACAAACGGACTGACGGAGGGGCTTAAACTCACGTTGACAGAAATGGTGTCTATGTACGTTTCTGACGAGCACAATGATTGGGACAGCACGTTACCCTTCGTGACCGTCGCCTATAATTCGTCCCATCACGAGACCGCTGGCTTTTCACCCTTTTACCTTCTGTTCGTCTGCCACCCTTCCTTGCCCTTTGACGCATTGTTTCATTCCTCGACGAACACTCCCACAAGATATGTTCAAGACGTCCTCGCCCGGGCTCCCACGGCATGCCTTACTGCCGGCTCCCGGCTTACTGAGTCTCAGGCCACGTAGAAGATCCGGTACGACAGCCGACATCGGGACGTTCGATTTCCTCCTGGCTCCATTGTTCTCCTATGGACACCATGTCGCCGCGTCGGCTTGTCTCAAAAGCTGCTGCCGCGCTGCACAGGGCCCTACACGATATTGCGTCAGCTCGGCGATGTGAACTACGAGGTTGCTCCGCTGGACTCGCGTGTCGCCACAGACGCTGTGCATGTGTTCCGGCTGAAGCCTTACTTTGCCGCGAGTTCACCTCCCTTATAATTAGCGCCGAGACGGCGTCGTTACAGGCGGGAGTTATGTTACAGCGCAACCAGGAGTGGCGCCAGTCAGAAGATGATTTCACGTGCAGAGGTGGAATCGGTCTCGACAGCCATGCATGTTGTTTATGCATCGGTGTCTCTCTTGTAAATATTGTAAACACATCTTTATATGTGACAATTCTGCAACGTAACAATATTAACCAGTAAAAAAAAATAATGCCGTTGCTGGGAAACTACTAAACGGGAACGTATCAACGAAGTTATACTGTATTAACCACCTCAAATAACTGGCCTTGAGGCATTTTGTCGGAGCACAAAACAGTACATAGACAAACTCCATTTGCTCATGCAGTTGCACTAAACAGACTTGGTCATAATCAACTGCGAGACGTTAGTTTTGCCTTTCTGGCAAACTAAGTGCAGTTTTACAACACATTTCTTTCCAGCCAGCCACACCACGTACTTCCCCCAATGCCTTTATAAACAGCCAAACTGGCAGAGTTGTGGCTGGTGACTACAGCACTAGTCGAATCTCGTTAATTATAAGATGCTTAATTCGAACTGACGTCATGGTCAGGTCAAAGTTATGTGTATTCCAATGGGCGAAAACGCCCGGCAATTCGAACGCACAAGCATTCGCGACGGTTAATTCGGACGTACCGCACACCGACAATGTTCTCAGCAGCGCGCGAAATCACGCGGCGGCGCATCTGACCAGCATTGCTCTGACCCTGCCATAGCGGAAAGGCTTAGAAGATACTCCTCAACTCCGCGCGCGAAAAAAAAAAAAACCGTGGCAGAATTTTTATTTTCTCTCAAATGGCAAGATCGCCGTTTCTGCTGGTTTCTGCATCGCGCCGTGCCAGCCACACTAGCGGCAAAACGCGTGGCGCGAGAGGATTCGGTCCTGGGCCGTTTTTTCGCGGTTCGCCGCGCCGGCGAGCGAACCGCGAGCGGAGGTCAAGCGGAGGAGAGCGGCCCCTACAGTGACGTACGCGCGGGAAACTGGCGTCATGGCCCGACCGCTCTATTCGTGCTTGCGTCTCGTCAGCCGGGCAGCTTGTTTCGCACTGTCTGTTCGCGTCAGCTGTCGCTCTCGCTTGTTTTGGTTGGTCTCGTTCTCGCTCGCTTTTTCTTTCTTTTTTTACAATGACGCGTCTAAACCGAGACGTCCCGATGTAAAGGCTGTTGAAGACAGTGCGCCATATCCGATTTTGTACAAGACAGATCCTGAATACAAGTACGCGAAGGCGACACCCAGTACCTCAATCTCCTTGTCTTTTGAATGCGGCGACGCACACCATGATTATGATCATGCAGTGGCCACGACTTCTTCATGTTAATAAGACTTGAATCGCATTAAGAACGCAGAACGAAGAACGTAAGCACAGCGCCGATGTGTCAGCAGACGAAGGGGAAAAAAATACGATAGCACGCAGTGGGAAGCAGGTGCGGAGGCCCTGTCCGGCCTCGGAAACTCCGCCAGATGTGCTGCGACTCCGCTGCTTCAGTGACAGCCTTGAGTGGCAGTAAAACCCCTTAAAATTCTGAAGTAGCGCCACGCTTTGAAGAATGCCGCCTCCTCCTCGCACGCTCTGGCCGAGGCCGACGTCGCGTCGCTATTGGCCTAATGGCATCACTTCGGCCCTCACGCCAGCTTCGTTTGTTTACAGTCGTGCTTTAGCGCCATTAGGCCATTTTCGCTTGAGAAGCGTCTGCGGAGTGGCGAGGAGCGCATGTTGGCGCCGTTGCTCTTCTTTGTTTTGGGTTGCGAACGCCTTGAAGTTTTGTGGCAAGTGCGACGTCGCTTGACGTTATTTTCTATGAACATGACTTGCTTCGCCTTCGGATGCCTGTAACAAATATACGCCTTCAAGCATGTCATTCCTTTAATAAAACGGACAGGTTTCCCGAAGGTTTCGGCTACTGCTTACATTGTCAATCATTATCAATGTTTTCTGCATATCTTTTTATCTGTCGCATGTAGCGGCTGAGACACTGTCTTGCATTCGCAGTTTCGTTTACTCCGAAATGCTGTGCTATAACTAGTGTCACTCGAATTCTATTCAAAGCAGTTTAACTGAAATTACCTGTTGTAGGACCATTTCACCGAGGCCCAATTCGAGCCTGTATTTTTGAGCAAGTTAGTAATTAAGAAGTTGCGACCTAATGCTGTACCAAGTATGCTGTACACCGGGAGCTACGAAAGCCCAGAAAGCCCCCTTTGCAAACGTGTAACGCATCTATGCTGAAAATAAACTGTGAACTTGCAACTCGAATGCTGTTTCATATAATTTTGACCTCTATAAAACATCATTTCACTTACAGCAATTTCGGCCGCCTCCGATAGCACAGTAATTCATTGCGCGGCCACCACTTCACTGTATACGCGTAGTGCGCGCTGATGGACGCGCCACTGGTGGCGGCCTTGCGCAGAACGCACGGGAGAGGGGCCAGCCGCGTGCCGTGTATGTTGTGTCGTTGATAGTGCTTCTCGGTCTTATTCACGTTTTCAGAGCAAAATAGGCAGCACCCTTCGCATGTGTGCGGTGGCCAAAGCTTTAAAGAATCTCGAAGAATTGTTGCACGGTGGGGGCTCAAATACCGGCGAAAACGTGCCGGCGATACGGTTATAATCATTCCCCGCAAAGTCTCATCAGCGGGAGCAACGGTAGCAATGGATCGTCGCTTCGGCGGGAAATTTCTTGTTCTCATCCTTTCCTTTGTCGCATCGTTTTTCCCCACTCGATCATATTTGGACGTGTAAGCGACAAAGTTAGTCTGCAGTACAGCATGCGGTTTAAAGGCATTTCGCTAAAGTTCGGAATGCCGTTTGCCGCTTATATTGTTTACCGCTTCACCGCGTTGGGCTAGCTAGGCAGCACGACTGCACTGCGCATTGTGTTGTATGTTAAAGCTACAGAAGTTTGCAAGAACTTTAATGGTAGTTTTATGTGGCCTGGTAAATCCTCGCACCTGCTGTCGCGCACTTCATGTTTTTACATCTATATTATGCGTGGCTTCGCCCATGTTTAACTGTTGCTAGTTGCTTCATGCATAACTCTTCTTGATTCTCTTGAGCTGCGAGGTTTTCGCGCTGCCTCGTTTGTACCCAGGTAGCACAAAAGAGATACGTAACGTTTTCGTAGCGTTTATCCAAGACGATAAAAACGGGTTAAAGAAGACACGAATGAGAGAACTTCGGCGGGAAAACGTCGGATATCTCTGCTAATGTCCGGCTTAATTACTTTCTTGAGACGATCTAAAACAGGTCTGCAAGACGTATTCGAAAAGCTGGTCTAGAAATAGGATTGGGAAAGACACAAGTAATCCCTTTGCCAAAACTATTCGTAACCAATTTCTAAACGTTTTTAGGACGTTATCAAAAAGCTGGTCTAGAAGCGGTCTTGAAAGGTTTACGATCATCTGAAGCTAATTTTCGCGGGTGACGGGCGCGATGAGACATGGTTGTTCAAAACACGCGTTTAGTTTCGCCTCACGCGACTGGCCTATGCCGCGCAGACGTCGTCAGCCGCACCCGTTGGCACGGCCTAGGCCAATCGCGTGAGGTGAAACTGATCGGGCGTTTCGAACAACGATATCCAATCGCGCCCCAGATGAGTAGAAGCGTCGGTGTTGACTGTAAGAGCCATGGCGCAGTGCCAAGCACTGTTCCCCGCATGGCCGGCGCATCGTCTACCAAGTCGCACGAAAATGAGCCTGTTAGGAATAATAAATCCTTAATACCGCCTTTAGTAAGCTACGATGCTTAGAACCACAATGGGAATGACATCCTGCAAAGAACAAATGGCCACGTCTTGGCAGGTGGCCAGACCAAGCCCTTCATGCCAAGAGTGCATGAAATGAGAACATTGTGACAAAGCAAGAACACTTTATTAAAATGTAATGCTTATGCAAGGTTCGAACAAACTGTGTGAGAAATGCAAATAGAAATAAAAGTACATCAACAATGACAAAAGTCGCAGAAAGGATTCGTAATGAACTCGAAAGTGAACATTCACTAGCACATAAACAAAATTCCAAGTACACATACAAAAATGAACAGAAAAACCTGGAGTGTACTAAAGTGTCTAATTTATCATAGTAAAGTGCGCGTGCTATTAGATGGACTAGAGTTATGCAGAAGTGACATCGGAGCGAATGGAAGAAGTAGACTGAAAAATGCAAGAGTATGAATTGGATGGTAACTGCCTCCAAGCAATGTTACCAATCATCTAGAAGCTTGAAAAGAGCACAAAAAGAAATACCACCGCATACCATCATAAAACAATCCTGTGACAGAAATAAAAAAAAATGGGAACAATGCAAAATTGGAAATATTGCCTTTAGGATATATCAAAGAAGGTAATGGCGAGAAAAATAACCATACAACAAAAAAGCAATAAAGTGAAATTAGTACAGAATACTTAAACGGGGGATTCAGTGTAACAAGTGAACACTACTGTAGTACAGCGAACGATGAGACAGTAATGCTGCATCTTGCCACTCCAGAACGTGAGAAATGAATATGCAAGCCTCATATTAGAAACCCACATAAACATGGAAATAAAATGGAATGCACTGGAAGCTGCATTTGTGTAACAAAGGAAGCAATGGTCATAACAAATAGTAAGTGTTTTATCTAAAAAGCCCTTTACAAGAGGCAAAGTTGTACCTCTCTGGCAAAAATAAAGTTGCAACGAATAATTTGCAAACCAGCAAATACATTAATTAGCACACTGACATGTCACACTTTGCGCACATCTCCAGTCTCCTAAAGTAAAAAAAAGCACTCTGAATGAGAAAAAACGTTTAACACATGTAGCCCAGAGCAAATTCTTTGCCAGTTCACTCACACTTTCACATCCAAAAACATTTGCCACAAAGTCCAGGCACAGTTCCACTGATGTTTACCAATTCACCCCCACTTTCACGTCCAAAAATATTTGGCACACAGTCCAGGCAGAGCTTCATAGATAAACAGCTTGAGAGCACCCTACTGATTATTGTGCAGTCCCGCTGCTAGAAATAGAACTGCCGCACATGCTGGTAGTGGTTCCAATCTAGACACACTTGCTGCCCTGGACAGGTATGTTCAGATATCTGCACTGGTGCTCCATTTTGTCGAAGTAGACACATTGATGCACTACGCTGGTAATTGAAATGTTTTGAATGCACAAGTATTGGCTTCACCAGAGAGACTTGCCCACATACCACCACTGGCATATATATGCACTTGCTCTTCACTCAGTAGCATTGAACTTAAAGTGTTCCCTATGTGGGAGCCATGTGTAAAACCGGTGTCACACGACCACTCTCGATCGCGATCAAGCCCGATCCGGATCGAAATTATCGATGCGACTGGCTCACTCTCGTAGCTTGCGCAGAGGAGCCATCACGACCGAGAAATTCGATTTGTAACGGACTGGATAGCGGCTAAAAAATCCCCGTGTGAAACCGGTATCAAATAATGCACAGACGTACGCTAGGAAAATGTGTTGCACAAGGACAAAGAACTGCGACATGCCCTGTTGTGCGAAGCGCGCGAACAGAACACATGTATATATATATTTAAAAAAAACTGCGAGAGCGCTTCGCGAACTCCATGCGCACACATGGCACCCGCACGAACTCGGCAGGCCGCCGTAAAGCGCGAAGGGCGCACAGCGTACATTCCGACACATGTCCCAAACTGCAAACAATCGTACTACCTAAAGCATACAAGTTATTTTATACCAAGGGCATACTCGACTCACGTATGCAGTATGCACAAGCGAGTTATGCAGCGTACATGCTGTATCCATTCGCCAAATAGTAAAATTGATAACAAGCACAAAGCTACAAGGGACTCAATACATTACTACCATTTGAGGCGTCAAATAAAATCGAATTTGGCCGTTTCATATATTGGACAGAATATATGGACACATGTGGTACCCGGTAATACCATGAAATACCCATCACGTGGGTAAAGGGGGCGAAAACACAATCGAGAACCTGAAGCGCAAACGATAAAAGCACGGTATGGTGCACGCAAAATTCTGTCAGTGCGCTGTAGCGCGAGGGAAGAAAATAGGGCGAGCACTTGACCTCACCTTTTGGGATACCGCACTAGTAGTGAATCATTAAAAAAAAGCCTGTTTGAACCAGTTCCCTTGTCTGCAACACTCTTGCTAAACGGGAGACTAAAATAGCACGATGATGGCTCTATTGCGGAGATCGGCAAGGTGCGCACAGACAGAAATTTTGCCGCCTTTCTTCGCATTCTGCAAAATGCTTTCTTGTTAGAATCACGCATAGCGGCCGACCCCGACGCTAGGGACACACAGGCACGATTTCGTCCCTCTAACTTTCGTCCTTATACTGCCCTTAACGCCTTAATTACAGCGTCAGTGAAAAGGCGCCTCACATAACATGACAATGAACTTGAAGAGCTGATTAGT
Organism: Dermacentor variabilis; assembly: GCF_050947875.1. NCBI lineage: Eukaryota > Metazoa > Arthropoda > Arachnida > Ixodida > Ixodidae > Dermacentor > Dermacentor variabilis. Next base: position 118,378,612 of record NC_134568.1, on the reverse strand, counting down.
GCCCTCCACTCCGCGCCCTCCAATTGAAAACACTACTGATTTCCAAATTAAACTACACAAACAGATCGCACAACCCAAACTAATCACAAAACGTCGTTTTCTTGACGGCAAAACCCTGCAACACTTACATGACAAAGGGCAGCGGCAGCACATTTAGAACAGCCGCTATCATACCACAGCGCAATGCAAGTGCGATAACGTTATTATGCCCGTCTCAAACAGATCGCACAACCCAAACTAATCACAGAATGTCGTTTTCTTGACAGCAGAGCACTGCAACACTTACATGACAAAGGGCAGCGGCAGCACATTCAGAACAGTCGCAAACAGACCATAGTGCCATGCGAGTGCGATAACGTAACTATGCCCGGCTTCACGAATAACGTGGCCGCCTTGATCACATAACAATTGAAAACACTACTGATTTCCAAATTAAAACCACACAAACATATCGCACAACCCAAACTGATCACAGAATATCGTTTTCTTGACAGCAAAACACTGCAACACTTACATAGCAAAGGGCAGCGGCAGCACGTTCAGAACAGCCGCAAACACACCACAGCGCAATGCGAGTGCGGTGACGCGACGACGCCATGACGACGCGACTATGCCCCGGCTCGCCCGGCTGCCCGGCATCACGAATCACGTGGCCACCTTGGTCACATGATTTGACGACGGTATCGCCACCTTGCGCAAGGTTGGATCGCGTTGATGGGTTGTTGAATATTGTAGAAGCCGCTAAAGAGGCTGACGCGCCGTGGCGTGGCGGTGGCGTTTTGAGTCGTTTGCAAAACGTATTCACCCCTCGTTTTTAAGCTGTCTGGCTTCCAACGTTATCAAAACGTATTCACCCCTCGTTTTTAAGCTATCTTGTTTGGAACGTCTTTGATGCGTCGATTTTGGTCAAAAATCCGTTTCAGACGTTGAATCCCTTAATACGACGTTTTCAAGACTTTGTGTGCTACCTGGGTAAAGGGTATAAATCACGCTGTGTCTCATCGGAATGATACCAAGCAAGTGATTCTTTAAGAGCTTTATTCTTTTCGCCCGAGGGCATCTTAGATATTGTTTTTTTGGGGGGAAATGTGTTTACAAAATAGGTAGTTAAGGGCGAGAATTGCTAATAGTTGCTGCATATGGTATTTTTGTTCCATTTTTCGCTGAAAAGTTCGCGTCACGTTTGGGTAGTCATCACACCTCGATGCTGTGTGAGCAGACTTAACACGCCGAGTGATTTATTTATTTCACAACGTGTGAGTCGGTTCTTGAATGTGAATTTTGTACTCAACTGGATTATTTCTTATTATGCTTACGCCACGGAGGACTAATCCCGGCCTTGTCGCCAGTGCTCATCTACTTTGACTGGCGCTGCTATGCCTTTAAATATATCCTGTGGCACCCTCTCTCTAGTAACATTAAAGAAGTACTGAAAAGTTAACAAGATTTTAGCTTTGTACGTTTCCAAGTAGTTCCCTTGGGGAATTTAAAATTGCGAAAACTGCAGAGGGAACGGCAGTTCATCGGCGGTACAGCGCTACTACGCGCTTTTATTAACCCGGGCGTTTGGTGACTTCGTTGAATAGTGTACGCGTTTCCATCAATAAATTCGCAATTACTCTTATTGAGGCGACTTTGACTGCACTTATTCAGCGACATCACATGTGTTCATCGGCAGAAAAATTACAACGGCATATGCAGACATCGCACCATGAGGATTTGTTTGATATAAGTCTGCACTAACGACGGGTGCCTATTATTGAGGTACAGAAGCAACATTAGGGAAAGGGCAGAATTAAAAAAAAACACGATCGAGACATCGCATTAGTCAACAAAATTTATTGGCTAGTTCACATGAGCTCCACTTCCTGTAAATGGGGTTCACGGCGTTTGTCTGAGGGACGCACCCGGCACGTATGTGGACCATGTTGTCTCAAACACCGGTAACATCGTGTTCATACCCGCTGCCACAGGAGTCAGCGTCTTCCCTACAGCTGTCACCGCAGAAGAAGCAGTCTGGCGCCCGAACAAAGAGAAATCGCAGCCGCGAACTTCAGCCATCCCTGCTGCAAAGGGTTATCGTCTGCTAGCAGAAGCTTGACGTGGGCGAGTTGGTTTTGCATACTTGAAGAAAAGAGTGCTACGAAGACGCGGACTAAAAGAGGAACATGTACGACGGACAAGGCGCCTTGTCCGTTGTACATGTTCCTCTTTTAGTCCGTGTCTTCGTAGCGCTCTTTTCTTCAAGTTTGTTGTCTGCTACTGCACCCCGCGTACTGTTGGAAGTGCTCGCTAGGTGGCTATCAGTGGCGTCATATATCGCAAATGTTACTTCGGAGCGAGTACGACCGTCCCCAATGCATGCACCTTAGTGCAACACGGTTCGCGACAAATACGTCACTTAGCGAACGGGCGAACTAACGCACGATCAAATGTTATTCGTGATGAATTACTAGTGTGAGTGAAAACATTATTGAATGTCCGGCGATTTGGGCTGGGTGGGGCCATAAGCACACCAGCCTAGGTGACGGCCTCGAGTCCTTGGACTCGGGCGGCTTCCTCGGCGTGCCGGACGGCCCACAGTTGATCAGCGAGGTAGTGGCTGAGCAGGGCCGCCTCCCAACGCGCCCCTCGGTTCCAGACTGCCATTTCTACCCCGTTCGTCGGGGACTCCTGCTGCTCGCTACCGGTGCATGCCCACAGCATGAGCTGCAGCGTCGCTCTGGCTCCGCACGCTTGGACGAATAAATGTCGGGGTAGCAGAGGTGAAGGATTGCCGGGTTCGGATATGTGTTGTCAGGATTGGGGGCTCAATCCCATCGCTCGTGATCAGTTGTCAAAATTGGAGTCGGGCATGAATTAGAAGGTAGCTAGCTGGCCCATGCCGTCGTCCAACTTATCCGCGCTGAGGACGTTGTTGAAGGGAAGGACTGCTTCTCATCGAGAACGAAGAATATGGGTTTATTTACAGTATCTACATTAGGATGTTGCAGTTCATCAGTCTAGCATGACAGCGAGAGAGCAGCCGCACAACAGCGGTTTATAAACACTCGGTCCTCCCTCGACCACAAGGTGAAAGAAACGTTCGACCCGGAGACGAGCTGCCTCTTCGCGAGGGATTACACACACACACACACACACACACACACACACACCCGCACAAGTTCACGGTCCCTCCCCCCGCCCCCCGATGGCAGAGGGCCTTCGCAGGACGCGGGGCTGACCCCCTCAGCGCGGCCGCCGTGGTTTCCATTGTCTTGCTTCTTGAACGGCGCGTGGGAAGGGGTCTCCGTAGACGTTCCCGTGGCAACTCCCCCGCTCATAGCAGATCAGGTCCGCGGTGGCGGGTTCAGGCACAAAGCCTGCTTCGTCAAACTCTGCTCCAGCGACGGAGAGTCGAGGACGCGCGTATTGTTCTCCACACACAGTCGACTTAGTGACGCCGTGGCTAGAGGTTTGCGGTGGCGTTCCAAGAAAAGTTTGCCGCCGCTGTCGCAACTGGCTGGCAAAACTTGCACGTTCCAACCTCGGCAGGCCATTCCTAACAGCTAAAGCTTGCATGTCAGCGGGCCGTTCGTAACAGCGCCTCCATGGCCCGGAAAATCTCGACCGTCCAGCGCTGTCAACCGCTGGGCAGGAAGAGAACGGCTGGTGGCCACGGGGTGATGCCTTGGCTCGCAGCGGCCATTTGTGTAATGATGTCACCGCCCCAAAACGTCCAACAAGGACAGGCAACTGCAAAACGAACCCCACAACACGGCTCTGCGCCGAGATGACGTACCTTGGATCTCACTTTAGACCCGCTAGGCTTCAAAGAAAACATAAGTGCAGAAATAAAAAAAATGCTGCATTTCGCTATGCCAGTTTTTGAAGCAATTCCGTGCTGACAAATTCAGCAATCATGGAGGGAATGCTGCTAAATGAGAGGGGAACTTCTTGACTTAACAAAATTAACAATAGTAACCCTAAAATTTAGGTGGGACTCTTAACCGCAGAATTCAAATTAGCCTGCTCAAACCATCCGCATTGCTATGCAACTTTCCCTTTTTATCACATGTTTAAAGTTGGTGTTCCATATTTTAGAACAAAGATGTGTCATGGTTCTTTTATTCCTAAAACCAGCGCCGACTGGAACGACCTTCCTTCCTCCATCGCTGCCATTTCTGATGTTGGCAATTTCAAGAGTGCTGTATTTTCTGCCGTTTTGTAATACCTATTATTGTATAATTATGTACTTTTTTTCTCACTTACCACTCCTTTCTGTAATGCTTTCGGGCCAGGAAAGTATCCGAAATAAATAAATAAATAAATAAATAAATAAATAAATAAATAAATAAATAAATAAATAAAAATATATCTAACGGAGAAGTTGTACTCTTGGAGAGTGAGGCTCCATCGGAGCAAGCGGCCATTTTTGTGTGACATTTGATTGAGCCACGTCAGAGGACAGTGATCGGTCTCGAAGATGAACTTCGGTCCGTACAAGTAACACAAGTTCTGGGCGGCCCAAACTAAACAAGCGCATTCCTTCTCTGAAGCGCTGTAGGCTTCCTCTCTTACATTTAGTTTACGGCTGGCATAGAGGATAGGATGCTCCTCGTTATCGTCGCCGACCTGACTAAGTACCACGCCCATACCTCTGTCGCTTGCGTCGCACTGAACTATGAATTCCTTTGTGTAGTCTGGCGCACGAAGCACAGGACGAGAAACCAATAGCGTTTTCAAACTTTGGAAAGCGTTCTCTTTGTCCTCATCCCAGTGTACGCTACTCGGTGCTCCCTTTCGGAGGGCGTCCGTTAATGTACTTGCCATTTGCGAGTAATTCGGAATGTACCGTTGATAGTACCCCGCAAGTCCCAAAAATGAACGAAGGACTGTTTTCGTGCGCGGCTGAGAAAATTCTCCAATCGTAGCTATTTTCAGCTCGACCGGCCGTCTCGTGCCGTGGCCGACAACATGGCCCAGATAAGTAACCTGCGAACAACCAAATCTACACCTTTCCGCTTTCATCGTTAAGCCGGCTTCCCTCAAACGTGAGAACACCTGTTTGAGGTGCGATACGTGTTGTTCCCAGCTGTCCGAAAAAATTGCTACATCATGAAGATGTGGCAAGGCGAACTCCTGCAAGTCTTTTAGGACAATATCCATTAACTTAGAGAAGCTAAACGGCGCGTTCTTCAGCCCGAAGCTGAATGCGAGAGAGCGAAAAGTGCCTACAGGTGAAATAAATGCGGCATAGCGGCTGGCACTTTCTGAAAGGGGAACTTGCCAGTACCCCCGCACGAGATCTATAGTTGAAATGTATTTAGCAGGGCTAACTCTTTCAATTCGTTCCTCAATGTTGGGTATCGGGTACAGCTGATCCCTAGTGATGGCATTTAACTTCCTGTAGTCAACACACGGACGAGGGTCCTTGTTAGGGGTTTCTACCAGTATTAGCGGTGACGTGTAGTCACTCTCAGCGGGCTCAATAACTCCCAACACTAGCATGCGCTGTATCTCTGCCTCCATAATTTCTCTCTGTTTTGGAGACACCCTGTAAGGCTTCGATCTTACGGGTTCGGTTGATGTCAGCTCTATTTCATGCGTTATTAGTTCGGTTCTACCTGGCCGATCGCTGAACCTGTCGAGATATTTCCCTAACACCCCTTTTAGCTCATTTAGCTACTCGGGTCTAAGAGCTTGCGAGCTTACCGAATGTTTTACTACTTCTTCTAGGCAGATTTCAGAGTTGGAGGTGGCCCTATACTCTTTAAAATTGGTACTAGTGCTATCCTGCTCTTTGATGGTATAATTAACGACTCCGCTCCGCTCTATATACGGCTTCATCAAATTTCAGTGATATATCCTCACCTCCTTCCTGCAACCGGGCATTTTCAGAGCATAGTTAGTAACTGAAAGTTTGTGCAACACTCTAACGGGCCCGTCCCAATGAACTTCAAGCTTGTTCTTTCTTGAAGGTTTGAGTATCATTACCTGGTCTCCGGCGTTAAACGTACGAAGCCTCGCATTCTTGTCGTAATAGAATTTGGCGTTCTTTTGAGCTACTCCCATGTTCATTTCGACTAGTTCTTGGGTTGCGCTTAGCCGTTCCAGCAGATTTAGCACGTATTCAACCACTGTAGGACTCTGCCCTCTTTCCTCCCACATCTCTCTTAACATTCTTAGTGGAGAACGGAGTGTCCTCCCATACACTAGTTCTGCTGCCGAGAACCCTGTCGCTTCATGTGGAACCGTTCGCAAAGCAAACAAAGTTACCGGCAGACAGTTCTCCCAGTCCTCCTTGTGCTTGTAACAGAGCGCACGCAAAACTCGCTTAAACACTGAATGCCACCTCTCTCCACTGTTTGACTGAGGGTGATAGACGGAACTGTGTATTAACTTTACCCCGCACTTTTGCAAGAATGTGGAAGTCAGTGCGCTGGTCAATACTGACCCTTGATCCGCGTGAATTTCGGCTGGAAACCCAACTCGTGCAAACACTGTCAAAAGCGCGTCTAATACTTCGGTGGAGCTGAGCTCTTTCAGAGGGATTGCGTCTGAAAACTTTGTAGCCGGACACAGCATGGTAAACAAGTATACCTGTAACCCGATTTTGTTTTTGGTAGAGGCCCTACCGTGTCTATCACAAGTCGTCTGAAAGGTTCTGTTGTTAAGGGCACTACATTTAGTGGAGCTTCCCATGTCTCTCCTGGTTTACCCGAGCGCTGGCAGGCGTCGCATGATCTTACAAAGTTTTCTACGTCTTTGAAACAGCCAGACCAGTAGTATTCCATTAGCAATCTTTCATTTGATTTGTTTATACCTAGGTGGCCGGACCACCCATTTCCATGACATAGACTCAAAAGGTCCTCCCTGTACTTAGTAGGTACGACTAACTGATCTAGAATCCTACCCTTTCGATCTCTGTTGTGCCGATACAATTCTCCTCTCTCATGTATCCTCACGTTGCGCCTAGCAATGCCTTCTTTAGCTGTGTGATGTAATTCAGCTAAGCTCTCATCGTTCTTTTGCGCCGCTGCCAGTGACTCTCTATCCACACGTAAGAGCTGACCAAAGTTCTTTGAGGCCGGCGATAACGACCCTGTCTCGCTTGCGATTGCGTCAGCTTGCTCTTCCTGCAGGCTTGAAGTTTGACACTCTAGCGATACGTGCTCATTGAGCTGGTCAGCTTCAACTGTTTTTTGTCCCTCGGGCCTAGCTCGGATTCGGGTATTGAAGTTATCCCTCTTTCTGCTTCCGCTCGAGCAGCTTGTGCTTTTTCAACCGAAAGCGACGCGATTTTACGAGCTTGGCCTCGGGTCAATGCCTGTACTATGCCCTCTCCTAGTTTAACCCTTTTTCACGCAGTAACCGATTTGAACGATTCGAAAAAAATGTAAGGGTACTGCAGTGACAAAAATTTGGAAACTGCAGCCTCGGTCACTAGCTCCCCGAATGGTCCACTGATTTTGACTTTGGCCATGGGCAGACACACGCTGTGTTCTTCTACAACCTGTCTGATCCATGCTACTTCTCCGGTGAAGTCATCTACCGTCCCGTAAGACGGATGGACAATGTAAATCGTGGCGGCACTGTCTCATAGCACCCGGCATGGTTTGCCATTAACTTGCAGGTCGTGAAGATATGGGCTTATAAGTTCCATATTCTCGTCTTTTTCATCCACGTAGGAGAAAACTACGCTAGGCTTCCCACAGTTTATAGCTATATGTCCCAGTTTGTGGCATTTATAACAGCGGATTGGTCTGAAAGATTCGAATTTTCTTTTCTGTTCTTTTGGTAATGTTTCCCCGTTTGATTTCTCCTCACTCTTTTCCGAGGGCTTTTCCTCCACGTCTACAGGCTCCGATCGCCTAGTCTGCGAACCCTTTTTGAACGGAAATGGTTTCTGCGGTTCATTTCGACCGTCTTAATTTCCGTTCTCGGCGTTCAACTTTCTACGCGTTGCGTACTCTTCGGCTAATTCAGCCACCCTTTCCACAGTGTTTACATTACCTCTGTCCTGCACCCACAGTATCACAGCTTGGGGGATGCTTTTGTAAAACTGCTCTAGACACATGCATTCAATGATGTCTCTGCTGTCGTACGCTTCCGCGCTTTTCAGCCACTCGACTAGGTTGGCCTTGAAGCCGTATGCAAACTCCGGATACCCCTCGCCATCTTTCTTGCCTGTGCTCCTAAACCTTTGCCGAAAAGCTTTGGCTGAAAGGCGGTATTTCTTCAGGAGACTAGCCTTAACTTTCGCATAATCATATGCATCCTGTGCACTGAGTCTGGCGATTACTTCCGCCGCCTCACACGGCAACATAGACAGCAACCGCTGTGGCCATGTACTCTGACCGAAGTTCTTTTCGCAAGTCCTTTCAAAATTGCATAGGAACAAGCCTATTTCGGTCCCGACCTCAAATGGCTTTAATAGCCCGTCCATGCGGTATGATTCTGCCTCACTTGATCGTCCCAGAGCCCCTTCACTCCATTGAGACAACTCCAAACGTTTGCTTTCAAGTTCAAGTTCCATTTTTCTTAACTCGCATTCCTCTCTCTCTCTGTCCCGTTCTTCTCTTTTTTTCAGAAGTTCCAACCTTTCTTCTTCACTGGCCTGTTCGGTAATTATCTTCTGTAATTCCGATTTTAGCATTTCCTTGCGTACATCTAGGCCCAGTTCCTCACCAACAATCAACAATTCGTCTCTCAGCAGTGTCCTTAACTCCATGATTGCTGCTTTACTGCCTTGGTCCTGCTCGCTAAATCTACCCAGGAAAACACAATCTAGCTTCCCTACAGTTCTAAACAGAACGACCACAAAATGAAGCCTAGAGAGTCAAAGCAAGAGCCAAGCACTCACCGGAGACACAGCACCACGTCGCAAAGTCCATATCACCGCTGTCAGCCAGTTGTCAAGATTGGTGTCGGGCATGAATTAGAAGGTAGCTGGCCCATGCCGTCGTCCAACTTATCCACGCTGATGACGTTGTTGAAGGGAAGAGCTGCTTCTCATTGAGAACGAAGAATATGGGTTTATTTACAGTATCTACATCAGGATGTTGTAGTTCATCAGTCTAGCATGACTGCGAGAGAAAGTGCACTGAGCAGCCGCACAACAGCGGTTTAAAAACATTCGGTCCTCCCTCGATCCCAAGGTGAGAGAAACGGCTGACCGGTCATCGTAAACAAGTCGCCTCTCTGCGCACAGCTTACACACACACACTCACACACACACACCCGCACAGGTTCACGGTCCCCCTCCCCCCGAGGGCCTTCGCAGAACTCGGAGCTGACCCCCTCAGCGCGGCCGCCGTGGTGTCCATTGTCTTGCTTCTTGAACGGCGCGTGGTAAGGGGTTCCGTAGACGTTCCCGCGGCAACTCCCCCCGCTCATAGCAGATCGGGTCCGCGGTGGCGGGTTCAGGCACAAAGCCTGCTTCGTCAAACTCTGCTCCAGCGACGGAGAGTCGAGGACGCGCGTATTGTTCTCCACACACAGTCGACTTAGTGACGCCGTGGCTAGAGGTTTGCGGTGGCGTTCCAAGAAAAGTTTGCCGACGCTGTCGCAAATGGCTGGCAAAACTTGCACGTTGCCACCTCGGCAGGCCATTCCTAACAGCTAAAACTTGCATGTCAGCGGGCCGTTCTTAACCCTGTGTGTCTGCAATTGCCTCCAGGCAACCGCTTGTTTCTTGTTTAGTTTGGCGTGCGGTGTTGGGTATTTACATCTGTTTAAGCTGTAGTGTTGCGTGATGTCTCTGAAAGTGGTCATGCGATCCCCCCACGTCCGCTCCCGCATCGCTCTAGCGGTGGGCAAGACGTCGGGATTGCTGGCGGGCGCAGCGGCTCGGCATGCAAGTCCTCGAGCCGTGGCGTGGGCCATCTCGTTTCCCGGGAGCGGAGGGCATCTTAGAAATTGTTTTTTTTTTTTGGGGGGGGGGGGAAGGGGATGTGTTTAGAAAATAGGTAGTTCAAGGCGAGAATTGCTAATAGTTGCTGCATATGGTATTTTTGTTCCATTTTTCGCTGAAAAGTTCGCGTCACGTTTGGGAAGTCATGACATCTCGATGCTGTGTGAGCAGACTTAACACGCGGAGTGATTACCCATTTGCGATACTAGACTTAACACGCCGAGTGATTACCCATTTTGCGATACTAGACTACAGCCAGGATGCAGCAATCTTTCCTACCACAAGTAAGTTTGTGTTTGAAAGTCCTAAAACACACATTTCAATGAGCACATAAACGAGCAATGCGTAATGAAGCCCTCAATAAAATTTGATTGTCAAGCCACTAGAAGAACTGTCTTGTATTAGTAATGCCTTCTTTTTTATATTCTGAAATTTTATAAAGCACGTAAAGCTACAGCACCAACCTAACACACTTAACAAACCAAGGTCTAAACGGTCAAAACATGTTTTTTTCATGCCGTCGCTTTCTCGTCAGGGCTTCGACACCACACCGCGACACAAACATCGTCCCAGCCACTGGCCCAGCGCGCTATCGCCACTTCGAGCAACATTAAAAAGGCTTTGCGTTGCACTGCCCCACTGCAGGTTATAGCAATTGCGCTTGGAGCGAAACCAAAACTGCCAAAAAATTCTTGTAGCATAGTTTGCCAGTCAACAAAGTGCCAATCCGTAGCCTGTACTTCCCATCATTCCCATGATGGTTGAACGATCGCTGCGCGATTTCCCTCTAGTTATACTAATATGAAACTCTATGGTTGGCGTGTAACACCGCGGGCGAAAAGGATGCTCAAAGACCATGCCTAATCGAAACGGAGTATGGATTCCTAATTTGCTATGGTTGCCTCGAGTGGTTGCCGGTCTGGCAGATGCCCCGCAGTGATGACAGGCCCCTTTTGTGTGTGCGACCAAGGGGAGCACCCTTTCCGTGAACTGTCCAACTCTAGGGGAGAACGCTTTCTGCGAACTAGACAGGACCCCGGGTTGCCGCCAGAGGAGGCAAGCACGTGGAAACGTCACCTGGGAGAAAGGATCAGCCGCATACGATCCCTGACCCGCGGGTTGCCGCCAGCAGAGGCAAGCAAGTGCAACGTCACCTGGGAAAGTGGGAGCGGCCGCCAAGCACCGGAGGGACTCAGTCCATGTCACGTGTTGTTGACGTGAGCAAGATCCCGCCTACGATTTTAATGGACATATTTAAGGGGCCCCGCAATGTACTTTCTTTTCATTCATTCTCTTCTTATCCGTCACCAACCATTGAATAAAGTGAAAGTTTCGCACTAGAAATCGTCCCGTCCTTGCCTGGTCGTCATGGTCTACCGGACGCCTGCAGCCCGCCGACAACGTCATGCTACCCAATAGTAACGCCGGTCGAGGTTCGAGAAACGGCGTCGGAACACTGGGTCCGTGGAGTGTAATGAGATCTCCCAGTCATCCCAGGTTTGGAGCGGTACCGGCCCGCCGGAAGAGGGGGGGGGGGGGCGAGAAACCAGGCAGGCCAGGAGTACATGGGCGAGGTTTGCTTTCGGCGCATTGCACAGAAGGCAAGAAGGTGGGATGGGTCGGTAGTGGGAAAGGAGGGATGGGTTAGGGGGGGGGGGGGTATATTTGCTTCTCGGCGCGAGCATTCGTTATGAGGTAAGTGAAGGTACACCCACGCTCCCTCTAGAAACTCCCCGTGAGGTCCGCCTGTGCCTGGTTTCTCGACCCTAGAGCTAAAGAATCGGCGGCCTCATTGCCGGGGTTTCCAGAGTGCGCGGGCACCCAGATGAGCTCAGCGCGGCGGGAGAAGGGAGGCTTCTGGGTCAGTATGTGGAAAGTGGCAGGGTGAACCCTGCCCCTACCATAATTTAGCAGTGCAGTTTTAGAATCACTCAGGCACCCACAAAGAGCAGCGAAAAGATACGCTCATCTAAATAATCAAGGGGTTATGATATAAGTACAATTTCAGACATGAAAGTGTACGTTGGAGATGGTTGGTGTATGAGTTAATTGCAAAATTAGCAATGCTAACTACAAAACTTGGCAGACCTGGAGAATTGGAAACTGTTCATCTCTTTTCTCAGTCCTGCTAGTCCTTCCATTCCATTCTGTGATGGCAGTACATTTGCAACTTTATATTGTCTTCTTCACTAACAGGACATTGCAGCAACAAGATAACAATCCAGCCTAAAAACAATTGTCAAAATCTCAAAAGTTCTTTATTTGTACTGTTGCAAACATAATAGTATGTTAACATACAACAAAACAAACACTTAAAAAATATAAAATATGAATGCACAATGTGCCATATTATATACATTTTCAAGTTAGCATGAACTGTGCAGAATATACAGTGACTTGACTATGAAATAATTGAACACCTGCAAAAACGGCACAATACAGTGTGCCAGATTCCCATATAAGTTTTCATATGCTTTGTATGATGTGTAGTGAATGTACAATGAAGCAACTATGAAATTATTGATGCACATTTGCATTGCACAAGTTATTGCACAAGTTTTGCACAACAAAAGCATAAAGTGACCCTTGAGCTTTCTGATTTTGCACCATGGGTCTGCAAGGCAATAGAATCTTAAGTGGCACTACTACTACCAGGTCTTGCTTGGCTTGCAAGGTAGTTTTCCTCCTGCAAACGAAACAGAAGGAAGTTTCAGTACTGCAAGTGCATGAATTGCTGTGGCATGGAAGTTAGGCTACACAGGCCTTCTAGCAATGGCACTTATTACGAAACATTCGAAAGAAAATGCTTACTGCTTTGTTCCTTGACTTTCGACAGCACTTTGCAGTGGGTTCTAATGTTACAGAGCATATAATGCTTGCTTTTCATGAAATCACAACGACAAAAGCAAAGGCCAAGGAGACAAACTAGTTATTGCAAAATCAGAAATGGCTTGCGAGAGAAGAAATATTTGAAAAAAGTAAAGCCAGTTCCACACAGTGAAAGCAGTCAAAACAGGGAAGCTGGCAGTCGTTTTCTCAATTGAACTCGTGTTTAGCGCAGTTTTTATGAAAGTATTTTGTCTTGTTGCCATCGTTTTGTTAGATTCCCGTTTAGGTTCCAGACTGCGCACATTCCTCAGTTGTGCGAGGTTGTGATCAAACCACAGTCTATCACACACGTTGCAGCTGTGGCTGCACTTACAGTCGAGAAATTCTCTCTTGAACCGTCCATCAGCACCCTCCGTGGGAGGGATCTCTCTGTGTCTATGTTTCTGCTCGGCCTCCTACTCTCGCATTCGGGGTTAGCTTGCCTCTGCTGGCACTTGGCTTGGGTTGCCTTCTCTTGAAAGTGGGGATTGGCTTGCCTTCACCGGCGCTTGGCTTGCGCTTCCCATTCTCAATCCTTGGCAGTAGCAGTTTCCCTCTGCTTGCGCTTTGCTTACGCTTCTCACTCGAAGCTGGAGATTTGCGCGACGTCGGTGCTTCCGCTCTCATGTGAGCCCCCGCTGCCACTTGTGCCAAGCGGAATTCGTGGGGCGAAAAGGCGCACATCAGCAAAATGCCTGCTTCTATACACCCTCCTTGCCTCTCTCTTGCCGTGCTCCGATTGGTCTGCTCCCATCCTGGCGGGGCCCCATGAATGGATGGATGGATGTTATGAGCGTCCCCTTTGGAATGGGGCGGTGGGTTACGCCACCAAGCTCTTGTTATTTTATCACCTAATGTCCTACCTATGCTAAAGAAGGAAAAGGAAAAAAAAATGATAATGAATTCCCATAACCAGTTTCTGAACCCATATTGCGAACTTTGTTTTTGTATGCCTCCATTGTTTGTCGTTTCCCTACTTCCACCAACCTTCTCAATCGTCTCTTACTAATCTCTATTGCAGACATGTTTACTTTCCCCCGCTCTCGCTGAACCTAAGGGCTTCAAGGAGGCCAGCGATCCCTAAATCGACCGCTGGGCAGATACCTTCACATTCTAATAAAACATGCTCAATCGTTTCCCTAGCTTTACTGCAGCATGCAGATGCCTTCTTCCTTCTAATATCTCGCCTCATAAGTGCGTGTTCTAAGGCATCCTGATCTCACTTCGAAAAGTAATGCGCTTCCTATTGAGTTTACCGATTTTGTTTTTTCCTCTTAAGTAGCTACTCATGACAGGTTTCTTTTCCAATGCCGCCACCCACGAGATTATTTCACCCTCTCTGACTTTCCACTTGACATTCTTTGTTGCTGTGTTGCTCACTCTACAGGCCGCATACTTGATGGTAAGCTTCCTAGTTCTCCACTGTGAATCAATGTTGTTCTTGTACAAATACCTCAACACTTTCCCAGCCCATTTACTTTCTTCCATATTCCTCAGTCACTCTTCCTAATTAATTTTACTGTGAGCTGCCCTCACTTCAAAACTTCTCCAGCCCATATCCCTCTGCACAGCTTCATTTGTAGTCTTACAGTGAGCGCCCAATGCGAGGCATTCCACTGACCTTTGGTTGCCATCGAGTCCCGATTGTACCCCTGATTTCAAGCAAACAACCACATTTCCAAATGCGAGTCCTGGAACCATTACACCTTTCCACATACTCCAGAGCACCTCGTACCTATTGTATCCCCACAGCACTCCATGTTTCATTATGGCTGCGTTTCTCTTCCCCTTTACTGTTATTGTTTTCTCCAGTGTTTACATATATCTATTGCCCTCGTTTATTCATATATCAAGGTATTTATATTCTCTTACCCGAGGTATTTCACGGCCCTGTATTGCCACTGTCTGTTCACTGTTTTCATTGAATACCTTAACACCTGATTTTCTAATGCTAAATTTCAAACCTAAATTCTTGCCTTCTTGTCCACAGATATTAGCCAGATGTTGCAAGTCACTTTGCTTTTACCTACCAACAGAATGTCGTCTGCATAAAATAAACCTGGAAGCTGCTGCTCTACTACTGTACCCGCCTGTTTGTATGAGAGATTAAACCCGATATTACTTCCTTCTAGCGCCTCCTCCGTCCTCACCATGTACATCATAAACAGCAGTGGAGATAAAGGGCAACCTTGCCTCAGTCCCTTGTTGATATCAACTTTCTCCTCGCTCCTCATCCTTTCCCATTCAACGCGAACGGTATTTTCTAGGTAAATCTCTCTCAAAAGCTGTAGAAAATCGTCACTAAGCCTTCCCCTTCCAGAATATCACACAAAATGTTGCGGTCTACGTTGTCATAGGCTCCTGTTATGTCTAAGAAGGCCACATATAACTGTCTGCTTTTTCTACTTTTGATATTTCAATACACTGGGTAAGAACAAATAAGTTATCATTCAAATGCTTACCTATTCTGAAGCCATTCTGAAGTTCTCCCAAAACCCCATTATTCTCTGCCCATGCTTGCAGCTTTAACATGATTTAAATTATGGGGTTTTACGTGCCAAAACCACTTTCTGATTATGAGGCACGCCGTAGTGGAGGACTCCAGAAATTTTGACCACCTGGGGTTCTTTAACGTGCACCTAAATCTAAGTACACAGGTGTTTTTGCATTTCGCCCCCATCGAAATGCGGCCGCCGTGGCCGGGATTTAATCCTGCGACTTCGTGCTCAGCAGACTTTAACTTGATTGCCTGAATTGATAGCCTGTATATTACCAATGTAATGATCAACGGCCTATATGAGTGAATTTCATCGAGTGAATACGAGTGATGATTTCAACTAACTGGTACAGTCACCTTTGGTTTTCATTACTTCCATTATTATCTTCTAACATTCTAATACAGTGTTCTGCCTTTGGGGACCCTGTGATACGAGAAGTGGTGAACATTGAAGTTTATATTTTTTCCATCCTATGAAGCTTTTTTGAGTGAACAGCGCACTGTGCACTCATGTGTGCTATCTGCGTCATGTTCCATGCAGGTTGTAGACGCTCGTTTCCAAGTGTTGCGATGCCCTTTTGAGTTTATTTCTCTCTGGTGGTATCCCATTTCCACATCTTGTGTATATGTGGTGATATCTCCTTTTTCTGGAGGTAGTGAAGGCGGTCGCAGTAGCAGCTAGTCAGAGTTTGCTGTCATATGTTTGGTTGGCGTTGAAACCGATGTGTTCTAGTTAGGCCATCAATGTTAATAAAATGCACTGGTTAAGTAATGGCCAGCCAGTCTATATAACTGTGTGTACATTAGATTATTGCTCTCATGATCAATACTGCTTTTGTGTGGAGAGTTTCGCTAGTCACAGATGGTGTGCACTTTTATGTGTCAGCTGCAACTCCAGCTCCTTCAGCGCAGAGGCTAGAAGAGAGGCACCATCAGCTGAAACAACAGTTTTGGTGTGTTTTTTGCTTTGGCGTTGGCAGAAGCATCATTATTTGTTTTGTTTTTATGTTTCTGTGTTGACGGTTAGGAAAAGTGCTTTTCATTGGGAATAAGCTGAAGATTGCAGTTAGCACTTGTCCTGTTGTTTTCTTCCGCGTCAAAATCATGCCAACATAGAAATTCACCCTAATTTCAGTTCCTTTCAGTTGTAGGCTTAACAGCCTGCTCACATACCAGTTGCAAGAGCTGCAAACACCTTCAAAGTGAAACAAAAATTTGAAGCACTGCAAGTGATATGCCTGAAATTAAATCGTTTTATGTATAATAGCTTATATGCTGGAATATTTGTTTTACCACAAACACCACATAGGCAAAAGACAATGTTAGCCCTAGCAAAAATACCAATTAAGTTGTATTGGTGCCAGTAGGGTCCAATAGGTGACATATATTTGTCATCTGTTGGACCAATGGAGTTTGTATTGGTAACAATAGTGCCTAATAGGTGACATCTATTTTCTTTCCACTTATTGGCCCAATTGAATTTGCATTGGTACCTTGTACTGGCACCAATAAGGCCTAATAGGTGACTGCTTTTGACCAATAGGTTCGTGACGATACTATTTTCATAAGCAGGAAATATTTGTTGCTTTTCTGTTTCTTGTATCGATAGAGAGTGGAAAAATAAGTGAACTGGTAACGCACCATAACAGTGTAATTTTCCAAATCACTTCATTGTACAGCATGGAAAAGCATATGACAGCATGGTGTTGGTCAAAGAACGGGCACGCTGAGAATCTAGCAGTTTTTTCCATCCAATTCGTCGTGTTGGCGGAGCCCATGTATGTGCAGTAGCGTTGATGGCACAATAACACAATTCGGCTATGCTAAATACCCTAATCAGCATGTGAGTGAGACTGAGTGGATGGGACTGCAAAACAGTGCCTGTCTGCGTTTTGCCATGACAGGTAGCACACAAACAACAAGTGCTAGCTGGCAGTAGCCACTTCGCTTGTCAGTCTTAAGAAGTTTCTTTTCCTCTGTGTTTTCACTATGTTTGCTGGGATTTGTACCATCGATTCGAAGTTGTTGCCTGCAGTCAATTGTACAGGAGCTCCGCTCTGGCACCCATATACTGACTGAGCTGGCATGACTAAGGCCTAATAACTGTGATGATGTGGCCCACGAAATGTATCCCGACGACCATGTGATCCACCCTGAAAGTGTTCACTGCCTTCGATTACTATGAAAGTTTGCCTGGAGTATAGATGTATCCTGTGTTGTGATAGGAGAAATGCTAAGTGACTTGACGTGATATCATTTACGAAGATAGACTTTAAAGTGTGCTACTGAGAGTTTGTTTGTAGCAGATGTGTGTTCTTTATTTTTTTACGTCTCTTTGGAAACATCAGAAGCTTTTTCGAGCCCGAGTCCGTAGTTTCCCAGTCGAGATTTGCCACACTCTAGTGCAATTCTGAACTTAGCGACATTTTTATGCTCGTCTAGCTATGTTTTTGTGGCCATTGTATTGCATGTTTAAGATAAGTACAGTCCAGCAGAGTGTGAGTGAAGTGCTCTAAGCTCTATCCTTGTGTAATTGACACAACGTAAGTGACACCATTAGTGCCAATAATCCAACAGGCTACTGTATTTCTATTGGGAATTTTTGCTAGGGAAACTAAACAGGCATTGTACAGATACACTTAAACTTCCCAGAGACACTGCAACCAACCAATATAAATGTCTCAAGGAGAGTTCTCAAATGTATACATTATACTAATGACAAGAAACTTTCACCTTTTGCAATATATTACATCTGGTCAGAAGATAAATTTGATCTTCTACACAAATATTCTTATATCACTGAGGCTATTTCTTACTTGTTTACCTCCTCATACAATTTTAGCTCATTTTCCAACTCTCCAAAGCCCATCTTTCCTTATGTCGAAAATTGCCTATCTTTCCTCATGCCGAAAATTGAGCACATTGAGTCAACTATGCCTGTTTACATGCAAAGCTTCTTTCAGTTTTAAAAAACACAGAAGCGGCACAACCACATCCCTTCGTTCTCACAAGCCCCAATAGCCACATATTTTCAACATATCGACTTGCCTCACTTACACTACTCTATACATCCACTTACTGTATTTACCCGATAGTAATGACCTTTTTTCATGATTTTCATTGCTTGAACTAGAACCTCAATGTAAAAATTGACCATAGGTGGTGTCCAAACCCAGGCCTCATAGGGTGGTGCCCTCTGTATTTAAAATGCAGGTCTTAAAGGCTATGTTTTTGCTGGTTGAATGTGGCAGAAGCGATATTGAGAGCCGGAAACACATCATAGACGTCAGGTTTTGGACACCCCCTATTTTGAAGGTTAAGGTATGGGGTTTTATGTGCCACAACCACTTTCTGATTATGAGGCATGCCATAGTGGAGGACTTCGGAAATTTCCACCACCTGGGGTTTTAAAAAAAAAAATTTAAACAAATATTTTAAATCCTGCGGTGTTTAGTGTTACGAGAGAGTATACCACTCAATCTTCTGGAGGTTAACATTAGACAAACGGAACTAATGAAGCCCCTTTCTAAAAACTTATGTGACCACTTCTAAACTGAAAACCCAACTCGGTAGCCATAGACAAGACAATAGTTCGGCTCTCACCTTTGGCCAAGATCAGCTTTTCCAGCCTTTCAATGGTATCTTCAATATGGCTCAAGCGATCAACTTTTTCATCAGTGATTTGGTTGTTCAAGATATGAGCGTGCAATTCCTTCCTGCAGCAAGGAAAAAAAGTAGTTACACTGGTGCTGTTATTTCCCATATTAACTTTATGTGGCAAATTGATAATTCAAACATTTTTGTATAATTAGCTTACTTAATGGCACAAACTAAATATTCTAAATGTGAAATGGCTACACAATACTGCACAAAACACACTTAGACTGCAAGATTGGTGATACTGCTTCACTAGACACGATTAACGGGGCAACATTGCTATAACTCAAACTGTGAAAAAGAGTGAACAGACAAAAACGAGGATGTGCACAAACATTCAACCCTTTCAGTTGCACTTAGTGTTAGTCTCAAATTTACATGAAGTCCAATGATTATTCTGGAATAGGGGTGTTTGAAAAGTGAGAATTTGGGTGCCGTTAGCGTTATAAATTTCTATATGAGGTGCACAGCACTTCGTATAGCACAAACTACCCGAAAAGGTTTAGGCAAATGCAGAAACGAGGTTCTGTTAAATCTACTAGTTTGTCAGGAGCAGTTGTCATACCAGCGAATTCTGTTGAAATCAAGATCAACACATCCTGTATAATTAATTCTGTGGAGATTTCTGTGCTTTGAGTGGCACTCAAAGTATACAAAGTACACAAAGTTCAATGAGCTGCAGATATCAACTTGTGCCAGAGATGAGCCATTTACACCATTGAGCAACAGAGGAGGGACACTATATACTTTATCAGTGGCTGCAGACACTGCGTTGTCAGTGGAAACAATCATGCAGACCAATCTGCAACCCATTCTGCACATGACAGTGGCAGACAGGTGTGAACTTTATTCACAAGAACAGATGCAGCAGTTACACTTCGCTCCATGGCACACTGGCCATGGTATTACACTGGCCTCGTGGAATAACAAGTTCCACAAACAGTTGCCTACATACCATGGCTCCCGTATTGAAAACCTAACAACCACCTGGGCTGCCAAAATGTCAAGAAACTTGTACCGGCTATGATGTTGAATTTATCAAGTAATACTCGTTCATTATTGGCTGGGCTGACAGCTCTACCTGTAAAGCTTGCAGCTGTGAACAAGCAATCTCACATATGTGCATCTGCCCACGTTATAGCACAGAGATGCAGCAGGTGCTGTGTACCGCATCAGAGATGCTGGAGAACGGGCTCACTCGGACTCGCCAAAATTCTCTTCAGCTAGGCTCATTCGAACTAATTTTGTATACTCACTCAAACTCACCAAAGCTGGGCCCACTCAGGAGCACCAAAATTCTATTCAGCAGGGCTCACTTGGACTCACTCAGCAGAATCGGACGGGCCCACTTTGACTAGATACTCACTCACTTGGGCTTTCTCGTGAATTGAACACATCAAATAATGGAACACCATGCGAGACTAATTTATATAGCACATGCAGATGGATTACAATTAAGTACCAAACTGGTTAGCCTTTCCTTTGTTTCACACTCTCTCTCCCCAAATCAAATACAAATATTCAAGAAAAATATTCACTCAGTATCAAATCGAATATAGAATATTTTCTTATTTCTCAAGCTTGTGCGGTATCCCATTGTTAAAAAAAAAGTAACATGCATCGACAAGCGCATGCATCGACACGCGCATGCATTAACACGCACATGCATTGGCACCTGTACACATCGGCATGCGCATGCATAGACGCGCATGCATCGGCACCCGCATACATCGGCATGCGCATAAATCGGCACACGCATGCATCGGCACACGCATGCATCGGCGCGCGCATGCATCGGCGCGCGCATGCATCGGCACACGTACACATAGGCACCGGCATGCAATGACACAAACTTACATGACAATGACAGTAATGAGCGACATTATGAGCAAATGCAGTGCTTAGAAAATTTTTACAACAAATGCCACTACTATACAAAAAGCCGTTCTTTAAAAAAAAAGTGAGACATATTTGTCCCATTGACATTAAGCGGTCTCGAAAAAAAGCGAGATACATTTGTCCTGCTGACTCTCAAGAGTTTCAATGCAAGATTATTTCTGACTTCCCTCGTGAAACAAAACTCTTGAAATTTGTGTGGTATGAGTAAATGAGGTGCTGAGGAGTAGCTCACGATAAATTTCGCTTCCATACAAGCCGTTTATGAAAAAGTGCTATGTGTTTGTTCCACTGACCCTGTAGGGTCCGGGAAACAGACTGAAGTATGACGGACAAAGTGGCACAGCACAGGCCGTCCACAAAACGTTTGTGTGCAATTTTTTCATGCATGCATTGAACACAAATAGCACCGGCACAATGTGGACTAGCTATTGCCTCAAGATACGAAAATGGGTGCTTACCGAGAGCTAAAGGTGTAAAAGTGG
Source organism: Dermacentor variabilis (assembly GCF_050947875.1). Lineage (NCBI taxonomy): Eukaryota > Metazoa > Arthropoda > Arachnida > Ixodida > Ixodidae > Dermacentor > Dermacentor variabilis. Next base: position 118,357,314 of record NC_134568.1, on the reverse strand, counting down.
GACATATATGCTGCACTGTCCTTCAAAGGGTTAATAAAGCAAATGCAAAACATATGCAGCATTTACAGTGTGCAAGCCATGTGAAAACAATGAGTGGTCACTAGTTCATAACCTTAATTAAAACATTAAAATGACATTGCTTTGTAGCAGTCTCCTATGTGAACTTGGTGGTGGTGCCCGAAGGTGTGCTTAACTTTTTCATTACTGCGCCTATATATATCGATTAATGTGATCGACAGTTTTTCTATGTGTTCTTATACACTTCTGTTGGAATTCTAATAACATCATGCACCCTCAGAAATTTTGTCAGATTTGACAATGTTTGGTAGACTGGGGAGTCTAGAAAAATAAAACTGCGACTGGAGGAATCATCGAGATCAGCCTCCAGTGCTCCTTGCACGTCTAATAAAAAGACTCGAAATTTGTGCTTTTGTCGTCTCGGCAAGATAATTTTTTTAACGACAGCAGCAGTGAAAACAGAGAAGCTTATCTCAGCTTGTCATTTTTCTGATCATACATATAGGCAGTTTTAACAATCTCTCAAACAATGATAGGTAGATGCTGATGAGTGCGCATCATTTTGCTAATTGGGTTTGACAAATATCAAGTGCAACTTTATTTTAGCCCCTGTGAGTTGCTTTTATCTATCAGCGCATAGACAGCGTATGCACAAATTATTACGAGTGATTCTTCCCGTCGTTAAAGTTATCACCCACTCAAAAGCACGTAGTCAATTACAGACCGACCTTCAACCGAGCTTGACTGGCTGTCTAAGCTCTTTCATTCTGAACACTGCCTGTTCAAGTGCCCTTATTTATTACTGTACAATATTGTGCAACATTGCACATTACTATACAGCATTGTACAGGAACTGAACAAAGCATGTGGACACTAGGTCACCTTGCTTCCTCAGAAAAGCTGATCGAACTCAATATTCAAGTATGAGGAGCCCTCTGCATGCTCCCTGAGCTGGCAACTTGCTTGGCAAGCCTAAAGAACGTAGGAAAAAAATGAACCAGGTGCCTGCTGCAATGAAGAAAAAAAATGCTCCCTGTACAATACGAAATTACCCATTTTCAAATTTGCGAAGCTACTGCTTTCCTGCATAGCAAGGGCATCACTATAGCTAGTATTCACACCAACAAATTTTCATCATTTTTTTGTGATCTGACTTACAAAAGTGTTAACTAGGAAGCAGGTCACATTTAGGTACTCTCAGTACTTAAACTAAAAATAGAAAATTATTTTCATTCACATTCCTTGAGGCGTTTCTTTGAAGTTTCACACAATTCTCAAAAATTGTCTAAGCAATTATTACTGCTATACATCCATTCAAAACACAAGCGATCAGGCTATAATATTATGTATTGCAGTATACGTTGCAACTACTACATCTTGAAATAAAATGTTAAAACATAAAAGCACCGAACATGAGCACATTTCTCATGGTAACGAAAGAGTTAAATTGCACCAAGGTTTCACTTTGACATAATTGGTGATAAACGAGCAATTTTGGAAACAAAGCATCAATGAGAAGCAATCTTGGCAATGCTGCAAGTCTGGTATTTGTGTAATTTTCCTATTATCAGCCTTTAAATAGAATCCAAGTTGCCGAAGAGTGTACATGGTGGTTAATGCAGTGAATATGATTAAGTCCCAGCATGTCATTTCCGAGACGTTTCAGCATGCCACATGCAGCCTGATCTTGAAAGATCATGTAAGGAGCATCGCGTTTGAAGTCATGCATCACTACAGGCAAGTGGTAATGTTGGTGTTTTTTAATCTTCAGTTTCAGTATCAATAATGCCTACTTATGCAAGCCTTTTCTGATGCGTTCACTTGTATTCAAAACAAAATTTTGCACAGAGGCTCTTTTATGCTGTTTCAAAATAGGTTTTTTGGGCAACCAAAAAATTATGTTGCAGTCCACTTCAAGTGGCAAAGAGAACCTCAGAAGCACTTGGGTGGGCTACATGCAGACTTCAGAAGTATTTGAGAACTTTCACCATTACTTTGCTTATAGACAGCCTTTAAATGGAACACTCTATGAAACAAAAAGCTATGTTAAATATATAGCAGAGGCTCGTGCAACAGGTGCCCTCTCCAATTTTTCAATGGGAATTTTAAATTGCACATTTCCATGTGATCGCAGCACCAAAATTTGCTCTATATTATACAGGTCCTGCAATATTAAAGTTAGTAGTAATTTTGTTTGTTAGGCAAATAGTTGCTTCTATAGAGAGTTTATGTACCTTGACAAACAATAATTATAAGATTGGCAGATCTATAACAATACCGTATAGACGCGTGTAAGGGGTGCACTTGGATTTAACCTTTTCATGAAAATGATGCCAGCAACTTGAGCACACCCCGTATTCCCGGATGTACCACTGCATCAGGGGTGAACGCACAACTCTCACCACCTAGTAGCTGCACACAGAAGTATCCAGCATGTGAAAATTCGCCAATGTGCATATATGCAGCATTGGGGCACCCAACACAATTGCTTCTCCGGTGGAAATTTTTTTTCTTTCAAAATTTCAGGCATGAGGGTGCGTCCCTTAATTGAGTTGTGAGTTGAATAACTTTATTTTGTTTGATTCCTCTGAAGCGCATCCCGTTCCCAGTTACCAAATTTTACAAATGCTGATTTCACATATAGGCAGGAGTCTCAACACGGGCAAAGTGCCATGTGACGTAGCTTACTACAGAGGAAGCACAGCTTTAATTAGCTTCTTCCGGCTTCTACGCTGACATGCTACAGAGGCGCTCACAACATTTGGTAGGTTCCTCTTTGTATAGAGACTCCTGCCTCCGACTTAACGTTGTAGATGAATACAATCCCTGAACAAATTTTGGACAGGCAGGATGCCACAGGAACGCCCAAATAATCGGGCAGTGCCGGAAAAAAGAATTTAGGTCGTCATGTAAACTTTGGTCTTTTAACACCAGCACTATGGAAAATTTAATTAACTTTGTTCAGTATTATGCACTCATAAAATAATATGTACTTGAAATACTACTGTGGTGGTTCAGGCCCTCAAGGGGGTTCTTCGCGTCCGCTTGTCGCAAGCCATCACGGAAATGCAGATGTGTGTGCGAGACCCTGATAGTGCCCAACTTTGCAACACTAATATTAGGCTGTAATCTGCAGTCTGAATGAGTGTTTTAGCTGTTCTATTTGGCAATCACCCTGTCGGCCAGCAGCAAAGGCATCAATTTTTATCACGCCCACACTATAAACACCTAGAAAAAAACACAGCAATGTATGAATGAACCATGCTTTTAATCAAGCTTTTCAACAAGGGTACTGGCTGCCAACAATCACCTCATGTTAAGCAGCCTGGCGAGCTCTTTGTCCAGAGTTGAACCTTCATCAGAGTCACTGTCATCGGACGAACACTGTAAAAAAGAAACTGCCATTAAAATGCACACATCATATTGAAATTGGTAACTCAAGGCATATTTACAGCTTTAAGCATACATTTAAAATGTATGCTTCAAATCTTTAGCATCCTTAAGTGAGAACTCTTTCAGCCAATGTTCACAATGTTGCAGTTTTGAAGTCCCGTAGTGAAATATTTACACCTGCATTCTAAACAATCAGCATTTCATATATATGACCTCAGATCCACCAATTATTACATCTTATTAGATGCAACTGCAAATTGCACCCAAACTGGATAAAGAGGTGCATTGTTTATATTTTTTGGCAACATAATCACATGAAAATTTCGATAGTCAGCCAGAAACAAATTTACTGCCATAATGTTTGAATGTCACTTGCAATCTGTCTTTTGCAGGTTGTCACACAAGAAAGCTTAGGGACTCTCACTGCAGTGAGCAAGATATCAAGTGCTACTAAAGAGCTTTTCGTTAACAGGGGGTTGAGAGGCAAAATAAGATAACTAAGAGACACAAAGAAGTGCATCCTCGCAACCGATTTACTCTCAGATGCCTCACAACACAAAAACCCCAGACGTACGTATAACGGCACAAGGTGTGACATGTTGACAACATATTATCATAGCTAGTCTCTAAGGGAAATGCAACTAATTCTTGTAAAGTGGCAATGCAGGCCTGCTGCTGCACCTCCCACCAACTTTTATGATATAGAAGGCCTTCACCAGTTCACATGCAGTGATATCCCTGCTTCACTGTAATTGTGCTCGCCAGCAGTAGCTCACACAAGGAAAATTTGCAGTGACCTCATAAATGTTAGCTAGTCCCATCCTTAATTGACAAGGCATGTTCTTGCAGTCAAGTTTGAATTATCTGGTGAAGACCAATTATAGAATTGACACAGGATTGCCAGCTGGAACCTTTGGTTGAAATCTAACTAAACGAATGACTGAATTAACTGGAGTTGAATTAATGGAAGTCCTCTAATGTCCCCAGAACAACAAAAGGAAAGAGCTGCCTATCTGAGCCTCCCCTGATGCAGCTAATAAACACACTAATGTGAACTTTTTCTGTATTATTAAACTCGTTTCATACATAACCAATCTTGCATGGAATATTGAATGTCAATTACAGTCGATTCCGGATGTATCAAACTCGAAGGGGATCGCGAAATAGTTCGATATATCAATAATTTGAAATATAAAATATGCATGTCAAAAGCTTCTCTAACAACTCCACACATCTCAAGGCAGTTTCCCGATGTCGTGACTAACGGGAACTTACCGATCTGTGCCTCCAAGGCGCGTAAAAAAACAAACACAGTGCAATGACCAGAGCACTTTATTTCGTAAGAAAAAAATCTGTGACCTTTGCTTGTTTTTTTTTATGCACCATCAAGTTCATTAAGCTCTCCTCAAGCTTGTTCACAGTGTCCAAATGAGAAAGGCCAGGTCCTTCCATTGTGCCACAACAGCAGTGAGTGACGCTGAAAGCTGATGCAAGTTCAGCTGCAGTGCATGGTGGTTGGTCCTCTTCGTCGGAACCTTCACCGCTGCTCGAGTCTGCGTCCTCGTCACCAATGATGTCAGCCACAATCTCAGCGTCAGCGCGATCCGTTACAGCTTGCACGCCGTCGTCAGCGTTGACTAAATCGTGTGCTGTAACGCCGCCTGGGATGGCGCCTGGCAATGTCGAGAGCTCGCAAACTTTATGTCCAGGCATCCAGCATCATCGTCTTCACTGTCAAGACAACCGTCGTCTGCAGCTACCACAAAGCTACCACAGCTACCACAAAGGAATTCTGAAAGCCGCGGCTACCAACAACTTTTTCTCGCCAGCCTCCACTCGTCGAATGATGTCCGCCTTGGTTGAAAAATCCAAATTCTTGAGTTTTTTTCACGGCCATGGCTCTGGAACACGTGCCAAAAGCGGAAAGAAAAACGCACTACATCACACGAGTCTCAAGCCTTCAAGTTGGCCTTGCGCGTTGGCGTTGGCCCAAGCTGCACTGACCTCGTTCGTCTCGCTGCGCCAGCGGTGTCAGCCAACCAAAACACAGGAAACGGGCACCTGCAGTCAGCGTGGTTTCTCCCTTTCACTTCCCTTTCACACGTCACGTGCCTTTTACCTACTCGCCCCTTTCTTAGAGTGCAGGGTCGCGCGCGTGAGATTGCAGGAACATCGCGAGAGCTTCGCGAGGAGAAGCACACTTGCGGGGATGGGATGCGACGAAAGAAGCGCACTTGCAGGGGTGGGGTATGGTGGGAGAAGCGCACTTGCCGGGGCGCAGCTCAGCACGGAGTTCGATACATCGATATGCCGGTGTACTGGAGTTCTATATACATGAACAATAGTGCTATACTTTTGCATGGGATTCCCAAGGGGATTTTTCAACTGTTCGATATAGGCAATAATTCGATGTATCCGGGTTTGATATATCCGGGACCAACTGTATTTCTTTTTTTGACTTGTGAATCTGAGGTTAAAGCTTCGCATCCACATTTGTGGACACATTGGCCAAGTAGGACACAAACCTCGTTACACACGACTATATAAAGGGAACTCCCCGAGGTTAAAATTTGTAGGAATTATAACTGCCGAGCTGAATTCCGAAATTTAAGATCGTTGTTCATTAGAAAAATGATTTAGAGTGAGGAACAAGTGGGAAAGCAGTAACACTGTTCCTACTTTCTTTTTCTTCTTTTTGTGTGTGGCACTGAAATATAGTACTTGCTCCACAATTGTACAGCCCAACATTGTGCTGGCACAACAAAGTATATAAAAATGTCAAACTTTCAGTTTCAGACAATAGCTTTTTTTTTTTTTTTTAAGCAGCGAGGAGTTAAAATGCTGACTTTGTGAATGACGTTCACCTATTAATTATGCTAGGAAATCTCTGCCGAAATTAGTTGTAAGCAGAGCTTGCAAATTTACCATCTGAGATATTCTTACAGTTGCTGAAGATACTGGTGTGGCTAGCTTTACACTTGCGTGCTTATTATGTAGCAAAGAGAAGAACTCACAAGCCAGTACGGGCTGGTAGGGTCGAATGCACAAAGGGCCGCCATGACTTCCTGCCTCAATTTCTTCACTGTGCACTCAAACAGGTTCAACAAGTCCACAACACTGTCACAGGAAAGCCAAAAAATGAGAGTCATGTTTCAAAAAACCCTTTCTCACTCAAAATGTGTGCATCACAATGAATGTATACAATAATACACAACGAAAACATTCATTCATTCATTTCAGCATTTGTTCTTTCAAAAAAGAAATGTACAGATTCCGTGACAAGGGCAAAAAGCTGCTGTTCTAGCCCGCTTGACAAAGGCCCTGAATCTATTGTACTTGGCAGCAGACATATTGAATACATCATTCACATATGAATAATACACTGACAGCATGCATTTTAAGGTATGCATATTATTATTTTTTTTATTTCCATGCCAAAATTTTCTAGAATTTTCTGATTAATTGCTTGAATCTGGAGTGGCTCAGAACGATGACACTTCCAAAATGCGTGATTAAGCTTAGATATCACGTACACGGGCCAGTGATCTACGTTTCCTTCAATTACACCAGACTACACATAGCCGTCCGAGCTATTTGTGATAAGCAAATCAAGCAAGCTTTCGGAATTGGTACAAATTTGTGTGGGTGCCGTAATTACGTTTCTGCAGCAGAAACGTAATTCGCTTGTTGAGGCCGAAACTCGCTTGTTGAGACCGCAGCGGGAGGAAAGTGCCGCGTCAAGGGGCAAGGTCAGTTCGCGACCGTACAGTAGATAAAATGGAGAAAATACGGCGGTGTTGTGCCAGGCAGAATTATACGCAAATGTGAAGTAAGGAAGGGCAATGTCCCAGTCATGGTGGTCCTTGGAAACGTACTTTGACAGCATATTGGTAAGAGTACGGCTTAACCGCTCTGTCAGGCCATTGGTTTGAGGATGGTATGAGGTAGTCAGCTTGTGTTGAGTGGAGCAGGAACGCACAATATCAGCGATAACTTTCGAGAGGAAGTTACGACCGCGGTCAGTAACCAGCTGTCGCGGGGCGCCATGAAGAAAGATAATGTCACGCAAGAGAAAGTCTGCGACGTCAGTGACACAACTGGTAGGGAGAGCCCACATAATAGCGTATCGGGTGGCGTAATCAGCTACGACGGCTACCCATTTGTTCCCAGAGGACAACGTGGGGAAGGGACCGAGGAGGTGTAATCCAACACGAAAGAACGGTTCCACAGGGACGGTGACCGGCTGGAGATGACTGGCAGGTAGCCCCTGAGGTGTTTTCCGACGCTGGCAGGGATCACAGGCAGCAACATAGCGTCGGATGAAGGGAGCGAGACCAGGCCAATAGAAGCGGCGGCGGACTCGGTTGTACGTGCGGGTTACCCCAAAATGTCCTGCAGTGGGTGCGTCATGCATCTCAAAGAGCACAGTCTGTCGTAGATGTTTTGGCACGACAAGAAGAAGATCAGATCCGTCAGGTAGGAAGTTCCTTTGGTACAGAATGCTGCCCTGGAGGACATATCGGCGAACAGATGCGTCGGTAGGTGTACAGCGCAGACGCTCAATGAGTGCTCGCAGCGATAGGTCTCGGTACTAAATGCCGTTGGCGGTACTACTGTTGGCGTCGTCAGGCTCGTCTACCAGGTAGCGAGACAGACTGTCAGCGCCCTTGTGTAGTCAGACAGATTTGTAGGTGACAGAATACGAATATTTTTGGAGGCTTAAGGTCCAGCGACCAAGTCTTCCTGTAGAATCTTTCAGTGAGCATAACCAGCAAAGCACATGATGGTCTGTGACAAGGGAAAAGGTCGGCCATATAAGTATGGGTGGAAGTTCGCAACAGCCCAAACTAGGGCCAGACACTCACACTCAGTGATGAAATAGTTGCACTCCTAGGGTGAGAGGAGCCTGTTGGCGTAAGCGATAACACGGTCGTTGCCACGGTGGCGTTGTGCCAGTACTGCGCCAATTCCATGACCGCTGGCATTAGTTCGGACTTCAGTAGGCGCAGAAGGATCGAAATGGGCCAGAACGGGAGGCGTTGTCAGAAGGTCGATTAGATGCAAGAATGCAGAGGCCTCGTTATCGCCCCACTGGAAAGGGGAGTCTTTTTTTCAAAAGCTCGGTTAGTGGTCATGCTATGGATGTGAAATTTTTCACGAAACGGCGGAAGTATGAACAAAGGCCGATGAAGCTGCACACATCATTGACACACTTTGGAACGGGGAAGTGCATAACAGCATGGATCTTGCCTGGGTCCCTTTGCACTCCATTCGAATCAACGAGATGTCCAAGGACGGTAATCTGGCGACGACCGAATTGGCACTTCGATGCGTTGAGTTGCAGACCAGCTCGACGAAAAATGTCCAGGACTGGTGAGAGGCACTCGAGATGCGTAGCGACCGTTGGGGAGAATACTATAACGTTGTCCAAGTAGCAAAGGCACATGGACCATTTGAAACCGTGAAGAAGGGAGTCCACCATGCGTTCAAAAGTGGCAGGAGCATTACATAGACCGAACGGCACCACTTTGAATTGATAAAGACCGTCGGGTGTTACAAAAGCAGTCTTCTAGGGGTAGGGATCGTCCACGGAAATCTGCCAGTAGCCGGAGCGAAGGTCAATAGAGGAGAAATAGCAAGCACCGTGGAGGCAGTCAAGGGCGTCGTCAATCTGAGGTAGGGGATGCACGTCTTTTTTGGTAACCCTGTTAAGGTGCCGATAATCCACGCAAAAGCGCCATGAGCCATCCTTCTTTTTTTACCAGTACAATAGGTGACGCCCATGGACTACATGATGGTTCAATAATGTTCTTGGTAAGCATTTTGCAAACTTTTGCGTGAATAACTTGACGTTCAGCCGGTGAAACTTGATACAGGCGGAGATGAATAGGAGGGGCATCACCGGTATTAATGCGATGTTTAACAGCTGTAGTTTGGGCCAAAGGACGATCGTTAAAGTAAAAAATATCGTGGTAGGAAAACAATACGGTAGAGCTCACGAACCATGTCGGGCGCAATCCTTTTCTGCGATCTGCGACAATTACAGAGTAAGGCAAGTGCTGAGAGCTCTGCGAGCACTGTTTTCGCCACTTTATTGACACTGAAGCGAGAAGCAGCACCAATGTGAATTCGCTCGCTGCTGCAGGTGCTATCTCGAAAGCGGTCGTCTTACGGGATGGACAGAGGGACAGGTTTCTCATTGGGCAAGCACAGAAATGCTTACGCATAAAAAACACGAACAGAGGGAGAAAACAACACGACTCTTCCCATGTATTTTTGGCACTTTACTCGCAGTATGTCATACCAGCAAGGCTAAATTTCTACCCTTCTCCAGTTTCTTGCTAGTTTGTTTGGTCAAAGAGCACTTGAAAGCAAAGAAAGAAAGGAAAGCAAAACAAAGAAGGCAAAGCAAAGCAAGTATTTTACGTCAAATAAACATTCGCATGAAAGAGCTAATGTAAAGCCAAATGCGATTAAAATGAAACAAGACATCACCTTCTGACAGACTAATGAATGCCCCTTATCCTCGTTAAGCGTAATTTCTTACTTTTTCAATGGAAAGAGTGTGACCTGCTGAGCCAGATGTTGGCGGATCTTCACTCCAGGAACGTCATAACTGCAAATTAGTGGAACAAAGGCGAAAAATCAGTTTTCTAGAAACTAGGTACACACTTTCCCTCAGTCCTACCTGGCCATTTGATTGAAAAGCCAGCCATGGTCTTCTTTTTTCAGGACCAGTGTTGGAAAACGGATGCGTTTGGCCTCCAGCTAAAATAGGACAATGAAAGAAAATCACTAGGAATGAGCATACTGCACCTAGCATTTAGGTTAACGTATAATCTGCCCTGTACTTTTGTCAGCCTTCTATTAGCGCTAAGAACCATGACATATTTCCACTGGTTTTCCTACTTTAGGAATGTAAAAGACACAAAATATTTTTTGTGAAACATAGAAGTGCAAAAAACAAACAAAAAGAACCATATGAATCAACATATGTATGTATCTCTACACAAAAGCAGGGTTTGCACAGAAAATTTGACTCAAAATGCAAGAATTTCAAGGATGATAAAGGCCAAATTTCAAGGAAGGGGAAACAAACTTTGAATATTCACACACATACACTGGAAAATAATGAACTCTCGTTCATCTTAGCTGCAGTTCCTTGCAGCTAAACAGTTGCCGAGTACAATACACACTTCAAGATCTTTAAAGGGGCCCCGCACCAGGCCACATAGCAAATTTTGGTTATACACTGGAAGTTGTTAAGTGCCCTCTAAGGAGTGTTCTACCACAATAATTTTTCAAATCAGTTCATTAATAGCAGAGACAGAAATATTTGAAACGCCACAAACTCGTTGATTTCAAGGGGGGCGTCACCGTCAACATAGACACACACTCCACTTGCACTGTTTATCCTCTGCAAGCGAAGTTACTTCACTCCATTCTCCCACACCGGAGCCGGTGGATCGCAAGACCAATACGTCATGGGTCCTGCCACTTTTTTCCCCCTCTCTCTTGTATTTTTACTGAATGGCACACTTCCGGTGATGGTCTTGTATGAGTTGATGCATTTGTCTTGTTTCACACAATGGATGGTTTTCCACGCTCTGAACGAGAACACCTGACTAGCGGTAGAAGTCAGTGCCACAGTCACGAGCACAGAGGCAGACGTGAGAGGATGAAAGAGCTCGAACACAGCTGAAAATGTCGGTTTCATTTTCTGCGCACGCGACTGCACTACGTGGAAACAAACAGACGAAACATAACTACATCTCTCTTGCTAGAGTGTGAAGTAAAACAAAAACATGCAGACATTCGGTTGAATGTTATATTATTTTTCTAAACATTAATTGGTCTACTGAAGCAGCAGATTAAACAAATAGCTGATGTTGCCTTGAATAACCCTCAAAATGGTGTGTCACTATGAGTGACATCACAGCACGGCCATGTATGTAGGCGCACTTGTGCAATCGACTCTATGGCTGGGAGTGCAGTGCTCGTGAGGAGAAGGGCAAATGGCATTTTTGCTTGAAATTTAAGCTCTTTTCATGGCCCATAGGATGTAATATTTAGTACACATAATCAATAGCACGCACTGTATCCAGTGCACTTGTCAGCTTACAATGGCCAGACCTGGTGAGGGGCCCTTTAAGTGGCTTTTCAAACTTGACTTTCCCATTGTAATGGTGTCGATCAGCTTATGGCGACGAGTGACCACGTAGACCGATAAAGTCTCGGGCCTTCGCGGGAGAGGAAAAATCGACACTCCATCTCTTAGTGTAGCATTCTTTTTAAAGCCCTTTTGGAACGCTAGCCTGTGCTGGAGCGTGCGAGCCGCTCGTGCCTCAGATAGACGCGAGCGTCTACGTCATGCTCATGCGATGCCGATGCTGCTTCCACTACGGAGGGTTCCCCCCCCTAGAGAGGAGGAAAATTCGACGAACGATGGAAAGTGCAAGGGACACGGCATGTCTTGGCATTCGTCTTGGGTGTCACGTACAGAGGAGGCGTCGAAGGATGCAGCAGGGTTGCGTCGCATATTGGTGGAGCCGATGGGCACAGGTTCTTCAATGTAGGCGGGTTTGAGACGTTCCAGGGCAACTGTGTCTGAGCGGCCATTGACGTTCACAACAAAAGTCGTCGGACAATGTTCGAGAACACAATATGGCCCAGAGTAGTGCGGCTGCAAAGGTTTCCACACGGCACAATTACGCACGAAAACGTGGGCAGCAGAGGTGAGTGCGGGAGAAACGTACGGAGACCTTGCTTCTTGCGAACGTGTAGGCATGGGATGCATCTGGCTGAAGAAAGCTTGCAGTTCGGCAACGTAGTCGGCAGGTGATGGCATAGGTGTTTTGGAGGTGGCGACAAAGAAATCGCACGCAAGGCATAGGTGAGTGCCGTAGACTAGCTCAGCAGAGGAGCAACCTAGGTTGCTCTTGAGTGCGGCTCTGATGCCAAGTAAGATGAGGGGGCAAATGCAGGACCCACTTCTCTGGCGATTCATGCGCCATAAGGGGGGTAGGTCTTGAAATGCCAGTGAAAACGTTCAACTAGTCCATTGGACTGCGGGTGGTAAGCAGTCGTGCGAAAACGTGTCGTTCCGAGTAGTTTGAGTAGCTCGCTGAAGAGTGCCGAGTCAAACTGCCGACCGTGATCGGTGATTATTGCGGATGGGCAGCCGAACCTTGCTATCCATGTAGACACGAAAGCTGCTGCAACAGTGCGCGCTGAGATGTCAGATATAGGTGTAGCTTCTGGCCACCATGTATAGCAGTCGATGCATGTCAGTATGTAGTAGTAACCTTTCGAAGGTGAGAGAGGGCCGACGAGGTCCAGGTGTACCGTGTAAAACCGACCATCCGGTGGAAGAAAAGACTTCGAAGGCGGAATTAGGTGACGCTGGATCTTAGAGCGTTGACATGACAAACAGCAGCGAACCCAATCGCGAACTTGTGCGTTTAGTTGAGGCCAAACAAAACGACTGGAAAGAAGCTTCTGTGTCGCGCGTATGTCAGGATGTGACAGGTTGTGCACTGTTTTGAATAGACGTCTGCGAAGGGATGCTGGAATGTATGTACTAGGTGTGTTGGTAGAAATGTCGCAGATGATGGACATACCATCTGGGGTCACAACGACGCCCTCCAATTTCAAGGATGTTGACGAATTCCAGAGTGTACGAAGTTCGGTGTCGTTGTGCTGTTGATTGGCGAGTAAGTCGACCTCGATCATGAAAGGTTCCGACGTCAATTTGGAAATGGCACTGACGCGACTCAGAACGTCGGCTGGAACGTTGTCGGTGCCCTTGATGTGGCGGAACGTTGTTGTAAACTCTGAGATATATGCAAGGTGTCGAATCTCGCGGTGCGAGTAACAGGACGCCGAACGATTTGTTGCGTGCACAAGGGGCTTGTGGTCAGTCAAGACAGTGAATGCACGGCCTTCTAGGAAATGGCAAAAATGTCTGATAGCCAGGTAAACGGCGAGTAATTCAGGGCCGAACGCACTGTAGCGGGACTACGCAGGCCTCAGAAAAATGTCAGTGGATGCCCACATTGTTGCAGAACGGCCCCAACGGCAGTGTTTGAAGCATCGGTCATGATGGCAGTGGGTGCGTCTGGCTTTGGGTGTCTAAGCAGCGTGGCGTCGGCGAGGGCAGACTTGACTCTTGTGAAAGCGTCGGTGGCCTCTTCAGTCCACTGAAGCACTTGTTTACATTTGTTTACCAGCAGAGCATCTAGCGGAGCCATAAGTCGTGCACAATCGGGAATGAATTGGCGGTAGAAATTGACAAATCCGATAAATTGGGCGAAGCTTGTCAAGTGTGATCGGTCGGGGAAGGTTTTCAATGATGCAAACCTTGGACGGCAGTGGTCGAATGCAGTTAGCGTTGACGATATGACCGAGGAACTCGAGTTCGGGTTGACCGAATTTGCTCTTGGTGGCGTTGATGACAATTCCTTTGCTGGCAAAGCATGAGAACAACAACCGCAAGTGGCGAAGATGTTCTTCTGCGGAAGAGTTTGCGATGAGAAGGTCGTCAATGTATGCAAAAACGAAAGGCAAGCCTCGGGTGACGGAATCGATGAAACGCTGAAAGGATTGGCCCGCGTTCCGTAAACCGAAAGGCATGCGGAGAAATTCAAAAAGACTGAAGGGTGTGGTGATGGCGATCTTGGGAATGTCTTCTTCAGCGACTGGTAGTTGATGATAGGTGCGAACGAGATCAATCTTAAACAAGATCGTCGTACTGTGCAATGCTACCGTGAAAAAAAAAATTAAATTATGGAGTTTAACGTGCCAAAACCACGTTCTGATTATGAGGCACACCAACGCTACAGTCAAGTCCTGAATGTTCGGCAGAGGGTAGCGATCAGGAACTGCAATGTTGTTTAGTGCCTGGTAATCGCCGCATGGGCGCCAGTCTCCTGTCTTCTGAGGCACCATGTGAAGTGGTGATGCCCAGTTACTGGAGGAAAGCCGGATGATGCCAAGTTGCAGCATGTGTTCGAACTCCGCGCGAGCGATCTTGAGTTTCTCCGGGGACAAACGCCGTGGTCGGAAATAGACTGGTGGGCCGGAGTTGACGATGTGATGGCACATGTCATGTTGCACCAGTTGCGTCCAGTCCGGCAGGCGTCAAAGTGGGAAGCTTGTGTAGGAGCATGGCAAAAGGTTCGTCCAACATGGCACAAATAGGCGCGATCGGTGATGTGCCTGATGATGGGACGCCGGGAACGGATAGCTGGGTCATGAAGTCGATGAGACAGAGTCGTTGGATGTCCACAAGGAGTCCGTAGTTGTGCAAGAAGTCTGCTCCAATTACTGCACGACAGACATCTGCAACCAGGAAAATCCAGCAGAACGCTCGCCGAAGACCAAGGTTTAGCATGACAGAGCGTGACGAGAAAACTGGAATCCTGGTGTCGTTGACGGCTTGCAAAAACAACACAGGTGTCGCTTTTCGGTCGGAGTGGTGGGCGGGGAGAATGCTGACGTCAGCTCCTGTGTCGACTAAGAATCGTTGTCCCATAACTTGGTCCGTCACGTAGAAAGGCGACTTGTGTGTTGGGCCGGATCATTCATCGCCATTAGAGGTCGGCCGGCCTGCTTCCCTGCCAAGCGCAGGGACACCAACAGTGATGAGCATCGTTTCCAAAATGGCGGTGGTAGTAGCAAACGCCAGAGATTGTAGCTGATGTTTCATTGCGGGTGCTCGTGCGTCTTGATCTGCTGGAACTACGGCTGCGTGGGCGACGAGATGATGTGCGGCAATGTTCTGCTCCACAGATGATGCGTTCCAGGCACTCACACGAGGAGTCGAGCGGAGATTGCGCTGCGAAAGAGCAGGGAAGGGTTTGCAGGACGGTTGTATTGTCAACCAGAGAAGATGCCGTGGCTGCGATGGTTGGGGTGGCTACTTCCATGACTTTATTGGCCAAGGTGGCAAGTCCGGTAAGGTCCATGGTAGAGGCTGTCGCCAGGACCATCTGCACGTTAGCCGGGAGTCGCTGCAAAAACAATTCGCGCAACAGAGCGTCGTCGATGGATCTCGCGTTGTTTCCGAGCAGCTGGGTCATTCGGCAAAGAAGTTGACTAGGGCGTCAGTCGCCGAGTTCTTCAGTGGATAGAAGCTGCTAGATTCTAGAATGCTGTGAAGCTGCTGTGCGCTGTAGCAGGGCTGCCTTGAGATCGTCATAGGCGGCGGTAGACAATCTGCGGTTCAACATATCTGCTACCTCGTCAATGGCGGCGGGTGAGAGCGCTGCGACGGCGTAATGAAACTTTGAGGCTTGAGAGCGAATACCAAAGACTTGAAATAGTGATTCGGCCTGAAGAAACCACGCCGAAGGATGCTGGTCCCAGTACTGTGGGAGGCGGACAGCGATGGCCGAACAGGAAGGCTCACCGCGTTCCTCGGAAGGGTTCTGGCCTTGAGCTCTCGTAGTGCTGGTCTGGTCCATGGCCGTCTCTACCACAGGAGCGTATGGCAGTATCACGTCCGCGGTCACCAAACTGTGGCGACGAGCGACCACGTAGACCGGTAAAGTCTCAGGCTCTCACAGGAGAGGAAAAACCGACACTCCATCTCTGTCCGTGTCCGTGATTACAAGCAGTTGTCTGTAATTACAAGCAGGTGAACTAGATGCAAAGGCATGACAGTGGGAGCAAATATCCATGCTAATTGGATCATGTTTGTTGCAGAAGTTGGATGCTTCCAGCGCCAGCACTTGTTTGACGGAAATATCTGGCCAGGTCAGATGGTTGTCTGGCACATGTTTTTTACATCGAGCATTCGAAAGAAAGCAGAGCTGAAGAAGAAGGTATACCATGTTACATTTTCTTACCATTAGTACAACCTTTGAATGCAAAAAGCAAATCATTAACAGTTATGGGCTCTGTACACTAGTATCTTCTATTACTAACTTGTACATGTCTGGAAGAGAGAGAGCACAAAAAAGACAGTGCTCAGTGTCACTTGCACCCTATCTCCCTTCTGGATATGTACAACTCTCAAGTGTAACCTGTAGATTATTTACCTGCATTTTCAAGTAAAAGAAGAAACCATCCAAAGAAAAGGATCCTGAGGATTGCACATTACCTCATATCTGTAAACAGTCATGCTATATGTGAACAGCAGAAAGGACACATGTACCTTTTGTAGGATCACATCCGAGGTCCATCCAAGGAGCTGGCAAACATTCGCAGTAGTTATGTAAGGCACCTGCTCATAATTAAGGATCACTAAGCAGAAGCCAGACTTCAGGTATTCTCTGAAAAAGAATGTAGCAATGGAAGATGTTAAAGTATCAAGGATTGTTTTATAATGAACTAAAGCGTGACTAAGCTACTGTTACTTCTGAAGAAAGTGAACACCATTTAAAAGATTATAAACTGGAACGTAATCCATCATTAGAATTCCAACAGGTGAGCAGGAACATCACATGCTTGAAACATTACTCTCAAGTGGCACTAGTCTCAGTCGCCTCACAAGTTAAAATTTTTCCTCATAAGAGCAGTTTTGGGGAACTTTACTTTTGTCCCCAGGGTGCCAATTCACATAAGTAGAGAAGAAGTTTAAGAAAGTATGATTACATACATACGCAGCAGACACACAAATACACAAACACTGTTGTCTGCCGTTTATTCAACCTGACAAAGAGTCTGAATTATCCAGCAAATTTAATTAAAAGAGGAGGCAGAAAAAAATGCCCAAACAGACTGCTGCTCTATTTGGCAGCATGTACTGCCAGTCTATCCCAAATATGATGGGCATCTGTATTTCATGGGTTCAAAGTAACAAGTAATCTGCATTTTTTTACCATTAGTATAACTACAACTTGTGAATGTGAAAGTACATCATTGACAGTTATATGCACCAAATTTTATGAGAAAAATGTAGCATGCCTCCAATTTCGGCAACTGGGAAAGGATGAAACCTGCAGAACTTCCCTTACAGTTTTAATGTTCATCTTTGTCATTGTCAGAGACCTCTATCACTATGGGCCACAACATATCCTCCATGCAGTCCATTGCATTCGATACTTAAATTTCTCAACAACTCTGCGACCATCATGGACTTGAAAGTGGCACATACCTAGACTAAGCACTTCACCAGTTCATCCGGCAAAGCACAAAAGACTTCCAACACACTAAAAATATGTGAGGCGGCTTTGTTACCACTAACTTAATATGTGAAAAACTGCTCTTTCGAATGAACTTTTTTAAATCAGCGCATTACCATCACCAGCCTACAAAGTTATTTGCACTTAATGTCTATTGTCGGCAATCTCGAACAACTTTTTATCACTAAGAGCCACATATAGCACTTTTAGCTGTCCATTGCTTTTGATATTGTTACGTGTTTCTTAAACCACTTTGCTACAATTGCAAACAGGATGGTGGTTCATGCCTCAACTAACCATTTTGCAAGTTCTACCTGCAATGCATGCAAGTTTCTGGAGACAATGCGACAGTGCTGCAGCTAACATAGCATGTAATTTATTTTTTAAATGAGTTTCTGTAATTAAAATTTGAAATCACTACATTGTTGTTGCCATCCAAACAAATGCTTGTTTGCCACAATCTTGCGATGACAATGCTGATGTCGCTAGCTCTGATGGTAGGTTGTTGCTAGTGCCAACATGCTTTGTATATCATTGAAATGTGCAGGTAATTTCTAAACCAATTTTCTTGTAAAACAAAAGATGAGCATCAGAATTGAGCAAATGTGGTAATCATTCAATGTGAACTGCTGTTTTACCAGTTGGCAGTTTACCAGAAGCATGCATCAAACAGTTTGCAACAATCTTTTATATGCATTTTTTTAGCAGGTTTAGCGATGGATATGTCAAAAGTGGCAATAGCCTTAAGGTTTCTGCTAAGCAGATGGTTCCACTACAATTTGGCTTCAATCTTGTAATGGGTGGCTCTAGGCATTGGTGTGCACCCTCAAGTAGCCGCTGGTAAAGCATTATGGGAATCGTAACGGGAAGGTGTTCATTCTGCTTCACTTGCAGCCACCCACTTAAGATGTGCCTCATCTAACTGGAGTCTACTCATTACCTAGTTCAACAAAGATAAGCATGACTGAAGTGGTCACAAAATGGTGTGCAGGTACCGACCGCAGCCATGGCATCTCCACACAATCATTCACCAAGTGCATTCGTGCCTCCGCAGCCGCTTTTCGACTGCCAGGTGTATGCAGCGAAGTTCGAGAGTCATGACCTGCTTTTGCTAAATGCACAAAACACACAGCCATGACACACTGCTGAGAATAATGTGGCACACTGATTTTTATGTACACTACTACTTTGTTGCATTTCAGCTGTCCGTATGCACGAAGACATTCCGGCCATAATCACATTTTGGCAAGATTTGGCGCGCAAACAATTTCGTGTGGAGCTCTTCGCCGAGTGTGTTATGCACTAGAATATTCCTCATTCTGATTATAATACTTAAAATGTTATTTTTAATAGATATCTGTGAATGTGTCTTTTAAAGCTATTTGACAAGTTACCTGGGACCACCGCCAGATTGCACGTAAACATTGCCTGCTGCTGGCATTTACTTCTAAGCATTTACTGAAAAATACAATTGGTATATATTGGCAACAGCTGCGATGTTCCTGTGAGTGTTTTGCATCTGCAAGAGCACGCGAGAAGACAAAACACTGTGCAACCCCTATTAATTGCAGCAGCTGCCCGACAATGTTCACAAACCTTTTGCATGTTTTGAGGGCACATGACTTCTCAAACATTTCTCACAGAATGGAAGTTGCGTCGGCAAGTGTAGCTGAAGAGCCCGTGAATCAGTCGGGTGTGACAAAATGCTTGGTTAGTTGAAATATTTGAAAATAATGAACAATTCCTATTCAAATACAAATACTAGTTGGTGTGCAGTAATCTATTTGTATTCAAAAGCTCAAATATTTACCCACCCCTACTTTAAATATGAAAATGGTACTGAAAGGTGACGAAACTGAAATGTGATGCTGTGGTTCAGGAAGAAGTAAATCTTCAGTGGTGAAGAAGTGGTGGCGCTGGCTAACACTCCCAGGGTTCTACTAGGACACATAAATACCCAAGAAAGTGGATGGGGAAACAGCACAGCGGTAGCTCAATTGGTAGAGCATCGCACGCGAAATGCGAAGGTTGTGGTTTCGGTTCCCACCTGCGGCAAGTTGTTTTTTCATCCACTTTAATTTCCATTAATTTATCGTTTCTTTATTTCATTTATTAAGCACAAGTAATTTCCCCTATGCTGTCCTCTGTGTCAGTGTTTGTTGGCTTCTCATGATATGACTAATAAAAATAGGGCCCCTCGGTTAACCCCCTTTCTTCTCGTTTATTACATACGAGGGTCTCGAATCTGGCTACACTGATGCCTTCAGGTAGCATATGTGGGTTTATTGACCAGTTGCCTTCACCCAAAAAGATCACGTTCTCGTGGTGCCTGCGGCAAAAAGGACGTTCCAAGTCCGCCGCCAAGGTCTGTGAGTGGTGGCGCTGGCTAACACTCCCAGGGTTCCACTAGGACACATAAATACCCAAGAAAGTGGATGGGGAAACAGCGCCATGGTAGCTGAATTGGTAGAGCATCGCACGTGAAATTTCATTTATTAAGCACAAGTAATCTCCCCTATGTTGTCCTTGGTGTCAGTGTTGTTGGCTTCTCATGATATGACTAATAAAAATCGGGCCCCTCGGTTAACCACCTTTCTTCTCGTTTAGGTGGGGCAACGAAATTAGGAAATTCACAGGTGCTAGGTGGAATTGATTGGCACAGGACAGGGGTAATTGGGGATCTCAGGGAGAGGCCTTCGTCCTGTAGTGGACATAAGATAGGCTGGTGATGATGATAGTGACTGTGTCCCGTGACAATTGCCCCTTCCCACGCTTGTTAAGCTTCACCGCAATACTACACATATGCCTCACCGCATCACAGTGCTGTTGAGGCGGAGCTACCTTTCGGGAACCGGCATTATGCAACGCACCATGCTTTCTAAGTTTCGAAGCCAATCACGAGGATTACAGAGGCGAATTCTTTCGATGAAAAACACGGCACCGAACGGCAAGAACCTTAATAGCAAACGTTGAAGCAACTGGGCTTTCGCGTTGCCACGGTGGTGGCTATGGTTGCCAGTGGATCTGCATGCGAGAGCGCTGGTTCGAGGCAGCGAGATAAAACGGCGGTGTTAGCTCTGATTAAAGCCGCTTCGGACCTGCGTCGCGCAAAAAGTCCAGAAATTCGGACGGCGAAGGATTCTTGCATCCGAAATTTCAGACATTCTTATACATTGACTCTATGGGGTATGTGGTGCTGCGAAGCCGTCCGCATTATTGGGCATGTCCCAAAAATGAGGCGTCCAGAAAATCGGTCGTTGACTGTACACTGGCAACTCCACTAGCCGACGACACGGCGTCGAAGACAATTCGTTAAGATTCCTCTGTTACTCAAGCCAGCATTTGGGCGACTTTCATTCCATTTCTAATAAAGTGACAGCTAATTTTCCCTGAGAAGCACAAATTCCCCGAGTTTTCCCTGAGTATTTCCAGGCTATTCTAATCCCTGAAAATTCCCGGTTTTGCCGGTTGGTAGACACCATGGTAATCACCTTTGTAGCTGGTTTCTAAGCATGCAGCAGTACAAAATGTACATTATGGCATCTGAATTGATGCCACTCGCACAAATGCAGGTGAAACTGGAGATAAAACAATGCATTCAAGTAGTTTTCATTTTTTCCGCATGCTGAGTACAAACACAAAGCAAGCACTTACGGTTTGACAGCACGAGCAGGGCAAGGTCCATCCAGCTCTCGTCGAAGCACGGACATGAAGTCCTCTTCGCTGTTTTGAAAACAATAAAAGCAGCTTGAAAACAATTATTTAGAGAAAACAATTAAGTGTCAAAACCACAATCTGATTATGAGGCACACTGTAGTGGGGGGCTGTGGATTAAGCCAATGAAATGCGGCCACCGCAGCCCCAATCTAAACCGCTAGAGGAGTAGGTGTGCCGACCGACCTGTCTGGAGTGTAGTTAACCACTTCTCCGCATCATGATGCAAAAGTCATGATGCGGAGTGGTGCTGTACTCAGTAGAACAGTGCTTAGCAGCACATGTCGTCTGGTACTTGTGGCTGATGGCGCAAAATAAATAAAACATGCATAGTGAAAAACTGTCACCTGAAGCCATCAGTTTGTGCGCAATATGGGTCTATGTTATTGCATGTTTGCAAGTTTCTAAAAGATGCCGTTTTTACGCTGAAAAGGTGAGCGGCATATCATTAGCGGAAGCTCATTTCTGAAGCCGAATAAGCAGAGTTTGCACCAAATAGTGGCAGTATTCTGGCCTCAAAGAACATCAACATGCACATTTATCTTTTCACTCTGAACTGTCAGTCAGGGGAGCCCAAAGCAGCATTGTTCTCAGTGCCGACAAGAGACACCACTTGTGGACAAAAGACGCTTTTAGAACAGTTCCTCATGCATGATTTCACCCATGTGGTAGACAAACAGAGGTTTACCAAAAACGCGATAATATGGTGCTTCTGCTCAACTTTTATGACGCCTGAGAAAAGAAGAGCGAACATTACTTGGGACTGTGATCACACACAATGAAAAATCACAGCAACAAGCTGTGAACGAAGCCTGCACAAACTGCAACACCAGGACTTCTGTGCCGGCACTTGCAGTGCTTGCTTGCCATCCTGTATGTGTTGCCACTGGATCTGGCATGGAAGGTTCCCTGGCTGCCACATTTTCTCTTTGTTCAAAATTAGTTTGTAACATCACCCTCCATAATGTCTGGTTGGAAATGTGTGAATTTACATGCAAGGAACTGACGACTGCACCCCATAACTCTGCAGGAAAGGCAAGTTTGCTTGTTGCTGAAATAGACCAAACGTTGCCAGCTACAGCATCAATGGTTATAAAGATTTTTCCGTATGCTTTAAGACAGGCAAACAACAACAAGACAATTACACAGGAGCTGCAAATTAAGCCCTAAGTGTAACATTCTTGCTTTAAATAGAATTCTTATGCACCAAGTTTTCTTGGTGGTTATCATTGTGCTGCAGATGATGAGGTTGTGAGTTCGTTTACCTGCCGTGGCAGACGTGTTCCAGTAGGATCAGAATGCAAAACGCTTGTACTTAGGTTTAGGCCCCCGTTCCTCACGCAGTCAAAAAGTAATCCAGAGTGCCCCACTGCGGCGTCTCCCATAGCCCTTGTGTTAATTGCCTCTGGTCATTGAACCTCCTTATTTATTTGATTCAAATGATACTTAGCTACACCAAATCTACGAAAACCTCACACTAGTTCACAGGCTTTAACTCCAAAGTAACTCTCACTTGCTCAAAACAGGTAAACTGCAGTGTGACGTTTGTGCACAGAAGCTGGAAAAATATTTTCCAGTACTTTATGTTTTATAACAATAGCAAAATTTCCCATATAGCTCTGTTTGCACTTCTCAGAATGGTATTTGAAGCATGCATTATAGCTGAAATCAACAGCAGTGATATCCTCAAACACACCTCTTGTCTACACAATAATCGTCCCTGCAAATGGACGATGACGTGTGCAGGAGCACCGTTCTACTGGCAGCAGCGCCGTTCTTGAGTCATGATAAGGAGAAGTGGAGAGCTACGCTCAGTCGGCACTACTACTCCTCTAGCCAGCATACCTGCACCATCGTGCTTAGCAGCGCACCATAGCCACTGAGCTACCGCAGTGCATCTAACAGCAGTTTGTTAAACAATTTCTTCTTTTGTTTTATTTTCCTTAATGCACACGTGATTGCAGTTTTCAATAAATAATTTGCAAATTTTCAGAAATGCAACTTGCCAACAATTCTAAAAAAAGTATTTATCTTTACTGTTAGAAGATTGGACCCATGGCCCACATGCCACAGATAACTGTTTTACATGCAGGAGGTTAAGAATTGCAGGGAATACACACAGGGATGCGAAGATACCAGAACTTCAGTTTCACAGTATAAGCTGTTATGGGCTCAATCCAATAGCCATTTCAGTTGGCAATGTTTTGCACTGCTGAAGCCGCTGTCTCTTGCACTCTCACCAGGTGCGATAAAAAAAATATCCAGTTCCTGCCGGTATTGAACCAGAGCTTTCTGTGCAGGAGTCAGCTACTCTACCACTGCGCCACGCCAGGGCTTGCTAGCTCCTGCGGAAACATGCGCTATACAGGCATCCTAGGGCATGAGGAGTCACACGATGCGAGATGGGTGCCACATAGCATCGATATGTGCACACTTGACATTGCAGTTTCATTGTATTCCACCAGGTGGCCCGCCATGTAGCAGTTGCATCGTATTGTACCGCTTGTCACACAATGTGAGATGCATGCTGTGTAGCGCTGATACATGCAAACCTTGCATTGCAGTTTCATTGTATTCCATCAGGTGTCACAAAACGTAGCAAAGTTGCATCGTATCATGCCACGATGTGACCCATGCGCCACATTATCTCGATACCCATGTTTACTCTTCTATATATGTTATGCCATCTCCTCACAAAGTACAAACCAGTGCTGAATAAGCAAACTGAAGCACTCTGTGCATGGCTACAACCAGGCAATGACGGGCTCAGCAGCCCTGCTGCATGTCCTTTGTAACCTACTTTTCACATCATAAAGCACACTTGAGTGTGTTTAAATAAATGTGTGCAAATTAAAAAACTGTCGCATATAATCAGTACTTGCAGTTACAGTCTTCAAGCAGTTTACGACAGTCTTCTATGAAGCCAGCTTATCCTACAGCTTATGCTGCGACTGTGCTGCATGTGCCGCATAGGCCAGGGACTTTTGTTATCCAGCAATATTATGAAAGCTATCTAAGGTGAATTTTATTTTTCAATTATGTTCACTTTCAGGGCTGCTGAAGCATGTAAGGGATAAAATACGATTGTTTGTGATGGCCCAGTCATATTGAAATGACATCTTTAAAATATCTGTCTGCAGGGCAGCAACAAAAGAGCAGGCAAAACATTTGAAAGCTTTTTTTTTTTTTTACAGAAACATAGAGAAGGCTCTAAATGTAAGGAGCGAGAGATAAATGTGCTTACTCCTCAACAGTCGTACAAGGCTCATCGGCTGAGCTTTCAGGCACCTGACTCAGTGGTGCTTCAGGAGCTGACGTCATAGAAGTTTCCACTGATGGCTGGGGTTCCTGAAGTGTACACAGGTGAGCAGGTGGTGTCATGTGGAAGAGCATGGCAGGACCCGATGTTGGCTGCACAAATGGTTCAAAAGGAGGTTGCACAGCAGGACTAGCAGTTGGCTGTACAGCAGGCTCTCCACCTGACTGCACAGGATCTTGTACAGCTGACTGTGGGCACGGTTGCACAGCTGATGCAGCAACAGTTGGTTCGGGGCTTTTAAATGACTGAGCAGCTGGCTCTCCACTTGAATGAGAGGCAGCCTGTGATGATGGCTGCATGGTTGTTTGTGCAGTTGATTCTGTAAATGGCTGCACAGTTGAGGAAGCAAACGATGGCCCATGGATTCGTCTTAATCGGATATCTTCCTCTTCTGCAAGCTTTTTCCAGTCTTTGGGGGGTGCAATCCCTCGGCGTTGACATACAGCAACCATATCACGCATGTAATTCTTAGTAGGCTGTCGCGGCATAACAAACTTGCGAGGGACATCCTCAGGATGATGAGGTATAGGCCTTCGTATGCTACAGGTAACTGGCTGTGGTGCTCTACGCTGGACTAGTGGTGCAAATGGCATGCCCTTCATTTGCTCAGTTTGGTCAATCGTCGGAGCATGAGCACAGTCCTGGTCCAGTGCCTGAGCATGATTGATTACTTGTGAATTGGATGCAATGGTCTGGTCACCAGGCTGAGCACGGTCACATGACTCAGCTTGGTCAGATGGCTGAGAACTGTGAGCTGTCACAATGAGATGGGCTGGTTGAGGCATGAGGCCTCCTTGCTGGTACTGGTTGGCTAGAAAAGGGAAGTGGGATGGGTGTTCTGCAGCTGTTGGTCGTTGGGCTGTGGTATCACTGCCACTGTTCACTGGTGAAGGTTCATTTGGAATGCCATCATCCTCTTGTAGGAGTGTGGAAAATGGCTCACCTTCCATAAGCTGCGCCATTATTCGCTAGAGGCAGAGAGCAAGGGTAACAATGTATGATTTAGTAAAAATAGTGCTGGTTAAGTGAAAACAAATTTCAATACAGGCGTTCAATACATGCTTACATGCAAACTAGACAACCAATAGACAGGCACAAATGAGATTATGCAGCTAATTTCTGCTGTCAAAAATAGCGCACAATAGAGGCGCACTGATGGTGTGGGGGGAAGTGTGTATCCCCCACCTTCTCTTTCTTATGGCATGGGTCACATGTGCATTTCATATTGATGGATGTGCTTTACTAACTTTCACTACACTACAGTTGTGCAATGTGGTGAAGGGACGCAAGAATTTCAGCAAGTACAAACAATGTGTCATTACAATAAAGTTTGGCAGTGCCACCAGGACATAAAATGGGCAAATGGTTCCAACTTCGTTGTGCCACTGCCCCCTTGGGTGCCTTAGAGATCCTGCCCTCAGATGCTCTCCTGAGGCCTCCATTTGTCAGCATTAAATTTCTGTATAGTAAATGATTTCACTGCAATACATATCTGTACTGTGGTGAACTTAGTCACACGGCCACTTTCGAGTGCAATCAAGCTTGATTTGCATCAATATTCCTGACCGTGATTGGCTCCCTCCCCTGCTTGCGCAAAAGAGCCAATCGCAAGACTAAGAAACTCAATCCTGATCAGGCTCGATCTGAATTGTAAGTGCACTGTGCGACACACGTATTACTAAAGGACATTCACCATTATGGAACGCATAATGCACCTTTGCACCCCCACTCGCCCCCAAACCTGACGGATGAGATTATTACGACAGCCTGCATTGAGGCCAGAGAGAAAACAACACGTTCAATGAATCATTGCAGCCTGCTAACCAGACCCGACCCATCCGCATTTACATGTGCGCTTATATGGGTCAGGTAGGGCTGGGTCAATCTACTCCATGCAATGGGCTGGCTCCATCCTGCTTACGCCACTGTATGCCAGCATTGATGGGAAGTGGTAGGATATGCCGGTAGTGCTACTCAAGCAGTGTTGGTACTCATTAATGGCACAATCAGTCTAAGGCATTTTGTACCTCACAAGGAGAGCACAGAACTCTGGGCACCCACTCACAAACACACACACAAAAGCATCATTACAAAGGCACTCACATGCACCACCAAGCAATTATGGGCACCACGGCTTATGGCCGCTAGATCCAACTACAGGTGGTGCCACCGTCAGTGCCTCCTCTAACCACAGCCAGACTGGACTCTAGGTGGGCGCAAGTGGGAAGTCCAGTCAAACCGTGCTCTTACTATACTCTGTTCTTGCGTAACTTGACAAACGGGGAAGGCTGAGAGCGCTGTGGGCCAATAGTATCGTGGTAAAATGCCATGCGACTTCTCTCAGTGTATCACTCTGGCCGCTGCCGTGGCAAGCAGAAGTGGAAGCAGTTGTCTGCTCAAAAAAATAAATAAATAAAAAAGCCACAGTGCAGACATTTTAGACGCCTGTCTAAGTGGCGTATGCACTGCGTGTGCCTGCGTATTTGGCAACCCGACCTCCTTGTCTGTGGGTGCCCAACCATGGCCGGAGTGGACTGCATGTGGAGCGCCCAGTCCAGTCCTGCCATGGCCCAGCTTGTTTCCAAATCAAAAGGCCAGGTGGCGCCACATGTACATTAGAAAAACAAAACCTGTGAGTAATGAGATAGACAAAAATTGTTTTGAAAAAAACAAAACAAAAAACATTCACATTAGGAGAGAGGAAAAAAAAAACGGACAGAAAGACCATGAACTATGTAAGTGGATGGCTCTCTCCAGTGTGGAGTGCAGACGTCCTGCAGCCTTCACTGTGTGCCAAGTTAGGGTGAAACAGGGTACATAAAGGAGGTCACAAGGAAGGCATTGATGTGGGTAGGCACGCACTGGAACATACGCGGCAACGCTTCGCTGTGAGCGGTTAGAGCCGATTGCCTGTAAATGAAACGACTTGACTGTAGTGAACTCTTAGCATATGTCTCCAATGCCACATTTTTGCACGAAACACGCAGAACATCCCAATATAAGAAGCGTAAACTGTCATTCAACAAGGGACTGGCACTCAGTAACACTCAAGTTTTTTAATTGGCGTTTTCTCTGCATGTTTGGTCTGCATTCAGCATACTGTTGGCAGTGATGTTATGCAATCCAACTAATGTAGCACTTCCTGCTAATCTTATACTAGTTTATAAATAACCCAGTGTTTCTCCGCAAAGAAATTAAAGTTTCAAGTTGTGCACTATACTTCACCACTTCTAAGAAAGGCTAGATCTGCTTAGAGCTAGCACCAACCTCCTCATGCTCCTCACTGCTTCTACACATAGATATACACTTTTTTTTTATTCCCATACGAAATGCAACACATTTACTAAATTCAGTCAGGCAAGTTTCGCCAATGTGAAAGACCACTCATTAGAAGGATTTAACTACTGCTTCATGTGCAATTTTTTGCAGTAACTGTAAAAACACAGCATGGTTTCTTGCATGATAGTGATAGTTAATGTGTTTTAGAAAATATTGGCCACTACTGCCCGTCAAGAAAACTCCACACAAAGGGCGATTTGCAAAGTAAGATAATTTCTCTGTAGAGAGATCACAACAATATAGTAAAAGGACAGCATAGCCACAGATAAGGTTCGTTGTGTAACACTAATGGTACATTCTACTGGTTGCTATCGACCAGTCTGAAGTGCTCTTGCGGCGCGGTTTACATTCGCCTGGTTGAAATTGAGCATTCAGAGCACATTTGCTTGGTTCATTTATAGTGCTGCACTCCAACTTCTATCTGGGAGCACGACTGAGATCAAACATCACGTGGCTACTCAGATTCCTCTGCAAGCAGCTATAGTGTGTTCAGAAGGGACATGCTTTCTTTGGCTTTAATCTTGAGAGACCTCCGCATCACTGCAAACCGAGTCGGAGCGTGGTAGGAACCAGTCCAAGTGTGGCGAGTATGTGAGTGGTTCATGGGAGTATGTGAGTGGTTCAGATTTTTTTCTACTGCTGAGTGACCTTCATGACTTATAGCCTATATACTTAGACATATAATACGTAGATAAGAGATTATGCGCCACATCATTCATGTTTCACTGTAACAAGAATTGTGTTAAATATCACATCCCAACAAGGAGTCACTAGAGAAGCGCTGCATTCATGTCTCACAGCACCACTCGGTTTGTTTAAAACGACGCCAAATGCTTTTTGTGAAGTGCTTGAAACAATAAGCGGCAACGAAATCTAATTGTGGCAAACAAAGGGTGCGACGATCACACGGCATGTGAATTCAATGAAATCATTACAGCGTAAAGACTATACACTGTCAAGAAATGCATACCAGTATTTACAACTGCGCTAATACCATGGAACGATCTTCAGAGGATATGCATGGTGTATGCATGCATGTAAACCCGGAGTGCTATTCTGTCAAATTCCGCCATGCTGTCAAATTTGGTAATGGCAGTATTTGACAATGTCCAGAATAGCCTGTCCATAGTGGTATGCTAAGTGGCTAGCAGAGGGCGCGAGCTGCCATCCACATTACGTATGGTTATGTCAGTGTACACCAGGTGGTCCAGTCGATCTCACGGCCAGTGCAAGGATGTTACGTACAGGGACGTGCATATTTCGCTTTATCTCAGAAAAAACATTTTGCACTTACCGCAGCTGCACTGTTTTCGCTCAAATTTTGCATATTATGGTCAAAATTGTTAAATGTAGCACTTAGCAAAGTTACTTGCCTGGTTCTTAATCAAAGGGGCCCTGAAATACTTCTAGACGAGGCTCCTGTGAACATGTGAGCCAAATATTGTTGCATGCATGTTGAAGGCAAGTTATAATCTAATGTCAAAAACCATAAAATCACTTGCGCTCCCCTTCGCAATTACGTCAGCAGTTACGAAGCAAGCCTCAGCAAGTGGCCCAACAGGTATTCATGTATTTTGTGGTCACAAGAACATTCTCAGCAATAGCATGATTGCCAATTTTGTGTTAAATAAAAGAAAACTGCAGGTCTGCAATCTCGAAAAGACCAAAACGGTATCTAATCTTTGCACTTCCGGTCAACACACGACGGCTGCCCAAAGCTAGGGTGGCTAGAACTATGTTCAGTGGTAGCTAAAATTATGCGTGGCCTCCGAGGTCACACAGGCGGGCTCCGCAGTGTGATGCCACAGCCCAAGTGCTCTCGCAGCTCAGACTATTGTGTTAGCCATGTGCTCTGATGGGTGATAAAGCTCCAGCGTGTGGCGAAGCGAGGCCGCCCGAGAGCCTGTGTACAATCGAGAAAGTGCCGCACACTGTGCAACGTGTTTTTTAAACTAAAATTTTCGGAGACAAGTCTTATACAATGGTGCATCTTATATGTTAACTTTACTCTAATGAAGATAAGATGCTTCATGGCTGCCCTAATAGTAATTGGCCTATACAATGTTCACTTGACGTGAAAAACAATTTCATTTTTGCACACACAAGATGGTGCGAGATCTTTTTCTCGGGTTGCCTAATGAGCAGTGCGTAGGAGATGAGCGCATAAGAATCAGTGAAGTACGGCATTTCAGGATGGAAATACGCGCATGCGAACCCGTGAACATGCAAAGTGTGTACCTTTGTATATACAAAAATATGCGTATTTACGAAGGCGCATCTTATATATCAAAGTTTACATACAAATAGCTTTTTTTGTTGTTGGTGGGAAGGGGGGATATGCGTCTGATACAAGGGTGCGATTATACACCAGAAAATAGGGTAGTGTTGTAAACAGAAAAAAGATGGGTGCGGCCTTGACCCCTTGCCATTATCCTGCACAGCTTCCAGAGCCCACTAGTCACTTGATGCGATAATTACCTCTATCTCCACTTATATTGAAGGATTCTAAAAAAAGATTGCGGCAGGAGATTTGTGAGGTGACATCCATCAACAGTGAAGTCATGCTATGATCAGTTACAAAATGAGTTTCAGGACCCATTTAAGAGAAATATGCGAAGCTGCATTCGTCTGCATCACTCGCATGTACCCCCTAACAATCAATGAAAACCAATTTAGAAGAGGCCATGCTTTTTTGTATTGTAGATAACGGAAGTGACATAGCCGCCATGTTTTAAACATCACATACTGCGAAGGGCGCCAACCAAGGCAAATTGAAAACTTTGTCTCAACAAAACCAGGCAAGTAACAATGCAAAGTGTTACATTGAACGATCTAGACCAAAAAATTTGATATTTCTGCAAAATTTGAGCAAGAACAGAGCAGTGGTAAGCACGAAACCTTTTTTGCTTGAAGTTTTTTAGATTGTAATATGTATAGAATAAAGCACAAATGCTTGCCTGCCTAAAAACAGTTGCACCCTTTGGGGTGTATCTGCCACACAACACTCTTAAACCAACAAACACCCTTTGCGGTGTATATTTGCCACCCAAGAATAATAATCTGTCTTGCTTGAGTTTCCTTTCTTGAAAACGCTGAGCTCGCTACTTTCCTGTCGCGAATGCTCTGTCATGCTGATAATGCGCATGCTGTTCGTGACTTGGAAGTACCGGGCTCGCAGCGTTAAAGGAAATGCGGGTAAGACAGATGACGATTATCATGTGGCAAATAAACACCCATTTCTTGACATATCTGCGCTCACTGCTTTCTATGTCACGCTTACAATGCGAGTATAATTTGTGACCTGCCAGTGTTGCACCATCTTTGCGGCGATGGGGGCTTTCTATCTGTGTCACCTTCTAAGAAGCGATCTTGGCTACTGATTCGCACGGACATACACAGAAACGCAGGAGCCTCTGTCGTCGCATCTTCCATCAAGTGGATTATCGGTGTCGATGCACAGGGCGATTGTCAACTTCGCTGCTGGAGCCACGCGGTGCAAGATAGCGTGGCACGTTATCCACATGTCAGTGTATCTGATGGTGCAGCCACTGTTGTTTGTACCTTCACTAGACATTCTACACTCTTAACCAAATGTACACCCTTTGGGTCGTATCTTGCCACACAACGATAATCGTCATCTGTCTTGCTTGAGTTTCCTTTCTTGAAAATGCTGAGCTCGCTATTTTCCTGTCGCGAATGCTCTGTCATGCTGATAACGTGTATGCCGTTCGTGACTTGGAAGTACCGGGCTTTCAGCATTAAAGAAAAGAAATGTGGACAAGACAGATGACGATTATTGTTGCGTGGCAAGATACAACCCAAAGGGTGTCATTTTCTGTAACGGTTCTCGTCCACTCTTACACCCTTAAACAAATGTACACCATTCAGGTTGTATCTCGCCAAACAAGTACATATGCATGATTGAACAATCCCTCTCTAAATTTTTGCGAGATTTATGGCAGGTGTCAGTCATTTTCTGAAGTCAATTAACCACATTCATTATGGTATCAAGGGATGCGCGAAATGGCATGCTAGGCTCATCACATCATGACCCCAATCATGAAAAGCGTGCCTGATGGATTTCTCCGGGTGCATTGCACCAATACCTGTGGCAGTAAAATAAGATGGCCTTAGTATAACAAAGAGCGCACAAATAAAATAACTTTGTTCTTTTACCCTCATCACTTAGAAGAAAGAAAAAAAAACAAGCGAAATCGTTTATGCGCTGAAGAGCTTGCTTTTCTTTCTTTTTTTAATACATATTGACAAACAGGCTGTTCACAGGCTGTAGACAAAACCAGCCGCTTTGCTGTATGGCTTTCAGCTGTGTCTCTTGCTTCCCCGTTTGTGGGGTGCATTCCTCAGTGGCATTTGTTGCCTCTGGCTGTGCTTGCACCTGGCTGTCCTTTTCCTGCCTGCACTTTTGCCCTATACGTCCCCTTACCTAGCGCAGTGCCGTTGCGGTGACTCGAAGACAGTCATAGTGTTTTCTCCCCTTACTTCTACTTCCCACCCCAACCTTGTGCGGCCACATTGAGACCTGTCTGTGAGTGAATGAGTGTGTGACCTCTACTCAATACCCCTGTTCTCTACCCAATCCCTCATCCCACCTCAGAAGAAACATTAAATAATAATTGCTGATCTGCTCCCTCGCCCCCTCTCCGCGGCAGTGACCCACTAAGATGGCGCATCGCTGGAGTGCCAGCTTGATAGCGGTGGATCGCGGTGTGGGCTGCCCAATCCAAAACGCAGAACCGCCTCTGTTCGGCACTGCATGTTCTGTATGCTGCCTGTAGTCGAGATAAGGCAGCAGCTGCGCTCAATGATCGCATCACCAAGAAGCGTAATCATCGGCCATTTTTTTCTCTTTTTTTTTAGCTAAATTACGACAATAAATGTGAAGTCAACTTATCCATTCCAAGTGGTGGACCTTTCTCAGACCAGTCTGGCCCTATCTGCCGGTAGCTCCGTGGCATGCAGCTGCTGTGAATTGTTGAAGATGCAGCAGCGACACGCAGCAACAGCGAGCAAAGTGACCTTCGGTCAGTCTATCGCTTCAACATAAGAGTGGCGAGAACATAGCGCGCACAAAGGTATGAGCCGGCTGTAGATCCTTTTCAAGAGATATGGCGCAGTCGTGCGGCCATAAGTATGCACTTGTTGGCGGAGTCAAAGACAGCCCCCTCCCCGCCTCCCCTCCCTCCCGCGTTGCCTACCCGCTTTCCTCCATATATACTCGAGAGCGAGCAGTGATCGTCAGTTCCCCTTGCGCCTTATTGCGAAATGCGCAGTTGCTGCTGGAGCACAGCGCTGCCACCCCCCCCTCCCAGCCCCCCACGACCCATTGCATGACGGAACACAGCGCATCTGCTGTCTGCTTTCTTTTGTTTGCGCGCACACCAGATTGACCCCCGATCATCGGCTTCCCTCGCGTGCTTTCACTCTCACATACAGCATACAACACATGGCGACGGTGTTATCGCCTTTCACGGTGACGCCACGTCACGGTGACGCCGTACGCGAAAA
This sequence comes from Dermacentor variabilis, assembly GCF_050947875.1. Taxonomy (NCBI): domain Eukaryota; kingdom Metazoa; phylum Arthropoda; class Arachnida; order Ixodida; family Ixodidae; genus Dermacentor; species Dermacentor variabilis. Next base: position 118,323,879 of record NC_134568.1, on the reverse strand, counting down.
TGCGTTTGGAGTGCCCGTATAATTGCCATCGCAATAGGGGCACATACTTTCTGATTCGCCCTTGTATCTTGAAACATAGGAACTTAAGATGACTAAAAAGTACGACATATGCTTACTGCTACAGTGTTCCTGGGAGTAAACGCGCAGACCATTAGAACTTTCGCATTTACATTTTCCCACGTGCAATCACGTCGCCATAAGTGATTGAACAACCACACACAAATAAAATCAACATGCTAAATTACCTGAATTGGCATTAATAGCTGTCAGGCAATAGGACTAAGACGTCCCCCGATGATGTGGGTGACTGGGCCAAGGTAGGGTGCCTCCATGCACACGAGGAGGTCACCAAGGCCCCCTAGGCCGAGGTTCGTTTGTTCTACCGTCCCCACAGCGAGGAATGATCGTGCACGTACACGGGAGCTCTAATATGTTCGCACATTCTCGCACTTACATGGAGCAGAGCGCAGGCTGGAATGACACAATACTTGGCGACTGCAGCGATTCCCCAGATGTGAAGATTCAAAGGGATGTCCCAACACTCCCCCTCTTTAAAATTTGTGTGCGCAGCGCCAGCATACGGCACTCATGAAGTCCTTCTTCCCAGCTGTTACTGTTTGGAATGACAATGTTTAATCGTTATTGAAGAAAACGTGCCAGCACATAGAAAAAGCTCATCATCCATCTCAAAGTGCAATAATTGCGGCCTTCGTTCACCACAATCATTTCGACTTTGTCGCTGCTTTAAATTTTAGGCACATTACAAGAAGCATTTTGTATCGTTTTGTACTGATGTAGCCACAGCGAGACATGAGGGCAGCGCCTTAACGAATCGTTGTTGCGATGTGTTGGTTATTCCACAGTCTCTTGAGACAACCAAACATAAGATGCCGTGAAGATCATTTAGCAGTAGAAAAATTATTCTTAAGTGCTCACATCTCATCATGCGATACACTTGATCTTAACCATTTGTTACATGCTGTCCACCAAAGTGGACAAATTTTGGCGATTTTCGGAGTAAGTTTAGTGCTTTCGAGAAGTTCTTGGGCATAGTGTAAACTGCAGTGGATAATAAAGTTTGCTATAGCTCCCGTAGAGGGTGCTACTAACCAGCATTTCTCCACAACTCAGCTTTAAACGTAGTGAGTTGATGTTCCAGTGGATAAATTGCATCCCCCCCCCCCCCATCACCACACTTATACATATAACTGCCTACACAGGATAAAGAACCCTTGGGAGGCAAGGCCCCTAGATACTGTGGCTGAGTGAAGCCAAGTTCTTTCTGTAGAACATGTTTTTAAGCATGAAATGCTTTCAGCTCCTGTTGTCAGTGGCCTTCAAGTGACCTTGAGCCAAAAGCCAGAGCCGTTATCCGGGCACTCAAGAGAGAACGTTTGGGCAAGTTATGAAAACAAAACGTGATCATATGCGCAACCAGTCAAAGCTTTCAGAAATGCGGTCTCTGGCCTCCAACCCTTTGTACAGGACCGCACTACATATGCTAGTTACTGCCCAAACAAGTTACAAAAATATTGCTTCAGAGTTCTTCCTAATTTTTGTTCACAATATCACCGAAGCTGTAACTTCTAGTATGCTGAAATTTTATTTGCAATTTCCAATAGCGACATTCAAAAAGCAGGTACAGGGCATTATACACTTCATTGTCATCTTTTGGTGCTGAGCGCTGAACGCCAGCGATGTGAGAGTTCCACGGTGCGAGTTTTGCATCACCTTGAGAGATGGCACCACGCTGCACTGCATCTCCCGCCCACCATCTCACACCACCGGCCAAGGTGGCTTGGGGGTTGTGGTGTTGCACTGCTAAGCAAAAGGTCACAAAATCAAATCCCGGCCGCAGCGGCCGCATTTCGATGGAGGAAAAATGCAGACGCCCGTGCCCCATGCACTGGGGGCACACTGAAGATCCCCTGGTGGTCAAAATTAGAGAGTTTTAGTATAGCGTAAAGCAGCACACGCAAAGAGTTAGCGTTAGCATTGCGCGCACCACACTGCGCATGCGCTGTATGTAAACGCTGCTGGAGCTCTTACGTACGTACGCTATTTTCAGGATTTAGCGTTGAACGCTAACGCACGCAAGGGGAGCCTTACGTACGGCAAGATGGCGGCGCCAGTCGAAGTGAGAGCAGCCCGCTTCGGATCTATCGAGTCGTCGGCCTGCACTGTTCGGCTCATTCATTCCCCACTGATGCTCGTGTTTGCTTTAGATTTGTGTGATGATGCTTCGACAGTGGCGCACAGGTAACAAATGGGCGTTGTTTACGATATACGTTCTCGATTAGCGGCGCAGTAGGCTTAACGAGAGGGTTTGCTAATGTTTGCTCATGTTTGCTGTATCCGCCTCGAGATGGCGCCCAAGTGTATTTCGCTCGTTAGCTTGGTGTAAAGCCGCATCATAGAATAAGCCGCATGTCAAGCCGATGCATGTCACGTTTTCCGCGGCAAAACACAGTAGTGTGGTCAGTGCTGTGGTCACAATACGCGTGCGTTTTACCGACGACGACGACATGAACCTCCTGATGGAGGTTTTCGCCTTGAACCCATTCGGACGGATGTCAAGATGGGCGTCCGTTGCAAAAAAGTGGAAAGAAGTGGGAAATCGGATTTCTGGAAGCGAAATTGCCGGCGAAACGTCCCCTCCGGAATAGCTTCGATGTTGAGTGGATCTTGAGGACACGTAGAACCTGCGCGGTTGCTCTCGTTCCCGAAGCATGAGGGCGTCTATGTCATCCCAACTTAAAAAGGACATGTAATATGGGTCCCACAGAACACTCGATCGCGGCATGCTAAGAATAATCGGTGTGTTTCACGACTCTTGACAAAACAACACTCAAACCAAACACCTACATGCATAATTAACGCATCGACTGTGGCTTTCGATAAGCTTGACTTAGGGACACACTTGCGGATTCGGCATTGGATAAGCTCGACATTTCGTGGGGATTTGGCTTTCCAGTACTTTGTGTTTTTACATCTAGATGGCACTGTATTTGTTTGCGTTAACGTTAACGCTTTTCTCCGTTCCGCTATTCTAAAACACTACCTTGTGCCACGCAGTGCAGTCTTTCCTTGCGTTAGCGTTGCGTCGTACGCTAACGCTAACGCAAGCATTTTACGCTATACTAAAACTGTCTATTAATTCGGAGTTCCCCCCTATGGCGTGCCTCATAATCAGATTGTGTTTTTGGCACATGAAACCCCAGAATTCAATTCACTGTTCTTCTAGATGGCCAGTGCATGCATTCCATCTCCCTGGCCAGCCGGTTTTCTTCTAGCTGGGCAACATCCATATGGACCAGTGCACAGCATGGTGGTGGGCGCTGTGTAGTGTGGTGCAGTCCGGTGTGCCATTGCAAACAGGCATTACACCCACTTTAAGATTGTGTCTAGTATCATCTTTAACCAATCTGCTTTGCCAGTTGCCATTTCATGCCTGCATCTACTCTCGATTACAGGAAAGCCAGCAATTTTTTAAAATCTCCACTGCAGTGGACACCATGCTTGACAGTTACAACACGTGCGTGGGAGCTTTTTCTATGCAGTGTAGTCCTAGCTTTTCTCACTTACAATTCGATTGGTTTTTATATTTTGCCTTTAATAACACTTTGTTCATTGTATTGCATTGCAGCTCATGCCGCAGCAGAATGAAGACCACCCGTCAAAGCAAGTTTAGCTGCCACCACCTGCACTACGACCACATTATTTGTCCCATCAGAGATAACATACCGCACAAATATGTAAAATTTCGGTTGACAAGTGCAAAGTGACATATATAATTGCACAAAATGCAAAACATCAGGGGCATAGCCAAGGGGGGTGAAAGGGGGGCACTGGGGATGCACGCCCCTCTTCCTTCCATCCCTAGAATGTCTGTATCAGGGTACATGGCATAAAGCGACGCATAACAACACTTGCTTGCCCAGCCAACACTTCCCCGGCCAAGTGCATGCCCCCCCCCCCCCCCCCTCACCCAAAAATCAGTTCCTTGCTACGCGACAGCAAGGTATACTTGCATATTACCGACAAAAGTGACTGTGTCTTTTCGTATTCCATAATGCAAAGTAACTTTCACTGCATCCATACTTTTGTATTCAAGCTAACGTTTCTTAAAGGGGCCCTGAACCATGCCTCAGGCTTGGTGAAATAACAGTCCGCAGGTAGCATATGCCGCTGTGAATACCTCAGCCAAGTTTTGCTGTCGTACGCGGCGCGTGGAGCTCACAAGCAGAGCGCAAAGTCACCTTTCTCTCAAATGCTCTCTTTTCAAACAGAAGTCTGCTCCTCACTCTCTTCTGGATGCTTTATTTTGTAATAAAGCGAATTCCCACATGCGGCTGCTATTCGGCTAGTCTGCTACGCAGTGTACATACCATGGACGCCGCAGTATGTCACCACGGGTTCACTAACCAAACGCACTGTGGCTCACTGAGGACAACTGCTTTTGGCTTAAATTTAGCGTGTCGTATGCACCTAAATCGGAAGTTGTGGAGCCTATGTTAACATCCAAAATGAAATTTATACTGAGCGCCACGGTGAGACTTACAAGGCGGAGCGTTGTGGGCATGCCCCACTCCGCCGTAGCTTTTGCAGTGCAAGGCATTGAAGAAGGAACGGGAGCACAGCGGAGGCTATGTGACTGCCAATAACTTCACCTCTGCAGAATGCACTGAAGTACTTTTTGCAGCAAAGTATTTACGAAATAGCTTATTTTCACTTCAAACGCCTTTCTCCACTTTGATAAAAAGTTGTTCAGGGCCCCTTTAATGTGGCGACAGGAACTTCGCCTGCTGGAGCAAAAGAAAACTATCGGCACCTACACTCTCACTGGAGCTGATGCGCACGTTTTCCACTGCAGTGGACATTCTGTATCTTGCAAAATAAACATTGGAAGGCACGAAAAAAATGTTACTTGGCTTTTTTGGAAGAAAATTGAAAGCAACCAAAGTCTGCATGTGTAATTTTTCTTCATGCAACAAAGGGTTAAGCACATAATTTCATGACTGTCACTTAGTAGTTACATGACCAGCCTTAGCTGTGCCTGAGGCGTTTTATAAAGGTAACCAATTTACCTCGCAAGTGGATTGTGGCACTTTTGGCACATTGGTTCTCTGCTACAAGAGAAAAATAAAATTGGGCTATTTCATGAGGATCATGTTACAAAGCAGTCGAAAAATGCAGGTCATTCTAACACTCAGCTTCCGGTGGTTGTTATAGTTCTTGCTTGATGGCTGTGGTAATTTTTTGCTTAGCTAAAGAAAACCATTTTTATCCTTAAAATAACTTGAACTTTTCTGCATTACTGACATACATTTGATGAAATGGTAAAGCAAAGGCAAATTTGCGTTAAAATGCTACGATTTTTTTTATTGTGATAAAAATAACTGCATGTGAAGCAACATGGCAATTCTGATAATGCATTGTCATTCACAGTGACAAGGCTTGTTCAACTGAACTTAACTGTTTTTGGTATTTCACAGAGAAGTGAGATAGAAAAAAAGAAAAAGCGGATGTGTGTGCACAGAAGCAGCGCAGTGCAGTGCAAACTACCTTCCTTCTTTAATATCAATGTACAATAATACAGGCTTCTTTATAACTAGAGCAAAATTAGCTGTAAATGGTGCACTGGTTCAGTTGCAAAACAGAAATGCCAACAGAGAGAACAGAACTCAAACTGAATACGAACAAAAATCTTCAAGGAAGCGCCAAAACGCAGACTTTTTGACATTACCTGTTTCCTGTTGAATGACAGTTTGCACTTTTCACATATATGGGATTGTTCTGCACAATTTGTGCAAAAATATGGCATTGGAGAGCAATATATTATCAGTTCACTGCAGTCTGCACACTTCATTAGTTTGTGCGTATACTTCATGTGCGGTCAGTGAAGACAACCAGCTACAATGGCAGTAGCTCCGGAGGCTCTTGTGTCGAAGTGGGCCGCCGCGCTGCGCAGCTCCAACCTTAAGACGCAAGAGTGGGCTGTCGATCAGGCCCGAGAGGCAGCGATGAGGCAATGCCTCGAAGTCCCCTCATGGGAGACCTGAGCCCGGGTCGTTAAACTTTGCTGGATTTAAAATAAAGTTGTTTTCATCCATCTAATGCTGAAACAACAGTGCTGAAACGTCTTCCAAATGCCGAGACAAGTCAATGATGTTGCATGTCAGCGAAATCAATCGCCAAAACTTGACGTAAGATTGTTCATGACGAGGGCCTATACTGACAACTATATCGATAGGTGCCACATTTCTGATTCGCCTCTCCCACAAACTTCAAAATTAAATTAAGGTGCATTCGAAGCAGCATTTGGTATTGACACTTTACAGATCATACCCATGAGCTCTCAGCAATGCAAACGGTCAGCTACTTCAAGTCAGAATTTTTGTGTCAGTACCCCTTTAATGAACAACTTGCATCCAGAAGGCCTGCTACAGCTATGATTCTGAACCTCCAAGTATGCCACTGCCACTATGTCTGCTGACTAAATATCACAGGTGAGCTGCTTGGACTAGCGCTACTGGTTGCTCACTCAACTCACAGGAAGACCAAGAGTCTATCTGCAGCTGAATATAACAAGTTGAGTGCAAATTTTAGCAATCCAAAATGTTGCAATCTTCAAAGCCACAGGCCAATAGATTAGTACATAAATACAAGAAAATTTAGCATCTGTGATGAAGGAACTGTGCCTTCGTGTACACTGATGGTTTTCTAACAATTATGCCTCGCTTTGTTACAGTAGGTGCACTTACCTTGTAACGCAAGGTTGGCAGAGCAAGACCTTTTTCGACCAGCAGATCAGAAACGTAAGCTTCAGGATGACGGCTTGTAATGCAGAGACTGACAGAGTGCAGAGGCCCCCGACGCTGCATTTTACCAAAATGTAAATTTACTATCGGCTTAATCATCAAGAAATGCATCTTCAATGGTCTAGATAAATTGGCACTACCTTATATAGCACACATTTTCTTGTCTATTTTTGTGCAACCTGCCTACAAGGCAACATAAGCTCAATTTTTCCTGCACTGTATGTCAACCTAGCTCACTAGCTACGGTCAGTATAAATGAAGATCTTGAAAAAAAAAAGTTGGCACTATTCTGACAGCCTCTTGTAGGAATGCTGTGCGGTAGATTAACTGGATGATGGTAAGTGAGAGTAGCATATGTGCAATATGTGAAGCATTTCTCTCAAGTGTTTATTCAGGAAATGTAAATGAGGGCCATAATTATGTCTGTTGGGTTAAACTTTTGCACAATGAATTTAATATACCAAATTGAATATCCCATTGCTCTGGTTGTGAAAATAGCCTAGCCACAATTTGAAATTCGAAACATAATTTCAATGCTTTTTAAACAACCTGAAGTAATGAGAGAACAGGAAGCACAATACGGGGAAGTGATAACACTCAACAGAACCAAGATTTGAACAAACCAGGAAGCATGTGCAGATAACACAGCGTAAATCACACCAGCCATTTTGTAGAAATGGCATCTCTACACGCTGAGTACAAATGTGTAGAAAGAACTACCATTTTGACAGGAGTGCAGCAAAATCTGCAATATTACTATCACTGTCACTTTACACAAGGCTTCCTATCAATGCAATGTGATCAACTTGCTATTAGCCAAGTTTTTCCATACAATGTGCAGCAAAGCAAGGAATCTACAGGTGGATTTACCTTGGCTTATGGCCTATAAGTAACCTCATGATTACATGAAGTGTTAAAATGGCTACTGTTAGTATGCAGATACACTTGAACATGACATTTTGTTATCAAATGGTCATACCTGTTAGCTGTCAAGAGCTCAATTTCACGGCCAATGTTAGTGGACTAATGTGGAGTGTGCTATGACACTCCACAGATTAACTTTTAGAGTGCAGCTCTTAGGTGCTCATTCCTGCAGGAAGCAGCAGCGGTGTCAGCAGTGTAACCTAGCAAACAAGCCCAGTAAAAGATGAAAGAGCAAATGCGGAGCAGGACACGAAAGACGCGAGCCACGAATGACAAAGACCAGGTTGGGTGTTTTTGCTTGGTGTCAGTATGCTGTTGTATGCAGCGGGTTACCTCCTTTCATTGTTTTTCACAATGTCTCGCACCAGGCATAATTTTTCAAGTGCCTGGACAGGTGCTTTTTAAGTCAGCTAGACATGAAGTAGTTGTTCTCATATCTGGCATTCCAGTGCAGTCGAACCCGCTTATAACAATACCAGATTTAACACTACATCAGATATAACAATGAGCAGCCAATACACCTTGAATTTTTGCATGTGTTCTAGGGTAAATTAAACAGCTTACTACATTGCACCCGTGCAGCATTACCGGTTACAGCCAAAAAAAAAAATACCTTGTTAGAAAAAAAGCAAGAAAGAGACAAAAATGCGAGCTGCTTTGTCACACCCGTCTTCATCACACCAGCACCTCGGCGGCTAATTGACCCATTGACACCTTTGAGTCCCAAAGGCGGCACAAAGGCATACTGCACAACACTTCATCGCATTGCTTCCAAAAACAGGAAAAAAAAATGAGCCACTTTGCCAAACCCACCTTTGTGCCGCACACTTCGCATGGCACACCTTCATTGTATCACAGGCCTCACAGGACTCGCACGCCGCTCTCCCATCTCTCTTCCACCCTCCTGCCGACAGAGGAGGGGTGAAAGGGGGACAGGTGAGGAAGGCGTGCTATGCAGGGTGCGAGGCAGGCACAAAGGAAGGTGTGGCAAAGCAGCTGGCATTTTTCTTTTTCTTCTTTTCCTGGATTTCGTGTTCCTTTTCTTTTCAGTGCAGACACCCACTAGCCAGATTTGCCTTAGCCATTAATGTGGCACGGAAACATTGTAGTAAGTGGTCTATGTTACCATAGAACACACACAAAAGTTCATAGTGCAGCGGCCACTCATTGTTATACCCTAGTATTGTTATAACTAAGAGTGTTATAAGTGGGTTCGACTGTACTTCTTTGACTAATTCAAATGTCCGAGTGTTCGTCCCCTCTGCCTTTTTCATGCAAACCGATTATAACACTGGGATTTTTATGGCCCTTGAATATTGTTATAAGTGGTTCGACTGTAGCGAGCTTTCACATGGCGTACACACTCTGTAAGCTTGGAAAGCTCACCGAAGATTGCAAAAATATTAACCTACTCTACAAGTGCACCCTTTCTATAATTTTGAAGATGCAAGAAATGCAGCGAAAGTAAGCTTTCAATCAAGAGAATGAATTGCTGCCTGAAAGGGCTAATGCCGCATGTCCACGCCCATGCTTACACACTTTATATTTGGCACTATCATGCAATTTCGAGTTAGAGGCATACTGAAAACTGACTATCACATTGTTTATCTCAGAAAGCATTTGCATGAAATTCTCACTACAATAATCCTGCACATGCACCTATTTTTTGCAAGATGCACGAGGACTGATAGAATCTCGTCTAGCAATCAAACAATTGCTGCAAGTTTCTCATTCGCTTTGCTTTTCTTATAGGTGCAGACCTCCGCGTTTGCATGCAGTTGCTCACATGGTATGCCTTACTTTTACTATTGGCCACACAACCCTAGGGCCATATTCTCTATTTCATTCCTGAATGCTTCTTGAAGGCTTGAATGCTGCAGCACTATGGTCTTTGCTGGGCCGGCTCCTCAGCATGACATGATGAGAATTAAAAATTAAATGCAACGTTACAAAGTATGGGCCCTAGTTGTGTCACACTTACTCAAAATATAAATAGAAGTGAGAATTTTATTACATCTAAAAATATTAATTCTAGTCGCTTTTGTTGCTTTCATTCATGTTGCCTAAAATTTTTTCTTGAAAGAAGTTGCTCTGAAAACAAATCTATTTTAAAAAATGTGACTGTGGCGATGCACATCTAAAAAAAGAAGAAAGGACATTTAAAGGGTTAAAGGGACACTAAAGGCAAATACTAAGCTGACATGGACTGCTAAAATACTATACCAAAGACCTCGCAACACTTATTTGGTGTCAAGAAAAGACGTCGTTTATGAGAAAATCACATTAGAAGGGCATGCATACCTTTAGCGCAATTCAAATTGCCCGCCCCTGAACAGGGAGTGGCAACAATGTTTACGCCATCGCCACCCTTTATTGCCATCTGTGAGTAAAACAGCAGCCGACAGACGGTGCTACGGTTTGCTGCACAAAAGGCAAACGCACGGCCATGGAGAAACCAAGCCAAGACAGAGCGTTGGATTCAGCGTGGCGTGGACTGCTTAATTCCATGACATTACATGGCCGTGGCATTCTCTGCTACTTGCACTATATGCGAGTTTTGAGAGCCAGCAAAATCATTGCAGCACAATGCGAGAACGAAACTACTTAAACGTGAAAGAGCGGGCGGCACAGAGAGGAGAAAATGAAACCTCTTGACTGCCCTCGTTGTTGCCAAGGGCAACATCAATGAGTTTTTTTTTTTTAATCAAATAGAACTGGAGAAGTAGCATTGTCTTTCCTCTTATAATGTAATATAGTTGTGTTTTTATAACAAGTGGTGGAGTACTAGTGACAGAAATGAGGAGTGCCTTCATCATCAGGCTATTAATTAAATGTCCCAGGGAAGTCTCTAATCGTGTCCTGCATTTACCTCAATTTTTAGATTACTAAAGCTTTGATTGCGATAATATTGGTGCCTTAGACATTCTAAAGAACTAATTTATCACTTTAGCTTGACATAAAATTTCCCTTTAGTGTCCCTTTAATATGTAGGCAATTGATTGTTATTCAGAATGTTCAACAAAGCAAAAGTGACCTGTTGTTTGCTCCCAACAAATTAAAAAAGTAGTAGTGTCTATGCCTAACCTAACCGAACATAAAACAGTCAGGAGTGTTCAAAGTGCACACACTATCGTACACAAGCATAAAAACTCACAATAAACATTTCAGGTATATCTAACCTTCAACACATTGCACACCACGGTTTTGTCATCACTGACGAGCTGGATAAATGCAGCTTTTGCGTCAAGAGTCCAGCCTTCCTGAAATTGAAAAGAAAGGAGAGAGAGGAAAACATTTATAGTAATAAATAAAATGTAGTTGCCAAGGAAAATGACGCAACTAAGTTTACAAAAGTAATGTGCACTCTTAAGCAAACTTACACCCTTTTGCCACACAACAATAATCGTCATCTGTCGTGTCCGCATTTCCTTTCTTTAACGCGGCGAGCCCGGTACTTTCCAGTAATGAATGGCATGCGCATTATCAGCATGACATAGTGTGGTATCCGTAACTTCTGGTTTCGGTTTTGGGTCTTTACATCAGGGCGCCACTCAGCGCCAAACGCTGTAAGTGCCTCCTGTAAATTGCCTCCTCAGAAATAAACATTAATTCTTTGTCTGGTCCCCGACTGGAGCAGTCCGGCTCTTTTCTTGCGGTGCTGCGCGCCCCGGCCGTTTAGGCCTCATGCCGTAACCCTTTCGTCCGGCCACCCCGTCGAAGCTACAACAAACTGGCGACGAGGTAAACCGCTCACTTCACTTTTACGGCCCCTTGCCTTTCTATTTCTGCTGCTCCCCTCCTTCCGGCATGCAAGACGCTACGTCCACTTCGACGTCGTCCACCGCAACTCCCCCGCCTTTGTTCTCCGTGCCCAGCATGGCGTTCGCACCCCCCATGCCACCTTTCCTTGCATTACCCGGTACTCCTTCGGTACCATGGCTCCCATGGAAACGTTCGTTTTGCACATTTCTTCAGGCGACCGGATGCGAAGCATTACAAGAAGAGAGGAAGAACGCCATTTCACTGAGTAATTTAGGCTTTGAGGGGCAACGTCTCTACTATGATCTTGCGTCGCAAACGGACCAGAAGGCCGCTACGTTCGAAGACATTCTTCGCATCTTCGACCAGCACTACGAAGAAAGCTCCAATCCCCTGATGCACCGCATTATCTTCCGGGACAGGAAGCAACTACCTGGGGAAACCTTCCAGGACTTCGTCACCGCGCTACAAAGGCTAGCGCCTGCTTGTGCGTTCGGCGCTTGGCACGACGAGTCTCTTCGCGACCAAATTCTCCAAGGCGTTGCATCAAAAAGAGTTTGAGAACGGCTACTGTACGAAGGATCGTCCCTCACGCTCAAGAAAACCGAGGAAATCAGACGAAGCGTGGAGCAAGTTGACAAGGAACTTGAAGTCTTCAGCAACTCGTCTATTCAGCGCGTCTCGACGCAACGCCAAGATGGCGTCGCCAGCCATCTCCTTCCTCGCCCGGGCGCGCAAGATGGCGGTCACCGCCCCCCTTCTCCCTCGACCCGGCGCCTTCAAGATGGCGATCAACGGCGTGGCGGGCAGTCGCATCGAGCGGTCGGCCAACGTGACGTCCGACCCGAACTCTGCGAAGCCACTGGAGAACTCGCACCCCATTGTTACCGATGTGGTTCACCTCGCCACATCGCATCCGATCCAGCCTGTCCGGCAAAGCACGTTACCTGCCGTGCGTGCGGAAAAGTGGGACATTACGCTTCGGTTTGCCGTTCGAGGAACCGAACGCAGCGACAGCCTCCTGCTCGAACGCAGCTTGTTTCCGTTACCGCTGATACAGAATCAGCCTCTACAGTCCCGTTTGTGCTTACAATTCAAGCACCGAATTTCCGTCCGGCAACAATTCGCGCCGAAGTCTTCATTGCGAATACTACACTCAAGTTGCTCGTGGACACAGGAGCTACAGTGTCGCTGATGAACAGCTCCCTATACGAAGAAAATTTCAAGGTTTTTCCATTACCTCCTTCGAGTCTTCGACTCAAGAATTATTCGCAGCAAGAAATTCTGCATTCAGGACGTTTCTCCGTGCTTGTCAAGTATCGCAACAACGCTGCAGTAGTGACATTTCACGTCACGAACCAAGGCACTTCTCTTCTGGGCTTAGATTCCATTCAAGCTTTGGGCATTGACATTCAAGGGTCTTCGCTCACATGTCAAGTATCAGGACTTCCAGCTGACCCAAGCGTTCAGCCTCCGTCTCTTCCGCACAACACTCCAACAGAGTTCGCCCATCTGTTCTCGGGACAATTGGGACTTGTAAAGGGCTTCGTCCACGACGTTCGTTTCTGACCTTCAACGCAACCAGTCTCAGCGAAACTGCGTCCTCTACCTCTGGTTCTCTGGGAGCAAGTCTCCGCCGAGCTGCAACGCCTGGAATCAGCTGATGTCATCGAACGAGTCACTGCGTCCGAGTGGATTTCTCCGCTCGTCGTCATTCGAAAGAAGGACAATTCCATTCGACTTTGTATCGATCTTCGAGACCCCAAGGACAATTCCATTCGACTTTGTATCGATCTTCGAGACCGCAACAAGGCTATCATCATTGACGCCTTTCCACTACCGAGGGCTGACGAACTGTTGCATCGACTCGCTGGTGCTACTGTCTTTATTCCTACTGGTACTCATTTTCCTGCTGCAACCCCTTCTTTGCAACCACCTGTCTCACAACCACCACCACCTCCGGGTTCACCCCATGCAGAACAGTCTCCTGAACGTCCGTGCTACACTCCTACCCAAGACACTGCCCCTGAAGGCACTCAGGTCACTGACACACCTTCTAGCCCCAGTACGAGTAACACTTCTGCTGTTCCTCCTCTACAACTTGAACCAGTCCTCCGTAGGTCAACACGCCATAGACAACCTCCGGAACGATTTAAGGATTATGTTTCCAAGTAGCTTGTTGCCTTAGGTTACCGTCTACAGAGGTTTCAACCCTCCCATGCGAATTCGGCTCTTAACGCCAAAAGTATTTCCTTACATGTTTGTTAGCTGAATAAGACTTAAGCAGTATCCTTCAAATGGGGGTATTTCTGGCAGCATAAACGGTGCTATACGCACGCTGTACTTACTGCTATACTGCAGATTTATCAGTGGATCCTAGTTGTAGGAACACTTTTCTTCATTTCTTAGCATCCCCGCAGAAGGGATACCATACATTTCTTGTATGTTACGTTTCTTGCAGCATAAACATGTATGCATTTCCACTACGGTAGTCGCCGCCATACTAATTTGTCTGTCATGCCGAAAAAGAAAAAAAAAGTTTTAACATTGAAAGTCGTTAGCATTCTTAAGGGGGTGCACTATGGAGTGTAACGTGCTTTTACGCACAACGCCAAAACCCGACAGCCACAGAGACTGTCTCGAGTCAGGCTCAGGGCGAATGAGCCACCCATCAGTGCTGTCACAGGGGGCACACAGATGGTTGTTACTGTATACTTATGTACTTTGTGAATTTTGTATGTGTTATCTGTGTGTGCAAGACTGCATCTCATCGTCCTCCCAAGACGGGTACTGGAACTGCAGATCTGGAGTGCAATAACTCATATTCAGTGTTCATGTGCGTTTATTTTAAATAGGGAAGCCAGAGATATCATTTTCTATTGTGTAAAGATGTATCACTAATCATGTGTGTTACAGTACTAACATGTGTTCTTTGACTCGTGACTTACTTTTGTTGCGAGGAGAGCGAGTAGATCATGTTTCCTTTCAAGGGAGAGGTGATGTGGTATCCGTAACTTCTGGTTTCGGTTTTGGGTCTTTACATCGGGGCGCCACTCAGCGCCAAACGCTGTAAGTGCCTCCTGTAAATTGCCTCCTCAGAAATAAACATTCATTCTTTGTCTGGTCCCCGACTGGAGCAGTCCGGCTCTTTTCTTGCAGCGCTGCGCGCCCCGGCCGTTTAGGCCTCATGCCGTAACCCTTTCGTCCGGCCGCCCCGTCGAAGCTACAACACATAGCATTACCGACAGGAAAGTAACAGGCGCCGCGTTTTCAAGAAAAGAAACGCAAGCAAGGCAGATGACGATTATTGTTCATGTGGCAGAGACACACCCCAAAGGGTGCAACTTTGCCTAAGAGTGTAGCTAAGATACTGAATGCAGAAAAAGAAAGAAAGAATCATAAAATGAACGAAGTAATTCTAGGTTTTACGTGCCACAACCTCTATCTCATTATGAGGCACGCCATAGTGGGGGACACCGGATTAATTTCGACCACCTGGGGTTCTTCAATGTGTACCCAATGCACAGTACGCAAGTGTTTTTACATTTCACGCCATCGAATTGCGGCCACCACGGCCAGGATTTTATCTCGCGACCTCATGCTTAGCAGTATAATGCCAAAGCAACTAAGCAATGATGGCTGGTCACAAAATGATGTGTGGTCAAGAAACATACATGCACTCATTATATTATGAATATTGGTAACATAGACAGTAGTGGGAATGGCCAAGAGCATTTTGGAGCACATTTCATAGCAGTCAACAATGATGATTGTGAATGGTTATCAGCCAGACACTACTAATACGCATCAACAATGGTTCCGGAGTACCAGCTCACATCACCGCAAATATTTTCCCGGAATATAATCAATTTACGTGCCACTTACGAATGAATTACACCTATCACACAGTCTCATTGAGTTAACCTGCACATTAAGAACAAAAAATACTACCCATCAACCAAGTGGTAAAGTTAGCCACAAAAAGGCACAAAGAACTTGCAGCAATGCAGTCACATAGTATGCAGGACGGCTCTTCAAGTAATTTTACATTAGGCCTCAAGTCGGATTTAGCCAGTAATATGGCCAAGCTACAAATATACGGCATTACGAGCACACACAGAAAAATGCAACACAGCAGAAGCTAATAACATCCAAGGGGGTAGGTTTCAGCAGTGTGCTTTTATACTTTTAAGTGTTGAAGGACCCTGTTTTCAGTTTGCTGAGTGCGATGACACAGCCGCCGACGCCTCTCCCACCACAGACGAACAACCCATCCATATTGTATCATCGGCTAGTGGCTCTCTTCGACTCCCACCCCTCTCCTTCCTCTTCAGCGATGCTGATAATCTTCAGCTTCTGCAATGCTGTAAAGGACGGCTGTTGAGCGCTACTCATCATCATCTGAATTCTAGTTAGCCAGAGCCTCGTGCAATATCGCTATCCCCATGTGCACTTCGCTAACTATTAAACGGAAAGTGGTGACCCCTAAAGAGAAGGAGAATGGGTGACTACGAAAGAGGGGAGAAGAGAGCTTCAACACGCAAGGGTGGGGAGAGGGTGGGTTCCCTAGGAGCAAACAAAACTTTGAATGCTGGAGAACTCTGCCTTGATGTGTGGCTTACTGGCAGCATACACCGTGCTGTCATGAGGCCCAACCTAAAGGCGAAATTCACATATAATCCACACCCCGGCTTTACAGTCAAATTTTCTGAATGTTTGGTGCGGATATGTGCAAAAACACGCTAGTTTTCTAATGGTGGACCATGAACATGCGCCAGAACGGGGTTAGATTAATCCAGTAACCCTTTAGTTTCATCTAGTTTTATAAATAGCAGGAGACTCGACAGCACTCTTCGCATAGGGTGATGGCGACTGCCACCTGGTGTTGCCCATAACTCTTTTTCAAAGTGGCCTCAGAGATTGCGCGGCAAGGCTCGTCTTGGAGTAGCCTTGGAGCAGTTTCTCTTATTTTTAGCATGGATGTAGCTGCTTTAACGAAATGTAACAGATTGGAGCAATTGTAGCAGCATTCCCACCACTGCATAGACAACACCAAACGCCTTGAAAGGTACAGTCTAGCCTTACTATGAACACTTTGGGATTTGGAATAAAAAATTAAAGCACACTTATGGCACTGCGCACAACTTCCTGCATGGACTTTCCAAACACAGAAGTATTTTCATTGACTACGCACCAAATAAAGCTTCTACATCCAGTAACTTCGGGCACTCATGCTTGCAGACATTCACATTAAGCATTTCATTTGTTCTTGGTTCAAAATTACAAGATTACCCTTTTTATTTATCCTTAAGGAGTCTTGGAATGAGATCCTGGACATTTCAGAATTTTTTTTTATAGATGATGTCGAAGTGATATGTACAGTCAGCCACAAAAGTTCATGAGACATGGGATTCGAGAAGCTGAATTTCCAAGACACCTTGGCATATACCATGTTCGCACACTTCCAATGAGCCCCAATTGTAACGTGCGGCTATATTACTGGCCAAATATGCAAAAAAATAACTTGGTGCCTATTCTACGGCGCACATCAAGTAGCGAAACCCAAGTTGACATGCACTGTGTTGAAACAACTTTATGGAACATACACACGCACACAGATGAATCTTAGTGGCTAGTCGCTATCAGTCCAACATTTCCTTTTTGCTGTCTACTGACTACAGATAGTCATCTTCAGTTTCATCTGATGCATTAGAAATGTCCCACGTTCAGCAAACTGGAACATGGAGACCGCATACCAAGGCATAAAAAAACAATGTCTGTTCGATGGCAGTGTGGCTAGCTACTTTGCACGGAGCGTTTCTTTTTATTATTTGAATAATAAGAAGCGGTTTCATTTTTTATTTTGAGTAGAATTAGTTATGAATGCAACGTGCATGCAAATTTAAATGCACATGTTATTAAAAAAAGGTGTGCATTAGAATCATGCAAATATGGTAACCGTAACAGGTAAATTCAAAGTTGAAGTGTGCAGTTGCCTTTGCAATGTACAGAGTGATCCATTAAATTAGAAGCACTATGCCCAGAGCAGAAATTCACATTTGCCCGGGTCCTGGAAACATTTTGGCCAATTGTGCATCATTGTCTGAATGTTCAATACAAGCTAACAATTTGTTTCTCAATATGACTTTATTTCAATACTTTATTTGATAATGTGCAGTTGCAATAAGTTGATTTTGAAGTACCGGGCATGTGGGCATGCACAAACTGATCTTTAACTTGCCTTGTGCAAACAAGAATAATAATTTGTACTCACTTCTTGCTTATGTTGCAAAGTAACTCATTTTATGCTCATATGCAGAGGACAGCTAATATTTGTGCCTTTTTTGGAACATATGAGAGAAGCTACTAAACTTAGTCTTTTACATTATGTGAGAACATTTACAGGATGCTGATTTTCATCAACAAATGGCAAGAGAAAATATCTTCATATTTGACTAGCTGATCGAAGAGCTTTCAGTATATCGGACATTTCATATAACTTGAACCAAACTTCCAAAAAAAAAAACTCACTTTGGGAGGACGAATTTCTAAAAAAGAATTTTCACCCTTGAGCAGTTAAACATAATTGACTTCTCCTAAGCTTCCTCTGGCTTTATTGTATGTTACCGAGTAAAGATATATATAAAAGAGAGAAGACTAACAGAGAATAAAGAAAGCTAACTAGCATAATCACTGCCTGTGGCTGTACTATATTTACAGTAGCTGACCAACAAGAAAAAAGAGAGAACTGTAAAAATGTCCATATAGTTGTACAGTCTCAAAATTTTTAGAAAACCCAGCAAAATCAACTTTGTTCACAAGTGGACTTCCTAGCTTCTGGATGGTTAACCACAGATATTGATACTATACTAAAGCGACTATATAATAGCAACAATTTGTGCGCAGGTGTGTGCAAGCGCGAATCACCGATTACTTCTGTTAGTGATGGATGTCCTGTACAGTCAACGACCAATTTTCCGGACCCCCTATTTTTCGGACATGCCAGATAATTTGGACGCCTTCACGGCACTACCATGTACCCCATGGATAGGGCTCCATGTTTTCGGAGTTTCTTTTTCTTTAAATTTGGAGGGTGTGTTTCGGACTTTATTTTTTGGCGGAAATTCAGCGTTTATCAGAGTTTGCACTTTTGCATTACTCTCAATACTCGAAAATCTTAGATGAAATGATATCTGAACACGAAAACATCAGAACGCACGAAGCATATTTTAGTTGTCTGGAAGGTTTGAATGCACAAACATGTATACACACAAGCACAAATACTTCAATAAAGAACACCTATGTTTGTGCATATTACAACCTTAAAGGGACACTAAAGGTTACTATTAAGTCAACGTGGACTGTTGAAATACCATCACGGAAACCTCGAAACGCTTGTTTCGTGCCAAGGAGAGACTTATTTTAAGAGAAAATGCGTTCTGAAGCGTCCGCGTACCTCTAGCGCAGTTCAAATCGCCCGCCCTCCGATCGAGGAGTACTGACATCATGGTCTCATAGTGACGTTGCGCCATCGGTGAGTAGAACGGCGTCCGCAGACGGCGCTACGGCTTTTCTGCGCAAAACGCGAACGCGCGGCCAGAAACAGAGCCAAGACAGAGCCGACAGCAGAGCGAAAGCGGGAGTATGGTGGCTAGCGGAAGGAGAAACGAATTACGTCCGACATTACGTCCCACGGCACACGGAGAGTCCGTTTTCGTTAAACTATAGGCTGCGGCGAGCTCGCAGCGTGGTCGGCGTGGTCTATGAGGAGCGACGAGCCTTTTCACACTCGCAACAGGGCATAAAAATGTGCGAATCGACGCAAAACTCGGCCTAGAAACGTGCTTCGCCACAGCCAGGGCTCAATACGACCCAAGCTGGCACGACCCAGATGTCGTTTCCCGCACCGCCACCAGGCGCCGCTACTATACCTCAAACTCCAGCGCAAGACGCCCATAAGCTGGTACTTCATTCTATGACGCTAACTTCGACGCTCGTCGCAATGGACCCTGACACCGACAGATTGGCTCGCGATGGTGGGCTCAACTTCAGCGATTTGAGCACCGACGAGCGCGACCTGCTGCTGAGGGCTCGCACTGCCGGCGTCGTTGCGTACTACGATGGCGGCCTCGACACCGGCTCTCCGGAGCAGGAAAGCAACGAGGGCTTCCCACGACATCACATGGACGTGGCATTCTCGCTGCTTGTTCCAAATGAAAGTTTCGCGAGCCAGCAGAACCCTCACAGCACGACGCGATAACGAAACTACTGAAACTCCAAAGCGTGCGCGGCGCAGAGTCGAGCGAAAACGAAACCTTTCGAACACCCATATTACTGAAGGGTAACGTCAAAATGTTATTTTTTCTTAGAATCGAATAGACGTAGACAAGTAGCATTTTTTTCCGTCTTATAATCGAATGAAATGATATTTTTAATACAAGTCGTTGAGTATTAGTAAAACAAATTATGAGGAGTCCTTTCGTCATCGGGCTAGTACCGGAATGTCGCTGGGGGGTCTCAAATCGTGTCATGCATTTACCTCAATTTCTCGGTTACTAAAGCTCTGTTCGCGATTATATTGACGCCTGAGACGTTCTAGAACATTGCTCTACCACTTTAACTTGAGTTTCTGGTAACCTTTAGTGTCCCTTTAAAGCTTGTTGTAATAGCCACAAGCATACTGTGAGGTTGCTGTCACTGATGGAAGATGGGGCTTCTGCAGGTGGATGTGGCGTTGGGATTGTAGACGCTCCGCAATTCTCAAGGCACCCTTGTTGTTGGCAATGCTAACTGTCACATGACAAAACTTGCGAACAATGACTCCTTCAAATGATGTTGACTCTTCAAAATCACTGAACTCCTTTACGTAGTCACTGGAAAGCTTTTGTTTCCTTCACATTTTGCTTGCCCAAAATTCAGGCACTACAGAAATGTGTCACGTGAGCATGCCATGCTTTCCACCAGCAGGCTTTCTGCACTCAATTCAGTTCCCTGGCGCTCGAGTGCCGCCAGGGAACCGTATATGAAGATGTCTTGCGTTGCCGGGGCGACAAGCCCTGTGTTAAATGTGCGATGGGTGAAGTCTACAAGATACTGTTGACGTGAGGTAAAGTTTATATCGGCCAAACCAGACGATGTATCCATGGCCACTTAGAACATGCACTTTATAGAAAGGCTTTCGATAAAGAACAGAACATGGTCATATTGGCCGTTAAAATTGGAGTTTATTGGATAAATCCGAATTGTCAAAAATTTTACTGGCAAGCGTTCATCGAATTTTTTCGGATTTATCCGAAAACACAGAGCCCTACCCATAGAGTTAATGTGTAAGAACGCCTGAAATTTCGGACGCAAAAAACCTTCACTGTCCGCTTGTTGCCATGACCGCAGGTATGAAACTGAATTAATCGAAACCACCACCACAATCCTGCTTGGATTATCTCGCCGCCTCGAGCCGGCACTCCCGCACGCAATCCACTGGCAGCCATAGCCACACCGCGGCAACTACTTCGACATTCGCTACCAAGCTTCTTGCTATTCGGTGCCAAGTTTTTCGTTGAAACAATTCACCACTGTTAACAATGGCGCCGACTCCACCTTCCTAATCCTTGCCAATGGCTCCGGAGAGCGAAAAGCATGGCGCGCTGTATGTCAGTTCCCAAAAATCAGCTTCGCCCCAAAAACGCAGTGTTGCGCGGTTAAGCATACCAA
The DNA here is from genome assembly GCF_050947875.1 of Dermacentor variabilis. Lineage (NCBI taxonomy): Eukaryota > Metazoa > Arthropoda > Arachnida > Ixodida > Ixodidae > Dermacentor > Dermacentor variabilis. The sequence goes on along the minus strand of NC_134568.1, from coordinate 118,302,664 downwards.
AAGTTAAAAGGGGCAATTGCCACGGGACATGGTATGTTTCCTTTAATAATACACGCATGCACCCGCCATCCCCTATTACAGTACGAGCACCGATATGCCTAATAAGTGTACTGGCAGGCCTTTAGAGCTATTTCAGACGTGCCTTTTTTTTTTTCATTTCGGATGTGCCATTTTAGGGACACTTTCGCAGCCCCTGGGGAGTCAGAAAAATCGGACATTGACTGTAATCTGTAAATATGTGTGAATAAATCTTCTGGAACTTCCCACTCATGTGTTAGCTCATTGCACATGTGCCACTGCAGTGAAGTCCTCCATTCAATTAGCTTCCTTTAATTTGAACTTCTTTTAATTCGAACTAATTTTCAGGCCCCTTCGTGTTCGAATTATCGAGATTCGACTGTACAACAATCAATTCTGTCTCTCGCTTACTGCTCCCCACTAGTCTTCCCGTGCAAGACGGTGGTTGAATGTCACCAGGGTTCTTGCTACACAAAATGGGCAAACCCTGCACTTCTCTCCTACTCATGCAGCAAGTTCATATTCCCATCTGGCCTATGCAACACACAGCTTTCGCTACACATACTGCGCATAGTTTTTCATGTCACATTTTTTAACTAAGTACTCCACACTTACAACAGAAATTTATGCTGTAGACAGGCACTCTGTCGAGAGAATGGGTCCTTCGCAACATCTGCAAGACAGCTACGCAGCAAAAGCTCCTTTATCACAGCAGATTCTGTTACGCATAGCGGCCATATTGGGCCCAATAATGACACATTACTAAACGCGGTTTTCTACAGTATAATAAAGTGCATTACCACTCCAGTCATGGCAACACTGCACTTCAGCTCAGTGTTATGCCCAGCCTGATCATCGGCTAGTCTCTCTGCATGCTGTTGCATTGCGTGTCAGACAGCACAAATGCTGGTTGATACAGCAGCCCGGTTGAGCCCTGGTACCCCCACAAAACACAAAACATGTTGGCACTTCAGGACAAAAAAAAAAAAAACTGAACATGCAGTTAGTAAACAGTCCGCTCGTTCCAATAAAACCCGAACCCCCCATCAAGGCTGCCCTTTTTCTACCCCTGAGCACACACCCCTGGACTTGTTACACTAATAAAAACTGTCTGTAATAGCAATGTGGTGTTATTTTCAACTAGGCTACACTACATGACGTCAAGAAAATTTGAAAATGGCTTTGTGGTTGAGTAGAGCCTTAGGTTCATCACTGGCCTGCCCTATGTGCCAGGTTCACCCCTGAAGCTATCAAGAGGCCTCACCACAACACACAAAATGCTTCACTACATGATCTGTTTGTCATTTTGGAATGTATACAAGACACTTTCCATATCTATTGCCTTGCCTGTAAAGTTTACCATAGTAGAAGATTGCGATGTCTTGTAAATGTGCAACGCACTGAGCAGCAAGTAAGTGCAGGGGCCAAGTGTGCCCCCACATCAAGCCGGAGGTCGATTCTGTACGTAATTCCCTTCCTTCAATATCAAGGTTGACGATGGAATTGCTATATTGTAGAAGAGCTGATGTGAGGGTGCTGCAAAAGACGGTTTTGCATGGCAACCAACCAACGAGAATTGGAATTGTAAATAGTTTAGTAGGTCATTTTGAATTATTACTTCCTTCAAAACACTTTGCAGCACCAAAGCACCACAGCAGGGAAGTGGGTACAACAGAATAAAAAGCACAAGGAAGGAAATAAAGTCAACAGTAGTTTGTATACAGTCAAACCTCTATATAACAAACCTTGATTTAATGAAATTCGCAATGTAAGAACTATATTAATTTTCATATCTTAGTTACATTGAAAACTGTACTTCTTTTGCAATTTAAAGAAGTAATTTCATGACACAGTCTCACTTTAACGAAGATTTTGGCCATTTCAAGCATGTACTTGAAGCCTTTATGCTAGTAAATCTAGCAAAAAACTATAACAAATGTCGGCTGAGGCAAGTTATTTCAAGCATCCTTCCGCATGAAAAGCTTTAGTGGCAAAAAAGCCGTCAAACCGCACGCACTGGAACATGGTAGACTGGTAGGCTCAACACAATGCACGCAAATGTCAGATGCTGTGAGGCACGTCGATGCATTGCTCATGGCACGATCTGCCTTGCACGCACTGGCGCTCATAACCTGACCGTCTTGAGATTTGTTTATAAGTGCTTACTGACAAAATAATATCCACCAGGAGTGCTCTTGGAATTTGTGAAGCTGTTTTTACTGCCGACACTTCAAAACCTCGAATCAATGATATTAGCAATTTATCAAAGTTCACTTGCTGTAAGTACAATTTTGTTATATCGAGGTTCTATGATGGCAGTGTACAGGAAGGGCAACATTCACAAATTGTTGACTACTTTAGAAAATAGAGCCCGATCGGCTGTCACCACATTTGCAGGCAAGGCATTCCATTCTGAAACTTCATGGAAAGAAAGAAAACTTCATGCAATTTGTATGGCATTTAATCTGCATTATCTTACAACTGTGGTCCCACCCATAGGAGACATAATGGGGAGTTTTTAGGTACAGTTAAACCTCGATATAGTAAAGCCGGCCATGCTTTCGCATGCACTCCGTCCCTGCGGCTGATAGAGTAGCTTGCAGTGGGAAGCAAATGCTTTGTCTGCCTCTTGCCTTCAATGCGTCTCTGGAATACAACCTCCAGTAGTAAATGCACGGAAAGACAGTGCCCATGACGCCACACCATCTCGGCATGCCCACTCTTTGCTAGAAAAGGCAACGTACGGCAACCTGCCCCAGATTTCTATTTATTTTCTCGGTATTCCTCTGTGGCAGCAGTGAAATTTCGTTCTGTTGATATTATATATAAACACCCGTCATTACATTGAGGTTCTAAATACATGGTGTTCTATGAACTAGAGGCCAAAAGTTTAATGCTTCATAATATAGAGAATTTCGTTTTGTCGAGGTTTAACTGTGTTTTTATCTATTCCAGCTGTGTTGTTATAAATAGAGCATAAAAGCTTAGCCTGAACTTTTTCCTTTTCGCATACAGTGGCTCAATCCCAATGGTGTTCTTTTATTGCTGTTACGATTATTTTCCAGGAGTACTGTTTCGTAATAAATCTAGTGCCACAATTTTGTATACCTTCAAGCTTATCTATGTTGCATTGTTGGTAAGGATCCAAACCAGCATTTTCGTATTCCAGGTGGGGTCTAATCAAAGAACGGTATGCTGCTTCCCTCAGGTCCCGGGGGGCATTAAGTGTTTTAATGACAAGGTTTAGTACTTTGCTGGTTTTATTCACAATCATGTCAATGTGCTTGCTAAAAGTCAGGACCTCCAAAGGCACTACTTTGAAGTGTTTATTTAACCTCAGATTCTTTTCTAAGCATGCTTTGACCTATTTTGCAGTTATTATTTATTAAATGTTTCAATTTATAGAAAGCCATGGGACAGCACTTGTGAGTATTAAGGCCAGTTTCCAAGTCCCCACTATACAAGCTGATTATAAAGATGCTGCTGGAACGCTGCATCTTTAGCGTCTTGAATTGCTCTATAGACCACAGTCATCTGCAAACAACCTGATGTTGGGGAAACATTTGAAGCAATATCATTCAAATACATTAGAAATAAGTTACCTCTCAGTAAATATTATTTTACTGCTGATAACGCATTGTTTTCTAACTCATGACAATTACATTTATGATGCTATCATCAATCTCTAGTGCTCTAATTTATTTAGGAATGACTCATGAGAGGTAATATTTGAACGCTTTTTAGTAATAAAAAACATTGCATCAGTCTGTACCCTATTTTAAGCTGTTTCTGCTACATCACGATAGAGCTCAACTAATTGAGCAGTACAGGAAATGCCTTTTCGAAAACCTTGTTGTGCTGGTCAGAAAAAGTTATTTGATTCCAAGTGCTTCTATGTTTTGCTAGTATGTGCTGAAATATTTTGTAGGATATGGAACATAAGGAGATGGGCCTATAATTACACGCAGATGACTGCAAACCACTCTTGAAGACAGGCACAACATAGGTAGTCTTCCAATCTTTGTGAAACACTCCTGTTTCTAGCGGTCTAATTTTCTCCTACTCTTTCAGTGTTTATAATTTCCCCGACATTTCCTGGATTTTTCGGTCGCTATACACCTTGTGTGAGACGCACACCTCTCAGGGTGGGAGTCAATCAAGAGGAAGCATTAGGGCATCTAACATGCACACAGCTGCTATTCGAAGATTAGATTAACGAAGCCTGCTGTGGCTGCTAGCACAGATCCACACTCAGGTGTCCTCCAGTGCACAGTTCACCTATGGGAAGGCTTCACCAGTCTCATCATTGCAGTTCCACAAAAAGGCATCTTCATTACCTTCATCACACCAGAAATGTCTGCCTCTGTATTACACAGTTATGCCCACTTATACCAAGCATGATAAATCTGCTAAAGATGGTTGTTATATCAATAGTTCATTGTATTTGAGCTTAGCACAGTGGAACTGAAATTTGTAGTGCAACTGAAGTCTGATCCTGGTAAGCAGACATAGTGAGACTGTTTTAAGTGCATTTGATTGCAGTTATGCAATCACGGCATTTTCATTGAGCTCCAACCTTCCTTCTCAGTTATACATCAGTTCCCACTCAGAGAGCAAATTATCGAAAATGATAAACGATACACAAACACTAGTGCGTACTACCTCAGTGGATACTAAAGGAAGTTTGAGAAACTATCTTGGTGCACTACAGTAGGCATGAATGTATGCACGTGTATTGTTCCTAAATTAACATTTTATTTCAGCCTGTAGTGAGCATTATTGCAGTGCACAATTATTTAATGGTCATTACTCCTAAATAAATAAATAATATTTACAATATTTAGACCAATCAATGGAACCATCAAAACAGGCCAGCCATAAAACCACTGTAAATTAACGGCTAGACAGTGGCGACTCTTGTGTAATGAATACCAAGGAGGCATGCTTACAGGAGTTGCAGGTTTCAAGTATTCCATGGTGGCTCGCACGGCTTGGGGTGGCAGGTCAAAGAAGTCATTCCTGAAATCAGCAAACAAACTTTCTCATAAAAACATTTAAAAAGAACACTTCATTTAGGCAAAACAATTTCAAGGTGAAAAAATATGAGCAGATCGAAACCAAATGCTTTTACGTAAAAAATGTAAAATAATTTTAGCTCCATAAGCTTAAAGTACTGTACATTGATCACAACCCTAACCCTAAAAGCCTGTGTAGCTCTGATGCAAGACAGCAGCGCACCTCGCATGCGTCGATGCGCTTGTGCATTTTTTTTCAAGATAAGGTAGAAATGGATGTATGTGGATGTATGACCAGCCTGTATGGATACACGTTCTGCTGCCATCAGCACACATACAGTGAATCACGCATGAATGTGGTTGGCCGTGTGTTCGTTACAATGCCAACAATACACCATTTAAACAGCTGCTCATCATACAAGGGCAACAAGCAAGGCACACTGTTTCATCAGGCTTCGGAACAGACTTCTTGTTTGAACCGATCTGTCCCCCTTCTTGACCACCTTAAAAAGTTGGTGCGTCTCTGTTCACATGCTGATCAGTTCTCTGAAGCCTCGTGACCCCTTTGTTCTTGGCCCTTCCCCTCCGGCTGCAGCGTTCGTGACTGCCAACACTACTCAGGTGCTGTTAGTTCTGACAGTGGCCTTCAGCTTGCAGAGCATTTGAATCCATTCCCACTCATGTGTAATCATGCGAGCACGAATGAAACGAGTTCAGCACGGGCCCGCGAATCACAAAGCGACAAGTATCACGTGTTGATAAAGCAATGGGGAGGGGGTCCTTCCATGAAGCGCATATGTAGCCTGCAGTGGTTTTTAAATTGAAACTGTAATATGTAAAGATCCGTCCAAGTGGGGGTTGGGTCGGATTAATTTTGGCAGCTCGTGCAACCCTAAAATGCCATTCATGGCTGGCGGTACAACTAGACACCTCCAGTTCAGCATCCCATGCCCGGCCTTACTCAATGAAATGATAAGAGTGTCATCCACGCTTTCTAGTGGAACATGTTGGAGGCCTTGCACATTCTTGACACAGAGTGGCGATCTGCTCTTGCTGATAATGAATGGTCACAGTGTGCATGAGCCATGGTTTCACATGCGCAGCAAGCAAAAATAAGAGCACCCTGCTAATTTTTCCAGGAGGCTTAATCTCCTGTTTAACAGTGTCTGCCAAAACAGTGCCCCTTCAAATTCATCAACACTAAATATTTCCGATGATGCAAGTCACACTGTGTTAGGAGAAGCGCACCTGCACGGGTGCAGTGCGCCGCAGCGTTCAATATATTGAATGTGGAGATGAACGGGAGTTTGATATACACGTGATACATCGTTATATTTTTGCATGGGATTTCCAAGGCAATTTTATGACTGTTCGACATAGACAATATTACCGAATTTGATTTATGCTTGTAACCTGGTTTCTTTTCACTACTTCCCATCATCGAACATTGTTACCTCTTACAACAGTGTATTCTGCAGAGGCCACAAACTGCCCCTTTAAGATATTGTATTTGCTGACTCACTGCACTTCACTGGCATCCATGCTATGTGCTACTTACTGACTCAGAAACCATTGCACTTTCTTTATGAGGGACAACTAAGCTAAAAGTTCCTAGAAAGATGCTGCCCTATCATGACAAAAGAAGATGTGCTGCTACATTGCTATGGGAAAGGAACGTTGCCCAGGGGGCACTCATGAAAAATGACCCTCCGTGCTTTAACATTTAATCTCTCAAACAAAAGCGTAGCTGCAACAAGCACGTTTTTATGTTTTACAAAACTGCAGCCTTGGCAAGTTTTCTGTGTTCTTTTTCATTTCCCTCAGTATGACACTGAAAACGATTTATAGGCTACAATCAACGAGGACGAAATTATTTGTCAGAAATGCCCCAGAAGTACTTGTGTAGAAAACTGGGAGCCACCGAAACACCTGCAAGCATATACTGCCGATAGTGTTGCTGTGTGGTTTCAAGAGGATCAACTCACTGTAAGAGTTCCTTCATGCAAAATAACTCAAGAAGGGCGAGAATTGCATACAGGGAATTGTTTTCTAGATTCACAAAATAACACCTCACAATGGTGTTCAGGGTTTCAGCAAAATACAATTCACGAGTGAATAAGCTATAAACGCAACCGAAATTCAAACAAGCGATCACTTGTTCCATTTCTGCCTATTTTAGATGCAAATAGAGGCAGTTCTTTTGTAAGCAGAGTGACGTTGATTTCTTTGGAGCCACTTATGGTGTCCACAGCGCCTGAATTAAAGGTGTGTCCACATTAGCAGCACAAGATCGCCACATGGTGTTTGTGGTTCATGGGCCCATGGCCGGCGGTGGTCTTGCTGGCAAACGGCAAGATCCCTCTTTCACACAGAGGATCTGCCTGTGAGATCTCACTGCTGCAAACCAACATGGCCATTCAGCGACAGAGGAGTTGTCATGGCTACACTCTGACATTGCTGGCAGCCTCACCGCCACTGATCAATCGCCACCAATATCACTTGGCCTTTTCCAGTTTGCTTCGAATCTGCAGCTGACTGTGCTTCAAAAAGAACAGCCAAAGCTCCCAAGCCACAATGTTTTGTTACCATTGTTGCTGCCTTAACCTCTCCTTGCAATTATTTTACACAAAGAAGAAAACATGCTAATATTTGCACTGCTGCCAGCTGAGATGCAAGCACAATTGAGCCGTTTTGCCATGTTCCGTCGGTAGTCGTGCACTGCAGCTAAAGTTGATTTGCGTCAGAACTCTTATTGGTGGCCGTGAACATCGGTTTTAATAAAACGAACTTTACATGTTAATTTACTCTCGCAGACATAATTTTGCCAGGAATAGAAGACGCATAGCGCAAAAAACCTGTGTGTCTGTCGCCAGTCTCGGTAATACATCGGCGCTGGTGAAGCATAGATGTGCTGTTTCTGCAGAAAACATGAAATGTTCATTGTTTATCTTCGCTGCAAGATTGTATGATTAGCAATGTCATTTGTTGCCTTTTAATTTTGTCACCAGGCACTGTCAAAGGTGCGCACCGGTGGAAACAATGGGCATTTATGGCGGCTGGCACTAAAATTACTTTAGTGCTCCCGAAAAATATGCCGGCTATACATATTCTTGTACTTGAAATATGTTCTCAGTCACTCCAATTTTTGCTTTCAATAAAATCAAATGCACACATATTTTGTCCGAGAAGGTCTAGAAATAATAGTTGAAATGGCATGCGATTATGCCTGCCTAAAAAAAACGTCGCTGCCTTTTCATTTTGTCACCAGGCGCTGTCAAAGGTGCGCACCGTTGGAAACAATGGGCATTTATGGCGGCTGGCACTAATATTACTTTAGTGCTCCCAAAAAATATGCCGGCTATATATATTCTTGTACTTGAAACATGTTCTCAGTCAGTCCAATTTTCGCTTTCAATAAAATAAAATGCCCACATATTTTGTCCGAGAAGGTCTAGAAATAATAGTTAAAATGGCATGCGATTATGCCTGCCTGAAAAAAACGTTGCTGACACTCATGCTCATAGTTTTCACAAACAATAATAGAATGATAGAGCAATATTACGGCTTTACTAGTTGTGGCAATTAACCACTCAGGAATAACAACAACCTTCAAGCTTCTTTTTTTTTCCTCCCACGGCTTTGGAAAATCCCTCCCCATACAACTGCTGGCCATTTTCTTCTGTTTGTATGACTAGCACTAGCACTACACCAACTGAAGAATGCTAAGGTACATTCGCACTTGATATGACGGAACAGCTTGTTCTCCCGCACAGCCCAAAATCACACAATCGCACTAACGAGCCCTGGGGCATGCGCACCTGGCCCTCATGGACGGCTGCGCATCGCCCACTAGTGTCGTCGACGTCAGCCCCTTGGGAGCATAAAAGCTCGACTGCTTTGCGGTCACCGACCAGTGAGCACGGCACAAGTTTGAGTCCGTGCAACTCATGAATCCGTTCTTGTTTCTTCACCAGGTGAGAGACCAGCGTTCAGCATATACGTATCGTAGCAACAACGTTTCTCTCTTGCTTCTGCCATGCCCACGATCACTACTTGTACGATTGGTGACTGCCTACTGCTGTTTTGTTGATTTGCTGTCTTCCTATAGCGACATAGAAACCAGCCCAGGACCAACATCACAGGAAATGCTTAAGACAATTACAGACGAAATATGAAAGCTAAAGCAAAGTGCGAATTTCACAAATCGCCAGCTTTGTGAAACTGCTAACAAGCTGTCTTCCATTGAGAAAAAAATGAACGACCTGTCTGCGACTATGACTGATTACACCCTGAAAATTGACGTGTTGCAAAAAACTATGAACAATCTAATGCTGAAAGTAGACAACCTAGAAAACAGAAGCAGGATGAATAACTTAATCATATATGGCGTGAAGCAAACTACAGAAGAGTATCAGCAGTCCCTCGAGCGAACAGTTTCCAAGAAAATATTTCAAGATCTGTTAAATATATCTGACGTACCACTTGAACACATTCATAGAATTAGAAGGCCTTCAGCAAATAAATGCCAACTGGTTATCCTGAAACTATTAGATGAAAGAGACAAGGCCAAGATTCTTAAAAACTGCAGGAAACTCAAGAACTCTGCATTTACCATCTCAGAATGTTTTTCACCACGTGTGCAAAAGATAAAAAAAAAGCTTTGGCAAAGCGCAAAAGAGCACAGAGATAAAGGTGACAAAGTGATGCTTTTTTTCGACAAAATTAACATTAATGGCAGACAATTCTGTTGGGATGACAAAAGGAATGAAAGAGTACCACTCGCTGGACAGTGAGAAAGCTGTGCAGTCGCGATAGCACTTTTCTTGCGAATCGTAAGACAGTACTTTTAGTCCCAAAGAGTAGCTCGTCAATAAAACTGTTTTCAGTGCTCAACGTAAATGCTTGAAGTATCACAAGCAAGTGCGATGAACTTGAAAGTTTTCTTCACATGTACTTGGATTACACGTGAAATCATTCAATAAAACGCTGCGTGAAGCGCTTGTCAAGTGCTCCTTCACAGAAAAGGTACAAGTTGCAGGTTGTTCGAGAGAAGTTGCGTAAGAAGATTAGATTGTCAAAGTACCAGTTTTTTTAACACCAGAATGCACAACTTCCTTACTATCAACCACCAAAAGTTCTGGAGGCACCTAACAGACAAGAAAGAACCTGTAAGCACAATTTTTCTGAACAACTCTGCTGTTACGGACACATATATAATAGCGTCAACTTTTAATGACCAATTTTCCAGCATATTTCTGCATGGAAGAGAAACGGTTGCCAAATTTAGAGGCAAAAAGCAAGAGATACCTGACCTTGTCGTAAGCGAACCGGGCATTTTTTCAGCATTTCTTCACCTCGATACAAAGAAGTCATCCGGACCGGACAATATTCCAAACTGCTTTCTTTACAGATACGGCAAATGGTGCACAAAATATTTATTTCTTATCTTCAGCACAAGTCTGCATAAAGGTGAAGTTCATAAAGATTGGAAAACGGCAAAGGTCTTGACAATCTACAAATCCGGCGATAAGTACACTGTAGCAAATTATAGGCCCATTTCTCTGTTGTGCACCACCAGCAAGGTTATTGAACACTTCATATTTTTTAAACCCGTGAGCTCATTTTTGGAGAGTGACAACTTTTTCACAAGCAGCCAGCAAGGTTTTCGGCGTGGCCTATCAACGGTCACGTAAGTGATTCATATCACCAATGAATTCTTCGCGACGCTGGACAAACGTGGGCAAATGGACGTAATTGCTTTTGATTTCCAGAAAGCGTTCGACCGTGTGTCCCATTTGAATCTAATGACAACACTTAGGAGCGAGCCTCTTAAACAATAACCAAATTGTAATGTGGCTTGACTCTTACCTTTCTAACTGCCATCAATACATACAAATAGCTAAATCAAAGTCTCATACAGAATCAGTGATTTCTGGGGTTCCTCAAGGCTCGGTCCTTGGGCCCATTCTTTTTCTTATATATCTCAGTGACCTGGCCATCGACTCCCCTATACGCAGCCGGCTTTTTTTTTTTTTTTTCCAGACAACTGCACTGTCTACCGCACCCTCGAAACAATCGAGGATCAAGCCACACTAAACAACTACCTAATGGCTATTACTAACTGGTGCCATGTGTGGGAGACTGAATATCTCAAAATGCACTCTCAAACTACAATCACACGTAAAAAAAACCACTTTCCCTTGGATGGAATGTCAACAGTAACCAAATCACCCTTATTAACCAGTTAAATACTTGGGTACAATTATTGATTACACATTAAGTTGGAACTCCCATATTAGAAATATCGTCCCTACAGCATCAAAGCGACTGTGGTTGCTCAGGCATCACTTGAAAACACTGTAAACAAAATTAGTTGCATACAAGTCCCTCGTATGCCCATTACTTGAGTACGCAGATGTAGTATGGAATCTACACAAGCAAAACAGAAGCTAACTGCATAGAACGTATTAAAAGAAAAAAAATAGCTTCGCTTTGTTTACAATGCTTACGATAAACAGGTGTCCATATCTTATCTTCATCTGCGGTACACTCTTTGCACACTTGAAACATGGCAAAAGTTGCAATGCCTAAATATGCTATTCAACATCATTAAGTCAAGTAAAACCAGATTTCCAGGCATAAATGCAATTTAACATGTCACGACCCACCCGGAAGAAACACAGCAAGGCTATTTTAGTACCTCAATGCAGAACAAATGCGTACAAAGGTTCCTTTTTCCCAAGGACTATTGTTGAATGGAACGGGCTGCCAAATGAGGTAATGCTGGAATCTTTTTTAACAGCCATTGTTCCTTTCTTGCGATTGCTGTGCATTCTTTGTTATTCTTTAGAAAGTGTCCATATGCTAATAAGTTGATTGCTCATTGTGTTAGTCTTGTTGGTGTTAGTGTATCTCATTGTTCTTTCGTCGCCACAACAATTATGTGTACCAAAAACAACTAATAATGCAATGTACCCACTCCTGCCTTGGCAGACAAAAGGTTACTGGCAGTATTGAATCAATAATAATAAAATAAATTGAATAAAGGGAAAATTAGACATCCACCCGTTCGTAGCAATTGCTACAAAGGAAACCCATACGGGTTCCTCGAAAGAAAAGCCTCATGGTTGAAGAAAAATTCGTCCTGGTCCCGGACCAGGACGAATTTTTCTTCAACCATGAGGCTTTTCTTTCGAGGAACCCGTATGGGTTTCCTTTGTAGCAATTGCTACGAACGGGTGGATGTCCGATTTTCCCTTTATTCATTACTTCTCTCCACCTTGCGGGTTTCCGCAGAACTACTACGTCAATAAAATAAATTGTCCACAAGGAGGCGCTGCATGTCAGTTTGAAGCTCCAGCGCTGGTTCCCCACTGGCACATCTGGCAAACGTAATGGGCTAATCTAGAAGTTACTACTGAAACAGAAAGATGCCTTTCTCCATAGTGTGTTTTCTCAAGGCATGCTAAATCTGTTTTATGTTCTTATAGAGTTATTGGGTTTAATGTCACAAGCAACATGAGAGATGCTGTAGTGGACAGCTAAATTTGGCCACCTGTGTCACCGTCTCAAACCAGTCCATGAAGAAAAGCCACTTCCGACAGCTGTCACGGGTGGAACAGGAGACGCATAAGGACATCAGAGCAGGTGAATGCCTGCATAAAGGGACTGGGGCGCACACTATCATCTCCACAACATAAATTTTAAATCTAAAGCACCACGAGTGTTTCTGCACTTCGCCACCAATGAAATATGGCTGCTGTGGCTGGGAATCAAACCTGTAAGTTCATGCTCAGCAAGCAGGATGCCAAACTAGTCAACATAGCCGAGATATTTTTGGCGAAGACTATACGTGCATTCCTTCACTATTAAATTCTCAGGCTCCCATAACACACAATCGTTTACTATGCTTTACTGAATTTGTTAACTGCCTCTGCGATTTGAAAACTTACCTCAAAAAACGTAGCTTCTTCTTTGGGAGCACTGCGAGTGTGCCATAGTCAACAAAAAGCACCTGCATGAAGACCATAGCTTTTCTGTGAGAACCTAAAGGCATTTTGTGCAAGTCGCTTAAAGGAGAGTTAACAGTGACACTGACATACAACAAACCCACTAGAATTCAACAATGGTTGGCATTTGTTGTAATTGTGGGCTTTAGAGAATGTTAATGCAAGCGAAGAGCTCCTTCCACAGGCAAGCTAGAAGAGGGCTTATTATGAATGCAGAATTCTCTGTCTATTTCAACTCCAACTTCTCCTACAGAAATTCAGTTTTAAAGGGGGCACAGTGCAAGAAAGTACAGCATTTTCTCGCTAAAACGAAGTGAGCGGGACAGAGAAAAAAATTTGTTATAAGCAGTAATTCGATATAAGTGACCACTCGAGAAAAGTGAAAGCAGTCGAGCTTTAATTGCGTCACAACTGCAAGGAAGTCAAAATATAATGTATTCAGTGAAGCAAAACTTTATTCAGGTGCAACAAATGCAGTGAGCTTTGACTGTTTCAAGTTCTTACCGGGTGCGAGCAACACTTGCTCTAATTTGACCAAGCATTGCATGAGGCTGTGGTCATCACCCATGTATTCAACCTTATTTCGTAGTAGGCGTAAGCACTCCCAGGTCTGCACCATAGTTGGCACCTCACATGGCTCTTTGTTAGCTGGCTCTACGTCCTCATCGGGGCCACCAACAGTGTCAGTTATCTCGGCATCCATCGCTGGGGAAACCTCAGGAGCAGCAGCGTCAGCCAACGTGAATGTCTCGAAGTTGCCTTCTACCTCTTGGCCAGCAATCTTATGAGCAGTCTTGTATGGATCACTGCAAGTCCAGTCATCATCAGGCTGGTCATCGGCGGGAAAAGCCGGCGTGCACAAAGCAGTTGGTGACCTTCAAAGGCGCGAATTAAAAGTTCAGCAAATGGATCGCACTAAGAAAATCAATGTTGTACCTGTTGCTGGCGTCCTGCGCTGTGAGCATGCACTGCAAAAGAGCCTTGCGGTACAGCTTCCGGGTGGTTTCAATGATGCCCTGATCTATCAGTTGCAGTACTGCGGTTGTGCTTGCAGGCAAAAATTCCACAGCAAACGCCTTGAGCTTGTCGATCTTCCCATGGCTCAGACAATTGTCAATTATGAAAAGCACTTGCCGATTCTTTGCATCGAACCATCTACCAGCAGGCATACATAGTCTTCAAAAATAGCAGCAGTCATCCATGCTCTTCTGTTACTTCTGTAGATGCATTCCTTTGGAATAGTTGCACTTCGGAAGCACCGCAGCTTCTCCACCTTCCCCAGCATCAAAAAGGGAAGCTTGTCCTCGCCTGTTGCATTGGCACCAAACAGCACCGTGACACGCTCCTTGCTCTGCTTTCCTCCAGATGAGGATCCGCCAGCAGTAGTGAATGTGCGATTTGGTAGCATCTTGAAGAAAAATGCAGCCTCATCTAGTTGCAGATGTCATTGTTTTCATAGTTTTCAAGTAGAGCTTGGAGCTGATGTTGGCGCCATATGTCTATAGTCATGGTTCACGGCTGCGCTTTCGCCAGCGATCGACTACGAGGTCACGCCATGTCGTTTCTTGAACCGCACAAGCCAGCCATTGCTGCACTTGAAAATCTTTATGGCCCATTTGGAGGGCGAGAGGTTCGGCTTTTGCATTGTGCAGGTCCATGTATGAGGAAATTTGCACTCCTGGCATTCTTCAGCCACTACAGAAGTGCACCTTCCACTTCAGGGTATTTCAAACCACGATTCCTCTTTCTCTTTGCTGACAAGCTCTTTTCAAAGCCATCCAGCACAGCTTTTTTTGTTTTTCAATACAGTTGATAAGTAGACGGCAGTGTGCAGAATTCCTTCACGGTGTCAGTTTTCTGTCGGCCGCCTTTTTCCACTTTTATCAGCAGAACTTTCTGTTCCAAAGTCAAACACTTTCGCCCGGTGACTGACGGAGCCATTTATCACTGTAGACAACAAAAGCACACGCGAGGCACACGTAACGAAGGACTCAGAATAATACACAATCACATGGCCTGCAGTATGCGCCCAACGCACACGCCATCGGCGCCAAAGTGACTGAACGCGGGGAGTGACGCAGAAAGCAGAAGCTTCAAAATGTTGTCAGGGCATCTTGCGTTCCTCGTCAATATGCGCTGATGATGCCGACGGTTGCAATGGAGGGCTTGGCATCAGCTTCATTTGCAGTGGAAGAAAGGTGATCTTAGTTGTGGAGACCAAAAAGCAGGAACCGCGGAAGGGCACCCGTTTATGGAAGGTTGTGCTCGGGAGGGCAGGCCGAAAGAGGGCATCTTTGGAGGAGCAGTGACGTCGAAACTGGCAGTAAGGAGGCGAGAAGTTGACATGAAGATGAGTGAGAGGAGTAACTGGCATCCAAACAGCTTGCAGACTGGAGAGCGAATGAGGAGGGGAAGGCAGTGGCCACTTTTATAGGGAGGGCAGGGAGGTCACAGAAGACTACAAGAGTATCGTGCTAGAAAGCACCGCAGATGCCGTGGTTCGAGTCTGAGGTTGTGTTTGTTGAGCTCAAAAAACAATCAGCCACTCATTGTGGGTTTTTGCAGTAGGGGCTTTGCATGATCACTCAGCAATTTTTTCCAGAGGTGTGCAGCTGTGAAGTTTGCTAATTGAGAGTTTTTCTGCTCGCTGAAGTCGACGACACTGTGCTAATTCATCAGTTCGAGTTTCGGTATCCGCGCACCGTCGCGCCCGTGCCATTGACACATGTCTAGGAACAAAATTCAATGACCCTACCACACATTTAGACCATTTGTCTAAAGTCTCATGGCACGAATCGAGCATGACCGACTCAAGAACACTGCCTGGGAAACACCAGCTTGTGTTGACCCGCCATGTTAACAGCCTGACTCACCGCTGGTCACGGTCGGATTTTTTGTGTTTTCAGCAAGTTATCGGTCGATTTGCACCATCAAAAGTGCAACAAAGCTAGGGGCGGTGTTTCACTGCGATGCAGGCCAATTATGGCGAGTGGTGAGCAAATTTCTAGACCGGCTTCCCCAAAGTCGTCTTCCCGATTTGTTAAAGTAGCTCCTCCCATTGAACATGGCACTTATAATCGGAAGGACACTTCTTTTGTACTTTTCAGCATGTTTCAGCGACAGAAGTTCTCATTAGAGCGGTAAAACTTCGCTCACTGAGCGCACCTCATGGAATGCTATGGCGCAAGTCTGCCCACAGTCTTTCGGCATCGCAAAGCATCAGGAGTTTATTTTTGTGTGGATTCTATCCCGGAAGACACCAGCGATACAATGCGACCGAGGTTAACAGTTCGGGTGCGCTGCACGATGGAATTTGACAGCTTCCGTTTGCTCTGCAGTAAAGAGCTGGGAGCACTCGGCACTCGCTTGATATTAGTTACTATGCAGTCAACGGTCGCGGGTTTGGTACTTTTGTGGCCTGTTCTGTGCCTGCATGAGGTCAATCCGTCGGCGGTAGTAATTTGACACTGCATGCACAAAAGGGTCGCTGCCACTTGGCGGTGGCAATGCCTCCGCTTGCCACTTCGCTCTAAGCGGGTCAAGCTCTTCATGCGCTTCCGAGTAATGCGGCTTAAAATGAATGCGTTTGGGTCGAGACCGGAAGAAATTTCGAATAAAGCAATACTTCGAGTAAAGCGATTTCGTTATAATGAGTAATTACTGTTCACTTTTGCGTGCTGGCCTGATTTTAATGAAAATTGTATGGTTGCACGATTAATACATCCTACAATTAGGCAACAACTGGTGAGTGATGGTGGGTTGCTCATCTTCTTGAACACCAA
Source organism: Dermacentor variabilis (assembly GCF_050947875.1). Lineage (NCBI taxonomy): Eukaryota > Metazoa > Arthropoda > Arachnida > Ixodida > Ixodidae > Dermacentor > Dermacentor variabilis. The sequence goes on along the minus strand of NC_134568.1, from coordinate 118,285,840 downwards.
TGCAAGCAATATTTTCGCTTCAATGTTAAAAGAACTTAAAAGTGCAAAATTTATTTATATGATGCTAAAGCACATGCAAACTTGTAGCCAGAGATATGACAGTGGCCATGGTTCAGCAGCTATACCTCACGTCTCAGGCAGATTCCATAGCTGTAGAACCCAAGACACGAGTGCCCATCACAATATCCCTCATCATGATATCACCCATCACAATACCCATCATGTCGAAGTGCAAAGATCGGGCATGCGACCTGGACTCCGTGACATTGTCAGATTATTCTGTGTTCCGAAAATTCACCAGCTTGAAATGTTGCGCCCAGGTGAGCTTTCGACATTCCTACCAGTATGCACACATATAGAAACTTTAGTTATATGTGCTCATGGTAGTTGCCAGCTGATCACCCACGAACACCCTTTCAAGCGTGCTGCCGTCAGTGTAGCTTGTGCGCATCATCTCGCACAAGATCTCCGTGCATTCGTCTACAGCATGCCACCCTACCCCCCCGCCACCTAGGCCTAACCGCTGTCTCGTTGGCTGTGGCCAATGTTTACGTTCGGTGCTGAGACAATGAAATGCTTCGCAATAGCTTTAAGGTACTTGGAAAGTGGAGGGACCACTTCAACGAAAGTGCGAGCTGTTAGATACGGGACCGTTTCCTGAGCCTACTTCGATTTCACCAGACCACATCGAATCACACCACAGCTAATTAAGGAGCGCAGAAGCAAGGATACCACATTCCTGAGACGCGGCACGTGCAAACAAGTGGGCGGCCCCCACTTCGTGTGCCACAGGTGGAGCTATTCACTGATTGACTCTTCCCGAAAGTGAAGCGAGAGCCTGGAACTGTTGCAGGTAGAGTGGGTCCCGAAGCAAGACGGCTGTAATGCGCCGTGAAAACCTGGCGGTGTCGCCCCCATCCATCTATTGTGACGGTGCATTGCAAGTCAGCAAGGCAAGACCGCAGGGGGACCAAGCAGCGACTCTCTTCGCCGGGTGTGACTCCATCGCACGGGCACCTACCATTGGCCGAAAATGACGACACCCGAGCGGGCTCGCCGATTGGCCGAAAATGGCGTCACCTGAGCGGGCTCTCCCATTGGCCGAACGTGACGTGTCTTCGAGACACCGAAGGGCTTAAAAGACACAGACCGGGAGCAGCAGAGCATTCCTAGAGGATTCCTTGATTCATCTCTTTCGAGCTTCTTGCCACGGGCCACAGCGTCAGAGTTGCTGCCGGCCCGTAATGACTTTACGACTGTTAATTGACTCTCACTGTAAATAATATAAATAAACCTCCCAAGTTTTTCATCCCGACGTCCTCCTCAACTCTTACAACTGGTTGCCAGAGGTGGGATCGCCTCCAAATGCAACAGAGCATAATGTCCTGTTGTATGTTTTGATTCCCAGACACGCAAGGCTGTTTGGTCAACACGTTTCGCAAGTATACAGCCTTTGAAAAATATTTTGGTTATAGTGTAGTACTGCTAATAGTGGAGAAATTCATGACTCCAGCAACTTACGCTATAAATGGTTTATGCGGTACTGAAATAGTGGAGTTTACATCCCAAAGCAACTCACAGGTTATGAGAAATGCTGCAGTGGAGGGTTCCAGATTAATTTGAACCACCTGAAGTTCTTGTAAAACTAAATCACAGTAGACAAGAATTTCTCCATTCCACTCCCATCATGTGGGCACAGCAGCCAGAAATGGAACCTGCAACCTCATGCTTAGCGACACAATGCTATAGCCACTCAGCCACTGTGGCAGGTCTTGTTCTTTCCTGATCACTTAATGTACTTCTTCCTACGCAGACAAATCCCAATGAGTGTGAGATGTACATGGCAGAACTCAGCTGCAGAGAGCTTGCAGTAACTGCAACAGTTGCTGTGTGACAAATTTCAGTATCAATGAAAAATCACAGCCTAGGGGAAGTCATAATTTTCATTTTAATCTTTCTGCACACTACCGTTTCATAACTATATGCAACATTGATTTTGCAGTGACATGGTGCAATTTATTGTTATTACTAGAACATTAGCATTATCACACTTGTATGTGCGAAGATACAAAAGCGCGTAGCAAAGTAGTTGCATATTGTAGCTCATACTGACTGCGATAGTACCAGTGTTTACTCACTGTCTTGATGACTTCATGTCTGTTTGCAATGCCGACCGCCCCTCGCTTTCCCACTCCCACTACCGCCAAGGAAAAAATGGGCAAGGGAGGAAATAGGGCATAGGTTAGATTAGGTTAACATACCATTTAATTCATAAACTACAGTCGGGTACAACTTTAGGAAAAAAGGGGGTGTTTACTCCTCCGAGGCAGATGCACATCAGCATCCACCAATTGGCGCACACTCTGGACTAACGTCATGAGCTAGACGGCCGGTGACCCTACCGACGGAGAAGATGGCCACCCGCGCTTCGAACTGGGCCAAGTCGCGTGAGCTGTGTGCTTCAGCCCCTCGTCATAGTGAATTCCAGAACTGTTTGCGATGGTCTATCATGCTGGAAATATTACTGCGAGCTTACGATGCGGCATTTGTGCCGCGTGCGTTTATTCTGAACCCTGATCCGGCGAAGGAACATTGCAGCGAGCATCACTACGCTTTGCCTGAAAACAGGATTCCGCGGCGACCGCTATGAACACACATCCTGCATGTTTGTTCCATGTTGTTTTATTTCGCTCCCGAGTGAAGTTACGACAAGAAAAGTTTGCCAAAGACTGGCACCTACTGTTAGCGGCGGGTGTGTTCATGTACTGTGTCGCTGCGTTTTTCGTCGGACGAGGTGACGTGATGAAGCAAAACCATTCTCAGGAGAAATCAGAAAAGTGCGCGCGCATGAAGCAAACCTACAAGTGTCTCAACAGGAAATACTTGCAGAAGAAGCCATCAATGCAAAGATTTGTCGCAGTCAACTTAGCGTGAACGATCATTGTCAGCAGTGAGATAGCCGAGCATCTAGCGACGGTGTTCGAGCGTTGTGTAGCACTGTCGATTGATTGCTGTCCACCAGTGCTCACTGCACGCGCAAGCTGTAGAATGCGTGCTGTGATAAAGTCACACATAAGGTGTGCTGTCGGCACCCGATATGCTTTCCCACAACACCGCTAGGCGCTGCTTTTCAATTCTCGTGATATGTTGCAATTAAAAATTCCCAAGACAGTGTTAAGAGAACGGTAAAGAGAAAAAAAACACAAGAAGGTAGGCACAGCAGCTTGTGAACCCGCTCCTAATAACTGTGCCCACGTCTGTTTGTAAATCGGTGTGTGTATGTTTTCTTGCGTTTGTCTAATTTCTTTATTCTCCCCATTTGTTGATATTTGAGATTTTCTTAGTTTTCACGTTTTTGTGTGAATATGTGCCTGCTTTTATGCGTGTTTCCGCTTACTTTTATTTCTTTCCTTTTATTTTATATTAGCATTTGTTTTTGCTAGTGAAGTCTTTACTTTTTCCTTAACCCATCTCATTCAAAGCACTAACTTCTGTAAACTGCAGGGCTGGCCTCTTCCTTTTCATTAAAGCCTTTCTCACTGGTCTACCTCGTCTTCTCAATCTGCCTTCTCCCTGTGTTTTCTCTCCTTGGTTCTTGTGTTGTTGCCGCAATGTGATTACCCAACTTCCTCAAAACAAATTTTGATCACTTATGAAGACAGAAAGGTTTACAGATACATTTTCTTAAAAGCGTCATGTGGGTTGCAGAGTAACTTTTCCTCTTACCTCTGTTCATGTTTATGCATCAGTGCATGCGGCAGCTCACCAGAAGTGCACATGAAAGGGTGCTATAGTGTGAAACAGCACCTTACTATGTTGTTGCATTTTTTCATGCTTCCAGTCTTAGTAAACAGATGGTTTCACTGCGCATCACATATGCTGGTACAAATTTTCAACAAGAATAACATTGTGCAGTGTGGTGTCATTTCCTGTCTGACACTTTCATCGTTACAAAGACATTTTTTAGTGAATGTAGCCCAGCAAAGCAGTGCACTGAGAGCTTTTGCAACTTTCACCATTTATTACTTCACCAATGTCATTGTCTGAACCTGGCCGTCGCTATGCCGACGGCTTGTGAATTAAAAAATTGCCTCAATAAAACACATTCAACTTTACTCAGCATTTTTTAGTACAAACAACCCTAGCAGAGCTATTCAGGGTGAATAATTGTGCTTACATTCGTGTTACTTGCCCAGTCCGATAAACAAATATAACAATGGCTATGGCATGACTGCGATATAAAGTGCAGACTACAAACGGTGCCTTTCAAGTGTACCCTCGACTACTGCTATTAATGGCTATCCAAATTACTTTTCTAGGCCTCAGTAAGCTAATGATGTTTGATAATTGTTCTCTTATTTGCATTACTTGCCTGGGCCAGATAACCAAAATAAACAATACAACCACATGAACGTGCTTTTGCATGCAAGCTACAAACAGCGGCTGTCATTTTTGCATTGATTACTGCCGTTTCACCAACAATGGCAACGGCATGACTGCGCTTTGACATGCAGACCGCTATGATGCCTTTCAAGCATGCCCTCGGCTACTGCTATTAATAGCTACCCGAATTAGTATTTTGGGCCTCACTAAGCTAATGATGTTTGATAATTGTTCTCTTATTCGCATTACTTGCCTGAGCCAGATAACCAAAATAATGAATGCGACCACATGAATGTGCTTTTGCATGCAAGCTGCTAAAAGTGGCAGTCAATTTCGCGTTGACTACTGCTGTTTTACCTACAATGGCTATAACATGGCTGCGCTTTGAAGCACAGACACTAAAGGTGCCTTTCAAGCGTGCCCCCCCAAGTGCTTCTATTTCACAAAAGTGCCCATCAAGCTCAACGGTGGTTGACCAAATGAGTTTTCTGAGCCTCACTAAGCTAATAATGTTTGATAATTGTTCTCTTATACGCATTACTTTCCTGAGCCAGATAGCCATAATAAATGCAACCACATAATTATGCTTTAGCATGAAAAACAGCCAACAGTGGCTGTCAATTTCGCATTGACTACTGCTATTTCACCTACAATGGCTACGCATGACTGCGCTTTGAAATGCAAACTGCTACAGGTGCCTTTCAAGCGTGCCCCGACTACTGTTATTTCACCACAGGGCCTGTCATGCTCAATGGTGGCTGCCCAATAGAGTATTTTGGGCCTTCTGACGTTGACATTATTCATCTCAACAGGCTAGAAAAAACAGTAGGGGCAGCACAACTACCTGGAAGCAGGCCGCCTAACGGGCATGTCGCTCTCCATTGCTCTTATTTGTTCAAGTGGCTTGATGAAATTAACAATGGCTGGGCAGTGGAGTAAACCAAGCCGATGGTGTGTTTTTGTTATTGCTTGGCTGCATTTATTGGCCTTTAAGGGCATGTAAAGCTTTACGATGGCTCCAACACGACTGCTATTGTTTTCCTTTCGACATGCAGGCTGCCAACATTGGCGGTCAATTTCGCCTCGGCTGCTGCTACTTCACCATAGAGCCCATCAACTCGAAATGGCTGCCCTAGTGAACACTTTGGGCCTCGCTAAGCTAATGATGTTTCATAACTGTTCTCTTATTTGCATTATTTGCCTGAGCCGAATAACCAAAATAAACAATGCAACCAGATGAATGTGCTTTGGCGTGCAGGCTGCTAACAGTGGCTGTCAATTTCGCGTTGACTACTGCTTTTTCGTGTCAAGCTGGACAGTGGCTGCCTGAATGAGCATTTTGGGCCCCACATAGTTATTCAGTGTTAATAATTGTATTTGCATTTGAACACGTTTCCATGCCAGTACTTATATTGAGCACGATCTGTGCAGGACGTTGCTTTTTCAGAGTTGAGCTTCCATTAAAAGGAATATGTGACCAAATTAACTACTTATTTATTTGAGAGGTTATGGGAGGATGGTTGGCTGCTGTGAACCCACCGGCAAAGTTTTGGTAGCCCTAATAAGGGCTGATATTTCATTAATAAGAAGCTGTTATGCTTCGTCAAGTGGCTCAATGCCGTACAGCTCGCAGTCGGAGTCGCTTTCTTCAGTGTCCTCTTCACCCACTTGGATGACGATGGGTTGGGTGTGGTCACTCCCAGACATGTCAAGCCTGAACTCTGCCTCCAGGTCCATCACGAGGTGAATGTTCTTCCTCCAGTCTTCCGCCATTAAGTGTTTGATTTTTTCCCTCAGGACGTCTTCGACCGTGGACAGCTTAAGTCTCTGTTATCCGCAGCGATGCCGTTTTCACCTTTGCCCACATGAACTCGATAGGATTAAATTCACAGTGGTACGGTGGGAGCCCGAGTACAATGCAAGCCCCCCACTTTCAGCTGCATTGTCTACGATGTAGCTCAGAAAGTGTGGCTTTACAGATGATACCAACTCAAACAGATTTTTCACCATCCTTTCGATGTAGGTGATGCTTTTGCTTTTGATCCACTCCTGTATCTTTTCCTTGTTCCAAGCTGTTGTCAGCAATTTCTCTTCTCGCCGGGTATGGTAAGGTACATTGTCCAAAACAACGACGCTACCAGCTGGCAACTTCTGCAGAACGTCATTAAACCATCCCTCGTAGCGATTGCCGTCCATTTCTTCGTGGTAGTCCCTGTTTTTTGGCCTCGGAATACATCTAAGCAGCCGTCGACGAAGCCATCCTCGCTGCCGATGTGCGTCACAATCAGGCGCTGGCCTTTTCCAGAAGGTTTCAGACCCGTAGACAGGCCATTTGCTCGAGCGTACGGGCGTCTGCGCTTCTGCACCATGCTGTCTGTCCACACGATCGATCGAGTGTGTCCCGCCGTCACCCATGTCTCGTCCAGGAAAAAGATCTTTCGGCCTTCCGCCCTGTAGCGCTCCACATCACAAAGGAAGTGATTCCACCATTCAGCGATGTCATCCCGGTCGATAAGCAGCGAACTGCGGTTCCTCTTCTCGTGCTTGAATCTGATCTTGACAAGCAGGCGATGCACAGTACACCGCTTCAGTGATGGGAGATCCATACGCTTCGAGAACTCGTTAGTTATCTTCTCGACTGTCGGTATCTCGTTGCAGTGAAAGAAATCGTGCACACCTGACCTCGGTGCGCACAACGTGAAGCTGTCATACTTCGTCCTGAGTCTTTTTTTCTCCGCATTTCGTGGGTGCTTTCATGAGGGCGTCGGCAGTTTGCCACCTGAAATATGCGACGCTTTGACCTCCCTCCTCACCGTGAACACTGTGCTTTCACTGACCCGAGCATCTCGGCAACAAACTTGGTCGTGGCCTCCGCGCTGCATTCAGGCTCCTTGTTACACCAATACGTGTAGCAGTGGAGGTTCATGTTGTGTGAATCGCTATTCAGGATATGGCCACTCTTGTTCTTGTCGAGGCTCCTTGGTGGTGTGGACATTGAGGCGACACAAGGCTCATTCGGCCACAAAGTCCAATGTCAGCTCGCTGGGCTCCCCGGCGGAAAACTAGCACGCAATGCCTTGCGCGAACTGGCGAGATTGCAGGCTTGCAAAAAAAAAAAATAATAATGAAAAGGAAAAAAAATTGCAAAAACAAAACCAAAAAATATAAATTTTATGCTATTTAAAACCACGAGTATTTATTTAAAACGATGAATGAAGCATTTTTGTACCTTCCTGCCTCGACCGTATTCTCGCCCGAGGTTTGTAATGGTTGTAATAAATGCATTGTTTTATACAAGTACTTTTTCAATAGCAACTGATTAATTTTAAGCTTGGAAAATGAGTAGTAGATACGCCGTGTACATGTGAACAAGCGCAAAAGCTTTGCACAGCTGCTCTTTCTACTTTTGTCACTTGCAATGAAGCTAAAGCGCAGACAACGGGCAGTGTCGTAGAAGGCATGGGGTTATTTTTCTGTCGCTATCCGGCATGTGCTGTAGCACATGAGAGGTCTACTAAACCAGTCATCAAAATACAAAAGTCTTTATACCGAGAATTACGCGCTTCAGGAGCACGATTTTTTGAGCGGGACTATTTTAGCCACGGAGGAAATCGGCTGTCGCAGTTCAGTCATCTGGGTGATGCCTCCCCTTCTTTCTAAAGTTGTACCCGACTACAGTGTGCAAAAGGATGAAAAGCCTACCTACATAGTACAATATAAACAATCCATTGAGTTTGGATTTTTTAATGACGTCCTAAATCCACACTAGATCCCATAGAAGAGAAATTTTAGCTTTATACCTAGGTGTTCTGACTTTTTCTTTAAGGCTACTAAATGAAGAGCCCTTACCTGGCAAGTGCTGGGGTCAGGGTCTAGGGCAACCACCAATGCTCGGTGCCAATCTGAGTTGCCTTCGTTGTAGGTATATGACGCTGCACAGGGCATACCCACATACACCAGCTTGTCCTCAATGAGGTAATCAATGGATTCGAGTCCATTGTACACCTGGCCAGGAAACAAAAGAGGAAACTAAATCGTATTCACAGGACCTTGCAACATCAAGTAGGCTGGCAAATAAACTCTTAACAGGATGAAAAAACACGCAGGCAGTTACAACTTTCGAGGAAAAAAAAAAAAAACTTCAAAGATTGGACACTCAGTGTTGCTATTAACAGCTCAATAAATGATGCCTACATTATTGCAGCTTGAGCTATATGCTACGGTGCAGTATTAAAGGGGCCCTGAACCAATTTTTACCAAAGTGGAGAAATCGTTTGAAGTTAAAATAAGCTATTTTCAGAAATACTTTGCTGCAGAAGTACTTCAATGCATTCAGCAGAAGCGGAGTCATTAGCAATCAAACACGCCCTTTGCAGTGCTTCTGCTCCTTCTTCGATACCTTGCACTGCGAAGGCTACGGCAGAACGGCATGTGCCCACAACGCTTCACCTACTGAACGTTACTGTGGCATGCAGTTCAAGTTTAATTTTGCATGTTAACATAGATGTTACTACTTCTGATTTTGGTGCTTACAACATGCCAAACATAAGCAAAGCACGGTTGTTCTCAATGAGTCGCAGTGCTCTCAGCCAATGGACTCGTTGCAACATCCCGCAGCAGCCACAGTATCTACGTTATGTAGCAGACCGCTACCAGATACAACTGCAATGCGTATGCACAGCATTTGCTTTGTGCCCGACGGGACTTGAGTGCACACTATATAGTGCGGGCCGGCTTTGTCCTTCACCTGCTTGACTGACGGATAGTAGCCATATCCAATTTGCGCATTTTGCTATCGATAATCTACCAAGATGTCTAAACAGGAGCGGCCAGCAGTGAGTGCAACCATAAGCAGCGAGTCCAACCTCAAGTTCACTTGGTTCGAGGCTAGTTGAGCATTCAATAGTCAAAATTAGTGAGACCCGATGGCTACAACCTAGGTAAGCAAGGTGGCCAAAGCTCAAGTCCTACGTGGGTGGCCGCGGCAAAGCGTTCACACACGATAGTTGGCTTCTTCCGGAAGTACACGATAATTATTGAAATTCAATAGCAGATTTTCGCTTACTTCAGCCTGTTTATTAAACTTCGTCAGTAAATATACACAGTAACAGTAGGAAGAAGTGCACTGATCCAAACATCCTTCTTGATTGATGTTGGCTATTGGCCAATAGCAGCCGCATATGGGAATCTGATATATTATGAACTAAAGCGTCCAGAAGAGTGGGAGCAGGCTTCTGTTCAAGAAAGCATTTGAGAGAAAGGTGACTTCATGCCCCACTTGCGAGCTCCAGATGCCACGCACGACTCGAAAAATTGGCTGAGATGTTCACAGCAATGTATGCTAATCTGCAGGCTATGTTTTTTCACCAAGCCTGAAGGGTGGTACAGAACCCTTTTAAACACTCAATTACTCAGCTATGTCAGCCTTGTGGCAGAGAATATAAATGGGCCAAGGCACCGAATTTCTGAGCTTCAATTATGTATTTTATACCGAATGGTATGCATCACACAGCAAATTGGCAAAATTTGAGCATACTAAGAGTAACAGAGTTGTTCGTTTTTTACTGCAATAAACTGTACAGCAGTATGGAAAAAATAACGGGTGATGAAATGGAATCGCACACCTAGAGACAGAAGCTATTGCAAAAGGCGGAAATACATCACAGTCACCATGTGTGGTTTCGTTGTTGCATGTGTGCCTTGGCAGTCAGACCAAGATAGTTTCTGCAGGTGTTCAATAGTTTGTGCTGTTTTTGTCTTGCAAGTGAAATAATTCTGGGAAGAATGTGCCAAGTGAAGAATATAGAAGCTGTTGCTTACTCCCAGGAGAAGGCTGCTGCTGAAGGACTTGCACAGCAGTGGGCATGCACCATCTCAGCACGGTGACCATATGGTTTCAGAATGTTTTGCAGCAGACGACACAACACTGGCCTTGTACTTGACGTTATTTGATGTCGCACAAGCCATGCTAAAATATTGGTCCCTGTTGATGGAAGGGGCTTAGAGGCAGCAATTTCATATTAAAACTTCAGGTTAGAATGAGCACAGAGAACGAATGAAATAACCTTTTATTTCCGAAACAGTGTTCCCAAACATTTGAGCTTGGGGTCATCCTAAGTGGGAGGCTCCCTCATTTTACCCTAAGTGAAAGGGTCCCTCATTCCAGGAATCTTCTGGCCACGATCACCTCCCTTGCTCTGGCAACAAGTCATTGTTGCTCGTCCAGGTCCGTGTTGGAGATCTTGACCTCCCACATCTCGGCAAGGAGGTTGAGATATTTCGTCGTTGCAGGTTTGGTATCAGCATCTTCGTGGTGTCATGGGTACTCAATTAGTAGATGCACCATGGCGTATGGCACATCGCAGATAGGGCAGTTGTAGGTTTGAAGCGGCGGGCAGATCTGATGCATGAGGATGCTGAAGGTGTAGGTGTTGCTCTGGAGCCTTCGGAATGACTTGCTTTTCTCTTCAGCCAGCTTGGGGTGAGGTGGCAGGTACACCATGCGTCCCAGTCGGTAGTGTTGGAAGATGGCGTTATACGTGGATGGTACGGTCTCTGCTTCCACTGTGGTGCCGGGTGGCCGGGGGTCTCGCGAGGTGGCGAGAGAGGCCCGGTTGACATTACCGCAGGCCGTGACGTGAACCACTTCGTTTCCCTAAAGCCCCTCATGCTCTGGTAGCCACGTGAGGGAGGTGTAAGGCAGCAGATTGCTTCCATCCTTGAGAATCTTGACTTTCACCGAGATTCGGCCTCTTGAGTAGTTGCATGCTGCAGATAGGGAGTCCGTGAAGACTGTGACCATGTCTGTGCTCGTGGCCCTGGTGAGAGCGATCACTGCCTCTTCCAATGTCTCAAGAGTTCCGTACCTTGATGGTGGCAGATGCCAGTTCTTTGGTTCTCAAGTCAGCCATGGTCAGGGCATAGGCTGTTTTGCATGGGCATTTTGCTGTGTCGACATAGCAAGCATCTGAATCATGCTTATGTCTTCTTCTGATGGCGTCAACTCGAGCGAGTCGGCGCCCCCAATGATGCTCAGGACGCATGTTGCTTGTTAGTTTGGTGATGCTCGGGGATTCTCTTAGGTATGGCATTATCTTGACCTGGCAGTCCGCGTCAGAGCTGTAGCATTCCCTGTAGCCAAGGCGTGCAAGGACCGATGTACCCGTGGGCATGAGCTTCAGCCTCTCGAGTTGGTTGGTCATCTGTGCTTCCACCAGCTCTAGCCAGATATTATAAACACCAATTACGAGGAATTGGGTGGTTGACACCACGAGTAGTAGTTCCATGGCGAGCTTTGTAGCTTTGCAGATGAGTGCATTTATCTTGTTGACTTCAGAGTTCTATAGAGCAATGTACAGGGTTATTCTGCTGGTGAGTAGAGCTTGAACGGCTCTCAGGGTCAGGGTGTCTACCAAGTTGACATTTCCAAATTCCCAGAGTTTTCCAGGTTTTCCCTGAGTGCCTTTGCAAAATTCCCTGAGTGATGCAGAACTATGTGTTATGTCAAGACAGGCTGAAACCATATCGCCCGATGCTGTCACTCTCTAGTAAGCATATGAAAAAAAATTTTAAAAAAACGACAATCTAATTTGAATACTAAAGAGGAGTGTTCGTATTATTAAAAAGGGAATAAAAGGGAGGGGCTAGTAAAATGCTCAGCAAATAAAAGATCTTCGAAAAAAATTGCAAATCGAGTCGGACATTCGCAAATGCGAATAGATAGGAGATGCATACAGAAGCAAATATTTTCGAATATGAGCTATTTCTATCAACTGATAGCAAGCTCGTTGGTATGAGGCCCGAACTTTGTCAGAAGCGAGATTCTCTCTCAATCGTTAGTGTGTCGACCTCAACTGTCCTGACATACTCTAAGCCCGCGCACAACACCTCAGTGTTTTGTTTCATTGTTTTAAAGAATTTGTTTTGGCTTGGATTAGGGACACCTGCATCTCGGCATCAGCCAACACAGTTTTTTGAGCTTAAGCTCCTTCAAAACGGCGGCAGCACTCTTCCTTTCCTGTTCATTCCTCAATACGTAGGTTCTTTCTGTTCTTGTCCTCCTTCCGCCACTCGTTTGCCACACGGACCATTTGAAGCATCTTCTTGGTCAGTTGCACAGTCTACGGTCGATTTATCGAACTCCCTAGGGGCCGTGGAAACGTCCAAAAAATCGGCCAGTTGGAAAAAATAAATGCATATCATTTACTGCCCTTAAGGGCTCAAACTGCCATAAAGCACGTTCGAAAACGCTCTGAAGGCCTGTCGGCACACATATTAGGCATATCTGTGCTTGTACTGTGACAGGAAATACCGGGTGCACGCGTGTATAATTAAGGAATACATACTGTGTTCCGTGGCAATAGCCCCTTCCCACGCTTGTTATGCTTCACTGCAATACTTTTGCATATGCTTCACCAAGTAACATTTCTGTACAGAGGCGAAGCTGACTTTCAGGAACCGGCATTATGCAACACACCGTGTTTTCCAAGTTTCTAAGCCAATCGCGAGGACCACAAAGGCGGAGTCCGTGCCATTGCTGACAGCAGCTAATTCTTTCAATAAAAAACTCTGCATCCAATGGCAAGAAGCTTCATAGCGAACGTAGAAGCAGCTAGGTCTAGCGTTGCCGCAGTGGTGGCTACGGCTGCCAGCGGATCTGCGTGCGAGAGCGCCGATTTGAGGCAGCGAGATAATCAAAATGGCAGTGGTGGTGGCTTTGATTAAGGCCGTTTCGGACCTGCGGTCACAGCAAAACGTCCGGAAAGTGGGACGGCGAAGAGTTCTTGCGTCCGAAATTTCAGACTTCTGATACATTGACTCTATGGTGTACGTGGCGGTGCCGCGAAGCCGTCCAAATTATCGGGAAACCGGAAAGTCGGTCGTCGACTGTGCACTGGCGACTCCTCCAGAAGATGACAGGCTGTCAAAGACGATTCAACACGATTCCTGTCTGTTACTCGAGCTAGCATTACCGCGACTTGCGACCTCTTCAATAAGATCACCACTAATTTTCCCTGATAGAAGCACAAACTCCCCGAGTTTTCCCCGACTTTTTCCAGACTACTCAAAATCCCTGAGAATTCCCAGTTTACCTGGTTTTCCCAGTTGGTAGACACCCCGAGGGTGTGCTGTTTCTTGAGGCCACTGCGTCGGTTAGCTGCCCTCCTCGTGGTGTGCGAGTTGGGAGATCGAGTGTTGGAGCGGATGGGGCTTGGCAGCCCCCAATTTATCTCAGTGCAGGTGCAAGCCGAATACTAGAAGCACAACGACCTTAGGTACAGGTCTGGTGCTTCGCAGGTGGGAAGTCTTCCCCTCATGCGGGTCTTGAGTAGGAGTAGCTCAGATTTCTCAGGTGCACAGTGGAGGCTGCAGCTGTCGATGCAGTTCACGATGACATGAACCTCTTCCTGGAGGCATGGAGGCAATATTCTTGCTTTCCAGTGCTCGTGCCTCGCATTCACAGCGTAATGTCTGCGTAGAAGGCGTGACATAGGCTCAGTATGTTTTCGATAAGCCTGGAGAGCTTGAAGAGCCCCGCGTTGAACAGGGGGGGTGACATGACAGAGCATTGCGGCATGCCCCTGTTCGGTAGCTTGAATTCCTTACTACGTAGGTTGGATATCCCCACCATGGCTGTCCAGCCGGTGAGGAAGTTGCGGACATAGCAGTAGGTCTTGGAACTCCAGGCGGTCGCTTTGAGGTTCCGTAGTATTGCTCTGTGGCTTATTGTTGAATGTGCCCTTCATGTCAATGGAAAGGACAAATGACTTGTTCTTGCTGAGTGCACTGAGAGCGTAGTTTTTTTTGTGGGTGTGTTTAATAATATTGGCCACTCTCAGTTACAATATTAAATTGAATATAGTTGGATGACCATGTCATGGCTGAGTCATAGCATCCAGGTGTCACCGCAAGGCAAATTTTAACATGCCTGCATTGTTTTCATACATGTTTATAACAGCCGTATGTCTCATACCTCAGCAAGATGGAAAATTTAGTGTCACTTCAAGTGAATGCACTTCACCGTTAGTGTCATTCGCAGGCCATCAGAAGAAAACGCTTAGTGACACTTGTGTCAAACACACTTGCTAACAAGTGTGTTTGACACACTAACTTCATTGTGTTAAAATGTGCAGTCTCAATAGCAGTTCTTCCAAGGATATATGAACATATTGCCACCTGGTGTTTTGAGCCAGCGCTGCGTGCCCAGCAAAAACGGTGATTGAAGACGACGAAGTCAAGGTTCTTGCGCCAGCTGGTGAACTGTCCTCCTTGTGTCTGACATTTTCGTGTCTGGCTGCTGATCCTGCTGCTTATTCTTGCCTTAGCGCGTGACAAACTGGTGGAGGTGCGGGGTAATCTAATCTATGCACCAAACCCCTCCGGGCAGCAGGAGCTCCAGCCCCGTACCGGTGGTTACGCCTGTACACCGCGCCATCAGAAGGATCCGTGGACAAGCCCCTGAGTTTGGACTCCTCCCAGAGAACAAAAATGGCAGCTCCGACCACCCCAACCGGTATGGAAGGCACAACGCCGATTCATTGTATGCTACTCAATCCGCGAACGCCGAATCCCTTCCACGGCGCCATACATGAGGACGAAGATTGGCTGTTGCACTATGAACGTGTTGCCGCGTTCAACAAGTGGGATGACGCAGACAAGCTGAAAAATGTCTATTTCAGCCTTAACGATGGCGCACGTGTATGGTACGAGAACCGTGCAGATGCCTTAACTTCATGGGCAGAATTCAAAAGGCGGATTCTTGAGACATATGCGAGCCCTGATCGCCGAGAGCGAGCTGAGCGTGATCTCCAGTCCCGTATCCAAATGCCGAACGAGAGTGTCGCAATGTACGTCGAGGACATGACGCGTATCTTTCGACGAGCCGACCCCAGCATGTCGGAAGAAAAGAAGGTGCGGTACCTGATGCGCGGAGTGAAAGAGCAGCTGTTCGGCGGTCTCGTGCGCAGTCCTCCCAACACTGTGTCAGAATTTCTTTCCGAGGCCATCACCATGGAGCAGACTCCTTGCCAGCGGACACCATCATACGAACGTCAAGTGAACACTGCCTCACCTACGGACTTCTTCGGAGCTCTCGGGGGTCACGTCGATTTCTTTCGAGAGCTCATTCGTTCCGTGATCCGCGAAGAACTCCAGAAACTGTCGGTACCTTCACAGCCGACGCTCAGCTCCTTGTCCAGCATTCTCCGTGACGAAGTTCAGCATGCGCTAAAAGAACCACCCTTCAATACAGAAGCTCGACCGCTAAGACATGACAGCCCACATATGTCATATTCGCAAGCTTTGAGGCAACCTGCCCCACCTCCCTCCCCGTTTCGCGCCGCGCGCCCGGCCATGCTAGAGCCCGTCCAAGCTGCCTCGTATTACCAGGACCACCGACAGGCCCCGAGGAAATCAGACGGGTGGCGGGCACCTGATCGCCGTCCCCTTTGCTTTCACTGTGGCGAAGCTGGGCATGTCTACCGACAGTGCTCCTATCGAGAGCTCGGACTACGCGGATTCTCAGCGAACTCGCCGCGACCTAGGTTCGGCCAGCGTCCTCCTGAAATTGAAGAATACGTTGCCCAGCAGCGCGGATCTCCATCAGCTCGACACCAGTCACGCTCCCCTTCGCCGCGGCGGTTTTCTCCGACTCGCCGTACGTATGCAAGCGTGGTGCAGGGTCGGTCGCCCAGCCCACGACGGGAAAACTAACCACAGCGACCTTTGGGGGCGAGGCCGCTCAGTCTGGACGTGCTCAAGGACCCCCACTGACACGTACGCGGACCGACGATACATCGACGACGACAGTACCTGCTGATTCCAGAAAAAGAATTTCCTTGGGACATTCCTGTACTGCTTGACAGTCGTGAATTGACTGCTTTAGTGGACACTGGAGCGGATTATTCTATAATCAGCGAAAAACTGGCCACCCTTCTGAAGAAAGTGACCACGCCTTGGAATCAAACGCCAGTTCGTACAGCTGGCGGGCACATCGTCACACCACTCGGCATGTGCACGGCACGAATACAGATTCGCGGCTCTACGTTTGTTGCCAGTTTGAGCATTCTCCCTCAGTGTTCTCGAGACCTAATCATCGGCATGGACTTTCTCAGGGAGCACGGCGCTATAATCAACATTCGACAACGCCTCGTCACTTTCTCGACAAAAAGCGCCACAGCGACGACCAACACCATCCACCCTCGAGCATCTCTTCGTGTCATCGATGACGCTGTCACGTTACCACCGCGTGCAAGTGTCGTGGTTCAAGTGGCATGTGACAAGCTCATACACGGTGAAGCAGTCGTAGAAAGCAATCGGTCTCTCCTGCTTTCTCATGGTGTTTGCGTAGCAAGAAGCCTTGTTGATCTCCTCGATGGCCACTGTGAGGTTCTTGTCACCAACTTCAGCTACGAACACCGGCACCTTTTCCCCGGTACTGTCATCGCCTACGCCGACCCGATCGCCGATGTCACTGAGTGTTTTGTTTCCGAGGCAATCGGCACTGCTGAAGCACCTCTACGCAACGTCGACATTAGTCCAACGCTTCCTGAAGAGAACAGACAACCCCTGCGCGAGCTGTTGCTTGAGTTCCACTCTTGCTTTGCACGGTCGTCGAAGGTACGTCAAACATCGATTACGAAACACCGTATCATCACCTATGACGACGTGCCCCCCATACGGCAACAGCCTTATCGTGTTTCCCCGACCGAACGACATGCTATTCAAACGCAGGTGAAGGAAATGCTTCAAGACGGCGTAATACAGCCTTCATGCAGTCCCTGGTCATCGCCAGTCGTCCTTGTTAAAAAGAAAGATGGCACGCTTCAATTTTGTGTAGACTACCGGAAGCTAAACAACGTCACAAAGAAAGACGTGTACCCGTTGCCTCGTGTCGACGATTCTCTGGACAGGCTGAGGCACGCGAAGTATTTCTCCTCTATCGATCTGAAAAGTGGCTACTGGCAAATTGAAGTAGATGAGCGTGACCGCGAGAAAACTGCTTTCGTAACTCCGGACGGCCTTTACGAATTTAGAGTACTCCCTTTCGGGCTCTGTTCCGCTCCAACCACATTTCAGCGAATGATGGATACCGTTCTCGCTGACCTCAAATGGAAAAGCTGCCTCGTCTATCTCGATGATGTCGTTGTCTTTTCGGAAACTTTTGACGAGCACCTTCGACGCCTTCGGAATGTACTCGAAGCCATTCGATCGGCTGACCTTACACTCAAGCCAGAGAAATGCCATTTCGGTTACGAGGAACTGAAGTTCCTTGGTCACGTCGTAAGCGCGGCAGGTGTTCGGCCTGATCCTGAGAAGACTGCTGCCGTAGCAGCTTTTCCCGCTCCAACCGATAAGAAAAGTGTGAGACGATTTTTGGGCTTGTGTGCATATTATCGACGCTTCATTGAAAATTTTTCGAAGATTGCAGATCCGCTATTTCGCCTTACGCGTGACGACACGCCATTCCTCTGGACTGATGCACAACAGACTGCCTTTGCGGAGCTACAACGTTGCTTGTCTTCTCCTCCCGTGCTCGGTCATTTTGATGAGGATGCCGACACAGAAGTACGCACTGACGCCAGCAATATCGGTCTCGGAGCTATCCTGGTGCAACGACAAGACGGCACTGAACGAGTTATAGCCTACGCGAGCCGCACTCTGTCACGCGCAGAGTCCAATTATTCCACCACAGAGAAGGAATGCCTCGCGGTTATTTGGGCTACCACAAAGTTTAGGCCGTATCTCTACGGGCGGCCATTTAAAGTTGTGACCGACCATCACGCTTTGTGCTGGTTGACCAACCTCCGAGACCCTTCTGGACGATTGGCACGTTGGAGTCTGCAACTCCAGGAATTCAACATCACCATCGTGTACAAGTCAGGCAGGAAACATGAAGATGCTGACACGTTATCACGGGCACCTATTATATCTCAGAATCGTGACGAGGAAGACGACAGCGCCTTTCTGGGAGCCCTCAGCGGGCCGGATCTGCTCGCTAAACAGCGATCGGACGCTGAGTTAAGACCCGTCATCGATCACTTAGAAGGCGGCATCGCGTCCATTCCTCGCCCACTTTCGCGACGGTTGTCGTCATTTTGCCTACGAGGGGGCATCTTATACAAAAGAAACACAGGTGCCGGCGACAAACCACATCTGCTAGTAGTACCTCAAGCCCTTCGCGACGACATCCTATTAGCCTGCCACGACGAGCCGACATCTGGTCACTTGGGCTACTCAAGGACTCTGGACAGGGTACGGCAACTGTACTACTGGCCTAGACTGACTGCTTGCGTCAAACGCTACGTGAAAGGATGCCGTGAATGCCAGCGCCGCAAGTCACCACCCTGCAAGCCTGCAGGCCTTCTACAACCCATCGACCCTCCGCGTACGCCGTTTGATCAAGTTGGAATGGACCTTCTTGGACCATTTCCCTTGTCTTCCTCCGGCAATAAGTGGATCATTGTCGCAACTGACTACTTGACGCGTTACGCTGAGACGAAGGCACTACCACGCGGGACAGCATCTGAAGTTGCCCAGTTTTTTATGCATCACATTGTGCTTCGGCACGGCGCACCGTCATTCATCATCACTGACCGAGGGACGGCATTTACGGCGAAGCTTCTGGATGACATCTTCAAGCTGAGCTACACGAGTCATCGAAAGGCCAATGCATACCACCCTCAGACTAACGGCTTGACAGAAAGACTAAACAAAACACTGGCAGACATGCTCGCTATGTACGTGGATGTGCAGCACAAGACGTGGGACGAAATCCTACCGTACGTAACGTTTGCGTACAACACTGCCACGCAGGAAACTACACGCTTCCTGCCATTCCGCCTCGTTTATGGTCGAGATGTCCAAACTATGCTAGACGCCATGATGCCATATGAAGATACCGACCAGCTCGACCAGTTAGCTCCTGACGTCGAGGAGTACATTCAGCGCGCGTAGGAAGCGCGTCAACTGGCCTGCGTGCACATAAGACAGCAGCAGTGTACCGATGCAATAAGGTACAATCTCCACCATAGACAAGTGACCTATGAGCCTGGTGACCAAGTTTGGGTTTGGACACCCATTAGACGGCGAGGCCTCAGCGAGAAACTCCTCAGCAAGTACTTCGGACCATACACAGTACTAAGGCGTGTAAGCGACGTGAACAATGAAGTGATCCCAGATGGAGACCTGCCATCGTCCAAGCGCTGTTTACCACGCGCAGAGACTGTACATGTGGTCCGCCTCAAGGCGTATTTTACACGGTGAAGTGTACTAGTGCAACAACCTTTTTTTTTCGCTGTCCTCACGTCTTCCTCCAAAGAACTGTGAAGCGTTTTTTTTTTTGTTCCCGACCACAGAACACATTTTTCCGTGTGCATTTCCGTATGTGTGCTAGCGCGTCCCCCCCCCCCCGCACTTTTTTTTGTCTTACCTAATTTGTGTAGTTTCCATGTACGTTTTGTGTTTGAGCATCGAGTCTATGCTCCGTTGGGAGGGGGAATAATGCCACCTGGTGTTTTGAGCCAGCGCTGCGTGCCCAGCAAAAACGGTGATTGAAGACGACGAAGTCAAGGTTCTTGCGCCAGCTGGTGAACCGTCCTCCTTGTGTCTGACATTTTCGTGTCTGGCTGCTGATCCTGCTGCTTATTCTTGCCTTAGCGCGTGACAATATACTCAATGCAGAGTAGACACTAATTCTAACACCACATTTTTATTATTTAGAATGTTATGAATGTCCCCATGACATCAGTAAAGTCAAAGCAAGCATGAAACACCTACTTTCAGCACCCGTCAAATCGTCCGACACAGAGTTTGCCATTTTGACTGTCAGTATTTTGGATACATTCCTTGCCTGTATTGATTCAAAACGAATAGGCATATTATGAGATTACAGTATTTCTATTTTTATTGCAAAGGTTATTGCAAATAAGCACTTTATGTAAGAGAAAATAACCGTTCCAAAATCTCAAAATGCAAAATATCATAAGCCCTATGGTTTCATGGATTGTCATTGACATGAATCTTGAATGACAGTGTTTTGCTGTCTAGCACCACACCAACAAAGTGACACTCGGCAAGGCAAAGTGCAATTGCCGAAAGTGTCACTAAATTTGCCTATCTGACTGGGGTATTAATCATGGTGGTGCTGAGCAACATAGGTAACATCAGTTGCCAAATTCTGTAATTACAAATTGGACTAAACAATTGAGTCAAAAAGCATGCTGTCAAAAAGGTCCAGAACAGCAAGGATGCATATTAAGGAAACTGATAGTGCAATAGACATTTTTCCCAGTCATAGACCTAGTTTTCCTGCAAAGCCACTTCATCACAAATGTGCTCCCATGTCAATCTGCAATTCTGAAGCACCTTGATTGATAGGTGCAAGACCGCATCATTGATGAAGACTTGAGACAAAGCTTTAGCTCCAGAACCAACTCAGATTTCTATATTCAAATACATGTAAAAGGCAGAAATGCTTTTATTAAGCGACCACTGGACTTATCTGAATAAAATTTGTTGCATTTGAGAAAGCTTCTAGCAACTGTAGGAAGCAGACGTTAGATTTAGCATCTCATAATTTTTACAAGAATTGCCAAATATCTGTGAGTTAGAAAAAACTGTAGGAAGCAGAATTGTGATTTAGAATCTCATTATTTTTACAAGAATTGCCAAAATCTACAAGTTCTAAAGCAGGCAAGGCAAACAGGGCATACGTTGTCACCTTAGCTAGAACACTGCTGCATCAGTTCCTCCAATACATGGGCAGCTAATGCACATTCATTCAGCAGAATGTTGCATGAGCAAGCGTTCCGTACGAGCCATTAAGCACCTTAACCTCTTCACGTTCAGAGAAAAATGGCACCCAGTGATCATCAACTGTAACTATGTCTTGATCCCTCTTCTTAGAAAGCCCAATGATAACTATACTATAAAGGTTCCCTTGAGGTCCCTGAAATAAGTGCCTTGATTAGCCAGTCGGTGGACAGCGAGATCACATTCACGATAATGCACCACGGTCTGGTTCTGGTACAATTCTACTGCATGGCTCCAACATATACTGGGATGTCGCTACAGGACAGATCACTCGGTTAATGCCACAGGTTATGGCAGTAAAAACGCTTTTGGATGGATGGTCCAGAAAACTCAATGCCCCTGGGATAGAACTCAGCCAAGAATCCCTTCAAAGCTTGGATGACAGTGGGAACAAAATGGAAGAGCAGTCCAAAAGACCTTAGCTTGGGCCACAGCACCATTTAGTCCATAGCTGTCCCCGAACGGCTTCGTGAAGACCCATGAATGCAAACGTCTAAATGTTGATTCTTTAAATTTTAAATTTAAATTCTGGGGCTTTAGCAGCCAAAACCACAACATCATTATGAGGCATGCCCAAGTGGGAGACTCTGGATTATTTTAAGCAACTGAGGTTCTTTTAATGTGCACCCAATGCCTTACATGAGCATGAGCATGCCCTATATCCCTGTCCCTGTTCGGCCTGAATAGACTGCTCATGTACCACATGTCCATTCTTGCACCATGGATGGTACCAGCATTTAAGACACCTGGATACCAACACATGCCAAGACTCTGACAAAAGGCAACACCCCCCCGTATGCCACGAGGTGAAAGCCCCATCCAGCCCTGCACAATCTGCAAGGTGTACTGGCACGGCACAGTCAAGGCTCCCCATGCCACATTAACCAGCCGAGCAAGGACCAAGGATACTGTGTGATCAGGATGTGGACTGGTTCAAGTGGGAGTGTGCCATAGAAGCTACCGAACTGTGCCCAATCAATTCTCACAGTTCTTGCTTGGCAAATGTGCTACATGCTTTTCAGAGTTTGGAGTCCTCAACCACATAAAACTGGCGCTGCACTTGAAGCCAAAACCACAACATCAGTATGAGACACTGTAGTGGGGGACTCCAGATTAATTTTGACCACCTGGGGTTAACATGCACCCGATGCACGGTACACAGACATTTTTGTATTTAGCCCCTATCGAAATGTTGATGCCATGGCCGAGGTTTGATCCTGCACCCTCAGGCTTAGCAGCACAATGCCAAAGCCACTATGCCACTATGGTGGGTGAATTTACACAAGCCACTTTACTACTCCAAATACAGCATATTTAGTGAACCAACTTTATAAACACCCCGACCATTTAACTAAAATTTTTATATCCTTCACGTTACCATAATGGAAAGTAGCTCTCTAGGCATATTGCAATTCTACAATAGTTCATTAAGTTAAATAAACATCAGAGGCTAAAATTGAGATTCTTACAATAATCATGATATTATTACAGCCCAAACAGGGGCACCAGTCAGAAGAATACCATCTGACGTGTAGAGATGGAATCGGTCTTGACAGCCATCTTGTTTATGCGGTGTTGTCTCTCTTGTAATATATATGTTGTAAATATTATAAATACATCTTTATATGTGACTTCCGCAACGTAACAAATTGGTGGAGATGCTGGGTACCCATGCGAAACAATGGAACTCCACAGTGGTCATCCCCTTGGACTGAACGATATGACGGACGAAACAGGACCCGACATGGTGCGGCCCACATCAACACCTACAAGCCAGATGGTTGTGCTGGCTCAGCGGCGGGATCCAGGAACGTTCTGCAGCACAGACCTCCTCAACATGGTAGACTAGATCGCCACGTACGAGCATATAAGTGCCCACAACAAATGGGATCCGACGATTATGGTGGCTAACTTCGCCTTCTACCCACAAGGCACTGCGAAGGTGTGGCATGACAACTACGAGGAAGAGCCTAATGACTGGGACATAAGCAAACAGAAGCTGAGGGACTCATTCGGCCATCCCGCTGGGCGGAAGAGCACCACTAAGAAAGAACCAGCGATCCGGGCCTAGACATCCACAGAATCATACGTCTCTTACATCCAGGACATGCTGGCTCTGTGCTGTAAGGCAGACAGCGATATGGCTGAGTAAGACAAGGTTGGACATGTACTGAAGGGAATTACTGATGATGCTGTCAACCTGCTCCTGTGCGAAAATTGTGAAACAGTAGGACATCACAAAAGAGTGTCAATGCTTTAAGCAGGCCAAGAGTGGCCACATTGCACCGGCGTTTGCACATCTACCGAACACAGCTGCGACATGCTCTTGCGACGACAGTATAGCAGTGCCATGACCATCATCATCAGATGACCTGACATAGATAGTGTGGCAAGAACTTGAAGCCATGGCTCTTGCAGCCCTTTTTTCCCGCCCCAGTGAGCCGAACAACTTGCCTACAGCACCATTTGTGCAGGCAATAGTCGGCAAAGAACTAGCTAATCTTGGAGTTCATTCTGTATGCGCCGTTGCCGCTTCATAGCTGTCTCATGCTCCAGGTTCATCAACTGGTTCGTGGTATCCTGCACGCTACCAAAATCCAGCAGAGTGGTGAACCGCAGATGATCGGCCAATCTGTTTTGCCTGCCGGCGTATTGGTCACGTTGCTCGCCATTTTAGCAACCATACTGTACCCTCCCCTCTGCAACCACCATTCATCAGTTATCACCACGAACAGAGCGAGCGTCATTACCAGCTCTCATTGGCACTGCAACAGCCAAACAATGACGCTCATGCTCCTTGGAACAGTCCCTCGTCATTCATATGTCACCAGTCCCGTTTGCCACCAGCTCGTCGACCATAGTTCCTATCGCCCCAGGCTCGTCGCCCACCATCACCGATGCCCGTTTTTGGAAAACTAAGGATGCAGCCCCTGGAGGTGATGGTGCATTGACGACTCGACCGCAAAACCCTCTGATCACTTTGCCGACCACACAGAATTTGATGGATGGCTTAGTCGATGGCATCAGTGTCCCAGCACTCACTGACACTGGCGTGCATGTATCTATTATGAGTGTCCAATAGCGCCAGCACCTGAACAAAGTTAGCGTCCTCCGCGTGGCATCCTAACGCATCCTCCGCATGGCCGACGGAGGAACGCCTACCGTGCTTGGTATGTGCACCACTCACATTGGCACAGTGGGGCGCCTAATGACTGTTTTGTTTGCCGTTTTGGAACAATGCCCTTATGACGTTATACTTGGCTTAGACTTCTTATCATCCCATTCAGCCCTCTTTGATTAAATGTCAAGTGTCATTTAGCTTGAACTGCCCCACGGCTGCTATAGTCCACCAGTCACACCAATCATGGTTATGCTCTCTTGAAGATATCCGCCCGGCACCTGGTGACAACAAATGGCAACAAATTGCCATTTGTTGGGCGTGTTCGTAAACTGACTTCAAAAACATACTTAGCACCAACGAACAAGGACAGAAGGGAGACGACACCACAATAGCACATTGTGGTGTTGTCTCCCTTCTGTCTTTGTTCACTGGCGCTAAATATGCTTTCCACTACGTATGTCACTCTACTGTCGTTCCCATCCGTTCCTGACGGCATCTATGTACTATGTCCCACCGCTGATAGGCTGCTTCAAAGAAATTTGGCTGTTCCCATACCGTACTCAGTGTTATTGGCAATCAGACTTCTCTCCGTAATTTTAACTTCTTGACTCAAATTCTTCCCAGTCATTTCCTTGGGCGACATCTCGCCTGTGAACGATTGAAAGATATTGGCTCTTGACACCGAAATTCTGTCGCCCTCTACAGGAACCTCCAATTCACTGACTCTCACAGATGAACTTGGCAAGATGATTGCACTTGATTTTCTTCCGGCACAAGCTGCTGACCTATGCCGTCTCCTGCAAACTTACTGCGACATTTTTTACCTTGACGGCCACCCTTTAGGCCAGACATCGGTGGTCACCCATCGTATTTACACCGCAGACGCCAATCCGATACGCCGCTTACCATACCGTGTTTCACATGCTGAACAACAAGTGATACCATGAGAAGTCGATAAGATGTTAACTAAAGGCATTATCGATCCATCTCCCAGTCCGTGGACGTTCCCTGATGTGTTCGTCAAGAAAAAGGATGGCAGTTGGTGCTTTTGTACAGATTACAGGCACCTCGACAAAATCACACGCGAGGATGTCTACCCCTAGCCGCGTATTGATGATGCCTGGACTGCTTGCACAGAGCCAAGTACGCTTCATTTATAGAACTCCGATCAACCAAGTACTTTTCATTTATAGAACTCCGATCAGGCTATTGGCAAACTCGGTAGATGACATGGACCATAAGAAAACTGCCTTCGTAGCACCAGATGGCCTCTACCAATTCAAGGTTATGCCGTTCGGCCATTGTAGTACCCCGGCAACCTTCGAAAGAATGATGGACTCCTTATTTCGCGGCTATAAATGGTCCACATGTCTGTGTTATCTAGACAATGTCATAGTCTTTTCACCAACTTTCATGCGTCATCTAACGCGTCTATCGGCTATTCTTGCTGTTTTCCGACGTGCCGGCCTGCAATTGAACTCATCTAAGTGCCCCTCTGGACGTCATCAAATGACCGTTGTTGGCCATCTCATCAGTGCCGCTGGCATTCAACCCGACCCTGAGAAGATTCACACTGTCCAGGACTTTCCTGTTCCGTCTTCTGCCACAGATGTAAGAAGCTTTGTCGGGCTATGCTTGTATTTCCGTCATTTTATCAAGAATTTCGCCAAAACCACTCGCCCACTCTCAAGCTTACTTAACAAGGATGTTGCTTTCACATGGGGCCTTGCCCAAACCAAAGCCTTCTTCACCCATTTACACTTGCTCACTACTCCCCATTATGATCCATCTGCTGCCACTGAACTTCTCACGGACGCCAGTGGCCATGGAACTGGGGCTGTACTTGTTCAATGGCAGCGTAATGCAGAGCACATAATTGCCTACGCCAGCCGCCTCCTGTCACCTGCCGAGAGGAATTTTTCAATTACCGAACGTGAGTGCCTCGCATTAGTTTGGGCAGTTTCCAAATTCCACCTCTACTTGTACGGCCATACATTTTCCATGGTTACCAATCACCATGCCTTGTGCTGGCTCTCCTCACTTAAAGACCACACTGGACGATTGGGTATATAGGTGCTACAGCTCCAAGAATATTCCTTTCCTATTTTATACAAATCAGGTCATTTGCACAGGAACACCGACTACCTCTCCCGTCATCCTGTCAACCAGCCTGAATATGATGCACATAACACCGACTCTTGCGTCCTGTCCATTTCTGATCTGCACAACATCCACACTGAACAATGGTGTGATGACTCCTTACATGACGTGTTCTCATCGATAATCTCAATTCTATATACTTGGAGCCCATGCTGCATATGTCCGTGCTCCACGATGACGCCCTCTACCGTCGAAGCTTACGCAATGAAGGACCGGAATTTTTACTCGTTGCACCACGCCATCTCCAGACACGAGTTCTTGAGCAGTTGCATGACGCCCCACTGCAGGCCACCTCGGCGTTTCGCGTACTTACGACCGTGCATGGTACCACTTCTACTGGCCAGGCCTGTACCACTCTGTGCATCGCTATGTTGCAGCCTGTGCGCTCTGTCAGCGCCACAGAAAGCCTGATATGCTGCCACTGGGTGCCTTCACCCCCATCAATGTGCCCTCAGAATCATTTTTTCGCATCAGTCTCGATTTTCTCAGCCCTTTTCAGACGCCGAAATCTGGCAATTGGTGGGTCGCTGTTGCGACTGATTACGCGACCCGGTATGCAATCACACAAGCTTTGCACACAAGCTGTGCAAATAACGCAGCAGATTTCCTTTTACATGTCATCCTCAACCACGGCGCAACCTGGCAGCTCCTCATTGGTCGCAGCCGCACCTTCTTGTCCACAGTAAATTGAAGACCTATTTCACTCTTGATCTGCTGAGCACAAACTTTCCACCGCCTACCACCCGCAGACGAACGGACTGCCGGAGTGGCCCAATCACACGTCGAAATGCTGTCTATGTACGTTTATGTTGACCACAGTGATTGGGACAGCACGTTACCCTTCGTGACCTTCACCTACAATTCGTCCCATCACGAGACTACTGGCTTTTCACCCTTTTACTTTCTGTTCAGCCGCCATGCTTCTTTGTCCTGTGACACACTGCTTCCTTCCTCGACGAACACTCCAACTGAATAGGCTCAAAACGTCATCACCTGGGCTCACACGGCATGCCAGATTGCCAGCTCTCGGCTGACTGTGTCTCAGGCCACGGAGAAGATCCAGTACGACAGCTGACATCGGGACATTCAATTTCCTCCTGAATTCGTTGTCCTGCTATGGACACCATGTCGCCGCGTCAGTATGTCTGAAAAGCTGCTGCCGTGCTACATAGGGCCCTACACGATACTGCGTCAGCTTGGTAATGTCAACTATGAGATCACTCCGCTGGACTCGCATGTCCCCACAGACGTGCATGTGTCCCGGCTGAAGCTTTACTTTGCCGCAAGTTCACATCCCTTATAGTTAGTACAGAGACAGCGCCTTTAGGGGCTGGGGTTATGTTACGGCGTAATCAGGAGTGGTGCCAGTCAGAAGGGGATTTGACAAGTAGAAGTGGAATCAGCCTTGACAGCCATCTTGTTTATGCATCATTGTCTCTCTTTTAAATATTGTAAGTACATCTTTATATGTGACTTCTGTAACGTAACAATAGATATTTTATTTAACAACAATTTTAACCCTATGTGGTGCACCATTTGGTCACCAAAAGCCTCCCTGCTTTTGGAGAGAAAGCTTGTCAGTCTTGCAAATGAAAGAAAAAAAGAACACCAGGTCATTAATAGTGGCGTGCAAATATTCAAAACTTTAAATATTCTATTCGAAAGACACTTTTACTATTCGAAATATGCGAACCCGCAAAAATTGCTTTCAGTTTTTCAAGTAGCTTCGCCGCAGTACAGCTGTGTTATGCGAAGCATATCTTAACTACTGCAGTGAAGCATACTTGGTCTACAGTGAAGTTTATCATAAGTAATAAGGAGCACTGTAAAGGGGCCCTTGGTGGTGCTTATGGCTATCCGACACTATGAAAAAAATTTAAAAATTAAATTATGGGGTTTTACGTGCCAAAACCACTTTCTGATTATGAGGCACGCCATAGTGGAGGACTCCGGAAATTTCGACCACCTGGGGTTCTTTAACGTGCACCTAGCATTTCGCCCCCATCGAAATGCGGGCGCCGTGGCCGGGATTCGATCCCGCGACGTCATGCTCAGCAGCCCAACACCATAGCCACTGAGCAACCACAGTGGGTGCCGACACTATGAGTTACAGTAACAACACAGTGCTGCCCCTCCCTGCATCTGGACAACACCAGCCACCAGTTGGAAACCTCTGTGTGTTCTACTAACCTGGCTAAGTGTCTAAAAATGCAGTTTCTAAACTAAACATTTGACCAGCAATGAGCTTGGCACTGTTTTTTAGACCCTCGTTCTAAATTAGTTGAGTACCACCAGGATGCTTCGATGACAAACTATATTTAAAACCTGGCTTTAGAAGAAGCAAGGAAAGTTTCAAGGTCAAGGAACCCAGTTGAGTCCTTAACAATGAAAGCTTCTGAAGAGGCTCCTTCCACGTCAGCACTGTCGGAAAACTGATAGCTCAGCAACCAGTAGCAATTTTCACTTGCTTCTGGCAGCAATTTTCACTGACACAAGCACAGGTCGAAAGGTATGTGGTTGATGAAATTTTGAGATTCTTGTGCGCATACGTGGGAGGCCTCAGTGTGCTGCTCTCATAGTTCTTGTTTGTGCATGGCTAAATGGCGGCTACAAGGCATGCAGCTATATGATCAGCTATTAGTGTACTAAAATATTGGGGAGTGCACCGTCCACAGCATCAATGAACAAAGGTGAGGGGGCCTCTGTCGCGATGACGTGGCGCCTGTCCTCAGTGAGCATGCTTCGACACATTCACTCTCCCATACGAGCCTGTTTGTGTTGTGTGAGCTAGTCCAGTCTCGCTTGGCAGTATTTTGTTTTATTGTCAATTCTTGTGTCACTAAGAGAAAGTACTAGAATAAAGGAGGTTAACCGAAGGGCCCAATTTTTGTTAAGCATATCATGAGAAGCCAACCAACAAAGATACCAAGGAAAACATGGGGGAAATTACTTGTACTTACTAATTGGAGAAAAGAAATTATAAATTAAAGGTGATGAAAGTGGATGAAAAAACAACTTGCCGCAGGTGGGGAATGATACCACGTCTTTGCATTATGCGTGTGATGCTCTAACCAATTCAGCTACCGCGGTGTGGTTTCCCCATCCACTTTCTAGGGCATTTATGCGTTACTACTAGAACTAACCTAGGGAGTGTTAGCGAACACCACGACTCACAAACCTTGGTGGCAGATGTGGAACATCCTTTCTGCCGCAGGCGTCACGAGTATATGACCTTACTGGATGAAGGTAACTGGTCAATAAACCCGCACATGCTATCTGAAGGCATCAATGTTGCCGGATTCGAAACCCTAATTATGTAAGAATGAGAAGAAAGGAGGTTAACCAAGGGGCCAGATTGTTATTAAGCATATCATGAGAAGCCCAACAAATGAAGACACCAAGGAAAACATTGGGGAAATCCGGCAGCATTGATGGCTTCAGGTAGCATGTGCGGGTTTACTGACTAGCTGCCTTCACCAAGTAAGGTCACGTACTCACGACGTCTGCGGCAGAAAGGATGTTCCACATCCGCCGCCAAGGTGCGAGTGGTGGTGCTGGCTAACCCTCCCAAGGTTAGTTCTAGCAGTAACAGATAAATACCCAAGAAAATGGATTAGGAAACCGCACCGCGGTAGCTTAATTGGTTAGAGCATCGCACGTGTAATACGAAGACATGGGATCGTTCCCCACCTGCGGCAAGTTGTTTTTTCATCCACTTTCATTGCCTTTCATTTATAATTTCTTCAATTCATATTATTAAGTACAAGAAATTTTTCCTATGTTTTTCTTGGTGTCTGTTTGTTGGCTTCTCATGACATAAAAGAAAATACTGTAATACAGCACAATGCCAATAAAATAACAGAAAGGTGGTGGGAAAGGTAATTCATGACCTGCTTTGCACTGGGTTGCAACTGTGGCTGCCCCGGGGTGTTCAGGTGAAGAAGCTCTCTCGATTTTTCATGCTGCAGAAGAGTGTGATCGTTGCAAAGGAATCATCATCTGTGAATGTCAGTTTGAGGCTTGATTTGTTCAGCGTGCATTCTAGACAAAGATCGACAATGAGGTTGTCGAGAATACCTGTCCTCAGCCGATTTTCACGTATGACGCCAATTCAACTGGTCCGGATGCTCTGAAGTACTTGCTGACAAAGAAGGGAAAAAAACAATATTGCGACCAGGTACTTTCCATGTTGAAATGAAAGTGACCAAGTTCTGTTCAAAACGAAGCACCTAAGCACCGAATGCATAGTTGCGTATGCAATTAGCAGTGTGCAATCCCATCAGTATTGAAGTGTGATTGAAGTGCAAAGGAGGAACTAGAGTTCTGCAACTGCAAAAGTATGTTTGAGGGTGGAAAGGTGACAACACGGGGTGTTGTGGATATACTAATTGACAGTATGAGCAAGCTGTTCTGTGCCCTGGAAAGGGTGTAGAGCCTTAAGTTGACAACCATGCTTCATTCAATACAAAATTACTTGGAAATCCTTCATTGGTTTCAAACTATATAATTTTGCAATGTTTTTTTAGCACAAATATTTTCATGAAAGCATCTATAAATCTGTCAGGCACAATTGAAATGTACATCTGCAGCACAAATTGCACAGCTCCACATAACATGCCAAGTATCACATTCATTTCCAGTCCCATGTGCTTCTAGTCACATGTGTTCTAGTATGACATGGAGCTTATTTACAATGAGGGCAAATGCAATAAGGAGCTTAAAACCAAGTTGTTAACAGGTATTCCAATGCATCTTTCTGTTTGAAGCTAGTTTTCTACAAATTCTAGTTCAGCACTTACTTCATTAGGCGTATCTTTGTGCTTGAGCTATGTTTCTTATGCTAACTTTGACAATGCTCCAGTTTTTTTTTCGAATTGGCTGCTGCGGATACTCATTGCTTGAACTTTGCCGCAAGTTTTGCGAATATATCTGTACAAACGCTGTTCGTGTTGCTAATTTTCAAAATTTTCAATTATCGAGGCACTGCCATGCATTTTTACATAAAACATTTCAAGCATACTTTACAATCCATATTTTCCCATCTGGTTAGTGTATCTTGCTCCATGCGCGAAGCAAGAGCTGCAAATAAACCAAATTTTGCAAGACACCTTATTTACGAAGTACCAAGCAGATCCATATATAGTAGAATAAACTCAGAAAAAGACATCTGCAACTACCAGGCAAATGTTTCTTTATATGGTCTTTAAATAATGCACAAAGTGTGCTGACACCCAAGTTGTGTGTCCCTGACATGTATTTCGAGCACGCCTGCCGCAGACAGTGCCGCTTCATGGCATCATCGCGGAGTTCCGCTCACGCACGGAACACCTTTCAGTATTCTAGTGCACTATAATCCAGCTGGCCACCCTGATCTGGTTAGCATGTTAGCTTGGCTTGACTGTAGAGAAGAAGCACTTTATTTTTATCTTCCAGATGGTGCAGTAGGTATTAAAATCCCGTCGGGACCTACACAAAGTTTGCAAAGCACATTCTGAAAATCGCGTGCGTGCTGCATACATATAGTCATGGCGCAGTAGTAAAACTATCGTCTCGGCATTACTTTATGGCGGCAGTGAAATTTCGTTATATTGAAATTCTATTTTAAAAACATGCTGTCGTACAGACAAGTTAAGAAAAGTTAAATATTTCTTAATATTGAGGTTTAACTATACCTCTGTCTTGTGGAAGTTATTACGTAGGGCAGACTGGTAGGTGCATCAATGACCTGGCCCCCCAATAACACACCACCTCACTAAGTAAACAAGGGATACGTGCATCTGTCCATGCACTGGAAAAGCTGCAAGTGCATGCCGTTATTTGATCAATTAAAGATAAAGGCAGAAATAGGGACACTGATGGCACATGAACTTTTCTAAGCTTTTTTTTCATCACACTGAGGAGTGGCAATTGCATGTCTGACGCATCTGTCACCTTTTGATCACCCGTGTTGGCTTTTGCCTTCACACATGTGCAGAACTGTCCTTTTACTTCCCAACATATATCAGTTGTTCGCGAGTGCTTGTCCTGTTTCCTGTCATGTCCATGTTTCATTATGCGCTCTTTTATTTATTTAAACTTAAATCTAGTGTTCTCAGCTTTCTGCAAGCCATTTAAAGGGTCACTAAAGCGAAACAATAAATCAGTTTAGACTAATGAAGCATTGTTTGAGAACCCTGCAGGCAGTCATTTCAAAAAAATGGTTTGATTATTAGATGAGAAAATGAAGGTTCAAGTATCAGTATTTGAATTTCATGCTGAAACCCCAGCACTGATATGTCAGCGTGAGGTCAGGGATTCCAAAGTATGTTTTCACATTTGGGCCGCATTGGCTGAATAAAAGATCCCAAAACTTGCCATGTTTAATATTTGGTTCCTTTAGAACACAATGCAGTCAATCTGTACCACTACATATAATTAGTAGGCCCTAGAACATGCCATCAAAATCCAAGATGTCACAGCCCCCAGGTGCAGGAACTTAAGTAGGCGTCGCCATCCGTATTTCGTTCTTGCACTTTTTCTGGCTTACCAAACGTCTTATCGTTGTAAGAGTGGTGTTTTTGGTGTTGTAGAACGGTAATTTACTGATGCAGGAGAAATCATTTTTCACTTTAGAATCCCTTTAATGTATGCAATGTTGTGGGGATCAAGGTGCCTTCTCGTGCCTCGTGCCTCGTCCCCCTGCTCGCGTAACCACCGCCTCGGAACCGCCGGAACCGCCGCCGGAACCGCCGCCGCAACAGCAACATGGTGGACACGGCTAGCACGCCAAAGCTAATTTCTCCACACAAATCGTGCTTCTCTCTCCCCGGCTCGAATCACCATGCGAGCAAGTGTCACCGGGACGCGCCCTGATTGGCCTCCCAAGTGGCCGTCCCCGGGTGCCCTCTCCACCCGAGCTCTCTTCCGATGAGCGCTTAATCACCGCAGCAGATGCTCACAGGCCCACAACATGTTCGCTACATGGGGCCTTTGCTCCCGTAACTCCTCGTTCTCGCACTTCGTGGACCGCTTACCAGTTAGCCCAAGCGCTGCGTGGGCATGTACTCGATCGGTCTTGCGATGCCTTTGCCCGTAAGCACTGTGACTGTAGCTCTGTGCTGTATCTTGGGTGAATAAACCCACGTTTGTTGGCGATCTGACTCTGGAGCCTTCTCTGCGCCGTGTCACAAAGTTGACGAACCCTGCCGTAGCACCTTTGTGCATTGCAGAGTGGAGGAGCGTCGTGACCTTTCCTGACCATCGCTCGTAGGGTGAGCCTTGTGCAAACCCATCTCCAGAATGTGTAATGAAAAATGGCTGACATGTTTCATCAATCACAAAAATCACCAGCTGCGTATCACAATCAGTATACAAAATTGTGCTAAGTAGTAGAATTAAGGTTTTCATAGGAGAGAAAGGACAACGTTTCAGTGACAGAGTCATGCGCTACCAAAACAATGTGAAAATTGGGTATGATGGCCACTTGGCAGTTCACTACAAAGAGTGCTTATAGGCTCCTTTTTCAGATATAAAGTTCTCAAAGAAGGCAGAATCCAAGCCACAAGAAAAGGTCACGAGAGGCCATGCCGCATGCACACTCTTGGCTCACGTATCAAACATATCTTGAACCCAGCGGCTATTGCAAGGTGATGCTGGCGCAGTCTGTAGCTGGCTGCTTGACCACCCCAGAGGAATGCGTCTCAAATTGTACTATCAAAAGAAGTATATAACACATCAATCACGCCCACTTTAGGTGCCGTTTACACAGTTGTGAACTTGATACCAACTTTCTTTTGCTATTTTGCAATTTTCAACTATATTTATTAAAATATGGACGGTCTAAATGAAAATCTGCTTCTAAGAGTCACAAGATTTTTGTTTCTTTTAGAGTGCAACAAGCCTCATCAGAATCAATGCAGTTGTTGCCAAGAAAAACAATTTCTCCATCCCCATGTATTAAGCTAGGAGCCTCCTCCGTTAAAAGCACAAAAATTTAAAACTCACCCACTCCAGCTTGTTCATGAGTACTTCCAAACGAACAGAGGCATCCGTGCCTTTCCTTTGGACGTAGAAGTGGTGTGCATTATATATTTGCGACACATACACAACATAGTGTTTGTTCACTTCCAGTTTGTCTGGTTGGGGATATGGGTTGTTGGACATAATAAGTGGGGGGCTTGTTACCCGTCCAATTGTAGGCTTTGAAGAGGTCAATGCTTCCATAATTATGTGATCCAGTTCATCAGAATCGGTGCTTTCAGCTGTTTCTGCATCTTCGGCCATTTCCGAATTTTTATAAGCATCAATACCATACATTTCCCAGAGAGTACTGGTTAGTGGAGCCCTTCTTGTCTCCTGGGCTGTTTCAGTCACTTGGGCTGTGTTGGTCGCTTGGGCTGTGTTGGTTGCCCAGGCTGTGCCAGTTGCTTGGGCTGCATCGGTTGCTTGGGCTGTGTTGGTTGCTTGGGATGTGTAGGTCGCCCAGGCTGTACTGGTCGCTTGGGTGGCTTCAGTTTCCCGAGCTGTGTCGGTTGCCCGGGCTGCATCGGTTGCTTGGACTGTGTCAGTCACTCGGGCCGTTTCCGTAGTTCGGGCAGTTTCAGTAGCTTGGGTGGCTTCAGTTAGCCGAGTGGGAGTATCTTCAGATACTTCTGCAGTTCTGGTAGCTCCAGCAGTTTTGATTGATCCAGCTGCTTCAGCCTTAAAAGATGCCACTTGCTCACTGGACCATGCAGACTGTAGCAAAAACTGCCCTGTGAAAAAGCATAGAAATAGTAATACTTTCCACAAATTGCTCTGCAATGGTGTTGGCAGCTTGCCTAAAAACTAAACAACTAAAGGAAAGTTATTTCATTATCATACGAGGACTGGCAGAATCAATAGAGAATGTGAACAAATAAATTTTGAGTACAAAAAAAGCTACGAGATAAACTGTCAGTATACAAGGTTCAACAAGGGCAATGCATTGAACAACATGATTTTATAATGCAGTTGCCAATAGTAGTGAAACAGCACACAGACTATTTGGATCAATGTTAGATCATATCATATCAAGTTCTATGACACTAGCATTAGCTTTGGTATTATTCGGTAACATAAAGCAACCACCC
Source organism: Dermacentor variabilis (assembly GCF_050947875.1). Lineage (NCBI taxonomy): Eukaryota > Metazoa > Arthropoda > Arachnida > Ixodida > Ixodidae > Dermacentor > Dermacentor variabilis. The sequence continues at coordinate 118,250,275 of NC_134568.1, read as the reverse complement.
AATTGTGGGAGGCTTGTGTTCCTTCTTAGTGAGGACTCCATCTTTTCTCAACATTCTGTGATAAAAACATCAAATTATGTACGCATTACAATTCCCCAACCTCAAAGACGGTACATTCTGTGCATTGCAGGGAGGGTTCTCAATTCTCTACGTATACTTTTAGAAATCTTTAGTCTCGTTTTGCCAATTGATTTCATGACGCTGCAGCATTGCCAAAAAATTAGCAATGTAAAAATTTTCAAATTTCAAGTTATAAAGTGAATAATAATTGGACAAACAACTTCATCTACCTTTTTAATACTTCGTATATAAATCCAAAATACAGTAGAATCTCACTGATACGATCTTCATGGGAACCGGAAAATAAAATATATCATGTGAAACTCGGATTATCCGAAGCAAGCTCCAAAAAGTTGTGGGAATGCTCGACTATCACGTACCCCCTGGTGTTATTTTCCTAGCATGGCTCTCACGTCTTCTGTAATCCAGCTTCTCCGTGTAGCTAAGCACTGGCGGCAGTCGGTGTGGTTGCGCCATATTACAAGAGACAGCGCGAGTGTTGCACTGCTAACGCCACCTAACGGCGAGATTACTAGGGCGAAAAAGTGAGCTTTTTCTCTTTGGCTTGGGGTCTGCGAGCTGCGTAGATCTTTCGCGCTTGCCCACAGTTCGTGGGATTGCCCTGTGAGAGGCTTAGGAGCACAATATTGGAATGGATGAACACGATCGTCCGAACCCGCCACCATTTGTGCGACCGTACATGCAAACGATTAGGTGTTGGTGTCCAGAATGGGGGCGAATTCAGTGACGTGGAGTCGGACATCCTGAATCTGTTCTGCGTCCATTGGCATGTTCAAACATAGCAATTCAGCTAACAGGCATTACACTAATAAAAGGTGCAATAAATGCCCTTTTGATCGTTTGCACTACTGTGTTGTCGTTCCTTTGACCCAAGAGCACCTGTGAGATCCCGCTAAGTATGAAAATAGATGTACTCGGTGACAAACTCAATAGCGTAGGTTCATGTGGTGCTAAGTGATAATGCTCCGCATAACATGTTATGCGAAGCAGCATCACTCAACCCCACGTGAACCACACTCAACACACTTTTATTCAGCAACATTGAAATAGCTTGTCAGCTTGCACTGAACTTTCTTCTTCTTAATGTCCCCAAAAAATTATTCTGCAAGTTAAAAAGAGAAGCTGATGTTTCCTCCCTCAACTGAGCAGCGGCGCACCACCAGTTGGTGTGGCCGGACTGCCATAACAGCATTATACCACCTGTAGTGCACCGCATGAGTTTTTACTCCAGTGTGACTTGGACTTATTCTTGGGTCATTGGAATGTTATTTAAGCTGGTACACTAGAAATAAAGCTATGAGCTTTAGAAAAACCAGTAAAAGCCCACTTCTGCAGTCATATTGTTATGGGAAGGAAGAAGCGTGCGTCTATTCATCGATGGCTTTTAATGGCTGAGCCAACAAGCGTAGAGCAGCGACAAAACTAAACTCTTCTTCGTCTCCAAGACCACCATCAGCATCCTTTTCTTCCCACATTACCGACTGTGACATCACCCCCGTCGGAAAAAGCACCTCATTGGTGCGGCTCATCAGTCTGAGAAGGGTAAGGTTTGAGACGGCTGACGTGGATGATGTCAGAGAGAGGTGAAGGCACTGTGGCATCCAGCAGAGACACTTCATATGTGACAGGAGTCACCTGGCGAAGGATGCGGTAAGGGCCACAGTATCGCGAGAGGAATTTCTCCGAATGACCAACACGCCGAGTTGGATACCAAACTAGCACAAGAGCACCTGGTTCGTAGTCCACGTCGTGATGGCGCTGGTCGTAACGGCACTTCTGGTGCGTCTGTGAAGCAGAAAGACGAATGTGGGCAATCTGGCGTGCTTGGGTCGCTATGGCTACGACATCCAGGGTGTACTCTGTTGGCAAGTCGAGTGTAGTCGAAAGGAGAGTCTCAAAAGGCAAAGTCGGCTCACGGCCAAAGAGGAGATAGAAGGGTGAATAGCCAGCTGTGTCGTGGCGTGAGCAATTGTAGACGAACGTGACAAATGGTACAGCAGTGTCCCAGTCACGATGATCGGAAGAAACATACATTGCTAGCATGTCAGTTAATGTGCGGCTCAGGTGTTCAGTAAGACAGTTAAGAGTCTGAGGATGGTAAGCGGTAGTAAGTTTGTGTTTAGTAGCACATGATCGAAGGAGGTCGTCTATGACTTTGGCATGAAAGTATCTTCCGCGATCGGTGAGAAGTTGATGAGGTGCACCGTGGTGTAAGATAACGTTGTGAAGCAAGAAATCAGCGATGTCTGCAGTGCAGCTGGCCGGTAGGGCTCCGGTAATGGCATAGTGAGTTGTCTAGTCCGTAGCGACGGCAATCCACCTATTTCCGTCATTTGATATAGGGAATGGTCCGAGAAGATCAACGCCAACGGGAAAAAAAGGGTCGGTCGGTATATCCAAAGTCTGCAGCAGACCAGCAGGAGGCACAGCTGGTCTTTTCCAGCGTTGACACAACTCGCACGCGGCAACATAGTGCCGGACGGAGCGGTTGAGATGGGACCAGAAAAACCGGCGCCAAATTCGGTCATAGGTCAGCCTGACGCCAAGGTGTCCAGCGGTGGGAACATCGTGCAGTTGTTGCAGTACAATCTGTCATAGATGAGACGGAATGACGGTTAGGAGCTCGGGCCCGTCGAAGTGCATGTTGCGGCGATACAGGATGCCATTTTGTAGCACAAACATGTGAAGGGATGGGTCAGACAGATCAGAGAGCAGGCATTCGATAATGGGCCGTAACAATTCATCGCATCGTTCAGTGCCAATGTCTTGCAAGGCAGAGAGCGAAAGAATACAGATCGATGCGACATCCACTAAACCGTCTGGTACATCGACGGGATGACGAGACAAGCAGTTGGCGTCCTGATGTAGACGACCCAACTTGCAGACTGCAGTGTATATGTATTCCTGCAGCCGTAGGGCCCAGCGACCGAGGCGTCCTGTGGGATCCTTGAGGGAGGAAAGCCAACAAAGGGCGTGGTGATCGGTTGTAACTGTAAATCATCGACCATATATGTAGGGTCAGAACTTGCCCACCGCCCAAATGAGGGCAAGACACTCGCGCTCAGTAATCGAGTAATTGCGCTCAGCAGGAGAGAGGAGGCGGCTGGCGTAGGCGATTAGGCGATTGTGCCCACATTGGCGTTGAGCTAAAACTGCGCCGATGCCGTAGCCACTGGCGTCAGTGTGGCTTTCTGTCGGAGCGGAGGCGTCAAAATGGGCGAGAACAGGAGGTGTGGTGAGCAGCATGATGAGCTGCGAGAAAGCAGACACTTGTTCAGAGCCCCAACAGAAAGGAACGTCTTTCTTCAGAAGGTCAGTCAGGGGACGGGCAACATGGGCGAAATTTTCCACAAACCTGCGGGAGTAAGAGCAAAGGCCAATAAAGTTGCGAACATCTTTGGCACAAGTTGCTACGGGGAAATTCTGCACAGTATGAACTTTAGCGGGGTCGGGGCGAATGCCTGACGAATCGACGAGATGTCCGAGCATGGTTATTTGGCAGTGACCGAAGTGGCACTTGGACGAGTTGAGCTGCAAGCCAGCGGTGCGAAAAACAGAAAGAACAGATGAAAGTCTTTTAAGATGAGTCGCAAAAGTTGAAGAGAATACGATGACGTCATCCAAGTAGCACAAACAGATGAACCATTTCAAACCACGCAAGAGCATGTCCATCATCTGTTCAAAGGTCGCCGGGGCATTGCACAAGCCAAGAGGCATTACCCGGAACTGATATAGGCCGTCTGGTGTGACAAATGCGGTCTTTTCCCGGTCCGTTTCATCCACGGCAATTTGCAAATATCCAGAGCAAAGGTTTATAGATGAAAAATAAGTGGCACCATGGAGACAATCCAGAGCATCGTCAATGCGGGGAAGTGGATATACATCTTTCTTGGTGATCGTGTTTAGATGACAATAGTCAACGCAGAATCGCCAGCTGTTATCCTTCTTTTTGACGAGAACACCACGGGAAGCCCACAGGATGAAAGAGTGTTCAATAATCCCTTCGGCAAGCATCTTGTCAACCTCACCCTGGATAACTTGTCGCTCGGAGGGCAACACCCAGTATGGGCATTGGCGAACAGGTGCTGCACGGCCAGTATTTATAAGATGCTTCACGACCGTAGTTTGATACAAAGGGCGATTGTTAAGGTAAAAAATGTCGGAGTAGGACTCGAGGAGGCCACGGAGCTCTGCGGCTTGTTGGGTTGAGAGGTCCGGAGCAATCATCTTTGTAAAGTCGTCAGTCGGGGCAGATGCACAAGGTGCAGAATGGGCATTGGTCGAAGGTGGCGCAACAGATAGAGCGGAAATGTGGCACTCGTGCGACGGTGACAACGTGGAAAGAGACATGCCTCAAGGAAGTACTTGTGGGCACTGTCCGAAATTTAGGATGGGAAGACATGTCTGATAGTCCGCAACAGAAACAATGGTGTCTGGGAAGGAGACATTGTGAGAAAGCAGGAACGAAGTCGCAGGAGTAAGGATAGTCTCCATCAGGTACAGGTGGGCAGGCTAAAACAGGGATGCCGGTTGCTGCTAGAGATGGCAGGCGAATAAAATCCGCACACAAAGCTGAGTTGGAGCTTGAGCAGGAAGGTCAATGCGAACAGGTAGGGGTAGGTCAAGTTGTACAACACCGGCTGAACAGTCAATCAGAGCAGAATGGGCGGCCAAAATGTCGAGTCCGAGGATCACATTGTGAGGGCAATGTTCGAGCACATTAAACAAAATGAACGTGTGGCGACCGGCAACACTGACACGAGCAGTACACATTCCAAGCACAGCTGGAGTTCCACCGTCGGCGACCTGGAGCAGTCAAGTCGGAGCAGGAGTAAGTACTTCCTTCAAGCGTGTTCGAAGCTCCGCACTCATGATGGAAATTTGGGCTCCAGTGTCGATGAGTGCTGTAACAGGCAAACCATCCACGTCCATGTCCAGAAGGTTCCATCAGTAGGCAGGGTCAGCAGAGGAATTTTAGGCCAGGGTTCTAGAGCAGCGTCACCTCCAGGAGTTGCCCCAGTTTCCTGTCGAAGAGCAGCGACGGTAAGCTGGGGATGGAGAGCGACGCAGCTAAGGCGAACGGGAGCGGCGACTATGTGGTGATGGCGAGCAACTAGTCGCGGTGGCTCAAGCGTTGTCAGGTGCGTCTTCAACCTCAGTGGAGAGTGATGGCGGGCGAGGATTCAGTGGGGAGCGGCGGTAGGCAGGAAAGTTTGGTCAAGAGTGGGCTGGCCAGGAACTTCAACAGCGGCGAGAGATGTGGCCCACACGTCCACACTAAAAGCAGATGGGTCTATCGTCATGTGTGTGCCACTCGGCCCGGTTGCAATAGCTCGGATATGGACCGTATTGGCTCCGGTGAACAGGGGCAGACGCAGCACACATAGCAAAGTCAGGACGGCTGGTGAAGCAGATGGACGGAAGACCCACATTGGCAAGTTCTCGGCGAATGACCGACTGGATAACAGACACAAGTGGCCGGGAATCGTCAATGCACTGCGTCACTGGCGTGGCAGGAGGTGCTGCTTCGATTTCTCGCCGAATGATACGTACAACATTCTCGCAGGGAGTGGGCTCACGCGGAAGACAAATGTCTTTACACGTCGATGAAGCTGCGGTATTGGGCAAACTGTTGAACTATGCGGCGACTCTTCGTGTCTTAAAAGCGGCGACATTCGTTAATGATCTCATTGACCGTTGCTATGTTCTTGTAAACAAGCAGGTTAAACACGTCGTCCGCGATGCCTTTTAAAACGTGGCTGACCTTGTCTGCCTCTGCCATATTGTTATCCACTTTGCGGCAAAAAGCGAGAACAGCCTGGATATAGGCCACGTAAGATTCAGTGGACGACTGTGCACGGTCCCAAGGTGGTCCTTCGCAGCACAATGGCGGCCGACGGGCTTGCCGAACAAATCTCTAAGCTTCTGTTTGCACTGGTCCCAACTTGTAATCTCTTCTTCATGTGTTTCGAACCAGACCCGCGTGGTTTTCTTGAGGTAGAATATTATATTAGCCAGCATAAGTGTGTTATCCCACCTGTTGTGTGCGCTGACCTGTTTGTAATTCCGCAACCAGTCATCGACGTTAACATTGTTAACATGCCAGGGGCGCGAGGCTGGGCCAGGATCACTGTCGGCGACGACGACGGGGTCGTGGTTGAACTCTCTCCTTTGGATGACATAGCGGCCAGGTTATGTCCACTGCGGAGCTCCGTCTTGCACAAGTGATTACCCAGCACGTCCACCAATGATGTTACGGGAAGGAAGAAGCGTGCGTCTATTCACAGATGGCTTTTAATGGCTGAGCCAACAAGCGTAGAGCAGCGACAAAACTAAACTCTTCGTCGTCTCCAAGGCCACCATCAGCGTCCTCTTCTTCCTACATTACCGACTGTGACAATATTATCCAATTTCAGGTGAAAACGTAATCACAATAACCGTATGAAAATACACTGCTCGAGCCTATGGGATGCTGGCTGGGAAAAGCAAAAAAAAAAAACTTATTCCCAAAACATATGCAGAATCGTATGACGGGAGTACGGTATGACGTATGACGGCAAAGTAGGGGAGCCACGCACGAGCCAATACAAATTCCTTTCCTTTGCACATAAAAGTGGCCTTGAAAACACACAACTGTTGAGCACAAATAAAACTCCAAGAGTGCCATGAAGTTATCCACGGAAATTCCTGCGGTATTCTGAAAGGATACCTGCTCGCTCATCTCAATGCAGCTCAGGACGGCAGCTAACAATTCTTTTTGCGGTATAGAATAAAAAAGGTCAACAACATCTAATGAAAACAAGCAACCTATCGAATGGGACTCACGTAAAAAGGCTCCCGTACTTTGCAACATTTTCCTTGCGGGCATCGACAGAGCGCTATCGAAGGTGTTTGACGGAGGCAAAGTGCTCAAGGTTTTTAGGTAGGTTGACGATTTTTTAATTTTACTGACGGAACGATCTTCCATGACTTACTCGCATACTGTGCAGGGCATTTTAACTGATTTTAAACAGCAAGGAAAAGGCTTAGATTTTACTTTCGAATTAGCCAAGGATAACAGCTTGCAGTTTTTAGATCTTGACATAACCCTTACTGACGAAGGCTCCTGCTGGATGTACCGACCCCGTGCCCGCAAGGAGGTGTTGCCGTATGAGTCTATACACTCCAAGACTGTTAAACGAGCAATCGCTACTATGTGCCTCGAATCCGCGCTGAAAAAATCGTGCTGTCATAAGGCACAAGCAAGCTTTGACGACCAGATATTGAAGTTGAGGAAGGCTGGCTTTCCTTGCTTGGTTTTAAGCGCAGTTTCGGAGACGTTATTGAAAAAACTGAAAAAAGAAAGAAGTGAAGAAGGTCAAACAGTTGAAAAGAAAGCTAAAGCGGTGGTGATTCCATATTCTCATAAAGTGGCGCATAATCTGAAACACGTTACCGTGAAACACAAAATTCCTGTGGTTTTTTCCGCGCCGCGAAAGCTTGCTACTTTGTGCCGCCTGATTGGTCCGGATGACTCTAAAAAAGAAGGGTGTTCTATTAAACATACGAACCCTTTTGTTAAGTGTGAAGAAGGGTTAGTATACCACATTCCACTGAAGTGTGGAAAAGAGTATATCGGCCAAACTGGCCAATGTATTAATGAACGCCTGTGGGAGCATAAGCTTTCATTGAAAAATGGATATGGTTCTAACTTGCCACTTCATTGCAAGGCCTGCGGAAATGAGGATGAACGGGTATGTGAAGGGAGGCTTCATGATACGACCATCATGTATAAAAGTAAAGATTCTGTTGCGCGTGAATTATTGGAGGCCAACGAGATTAAGAAAAGAGGGGACAACTGTGTCAGTACCCCGTCTTTGAATATATACACGAATGAAAGCAAGTTTTTAGATAAGTTTTACATTTAGATTAAGCGTGCTTCCCTTTATCTTCAGTGTTCTCGCACGTGCGCATTCACATATTCAGTGTCCCTCTTTTTTCGTTCTCCTCTCCTCATGGCTATATAATCAGCCACTTGTCATTTCAATAAACAGTTGCAAGTAGCGCCTTGTCCTGTCTGTATTTCTTCTTGTGTGCCGTCAATTTTGGCGCTTATTCTATCGAAAGCTATGCACCAACTAGCCCCACAACGTGTTTTACTGCAAGTAGCTAAGCCTGGCATTATGGCCTTTTGAGGTCCACAATGGATCTCAGAAGTTGTTCAAAGATGATGTTAACCCTTAACTGCACGAATGTCTATTTGGTTGTGAAAAATTTACACAGGCCTTTGTTTAGGTCAGATATGTCAAAACAAACCTGACTTTTTGAAAGAAACACTTGGTTGCGATTTTATGAGCCAAATTGGTCACGTACCATGTATGCACCATGCAGTTACAGGTACATTTTATGACCATGAACAATAACATTTCCATTGCAGAAAATTACCAAAAAATATCAGCACCATTCACAACACTTGAAACGTTGCTTTTAATGGAGTATATTCTTTACAGCTCCAGCTGGTGCTACAAGTATATCTAAAACCTGATGAGGTCATCATTGACTGACCAACCGACAGACTCAAAATTTAAACCGCATCACTTAGTTTTTATGTAAATTTCTGCCTTGAAATCAATTAAATTTCTGGGGTTTTACGTGCCGAAACCACGATTCGATTATGAAACACGCCCTAGTGGGGGACTTCATATTAATTTTGACCAACAGGGTACCTTTAATATGTCCCCAATTTATGGGCCAGGGGCGGGTTGGCATTTCATCCCCATTGAAATGTGGCCACCGTGGCTGGTATTTGATCCTGGAACCTCGCGCTTAACAAATTTTTGCTTTGCATCTTGCTTAGGAGCATCACGCAAGCTGAAAGAAAATCTTGTTCCTCTTCCTCCAAAAGTTATTTGTTGTTGTTATTAGCTCTTGGAACATGACCCAGGCCATGCTATCTTCATCCCAAACATTGCTGGCATTTTTATTTTCTGACCTATTTATCACTACACATAGTGCTAAGAAAGAGTAAAGATCAGAAAAACGTCATATATTTCGTCAACAAATTTGTTCTTGTGTGAGAACACAAACCTTGGCTCTCCTTCACAAAACAACCATAAACTACATGCTGTACCACACGTACAGCAATTAATGCTTGCCTCACAGAACTACCCGAAGGTCTTTCTAAATAAAAACAGCATAGCCTGTTGACATTGAAACGGCATGCTCTTTCAAGCTTGCACTACTTCAAGAGGGGTCAATGTCACGTGTGGCAATATTTGTTCCCGACCTCCATGACCTCCATGATGTAATAGACACTGAACCAAAACTCTTCCATGGAAATAAAATTAAGTTTTGTCCTTACTAGGTTGAGAGCATGGGATAACATATATTCTATATGGGAAGTTCATATTGAGCATGCAATGAAGCGCAAGACTTCATTATTACAGTTTGTCATGTTAATAAGGGTGGTGGCCTTTTCTTGAAGCTGTCCTTGTGACAGATGGTCTGAGAAAAATGCCTACACTCCGCAGTGGTGCAAATTGTATGCACCGACTACATCACATCACTGAGATGTGCTCTTTCCAGGAGCTCCCTCTGCGTGGTGGCCAAGTTAATAAAATCAAAGCCTCATGTAAACAGTACAATATGTATACCTCAACCTCACAACAGCATCAGCTGAAAAGCTCCTTTTTAACCCTTTCAAATGCCACTTTATCCTGTTGTTCGAAAACTTACTTTCACCACATTTTTTTTTTTTTGGCTTCAGAATCATAGAAAGCGTAAAGCTGCAGAAAAAATTTAAAATTTTTAATTCTTTAGCGAGTTTGGTCAAGTTTACAGATTGTGGACTCCGCACAAAACCTCACTATAACAACATTAAATATAAGAACATCAACTAGTCGTGTTTTAAAAAGCTTGAAAAGTTCTTATGCAGCCACTCGAAAATTATACCTGGTGCATGACATTGTGAAAAGCAATGAAAAGAGAACCCGCTACCTAAAGCATACTGACACCGAGTAAAAAAACACCAAACAGGCTACCTTCTCACTCATCTTGCTAAAACATTTTGCACACATTCAAAATTGAAGCACAATTGCAATCCTAAAGAGTTTCAAGATATATGCGACACATTTTAAACATGATTGTTTTTATCAGTGCTTTTGCTGTTGCACTATCTTGGTGTACACGATTGTGTACATAGAGTCTGAAAGGGTTAAGGAGTTGTATTGTCTGCAGTACAAAACCCCAACCTTCCAGGACAACGTGGATGTGCAAGACATCCAATGTCCTCTTGTGCCTGCTAGGAAACAGGTCCTGTTTTGCTAGCCTCCACCAAAAGTGACTGCTGACCCTTAGTGCATGTGACCACGTCACTTTGTCTGAACGTAAAGTGAAAATGAACTTTTCGTTGTGAGAACAGCATTTTCTTACCAAATGTTTACAATTACAAACTAAGCTTCTGCGCATGAAAAAGCTAAAGAAAAAAAATTTATTTCCAGTGCTAAAGTCACTATATACCAGGTTTTCTTTCATGTGAATACAATTTTTAAAAATCACTTGTGGCATATAGCACAAATCTACCCACTGCATTCATAATGGTAACAGCGCAACCAAAACGACAGATGGGGTGAAAGAACACTGGATGAGTGCTGTCCTGTGTTCTGCACAAGATTGCATTTCATTGTATTGCGTTATTCCAAGAGGCGGACATTACTTACACTAGAAAACAAAGTGCGTAATTGACAAATGACAAAATTTTACTGACCAACATTTTAAGTAATTACTTTAGTGCAAATATCGCAATACAGTTAGCTTCTGTTAATTCTATCCTGACTGGACAGGTGAAACTGGTCAAATTATCCATCAGTCAAATCAAACAACAGGCAGAAAAAACACCAAAACACGTTGATTCACTTGGGAGTACTTGCTTTAAAAGTAGCTTTGCCACAATACAGATATGCGTCGAAGCATACTAAATGGGGAAAGCTGTTACTGTTACGGGACATAGCACATGTTCCTTAATTTACACACGTACATGCACAGTCTCCAGTCACGGTATGAGCCCAGAGACGCCTAATAAGTTTGCTGGCAAGCTTCCAAATTTTTAGACGCCCACTCTATCGTTGGCTTTAATTGTCCTGTAGACTTTCCAAGCTTTTTGATCATACCGCCTTCCTTTTCACTGACTTTCCCAAAACACAGACAGTTTTTCCCTGTTTTTCAGTGCGTGGCGCATGCACACACGTAAAATTAGGAAACGCGTACTAGGCCCCGTTAACGGTCTCATATACGAGACACGCATGGCGGGCGTAACAAAGGCTCATATCGCCACAGCAACATCAGAAACAGCTTTGAATGTCTGCCAGTATGCATATTAGGCATCTAGATGCTCTTACTGGTGATAGAGATGGCACATGCACGCCTGTATAATTAAGAAACGCGTACTATGTTCCGTGACAGCAGCCTCTTTCCATTCATGATATGCTTCACCACATAACACCACTGTATTGCGGCGAAGCTGACCAATCAAGTTCGAATCACCCGGCAAAGGCCAATTTTGAGATGGAAATGATGGAAGTTGGGACCCATAAAATACATGGGCGCAAGGCAGAACCTTTGTTGCAGATCGAATAGACTGAAAAATTGCATTAATGGTTAATTACCTACTGCATACGTATGGAAGCCAATGATTTCACAATGCACATCTACTTAGAACGAATCTTTCGAAACTAGCACCAGTGCGTTGCCAAACTAGAGGTGAAAATGCACTGCTCTTCCACTTTCCTCTTCTTAGCAAAATGCTTTTATGCACTGAGCCTCAAAAATTACCAAGACGTTTGGTCGCTAACTTTTGGAATATGTCTTGAAACTGGTGCCATCCTCAGAATTTGCTCCAAGTGGGTACAACTTTCGAAGTGAGCAGCGACAATAATTGCTACATGTGCCATAATGTTATTAGTCTAAAAGTTAATTAGCAAAACTTTTTTACTTAGCCAAATCATTTCAATTTCTCAGGTAAATAAAGTCCGCCTCTGTGAGTAATGCAGCCCTAGAAGTACAATTGATAGGTGCCACAGCATAAGAAGCCAACAAACACTGACACCAAGGACGACATAGGGGAAATTACTTGTGCTTAATAAATGGAATAAAGAAACGATAAATTAATGGAGATGAAAGTGGATGAAAAAACTTGCCGCAGGTGAGGAACCATCCCACAACCTTCACATTTCACGTGCGATGCTCTACCAATTGAGCTACCGTGGCGCCATTTCCCCATCCACTTTCTGGGGTATTTATATTTCCTAGTAGAAACCTGGGAGTGTTAGCCAGCGCCACCACTCACAGACCTTGGCGGCGGATGTGGGACATCCTTTCTGTCGCAGGCGTCACGAGAACGCAATCTTTTTAGGTGAAGGCAACCGATCAATAAACCCACACATGCTACCTGAAGGCATCAATGTTGCTGGATTCGAGACTCTCGCTATGTAATAAACAAGAAGAAAAGGGCCTCTCGGTTAACCCCATTCTTCTCGTAGATGCCACAGGTGTTTCCTAAAATTCTGTTAAAAATAAAAATAAGAACTGTACATTCATATGCCTGTATAACAAAGCTCTCAGGAGCTCCAAATTTTTCATGACACAAATCCCTTTGCTGTAAGGGATGTACGCCGTAAACTCACAATAGAGCATACTAAGCCCGTTCAATAAAAGAAAACTTTTATTTAACATGAATTCAAAACAGAATTAGTGAAGAAAGTCACCAATTTCTGTCAAAGGCACCCATCTCCTCCCTTGCCATCAAAACTCTTCGTTCATTTACGAGATACTGATCACTGCTGCATTCTTTTGACGTTTGCATCCTTGTCGCCCTAGAGATGGCTTTGAAGGCGGCTATTATGATTACAACATCATGTTGTCATCAACTGCAATGTATTCATCAGCCGTTGCTCCCACTGATGCACTACAGCAAGCAGCGTACAAGTCGAGCGATTCCTTTGGCACTGCAGCAAATAATTCTGACATTCTATACTTCTGCAGCAGATATTTCTGACTTTGGCACATTTGTCAAGCACTGCCATTAGCACTAGCGCCGATTAGTGGCAGCTTCGCTATGCATCATCTATTGTAAAGCAACGAAAAAGCCGCCAGGGACACCATATTTCTTCGCTGCAAAGGCAAATTTGTTGTACTGGTCTTCCTTCTAGAGGTGTTCACAATATGTACGAAAGGTAGGAATTCGGCTGGGACCTAATGAATCATTTGTTATACAGGTCAATTCTCTGTAGAGGCATTTGACTGCAATTCATTGCTACAGAAGGCAGATTCCGAATGAATATTGTTGCGCTACAAGCGGTTATGAGACATGTCGTGAAGGAAGACGGAGACGAGCATCTGGGCTTTGCATGAGCTGGTTACCATCTTGGTCTCTGGGTGCGCTGCTCTTGTAAATACAGTGTAAATAGTCTCTCTTGTGTGTGCCTTTCTGCACGTAACATTTTAGTGGAGGTTTGCAATCCCTGTTCTCGCCACAGAACTCCACAGCAGTCGCTACATCGATCTCGCTACAACGTCACCCAGAGATGAGACCCTACCATCATCAGCTGTGACTCATCGGACTGCTCCAGTCATAATGTTTACCCACGCTTGTGACCCTGGTCTGTTCTCTGGCTTGGACAGCACTAACGTCGAATGGGTCAACCTCTATGAACTTGTCAGCATTAAGAACAGGTAGGATCCAACATCATGCTCGCTAATGTCGTTTTTTACCTGGCTGGCACCCCTGACCTGTGGTACTGAACCCACGAAGATGAATTAAAAAGCTGGGACATTTCCAAAGAAAAACTAAGTGAACTGTTCGATGACCCCTTTGGGCGCACAGTCGCAGCAAAAAAATGCACTTGCAATGCGTGCTCAGAATCCCACACAGCCCTACGTCTCATACATACAAGACATTTTCGCTCTTTGCCATAAAGCTGACAAGATGTTTGAAACAGACAAAGTGGCCCATATATTAAAGGGTATCCTAGATGATGCCTTTAACTTGCTGGTTTTCAGCAACGTTTCAACTATTGACACCGCTATCAAAGAATGTCACTACTTCAAACAAGCTAAGAACCATCCTATCACGCCCCACATTGTGTGGCTGCCCAACACCGGTGCTACGTTGACATGTGAGAACCGTCCCCGCCAGCCAATGCCATGTGACAATGTAACTTGCTTTGTTTGCTGCAAGCTCGAGGCCGCTTATTCACCATCCTAATCAGCGACACCCACCGATCTATCACCAATCACGATTGCTACAATCCAACAAGAACTTGAAAACACAGGTCACAACTCCGTGTGCTCATCGACCCACGAACCCAGCATGCAGCGCTTTTCTCACAGACCTCCTCATCCCTGACAATCTTTTCCTACCACATCCTGCAACCTGTCTGAATGGGGCACCTCCGACGACAAGCCCATCTATTTCCATTGGTGCCCCATTAGCCACATTGCTTGTCATTTCCGCAACCGATGGCGAACACCGCCTCCAACATACAACAGTGTCCATTTCCACACCTCTGCACCGACTAGTACTGCTTATGCTTCTCGCCATGATCGTACTGCCTCTGACGGGGCGCCAGCGAATCTTCGCTACGGCCAATCGCTGTCATCTCGACGTCATCAGTCTCCTTCGCCCCAGCCCATCGCTTCTCGCTGCCGTCCATGCCCCTCTACACATGGCCGAAAAATTAGTAACTGCAGCTTCTGGAAGTGAAGCTGCAATGTCGACCTTGCCCTCAAATCCTCTGCTTGCTTTTTTGAAGTTGACAAAGGCACTGCTGTCACTGCACTGATCGACACAGGTGCACACCTCTCCATTATGAGCGCTGCCTTCAGACAACCAATGAAAAAGCTCCTTACTCCTGCAACTACATGCACCGTCCACGGTACGGATGGCAGTATTAGAGAGGTTTAGCTTGTGAAACGGTCGGGTAAACGCAGGTGGAAGGGGCATTAGGGTGGAGGCGGCGTTAACATGAGCAGCCTGCATGGTGCAGCCGCCTGGTGACACTGAGCTCAAAACAGAAAAAAAAACTAGCTAAATCGCAGTAACCAAGTTTATTTTACTTTGCTGAGGGTGTAAATTTTCAGAAGCAACACAATTACGCCACTGCCGAAAATTTACACCAGCAGCTAAGTAGAATACACTTGGTTACACAATGTTAGCTGTCTTTGCCTCTTTGAGCTCTGCGCCACCAGGTGGCTGCACCATGCAGGCTGCTCACGTTAGCGCCACCGCCCCGCCCCCTCTGCCCCTTTTCCCCTGTCCGCCTGCATTTACCCAAATGCCGGACAAGCTAAACCTCTATATTGTTACCGTCATCGATATATGTACTACAGCACATGTAAGCATCGACTGCCATACCGCTGTCCTTTTTACCACAATTGTCCATTGCCTGCGCGACCTCATTCTAGGCCTCGATACTTGCGATAGAAACCCCAGCTGCTTAAGTCCCACCAGCTTCGTTCGATTGCCGGCCAAATAATTATCATATATTCTTCCCTGCCCGTTCCTGATGGAGAGTATTTCATCACTCAGCTGCCCGACATTCCACTGCAGTATAATCTCACTGTACTTCACACATTTCTGACTATCATGGCCAACCAGACTTGCATTCCTGTCGTCAACTTCCGTCGAATCAAGCTAACTGTGCCTCAAGGAATTTACCTAGCCTAACTTCAGCCTTTGTATGACCATCACGTGGTGGCTTTCTCACCCGATGCTTTGTCTGAGCCTACCAGGTTTCCAAAATCTGCTTCTTGTGCTGATCCCAAGATTAAGAAAATTACCATGACGGATCTTTTACCTACACAAGCCAAAGACCTCTACTGTGCTTTGTCTTCCTACAGGGATGTTTTCGACTTTCACAATAGCCCCTTAGGCCAAACACTTGCTGCCAAGCATTGTATTAATAGTGGTGATGCTGCTTCTATTCACTGTAGACCATATCGAGTACCTCCATCCGAATGCCAGGTAATTCAAACTCATGTTAACGAGACGCTTGATAAAAATATCATTCAGCCATCTTTTGGAGTCCATGGGTGTCACCGGTAGTGTTGGCTATGAACAAGGACAGGGCATGACGCTTCTGAGTGGATTACCGCCACCTGAACAATTTGACTAAGAAAGACTGCCAAATCAAAGACGCCCTTCACTGCCTCTACGGTGCTAGCTACTACTCCTTTATTGGCCTTCGATCTGGATACTGGCAAATTGCTGTCGATGGCATAGACAAAGAAAAGACTGCATTTATAACAGCCAATGGTCTTTTATAGTTCAAAGTTACGCCCTTTGGATTATGTAATGTGCCGGCCACGTTTAAGCCTATGATAGACTCCTCACTTCAGGATTTCAAATGGTCCACATGCCTGTAATACTCTGACGTTACTGTCTTTTCACCAACATTTGACATTCACACTGAAAGTTTCTCTACCATACTTGATGTTTTTTGTGAGGCCAGGCTCAACTCAACTCATCGAAACGCCGTTTTGGCCGCTGCCAAATTACGGTTTCGGGCCATCTTGTAGACGCTTCCGGAGTACAACCTGACCCAGACAAAATTTGTGCCATCCGAGACTTTCTGGTTCCGATTTTCTTACTTGCTTTCAGTTCTATTATGCTTAAAATTGTTCTATAACATATGATACACGATGTGGGAAGAGGTTAACATGAACTGCACTGACCTCTCCTTCCTTCCTTTGAGATTAACTGTTTAATAGGCAAAATCCTAGGCCTATAATAGCCTAGGATTTTTCTATTGCTTTATAACTTCTTTTATGATGTGATGCATAAATACATATTAAATGCAACATAAAAATGTTTCTTAAAAAACCTCTGTCAACAATTTTGTTAATCTGTCAGTTAAAGGTAAATGTATAGTCCAAGGCTGATGTTTTGTACAGTCAAACCTTGATATATCAAACACGGATATATCAAATTATTGTGTATATCGAACACTTTCTATATCACCTGGAAAATCGCACACATTTAAATTTTTTACTTCGAATGGGGTCGGACGAAAAATGAATATATCGAACTTCGCCATCCCAGACCACGCGCGCTCTGTGGACAGGCGGTGAGCTTTTCCGCAAGACCCTCCAAATTAGCAGTGGTGCGATTGGCATTCCAGACTGCTGTGCACTATAGCTGCACACATCGATCGTGCCAAGGGCGCTATTTGAACGTAGTGGCATACACACGCGGCGGCTTGGCTAGGTCGACAACATCAACGGCGCATTGCATTTGCCGTACTGACTCCTCCTCGGTGCCACGCCAGGGTGTCTACCAAGTTGACATTTCCAAATTCCCTGAGTTTTCCAGGTTTTCCCTGAGTGCCATTGCAAATTTCCCTGAGTGATGCAGAACTATGTTTTATGTCAAGACGGGCTGAAACCATATCGCCTGATGCTGTCACTCTCTAGCAAGCACATGAAAAAAATAAAGAAGCGCCTTAATCCAATTTGAATACTAAGGAGTAATGTTTGTGTTATTCAAAAAGAGAATAGAAGGCAGGGGTTAGTAAAATGCACAGCAAATAAAGTGTCTTAGAAAAAAATTGCAAATGGAGTCAGACATTCTCAAATACGGAGAGGGCAAACTCGGCCTGGCGGTCCTAGTTGCAAAGAAGTGTTCCTTTCAAGAGCACAAATTGCAGTTGGGCAACACGAGGGCGGAGGTAATGCTTATTAAAATCATTCCCAGCAGCTGGCTCAAAAACAGCGTTTTCATTTTAAACATTTACAGTTCCCCGAGAGACCGTCACCAGGTATTCTTGTCGATTATAGCCAAGACGGCGGCGAAAGCAAGGGATGCTCCACTTGTGGTAGCTGGAGACTTTAACGCGGCGCATCAGGCATGGGGTTATGTGAGACACTCCCCTAAAGGAATCTACTTCAAGCGATTACAAACTGCTCATTAGAGCTAGTTACGGACCCACAGTTTCCCACACGCATCAGTAATTCAGTCTCGCGGGACACCACGCCGGATCTGGCCTTTGTTAAGAATGCCACCTCCGTTAGTTGGCACAATAAGCAAGAAAACCTGGGAAGTGACCATTTTATTGTGGAGATTTCTCTGGAAGTTGCCGCAGCCCCCCTTAGGGCGTTCACCGTAGTAGACTGGGACGCCTTCCGTAAACGCCGGGGAGAGGACTTGGAGTACGAGTCCTTCGAAGACCTCTTAAGGAGAATCAAAGAGGACGTCAAGGCTGTTACTAAAACAGTCGAAACTGATTTAAAAGTAAACAGGATGGATGCGCACTTGGCGTACCTGGTAGAGGCCAAAAACTCATTACTCGCCAGATGGCAAACGCAGAGGCTCAATCGGAGGCTGTGTAAGAAAGTAGCGATGATAAATCGTGAAATCGAAGCGTATTGCCAAGAGTTGAGCAAGCAGCAATGGAACGAGGTTTGCTCGGCATTTGACGGACAGATACGTACGAGAGGCAAATGGAACCTCCTGAAGCAACTGTTAGACGACTCCCAATCCAAAAGCAATCAGGCCCTAGCTGTTGATAGAATAATTCATGATCTTAAAGGAAAGGGGCTAACAGATGTAGACACACTTCAGAGCCTAAAGGACAGGTATCTCCCCTCTCCCCGTAGGCCCCACGGGGAACGAGGACTACCCAGAGTATACAGGCGAACCCATGGAGGAGCTTGGTGCCCCGGTCACTAAAGCGGAAGTCAGAAAGGTGCTACACGAGCTAAACGGCCGCTCGGCGCCCGGGCCGGATGGCATCTCCAACAGACTCCTGCGTAACCTCAATGAGAAATCAATTGAGAAGCTTACGGAACAGATCAACCACACGTAGGAAACTGGCTGGGTGCCACAGGACTGGAAAACGGCCTCTGTTGTCCTTATCCCGAAAGTAGGTAAAACACTGACACCCGAGAACCTTAGACCAATCTCGCTCACGTCCTGCGTGGGAAAGGTGGCTGAGCACGTCTTCCATGAGAGAGTAACGAGATACATCGAGGAACGGGAACTGCTCCCGTATAACATGGTAGGCTTCAGGCCCTCTCTATCCGCGCAAGACATCATGCTTTTCATCAAAAGACAGATAATCGACGGGAACACCAGGGACGTTAGAGGCATTTTAGCGTTAGATCTCGCCAAAGCCTTTGACACCATCACACACAGATTCATTCTGGAATCCATCTCGCACCTAAACTTAGGGAAACGCTTTCACGCTTACGTCATCTCTTTCTTAAGGGACCGTAAAGCCACTATTAAAATCGGTCAACTAAGATCCGACGAGTTCAAGTTAGGGGCTAAGGGCACTCCGCAGGATGCAGTAATATCACCCCTCCTTTTCAATATAGCGATGAAAGGCCTCTCGGAAAGACTGGCTAGGGTCGAGGGCGCGAATCATGCGCTCTATGCGGACGACATCACCGTTTGGACCGGTGGAGGGTCCGAGGGGGCCGTGGAGTGTGCCCTTCGGGAGGCCTTGGATATTACGGAAGAGTACTTAAAAGGGACGGGACTCTATCACCCTCAAAGTCAGAACTACTGCTCTATAGACTGGATCGCAGGGGCAAGAGGCACTCTACCCCTCTCGAACAGATTCCTATTAACCTATACGCAGAATCTGGTCAGATGATCCCTAGAGTCGAATCGGTCAGGATTCTAGGTCTGATCCTAAATGCAAAGGGAAGCAACAATCAAACTTTTGTCCGCGTCAAGGCAAAAATGGAAAACATGCTCCGATTAATCGCAAGAGTCTCGAACCACAGAGGCGGCCTCAGTGAGAGCAATCTTCTTAGGCTGTATCATGCGCTCCAGATGAGTCACATAAGCTACGTAGCATCGACGCCCAATTGGTCCTGCTCGGAAGAGGTCAAAATTGATGCGCTGATGAGAAAAAGCATTAAACACATACTGGGAATTCCCACTAGCACCAGCACGGAGAGGCTCCTACAATTAGGGATTCACAATACCCTGACGGAGGTAGTCGAAGCACAAAGAATGGCACAAACCGTCCGCCTCTCATCTTCGAAGGCAGGTAGAAGCATATTAATGTCCACAGGTCTAGCCCCCTTGGCAGTCGACGAGAATGCCATCATGCTCTCTCACACAGTTAGAGCAACCTTTCAAGTTAGCCCTTTCCCTCGGAATGTATACCCCAATATAATGCAGCTAGATGCAAGGCACGAGCCCGCTCTCTCATTGACTTTACGCACAAAAACCTGCAATTAACCACCTATGTAGATGCTGCCCAGTATGGGCGCACAGATTCATTTGTAGCTGTTGTAGCTGATCCTCATGGGAAAATTCTTAATGCAGCTTCGGTAAGACACACCACAGTAGCGGCGGCTGAACAGGCTGCCATCGCGCTAGCTATGAATGACCCCTCGCGGCCTTACACCTACACTGACTCGAGATCAGCCATACAAGCCTTTCTATCTGGCCTAATCTCGAAAGAGGCGGCGGCTATAATCAAGCAAAGACCGCCTGATGCTGTTCACACTATCGCATGGTTCCCGGCGCACATGAGATCCAATGTACATTCCAGCAAACCCAACCCGAATGAGCTGGTTCATGACCAGGCGCGAGGTCTAACATTCCGCAATGATCCTGATACGCTAAACAGAGGGGATTGTGAGCGTAACTCTGATCCTCTACTCTCTTTTAATGAAATAGTTAAACACTATCAGCTTGGGCGCAGGCAATTCCCGCTGCCACACCCACAGCTAACTAGACCTCAATCTTCCACATCGAGAATGTTACAAACGGGATCTTTCCCTTCGAGAGGAAAGTATAGCCGCTTTGCTCTGGACATCGACCCACACTGCCCCGAGTGCAATGAAGGGTATTGCTCGTTAGCACACATGCTCTGGCAATGCTCTGCGTTACAAAACGCATCTTTTAATAAACAAGAGGACTGGGAAGAGGCCCTTAAAAGCGGCGATCCCCAGGACCAACTAAGGGCTGTCCAAAGGGCCCGCGAACGGGCGGAGGACCATGGTCTTCCGGCCCCAACAAAGGAGCGGCCCGCAACTACGACTTAGTAGTTCCTTAGGACCTTAATAAAGTTTGTTGACTGACTGACTGACTGACTGACTGACTGCTTTAAAGAGTTTATTTTGGTTTGGATGAGGGACACTTGCACCTCGGCATTAGCCAAAACTTTATTTTTTGAGCTCAAGCTCCTTCAAAACGGCGGCAGCAAGCTTCCTTTCCCGTTTATTCCTCAATGCGTAGGTCATTTCTGTTCTTGTTTTCCTTCCGCCACTCGTTCGTCCCAAAGGCCATTTGAAGCATCTTGGTCAGTTGCACAGTCTACGGTCGATTTATCGAACTCCCTAGGGGCCGCGAAAACGTCCGAAAAATCGGCCAGTTGGAAAAAAAATAAATGCGTGTCATTTAGTGCCTTTAGGGGGCTCAAACTGCCATAAAGCACGTTCGAAAACGCTCTGAAGGCCTGTCGGCACACATATTAGGCATATCGGTGCTCGTACTGTGACAGGAAATACCGGGTGCACGCGTGTATAATTAAGGAATACATACTGTGTTCCGTGGCAATAGCCCCTTCCCACGCTTGTTATGCTTCACTGCAATACTTTTGCATATGCTTCACCAAGTAACATTTCTGTACAGAGGCGAAGCTGACTTTCAGGAACCGGCATTATGCAACACACCGTGTTTTCCAAGTTTCTAAGCCAATCGCGAGGACCACAAAGGCGGAGTCCGTGCCATTGCTGACAGCAGCTAATTCTTGCAATAAAAAACTCGGAATCCAACGACAAGAAGCTTCATAGCGAACGTAGAAGCAGCTAGGTCTAGCGTTGCCGCAGTGGCGGCAACGGCTGCCAGCGGATCTGCGTGCTAGAGTGCCGGTTCGAGGTGGCGAAGTAATCAAAATGGCAGCGGTGGTGCCTTTGATTATTGCCGTTTCAGACCTGCGGTCACGGCAAAACGTCCTGAAAATCGAACGACGAAGAGTTCTTGCGTCGGAAATGTCACACGTTCTGATACGTTGACCCTATGGGATACGTGGCGGTGTCGCGAAGCCGTCCAAATTATCGGGAATCCGGAAAGTCGGTCGTTTACTGTACACTGGCAACTCCTCCAGCCGACGACAGGGCGTCAAAGACGATTCATTACGATTCCTGCCTTTACTCAAGCCAGCATTACCGCGACTTTCGACCCTTTCACTAAAATTACCGCTAATTTTACCTGATAGAGGCCCAAATTCCCCGAGTATTATCTCACTTTTTTCCAGACTACTCAAAATCCCTGAGAATTCTCGGTTTTCCCGGTCGGTAGACACCCTGCATGCTCTGGGCCTGCCACGCCTCGTGAGAACTGGCGATTTGCCTCCGCAAAGACACACAACAGCGCGCTTACTGGGCTAACGCATAAACGCCTTGGCAGACGCCACTTAATACTTTGTAATTGACAGTGTTTCAAAATGCTTTGATTGATGGACATAGAGATCACAGCAGAAGTAGCGGCCAAATGAAGACGCTGCTGAGGTTGATCCCACAAGCGCTGATGTTGCCCCACTCCCGACTTCAACTGAGGCTGTAGTCCTGTACTTGCTTTGGCCCTTCTACACCGCTGCTGCGACGCAATAAAGGGCACCGGCCTATCGCATGTGGATCGTTTAGAATATTCTGAGGACTGCGTGTTTAAGCACGCAGCTGCCAATAAGAAGCAGGCTACACTGATGCAGTACTTTCAGCCAAATAAATACCATATTTACTCGCATAATGATCGCACCCCTGAATTTTGTCATCAAAATTCTATTTTTTTTTATTTCCCATGTAATGATCATACCCCGAACTTGCCGCAGCGATATGTCATGTGCCAAGTCTAGCTAATAATGATCGCGCTTACCATCTGTCGAATGCTATGAGAACGACTCTTCAAGACAAACTAAGCGGTCTGGACACACCAAACATTCTTAAGTAGATGCCCCATTTCATTCCTTTTATCACTTTCCGCACTTCCATGACAAAAAGAGGTACAACCAAACTTGCCTTTATTATGTGTAGGCTTTATAATGGTTGTGGTCAACAACGACCAAAAAGGTGCCTTCCGATACTTCTCATCTGCACTCGTGGGCACGCAACAAATCGACAGTAGCCACGTTTACCCTGATACGTTAGAAGTGTACCCTATTCATACGCCGACACTTGTAACACAGCTAAAATATTCGCCCACCCTTAGCGGAAACGTGCCGTATTAGGATAGTAGTAAAGACAAATGCCGCAGTTTCCGCAGGATGCCCGCCATGTGTTTCTATGTCACTGGCAGCTAAGCGCACCCATCTGTTTCTGTCACCTCAAAGTGGACATGGCTACATTATTGCTGCAAACTTGCCAATATTAACGATATTATTCATTACTGATACGGAAGAAACTGTTTCAAGGCACGTAATGTACTCACAAGAAGCAAAAAAAATCGTGTTCGGCGCATTCGGCTTGCTCCACCGGCTGCCATTTTTGTTTTGGCGTCCGACACTAAATACAGCAGCAGCCGCCTATTTGTTGACCTGTTGTCATCCCGCAGCAAACGCGGGATGAAAAAAAAATTTTTTTCGTTTCGCGGGAAATTTCACCCGCGTAATGATCGCACCCCTGAATTTGCATCAATTTTTTTGACAAAAGGTCGATTATTATGCGATTAAATACGGTAATTAAATACTTTGTGTGAGGCTTCGAGTATTTACTGCGCAATGATTGGGGCACAATCGGGGATCGTTGTTCGAGGTACGCATTTGGCCCAGACCACGCCAACTTCGCGCGGCTGACTAAGTCAGCGCAGCCTATTGCTAATTTTATGCGGCGCAATCAACCACGCGTTCCAATCAACCACGCGTTCCCAGCAGACGCAGTCAGCGCGGCCTAGGCCAATTGCGCACAGTGCAAATTGCGCGCTCCGAACGACGATCCCCAGTCGCACCCTTGGTTGATTCTGCTGATTGATCAGCAGAAGTTTCTGATGTGTTTTTTACATGATTTTAATATCTAATTCTGGCTATATCGAACTATTTCGCGATCACCACGCTATTCGATATATCAAGGTTCGACTGTATTTGCTTATGAAAGTTAGAAGAGCAGCATTTCCTAAAATTATACTAATGATGAAATTGATCAAAAATTTTTGTTCAAACACAGAAAAACACATTTTGAACATTCAAACCCTGAAGCACCTGTGCGCCATAGGCCACAGCTGTCTCTCTACCAAATATTTGTGCGAGAGGAACTTAGTGGTGGAACAGCCCTTTCACTTTTTGCCACAGGTCCTAGTGCAGGCAAAACACTGATCTGGAGTAGCAGCAAGTACATTTGGTGCAGACTCCAATGCACATGTGCTTAGCATATATCATGTAAATCTTCTGCTATAGTCAATATGTTGCGGAGTAGGGTTTGCACCACGTTTACCCTGCAAGCACGGTCAAGAAAGGATGTGACGCTCCTCCACCCCGTGACGCACAAAGGGCACTATGGCCATGTTCGTCGATACGGTGCAGAGAAGACACCACACAGATTGTCAACAAACGCGGGTTTATTAAGTCAGGGTGCAATGCAGTGCGACAGTCATAGCCTGTGGGCAAAGGCAAGGCCGATGGAGTTACATGTGCCTGCACTGAATACGACATCATGCATTACACTCTTGTCATGCCATGTACATTAGGGAGTTTTCAAATAGGGGCCGCAAAGATATTGCTGCCAGAAAAAAAAAAAAAAGAGCGTCAGCACCACTGTGCATGCGTGAGATGCAAACAGGGTCTTGCGTTTGCGTCGGCGATGCTATTTCACTGAAACAATGCAGCGACCAAAACTCGACGAAAAATTTTTGCGTCAACGTGCGTCAATGAACATGGCCACACCCATCGAAGTGGCGGCTCTCGCCATGTACCACATTCGACCTCATTTGCTAATACCATTCTTAACTATATGATATGCACCACGTGCGATTGTGATTGCAGCGGCTCTTTCCCAAAGCCCCGCTATCACACACGAGCATAGAAAAAGCTTCCGTTAATTCCTATAATGTGACATCCTCCTTTGGCAAACTCCGCAGTACCACGCGGGTTCGATGAACACCGAAATAAAGCGCCAGCAAGATGGTACAGCGGCACTACATGGTACATTTATCAGAGAAAAAATGCGCAAATGACAAACCGAATGACTCCGATGGGCCTCTGCTTTCTTTTATGATGTTGATAATGATAGAGTGCTGTTGGTTTTGATTTCAATTTTGCTGGCTGCGAAGTATCAATGGAAGGAGGGCTTCGCTCTTATGCATGCTTTGCCACAGGCTTGGCGCTATTTTCCACTAAAATGCTGTTTTGGCTCAGGATGGTGCGAAGGTTCGCTCTCGGCACAGTTTGGCACAACTGTTCCACCACTGGGAACTGTCTGATTGCTTTCCTGCTACACTTTACCTAACCTACAACAACCTTTTTGAGTATGGGCAGTTTAAGAATGTTGCCTTTGTTCCCTGTTCTCGGTTTCACGGTTTCATCATAGTGGTGTTATTTAAGCATAAAATGCTATTAGCTCCCATTGTCGGCGACCTCAAAGTAGCCTTTAGCCAAAAGCCAGAGCCGTTATCCGAGCACTCAAACGAAAACATCCGGGCAACCAGTCAAAACTTGAACAGCAGATACAGGACACTATACCCTTGATTGTCATCTTTTGGTGCTGAGACAGGGTTGCCTGTTCAATGCCAGCGGTTCGTAAGTTCAGCGGTGTGGGTTTTGCGCTAGCTCAAGAGACGGCACCATGCTGGGTGATCAAGCCGGCAGCATCTGATGGGCTGCGGATGTCTGTTTGACTGAGACGACACTTGCAATGGGGTTCAGTTCAAAACAAGTTCATGTGCTGTGGTGTGGTGGAGTGTGCCATTACGAACATGTACTACATCCATTTTAAGATTGTGGCTAGTATCATCTCCAACCAATCTGCTTTACAGGTAGCCATTTCATGCTTACATCTACTCTCTATTACGGGAGAGCCATAATTTTTTCCTTCGTCATCTGTTTGGTCTGTGGCATACATAGGTACAATCTTGTTGAGTGGTGACCAATGATATCCATGTGATTGCCACAAGCTAGGCAAGCATCAATTATACACTTCATGCTGTTGCCTGCAATTGGTGCATTGTGTGCATGGTGCAGATCTTGTACAGAAAGTGGTCTTTGCAATTGCAGCCATTACCACGCAAAGGTTGCATAAAGGATTATGTTTGCCCACCTAATCAAGCACACGGTGGATTGAACATTTAATGGCAGTGAGCATTACAGGGCTAGAAATGGGTGTGTGTGTGTACAAAGATTCACTGCTCAATATCTCATATCTACCAATTTATACCACCAGGTTTTTTTTTTCTGTTCTCTTTTTTAGTGACATGCATGTTAGATTAGAGCATGCAAGCAAAACTGCAATAGTGACAAGCAATTCATCATTGGCATTAAAAATCCCTGTAATCCAATCCAATCAACACACTATTGGGGTGAAAATATTCTAGAGACCGCAAAATACTACCACAGTGTGGAATTCACCATCTTTTCTATTTCTGACTGACTCAAAAGGGTGACTGCGGCTTCTATGATCAGCTCAAAATGCCAACATTATGAAGGTCAACATGATGAAAATTGACTGTGCTTAGAAGGGCACCTTAGCTGTAGAAGTTCCAGTAGCTTAGTGCCTGCTCTGGAAATTCATTAGACTGCAAACCATTTAAAAAATGTGGTACAGTCGACTCCCGTTAATACGAAGTTCACGGGGACCGCAAAAAACTTTGAATTAAACGAACTTCCAATTAGCACAAAACACAAAAAACAGCACTTTATTTGTGGCGAAATCGAGTATTTTCTCTAAGAAAAATAGTCGGTCATCTTGCTTTGCTTCTTCTTGCCGAATCGCGCTGCTGAAAGCAAGTTCTGCAGGCTGTAGATGTGGCGGAACGCTTCTTCCGCGTTACCTTCAGCGGCAAAGAAGCGCTCCGCGAGAGCAAGGCCCGCAGCTACATCGGCAGCCTTAGGTTGCGGCTCGCCTTCAACGTCATCGTTGCTTTCCTGGGTCGCTTCCTGGGGCCGAATAATCTCTACAATTTCGCTATCCGTCAGCGCACCGCACGTTTTGACCGCCTTGTCTACGGCGACGTAATATTCAAAATTGACGTCCCCGAGAGCATCACCAAAATCAGTGCCGTCAAGCTCGCTTGTTGACGCTTCCTCCGCTGAAATTTCAGAGGCATCCTCCGAAGAAGCTGCCACAAAACCGCAAGCCCTGAAGCAGTTTGCGATTGTTTCTTGCTTCACACGATCCCATGCTCGCGCCAACATGTGGATGGCACTAAGCAGGCTCACCTCGTACTTTGTGGAGCTATCCATACACAAAATCATGAGTTCGAGGAGGTGCTGCGTGTACAGGACTTTAACATTCTTGATGATGCCTTGGTCCATTGGCTGCAAAACAGCCGTTGTGTTTGCAGGCAAAAATGCGAGGCGTATTGCACTCAAGGCTGGCACATTCACGTGAGCACTGCAGTGATCGACAAGGAACACCTTGTGGTTCGAAGCAGCAAACTTGCGGTCCAATTTGCTTATCCAGCTGTTGAAGATTTCGGCCGTCATCCACGCTTTTTTGTTCGCCTTATAGTCCCCAGGCAGCGTCTTCACGCCTTTAAAACATCTCGGCTTCGCGGCTTTCCCGATCACAAGTAACCGATATCATTCCGTGCCAGTCATGTTTGCCGCGATCAGCACCGACACTCTCTCCTTGCTGCGTTTGCCCCCAGCACAGTCGTCGTCCTTGAATGTCAGGGTCTTCTCTGGTAGAAGCCGATAGAAGAGTGCAGTCTCATCTGCATTGAAGATGTCTTCCGGTGTGTATTCGGCGAGATATTCACGCAGCTTTCCGTCCTTCCACGTGGCGCATGTTTCCTGGTTAACGGACGCCTTTTCACCACACACGCTCTTGAAAACGAGGTCACGGCGATCTTTAAAGCGCGTCAGCCATCCGTCTGATGAAACGAAGTCATCGATCCCCAACATTGCTGCAAGCGTTCGAGCTTTGATCGCAACGATGTCTCCGCTGAGAGGAAGTTTGTTGCTCCTGGCCTCCCTAATCCAAACCAGCAGAGCCTTCTCCAACTCTGGGTAAGCGCCGGTGCGCATTCGCTTCCGAGAAGTCTTGAACTTGTCGTTCTCAAATGCATCCATTATTGTGCGCTTGTTCTTGATGTAGTTAGAGAGCGTGTTCGGCTTGATCACGTACTTCCGCGCTATGTCTTGTTTGGCGGCACCTCCCTTCTCAACTTCCTTCAAAACCTCGACTTTCGTTGCCAGGTCGAGCGTGCGATAAGAGCCACGGTTTGCCATGGCTATAAACTGCGCGACTAGGTACAGTCAATTCCGAATCACGCTTGGAACAACCTAGCCTACGAGCTTCCCGCACAAAGGCGCTCGACATACGCTGCGCACGCTGCAAGACTAATCTCGCACAATCTCGCCACTGCCAGTATGCAGCGCTGCGTGCACCTATGGCACCCGCGTGGCCTCCGCGATCAGCTCCGGCCACACGCGGCAGCCGCGCGTGGCCTCCGGCGGGAGCCGCTTCGCCTCCCGCCGGAGTTGATCGCGGAGGCCACGGCAGCCGTAGCAATGAATAATCGCGCCGCTCCAAGAAGGATGGCATTGCGGGCGGCTGCCGTGGCGATGACACCAACGCGGAGCACGGAACTGTTGCAACACTTGAAAAATTGCACATTCTACCAAAGAATGACGGTCACCTCGAGGATCCCGGCTGAAAATTAACTTCCAATTAAACAATATTACTGGATGAGGACTTCGAATTATCGAGAGATTTCTTCTATAGGATTACATGCAAAACTGACAGGACCAGCACTTCACTTCTAATTAACCGAAAATTCCAATTAAGCGGCTTCGAATTATCGGGAGTCTACTGTATCTGAGATGCCATACAAGGCATTGAAGGCAATATGCCCTGGGGCTGTTAAAAGTTAAAAATCCAACATCCAACAGTGAAGAGTGACACCCAGTCTACTGTAGCTAGAACGCAATAAATTATTTTTCCAAGTAAGGATAGATTGCCACTATTCTCTCTCGTACTATGAAAAACTGGTGATAGGAATATCAAGGGCATTGCATTTATCATTTCTTAAACTATGAAAATCGGGGCACATGTTACAATTAAGGGCACATTATAGTCGTGTAAATGTGACACCTGCTTATTTTAATTTGCCTGTCTAAGGTGCAATAATGTTGTAACTGGCCTATCAGGACTGCAGAAAATTGTCAGTTAAGCAGAGATTTTAAATATACACTACATTAGCTTTAGGAGTGCATGAACCTTTTAGTATATGAGCACAAATTGAACAGTGATGTCCCGTAATGTTCAGCTTCAAATATGTACTGTATACGAAACAAATAAACCCATAGTTGGTACAGAGCTACACACAGTATTTCCATAACGTATGGCCACTGTTGATACGTGGTCCAAGGCTTAGGTATTATATTATGCGGCTACAATTCAAAATTGGTGATGACTACAAATGTAGTCATGGATGAACAGACCACCATCCCCAAAACTCGCTTGGTACATCAGTATAGCTTGCTCAGTACTTACAGATCAATGATTGTCAATGTCTATGAGGGTGGTAGTTCCATGTCTACTCAAGCCGTTAGTTTATTCTTGTCTCCCCTGGGCTATACTTACACGGTAGGGCATAGTAAGAATGTACACTCGCCCATTTGGTATGATCGACATATATGAGCCCATCAGAACATGCTCCTAGGTCTGATAGTGACGGCAACTGGTCTCACAGATGAAGCTTAATGACTGCCACTCCTGCATTGCTTAGACCCCCCTTGATTCTTGCTCTCGTCCTCAAGGTGCACTTGAGAATTCACAGCAGCAAATAGACTTAGCTAAGGCACTGTTCCTCTTACTTGTGTCGAACTTTTTCTCGATTCATGTAGTACATGGTGCACTGTCATGAGTATATACCTGATCATACTTCCCAGAGCAACTTGAGAAAGTCATGCAGAGCTTGGAGATGCATCGAGAGCTCAAATGCTAGCACTGTCAGCTTGCAGTTACCCCTATTTCTTTATAAGAATCAAGACAGCAGGCAGTCTTCATACAGAGAGTGCAGAACAATTACAAAGGGGTTCTCAAAAAATGTGAAAGTGGAAAACTAACTTGAAAAGGTAATGCTCACTGATGCCACTATTCAAGCTATGGTGTGCATAGGGAGAGGCACTCACAATGCAGGTTAAATTTTGTGCATTATTTTTACCTGAAATGAGAATAACATGCTCAACTGTTAAACAAAGTTTGTACACACCTCTGCCCAGGGACTCGTATGTCAAGTTCAACTGCGCTGTGAGGAAGAGAACAAATGCCTGGCGTGTGAAGCCATGCTCTGCAGGGTTCATGCTTTCCCCTGTCACTTCCTGATAGAACTGCAGAAGTTCATCCAAGGTCAGGCCCTGTGGCCCGCTCATCCTGTAATAGAATATTGCAATGATTAAGCATGCACATTCAATGTAACAAAGCTCATTCATTAGTGCTAGAGTAACATGTCACTTTTCTTTTGTTTGCTTAATTCTTCACCTTTAGTTTTCAGAAACTGAATTATGGGTGCTACTGATTCATAGTTAGGAACAAAATGTGATATGAAATACACAAAAATAAATGTACTTCCTTGGCCTCAACAGAAAAGGAGACAAATTTCACTTTGAATTTCAGCTGTAGAACATAGTACAGGGAGTGGCAGTTCCATTGGCATTTGGCTCTGAGAACTATGCCACCCATTTTCCCTCACACAAAGACACCTGTACATGCACATGTACAAAAACTCATGTACACAAGTTTTTGCTTCATTTGTTCATAATTTGTTCTCTTTTTCCTCTCAATCAGGGGTTCTCAAACTAGGTACTGCGAATGGCATTAGGGAAGAACGAAAACCCATTTTACCTTCATTCATTTAAGCAATTTCTTGACTAAAATAAATCTTGCATTGCATTTCGGATTTAACGAAACCACCACACGCCAAATCCGCACTTAGTAGTCTTTAATAATATTTGGGGTTTTACGTGCCAAAACCACTTTCTGATTATGAGGCACGCCGTAGTGGAGGACTCCGGAAATTTTGACCACCTGGGGTTCTTTAACGTGCACCTAAATCTAAGCACACGGGTGTTTTCGCATTTCGCCCCCATCGAAATGCGGCCGCCGTGGCCGGGATTCGATCCCGCGACCTCGTGCTCAGCAGCCCAACACCATAGCCACTGAGCAACCACGGCGGGTGTTAGTAGTCTTTGCAGGAGGCCTTTGTAGCAGCTGCGTACAAGACTCATCCCTATTTATTTTTTGGGCCGACAGTGTCTTCCCCAAGCTTTTTTCATTCCTCCTAATAAGGGCATTTGCAGCACATGAGCGGGAATCACTTCAAAAGTTCTGCAAGCTTTGGTCCACTTCCAAATTTAGCGGTCTGTCTCGTCAACTCTTTTGTTAGCAACAGACGGCAATATTGGTTATATAAACGGCACATGGTAGCACACATGCAGGGTGCGTTCACATGCAATTTGCACTAAAGACAAGTTAGTGTCAGCACAGGGCAGTTTTAATACCAGCTGGCTCACTATCATGTTGCACCAGTTTCTACCTTATCAAAAATAAAAATGAGTGACGAGCACCACTGCAAACCACTGTAGCTGCATGCTGTTCGACGCAAGCTTTTAAGCTGAGCATTGTGGTCAGTATTGACCCTTTTCGGAAAGCAGTTTGCTCTCAAGAAACGAGATCAAACTTGAGAGTGGATTTCCAGGTTCAAGTACACATCCTTTGGAATCCTTTGCCCAATTCAGGCCATTGAAACACTCCCTTTTGAAAGCTTTAAGCAAAAAATTAGCAAAATATTGAAAAATATGACACATTATTGATGATGAAAAAAGAATGCCGATCAAGAAAAAAAATTAATAGCGAAAAAAATTAATATGTTATGGCTCCCAAATGGGAGCCTTGTTCACAATAAATGTTCACAATATTTCAGCACCGTTGTGCAAGCTGAAACGTCTTAATTTCTCAATGTTTTTTTTTTTTCAGTGTTCTCTTTTTCCTCGTGCCTCTTCTCCACTAGACGAGATTCCATCAAACCCCGATTTTATATTATTGATGAGAGCAAAGAATAATACTAAACTGGACATACAGTCGAACCCGGATATATCGAACCCGCATATTTCGAATTATTGGCTATATTAAACACACGGATTACCCTCTTGAAACTACTATGTAAAAGTATAGGACAATTGCGTAGTATATCGAATTCCATTTTCGTCAGACATTCGATATATCGAACGCTGCGCCGCACCGCGCCCCTGGAAGGTGCGCTTTTCCCAAAGACATCCGTGTCCGATCCTCAGGGGAAAACATTTCTGCAGTCAGTCAGCAGGCTCCTCCTCTGCACATGCGCGGCCGTCGCCTAGCGACGGAGACGCAGAGCCTTTCCCCCTTTCTTGTGCCCCACCAGCGCGAGCTCTCTCACTTCTCCTGTACCGCCGGCGTGTGCATTGGGCAAGGCCATTGGAGCTCAACGAAGAGAGTGTGCGGCATTGAGACGCGGCTACGTTTGCAAGCCACGCTTCTTGGGGAAAGAAAGAGAGAGTGAGGGGTCGGCACGGTCGCTGCCAGAGAGGGCTAAAAAAAACTAAGCATAGCACAGCGCCTTCGACGGCATATTCCGCCGATTTTTTTCCCCGCTCTCTTCTTTCTTTTCCCTTTGTCGTTCCTACGCAGCTGCGCTGACTGCCGCTCAAACGTTGGTTCTTTATTCTATGAACAGGCTTCGCTTGGACTGCTCCATCTGCGCATCGCGCGTTTTCTTGCGTGTACCTGTGTTTCAACGTGCCGTGTGTAGCATGTATGATTGCGGTCATCTGGTGAGCTATGGCATCTGCAGACCTAAAAAAGAGGAAAAATCTGGACTTTGCAAGAAAGTTTGAGGTAATCCGGCGTGTCGAGAATGGAGAAAAGTCCTCCATGGCAGACGCATTCGGCATTCCGCGGTGTACTTTAAGTACGTTGTTAAAAAACGAGCAGGACATCAAGCTTAAAGCAGGTGAGGAAAGTCGCTCGGGAGCGTGTCGTGTGCGCCCTGCTGCTTTTGACAAAGTGGAGAAGGCACTCTATACGTGGTTTCTTCAAATCCGAGCGAAAAATATTCCTGTGGATGGCCCGATCTTAATCGAAAAGGCCAAATGGTTTACTACGGCTCTTGGCGAAGAGAACTTTTGCGGTGGCACTGGATGGCTACAACGGTTTAAAAACCACCACAGCATTGTAGGAAAGGCCATTTCAGACGAAAGTGGGGCTGTCAGCAGCCAGGAGATGCAGCAGTGGCTTTCTGAGGAGTGGCCGAAGATCACTGCGAAGTTTTCGCCTGCAGAAATCTTCAATGCAGACGAAACTGGTCTCTTTTGGCAAATGTT
Organism: Dermacentor variabilis; assembly: GCF_050947875.1. Taxonomy (NCBI): domain Eukaryota; kingdom Metazoa; phylum Arthropoda; class Arachnida; order Ixodida; family Ixodidae; genus Dermacentor; species Dermacentor variabilis. The sequence goes on along the minus strand of NC_134568.1, from coordinate 118,216,694 downwards.
GCCGAATAAGACACTCGCTTTTCGTGGAACCTCATGTCATGGCGGTAAAATGAGCAAAGTGCGTGTGTCGGTACTGCTTGCAGCCAACATGTACAGCTCGTGCAAGCTACGGCCATTTGTGATCAGGAAGAGCAAGTCACCGCGCTGCTTCAAGAACTGTAAACAGCTTCCCGTCCGCTACGGCTGTAATAGGAAGGCCTGGATGACACGTCAACTTTTTGTTGAATGGCTGCAGGCTTGGGACGCTGAGTTGGGTAAGTCGGGCCACCGAGTTTGCCTTCTGGTAGACAACTGTTCGGCCCATCAAACAACTTGCAAGCTGCAGCACATTGAACTGAAAGTTTCTCCCGCCGAACACCACAGCGAGACTGCAGCCCCTCGACCAGGGTATCATAAAGGCATTCAAGGTAGGCTATCAGAAGCGACTTATTCAACGGCTCCTCGTAAACCTCCGCATGGGAACCGATCTCAAGATTGACCTGCTCGGCGCGATCCAGATGATTACCGGCGCTTGGGGCGACGTGAAGCAGGCCACAGTAGCCAACTGTTTCGGCAAGGCAGGCCTTGAAGTGGCCGGAGATGAATGTCAGGAAGCTTTAGATGACGATGAGTGCTTGGAGGACGCGTTTCGCGACTTGTCCAATTTTCCCGGCGCCGTCCCGTCCGAAGTTACTGTTGATGACTTCATTAATGCTGACAGCGAAGTTCAAGCGGTAGCCGACCTCGCTGATGACGACATTGTGGCCGGAATAGCTGGCGTTCAAGACTGCGATTCCAGCGACGACGAGGGCAACTGTGTTTTCGAAAAAACGCGTCCGTGCACAGCCACTGAACTGGTGTCAGCGTTCAGCCTGATTCGGCGCTGTTGCGGCGAAATGGAAGGCACTGGGCTCTCGCACCTGGACAGTCTCGAGAAGATTGAGACTAGCGTGTTCAACTACATCTCCCAGAGGAAAAAGCAGCCCAAAATTAGTGATTTTTTTTCTGTGAAATAAAGCACTTTCATATTGTGTGCACATGATATGAGATTCATGGCTGTTCCAATTGGTAAGCCACAATTTTTTATGATCGCGAGTGCTTTTTTGGCCTATATCTGTATATCGAATTTTCGCTATATCGAACTATTTTCCGATCCCCGTCGAATTCGATATATCCGGGTTCGACTGTATTATTGTAAAACAAGGAAGTAAAAAAAAATGTGAAACCCAATCTACCAAGCACGGTGCACCTTACAATTTACCCTGCAACTTTTTTAACAGCACAAGGTAAAAATGATTCTTTTCGCAATTGGTAGAGGAGTGTGTGGGATTGCACAAGAACATAAAAATGAAAAATGTCCTCGTGCCACAATCTTCCTGAATAAACATTAAATAATAATATAATTATTTAATTGTGGGATTTTACACACTAAAACCACAATCTGATTGATTATGAAGCACACGGTAGTGGGGGGACTCTGGATTAACTTCGACCCCTTGGTGCTCTTTAACACGCACCCACTGTATGGTACACGGCCGATTTTGCATTTCACCCCCACCAAAATGCGGCCACGGCGGCCGGGAATCAAAATCGTGATCTCATGCTTAGAAGCGCAACGCCATAGCCACTAAGCTACTATGGCAGATCTCGAGAGATTTCAAGTAGCTGTACTATAGCCAATATTGCGTGTCATGCAGCTCTGTTCTTAGCAATATGCATAAACATTTGGTAGCGTGGAAAGGAAAATGGTACTCAAGAAAAGCGGAGCTATATCTAGTCATGCAGTACAGGGCCTAAAAGCCTGCACATAATTTCATGGTGGCTACCCAAAAAATAGAAATGTAGTTTTTGGAAACTTCGATTTCTTTTCTTCCTGGTTTCAGAAAGCAGTGAGACACTGATTGCAAAAACCTCTGCCACATTAACACACAAAAATATTTTAGAACCAAGCTGTTTTACACCTAATCACATGTAATATTTTACTATCATAGCAGTATACACAAGTATGCTAATTAGAGGTAGTGATTCCAGTTCTACTTCATCCCAAATGGCTAATACACCCACAAACCGACTTCATTCCAATAATGAACTGAAGCTGAATTTCATTCAGCCAAGTCTTCATTCATTTGTGTACCTTCATTCGTATTAATGCAATAGAATGGGAAAACCAGGCAAGACGGAATAAATTCATGCCTTTGTAAGCTCTTGTTCACATCGCTACTTTGTGCCGTAATTCAAGATTCGTCCCTCATGCACTAGTTTAAAGCAAACTGCCACAATGTGTTGCCCTGAAACAAACATCATTGGAGCAGAGGCAGTTTGTACAGTGTTGCATGATGAAAAAAAGTTTTTATTCTGGGGTTTTACATGCCAAAACCACGATCCGATTTTGAGGCACGCAGTAGAGGGGGACTCCAATTTCAACCGCCTGGGGTTCTTTAACGTGCCCCGAAACATGGTAGCGATTAAGAAAAAGTTTTTTTGCAACTTGCACATTCAGCATGGAAAAGGAATAGGCACAGAGCAGGTTGCAATCACAAGAGCCACTTGATTAGCGGCAACATGCTTTGGCTGTGGAGCAATTAAGCTTAGTCACACCTCCAAATTTTGAAACACTCTATGGCGATAAAAAACTTTTTAGGTAAAAAGTCCGTCTTAAATGTACACAAAAGGCAATTATTCAGTAAAACATTTTACAATGATAGATTATTGCTCAGAAATTTCCAAACCATCAATATTATCAAGAACAGAGCTTTAGATGCGAGAAATCGAGGTAAATGTACGACACAATTTGACCCTCTACTGGCACTTTCTAGAAATAGCCAGATTACGCTGCGACACCTCATTATAAACTGTGTCATTAATATTCCACCACTGATAACAAAAAAAATATCATTACATTGCATCGTAAGATTGAATGCTACTTGTCTACTCTGCTGTAAAAACTGAAATACAGGTAGAGGTTTTTTCTTCCCCCCCCCCCTAAAAAATTCTTGGGATGCAAAATTAGCAGGCCTCTGCTTGACTTTAGTGCTGCAATCAAAAATGATGCGATAGAATTTGTGAACGCAAACAAGAGCATGGCAATGCTGCCCCATCTGGTTGCAAAACAGTGCAATCACAGTGAGTGCAAGTGTTGACTTTCATTACGGCTTCTACGCTGTTCATGCTCAACTCCAGACACTATAGTGGAATTTATTCAGGCGCATCATGTGCAAGAACGACTATCAGCTGGGACAAATTGGCGGCGCGTAGGAGAACTCTTGTCGGCCACTGTAGGGTGCGAACACGGCATAAAAAACCTGAAGCTTCAATTGACTGGAGCTAGACCATGCAAGGAAGTGAATGGCCAGTAGTCACACGAGGACGCCAGTAGTCACTCGCGGACGCCTGCAGTCACTCGCGGACGCCTGCAGTCACTCGAGGACGCCTGCAGTCACTCGAGGACGCCTGCAGTCACTCGAGGACGCCTGCAGTCACTCGAGGGCGCCTGCAGTCACTCGAGGGCGCCTGCAGTCACTCGAGAGCGCCTGCAGTCAGCTGCAGTGATCACCAGCGTGCAACTCAAGTACCCAGTGCGTGCTGTTCACTGATCACTGAGAGCGTTGCGCATGCCTAGTCCTGCATAACAAATGCTTTGGACATCACTGGTGATGTGCTGTGGGATGCCATTAGTGACTTAGCAGTCATTCTCTGATGAGAATTGCCACAGTTGGACGTGCGGCTTTCATCACAGGCAATGAATCAGCGTATTGGTAGAATATAGTGTGTGCTGTAGTTCATTGCATTAAAGAATTTTTTTTTTTCAATTTTATTTACCTCAAAGTCAGGGATCGACCTATATACAGCATCAACCTATATTCCAGTTTTTACACTATTAGATTCTTAGAAAAAAAAACTGATTGATGATACCGTTGACAACGGCACATTTTCATTCTTACTAGACCTTGCGCTGCCCACATTCTGACATTTTGGCAGTTCTGGTAGTGTGCAGCATTTCAAGATTAGTACGTCCTGCACTTACGATCGACACATGCTTTCTTTTGACAATTAACCGCAGTTTTGGCTCCATCTGGGATTGGTTTCTGGCCACAACCTTGCATTTTATGCGAAAAATTGCAGCGCCGGATCAAAGGCACCGCCACTTTACTCACTGATGGCCATAAAGGGCGGCGATGATGTATGCAGTGTCACACCACCTCGCCCGATGCAGCCTATTTGAAATGTGCTAGAGGAATGCAGCCCCTTCAGTTACTACTTTATCGGGAACTATGTTTTTCTTGGCACAAAGCAAGTGCTGCAAAGCTTCTGGAATAGTATTTAGCCGTCCACATTGGCTTAATACTTGCCTCTAGATGATGATTAGCCACACAAGTTCTGCAGAAACATTCAAGGTGCCTCACTATTCAAAGAGAAGGAGCTACGGGAATTTTTTTCTAATTGCAATGTTTGCCATTTACAAAAATTGTTGAGTTACCTATGCAACATCCTGCTGCTTTCAGGTGAGTGGCAAATATCCGTCATTTATCTGACACCCCAGATTGTTTTCAGGAATTTGTACTTAGTACACATTACCTTATTAATGCCTGCATGACGTTCACCATCTTGAGATCCAGAGTGGGCTCTTTGGGTGAGGCATGCAGACAGATCATGAAGTCTCCATCAGAAAATGGCCGTGACACAGAAACCACGTGCCTGAAGTCTGCTATCAGGTTCATCATGTTGTCATAGCCATACTGTGTAGGGCACAGCTCGACACCTGTCATTTCCTGCACCACCATTATAAGAATAACAACATCGTTTGCGACATACTGGTAAAAATACGCTCTTTGCCAAACATTGCATTTTATACGAAGGAATACTTACTTCTAGCGACCAGACTTTACTAAACCCCTTTTGAACATAAATTGATGCACGGTCCTTCATGTGGCAAATGAACCTTTACAATAAGAAATATGTTGTGATGACTGTCTCCTGGAAAAAGCTTTTATCATTTTCATACCACAAGAATGAACTTCTCTGCATAACAACCAGTTGAATATGTAGGTGTTAGTTTCTTTAACCTTAGACGGAATGGCCACCTTAAACATACTGAAGGCACTTTTGAGAAAGTTGGGGTACTTGAGCCAGTTGTCTATGCAAGCCAACACATAAAATTCTTGCTTTTAAAATAATACGCCCCATATTGGAATATGCCACTGTCGTATGAAATACTTACACAAAAAGCAACAACTGTACAAAGGCTACGTCCGTCCACGTCCCGTCCTTCACTTAATATCGTTTGTGTAATACTGAGCGCAATATAACCATGAACGTTCAACTAGCCCCTTTCATTGCTGTACAAAGGAAATCGGGTTCATGTACAGTGGAACCTCATTTTAAAGAAGTCACATTCAACACCAAGATAGCTTTGCTATTATATATGATATACACTATAAGCATATATAGTTGAACCTTGATGTAATGATTACCAATATAACGAATTAGTTCGTTAGATCCGAGATGTATAAAATTTGGCTGGTCACTTTTATTTCAATGGAACATTCTCCTGCAATGATGAAATAAAAAATGTGGAATCAGATACGGTATTGGCTATAGCGAAGTAAATTCTGATTTGCACTAGCCTCAAGATACATATTCTAGAAGCAAAAATGTATAATACAGTCACCGATTGATTTTTCAAACCTGCACAATTTCTGCGGCACCGCAACCAACCCTTAGCACTAATGTATCACAGCAATAACAGAAATTTTCATGCGGCACAGTGTTTCAGGCATGAACCGTGCCGAGATGTCGCATACATGGCGACCATGAATAATGCTGCTACCATGTCGACCGCAACTATTATAGCAGCCTAAGCAGTGCAGCCAGCATGATGGCTGGTCATAAGCCGCCACGGGAATCTCGCTGCCAATAGGTATGTTCACACTTGTAGACCTCATCGGCAATCAAGTGCGAGAACAGATGCAAGGGCTAGACTGACAGCCAAAGCAGCAGAGTACAAATCAGTCCCTTCCGAGTCCGAAAAGTCTGTCGGCAGCGCGCACATTTTGGCGAGCAGCTTGGTGTGGCTCGTCCACAGTCGGGAAGCCAATGTTCCTATCCTACGCGATAGCATTGTTCACACTGTTCCATGTTCAGGAATTTGCAGAGCGCGAGTATAATTTATTGTTCCCGTGCCTCGTATCAGCACAGCAAGATGTCGACAGGTCATCCAAATCCGCAGGAGAGTCTTTGCTGGCCTGTCGGAGGCAACCCTCTTGCAATTCTTTCATATAGACCTGATCACGATTTCCTTTTTTGCCAATAACCGAGCATATGATTTATAACAAATATTGGATATAATGAAATTACATCCGATGCAACTGTTATAACGAGGTTTAACTGTATTTGTTACATGCTGATATTGGCAAGAAACATTTTAGATTTGTGGTGCATTAGCGCAAGCTCTTGGGCCCAGTAGGTGCATGATGAATTTGAAAAAGGGGGGGGGGGGGGTACCAGCGAAACACAAAATTTATTATGTGCAGCAATGTAAATTTCAATAAAGTACAGTTGAAAGTCCAGCGTCCGTCCGTGTCTAACAGCTTTTCCTTGTGTGCGCGTCTTTTGTGTTTCGCTGGTACCCCCCCTTTTCAAGTTCATTTTAGATTTCTTTGCTACATCCGATAATTCATTGTAGCCATTTTCACTACATCATAATTAGACTGTATATCCTGTAATGACTGTATATCCAACCGTAACGGGCTGACATCACCCACAGCTATCTTAAAAGCAGCAAATAAAGAAAGCCTGCAGATGCAAAGATAGACTAAAGTTTTTATATTCATTTTACCATTGAAAATTTGTAATAAATAAATCCCGACGCCCAAGAGAATAGAGCTATAAGAAAATCATTGGAGTCTTGTTTCACACTAAAGCCACAAGCCATAACTAACTGGAATAGTTGAACCTCAGTATAACAAACTTCTATATAATGAAATTCTCAACATAACGAAATATTTCACTTGTCATAAACTCTTGTCCATAGAACACCATGTATCTAGAACCTCAATATAATGCAGTGTTTGTACACCATTTCAAAATAATGAAATTTCACTTCCGCCATAAAGGAATGCCAAGACAATAAATGGAAACTTCCATGGACGCAGATGGTCAAGTGCTTAAATTAAAAGCGGCTGCTTGCAAACACACCTCTCAAATCACGGGCTGCGCAACAAGAGCGACCACTGAAGTGTAGACACATCATGTTCCGTATAAAGTACAATTGCGACAAGATCCTATTGCGCCCATTGCACTGTGTGCTTTAGGTGCGAGTGAAAGTATGCGAGGGTGAGACAGGAAAGATGGTGGCTTCACAAATGCTGCCTTCCCACACAAGCGAAGGGAAAGAGGGGGAGGGGTGCAAGCTCGCGGTAATGCTATCAAGCACACACGAGGGGGGGAACTGAGGGGGGGGGGGGTAGTTTTAGGCCGTGGCTGCGCATGGCTATACGCGTAGTGCGCACCGATGGACTTGTGGCGGCCTTGCGCAGAACACACGGGAGAGGAGCCAGCCGCGTGCCGTAGTTTGAAGTGTCATTGATAGTGCTTCTCTGTCTTATTCACGTTTTCAGAGCAAAATAGGCAACACCCTTCGCATGTGTGGAGTGGCCAAAGCTTCAAGAAATGTCAAAGAAGAATTGATGCAGGGGGGGGGGGGGGGGGGGCTCAAATACCAGCAAAACGTGCCAGCGATACGGTTCTAATCATTCCCCACAAAGCCTCATCAGCGGGAGCAACGATAGCAATGGATCGTCGCTTCGGGGGGAAATTTCTTGTTCTCATCCTTTCCTTTGTCGCATTGTTTTTCCCCACTCGATCGTAGTTGGACGTGTAAGCGACAAAGTTAGTCTGCAGTACAGCATTCGGTTTAAAGGCATTTCACTAAAGTTCGGAATGCCGTTTGCCGCTTATATTGTTTTCCGCTTCTTTACCACGCTGCGCTAGCAAGGCAGCAAGACTGCACGAGCGCATTGTGTTGTATGTTAAAGTTACTGAAGTTTGCAAGAACTGAAATTGTTGGTTATATGTGGCCCGGTAAATCCTCGCACCAGCTGTCGCGCACTTCATGTTTTTACATCTATTTTATGTGTGGCTTCGCACATGTTTAACTGTTGCTAGTTGCTTCATGTATCTCTTGTTGATTCTTTTGAACTGCGAGGTTTTCACACTGCCACATTTTTGAAGGGTATAAATCACGCTGTGTCTTATCGGAATGATACCAAGCGAGCGCTTCTTTAACAGCTTTATTCCTTTCACCCAGAGGCATGTTAGATATTGTGGTTTTTGGGAAATGTGTTTAGAAAATAGGTAGTTCAGGTCGAGAATTGCTAATAGTTGCTGCAAATGGTATTTTTGTTCCATTTTCCCCTGAAAATTCGTGTCACGTTTGGGAACTCATCACACCTCGATGCTGTCTGAGCGGACTTAACACGCCAAGTGATTTGTTTGTTTCACAACGTAGTCCCATTTTGCATGTGAATTTTGTACTCAACTTAATTCTTTATTATGTTTACGCTGCAGAGGACTAAACCCGGCCTTTCTGCCAGCGCTCATCTACTTTAACTGGCGCTGCTCTGCCTTCAAATATATCCCCATGTGGCACCTCTCTCTAATAAAATTTTCAGAAAAGTAGTGAAAAGTTTCACATTAGCTTTGTACGTTTTACAAGCAGCTCCCTTGGGGAATTTAGAATTGCAAAAATTGCAGCAGGAATGGCAGTTCATTTGCGTATGCAGCAGAATTGCATCAGCAGTACAGCGCTAAAATGCACTTTTATTAACCCGTGTGTTTGGTGACTTCGTTGACTAGCGAACGCGTTTCCATCAGTAAATTCGCAACTACTCTTCTTGAGGCGACTTTGACTGCACTTATTCAGCGATGGCACATCTATTCATCGGCAGAAAAATCACAACGGCATATGCAGACATCGCACCGTGCGGATTTGTTCAACATAAGTCTGAACTAACAATGGGTGCTTATTATTGAGGTACAGAAGTAGCATTACTGCAAGGAGGAGGAGGAAAGAACTTTATTGTGTGCCCTGCGGGTTGGTGGGGAGGGCCGAAGGCCCCGCCTAGGTGACGGCCAGGAGTTCGTGGGTCCTGGCGGTATCCTCGGCCCGCTGGAGGGCCCATAGTTGATCCTTGAGGGCAGAGCTGAGAAGCGCGGCTTCCCAGCGCCTGCGAAGGCTGCTGCTAGAAGCCGCGTTTTCTTATTGTTATTTATCCCTCTGCATTCCCATAATATATGCTCCAGAGTGGCTCTGGATTAACATGTTTTGCAATTGTCCGTAGGATATACATCTGGATATATGATGTGCGAGAGCGCAGGATTTGGATACGTCCTAGTTTGTAACTACCGCCATGCGACAGACTTCTTTTTTGTCAATTTCGCGTGAGATCGCGGGAATATGCGCCTCTGTAACCTATAATGTTTCGTAATGTCATTATATGTTGTCATTTTGTCCTCCCATTCCCACTCATTTACCACACCGTCACATCCGGAGGGTGTCGGGGCGTCACTTGCGACTCCGGCTCGGTCCGTAAGCCCTCGAGCCGCGTCGTGTGCCGCCTCGTTGTTGCCGTCCTGTAGAATTTATTTTTTTAATAATCGAGGCATTGCATTCGTCAACAAAATTTATCGGCTAGTTAACATGAGCTCCACTTCATGTAAATGGAGTTCATGGCGTTTCTCTGCGGGATGCACCTGGCACGTATGTGGACCGTGTTGTCCCAAACACTGTTAACATCCTGTTCATACCCACTCCCACAGAGGTCAGCATCTTTCCTACAGCTGTCACTACAGAAGAAGCAGTCTGGCACCCGAACAAAGGAGAAATCGCAGCCACAAACTTCAGCCATCCTTGCTACAAAGGGTTGTCGTCTGCTACTGCTCCCGAGCGTACTGTTGGAAGCGCCCGCTAGGTGACTATCAGTAGCGCCTCTATAGGCGGTGCACTAGGCATACAAGTGTGGCTGAGCACATAGGCAGCCGCGTATGCATAATCTGTTGCGTGTGCAAAGAGTGGGCGTGCCGAGACGGTGTGGCATCATGTAAGCTGTCTTACCACACATTTAGTATCAAAGGTTGCGTACTTTGGAGTTTAGGTGACCCGTTGGAGCGAGGTGGACGAAGCATTCGCTCCCGCTGCAGGCGCTTTCCTCGATAGCATCGCCCACACGGTGAAGACGCTATCAGCCGTGGGGGCGGTGTTGGCGGTATGCAAAAGCGTGGCTGGCTTCGCTGAATTCATACCACCGAGAAAATATCGACGTGCGTGGCATGATACCGTATCATTCGTCACCGACTCCCAAATTTATCAAAATGAATTTTCTCATTCAAGCTTGCTTTTTTTGATTGCCCGATAATTTGGAAAATTCTGCGGCCCCTTTCCGTGTAAGAAAAATCGGCAACTGTACTTATTCACATAAAAGGTCATATTTCATTACATTGAAATTTCGATATAACGAAAATAATTGCCGATTTTACTGACTTTCTTATATCGAGGTTTTACTCCATCCACTGATGTTGAATGCCCAATATTGTCTTGGTTCATGCTTCTCTTTATGGCGTAAAAATCTGAGTTATTAATTGAGTCTATACTGTATTTGTACTGTCCAGTATTGACTTTATCCTTTTATTTTTATTCTCCATTGCAAAGGACACTCGAGTTTTCACTGAGCATTATTTTTCTTGAATTTGCTTCTCCAATATGCACTGCTTGCTAGTTGCTTTTTTCTCTGTACTGCAACCCACTTCTGCGTATTACCTGAAACTCAGGTCAGTAGTATAGAAGTAAATACACGTAAAATAAAAATCTGAGACTGGCAATCAGCCCAAATTTGATTGTGTAATATGTAGAGCCTGCATAAGCCAGCCAACTTTAACAAATGGCGGCAATACAATGCAAGTTTAAGTTTCAGCATGCACTATGAATAACGTAAATAACTCCTCACCTTGTACAACTTTGCAAAGCTTGATAGCCAAACACCCTCGGGATGTTGTCCCAGCACCTGTCAGGAGAACCACAAAAAGTGGTGGCAGATAGGTTGACTTCTGAGAGCAGTTTGATATGTATGAAATATATCACCAAAAGTAGCAAAGCAGAAGCTACCAGATAGAATCAAAGGTATTGCCCACACAACTAGTTAAACCCACCCACCCATAATATAGATCCACTGGAACATCCACAGGAGTGCATGATCACAGCTCTGCAAGCAAACGCCTTATAAGTGCGAAACTGTTGGGTGCAAGGAGGATGCATCGCTGCTTCATCAGAAGCACTATTAGGCATATTTATACCAGGACCAGCACACGAAACTCAATCTAGACAACACTTGCGCCATGAAAGCCACCCATATTTTACTTAACCCTTTTTTGAGATCCCTAAACTTTAGGAATTTTTATTAATGGATAAATAATGCAGGAACAAGAATTCGTGACATTTGTTGTAGATGATAGAGTGGTGATTAAACTACAGCAAAGCAATTTTTGTAGTTCGTCCGAATGTGCAGTTTAGGCAATGCTTTTATCGTACTTAGCTTCACGATTCACGACAAATTTTAAATGGTTGTCAGGTTACAAAAAATTTTAAGGTCGAATATATTTTGGAAGACTAAAATATCATACTTTTTTGATGATATAGGAAATGGCCAAGCGCCAAAGTTGGGACAGTTGTCATGGAATGAACGGTGCATGGAGTGCAAGTTTTAATTTACTGTCTATATGGAACAGCAAATGCATACTATAGACAACATAAAGTGATTTAATGGCTTCTAGCACTCGTATCAGACTATCTGTCAGCACACCACAGCATCCTGCTCTAAGTAAGTTTTCATAGAACATGACTTCTAAATATGTACCCTACAGCCAAAAAAAATAATGGAAAATTGCTCTTTTGAATGCAGTATGACCACTTCATTTCAATTTAGAAGTCCTTAGACAGTAGATCTAATTTATTATGTTTTTATGGCATCGCACAGAGAATGGAAGAGCTGGTGAAGTTTAAAAGCCTGAAACCCCAAATATGAATGAAGGCAGCACTGTTTTACCTGGAGTAAGGTTTATTTGAAATTTCGTTAAACCTGGTCACCAAAACTTATTAAAAAGAATGCAGGTTGAAACCTACAGGAAGTCTCACTAGACAGGGTACCATTATCTGCTCTTTATAGCAAGTAATTGTGCATTTTGAGCTGAAAGATCCCAGAGAAAAAAATCTGAGCATGCACAACGAGACCTGCAAGAGCCTGAATGTTCTAAACATTTCACACACAAGCAGTAGCGTGTGCTGTGTGCTCAGCTTGCCCAGTTCACGTTTTATGCATGCTGAGCCTTGTGAACCATCAAGGGCAACAAGACAATGGAACTAAGAAAAGAGATCAAATGAAGAAGGTAGGTTAGAATGCTGCCCTCATTAGCTGCAGCATCGGGCCAGATGCAGCACATATGCCTACACTTTACAGTGCCAAAGTTGTATCAATGGGCAAGGGCTCAGATTATTGCAATTAATCCCTTGTGCACTGTACGCAAGAAAGCACTGCACATATATGTGACCCTTCCATGACACCATTGTTTGTTGCTTGCTTTTCTGCCGGTCTTATGTTTGCTGTGGGCAATGGGCAGTAATACCAGTTATACAGCTGGTTTTAATTCAAAGGCTGTGGAGCATGTGGACTGCGCTACCGTGAGGCATTTTGCCATTGACAGGCTGCAAGTGCTGCTGGTGGAAGTAGCACAACAAGCTGCTTGCTACATATCGGGTCACACCTTCTGGCAGCCGTATACCAATAAAGCTGCCACTTTTTGCAAATAGTGGACGTGTGTACCATGTAAACAGGGATATTAGTCAAGATATTTTCATAAAAAGAAAAGTAGGCTAATGTCACCCTTCGTCTTATATAGCTGTCCTTAGCAGAATGTGTGTCATTTAGCAACCTACGGCATGCATGTTGGCGAAAGCATAGTCGAAGCCGCATCCACGTCCGAATGTTATTCCTGGCATTTTCTTTTTGTTGCTACTGTGTCTACTTGTGCATGCTCTTCTGATCAACTTCATGCGTGATTTATTTTTGTCTCGTGGGCGATGAGTTATGTAGGGACAGTTTTCAGCGACATTCAAGATAATAGACTTCTGAACAGCATACATTTGGGTTAGGTTGTACATAGTTAAATTAGGAAGGAACAGCGCCAACTAAGACAACCACGAGAGGGAGAATGACACAGGACAAACGCCAACTTCATCTATCTTTATTCATCGAAAAATCGGCAAATATAAGGAGAATCACATAGTACATGCGCACAAGGACCATAATGCATCATCTGCCAAACCATTCAAGATACAACAGTTCTGTTTTAAAGAGGGTCACGGAAGTATCACTAACACAGTTTTATTCCTTCTTTATATGTAATGCCTCCAAAACCTCACGTGCCTTTGTATCTCTGCTTCTGCCAAGAACCTTTATCTCTCGGAACCGTCGTTCACACTTCTTGCAGTAGAGGCATAGTTTCCGTGGCGAATGTTCTGCCACCCGGTCACACGCAGTGCAAGTTGCACAATGCTGGGAAAGATGCGCACCTCCTTCTTTCAGCAACCACACGTTCAGCTGAACGGTCATTCACGCATCTACCCGTTTGGCCCACATGGGTTTTTCTGCAGGTCAGAGGCATTTCATATAGCACACCTACCCGTTTGGCCCACATAGGTTTTTCTGCAGGTCAGAGGCATTTCATATAGCACACTGGTGCAGTGCTTTACAAACTGCTTGCCATGTTTTTTGGTGCAGCAGCTCCTCATACCCTCACTTGCGACACGGGCACAGCGCTGTGCTTGTTTCCGAGGAGCCAAAAAAATGTTAATAGTCTCGATGCTTGCTAACATTTTCTTAACCTCTATTCACAGCATCTTGGAGCCAATTTTAACAGGAAAGGGTGTACTAAAAGTGTGCAGGTATGTTGATGTTTTAATAGTTTTTGAAAAACTGAACGTTTTGACTTACACAAATGGTGTAAGCACTGTCCTAGACAGTTTTAAAGCGAAGGGGCAGAGGTTGGTATTCATGTATGAACTACCCTTGCAGGGGCAACTGCAGTTTTTATACATTAACATTACCTTAGGTGAAGAGCATGTATGTTGGCAGTACGCGCCTCAAGCACAAAAGGAGCTTCTACCTTATGCGTCAGCGCATTTTAAAAAATCTGTAAAACGTTCCATTGCTAAACTGTCTTGAGTCTGCTCTCGTAAAATCGTGTCCCCATGCAATGCATGTGAGCTATGGCAAGCAAGTTGATAGGTTAACTTCGGCGAGGTTCCCATGCATGGTTATCACAGCAGTGGCTGAAGCGATTTTGCAGAAAATCAAAGGTGCCATGGTCAAGAAACCGTGCGCACAAAAACAAGCTGAGAAGGTGGAAGTGGTCCCGTATGCACATAGGATCGCCCACAATGTGATAAAGGTGGCAAATAGACACGGCGTCCCAGTCGTGTTTTTGGCTCCTCAGAAACAAGCACAGCTCTGCGCCCGCGTGACGAGTGAGAGTATGAGGAGCAGCTGCACCAAAAATCATGGCAAGCAGTTTTTAAAGTGCTGCATCAATATGCTATATGAAATACCTCTGACCTGCGGGAAAACCTATGTGGGCCAAATGGGTAGATGTGCAAATGACCGCGTAGCTGAACATGTGCGGTCGCTGAAAGAAGGAGGTGCGCCTTTTTTTTTTTTTTTCCAACATTGCGCAACTTGCACTACGTGGGAACGGGCGGCAGAACATTCTCCACAGAAACAATGCCTTTACTACAAGAAGTGTGAACCACAGTTCCGAGAGATAAAGATCCTTGGCAGAAACAGAGATACAAAGGCAGGTGAGGTTTTGGAGGCATTCCATACAAATAAGAGGGGGAAAAACTGTCAGTAATACTTCCGTGACCCTTTTTAAAAGCGAAATGTCATATCTTGAACGGTTTGGCAGATAGTGCATTATAGTCCATGTGCGCATGTATGCGATTTTCCTTATATTTGCCGATTTTCCTATGAATAAAGATAGATGAAGTTGGTGCTTGTCCTATGTCGTTCTCTCTCTCATGGTCGTCTTAGTTGGCGCTGTTCCTTCCCAATTCAAGCTATGGACTTCACCAAAGTGAATAGCAACATGGCCACTAAACACCAGTTTGGCGTTTCTATAAAAAGAAAAGCGTGCAATATTCGTGGGCACAAAAAAGAAAGCTATTGATGTACAACACATAAATAATTTCGTAGGCATTGTGCAGCGCAGCCACAGCTTGAGGACGCATTTGTGCACCTTGTGCGGGAGCTTTGCGAGCGCTCGCTGCTCGTGGCAGTGCTTGTGTAAATGAACACATATTATACCCCTGTCACACGGCAAATCTAATGTCATTTACAACGAATGACATTCGCTGATAATACCATTTGTTTGCTGTAACACGGTAAAACGTAATGACATTCGTCGAAAATGACATTTACAAACGAATAAGTTCGCCAAACTCATTCGCATTCGTTTGGAACCAAATGTGTATTGTCGACACCACAAGTGTGCCAGTGTTTCGCAAACAGTACATGCTTCTTTTTTGTTTTAACAAAAGATCACTATTATTCTATCAATCTTATTACCTAATTGTTGCTTTAGCGACATTGAAGTCCAACATGTGCGTAAATACAGAAAACTACTCTCAGTCCAGTGACCAGACAGCCGTCTTTAGCTTTCGCTGCAGCAGTCGTGTTGGTTCGCACCGGAGCATCTGCCGTGGCTGCTTCAATTGACTTGGCGTAAAAACATGCGCGTTTTCCTGTTGCACGCGCGAAGAATGAGGATATTAGAAGCCCGCATGCACATCAGAACGCAGAACGGCGATGGCATGCAACTGCCCTTCTCGTACCACTTTAGCAGATGTAGCGGACACGCCTATCATTCTCTTCGCCCTGTTGCTTGCCTTAGCTTTGGCTTGGCTTGACTCGACTTCGTTGGCAATGTCGACAAGTTAGTGATCGAACGCTATGGTTTGAAAGCAACGATCACATATTCTAGTGGAATTTAGCATACTGGAAAATAATTTTTGGACAAAAGTGGGTTTGAGGCGTGTCTTTTTTTTTTACTATTGTCATTGTCATCATTTTCAAAAGACATTAGTTTTCGTTGTGTGACAGCGCGCTGTGATAATGACATTAATCACAACAAATGTCATTTGTTGGAAATGACATTAGATTTGCCATGTGACAGGGGTATAAGGTTTTTTTCTTAGGGGGGGGGGGGGTTTACTTCAAGGTAAGAACTCAACCTATATTCCCGCTCAACCTATATTTTACTTTATACAGTATTTACTGCAAATGCGTTACCTAACACTTTTTTAGTCATTACTGTCTTACTTATCAATTTTTACTCTTTTGAAAAAGTTCCCGTAAGATTTCCTCCACATATTAAATGCACTTCTCAACTTCACTTTGGTTTGGCACATAAAACCTCATATTTTCCTAAGAAAAAAAAAAGTGCTTTCGCTGTGCGAGCGGATGCAGTATATGTGATGTGAAGCAGCCAATGGCATTGTCCCTGCTGGTGAAGAGAGTGGGTCATCCTAAAAGAGAGGCATCAGCTTTTGTTTTTGAAGACACATTAGTACAATACAATGCAGCCACAATCATCACTGTGTGATCTACATACTACACTTACCTGTTTATAATGCCCAGACCTGGCAAGGATCCCTGTAATGTGCCCCTGTAGTGCACTTCCACCAAGCAGACCAAGTACTTTCACTGTACTCTCCTCAGAGTATTATTGCCACAGACAGGAATTGAACCTCTATAATATTTTGCCAAATTGCAGAACACCACAGCTGCCAAGCAACTGCTGCAGGTACATTACACATAGCCTTTAACATCAAAAACTGAATGGTACCAGGCTGCAAAATAAGCTTGTTTCGTGGGAGAGCATATATTCTTATAAATAAAAATTGTTTTTTTTTCATGCGTGACATTACACTACAAGCAATGAACACATTTCAGAGACCATTCAGCATTTTTTCTGTACATGGAAGGATCAACAAACATGCTAAACATTTTGACAGCATGCGATTTTTTCTGGCACAAGTCAAAACAGCTTAGATGCCAATACACTGCACAAGTTTTTTTTTAAAGCATTCAGACAAGTCGTATCTGCAAATGATGTGATGGGCCCACACACACAAAAAAAAAGCACAAACAGATAAAAAGAGATGCCTTCTCATTTTATAGCACTCACTAACAAGAAACAGATGCCCTTTTGCCCACTTATACTGAAACCTTGATCAACTTGCGAAAATCTTACAGTACCGTACGTCTAAAAGCAAGATGTGGTGGAAGTCATGGGACCAGGTCAGGGTAAATATTGAGTACATAACTATGCTCATACATGCTTTATAGGTTCAGCAAAATCATTTAATAATTTCTGCAGAGAAGACCGATATGCAATAAAGTGCATCCCTTTAGCAAAATTCATTGCATTACAACGGGACACGTAATATTATAGCACATACATTCGGTCAAACAGAAGTACACTGCTCACCTTCTTAATATTTGTCTCAAGTCGAGGATTCATGATGCATAATGCCTCCCAACGTTCTGGACTAGGTCGAGAAATCCTGGTTTGCCGCGCCAGCATATCTACGTCAAGAACAGTCGGGGATGTTGGCGACTCGACATGCTCCAAAGGCAGTTCTGGAACGGGGCTTAGCCTGCAGGCGGTAAGTCAATTTCATTTTGAAGCCCTCCGACCACAAATATTTCTCTCAAGTTAACACATTTGAGATCTGTTTATTCCAGACATATACACCACCAAATATAAAGAAAATTCTGAACTTAACGCTGCAACCTCTCTTTTGGTACTTCGGTAATTAAATACTTGGTACCTGAAAACCTTTACGAGCCAGAGCCTGCTAAATTTCTACCAGCACAGCTCTTTGAGTGGGAAACGTTCCCATTACTTCTACAGTCGAATCCGGGTACAATGAAATCCATTTCAACGAAATTGTCGCCACAACGAAGATTTTTTTTTTTTAATGCACCATAATGCAACGAAAGTCCCTCCAAAACGTACTTAGCGGTCACATTTTTACTTTGACGAAGTTTTGCGGAGCAGACGTGAGCAAAATTATTTAAACTGTAGCTCATCGAAACCCCTAAAACTGTATTTTCATGCCTTGAAACACCAATGACCTTGATAGCACAAAAAAAAAAAAAAGAAAAAAGAACTGGAGCTGCTCGGGCTATGACGCAACGTAAACACAAAAAGCCGCCATGCCGCGTTGGTGATGGCGATGCAACGCGCTCTCATGGAGGAGCATCCGAGCTCCGAGGAAATATTTTTGGTCATATTGGTTAGGACAATGGTGCGCGTACAAATGACATACACGCCATAATTTTATAGTGTTTCTAATTATTCATTTTCTACACAATTGCGGTCAAACAACGTCGAAATATATCCAGTGCGCACGTAGCCACTGCGTCTCTCCAGCAGGAGGCGTTGCTCTAGCCTCCACAGTAGAGCTTGGTGGCGCAACCCACCGCCCCGTTCCAAAGGGGACGCTTATAACATCCATCAAGTAGAGTTACTGTAGTACATGCCATAGAGTTTCCTACAAAATTACATTTTGTAGGAAACTCTATGGTACATGCTAGTAGCATTCTAGCATGCTTGACAGGCGCAATTTGACAGGCGGCATGACCCAACATGTGCGAAGCCTTGACAGACCGCTCCGCCGGGCTCTGTGTAAAATGCACCTGAGCATCGTTGTTGGGTTCTTCTGCCAGCGTCTGCTTCGTCGCCGTTTCATGGTAAGGCCACATAAAGTTATTTTGCGCGTTGTTAACGACTTATTCTCTTCGCATTTCGTTATGTCACTGTTAGCCGCATGAACGAGTGATGGTGGCCTTGCAGCCATGAACAGCTGCTGCCGATTTGCTACGCTGACTTTCATTTCGTATTTTTTTTTATGCGCAGCAATGAGCGGTGATGCTAGCGAAAACAGCGATGCGGCAGCGTCCGAGCTGCTATGCACGTTCGATACAATGACGAAGTCAGAAAATAAAATAATGGTTCGTTAAGAAATGTGGCCTATGAACACATGCCGTTTGGGGGAGAGAGCTTTGATACGCGCGGCGACTGCTGAAAAAGTATGGTGCTCTACTTCTGCTAAAGAAATGTAGTTATTTCTAAAGCGGTACACGTGCAATATTTCAGTATGGCAATAATGTGCTTTCTCCCAAGCTCTGTAGCAGGCTATGTGCGCTCGAGCGTTGTTAGCTGTTCTGCATTGGGCTGAAAATGCGTGTTTTCGTGTTTTAATTATGTATGAAGTCGTTAACGTAGAAAGTTCCTTGTTTCTTAGCCTTTGTAACAGTGCTTCCTTAACCAAAAAATAAATATATAGAACACGCATTGCATGAACGAACGCAGCATCTCCATTATAAAGCTTTGCAGGCTCCAATATTGCTTATACGAAGGAACGTAGCGTCTACATTCAATAGCTTTGAAGCCTCCAGTATTGCTTACCTTCTGTCTGTCATTCTACGTATTGCAGGAATCTCCACCATTTCCTTAACATACACTGTACAGCCAAAGGACATCACGCAAACTCAAGGGCAAAATTTCAAGTATCAGAAAACTATTGCAAGGCTTCGAAGACTGCAGGTGAAGACCCCCAACACAGTGCTTAATTGCAGCCCTTTAATGGTGGACACACTGGCTTACACATTCGAGATGTTGGTGCGTGCTCAATTATTTTTGCAGCCATTTTATTTCGGCACGCTACCATTCACATAATTTTGCTGCCCTAATTCACCCTCCTTCGCAGAAGTACAAGGTCATATTTTTTTTCCCTTCTAAAACAATCTCATTTTAAGCAAATTAAATGCTGCAGTGTATTTACAGTTTCCCTTTTCATTATCTGGATAGTTGCAACAAGTCTTCTGTGTGTTTTGCTTGTGCAGTTATTGCCATCGCTCCATTCATTTCCGACTATTCTCCATTATACCGGTGTCACACGACCACTTTCGATCGTGAACAAGTCCGATCCGGATTGAAATTGGCGACTGATATTGGCGCCATCGCGCAGTTTGCGCAAAAGAACCAATCGTAACTGAAAAATTCAAATCGGATTGGGCTTGATCGCGTTTAAAAGTGCGCCGTGTGACACCCGTATTACTTGCATTTCGCTGTTTCTTCCCGTTTTCATGTATCTGCCTCTTACAATCTCGCTGCAATAAATAGTCTATTTTCGTGTTCTTGACTGTGCTGCAGCAAGTTCATTTATATTTAAGGAACACTGCACATTTATTTACAATACACCTTTTGGCGTGAGTTACTAGACGTACAATATCATAAGAATTATAAAGTTCTACTTCCTCAACAGTTGGCATGATTGTTGCGCTGAGTTACAGCAGCAAATATGAATTTAAATGAAACTAACATGAGTGAAACACCTTTGCGCGATCGTAGTCACAACATATAAACAGCGGCACAAGCGCCTGCATGAAATCACGCGGTTTAAACAGGTATGGGTCGCACAAAAAAAAAAAATACAAGAAACGAAACTGAAACTGGAGCCTCCGAGATTTGGCAGCGTGCGCGACTATCTTTAAGGCTGGTGCGTTTCGCCGATTCCGCTAGGTGCGCTGAAAGCTAAAGTCGGCTAGAGAGTTTGTTCTTTATTCTATGGTTACTGTATATGCTACCAAAGGTAGCACATACTTTATTCTATGGCACATACAGTAACCCTAAAGTCCGCCGCACGCGCCTATGGGAGTGTCCGCTCTTATGTCGGGGCTTTTGCTCCTTAAATATATGACTCAGCCTATCACTCTTAAAACGGTTGCACCCTTTGGGGTGTATATTTGTCCCACAACGATAATCGTCATCTGCTTAGCTTGCGTTTCCTTTCTTGAAAACTCGGCGCTCGCTACTTTCCTGTCGAGAGTACTGCGTCACACTGATAACGCGCGTGTCGTTCGTGAGTGGGAAGTACCGGGCTCGCAGCGTTAAAGAAAGGAAACGCATCACACTCTTAGAAAAATGTACACCCTTTGGGTTTTATCTTGTCCCACAACAATAATCGTCATCCGTCTTGCCCGCGTTTCCTTTCTCTAACGCGGCGAGCCCGGTACTTCCCAGTCACGAACGGCGCCGCGTTATCAGTGTGACGCAGCATTCTCGACAGGAAAGTAGCGAGCGCCGAGTTTTCAGGAAAGGAAACGCAAGCAAGGCAGATGACGATTATCGTTGTGGGACAAATATCCACAGGTATCTGTTTTCTTAACGAGGATCTTTCAAGTCTCGTTACTTTCGGGAGATGTGCCGGAGGACTGGAGGATGGCCCACGTTGTGCCAATTCTAAAAAAAAGGGGACAAGCTAACCATTTCTAATTATCGACCAATCTCAATCACTTCCTCTTGTTGCCAGCTGCTTGAACACATAGTATCGGGTTATCCTAACTCCTATCTTGCTGAAAATAACATTTTATCACCTGCACAACATGGCTTTCGGAAAGAAATGTCTACTGTGACACAGTTACAACAATTCATGATTTTTCTGTTGTGCTTGATAAATCAGGGCAGATTGATGTACTTATTTTAGATTTCCGCAAGGCATTTGACACAGTTCCCCACAGTAAACTTATTTATAAACTGGAAAGTATTGGCGTCCCTACTAATTACCTTGTTAATTGGATTAATGCTTATTTAAAACACAGGACACAGTACGTAGAGGTTAATGGTTGTAAATCCGAAGTGCTTCCAGTTACGTCAGGTGTACCCCAAGGAAGCGTTTTAGGCCCGCTGCTCTTCTTAATTTATATCAATGATTTGCCGGCTGCTATTTCCGAAAATGTCTGTGTCAAGCTTTTTGCAGATGACTGCATTCTCTTCAAGAGCATAAACGAGCGTAATGATCATTACCTCTTACAAAACTCACTATTAGCTGTTCATCAATGGTGCCTTAAATGGAATATGCAACTTAACCTAGATAAAACTGTCCTCTTGCCAATTTCGCGCAAAAAACAGGTTTCTCCTTTCTCTTACAGCCTTCTAAATCATTCTATTATGGAGGTCACACATCATAAATATTTAGGGGTTACAATAACAAACGATTTAACCTGGTCTGCGCATATTGCAGACATTTGTTCCTCATCATTTTCCAAGCTGTGCTTTCTGAGGCGGAAGCTTAGAGGCGCTCCAAGTAAGCTTAAGCGTCTTGCATACATAACATTCATCAGATCAAAATTAGAGTATGCGTCGGTCTTATGGGACCAGTTCATAAAGAAGGACATTTACCAGCTTGAGATGGTGCAAAGGAAAACGATTAGGTTTATTTATAACAAATACAGAAGGCTTGATTCACCTACGACACTAATGAAAACAAATAACATCCAACTACTTCAAGTACGTAGGAAAATGTCCCGTTTGTTGTTCCTGCATATACTTTATGCACATAAACTAAACATTTCGCATCCCACAGAACTTAAACAGTTATCGTCTAGACGAACACACCACACAGGAAGTCATTTACTGGAACCAATTTTTGCAAGAACTGAAACATTCAAACACAGTTTTTTCCCGAGGACCGTTTCCGACTGGAACTGTCTTCCAGGGGCCATCTTCCAGTCCCCTAATTTTGTTAAAGCTCTAGAAGAGCATTTGTTTGAGTGAATGAGTGCTGTATATGTGCGTATCCGTATATATATGAATGAATATGTACATGTTGTATATATATTTTTCTGCTTGTCTATTAGCGGCAATCTGTTAAAAGTGCTGTTCTTTCTTTTTCTTTTTCCGTTTTATGTCACAGTGTATTTACATGCCTTGTATAGCCCCTCCTGCATGGGCCATAACTGTTGGCCTGCAGTATTCTGAAATAAAATAAAATAAATAAATAAATACACCCCAAAGGGTGCAACCGCTTTAAGAGTGTAGGCACTACGGAGGAGGTTTCTTGGCGCGTGTTGTAAGCGTTTGTCCCTGGGCATGCCGGCATTGCGGAGTGGATTCGAGTTTGTTTACGCTCGCACGCTGGCTGCTGGCGCGGTAAAATAGGTGAAGCAGCAGGCACTGGGACGCCCGATTTGGCGACCGCTGTGTCGGACAGACTGTCTCACACTTGCGGTGCTTGTGCTAAGTCGGTCGTGGCGGATCATAGCTTTCTCGTGCCTTTCGGCGAAGTACCTTGTAAATAACATCACAGATGTTTGTGTGGGAGCAGTAGCAACCGTAGCAGAGCCCGGGCCGCATATATTGAAAATCTATAAGGCAGAGCGCCTTAACAACCGCGTTTGAACGCAAGTGGCTGAAACGACGCCGGTGACGGTGACTGACTCAGCACCGGCGCCGCAGGCGCGAGAAAGCCTGTCCGACGTACCTTCAGAGTTTTCAGGCAAAGTTTTGACTGGTGTTGCAGAAGACGCGGGGCGCGGTAGTGCTGAACTTAGCAACACAAGTTGGCGGCTGGACGTGATATTTATTCAATCGTTTTCTTTTTCTAATTGTAACAACGTGTCATTATTTCGTATTATTGGCGGCGCCTGCAGGGCACCAAAGCTAGAACCCAGGCTATTCTGTCGGTGTTGGCTCGCCGAGGCCTGCGCGTGCCAGGGGTATATAAAATGTCGCGGACAGCCAATTTTTTTATGCAAACAAATCCTGCAGGCTTCGGCCTCCGCGGCCCCAACCCACGGGCCGCCCGGCTTCCAGCTTTGACCCCCCCCCCCCCCCCCGCTACCCCTTGGGTGCCCTGGAGATCCTGCGCCGCCTGCTTTATTTAACCTCAGGTGCTCTCCTGAGGCCTCCGTTTGCCGCTTAAGTGTGCCCTCCTGGAGCAGTGCTTGTAAAGAATGCAATCTATCGTCGCGACAAAAAAAGCGACCTGCGACTTATACAACGACAGTGAGAACCTTGCCCCTTCACACACAGCGATCACCAAATGAGGCGTCTGTCCGGGGCCCACGGCCTCAACGCACAGTATTAGATTCGTCGGACGATCCTACCGCTGTCAACCAGATGTAGGAGTCGTCGGACGACCTCACCGCTGCCACCATTTGAAGGAGTTGAAGGTCGTAGAGAGGAACTCGGTGAACAGGATTTATTTACATTATTTACATCTTAGACAAGACATACATCGACAGTCTAGCGTGACTCCCATATGGAGCCCGCAAGACTAACATACAGCAAACAGCTTACGAGCACACAGCTCACGAGTACATCTCTAGCACGACAACGAGCACTCAGCTCACGTCGACAAGCACGCACTAGCAGCCGACAATCGCTGCTTATAAGCACTTGGTCCCCCCTTGATTCCAAGCGGACGGAAACGTTCGTCCAGTCATCGTTCGACGTCACCGAAGATGACCCACCCTTTTGGAGGTGGAGGAGGGCTCACATACACATGTTGCACAGGTTTCAGTGCCGCACACACACACAGGTGTAAAGGTCCGGAACCGACGTCAGAGGGGCTTCGTAGTACTCTGCTCCGTCCCGGGTGGCATGCCGGGTAGCACATTCCTGAGCTGACCCCGCGCCACGTGGCTGGCGGTTATTCGCAATTCTCTGAAGTGCGCCCCGTCCAATTAGATTGCAACACGTGCAGCAGGCTGAAATAGCTGGCACATTGTCACCCAGTAAGGACATTCCTAACAACGGGCAGACAGCGGTGGAGCGTAAACAAACTCGACCGCACTCCGCAATTCCGGCATGTCTAGGGGACAAATGCTACAACCCGCTCTCAGAAACCTCCTCCGTAGTGCCCAGGCCGAGTCATATATTTAAAAAGCAAAAGCCCCCAAATTTTCCCTATCGCGCCCGCTCTCACTCGCGCCTGCGCACAAACTGCTGGCGATCCCTCACATGAACCGTCTCGTGCCTTTCACCCACTTGCGTTCAACCGTGGTTGCTGGTTAGGCCTTCCTAGATTCTCAATATATGCGGCCCGGGCGTCAGTGCCCGCTGCTTCACCTATTTTACCGCGCCGGCAGCCAGCGTCTGAGGGTAAGCTAACTCGACCCCACTTCGCAATGCCGGCACGCCTAGGGACAAACGCTTACAACACGCGCTAAGATACCTCCTCCGTAGTGCCTAGGCCCCAGCATAGTTCAGGATGTAGAAGTGATAGGTAGGGTAAAGTGCAGTGATCATAGGTTAGTGATCGAGGGCTAGGATTGACCTCAATTTGAAGAGAGAAAGAGAAAAATTCGTCAAGAAGAAGCAGGTCAACCTAAAGGCAGTAAGGGTAAAAGCAGACAAATTCAGGCTGGTACTTCAAACAACTATGCAGCCCTATAGAACAGAGAAATGATGATGACATAGAGGTAATGAATGAAACCGTAACTAGGCTGACTTCAGAGGGAGAAACTGAAGTGGGAGGCAAGGCACCAAGGCAACCAGTAGGCAAGCTCGCCCAAGTAAGAAAGGACCTAATAAAGAAAAAACAAAGAATGAAAGCGTCCAACTCAAGAGATAAGATAGAATTTGCAGAACTGTCAAAACTGATCAACAAGGCGAAAATAAGTGATATTCGAAACTATAACATGAGAAAGACTGACGAAGCCGTAAAAATGGATGCAGCTTGAAATCAGAGAGAAGGAAACTTGGCATAGGACAAACCAAGATGTATGCACTGAAAGATAAGCAGGGTAATATCATCAGCAATCTCGAAGGTATAATAAAAGCAGCGGAAGAATTCTACACTGCCCTGTAGAGTACCCAGACGACTCAGGAGTACTCTATTTGAAAACAATAATGAACAGGATACAGAAACTCCTCCTATAACTAGCGATGAGGTCAGAAGGGCCTTGCAAGATAGGAAACGAGGAAGAGCAGCAGGAGAAGATGAAATAACAGTCGATTTAATCAAAGATGGAGGAGAGAAACTGCTTGGAAAACTGGTGGCTCTTTATACGAAGTGTCTAGCGACTGCAAGGGTCCTAGAAAACTGGAACAATGCAAACATTATAATAATCCACAAAACGGGAGACGTTAAAGAATTTAAAGATTATAGGCCCATTAGCTTACTCCCAGTATTATATAAAATATTGCGACACGTGTGTGATATTTGCTTGTTTGAACGAGGCACGTGGGCACCATCACTCGAGAAAAGAGGAGGAAGAACAAACTGGGCTCGCGCTGTGAATCTAACCGGTCAGCGCTATAACCGCTATTGTAAATATAACCTGTAAATAGTTGCTCGTCTTACCGACTCGTCCTTCACGTAACATTGTGGTGGAGGTGGAACGTTCTCCGTCCTCATCACGGAGCTCCGAAGCGGCCGCACCCGTCGTCTTCTCAGCCATAGCTTCCAAAGGAACCACCCCGTCGCCACCTACACCTGCAGCGCCTACCACAATGTATGTTACAGTTCCTAGTCTCCGTGATCCTGGGACATTCTCCGCCCAAAATGACGTTGACATCGACGACAGGCTCAGCATGTATGAGCATGTTAGCCAAAGCCATTACTGGGACGCTACCATCATGCTTGCCAAAGTGATCTTTTATCTGGACGGGACACCGCATGTCTGGTTTCGCACCCATGAGGACAAGCTCTCCAGCTGGGACATTTTCAAAGAGTGGCTTCGCGACTTATTTGTATTTGGCAACTCGTCAGGTTGCCAACAGGCTGCGCCAACAGGCTCACCCATTTCCTCACTTAGGTTTCTGACACTGTGAGAAGGGCTCTCTTGCTGTAGGTCAATGGCGAAACAGTGTGGCAGATGTGGTATTGCTTACGGTAGTGTAACAGGGGTGCTAAGGGTTCGAATGCACTTTCAGAAAATAAGTAAAACTAGAGTATGACCTTTGCAAACTAAGTGACCATTCATTTGATTCTACAGAGAGACTTCGTACAGGACTTGTCTGAAGGTGCCTGTGGCCAATTGGATGCCTAAAATGGTGAATCGAATCCAGCATCTTTAATGCGTTTGGTGCACAAGAGTGATGCACCACAGCACCGTAATCTAAGCATGATCCTATGAGGCTTTTATACAGGTACAATAAATACTTCATGTCCCTGCCCCATGTTGTGCATGACAGTATTTTGAGAATATTCATTTCTTTCAGGCATTTAACTTTGAGATAATGTGGGGAAAGAAGGATAGCTTAGTGCCAAATATCACATCTAAACTTGTGCTCCATATTCGATTGTCACGGGCAGCACACTTGAACAGAATGTCAGAATAAGATGCTTGGTTTGTATTTCTTTACCATTGTACCTCATTCGGATTCTTCTTACGCTGGTCAAGTTCTGCTCACTCCAGCCCTCTAACAGTACACTCTCTGTCAGAGCAATCAAATCACTATCGGACACGACACCATGAGTGGTGTTCAAGGTACTATGCGGATCCACACTCATTGGAATGTAACCAAAAGCACAAGATTAGGCAACCTTATATGTTGCTTTTTATCGGGGAGTTCCAAAAGGAGATCTCCGCTTGCCAACCTGCAAACTGAAAACCTGGGCCAAGAGCTTCAGTTATTTATCTGGAAACCAGAAAAGGAGAGGTCATTATCTCATCCTTTTCTGTTTTCGCAGAATGTATAACATGAAATCAAGGAAAATTCTCAATATGACAGCCAAACTTCTTCAGTACGCCTTCATTTCTGAGGGCGATCAGGGAGTGCGGGGAAAGAACTTGCCATAGGTACAGAGAATTTTCGGCAGCAGCGCCAACCAACCACCATGGAGCCCAATGAGGGGACGTTGCAGGACTTTGAAAGGACAGGTCCTGCATACACCAGCTGTACAACACCACTATAACCAAATATGGTATACCCAAGGTTGGCTACCCACACAAGGTTAACCCTTGCTGCCCGGGAAACCTGAAGTAAAAGCAAATAAAGAGATGACAGGGAAACCTTAGGAAGTCGAATATTGAAGAAAAGGATAGGGAAATGCAACTAGCAATTTCACTTGGATGGGTCAGCCCGAAAGTGCTGTCTACATGAAGCGGAAACAAAAGAGGCGTATTGCATCCACCAAGGGGCCTTAAAGGTTCCAACACCCGGCATCGGCTCAACCTCAAGGATCCCCTTTTCCCTGGACACGGCTAAGCCATGCACGATTAAACGCGGGAGAGTCCGACCCCGCTGTCCTCGGGTCTGTGGTGTCGCAACACACCAAAAGCCTGACGACGCGGATGCCCCTGCGGGGGCATCCTCCATGGTACAAGTGAACGCTTCATGTCAAAAAATAAAATAAAGCATTAGATTCAGAGTTCAGTTTCATCAATTCGAGCAATACTGCAATACATTGTGTTTCGTTGAAATGTGCAAACAAGAAAAGTCAGAACGATATGCGCTAAAGCTAATAAAACTCTAGGATTTCTGCGTTGGCATCGGCATCACTACCATCTGCCATTCAACAAATGGCCTACCAAATCTTTGTCTAGCCACAACTAGATCCACAACCAGATCGATGAAGCGCGAATCGATCTGGTCTCCTCGTCAAAAGTATTTCATACATAAGTTGAAATCCATCCAAAATAGTGCAGCCTGTTTTATAACAAGTAATTACAATTGTAAATCCAG
Source organism: Dermacentor variabilis (assembly GCF_050947875.1). Taxonomy (NCBI): domain Eukaryota; kingdom Metazoa; phylum Arthropoda; class Arachnida; order Ixodida; family Ixodidae; genus Dermacentor; species Dermacentor variabilis. The sequence goes on along the minus strand of NC_134568.1, from coordinate 118,188,128 downwards.
CGTTAGTCAAATTTAATGTAATATTATGCTTATTAACTCGTATTATCGCTGTTGTATTGCTATTCTATGACTTTTTCCTAAGTACTTGTACAATTCGTGGTCTTAGTCATCTCTCACTTGAAATACCCTTGCACAAATCTGGTCAACTTTATCACCACCTGATAAAGGGAAAATGAGACATTAGCAATTGCTACAAAGGAAACCCATACGGGTTCCTTGAAAGGATAGGATTGTCTCATTTTCCCTTTATTTATTACTTCCCTCCACCTTGCAGGTTTCTGCAGAACTATTACGTCATAATCATCTCAGTTTCAAGCGCATTTTTAGCCATACAGTAAATTAAGCATTGCCACATCTCCTAGCACCATGGAATAATCTTCCCAACAATATTATGTAGATAAGTGATCCTTCTTGAATTGCACAAACAATTGCAGCTTCATATGTCCGTTTGATTTTGCATAACAATGTTTTTTCTGTTTTCTTTGTATTCGCACATGCATACACTGTTCTTTTTCTTCCTATGTAAAATTTGTTTCTTTGCTTGTGTGAACGATTTAGCACTTCCTGTATTTTTATATGTTGATCATTCCTTTTTATGGGGGGGGGGGTGGACTTCATCGCTTTTTTTAAAACTCCCCTCCCCTCTCTACTCAATGCTCCATTGGGGCCTATAAAAAAATATGAAAAAATAAACGAGTAAAACAAGTGAAACCCACCTGTGTGCAATGAGGCCTACCTTTATTTGCATAAATATTTTTTTCCCCTAATAAACATCACCTTCCAGAAATACCTTTCAGATGGTCTTGCTTTACATGATAATAGAATCGTTCGCATGTAAAATAAAAAAAAATTCTTCTTGGAAGTTATTCTTTTCTTTCAGCCTTTTTAAAGGGTTACACTTTGCCTTGAGCACATGCCTTTCATGGATGTGTGCTCTTAAAGTAAAACCACAAAGCAACAAAGTAGAAAATCATACCAACCAGTGGTTTTAGGACACCAGCACTGCAGGTCTAAAATGAAAGGCACACCCCAGTGCTGCGACACTACATGAAATAATGCAGCTCGGCCCACACTCAGAGTGGTCATTATTTTGCTCATGGTTGTATTCAGTCTGGAGCACTATGTAACATGCAGTTTTTAGCAAAAGCAACACAAAATGTTTTAATTATTCAACATGAAAAAAATAAAAATAAAAGTGACTTTATGCCGCCTAGTTATATACAGTTGACTTCCATTATTTCGACCCTGATGGGACCGCCAAAACTTATCAAATTATCCAGGAGGTTGAATTAAACAAGATGCACAAAAAACAGCAAAACATTAGGCAGTACTTGCACCGATTCCACCATGCCCACGAATCAAGTTCATCCCCACTTTCTGTATCTAAAGCAGAAAACTAACATATGAATGACATTAAACCTCCTAAACAAAATAGAACTAAACAAATAAACAAGCACCTGACTTTTTTTAGCAAGACAAATGGGCAAGGGCCTCATATGTGTTGCACAATTGTGGCTAGTTTTTCTAAGTCAACTTTGCCGCATGGTAAAGCACATAAATGCTGCTAAAGGGGCTTTGGTTTTGTATTTGATTTCACTGCATTGATTGGATTGCATCAGGTAAATACCGTAACCATTATGAGCTACAGTAATTTCATGAAAATCTTCCTAGGGCAAGCCTAAAATAGATGTTTTGGACGGGATTTTTTTTAGCTTTCCTTTTGTAACAGCAAGTCAGAACACAAAAGCCCACAATTTACTTGTGAAGCAGAATAAACTCACCCTCGTTGCATCAGAACCTCAGGCCGCCATGTAACCACTTAGCAAGAGTAATGCAATTATCATGATGCAGTTACCGTAATATAAAATTTATGATACGATAATGAGTGCTTGTTAATGATTCTTATTTTTTACTCCCAAGTGATAGTTATGCCACCTCGCTCACGCTGTGTGGTATCACAGATTGCAGAGCAATCAATACACTGCAGCAAGTCACTAAAGTGCGGCACTCACATATTACTGCGACTTCTTGATTTCTTGGCTTCAGGATTTTTCCTTGAAAACAAGGAAAAATGCTTTGTGTGGTTCGCTCGAAACACAAAGTGACAAGAGAATTAGTATGACTGTGGTGAACAGAGCATGGGGCAATGGTCACACGTCGTGCACTAAGCATGGGCAGTCAGTGATCTTACTACAGCGCGAGGCTAAATGCTTCGGTACATTCTCGAAAAATGCAGACCAGTTTTTACGGCCATGCTACAGCCCTGGAGAAAATGTTCCTTAAAGATGTGCATGCCAAATGTGACCATGTGAACATGTAGGGCGTAGCAGACTATACGTGGAGAAACGCACACTATCCCTGGTTCAGTGAGTGCCCTCCAGGTGGCGACTCTCCTTGATCTCGCAGCCAATAGTTGTCACCACATGGGTCAGGCGCATGCATGCTGACTGGACAAGTTCAGATTATTTGGTAAAGCTAAATTTTAGGATTGAAATAGCAAAAGTTTGGGCCCATAGAAATGTATGGGCGTCGGCTGGGACCTTCAGTCAGGATCTAACAAAAAAAAAAGACCGAATTAACCGGAGTGCATGAACGTAAGTCGACTGTATATATGTATTCTGAATTAATTTTGTAAAGGAATATTCACATTGCATGATTTAGCAACCCATTTCCCTGTGCAAGCAGTTGAGTAGACCATTGACTTTAACATAGGCCAGGTCTTGATTTTACATCACTAGACTTGTCGGATGAGCCAGAATAGCAATGAACTGACAACGTCATCAAACAGGCTTACATGACTTGCAGAGCAACCACGAAAAAAAGAAGTTTCTTGGAATTTATTGAGAAAAAAAAATTACCCAATGATTACGATACCCCCTAATGAGAAATTCGAATACAGCTCGTACAAGTTTTCATTTCGCAATATATTGAAGCAAAGAATTTGAAAGAGACATGTAGCAGAATCGGCGATTGTCGAAAATTTGATCTGCTGGTCAAGCGCATCGACTTTCATACATGACTCGTTGAAGGTAGCAGTGTAATCACTGGTGCCACATGGCTTCCAGAAACTACTACACAATTTGCGTCACACATACAATCAGATTACAAAACAATCACAAGCGACGACAATTGAAACAAGCACGAACAAGACCAAACCAAGCTAACCATACAAGCGCGAGCTGACGTAAGCAGATGATAGTACGAAACGAGCGGTCCAGCTGAGACCAGATACGGGTATGCACTGATCGGTCGGGCGGGAACACATGACACCAGTTTCCCACGCGCACATCCCTAAAGGGGCCACTCTCATTGTTCTCCACAGTTCAAAGCTCGCGTCTTTAATCTCACGTTCAAGTGTTCGCTCTCATCTTTCGCTGTGCTCGTTCACTCGATTACGCCAACGATGATGCTTGCCAGAGGAATGACCACCTAAGAGCTGCGCTCTAAATGTTCATGGAAGAAGGCCACATTGTTTCACACAGCCAATGCACTATGCCAAATTTATATTACTTATCACTACTTTAACACTTTAATCAGCTCGCTTTGAATGTAATATCATAACAAATCTTTCAGGAATGTGGATACAGGCTTGCAGGTCTATTAAAAGAGCACTTTTTGTTAGTTTCAATTATTGTTTTGCGATGCTACTGTAATTCTTTATTTTGTAGTGTACCTCTAGATGCCATTGTAATGAGCAATAATTGGCCCTGCACAAATCAACAGTGCTTATTCACGAGAGACTCCTCACCTGCCTGGGGTCGATTTGTGCGTTCGTCGGTGTCCCCTAGCTTGCAGACTCCCTGGACGGGGTGATGGCTTTGTATGCCCAGTTTGGCATGATTCTGGCATTGGTGGCTTCCCGACTGCGGGCTTAATGTCTGGGTGGAATGAGTGTCCTGTAAGCCTGCTTCGGCATGATTCCAGTATTTGTGGTGGGATGCCTGCAGGCTGTATATCTCGCTGAAGTGAGCGCTCTGTAGGCCTGCTTTGGAAAGATTCCAATTGTTGTGGCTCCATGCCTGTAGGCTGCATGTCTGAGCAGAGTGATTGGCCTGCAGACCTGCTTTGATACGACTCCAGCATTTGTGGTGCCATAGTTTCAGGCCTGGTATTTTGATGAAATGTAGACCTGCTTTGGTACGAATTTAGCCTTTGTGATGCCATACCTGCAGGCTGCATATCTTGATGGAATGATTGCTTTGTAGACTTGCTTTGGTATGAATCCAGCATTCGTGGCTCTATATCTGCATGAAGTGGTAGCCCTGCAGAAAAAATTATTACAATAAAAAGGGGTTCCTCAAAATATTTCACATAAAGGCATTGAAAATCGAAGAGAAATCAAAGGGACATACATGGGGGCTGCATAACATCCTGTAAACAATAAAAGGGACAGTGCAAATTACCGAGCACAGCTGATTCTTAATCTCACCATGGTGACAAAATCCAAAACAAAAAATGCAACTGGTTTCACATACTAAGCACAAGTTTATCTACATTAAAAAAAGGCCCTGGGACACAAATCAAACAAATACTTGTAGTTTACTGTTTAAGCAGATGAGCCTTAGTGACCATATATTATTATTAAAATATTTGACATACTGCTTCCTCAAAAATATCTATTCCACCTCGGCACATATGGTGATTTTTGGCAGCTGATTTATATATCTTATGCCATTCACTGCAGCTGGTTCAGCATGCACATTTGTGTAGCCTTTCATAATTGATGAACAAATGACCAACAGAAAGACAAACAATGCATCCTTTTTAGTTATGGCATATTCAGCTGGTCACTTCTGAGTGCTCAGATGCACTTTCAAGAGTGGCAGCACGTTAGGGTGGTTAAAGTAGAGCACAGTAAATGTTAAAGATCATTCTCTAAGAGCATCAGGCTCCCACTCTGAGTGCTCCAGACCGATCCGACTTTAAAGCAAGCATAGGCAAGATATGTCAGACAGTCACGTTACATCAGCAGCCATGCCTGGACACTGATGAGGCACCACAGAAGCAGCAAGGCCAAACCAGCAGCATGACCAGACTGTAATATGTGCTTGGCACACATACATATTCCAGTACAGCCATACCAGTGGCTTGCCATGACATGTTTTGCTGGCCATGACATTTTACCGTGGCACTGCGAGTTCTGTGAGCTCATTACAACATGAAGAGGTAGCAAAGTGCCATATATTCTGCTCTGAAAGTCGCACCCCCCTCAAAATGGCAGTTTGTTTATTTATTTATTTACATACTTTCAAGGCCCATGGGTGCTACAGAAAGGAGTGGTACACACACACACACAAAGAATGCAGAACAATGAATAAATTATTTGTTAGATGGCATGGAGAACAGCAGTCTTGAACCTCGATGCATCTATAATAGTGGCAACTGATGCGGGAAGGTGGTTCCAGTCATTGCGCGTACAAGGAAAAAATGAGTAATAGTATGCATTCGTATGACAAGATGGCAGGAAAACTTTATGAAGGTGATCATTGCGGGATGAAAAGTAAGAAGGAGGTGTTAAAGGTTTCTCTTTTAATACCGGGTTGTGGTAAATCTTGTGGAAAAGGCAGAGGCGACTGTATGAACAATGTACTGAAAGATCCAGTATGTTAAGGGTTTGCTTCATGAGTGTTACACTAGCATGACGAGTGATTAGATATAATAAAGCAGGACGCGCAATTCTGAATGGCTTTGAGAGAGAGGGTTAGTCATGCTTGAGGGGGATCCCCGATGGCCGAGACATATTCTAATTTTGATCGAACAAGTGTACTGTAGAGCGTCAGCTTTAAAGATAAAGGAACAGCATAAAGGTTTCTGCACAGATAGCCTAGCGTGCGACTAGCGTTAGAGGTTATATATTCAACATGCTTACGCCATGATAGATCGAGAGTGATATAAAGGCCAAGATACTTGTAGAAATTAACTTGACAGAGGAGGACGCTATTCAGAAAATACATGCGTGTGTCAGTATTGTTAAAGTAAAACTCTTGCTTGGGCTAGTTGGTTCATGCTTGAAGTAGTAAAGGCAAGGCGCAGAAGACCAGGACTCAAGAAGAACACAAACGACAGGACCGGCGCCCTCAGTTTGACAAAACTAAATTTTTGAAGTTTGGAAAAAGGCTCGAGCCGGAAGTTGTGGAAGCCTATTTCATCAAGAAAGAGGGAAACACATGCGTCAGCAGGCTGCCCATTGTGCTTGGTGACAAGGAGACTACTTTTTTAGAAGGTTTCATTTAGGCCTCATGTTAGAGTGATTTCATTTGGTTTTTCCGTCTGTCCTCCTTTTATTTAACTAGTTTTTATTTTGTTGACGATTTTCTAGTGGCTCTTAAGCTTTTGTTGCTTTTTTTGACGCAGACGCTGTTCTTTAGACCTTTATCGTTCAACTCTTCTGTCCATTTCATTGTTTGTCACGTGGTTAATTTTTCGCGCGGTCACATGTATTATCAATTTTTTAGGTGAGTGACTATTAGAGATTTTAGTTTTGACGCAGACGCTGTACTTAGATGCCTTTTTCATGTTTTTTCCGTGTTATTCGTTGGTCATTATTCCCATAGTCGTGCGGGTATTATCACTGACTGGGCCTTAGGTGTTTGAAGTGTGTTACGCTGTGGATAGTTTGATAGTGATGCGTAGACGGTACTTAGACGTAGACGGTAAGAATAGGGGAACGTCAATAAGACAAGATCCCTCTCAGAAGTCATGGCACACCACAGGGATTTGTTCTGCCCCCTTCTTCAATGTAGCAATGATCCAATTGCCGGAACAACTCAATAATTTTCCAGATCTACAACACAGTCTGGTTAAAGGTAGCGATGTAGATATAGAAACCATGCAATAACAAGCTGTATGTATGGTGGAACAGTATGCGACCAACAAAGGCTTACCTGCTCCCAGCAAAAATCAGAATTCTCCCTACTCAGAGTGCCTACTAACTGCAAATGCAACACAGGACCATCCCCACAGATCACTGTGCAAGCCGGAGGAGGCCCGACTCAGGAGCTGAACACCAACCAGGTACTCGGCCTCTCCATGCAATCCCACAGGAAGAACAGCAAAACCATTCACGAAGCATGCTATTTCTAATAAGGCATAATGCATATCCCCCCATTCAATCTTTCACCGTTGAATCTAAATGCTTCTGGCGCAATTACAGGATTGCCACTATGGCAGCAAACCTGCAGTTGATATGCTCATCTATGCATGCACGGGTCGTGTTACAAAGTGTAACGCCAGCATTGTGAAATGTTTTGAACTTGTAGTCTGGTGTAATTTTATTTAGTTGCAGTGCTGGAAAGCCATCCTTCTGGATAAGATGATAAAAGCCGGCAAGGAAGAGAAAACACTTGCAGAAGAAGCCGGGGCTTTTTGTGAAAATGGTGTAACCCCCCACATCACAGTGATTGTCGATGGTAATTGGTCACCATCACAGTCACAGACACCGATATTCCGTCAATCCTGGTGTGGCTGTTATTATAGGAAAGCTTACTAAAAAGCTCCTATACTTAGGAGTGAGAAACAAACTGTGCAGCACGTGTGAACACTACGCCAGGACGGGCAAGGAGAAAAAAGAGCATCTGTGCTATAAGAATTGGAACGAAAGCTCAGGTGCAATGGAGTCCGATATTATCGTTGAAGGCTTCCAGAAGAGCGTTGAAATGCATGGTGTCGAATATTGGACGTTCACAGGGGGCGACGATTCTTCAGTCTTGCATCAGATCCTTACAAAAATGGAATATGGCCGTTTTGTAAAGAAGAGGGAGTGCACGAACCATGTAGTAAAATGCTACACCACTCGCCTCTACGCTACTGCTAAAGAAACTAAAGGAAGTTCAGCCTACCTAAGTGGTCCCAGAATTAAGTGCATAAAGAATGGTTCATGGAAGGCCATCAAGCATTATGCCAACATTCTGCAGGATGTACAAGGCACTGCAGAAGAGAAAGATGCACAGAAAGCAGAATTCACTTTATAGCCAGCTGCCGACCTCATAAATGGTTCAAAACATGTGTTTGGGTGCCACAACAAATGTAAGAGCTATTTTTGTGGTGGCACCGAAGGCGACAACGTTTATGAGAATATGCCTAGTGGTTCAGCTGAATATACTGACCACAGCCAACATAACTGTGGAGAAAGCTGGCCGTCTTGTCACGAATGACACCAGTAACCTTGCCGAGGCAGTAATGTCACTGATAGCCGAATTGTCCCGAGGAAAGCAGATAAACAGGTGTCAGAAAGGTTCGCATGAACACCGGTGTTATGGAGCTGGGCTCAGCTTTCAGCTGAGGCCCCACTGGCATTGCGCTACAACTAAGGCGGTCACCTGCAAGAGACCTCCAGTCATCTTGAAGCGCTATGCAAACAAGAAAATGTGTCGGAAGGCTAGCAAAGAGTCTCTGAGGTGAAAACTATTTGAGGAAAATGGCCACCGGCAGCGTCGTCGCAAGGAGTCCCCGATGAAAGACTCAAGGTGCCATTATGGCCCGAACTGTCAGAAACCCGATATGCCGCTTGAACAATTCTCAGAAAAAGAAGCAAATATTTTGAAAAGCTTGCAGGCTGACAAAAAAGAGGGGATTGAGATTGAGGAAGACACTAGAGGTCAAGCAGACAACTGCACGTGGCATGTAGAAAGACAAATGCGTCTAACTGCATCCAATTTTAACGCAGTGTGTAGAAGCAGAGAGCCGACGCTGTGCGACGCACTCCCATGAGAAGCCTACTTTACAAAAATAGTTTCACTAGTGCCGCTCTTGAGCATGGTAAGCAGCAAGAACAAGTCGCAGTGTGGTTGTATGAAGAAGAGACGGGAACTCACGTGCAACCATGTGGGTTATTTGTTGATCAAGAGTATGGCTTCTTGGCAGCATCTCCCGATGGATTAGTTGGGAGCGACGGTATCTTGGAGGTCAAGTATCCATTTACAGCGAAAGAAATGGAACCATGTGAGGCTGCCAAGAAATTCAACCAGAGGAACCAAATCCTCGAGCCACCCGCACTAAGCAATTCTCATAGGTACTACTATCAGGTGCAAGGTCAGCTAAATATCACCAAAAGAAGTTTGTCACTTTGTTGTCTGCACATCAAAAGGAATTCACGTACAGTGGGTTGAAAGGGAAAAAAGCTTTTGAAAATTGAAAACGCTTCCTTTCCTCATCAGATTTTACAGAGACTGCCTGCTTCCCAAAATTGCAGATCCCCACATTATGCGCAGCATGCCCATCTGCAGGGCATGCGAAAGTGGAATGGGAATGGAATAGTGGAATGAGCGAGCGATTGAAGCACAGCGAAAAATCAAAGAAGCTGCAATGAAGAGCAAGGTGACAAAGCACAGTGGCCTCTCCGACACTCGCCGCAACCTCGACTCGTAGGCTTGCCGGTGCATCAGCTCTGTGTTAAAGAGCTATCCCTAGCATAGCGCGCACTTTTATCAGTGTTTGTGAACAGACGACTTGTAATGCTCTCTGTGGTGACTAGTCTTTTGAAGAATAGAAAAGAAACCAAGGCCGGTATTTTGTAGCAATGCCTTTCCTATGCTAATCCCTTTTCGCACTTTTTGCGCTAGGTCAGTAGTCAGAGCGACGGTTCGCTCACGTTATCAACAGGATCAGCCGGCCCTGAGCGGTGGATGATAAGACTAGTATAGAATAAAGCATAATGCATTGCTACAAAATACTGGCCCAAGGCACCACCGCGCGAGCTGTCTGTAGTAACAGCTTATGCGATTGAAAAGCTTTTTAGTTAGTTTCTTTAAAGATGCCCCACGGGAAATGAGCCCGGGGTTATTCCTTCACAGGGTGTACAGTTGTTTACACGTAGTCATGGCCCTTGCAATGTTGATTAGTAGATATGACTGCATTGGCCTTTGCCCTGCGAAATGTCACGCTTACTTTAGCTTTTTTGTCAGTGACCATTTTTCATGAGATTGTCACTGTTATTCAGGGACAATTTAGTGAAGTTCACAGGGAGACGTGCCTACTGTGTCCAAATGTTTTGAATGTTGTCACTCATTTTGATAGCGAAAGTCTTTTCGAATCAGATTATGTGCGCGACAACAATGTTATTGTACATTCTTCTATGCAAGCGAGCTCAATCGATTACTCGAATGTACCGGTCCCGATACGTGCATAAATAACCCGCAACCTGACCCGTTATTTCAGATTCAACAACTGTGCTCATGCAGTTATCCGCTAATCTTCTTCAATAGAAGGCCTGATTGGTGATTGAAAAAGCGTGAACGTTGACCTGCACAGGCAGTGTTCTCTGTCTTTTTTTTTTTTTCCCCTTTGCCGGCTTTGTGCGCCGAGTGAAAACCTATTCATTCTCATAGCATAGTGGAAAATGGGTTTTTCCTCCGAATAGAGAGGAAAAGGCACCATGCATGTAACTTAGATGTGTTTGACATTTGAACATTTGTCCAACAGAATTTCTTCACCATATTTTTTTAGAAAAATATTATCGACTCATGTGACGCTTTTCATCTGAAAACATGGGAAATAAACGACAGTACTCATACAGGGGAAAATTCCGCTCCTGAAGTCAAGGTCACGGGTTCAACACCAGGCCATACTGGCCACATTTTGATGGTGGCGACCTGCAAAATTACCCTTGTTTGAAGCATTGTGAACCCTGGGTGACATGACAAAGGAAGCACACATTGTGAAATATGCGCGAATCATATCATATCATTCGCGTCGCTCATACAATCAGATTTCATAAGAGTCGGTGACAACAGACAACAGATAGAAGCATCGATAACATTCGAGAAACTTCCAATACATGCAGGCGTGTCCTGCGCCGAGCGATAACGCTGTGCTGCATCGGCAAAGAGCATTCCTTCAGTCATGACTGAGTGGCGTTGCCTGGTGGGGGAATATGAACTACTCGCAAGATGGCTGCCGTAGTACCACCACCTTAATGGAAAATTCCAATGGCCAGTTCAGAGCACCTCCAAATCATTACCAGTTCTTTCGGAGCAAGAGTGTTTCAGTGACAGATCAGGCACGCTAACAGTGTGCTCCAATCAGAGATTGGTAGATTAATAGAGTTAATATCACTCAGCAGATCAGCCGAACATCTCTAGAAAAGTTGCCACAGGGGACGGTAATTCAAGGATGCTGGATAACTCTTTAAAACCAGTTTCCAAATGAGCTAGTGTCCCTATGCAACAATTGTAGTAAGCCAGCGCTCCTCAAATAATATTGGAGGATGCAAATGAATCATTCAGCACATTTGTGTGGCATAGTCATAGCTCGCATCCCTAACAGTAGCGACTGCAGCAGCCTTGGCTGTACTAGAGTTCAATGCGAGTGCATGTGGCATATCAAGAGATTACTCGAAAAGCTGGAGCTGGGTTAAGGAGCCCAGACAAGGAAGCATGTCCACCAAGTAACTGGAACACGCATTTCATGAGCACAGACAAGGGCACTTGACAGATCTGAAGATCAAAAAAAGAAGGAAAGAGAAGACTTCAACCAATCGCCATCGTGCAGTGTCGCATTGAAGAAGGCACAACCTAGGAAGCAGAGGGTTTCTGACAAATCATTATTCACCATAAATTAAAGAAGCATGTCCTGCAATCTTTGATTTTTCTCAGTTTGCACTTTTTGGCCAAACACCACCTTTAGGAAATTATCACTTCCAAACTGCTTTGCCATAGCCTGCTTTCAAGGTGTTTTGTAGAGTGAAATTTTGTCAGAAACAAGATAAGGCACTTTTCAAGTTTCTAAATATTTTTATAACACAATATAAATCCAATATCTGGTGATAACATCAAACCAACATACAAAATTTTATGCAAATAGCATAAAAAACACAAGTGGCTGCCCTTATCCTGCACTATAGACTACCTAGAATATGTCTATTCATGAACAATTAATGTATCCTCCATATACTTAATATCATAGTTTTCCCAATAACATACTCAATGGCTCAATATGATGGCCATAATATTTTTTTTTTTGCTGTTTGAGCCAGGGTAATGGAAGTTAAACAATATTTTAATAATGAGAACGGGAATCATCCCACAATAGTTCCATAAAATCAGCTAAATGGTTCAAAAGTTCACCCTTTAGCCCTGCAAACTGCCCTGAGAACCATGGATCTCGATGGATCTATTAACAGTAGGATGTTAAGGTTAAGGAATAAGTATCATGTGCAACATACAAGTGTTGGCTGTCCTGACAAGTTGCTGCAAGGGCTTCAGGACTCTCTGGCCAGGGAATTTAAATGGCAGAGGTTGCTTGCCAGCTGAATGGTGCACTGTGAAAGTTGGTAATGGCTTCCCTGAAGGCAGAAGTGGCACACCAACTGCAGAAAGCAAGCAAAAGACTCATTCATTGATTGCATACATAGCCAAAGAGAAAGCAAACCACCTACTGCATGTCCTCCATACTCTCAAACTTAGCATGCATGCTAGCTTGTCAACTGTGGGACCCTGAAACAATCTTGACGGTGAGCAGTTGTCTGCTCAATGTATTTAATTAGAAAAAGGTGCTATGTTAAACAATTCTATAGCACATGTGAGGCAGAATAATTCAAAATGCTTTGAAGACATGCAAGTCAGTAGCAGATGTGCATGTCAGTGCCTCACATCTACACTGCCACCAGGAGATGCTTTGCTGCAAAGACCAAATACCATGCCCAAATCAAACTCAATTCCTACCATTTAAAGGTGTTCTCCAATTAGTTAAGAAAAGTCCCCAAGATAGAGTCAATTGAGTTTACTCAGCAGGATTAAGCAGCACGATCGTAGTTGAATGGATGGTGATCCAAATTGCCGTGAGGCACGCTCATCCACGACGACTTATTGTGATCAACGTGTAAGCCATTGAAGACATTGAAAGACATTGAATGTCTTTCGTTGGATGCTCCAAATTCAATCTCATGTAACGATAGACAACATAATGAAAATCAGCCGGCTAGCCCGGTTGCAGTAGGTGTGCAAAATTTTGTTGGCCTAACTGCACTATTGGGTTCAGGATTCTTTTTTTTTTGGATAGGGCTTTGCCAGTAAGTTTGTCTCCTGCCAATAAAGCTTTCACACAAAGGGCTGTCAAGACAAGGAGAACAATAGGTTTCGTGGTGAAAAGCGCAGTGTACCTGTAGCGCCTGTGGTAAAGATGGCAATCAATAAGGGCATGTATGCTAGGCCGGTATAACGCAAATTATTCCAATCTGCTTTTATATCAAATCGGCCATCCCTCCCGTGATAGGTCAGAATGGCACAGGCTCTGCCCATATGGTTGTGGCACCCACCCATATGGGTTGCACCCGAACCGTTTTGACCCACCAGGCTGGGGTTAATGGCTGATTTGGAATAAAAACAGATTGGAATAGTTTTACGTTATAGGGCCCCTGGATCAGTGTTCATGAATCAAACTATAGCCTTTCAAAAAATTAACCACCACATCTTTTAAACTTGAATTTATCGAAATAACATGTCCTGCTTTAATACAAAATTGCTTAAAAGTTGGAACACAAATAGTAAGAATTAGCAGTGTTCTTTCTAAATCAATGATAAAAAACATAAGCCTACCACAGGGATCCATACTTGGCCCACACTTGTTTTTAATATATTGTTACACACGAGGTGTTTAACACAGAACCAGATGAATCTGGTTGATAGGCGCGGTTCTTGAAGAGCGGTCTCACGGCAGCTTGGCCAACATCATTTTCTTCTTTCTTCTCGTTGTCTGCGCGGCAGGCGTGGTTCATGACAGCTTGTAACAATATGTTAATGACCTACCTAATTACCTGCTTTCTTCTAACTACATTCTTTGTGCAGACACAACTATCTTTAACTCTGACAACTGTGCAAGAAACCTAGTTTCAAAACTTAATACTGACTTAAACAACGAGTTAAAGTGGTGCAATATTAACCAGCTCGATATAAGCTCATCTAAAACTAAATTTTATTCACGCCCCACCAACGCTCATTCGCATTCATTCCTCCGCTCTAAGACCCTGGTAATAATCTTATTGCCCACAGTGCTTCCTGTAACTATTTGGGTGTAGAACTTTTTTTTTTCTCATTTATTTACCCTAAAAGCCCAGCTTGGGCATAACATGGGGGGAGGGAGAATAACAATTGATATACAAAGGTATAAGGCAATGTGCATGTAAGTCAAATATCCTTATATGAAGTCGTACATGCTCTGCAACCTTTACATCTCTTCTCATTCGACAACATCAGACGTCAATAATTCTTGTATACATTATACAAACTGATTATAACCTTAAATTTTAACACATAACCAGCATTAGGCAGAAGGCAACCTACGGAATAAGGACAGTTCTAAAAGCTCGGTATGTATTTAACCATAAAATGCTACTTTCTTTATACTACTCATTTATCCATTCGCATATAAACTATTGCATTGCATGCGGGGCAATATGTACACTACCAATTTGCAATCATTACAAGTATTACAAAACCAGGCTGTTAAAGTAAGTACTTTTAGTACTAACCATTTCAATGCCAAACAGTTGTTACGTAACTATAGCATTCTTACTGTAGACAAACTTATAATTAACTTTAATCTTTGTACGTATTTATACCGACAACTAGATAACGCTCACTACAAAAGTCTGGTACCTCTATCTTGTCTAACGAAGACTAATCTTACGCGATTTGCATTAAAACAATTATTTTATTCTTCCCAAGGTACGCACCAATTATGGTAAGCAGAGTATCCATTTTTCGTTTGTTTCCTTCTGGAACAGACTACCTCCTACTATAAAGTCATGTAAATCATTTAAATTTAAACGAGAACTAAAAGACCATATTTTATCAACTACAACCACTTATGTTTTTTTTTCCTTTTCTCCCTTCCAAATGTACACTTTAATACTTACGCTACAGAAATAAGGGTTACCCGCTGTGGTTGCTCACTGGCTATGATGCTGGGCTGCTGAGCACGTGGTTGCGGGATCGAATCCCGGCCACGGAGGCCACATTTCGATGAAGGTGAAATGCAAAAACACCCGTGTACTTAGATTTAGGTGCACGTTAAAGAACCCCAGGTGGTCGAAATTTCCGGAGTCCTCCATTACGGCATGCCTCATAATCAGAAAGTGGTTTTGGCATGTAAAACCCCCATTTTTTTTTTTTTTTTTTTAGAAGTAAGAGTTCAGTTGATTATGTCTCATTATCCATTTACTTTCTAATGGCGTTTCTGCTTCTGTGATTAGTCAAATGTAATAATAATTATACTTTTTTACTAGCATGTCTGTAGCTGATTTGTATTAGTACTGCTAAACCTAAACCAATACTATGTTTGCTATTTCTTTATTTTTACATTATTTGTTGCAACTGTTTATATATATATATATACTTATATGCTGTACAGGAGGTCCAATTACAGTCTCTGACCTCGGGACCTCCTCCTGTATAACATTTTCTTGTAATGTATCTTGTCTATTAATAATAAAAACCTCATTCATTCAGTACCAACACATGTCTATGCCACGAGCGCATGCAGTTGCATGACGATTTATTGGCCTCCGCTTTGAAACGGGGCGGGGACAAATCCCTCACCTAGCCTGCTTGAGTTACTAGAGTACGTTACCAACACTTTTCCTGCTAGCATTCTTGCATAAATCTATTTAATCTTCTCTATCAACCTTGTACCCCTGCCTATGTCTAATGGATCCAGTCGTGTAAATCTCTTCCCTGCTTTTTTTTTTTTCCACCAATACTCAATGTCTCACTTATCTCAGCTGCTAACCCATCGATACTTCCGTCTACTTTAAATCCAAGCACTTCTGGAAATTGTATGTTACTGGTCTAGCTGGGTGCTCCTCACATTCCATTAGGATGTGCTCAGTGGTCTCCGGATTTTTGCTGCATAATACATATGCCTTACCTAACTGTGAGTAATTTGACCGGTATGTTTTTGTCCTTAGGCAACCAGCTCGAGCCTCAAGTGGCAAGGCACATCCCTTTGTGTTATTGTACAGATTTTCTCTCTTATTTTCTTTTTTCTCATTCATGTAAATCTCCATGGCATTTTTCGTTTCCATTCTTTGCATCCAATTCGCTGTCTCTGTTTCTCTCACTTTTTTTTCTGATTACTCCTGGCTGTCTATCTACACTTTCAAGTACCCTGTACTCCTCTTCCAACTTTTTTGACCTCTTCCTCCATTCTGTGTCCACGATTTTTAGGTACGAGTCTTTCTTCAGAACTAATTTTGCTCTGCACTTCTCAGACTTCAAATGAGGCCCAACCCATGTCCCTTTGCACTACTTCATTTGTGGTTGTGCTGTGGGCTCTCACACAGTTAAATTTTTCACCCTTTGGGGGTTATCTTCTCCCACAACAATAATCGTCCTCTGCCTTGATTGCATTTCTTTTCTTAAGAGCTCAGCGCCGCTACTTTCCTGTCAAGAATGCTGTGTCATGCTGATAATGCACAAGCCATTCGCGACTTGGAAGTTCCGGGCTAGCAGCGTTAAAGGGACTGACAACTGGCCAGAATGTGTTGCGAGACGATGATGGAAAATAAATGACCATGATTTATAGTGAAATATTTGAGCACATTGATCGTGGTTTAGGTAGGAATTATAATTTTAAACTGGCAAAGAAAGTCTCAAAAACCAGTAAGTGGTGAGACCTGGCAGTGGAATCTTGGTTCTTTGGATGTATTCTATGAGATTACTGTACATAAGTAGACTTATTAAATACAGCATAGCTATTGCTTAAAATTGTAGTTGGTATATTATTCGACACTCGCACATTATTTTATGCTTTGGAAATCAAAAACGCATGTGTGGCTATAGCAACACACTGAACTCTGCATCACGTGTAAAGGCATAGTTTCGTTTTCGATACGAGTGGTTTCATTTTTCCTGGTTAATTACCACAGCAGTTGGACAGGAAATCACGAAAACACGTAGCTATTATTGCAGAAATAAATTCAACAATTTGGAAAACATGAATCACAGGAACATCGACTTGATAAGCATATTTACACTTTGTTACAGCTCGTCCACGCTTATCTGCCTCCCAGCCACAGCGACCCCATTTCAATAGGGGCAAAATGCAAAGAGTGCTCATGTACTGAGATTCAGGTCTCCCACTAATGCCGACGTATAATTGCTATCATGCTCACATATCACCATTTTCAGTATGTTTCCAGTGAACGACTACATCCTCACTGCAGATAGAAAAATTCCGATAAAAAATGTTCCACAGTGTTTTCCACGTTGGCACTTCAGGATTAGACACTGGCCGGTAAACTATCCAGTGCACTAAAAAAAAAAAAAAAAAAAAAATGGGTACCTTGAAGGTTGGTTGTCGGTCCCTTAAAACAAAGAAAATGCGGGCAAGACAGATGACGATTATTGTTGTGGGACAAGGTAAGCCCCATAGGGTGGAAATTTTTTTTTAAGACTGCAGAGCCAACTGGCCCACCGATTACACGAGTGTTTTCGCATTTCGCCCCCATCAAATAATGAATTAAACAATTTCTGCAAATTTTCTTTGCTCCATTACAGGGTTAACTTTCTACCCCGACAATATATCCGATTTTATGCACCTTAGGGATAGGCAACACCACCGCGTAGCGGCTGGGAGAAGGCATCACCGCAGCGACCACGCGAGCGTGCGCCTTCGGTACATTGGTCAGTACATTCTAGGCACTTTAGCCAGAATAAAACTATTCCAATCTGTTTTTATTCCAAACCAGCTCTCCGTGATAGGTCAAACCCAAACCATTTTGGCCTATCACGGAGGTCTAATGGCCGATCTGTACAGAACATACTCTGTACAGTACAGTTTCCTAGGATACTCTATGGTATAGAAGACTATTCCGAATCCGCCATTAGCCCTCTGTGATAGGTCAAAATGGCGTGGGCTTACGTTATCCTGGTAGGCGTCGCAGCGCTCGGCCGGAAATGTTTTTCTATTGTTTTCTTTGGCTGGGACACTAATACCAGTTACAAGTTTCACTGGCCAGAAACTATTATTATCATCATTAATGTGTCCTTGTTCGACGCTCTGCCTCATTCTCATGCAAAGCGCCCAGCTCGGCGGCACGCGCCTGCTGCCGTTTGCCGCTTACATGTGCCCTCCTGGAACAGTACCTGTAAAAAATCCAATCTATCGTCGCAACGAAAAAATCGGCCCGTGACTTATACACCACCAGTCAGAACCTTGCCTTTCCATTCTAGCGCTGCTCTCGACGGCAGCTGATGCCATGCAAATGTTCTGCACGCGCTCGCGTGGTCCGAAAGCTTCTGCTGCCTAGGTAACTATAGAACGCAAGACAACGTGGTACCGCGAGCCTGAGCTCTTCCAAAGGACACCAACGAGGAGCTCCACTATGACTATCACGGAAACAAAATATTATGAACACTTACTGCTTCTCTTGCTGAGAAACACCTTCATAGCTCCGGTCGAGTTGCGTATGGCACACATAACGTCAGACATGCTGATGAGGAAGTCTTCGAACGTGCTGTAGCCGAAGGATGCATAGTTGATGTGGCTGCCAAATCTCTTGGCGTAGCAATCCTGAAGCTGGCGCACGTTGATTCCATTCGTCATGTGGTCGGCCAGGAGCAAGCGCAAGTTGTTTTTCACCTGATCCAGAGTGTCATAGTATCTGGGGCTCGGCGGGAGACGCCGCGGTGGTGAAGTGAACAGCGTAGTTTGGGCAGGTTGAAACAGACTCGGTCTTTTGTACGCCGGCGGTGAGCGTGAAGACCTGTAATGCGAATCCCTTTGACCTTTGACCAGCCTCTGGACATGCTCGACCTCTTCCGTCACCGTCGCTTTTACGTAAAAGTCACTGCCCACTTGTGACAACTGTACAGTGTCCGGGATGCTACGAAGAAAGCTTAATGGTTCTTCAAAGCCAAACTTTGCGTGTGGCAGTTCTTGGCCCTCGCTATCCTTAAAAGCAAACAAGAAGCTTCTCACCGTCACCGGTCGCTTATCTGCAATAAGCAGAGCGCGGATGATTGCCTTTGTTGTGTCCAGTTCATCTTCTCGTTCAGACATGCTGGCCACACTACAGGACGCCAAGACCGCGCATCTAACGTCCAGATCAGTGGTGCCTGCCTATAAAAAACACTACTAGGCAGAAAATGAAGTCCAGAAGGAACAGGCAAAATAACGTCCTTGCTCCCACACGTTCCACTTTCGAATGTCACTGAATGGTCCGTGCCGCACGTGCCAACACGGTAGCACCACCTGGACCATCATCGACGATGACGTTCCATTATTCCCGATTTTCTTCTTCTTTTATCCAAGCGCTGCGCTTGGAATGGCTGTGTTTTGGGGAAGTGGTCAGCGCGAACTATTTTATGGGCACGATAAATAAAACAGTGCTACAAAAAACTGAAAAATTAGAAGGTGTCAGTGAAAAACGCGCGAGCACTTCGCGCTTTGAAAACCCGTGACAGCTTGACAGCAACACAGCGACTTACGGGGCACTGTTTCGGTTTCAAACGCAATTGACAGAGGCGCCGAATGCGGACATGTGCTTCGCAGACAGTTTTAGCCGTAGCTACCGTAGCGTGACTGGTAGTAGTGTCGCATAAAACTACACTCTAACGAAGGCCTTAATCACTCCGTCGACTGGGTCGTAGCATTGGCGGGCAATATTCAAAAGTAATTACAATCAATCATCTTAATTTACCGAATATCTACAAATTAGTTAGGCCGTGTCTGCTGTGCCCGGGGCACAGCAGACGAAAGGTGCCCGAAATGTCTACGTTCACCCACACATGACGTCACGTCTGCTATAACCCATGATGTCACATCCGCTTATTTCCATGGCGTCTGTCTTAGCCGGCTGCGCTGCGAAGCGGTTCGTATTCCGTGCCCACTTAGAGCGTGAGTAATTCATCTTTCCACGCTATATGCGTGTAATAAAGAATTGGGGCTGTGAACTGTTTGATGCGTTACCATTAGGTACCTTGTGCGCATATTTTGCCTCATGGCCGCGTCAAATTGCAGCCGGCATGTGGAATGGGCCGTGGCATGTTATATGGAGCTGCTCATGTGAGTGGTATTGCCTCCGTCAGGATCGTCAGTGCGTGCACAGAACAATTCAGTAGTCTGATTCAGGGGAAGGTGCGCGTAAGAAAACACTGGCATGACGAGCTGTTCCGTCAGATCGCGTTACATCGCGCTCACGTATATGAAAACTGCCAAGGAAAGCAGTTGCCCTGATGAAGGCACGCTCCCCTGTCGAAACATTTGCACCAGCCTGTTCGACCACCGTTATCACCGCAACATATTTGTGTGTTGCGGTGAAGCATGCCGATATTGGGAAAGATTTACGTGAATCTGGAATGTATAGTTTCTGTCAGCGACGAACCTAATGTTCTACTCTCAACAAAGCAGATTTTCGCGGCAGGATGCATGATGGCTTGAGAACTTTTGTTGGCTAAAGCCATACATGCCAGGTTAGCTCTTGTCACAATAATACGCTTTACCGCAATACACAAGAGGCCTCGCTGCAGGACACGCCCGCCGTAGTTAGCCAAAACCTTACGTGACCGTTCACTGCAAAACACCTCCTGTATTGCGGTGGATCGTAATAAAGCACATTTGTCAGTTTAGAATGTAAAGACCCTTGCCCTTCGCTTTTGTAATATTATGACTCAGTTTAATGAGAACATGTATTCACTGCTAAAAACATCCACATTAAAGTAGAGATATGAACACTGATGGCAGCCTGTGTGATGTTTTATCCCTTTACTTTTTTGTATACCTGTCACGCTGCCATTATTAAATTTTCCTGTACTTTGTAAGGTGCTGACGTACATAACATTACATCACAAGGAGCCACTGTGTAATTAGTGTTCAAGGACCAGTGTGATGGCTTTTCTCAAGAAAGGTTTGGGTTATGTTGTGAAAATTTTTTTTAGAGAGGTAGCTTTCTGAGAAGAAATCAGATGTCAGGAAATAGACCTCAGTGGCACAGTAATCTTGGCTGCCTTTTGCTCAAACGTGCCCTAGACATAATTGAGTAATTTGCACTTGCAACTGGACAGCAGCCTTAGCTTGGGAGACCAGTGATATGGCATATTTTATCAAACTACGTGACACATAGCATTACCAGTCCGAATGGAGACCTGTTTAAATGTTTGTCACTTTTAACACCTAGATTTTCGACCATGAATTCAGAAAAATCTGCAGCACATTTAGAACCTAGATTTTAAATGCTGTATAAGTTGGCTTCTTGTTCACTGCAGCTGTGCTCGGCTTCTGTCCAAACGGGAGAGCACTTCTGCACAGCTTATTAGGGAACAGTCTTATTTACATACCTTCTTTTTATTTATCTCGCCTACAATAACAATCAAATGTTTATAGCACATGAATGTGCTATGCATGAATCTTAACTTACAATGCCATGTTCAACAGCACAGTGCATGTAGCTTGTGTTGGTTCATTCAAGCTAAGCATTGCTACAGCCTTTAACTGTAGGTATCATGGTATGAGAGCAGAGAAATGGATATGCAAAGACAGTTGGGCACATTGAGACAACATCTTTGTTGTGTGTGAAAAGGTGACAGATACACAATATGGGGAGAACGCATGCACTTTCATATTTTCTCACGCACAAAAAAAGCCGGAGGAATAAGGTTTCTTCACTGTGGCATAGAAACTATATGTTTGCTCTCAAAGGTAATTCTGATTCATTGGATATGTTCCTGTGCTGTGTTTATTTTCTTGAGTGTGCTTTAGTTTTTGCACGTTAATGTTTCAAACTCGTTTTTATTTCCACAGACTGAACCTCCCACGTCTTGGTTTGACTTCCTGGTACAGGATACTTGCACTTAGCATGGAGTGATGAAGCAGAGCAGTGTACTTTTATTAAATGTGAAGATTTTAGCAGTATAACAGCCGTTCATTAAAAAAACGTGTGCTGAAAATAAAGTGTTCTTACCCACATTCCTCATTGTCTATTTATTTATTTATTAATACTGTCAACCCTCATAGAGGGTCATAACAGAGACGACAATACAATTACATAAATCAAATATGGACAATGTCAATGTACATAAAGTTGCTTAACACTTGTCAATTCACAGTGAATAAGATGTTCACTTGAATGCTGTTCAGCACACTTCTGACATTTGTCAAAATACGTACAATGAATATCAAGTCGCACATATCACTTGGCACTTCAAAACTAATTCGAAAACTCCCATAAATATGCTTCAGCAGCATCTTCAAAGTCGGTGACATCTTTTAGGCTAACAATAGCGTTTGCCAATTGGTTCCACATTTCTATCGCATCCAGGAAAAATGAGTATCTATATGTATCACTGTTGGTACAGTCCGGCTTTATGACGTAGTCGTGGTTAGTTCGCGGGTATCTTTTGCCTGGAGCATGTAGATATTTGAGCTTATCAATCTAAAGTTGATCCTGCATTATTTGATAAAGCACCTTCAGCCTATATTTTTTCCTACGTACCTCAAGAAGATAGAAGTTGCAACGCTGTAACATAAGTGTGACCGATTCCTTCCTTCGGTATGTCGAACAAATAAAACGTGCTGCCAGACTCTGTATCCTTTTTAACTTCCTCTTGAGCGTCACTTGATGGGGACTCCAAACAACGGCTGAATATTCTAGTATCATCTTAATGAAGGCAGTGTATGCAATAAGTTTTACATTACGCGATGCATGTTCCATTTTTTTTTCTCAGAAAATATAACTTTTGATAGGCAGTCATGGAGACGTTATATATATGTTGGTTCCATGTCAATTTTGCTCGTATTCGTGTATTCTCATCAGCAAAACCACTTATATGGGGAACTGATCATGATAAGTGCTCATGAGCATTTTAAAGAACAGCCTTGAACCCTACTCATGCACTGGTGAAATGTATAGATGCAGTGAAATTTAAACGGAAGGCAAAATAGCAAACATGATGCAGTATTTGTCAGACAATTATGTCAGCAATTCTTGCATAAAACAATTTACTTAGAGCATACTAGCACTACAAAGTGCCCATCTTTCTTGTTAGGCATACATTACCACAAGCTCTTTAAATGTGGTCACAAGAGAGATGCTGGCTTTAATAAGGAACTATAGAGGTTAAAGGCAGCCATGAAAATGTATTAAGAAATAATGCAATGCATAGCATTTACTCAGTTCAGAGAGCTTCCAAAGTTGCCATAAGGCCTTGATAGCTGTGGATGAGGGAACAGTTGTAGTCCAATTGGAGTATGAGAAATGAACATTAAGATTGAAACAAGTAACAACTCGTAATGCAATTAAAAAATCTTGCTATAACTTTCAAAAGACAGTGAAATGAAATTAGTGTGACAATATTCTTTTCCTTTTACTTCATTTAGGTTCAACATACTTATTTTAGTAACACAAAAAAGCTGAGGCGTGAAGCACATAAGAAAGATGCTAGTCTGTTTTTATATTCTGCCTTCTCTAAATTCAAAGTTCAGTAAAGTTAACCTAAAAAGCTACGGTGAAGCCATTGCTTCAGCCTGTATGGTGCATAACAGCAGCAATCGCCAGCCTAACTGCTTGGGTTTACAGTGCCTTATTTTTATTGTATACCTTCTAAGTGCTGAGCTATTGGAAGATTGATTAAGGTGACCAACATGCTGAACCAGTAGTTTACTGAGTAAGATACATGGAGAAGGGTGGAAAGATAGGACAGAGCACAGGGGATGTATTCTGTGTCCACCTAGTGGAAATGTCCATTTCATCCGCTGCTGAAGTTCTGATTGGCTGGGCTGGGGTATGCATGAGAAGGAGACATGCTCCCCCAGCTAATTCAGAAGAAGAGGATATGGAAATGTCCACAAGATGAATACTTACAAAGCTATTTAATAAAGTACTTCTGTAACCAACATGCCTGCTATGCCATCCTTGCTTTCAATGTGTGTCTTAGTAAAAGTGTGAAAGAACCAGGTTTGTGCATGAAAAGTCTTCCTGAAGGTGTGGGCCTTGAAGCCCGTAGTGGTAATCACAGGAAGCGGGGGTGGATCCAGAGTAGCACCAAAGAACAAGCCTTCATCGAAACAAATATGGAGGGAAGTGACTGCATGCTCAAACTTGTCAGCTCACAAGTTTGCCAAGACCAAGTGATGTCAGAAGTTGATGAAGCCTACATGGTTAATGTACAACCGCTTAGGCCAAAATTATTTAGATACTTTTTATGAGGACTACGTATTTACTGGAAATCTCAAAATAATTATGTTAGTGCAGAATACCTTCCACTAGTTGTGACGTCCTTGAAAGAATGAAAATGTTTGAGTTGTACTTGTGTGGTGCATGAAGTTACTTAAAAAAAAAAAAAACTCAGCAATGGAAACAAAATGCAAAGAGTAGCATTCGAAATAAATTGCCACCTCTTTAGGGCTAGATGAATTCAAATAATAATAATAATAAGCAAATGAAGATCGGGCATACAAGATAGATGCTTCGGCTCCCACTTGAAAGCCTTGTTCGCAAAGATTGTGAACAAAGCTCCAGTTGAACCAGTTCTTATTTTTCATTTTTATGGTTAGCATCTAATTTTAAACTACTTACCGTGCCTCTTTTGACCGAACCAGACAGGCTGCCGTCAAACTCTTCACTACTTCAATGCAAATAATTGGAGGTTGGCAAATACATTTTTCTAATAGGAATAGTAGGTAACGAATAGTCAAACACTGATGCATACAGTTACAGCAGGCATATTTATCTTGGAATTAAGCACCATGTTTATATTGTCTAGTAAAAAAAGGACAGCTATCAAGGAAGATTAGGATTATTTTTAAGCAAAAGCAATTATACCTCATATACTTGAAGCAGATGTAGTGCTTCTCAAGAATCAGGTCCAAACTGCACACACTAAAACATTAAGCTGGGATATTCAAAAAGACAAGTACATGTTTTGCTCGCCAAGTGACTTTTAATGTGCTCAATTATGTAAAGTGTGCTATTATATGATTAATGTAATTTGCTAATGTAAAGAAGGAACAAGCCAAGATCTCTTGCTTCATATATATGCACTGAATCAAGAAAGTAATTAAGGAAGAAGAACACCAGAAATAAACACAAATATTTGTGTGCTTTCTGGCATAAAATAATTCTCATGTAAGCCACATAACATGCTTTCCAAAGCATCCCCTACCTTAACTTACAGCTGCATCACATGAAGGCACTTTCTAAGAACACACATGCTTCATGATCATTCACTGTGTTGGTGACTCCCACTGAAGTAGACTGAGAACATATCTGGGCATTACATTCAATAGCTGATGTAAAGTGAAAAGACTGCTGCTTGTAGGTATGAATGAACCAAGTGAATAAGAAATATAAGTTCTCAAACTTCTAGCAGTAAGTGTGGCAGCACTTAAGAAGAACATGTTGCAACTAAAAATTGCAACACATGATGAAATAACTGAAATAGCTAGGGAGAGTTTAATAGACCAATAAACAGGAAACTGCAAATTCCCAACATTTCTGAATACTTTTCTTCACATGTACTCACCTCATAAGTATGACTTCCCTTAATGCTCGAACCTCTGCCTTAATTTCATAATTCCCCATTCTCGCTGCTTCGCTCATGCTGATTGACATCTAGCACAAAGGTTGGAAAAAGTAGCTGAGCATGTGCATGTGTTGTGAGGCAAGCTGCCCACATCTGGTAGCCGCATGCCAATTTCTCAGAGTAGATGAAAGGGAAGCCTTGAGGGTAAACCATAGAGAAGACGGATACCTTGGTTCAATGATAACTGAAAACACCAACATGGAAAATTTGGACAGCCCACAGAATCAGCAGAATTGACATAGTTTGGAAAAACTGAAAAGATGCATTATGATATTTATGTTACACAGGTTCCAGTCAAGTTGAAGATTTTCACTGTCTAATAAACTTATAAGACAATACATGACCAGCAATACTGTATGGAACCTAAACAATTTTAATAAAGTCACATAGCAGTCAGGATGGAGAAGTGACTGAATTGAGGATGCTAAAATGGATGAGGTGGAGGCAGATTGTGAAGACAGGTCTTAAAAAATTAACATTCAACACACACTTAAGTTGGCAAAGATTGGACTCAATGTTCAAGAAGTAATTGACTAAGATAATTGATTGGTATACATACATGAGAGAGCAGCAACAATACAGCAGAGATAACTGTCATGCAAGAGGAAAGGACGTCAGTCTAAAAATTAACATTTGATCAGAAGAATGGTTATGCATGGGCTCAGGCTCATGTACAATTCTGTATGGTACACATTATGTCAGAGCTGCATCGTATAAGCCGGCGCCCAGTCCATATCAACACCCCCCCCCCCCCCCCCACTGGGCTTAGCTGCTGCACATGCCCAGTGGGGCAATGTCTCCACTAATGTCTCTCCGGAGTGCCATCACTAGTTAAAAACCTAACATCAGTACCCTAGCAAAAAAAACTGATAGAAATTTCTATAGTCTCTTAGGAATATGTATAGGTTGTACGGGTCCTTCTAAGAGTGATATATATTCCCACCTGACCCATAGAACTCTTTACCAGACTGGCAGGCAGCAGATAGACCTCACTGTGCTGCCTACAAGACCAAATAGCATGATGTACGTATCAGTCTTTTAAACCCAGATAGAGATCATCATACGACATACAGAAATCTGATTGAGGCACTGATAAAGCATGTTAGAAATAGCACACATGCCGGTGCCCACACGCCTGAAGAGACATTTTTAAAATGAACTGAATATACAATCCTGAATGCATTGCCTGCCACGTGAACAGATTAACAAACACAGTTGGGATATTGGAGTATCAAATAAAAATGAAGTGTGTAAACTGTGCAATTATCAAAACTTTTTACAGCTTGTATGCAGATATATTATCCTAAACATGTTTCAACATAAATTAAAGCACACGTTTTCAAAGCACAGCAGCGTTACTTAGCCTGTGAAACTACATTGGGGAAGTTGCATGAGAAAAGTATCAGTCCATCTTTGTATAGCAGGTGTGCTCCAGTTCTTTTCATACAAAATTACATTTACAAATTTTGCGAGACGGATGTGCAACATTTAATGCATATCCAAAACAGAATTACTGTCATCATCATCATCATCATCATTATATTTATGTCCACTGCAGGACGAAAGCCTCTCCTTGCAATCTCTAATTACCTCTGTCCTGCGCCAACCGATTCCAACTAGCACCCGCAAATTTTCTAATTTTGGCGCACCACCTAGTCTTCTGCCATCCTCTACTGCACTTCCCTTCTCTTGGTACCCATTCTGTCACCCTAATGGTCCAACGGTTATCTAATCTGCGCATTACATGACCTGCCCAGCGCCATGTTTTTCTCTTAATGTCTATTAGAATATTATCTATACCCATTTGCTCTCTTGTCCAAACTGCTCTCTTTCTGTCTCTTAAAGTTATACTTAGCATTCTTCGTTCCATCCCTCTTTGCACGGCCCTTAACTTGTTCTCAAGCTTCTTTGTCAGTCTCCAAGTCTCAGCGCCATATGTCAGCACCCATAACATGCACTTATTGTATACTTTCCTTTTCAATGATAATGGTAAGCTCCCAGTCAGGTGCTCACAATGTCTGCCGTATGCGATCCAGCCCATTTTTATTCTTCTGTGAATTTCCTTCTCATGGTCAGGGTTTCCTGTGATTAGTTGACCTGGGTAGACGTACACCTTCACAGACTCTAGAGGCTGACTAGCGATCTTGAACTCTTGTTCCTTTGCCCGGTTATTTATCATTATCTTTGTCTTCTGCATATTAATCTTCAGCCCCACTTTTACACTCTCCCTGTTAAGGTCCTCAATCATTTGTTGTAACTCGTCCGCAGTGTTGCTGAATAGAACAATGTCATCGGCAAACCGAATGTTGCTGAGGTGTTTGCCGTCGATCCCTACTCCTAAACCTTCCCAGTTTAATAGCTTGAATACGTTCCAAGCACGCAGTGAATAGCACTGCAGAGATTGTGTCTACTTCTCAGACTCCTTTCTTCATAGGTATCTTCCTACTCTTGTAATAAAGTTTATTTACAAAAGCAAAACAAAGCACTTTCAAGACTATGGATACTAACTGTAGCTCTAACATGTCCGGCTGAGTTTGTGAATGCCATAAGTTAGACACTACCAACGTGATTTCATTAAAGCTACTTTCTGGGCTAGTTTGTGCATACTTGATTTGAAAATTATAACAACGCTAGTGCATCCATCCACAAAGGAACAAGGACAAGACACAAACAACATGACTACAAACATGACTAGGGTTTATTTTACACTCCACTATCTAAAGAATAAGCAAGCAACTTTAGCCACATTTAAACAAACACATAAGAGGAAGAACACAGACTGAAGTACCAACTTCACCGTGCCCATTTGTGCTCAAAGATGCTGTATAGAACACCAGGTCTAATTGGCATATGCTTTTATAATATTACAACTTCATATGAAGCTATTTTCTCAAGACTATGCATTTTTGCATTCACCCCAAAAGTGTTGTGATATGTGACAGAACACAAGTGAGCTTATGCAAAAAGAACAAACTGGCATGGCACACTGACAGGAAGCAAGAAAACAGGACAAGTATTGCTATTGGTACAAGATCTACAGCAATGTATCAGAACATGACAATACAGCAATATTATTTAAGCAAAAGTGAGTACAGATCTGAGAACTTATTCAAGTAAGAACATGGATTTACCATTTTTAAAACCACATAATCATGAACAAAAACAGCTAAACATCAGTGCACATATTGCAAAATCAGAAGACACAATTCTTCACTGGGTGCTAGTTCAACCACCGCATGTCGAAATGTGTAAAAGTAGTTTAACCTGTGTAGCCTTCAGCATGCGAAAGCAAAGAAGACTATCAGAACAGGCTTCATATATAGTGTTTGGAGTCTTTGATTCAAACCGTAATACACTGTTAAAATAAAATTTCAGAGTTTGCTTGTTTCATTCAGAAAAAAGATAGTGTCTTAGTCATGCTGCCGCAGTTAACGGATAAACTTGCACCAGCCACATTGAGTCAAAGGAGTAAATAAAGTGAGGCAGACAGATGCATGGTGTGAAAATGATGCTGTTGTATCAAGTAGCATAACTGCTCACTTAACATTCAGCTGCTTTCCATGCCTCTGCATACAGACTGAGAAGCTTTACCTCTTCACCATCTGCTAGTGAAGCACTATTTGTTCACTGTGATCACCCACTCAAGGCATTCACGTGGTTAAGTAGGGCCCTTCGCTACATGCAAGGACACCGACCCGAAACTGTGCATAAGTCCTGTAAAATATTGTCATTTTTTGGCTACTGCAGCTGTTCATCAGCAGCTGCATCACTACTGCCAACATGCAGACCATGCAATTCCCCAAGCACTTAATCAACAAGAGTACAATAATGAAGAGTGGCAAATTGGGCTAGCTGGTTCATTAGGAAAACAAGAAGCTAACACAAGAAAAAATAAACACTCTAGAATTTTGATGGCTCTGGCTTGGTTAATATATTCAAACATCAAAAAGCTGATTATTACAGAATGCCATAAAGTGTGGTGCACTGTTACCAACTGTTTTTTTTTTAAGCTATAACCTGTTATTACCAGACATTCATGTACCATGGCTGAAGACATACTGTTCATCGTTGCCATGTCTTGAGCATGGGAATTAGTCTCTTTCATAAAGGTTTCGTATTGTTCATTCAAAAATATTGTTGTCTATTTCTATAAACACATAAGGACGCATAACTTCGCTGGGTGTTAAGTAAACTAGTGGCTCCTCTCTTCTGACACAGACTGAAAGGTGCTTTGCATGGAAAATTTCAACAGGAAATAGTTTCTTGCATTTCAGAATTATACAAGAATTCGCTCCAGTAAGAATTCTACAAATGAGAGAAAACGCACCTGAGAAGCTGACAAATGCACTGTTTTTAGTCTTTATAGTTCAAGTGTACTGGAGAGAGTGGAATGTTTGTTGGTTGATGACCATTCGCTAATATTCAGTGACACTTGTTGAGTCACAGCCACGGTTGTGGACTACAGCCTGTTTTTCACTTTCATCCAAGTTCAGGCATAGCTTTCCAGTGCCTAACAAAACTGTCTGCTGACCAGCTCTCCTCTCCTGTACACCAAAAAAACTCACTGCTTCTGGTGAAAGATTTAAACTAGCTTTAGCTGCCTGTAACTTTCGAGCAAGTACATAACATTCCAATATTTATAAAGGAACATCATTAGCTCGGCTGACCAATTTCACAAGAAGTTCATTTCCGCCTTCAAATACAAATGAAGAATACGACCAATGAGGTCCTAGTTTAGCTGCACTTTTAGGAAGATGCAGGATTTGGTGTACATTGTATGTCATTGCACCCAATCCAAACAAAGACTGTGCTCTCACAACAAACTCCGAGAGAAGATCAGATGATCTCATTATGGTCATCTGAAGTGACGGTGTCTAGTAGAAGTATATAGACACCCTCCACAAGCAAACTGGAATGTCTGACATACTTATCTGGCAAAAAGCCATGAAGACATGGTAATGAATAATGAAGAACCCACCACTTCCATTCACTAGCTTTCCAGATTGTGAAGTCTAATAATCTTTGTGGTGTACGTGTGAACCAATTCGGAGGCTTGATTGCCAATAACCTCCTGTTTAGAGAGGCAAAATTTGTTGTGAACCAATCTAAATATCTTTTCTCTTTTAAATGTGATCACATTTTTATTCTTTTTAAGCTGTTTGTATGGTGTATATTTGTTCCAACAATCTTTCCTTTCTGAATCCTGGGCTTCATATTTGATTTATATGTATTGTCTTTTCTGATAATATAAATGAATTATTTCTGACTCATTTTTTGGGCAAATGAGGAAGCTTGCTTCTCCTTGAAGCACATTACACCTATACAACACACATAGATACTGATAGACTATAGATCTGGCAAACTAATATGAATACACTATTACACCAATAAAAAGAATACACTAGTAGACTTGTACAAGCAGAATAGCACAGATACGTCCTGAATAGAACTAAAAGTAATTTTATCAGTGTATCAGTTGTATCGTTTCATAATGCAATAGAAAAAAACTGATATAATTTTTATTAGGTTGCCCTATCAGATTTTTTGCTAGTGATCTTTCAGTGTAAATGCATATCAACTTTTTGACTAATGCTAATAACTGAACACATGGCTTTTTTTGCTGCAAGTTTTCTTGGACTCCTGCTTCCCTTAAACTTATACCGTATAATATGCTTGCAAGATCAAAACTGGAGTATGCTTCATCAATCCGGGATACACCGACAAAAAACACAACTCTCATATTTAGTTGAAGTCATACAAAACCAACCTGTACATTTTATTGTAGCTGCTTATTCCCATACCGCAAGCATAACAACAATTAAAACTTGCCTTGATTGGCCAGGCTTGTCAACAAAAAAACTTACCCATTTATTTCACAAATTCTCAATTGAAACATATGTTATTACCTCCTTGTATCTCATTGAGAATGAACTACAACCTCAAGGTACAGGTGCCAACTTACCAAACCAATCTTTACTATTTCTGTAAAAGGCAGCCTCAGAACACACACATGCATACACATATATATCAATGAGCTACAAGGAGGTAATAAAAACATGTTTCAATTGAGAATTTGTGAAATAAATAAGTAAGTTTTCTTGTTGCCTAGCCAATCAAGGCAACTTTTAATTGTTGATATGCTTGCGGTGTGGGAATAAGCAGCTACAATAAAATGTACAGGTTGGTTTTGTATGGCTTCAACTAAATATGAGAGTTGTGTTTTTTGTAGGTATATCCCGGATTGATGAAGCATACTCCAGTTTTGATCTTACAAGCATATTACACAGTATAAGTTTAAGGGAAGCAGGAGTCCCAAGAAAACTTGCAGCACAAAAAGCCATGTGTTCAGTTATTAGCACTACTCAAAAAGTTGATATGCATTTGCATTGAAAGATTATTAGTAATATGAATACCTATGTACAAGGTGCTTAATTAACACAGAGTGTTTAATTTTGTAGGTAAATGTGTTAAAAGGACTAGTCATGATGTAAAAATCTCTTCATTTTACTTTTACCACCCCACCTTACCACCATTTTACCTTTACATAAACACACACACACACACACACACACACACACACACACACACACACACACACACACACACACACACACACACACACACACACACACACACACACACACACACACACACACACACACACACACACACACACACACACACACACACACACACACACACACACACACACACACACACACACACACACACACACACACACACACACACACACACACACACACACACACACACACACACACACACACACACACACACACACACACACACACACACACACACACACACACACACACACACACACACACACACACACACACACACACACACACACACACACACACACACACACACACACACACACACACACACACACACACACACACACACACACACACACACACACACACACACACACACACACACACACACACACACACACACACACACACACACACACACACACACACACACACACACACACACACACACACACACACACACACACACACACACACACACACACACACACACACACACACACACACACACACACACACACACACACACACACACACACACACACACACACACACACACACACACACACACACACACACACACACACACACACACACACACACACACACACACACACACACATACATATATATATACCATGGCACCCATTCCGTAACTTTAATGCTCCATACGATAGAAAATACGATAGAAAATTGGGCAAGTTGTTGAAGCTTCATGGCAGCTACTGCATGACAGATGCCGACAAAAGTAATAGAATGGGACAGGATACAGCACTATCAAATGAAGCTTATCGAAAGAAAACAACCAATATAAAACACACATCACGTGACCAACACCCGGCCCCCTAGCATATGCAGATAAATACCAAAACAGCCTTCACATCACCGAATGCACATGTTTTGATGGCAACACACATGTCACGGCTGATTAATAAATGTAAAAAAACAATTACTAAGGCACAATGCAACTCAGTGGCTTTACTTTAGATCTAACACGGCAACCTCGCTATCTTGCAGCGAGATGGATGGCTGGATAACACATAGTGAGCCTTTCTTTCTAATGTGATAAGCCTCCATTAATTCATGTGAGAGCTTTTCACAGTGTGTGAACAACAGAATAGTACTTTCAAAAACTGGATGACGCCCACTGCTGCAACAATGCACAGAAAGGTGTGATTGCGTGAAAACCCTTAAAAGAACCATGGTACTTCCTCAGTCGAATGTTTAAGCACTTTCCAGTCTGACTAATACATATTTTGTAGGCTGCAAGAAAAGGGAATCGAATAAACAACATTTTGTGTGCAAGAGACAAACTGTGTGCTATATTTCACTTTGCAGTCCTCCCTGCTCAGACACCCGTTGTGAAGAATGTTCTTGTTTATTGCTTCACATATTCCCTTCAGCTTATCTTTAAATGAAAACCCAATCCTCTCCTGGAACTTAGAAGCCACCTTTTTCTGCCTGTGCGACAATTAATAGAGGGGATAATGGCAACTTTGTTCCGCTCTTGCTCCTTAAGCTTCTTCCACACTGGTCGCACCTTAAGTTTCTTAATTAACGTGCTTCAAGATAAAAAAACCACTGAAACTGAATAACCTGCCTCATTAAGCCTTGTCACCAGATTCCTTACACTTTCAAGGATAAGGTGAGGATAGCACTTGGTTGGGGCATCTCTAATTGCGTGAGTGGCAATACTCTACTTAATAAGTTTTGAATGGCTAGACCTATAATCAAGAAGGAGCTTAGAAGTTCTCGACTGATATCCCCAGCATACGTGATCCCACATAAAAGTAAGCCTGACATAAGAAGTTGCAGCACATTTTTTTCTGGAACTTCTAAAGTGAAATTGAAACCTTGCTATTGTTCTCCAAATAGCTTCAGTACTTCGATGACAGCTCTGCGAAAGTTATCATTTGCTCATGAAAAACAAATAATCATCCACGTATCTGAAAATTTTAAGAGCAAGCCCACTCAGGTTTGGATTATTTTCTGGTCAACATAAATTAAAATATTACTGATTAAATAAACTGATTCAACTTCGTGACAACTCAACATTTTATGTCAGCTATATTGGTATAAATTTCATTAAAATTTATGTCAGTGGCTGACACACCCTCCTCCGGCAAAGTGCTTTCCAACATGACAGCACAATGCCCTTTTTTGTCTCCAAGAAACCTCCAAGTTTCTGCCCCCTACGTTAGCTCAGGTAGAAGGCAATGATTCTATGCTTGATTGTACAAAATTATATATATATATATATATATATATATATATATATATATATATATATATATATATATATATATATATATATATATATATATATATATATATATATATATATATATATATATATATATATATATATATATATATATATAACTTTGTATTCACCATCCAGGGCCAGGGAACAAAAGAAGCCAGACACCACTGACCAATTTCTGATTAAAAGAATTAATTTTTGACCTTATACATCTTGTTTTTACTGTACATGTCCCTCACCTCCATCCAGGTTCCCAACATTTATATCTAAAAAGCTTGTCTATCACCACATACAGGGTCTGTCCTGAAAGTAATGTCAGTAAATTTATTGTGATGTGACTGTATGTCAGAGCGGTCTAACTGGTTGAAACTAGTAGTGACGGAATCCAGCTAAGCAGCGGTCCGTCAGTCAGTGTGCTCCGAACATCGGAGAGTGTCGGACGGGCCCGTCCGTGAGAGCTGTTTTTTATTCTTGTGCAAGTGAAAATGCAGTGCTCATTAGAACAAAGATTTGCGATCAAGTTTTGTGTGAAACTTGGCAATACCGCTGCGGAAACTGTTACTATCCACAAGACTGCTTATAAAGAACATGCCCTGTCAGATCGGCAAGTGTTTCGGTGGCACAAGGCCTTTTGGAAGGCCGGGAAGAGGGCGACGACAAGGACTGCGCTGGATGGCCATCCACGACCACTACGACTGACAATGTGACACGAGCGAGGGAACTGTTGAACTCAGACCAACGATTAAGTGTTCATTTAATGGCCAACATGTTAAACGTTTCGAAAACTCAAGCTCATGAAATTGTTACAAACGATATCGGCATGCGGAAGGCGTGCACAAAAATGGTTCCAAAAGTGCTCACTGACAACTAAAAGTCACGTCGCGTTGAAACATGCCAAGAAAATCTCAACATGTGCAAATGTGAGCGAAAATTTTTGGACAACGTCATTACAGAAGATGAGACTTGGGTATTTGAATATGACCTGGAGACCAAAAGGCAATCATCTGAGTGGCACACACACTCGTCCCCTCCCCAGAAGAAAGCCAGGATGAGCGAATCAAAGATCAAGATCATGCTCATTTTTTTTTTTTTTTTGGACATCCACGGACTGGTTCATCATGAGTTTGAAGAACCTGGAACCACTGTGTGAACTCCAAATATTATGTGGATGTCCTCGAAAGACTGAAACGCAGGGTTCAACATATCCGGCCGGACATTGCACACAACTGGAAGTTGCACCACAATAATGTGCTGGCCCACAGTGCCTTCATCGTCACCGACTACCTGGTTAATGCAGTGGGGCCAACGATCCCCCAGCCCTCGTACAGCCCGGGCTTGGCTCCCACCCGACTTTTTTCTGTTTCCATGCCTCAAAACACCCCTGAAAGGCAATCATTTTGGGACAGCGGACGTGATTAAAGCAGCTAGCACCACAGCATTAAAGGCCAATCCGGAGGAGGACTACCACAACGCATTCAAGAGGTGGAAGTCTCGCTGGAGCCGATGTATTGACGCAAAAGGAGAGTATTTTGAAGATTTTAAAACTTTTTGTAACAACAAATTCAATAAATGATTTTTAATCGCCTTACTGACATTACTCTCAGGACAGACCCTGTACATGCACCTTGAAGGTATGTATGTGGAAAGCATTTCAACCTCTGCTTGCTTTTCTGGCATGGAATAAAACAACCTTTTGTCTCTAAACCACATACTTTTAAACTATTCCGTTTGGTTCATTTTTCTAACTTCTGCAGAGTTGCATTCACAACTTTCATAGTTAACTGGCTCAGTTTTCATTCTTGCTTCCTAAAATATGCCCTCCTGTCATGCATAATTTGGAAGGCCTTCTGTTAGCAATGGGTATTGTATTTCAAGACTATCAGTGCAACGTTCCACGAAGGAAACTATTGTTGCAGTAAATTATTGTTCAACTTGATATCATGATACTGCTGCATGGTTGTTATTTAGCTCTGCAAGAAAATGGTCCTGCCATCCTACCAAGAGTGCATTTCATGGGTATTATTCTCTATCTTTTGACATTAGTTTATGAGGCTCACAGATATGTATCTGTGTCAACAATAACACCTGACATCTAATTTTGTGCAACATACACTACATTTAATCACATAAAAGTTGCATGGTTGGTCTCTTGGACCAGTCTGCTCAGTGGTAGGAGGTCGAGATCGCAAATGAGAATGGCTGGCCAAGATCTGTGGTGTATGTCCCGTGTTATGCATCTGACAAGATTTCATGGTGGCAAGAAGACATGTCAGA
Organism: Dermacentor variabilis; assembly: GCF_050947875.1. Classification (NCBI taxonomy): domain Eukaryota; kingdom Metazoa; phylum Arthropoda; class Arachnida; order Ixodida; family Ixodidae; genus Dermacentor; species Dermacentor variabilis. The sequence goes on along the minus strand of NC_134568.1, from coordinate 118,151,496 downwards.
CATGATGTGATCTTTCTAATTATTGTGCACAGAGTTATCAGCATGATAATATCCTTAATGCTATAAAGAGTACCTCCAGCAAGCAGTCTATATGCTTATGCCTTTTTGTTGCTTATGGCAATTAACAAAATCCAACATCCTTTGAAACATGTTCACTTGCTGTCTGATGCACAAAATGAAGAACGCTGTTTTCTCTAAATTTATTAGCAACAAGAAAGCCACTCTGGAAGCAATTATATACATACACAGCAACACACACTAAAACCTACAAATGGGAGAAAAAACACAAACTAAGCTAACAATAAAAGAAACCAGACACCCAACAAGTGTTACATGTTACTCATGTAGGCACATTCAACCTGAGTTAGAGAGATAGATGGTCGACACCCGCACTCCTGTGCATGCATCTGGATATATTAAACCTCAGCTACTCTTTCTGTATCATAACTATCCCCCTTTTTGTGAAATCTGGTGTACAACAGCAAGAACAATGATGGCTTGACAGGTGGTTCACCTTTCAATGAGTTCTATAAGGAGGATGCATCAAGTCTTCCAGCCAATGTACACATTACCACATGAAAGCAGCAGCTTACAAACAGCACAATACCGTACAGCACAAATTATATATTTGCCACGTGTTATTAAACTTACATCATTAAAGTACATTAGAATTGGTGCTAAGGCTGGTGCACAATATATGAATATACTTTAAACAATCATAAATAATGCAGGAGCTTGGAATATGATTGACTATTCTCGGAACTGCTTTGATAATACAAAAGTCAAGGCTTTGTTTTTGGCATCACCCACTCCAAGCATCACCCACTCCAATTCGTTTTCTTTCTTTTTCCAATTGAAGCATTGGCAAGGTTTGTGCCATGCGCTTCGACCGTGATATTTCCTTGTTCGCGCACGGCCATGACCATAATACAAGAAAATCGCCCCAGTAACGCAGTGGTCCCTGCCTACTTTTTCATATACTTTAACGCAATACATTACGTATGCTTCACCGCATAACATGACTGTATCGCGGCAAAGCTGATTTTATGGAACTGACATTATGTAACGGACCTTTTGTCCTTCTGCTGCTCGCATGAGCATAAGCTCGAAAAACCATAAAATAAAGACTTGGCTTGCTGCTGGTTGATTTCTAGCTAACATTTCGAGACGTCTACGTTGTTTACAAAAAATCGGTGAAGTTTCTCGCGCTCGGACGCGCTTCAAAAGGCAGCGTCACCACCTATAATTAAGGCAGTCATAAGCGGCAACGAAATCCACACAAGGTACATCAACTTCCACAAAGTTACTGGGCAACGCCATCAATAACTGGCACACGGGCCACCCAGGAGCTGGCAAACGCTGCGATGACATCCACACAAACCACGTCGCTTTCCACAAAGCTATTGGGCAACACGATCAGTCACAGGCACAGGTGAAGTCCGCAAAACACTACATGGGCAGAACTACTACGGCCATACTCAATCACTTCGCCACAAGCTCTCACATTTAACGACATCAAACAGCTACAATCACTTCTCCACAGCCACGGACACAGGCGAAGACCGCACGGGCAGAACGGCACCGATTCAGGGCTCGATCGTCGCGTTCATCGCTTTAGCGCCACCTATTTAAAAATAATATACGGAGCCAAGCCAAACCATTATTCAGCGTCTATTTGGGTGAACCTAAAGCTTTCGGGCCCTAAGCGTTCGAACGACCAGGGCACTATAACGCTTACCCCCCTTTCCACTCCTGCGACCGGGTCGCAGGAACGGCGGCCAATTAGTTATTACTGTAGTTCTGTGGCGACAGTGTCTACCATGTAACGATGACCTGTCGTCTTGTATTAAATCTCTAAAAAAAAAAGGAAATATATTGCGCTTACCGCTGCTCTGTTCTTACTCGAACTGTGCAGGAAGATAGCATTGCATCGTCTAAATTGTCCAATATAACATTTGGCACAAGCTATGCCGAAATGAATTATGCACATTGAGATGTTGACACAGCTATGACACGGGATGTCTAATGTTTGTCGAGGGAAAACTGAAAGAATGGTGATGAATGGTGTATGTAAAGAGAAGTTACATGTAAATACTTTTAAGGATTCTGTACTCGTTGTGCCATGCCCATTATGAAGAAATGGCCAAGAAACTCAATACTAGTGTAGCACGCCCACTTGCGGTCGAGGCCAATTCGTATCGAATTTATCCAACGCGTTTGCTGCCTTCTGCAGCTTGCGCAAAGGCGCCAATCGTGACCGACAAATTCGATCGCAAGCAAACGCGCACCGTGCGACAGCCAGAGAGAAACAAGGCGCTCAATACCGCGCGCTAGGTCTGTGTGCATATACCCACGAGAAATGTGATCTATTCACTGATCTATTGCCCTTATGGCAGTCATGGCAGTAGTTATATTGGCTGTATTGTCGGAAGAGTAGGCCGGGCGAAAAGCTGCCGACTTTTCCTTCCCATTGGCTGCCCGCGATAACGTGACTTGTCAACAAGCAGAATTTTTGGAGGCAACTGCTGGCATGATCTTTTTGCTGCGCTTCATCGCCAGGCCTCACGGAGGGTTCGCACGGTGAGTGTGCCCGGGAAATGGTTTCGCAGTGCGTGAACCGATATGGGGAATAATGTTGATGCAGTGTTTCGTCTGTTTGGTGACGTTAGATACGCTGGCATCTTTAGACGCTCATGGGGGGAGGGGGTGGGGGAGTGGGTATTTTTTATGTGTCCACCTAGTGGGCATGTCCACTAGGTGGACACTTAAAGAATACCCCTCCCCTCCTTCCCACCCAAGCCATCAGTGTCTAAAGATGCACATGTATCTGACGTCACGAAACAGATAAAACACGGTATCAATATTATTCACCAGATCAATTAACAAACACACTGCGTAACCATTTCCCAGGCACACTCATAATCAACTGGGTTCAGGGTCATGGCTCTGCACAATGTCAACATAGTTGTCCATCAGGTGGCTCAGCAGGCAGTCCAGTCTAAGTATTTGCAAATCCATGCTTTCCCCATGGTCCTTCTAACAACACTCCTGGCCGTGATGACTAGGATCCAGGTAAGCATGCGAGTCCGGGTTCCCCTTTACTTGTCCCGGTTTCAGGAAGTGCTGCTGCAGCGCATTTACCCCCGTATTCAGAAATGCAACATAAGTCGAAGCCCATGCTTGACTTGATTTAAATAATGCCTGGCATTAACGTGCCCAAAGACGCTCACTGCGTTTCCTGCGGCGCGTTCACAATAGGCGTCACTTAGTTCAAGTCAAGCATGGGCTTCGACTTAAGTTGCATTTCTGAATACGGGGGTTAGTGCACTGTCACTTCGGCAGTCCTTGGAACCTGGAGGAGGGAGCACAACCGGATTCCCGAAACATGCCCATATTGCTCAGCCCCAGCGGACCAGGTGGATGTCAGCCTCCCCACCTGGAGCAGTTTGGGAATGCAGGTGGACCCCAAACACTGTCTTTTCCAGGCTCCACACACCAGCTTGGTTGGACGTAGGCACCATGTTTGACGATGCCACCACCTGAGATATCTGGTATTCCAAAGGTTAGTGACTAGGTGGAAAGCAAAGAATGAGCTAACATTAATCCTACAGATGAATTCTCCAATCCTGCAATAAAGGAATAAGAAAAGAATTGCATCTTCAATCAGTTAATCTACAAGTACACACCAGTTTTCAGGGTTTCTTGCTCACAATATGTCTATCATTGATATTCTAATTCCCCCGTCTGGCATGTTTGTACATACTAATTAGTTCTACTGGTGATGGAATAATTTACTGTTATATTTCAAAAACATTGTTTAAGCATGTGTTGAAAAATTTGTTCCCCTAAAAACAAAAAGAAATGTGTTAAGCTTCCCTCTATTACATGGGAAATTACTTGAAGCATCATATTGCCAGATTACAGTCTAGAAGTCTGAAGACGTAATGTTGACCCACTGAAGAGAGCAAAGTTTAACTTGGTCAAGTAATCTTGTAGAAAAACAACTGCAGTGAAGAACTTCCAATCACATTAACTTGTTTAAAAGTACTCTTAGAAACATAATCTTGGTTTGAGCTTGCTGGCGTGTCATAATTTAAAGAAATTCATGGTGCAAACTAGACGAGGATAAAGAACACAACGACAGGACTGGCTCCAAACTTCCAACTGAGTTTATCAAGACCATCAAATATTTTATAACTACAGCCAAGCCATGTGATCACAGAATGGTTATGGCAGACTCATGGCTACACATTGCAAGGAATGCAGATGCTATCCAGAGTTAACTAAAACGAAGTTTATAGGCAGAGCTAGAGATAAGACAGAAAGGGAGGTTATAGAGACTTGTACATCAAACATAGGGGTGATGTCTGTGTCATCAAGCCAGCTCTATCCCTTCTTGATATGGAACTGCTTTCTCTGGGCAACTCTCTGTGCATGTCGTTTGTTTAAATTAGTGTGCGCAGCCGATCACTGAGAATTCGTTCTTATCTTGGCTATTATGTTGTAGCACGTTCACTGTGATTATGTGACTTAGCTGTGGTTATAAAAGATTTCTCATTCTAAATAAACTCGGTTGCAAGTTCGGCGCCCGTCCTGTCATTGTGTTCTTTGGCCTCATCTAGCATGCACCCTGAATTTAATTGAATTATGACCCTTAGAAAATTTTGGAGTTCAATTTTTGCATAATCTTATCAGTAACACACTTCTCTTAAACAGAACTAGAACCAGCCACCACAGGTTATTGCTAATGTATTAAACAACTATGTAATTACTCTAGTCACACAAGTCAGTAATTACTGTAGACAATTATAAAATTCCTTCTACCACTGTACACAGTGACTATAAGTTCTTTCTATTGACGATGCCTTCGTGTCTCAAGAAGGTGTCATAAGTCTAGTATTGTACATGATGCCCAATCTAAGTGGCCATGAAGTGGTACGGTGTGAAATTAACATAACCTATGTCAAAGAAAAATTCAACACCGACCAAAAGATGTACAATTATGCTCAAGCCAATGTAACAAGTATAGGTTCAGCGCTAGAAGAATATTTAACACAGTTTGAATTGCTTTCAAAAACTTCCAGTGTGAACGATTTATGGCTATCATTTAAAACAAAAATATTGGAACTAAGGGACCAATACTATGCACCGTCATGGGTTCAGACGGCCCGGCATTCTAGAAGCAAGTCCTGCTTCATTGCAACATTACGTTCTCTTGTACATAAAAGGCAAAAAGTATATGCTAAGTTCAAGAAAAAAGAAACATTGAAAGAAAGACTGCACACTATTACTAAGGGATCACAAAAGAAAATGATAGACGGAAAGCGGATATTTTTTTAGTCTTTTAACACGCGGTTGCAAATCAACTCGAAGGAATTCTGGAAGTATGCAAAAGATAATGGGAAAGATAGGGTCTCTATTCTACCACTTGAGCTAAATGATGAAATATTAGAAGATAACCTTAATAAAGCCAATTCCCTTAATAACTTCTTCGCCTCAGTTTTTTTCTTAAAAGTATCAAATGATCGAGCTACCACTTTAACCTAAAAATATAAACATACAAGATATTGAAGACATAGTGAATGATGAAAGTGGTATTAGAGTGCTGTTGGAATGGTTGGAACCCTCCAAAGCAGCCAGCCCAGATGGATTGTCATGCGGCGTACTGAAGTCGTGTATGCAGTTCATTTCTCCATATTTAAGAGTGCTGTATGCAAAATCACTACTCACAGGCTGCCTGTCTTGTGCCCATTCATAAATAGGGGCCCCGGCAACACGTATGTATATATATAATTATAGACCCATATCACTAACAAGGATATCATATAAAACCTTTGAACACATTTTATACACTAGCATTATGAAGCACATTAACATTAATTTGCTGATTGACCCTAAACATGGTTTTAGGCATGGTGTATCTTGTGTCACGCAATTAACTGAATTTGTTCACGATGTGTACGTGTGAAGTGCTAGATTGAGGGAATTGTGTAGATTCTGAGTTTATCGAGTTCAAAAAAGCCTTTGATGTTGTGGATCATGATTTACTATTTTACGAACTGCATTGTTTAAACATTAATCCGCAAGTAATCACTTGGATAAAGAAGTGCCTTACGCTGCAATGAAAATACATCCTGGTGAATGAAGCGACATCAGATTTTATTGATGTAACCTCCGGCACACCTCAGGAGTCATTATTATTACTACCCTATTGCAAAACCCAGTGCCACTGGGACCCAGTGCGCCAGATTATGGGCCCAGTGCAGCGCGCTGGATGCTGGGGCGCTGGGAAGGCACGGCGTACTGGGATGCACTGGCTACTCGTGCGAAAAACAGCTCTAGCGCGTTAAATATGCGGTGCCTGGACACGTATATATTTTTTTGAATACAGAAAGCAATAAAGAGCGTTTTAGTGCAATAAAGAAAAAGAAAAAAAGCCGTAAAATAAATCTACTCCGACCAGGATTCGAACGTCCGACCTACAGATCCCAAGCTCGGCACCTTACCGCTACGCCACGTCAGCAGAAGCTGGTACACAGATAATTTGCTATGTCAAATCCGAGAACCAGTTTGTTTAGCAGGGTTAGGGTGGCTAGAATTGGGAGGTGTGAAGACCGCGGCGTCGCCGCCATTGCCTAGGGAGGCCCCGCTGCGCGTTCCTCCCACTGGGGGAAAATTTGGCGCTTCCGTCGGGGGCGCGGGTAGGGTGGCTAGCGCGGGGGCGCCGTAAGCTTGTCAGTCCGTAGGCCACGGTGCAGTACAATGTAACTCTCGTGGTCGGTGTAGTGCAGCTGCGTTTTTCTCGCGTTTCCTAAGTTTTTCTTCAAAGTAGGTGGTGTGAGCTGCTGTCGCTATCCCCTGACACCCTGTGAACATGCTGCAACGATATGGAAGGTCGACAGCAGTGCCTTGACATTGAAAGTTGCACCCAAGTTGACATATTCACACATATACCCTATGGATCTGAAAAGATGCGGGTAAATCTGGCCTTCAATATTATCAACAGTGCAGTTGTGCACGCCATGAACTTACACAAAGAAAAAATTGAGCAACAGTACTCAAATCTGGAGCCAACAAGGGTGTTCATTGACGTGATGGCTCAAACAATTGAAGCCATGACATCACGGTTTCTAGCTGAAGCTTTGAGGTATGCACACAGCAACTGTGCTCAATTTCGTGTGCCGGTTGTAAATGCTTTTCGTGTTGGTTCAGACGTGGCAGTGCTCAAGAAACTGCACTTAACAGCATGCTGGCGTTTCTGGATCAATGGGAGGCCCATGCTAAAGGGCTCGGCTTCTTAAGCAAGGGCACATCAGAAGGTCTGCGTGTGACCATACATTCCACTGAATATCTCTTGACGTATCTAACTGAGAAGGTTGAGTTCAGGTTCTTGATGACTTCCCGCCTCAGTCAGTACTGCCTGGAGCGTTCATTTGGTATTGTGAGACAGTCCAGCGGAGCCAATGATCACCCCACTCATGCGTAGTTCATCATTATAATGAATTATGCAAGCTTATGCATTTCAGTCTGGGGGGGCTTCAGTATCCCTTATCTGTCTATACAACGTCATTCAGACACTCGAGGACAGGTTTACTCGGGCATGTAGCACTACGCGACTGCACGCAAAAGTTGTCAAGAATTTATTGCTTCCAGCAGCCAATGTGGCACAGATTTGCTGCAGGAAGCATTCCGCTGATCTAACAGGATCGGTGTCTAGGTTTTATTGTATAACACGTATTCACTTTTTAAAAATCAGTGTGTCATCCACAACAAAGCCAAGAAAGCTAAGCCTTGTGTTTTGTAAAAATGTGATATTATGCAATTATTGTGTTATTTCCAATAAACATGTATTAAGTCGCAAGCGCTTTGTATACTTTCTAGAATTTCTTCACCACAATGCTGATATATTGCATGAACTTCTTCCATTTAATGTTACAATCCCAAATATGTGACTTATGTGCGGGCGACACATTCAAGGTTATTCCAATGCGCTGGCCTTGCGCGGCGGTTCCTATGAACTATACTTTCGGCGAGGCATAGGCGCGCTAATCTCGGCAAGAGGTGGTCGCAAAAACCGTTGCTGTGTCAGCTGCGTAGTCGGTGCTCGCTGTTTCCATGTGGAATAAGAGCAGCGAAACATTAAATTCTCTCAGCATCTACAATGTAGAGAAAAAAGTCTGGTCAGATTCTAACGCATTCAAACGCTAAAACTAAGCGCTACCAAATCATTTTCCCGCCCGGAGGTATGCAGACGCCGCGAGAAACTACGGCGCCCTAAACGGCGCCCCGGCCGGCAGCGCCGTCACGCGGCAGGAACGCGTTTTGGGGCCAGCTTCCGGAGGCCGGTCTTCACACCTCCCCATTCTAGCCACCCTAGCAGGGTCACGTCTCGTACAGACATCGTTGATGCGCTATCACCCAGAAACTAAAACTCACGCCTGTACCAGAAAAAAAAAAAAAGTTGCTGTCCGTATTCAGCAGTATGCTTGGAAGTGCCACAACATCGATTTTCATTTGCGATTGCTATTTTAACTTCGAAAAAAAGTCCTAATTGAACCGCCGACCCGGGACGGTGCATCGCCTGTTCACACCGGCGACTTGAGGAGGTCGCGCGACCATTTGCGACTCGCAATCAAAAAGCGACCGAAGGCGACTGATGTTCACACCGGCAAGCCCGGCTGAGCGCGACCTGCAAGTCGCTATCCCAGAGATTATCGTTCTCAGCGAGAACTCTCGGAATCTACGCGGAATTTGAACGCGACGCCGGAGGAGGCCGGATGTGGACACACGAAAGATCACTTCCGGTGCGCCGCTGATTGGTTTATCAGTTTTGCGACCACGGTCGCGCGACTGAAAAAAGCCACTGGCCCAAAATGGTCGCTTTTCAAGAAAGGCGACCGTTTGCGACCATTTGCGACTGGTCGCTTTGCGACCAACTTGGTCGCGCGACCACTGTCAGTCGCCGGTATGAATGAGCCCTGCTGCCGATTTCGATAGCCATTTCTTGTTCTTCACGCAAAGGATATGCAACGTTTCCTTAGTTCAGTGATGCCTTTCAGTCAACACGCCTGTCTAGTCATATATCTTCGTCAGAGAAGCGCAGGCTAGTGCTGGGAGCGTTCGGCGATTGCACATATACCTGTGTTTATGACGCGTCACATCTGCGGTCATCGCTTCTTGTGCTAGCACTGTATACATGGAAAAATTGTTTATTTAAGAACATCAATGCGAAAGCTGAAATATAGAGTGATTTATCCTTGTTAGATTTCTTGATTCCTGAGCCTAGACTCGCCGATATCGTGAGGAGGGACTCGGCGGATACGCTAGACCTAAGCTTCGGTGGGGACCGATCTCGGCACGGGTAGCTGGCGAAAGCTAAAATATATGTATTTGAGCCTCAACATTATTTCTTCGTATAATAGGGAAAGTGGAAGCGCACGAATCACGTCAGCTTTGTTATCGGTGCGACAATATCAGCGATAGGGTTCGAACTCGGGGGATCCGTTCGCGCGCGTTTGAACGACTTGTGCATTTCATGTAACACTGCGACAACGGCGACAACTCCCAGTCATATGTTACGTGCGAACTACTAAAAAAGGCGGCGTCCTCTGCGTTTACGTGGTTTCGTTCAAGAATTTAGCTGTCCGCCCAGTCAAAAGGGAAAATGAAAAAAAACAAAAACGAAAGTGATCTTCATGCAGTTTCAAATGTCCATGAATAAACAGGGCAGCTCACGCACCTTTATTTGAAGCTGCGACACGAAATAGGATAACCCTAAGATATAGCGTTATTTAGGACAAGAGACTAGTATCAAGCGATGAAATTCTATAAAGCATTTAATATTCAGCAGCGCTCGTCCTTGCGTCCTGGAACCATCGCGGCACAAACACAACCAGCGCAGTTTCCAGTGCGAACCAGCGAACTGCAGCGAGAACCAGCGCCTGTACAGCACAAACCAGTGCGCCCCAGCGTCATGGCAGTGGAACCAGCGTCTCTTCCAGTGTGACCCAGCTCTTATCCAGCGTTCTCACTGGTGTCCCAGCGAGTGCCAGCGTACCCAGTGCGACCCAGCGCCAAAAAGCGCGCTGGTTTCACACTGGAAGACGCTGGTTTTTGCAATAGGGTAGGCCCTTTGTTATTTTTAATCTTTATAAATGATGTGTCTACAAATTTTCTGTCATCAATGAGATTATTCACTGACGATTGTGTTGTGTACCACAAAATAACCTGTTCAGATGATGCTTAAAAAAAAAATTATGGGATTTTACATGCCGAAACCACTTTCTGACTATGAGGCACGCCGTAGTGGAGGACTCCGGAGATTTTGATCACCTGGGGTTCTTTAACGTGCACCTAAATCTAAGTACACGGGTGTTTTCGCATTTCGCCCGCATTGAAATGCGGCCGCCATGGCCGGGATTCGATCCCGCGACCTCGTGCTCAGCAGCCTAACACCATACTGAGCAACCACGGCGGGTGTTCAGATGATGTCAAAAATTTGCAAAATGATTTGCATAGAATATACAGGGTGTCTCAGCTAACTTGGACCAAGATTTTGAAAACACCTATGCGTTCTTCAGAACAGAAATCGCGTGGATGTTGTTAGTGTTTATCTAAACTTACAGTACCATTTTTTTGCTCGTTTTAGTAATTATATATAGCCGAGATAAATTAATTAACTTTTTAAATATAGCTTGAAACGTTCAGGCGTCAATACGAAAGTTGTGGAGCTTCACAAATATTACCCAACCCAGGTACTTCTAACGAGATAGACTTAGCGTGGCCATTTCTATTTGGGAAAAACGAAATCCCGCGGAGTTTAAAAAATACCACGTGACAGCACGCTCTCTGCGCCCGAATGCGCTGCGATTACAGCGCTCTCATGAGTGATTTGTAAAAACGTTGCCAGCGCCGCGCCTTCCCTTCACTTACGAGAAAGGGCTTCAACCTTTGCTCGGCTGTGACATTACTGGCAGCGGCTGGTGACGGCGCTCCGGAAAAGCGCTTCGTCAGCAGCCGCTCGTGCCCGTCGCTGAAGAATTAACGTGCTGTCATCAGCCGTTTATTCCGATATGACGAGAAGAGCAATTTTTTCCCCAGCGTTCAAGTCGATGCGGAATAGAAAACATACACACAAAGCATGCATCATACATCTGGAACCTGTGCAAGAGAGAGCATCATTTGTTACAACGCAGTTTTTCTACCAAGCTGTGCCAGTGGCTAGGTGCATGTGAGCTCGACTATTACTGTCGTGCCGTGCAACCGTTTCGAAGAATTTGTTTGCAGTGCCTAAAGCATGCCGTACTCAAGCGAGCAGAAGGCGAACATGACCTTGGGAGCGGCATGGGGCGACAAGAGGGAAGCTGCCAGTACCGAAATTGGCAATGTGGGGGATGACCTAGCACGAACACAATTATGAGGAGTTACTTGACGCTGAAAGAAACAGGTAGCTTCAAGAAGATGCGGCACAGAAAGGGGACCATCAGTAAAAAGGCTGAAGGAGACATTTTGGCTTTCATGACTGCAAACCCTCATTCACAGCGTGCGTGATGCGAGTGGTGAGGTCGGCATTTCAAAGTCTTCAGTGTCAAGAGTTCTTAGGAAGGCTGAAATGCATCCGTATCACCTCTAACTGCATCAAAAGCTGCAAGAAAGAGACTTTCAATGGCGTCTTGATTTCTCAAATTGCTTCCTTGTGAACAGTGACGAAATACCGGATTTTGTTGACAAAGTGCTCTGTACAGATGAGGCAACCTTCTCCAGAAATTCTCAAGTCAACATCCATAATGCGCATTACTGGAGCGATACGAACCCGCATTGGGTGGCACAAACCAGACGCAAGTACCAATGGTCATTCAGTGTGTGGTGCGGTATCTTTAATGGAAGAATAATTGGCCCCATATTTTTTTACCACATGTTCACTGCTCAGCGGTAGGTGAACGACATCTTGGAAGGCCCAGTTGAAGATTTTCGCTGTGATCTTCTTGCGTTTTTAAAGCGAACTTGGCATCGGCATGACGGTGCACCAGCTCACAGCAGCAGCTTTGCCCAAACCTGGCTTGACGAAGCCTTCAAACGCCAATGGGTTGGGCATCATGAACCGGTGGCATGGCCTGCAAGGTCACCGGACTTGACACCTCTTGACTTCTTCTTGTGGGGACATATGTGAAAGACCGAGTGTACCGCAAACCTACAACTACACCAGAAGCGCTATAGACAGAGATTGCTGAGGCATGTAGCAAGATGCTACATATCAGACGTGCTGAAAAGGTGCCAATACTGTGCATTATGGCAGAGGGCGACTTGTTTGAACGCATTCTTTAGACAGACATCACAGCGAATAAATATCTACAACCATTATCCACGAAACAAGTCATCTGTGGAAAACTTTTGTACGATGTGGAAAAGGCACGTAAGTAATATGAAATTACAAAGTCTCTCTGCCGACAAGGACTGGACAGGAAGCTAAAAAGCAACTTTCCATGTCACTTTACAATGCTTCCTTTTGTGGCAACCAGCGTAATTCACACGACATTATCAAGCTTGTTATAAAGCGTGTTTGCTTGTTTGGGTCTTGCTCCCAAATTCGAACTCATGAGCTTGTCATTTTTCCTCCGCATGCATTCTGCTAGCGTGAGAGTGCACTTATCGCCGCAGTAGCGAGAGCCGCACTGTAATTCAACTGCCACCCGAACGCACTGGCGTTTATCTTGGAACCAAGCACAACGCGAAGCTCTGTCGTGGGCAGCACAATAGGCGCGAAGCGAGCGATGTTTTTTACAAAACACGGTTAAGAGCGCTGTAATCATGGCGCATTCGGGCGCATATAGTGCGCTGTCACGTAGAATGTTTTCAACTCTGCAGGCTTTCGTTTTTCCCGAATAAAAACGGCCACGCTAAGCCTATCTCATTGGAAGTGCCTGGGTTGGGCAATATTTGTGGAGCTCCACACCTGAACGTTTTGAGCTATATTTAAAAAGTTAATTTATCTCGGCTAATGACTTTCTTATCCCTTAACGGCCATGGTTAAGGTTAACAGTTAAGGGATAAGAAAAGAACAGATTTGGTGAGGGAACAAACGCGAGTAAATGACATCTTAGTTGAAATCAAGAAAAAGAAATGGGCATGGGCAGGACATGTAATGAGGAGGGAAGATAACCGATGGTCATTAAGGGTTACGGACTGGATTCCAAGGGAAAGGAAGCGTAGCAGGGGGCGACAGAAAGTTAGGTGGGCAGATGAGATTAAGAAGTTTGCAGGGACGACATGGCCACAATTAGTACATGACCGGGGTTGTTGGAGAAGTATGGGAGAGAAGCCTTTGCCCTGCAGTGGGCGTAACCAGGCTGGTGATGATAATAAATGACTTAGAAAAAGACGAGCAAAAATGGTGCTGTGAGTTTAGATAAATGCTAACAACATCCATGCGATTTCTGTTGTGAAGGGTTTTTTTCAAAATCTTGGTCCAAGTTAGCTGAGACACCCATGGTGCAAAAAAAAAAAAAAGAAACATGCAACTAAATATGCAAAAAACGGTTCACACGCATTTCATAAGAAAAAAAAAAACAGTACAGAGCACGACCTACATCAATGAATCTTGCTTGGGCAATGCGTTCTAGAATTCAAGTATTTAGGAATATATCTTGCGCAGTTCATGTCATGACGCTATCACATTTACCACATCACAGGAAAAGCATGCAAAACGTTGGGTTTCTTGCGACAGAACACCAAGCTCTTTCCGAAACAAGCTCGTGAGCCGTTATATAAAACATATGTAAGGTCTATCCTAGAATATGGTTGTACACTCTGGGATCCTGCAACAAACATTGACAAGGATCGATAAAATCGAGAAAGTGCAAAATCTTGGAGCCCAATATGCTTTAGATAATTATAGCAGACAGCTTAGTATGACTGCTGCAAAACAGATATTGGTATAGGAGCTGCTAGAAGAAAGAGGACAAAAATTACGACCTAATATAGTTCTTCCACAACATCTACAATTCTAGAAATGGCATAGACCGCGATAAGTACTACATTCTATCACCTCATTATGTATTCAGCCGTTTTGACCACGTGCACAAGGTGAGTGAATATAAGAGCCGAGCTGAACAGCTCAGAAATTCATTTTCCCCTCAAACGATCCATGACTGGAATCATCTACGATCGGCCATTGTGCATATTACTGATAATTCCAGCTTTGCTGCAGCGCTTTGAATGTGTACGCTCACTTGTTTTGCATTGAAAACTAGTACTGCCCTCTCACCTGTATGCCATGCTCAAACATTTCTTGTATTCTGCTTCGATTTTTGTTATCATATGTACCCCCCCCCCCCCCCCCCCACTGTAATGCCATTTAGGTGCTGTGGGCAATATAAATAAACAAATAAATACTAAAAACTCCATTAGCCCAGATAATGTTAATAACATGTTTCTACATTATTCTTCTCTTTGGATGACAAAATACTTGATGGTTATATTTCTATCCACTGTACTGTTATCATGGTAATTACAGACCAGTTCTCTCTCTCTCTTTTATTTGTAGGATTTGCTGCTAGGTATAAAGAATAAAAGAAAGTTAAATAAATGTTTCCAAGAGTTCTCCCATTGTACAAGTTTCATGAAAAGCAATGTTTGTTAAATTACAGATATATTGTTAACTTTTCACTCCTACAAGTTACTAGGGCACATCATCCAAACATATAACGAAGTTCCTTGAATCTAGCATGCCCTTTCTAATGCTCAGCAGCATTTTCACTGCTGATTCAGCACCATCACTCAGCTAACTGAATTCTTTTATGACACCTCTGTAGCTCTTGACCTATGTCTTCAGGTTGATGCATTAGTAATAGACTTTTCCAAAAAGCTTTCAACATTATCAATTACTCTAAACTACTGCATACACAACTTTATGTTAAATAACCCTTAACTTGTTGATTCTAATATATTCTGCAATTCTGCAATATATTTCTAGTACATCAGTTTCTACTCTGTATTCTCTTCATCCATGTGCTCTTCCGTTCTTGGCTGCTGGCACAATATGCCAGACTCACACACTTTCCTTCTGCATACTGGGCAAGTTTTACCGCCTTTTCCTCACATCAACTTCAGGATCATCAACCATTTCGTTGTGCACGCAACAAGGATTCTCAAGATTCTACAGTCCGAATGGAGAACACAGGCCCGGCCCTACAGGGAGTACTTGTTTCTACAAGTGAACAGGACTGCTTCCAGACCCTCGGCTCCACACATACCGCTGGGCCAGTGACCAGAAGATGGAGGTTCTTTGGCATATTTTACCACCTCGACTTCGAGCACTTCAGCCCGTCAAGAAAAAGATGAGCCCCTGCAACCCTGTTCACGTCGAAGGTGATGCGGATATTCCAGTGGACATACTTTGCACCCGTCAGCTTGGGCCAAAGTGCACCGTTATACCTAGGAAAAATGCACCAGAACTGCTGGCGATGGCCTGACAAGTAGCAAGACTCACACCGGAAGATGACAAGAACAGCTGTATTTCCCAGGAAGTGGACGTTCTTGGATGCTCAGTGAGGTCTAATTGCACAGTTCCGTTCTAAACAGCATCTGACTTTTTGTGCAATAACCGCCTTTGCATTCTTTCAGCTGATAAAGAGGGTGGTTTTGCCGTTTTTTTCACATGACGTGTTTCGTAGGAAAGCTGCCAAAGCTGCCAACAGAAATTTCAATAAAATGGACCACGTACGCCTTCAAAAAGCCAAGGCGGTAGCAACGAAACTGTGCAAACGGTTAGGAATGCAATCACTTGTCAAGCAAATTCAGGGCAAGAAAACACATTGTTTAGATATGTTTCTTGACACATAGGGATGGTTGTTCCCTTTGTGTGATTATTTAAGAGAAGGAAACATGGCAGAAATGTTAACTCTTATTCTGCAAGATAAGTTAACTATGCTTAAAATTGAAGACCCATTCCTAGTTAAGAATTCCACTCAGGTTGTTGAATATTTTCAGCAGCATAAGAATGCGAATGTGTTGGCCTTTTCGATCAATATAAAAAACATTTTTTACTCTTTGCTGCGAGATACACTACTATTGTGCATTGAACAGGCCAATGACAGGTTAGGTGCTGTTTCCTTTCAAAACAGTTGTGGAGTACCCATTAGTGGTTTCTTGGAATTCCTTGAGGTGTATCTAAGATCTACCTTTGCCACTTGGGACAAAGGCATTTACCTGTAAAAACGTGAAATTAGCATTGGGTCATGTGTTGTCCCGAGCAAGTGATGTATGGGACAACACATGACCCAATGCTAATTTCACGTTTTTACAGGTAAATGCCTTTGTCCCAAGTGACAAAGGTAGATCTTAGATACACCTCAAGGAATTCCAAGAAACCACTAATGGGTACTTCACAACTGTTTTGAAAGGAAACAGCACCTAACCTGTCATTGGCCGTGTGGTCGGACCCACGCAAACAAGGATCAAGACTCCGCCATGCTACAAGAAGCATTACGTAGCACGGACCTGGCGGAGCAGCTCTGGGCCGTCCAGCGAGCCCACGATGCGGCCAGGGAGTTACAACTCCCGGTCCCAACGTGGAGGTAGCCCGCTCTATGGGTCCTTGCGTCCCGTAGCTCGCAGGACCTTTCATTAAAGTTATTCAATCCAATCCAATCCAAATGTGTTGTCCCTGTCCTTAGCGACCTGTTTTTCGCTATACATGACAACAAGATCAACAAATGTCTTGAAGGAACAAGTGTAATCCAAGATTTTAGATTTGTAGACAACTTTCTAATCATCAATGACAACAGGAAATCGGATTTCATCAAGTTGCAGGATACATGCTTGAGATTTTCAAGTGAAACTTACACGTTTCATTTTGATGCATGAACTGTCTGAGAAGAATTCCATCAGGATTTTAGAGTGACGACTAAAGTTTTTTAATGATCACGTATGTTGGGGCTATGAACCAAGAGCAAAAAAAAAGCTTTATTACTCGCTGTATCTGCATGTGTTGTATCTGTATCTGCACCTACTCCAAGCTCGTGAAGCATAATTATTATTAAGTACTGCATTACTAATGCCCTAGCTAACTAAATCTTGTGAACATATGCTCCAAGAAAGCCTCGCACTTAATAGACAGCTGTCTGATGCGGGATACCTGGAACCCCTTGTGGTCTATGTGGCCAAGGGCCTATTGCAAAAATGAAAACAGTCCAGCAATCTGAGAAGAAAGATGTGGCAGGTTATGATGATCGAAAGATGTGAAACGTGAGAAATGAGAAAGATGTGGCAAGAAAATAGCTGTTCTGTATATCCACCGGGCTTCCCACAACCTGAAGATTGGAAAATGCATAGGCATTCAGCTTGTGTTTTCGGCTCTGCTAAAACTTGCAATCCTTTGAAAGAAAACAAACCCGTGCAATAGCAAAGAGAAAAAAATCATGCAGGATTCAACACCAAAAACATTTTGTCTCTTGCGACGAAGGTGTCGTTTATTGCATGCCGATGTCTTGCAGACACGAATACGTTGGACAGATTGACAGATGCATAAATACCAGACTAACACACCACAAGAATATAAGTGACTGTAATTAGGGCCAGCTTAGCTTACACTGCCGTAAATGTGATAATAAGTCTATCCGTCGTTGTACCAACCCATGTGTGCCTATGTTAAAAAAAAAAGGTGGATTGTTTCTCAACTCAAGGATCAGCGCATCAAAGAGATTATTGAGGCAGTCAAGATTGCTTGTGCAGGAGAGGGGTGTGTAAGCATGCCATCACTTACATTGACTAAGGAAGAGCTAAGGTTTTCAGAGGGCTGGTGATTAGGAGCTTGGCGATATCACCTTGTGCCACTCATGCCGAGTGAATGTTCTTTTTCTTGTCCTTTCTCCCTTCTTTATTTTTCCCTCTTTCCTGCTGGCGCTTCGTAAGTGTACATATGCCTATAAGTTGGGCACAACTTTAGAAAAAAGAGGAGGCCCCGCCCAGATCACCGAAACGCGACAGCCTCCGCGACTAAAATAGTCCCGCTCAAAGAACCGTGCTTCTAAAACGCGTAATCCTCGGTATAAATAAAGACTTTTGTATTCTGATGACTGGTTTCATAGAACTCTCGTGGTTGGAATTCTACAGCACATGCCGAATCGCGCGAGAAAAAAACCTTGTGCCTTCTACAACGCTGCGCGTCGTCTGCTTTTTAGCTTTGCTGCAAGAGACAAAATGAGAGAGCAGCTCGGCGTGCACATGGCTTTTGCGCTGGTTTACATGTACACGGCACATTTACTACTCGTTTTCCGAGCTTAATATGGATTAATTGCTATTTAACAAGTACTTAAAAAAACAATGCTTTTATCGGAACCATTACAAACCTGGGGTGAGAAGACGATCGAGTCGGGAAAAGAACAAAGAATGCTTGATTCATCGTTTTCAACAACTATTAATGGCTTTAAACAGCCCAAGATTTATATTTGTTTGGCTTTATGTTTTCACACTTAATTTCGAGAATCTGATAGGTTTTTTTTTTGTTCCTTTTCTTTCTTTCTTTTTGTACAGCGACACAGTACACAACACACCCGCCGCTAACGGTAGGCACCAGACTGTGGCATACTTTCCTCGTCGTAACTTCACTTTGGAGCAAAACATAACATGGAACAAACACACAGGATGTTTGTAGCTGTGTGTGGTCGCGGAATCCTGTTTTCAGACGAAACATAGCACAGCGTCAGCAATGCTCGCTGCAATCTTTCGTCGCACGGCTCAGCATAAACGCACACGGCACGAATGGCGCATTGTAAGCTTGCAGTAATATTTCCGGCATGGTAGACACCACAAACAGTTGGGAATTCGCTATGACGAGGGGAAGACGCACACGAATGCCGCGACTCCACCACGTGGACTCCGTCCAGTCCGAAGCACGGGTGCCCATCTTCTCCATCGGCGTGTTCACTGGCCGTCCGGCTCATGACGTCAGTTCACAGTGCGCGCCCATAGGTGGAGGCTCGTGTGCATCCGCCTTGGAGGAGTAAACGCCCCTTTTTTCTAAAGTTGCACCCGACTATCGTCAGTAGAATGAAATGTTGGAAGTCAGCGCCCTTTTCACTCGGTCTCTATCATAATCGTGCCTTCCTTATTTTTCGCGCCGCGACATAAGTTGTTGATTAAGCTAGTCTTTCTTTTCCAATTGTCACAAATGTCTCTTTTAACTCTTGCGATTCAGGTGAAACACATATGTCTTTTAGAGTAGCCCAGAGGTTGGTGCTTGGGCTTCATTCCTCTTGTATATCGATCACCTTCTAGATACAGTTCCTGAAAAAAGTATGTCTTTATGCTTATGCCTGCGTTCTCTATAACATAATTACGTCACCTGATGATTATGCATCTTCCCCTTTCTACCTCCCCCTTTTTTTGTCACCTCCCTCTTTTTACATGTCAGGGTAAATAAGGATTATTATTATTATTATTATTATTATTATTATTATTATTAATTCATATTCAAGTTTATGCAAGTGGTATCGGAAGTGGCAAATGAACACAGAACTTTCTGTTCTGGATACAGTTTCTATTCACAGACAGTCATCTTCTTCACTATTTAATTACATAATTCTTCTTCAGTGCATTGGGTATCAGAATACAAGTACCTCGGCCTCCTTAAAAAACACCACTTGTGCTTGTCAAGAGCAGAGTGTCTTCAACTATCAGTCCAGTCTAAGACACCACAGGCGCAAAGTTTGACCTGTGTCCACAGCCGGGGCCCCTGAGGCTTCGCCCATCTGCACAGCCAGCCTTTTGCCCAGAGGAAAGTTTTCTAGTCCGAAGTTCGGCGGTGAACCTTCTTCTGAGTCAGCTCAACTTCTTTCATCTCAACTTCTATCAAGAACCATCTGGAGAAAATTTGGACCTACCACTGGCTAAATTTAAGTTGCCTATCACTTTGCCCAGTCACCCTTGTGGCTCTCCAATATATGTCACGAGTGAGGACGGATGAGTATCTTGCCACCAGAAGGTGAAGCCACAGCAGGAGCAAGTCGGGGACTACACCAGCAAGGTCAAGATCATGATCTTGTGGTGCCTTCGGGGTCAAAACCACAGCCAGGTCTAGGTCCCGAGGCCAACCAATGGCGAGTAAGTCACTTGTCGAAACCCTCTTCCTACCCTTAAAGGAACCCTGAAACGATTTTGTACAAATGTACTGAGTTGTTAGAGTAGGTCCTACTGATCATTAATTGACGCATCTAAGTGCTCCGCGTAAAGCATGTAAGTTATTATAAGGCTTTAAAAATGTACATTGCTGCCGATCGCAGCACACTGCTCGGCTGAATTTTCAGCCGCTCTACCCATTTGACTTAAATTGCCCTAATGACGACAGTAGGGCGAGCTATCCGATTGGCTGCCCAGGGCACATCATTGATAATTTTTTCAACTTTATGGTGAACAAATGTTGTTTGTAATAGTTAGAAAGTTAGTTAATTTGTTTCTATAAAAAGAAAGTAACAGCAAGAGAATGCACTAGAAAAATTTCTGAGTACACTTAAGCACTTCCAGCACACAGCAAGTGTCGTCTGCTTGTGTTTCAACGTGCTCCGTCTTGACGAGAGCTTCGTGGTCAGTGTCGGTCTGTCTTTTCGTGAGCACCATAATCGCCTTTGTTATGTTGTGGACTGCAAACGTAGCGACTGGCAACATGTCAAGCTGCGACATCTTGTCCCTCTGCAAGGCAGCAGACGAGCGGAGTGGCTGCAACGCATCGGACTATCAGTATCCGATCAACGCCAGGATTTGCGCATTTGTGGTCGTCACTTTACACCGGAGGAGTACTAGCACAATAGTGTATTGCGAGTCTTCTGGTATTCGGGTAAACGCAAGCGCAAGGGGAATGGGCCTGGCCATTTGACCGTGCCATTTTCCGGAATTAGCAGAAGCGCGAACGTGAATGGTCTGCACGGTGCAGCCACCTCGTGGCACAGAGCTCAACCAAACACAGTAGCAATAACGAAATGTATTATTTGCTGCTGGTGTAAATTATTTGCAGAAGCATAATTGTTAACACATTGTTTTTGTTAATGTTTAAAATGTTTTACACTTGGTTAGAGCAATGTTAGTTCTTTGCTTGGCTGCTTAAACTCTGACCGTGTGGACCAATCAGGCCACTCACGTACGTCTACGCCAAAGTTTCATCAGCTTGAGTTTATGCCTCCACCCAACTGTTGAAACGCCAAGCTCGCCTGTGGTTACCGGAATACCAGACACATTCGGCGCTGCGACAGAATGCTCGCACCGCATGCTGCTTCGATAGCTCTTACTTGGGGTTGACTGCCAAGCAGCTGGTGGAGAGGCTTCGAGCGCGCGCTCCTGGACAACCGGAAGTAGACGACACGAGGTGCCATTGTGACGCAGAGCCAGTGAAGTAGGAGCTTAGCCCCAATCACTTGGTGAACGAGATGAGGAGAAAATGCATGACTGTGGAGGAGGGTAACTTGTAATCATCCTTGGCTCTCTTAATATGAGATGCTTCACACAAATTGTGGTATGAATGATTAACTTTAGCTGTACCCTACGTGTCTACAAAATTTGTCCAAACCATTTCAGGGGCCCTTTAACTGTTCATCAGAAGTGTCAATAATGCATGCGGGATTATACAAAAAAAACCCTGTTACACACAAAGTCACCACAGCCGGAGTGAAAACAAAACACTAAATGCAATTCATCGCATGTTCGAACAACCCTTCAGCATGAATGCACTGTGGAGATGCAAACCTCAGGACACATGCCAAAGCTCTCCGCACCTAGTATGCCTAGCCCACTCTCTCCAGAGCACTCCACAGATGTCATCAAGCCATCTACCAGAAAAGCCTGCAACCAAGTCACCACCCTTGAAATATAGGGAAAAATGGAAGCCAAATTTATTGCAGAATGTAAGGAACTAGAAGTCAGACTAAAATATATTCTTGCAGTGCAAGGCTAAACATAGACAAAGACAAGAAAAAACACGGTCAGCGCTGACTTCCAAGTTAATTTTAATTGTAGAAAGAACACTTATATAGGATTATGCAATGACTAGACCCCCAAACCTATTGAGTGATAAAAATTATAGAATCTAAACAACCATCACTCATCATCATCATCAGCCTATTTTATGCCCACTACAGGACAGAAGCCTCTCCCTGTGGTCTCCAATTACCCCTGTCCTGCAAAAACTGATTCCGACTAGTGCCTGGGAATTCCCTAACTTCATCGCCCCACCTAGTCTTCTGCCGTCCTTGACTGCGCTTCCCTTCTCTTGGCACCCATTCTGTAACCCTAATGGCCCACCGGTTATCTAACCTACGCATTACATGGCCTGCCCAGCTCCATTTTTTTTCTCTTAAGGTCAATTAGAATATCATCTATACCCGTTTGCTCTCTGATTCAAACCACTCTCTTTCTGTCTCTTATCGTTATGCCTAGCATTCTTCGTTCCATCGCTCTTTGCATGGTCCTTAACTTGTTCTCAGGCTTCTTTGTTAGTCTCCCAATTTCCTGCCCCATATATCAGCGCCGGTAAAATGCACTAATTGTACACCTTCCTTTTTAATGATAATGGTAAGCTTTCAGTCAGGAGCTGACAATGTCTGCTGTACGCGCTCAAACCGATTTTTATTCTTCTGTAAATTTCCTTCGCATGATCAGGGTTCCTTGTAATTGACCTAGGTAAATGTACTCCTTCACAGACTCTAGAGGCTGACTGGCGATCTTGAACTCTTGTTCCCTTGCCCGGCTATCATGATCATTAGCTTTGTCTTCTGCATATTATTCTTAAACCCCACTCTTACACTTTCTCTGTTAAGGTCCTTAATAATTTGTTGTAACTCGTGTTCAGTGTTACTGAACAGGACAATGTCATCTGCAAACTGAAGGTTGCCGAGATATTCGCTGTCGGTCCTTACTCCTAAGCCTTCCCAGTTTAATAGCTTGAATACTTCTTCCAAGCACGCAGTGAATAGCATTGGAGAGATTGTGTCTCCTCGTCTGACCCCTTTCTTTTTAGGTAGCTTCTGACTTTTTTTGTGAAGAATTAAGGTAGCTATGGAGTCACTCTACATACTTGCCAAGATACTTACGTAAGTGTCCTGTACTCCTTGATTACGTAATACCTCTATGACTGCTGCTATCTCTACTGAATCAAATGCCTTTTCGTAATCTATGAAAGCCATATAGAAAGCCATCACAGGTTGGTTATTTTTCAACTTGTACTCGTACGGTCTAGTGCTACCACTGCTGCCGAGTGATCGTGTTTTTCGACGTGACAACTAAATCATGTCAGACTGTCTTGTTTGCCACAAACTGCTTCACGACGATGAGCCATACCTATCATGCTGTGAATGTGATTTTAGTTATCATGCGGGCACTTGCTCGGGAGTAACGTTAAGTACGTACCAAAAAAAAAATCCGAAACCGCCTTGAAATCTTGGAAGTGCACCACATGTAAAACAGGCAGGACCAGAAGCGGTCCAAGCACAGCAAATGACGATGAAGGACCAGAATTGAACCTAAAAAACAAAATTTCAGAAATACACCGCAAGCTTGCTGTGCTGCTTGAAATGAAAGTCAAGATAGACGCTCTGGAAGAAATAAAAGAAACGGTGACAAGCGTTGAACAGGCAATGCAGGAAATGGCTACAATATATGATGAGGCCATCCTTGAGATGAAGCAGCAAAATGCAGACATTGCAGGCCTTCGAAAGCATGTGGAAAAACTTGAGATCAAGGTAAAAGAGCAAGAAATCAACATACTTAGGAAAGACTTGAATGATATCGATCAGTACGGCAGATGCCTGAATTTGGAAGTGCATGGTCTGCTGCATCATGTCAATGAAAACTTGCTAGAAAAGTTGAACTGCTTAGCGGATGATCTCGAGCTTCCACAACTTTCGAAACAGGACATTGAAGCCATCCACTGCATTCTGTTAAAGGTCAGGGCTGACTCAGTTGACATTGAAAATGAAACCAATCAGCACAGAAAAATCAGAAAAAGTCCCACCTATCCTGGTTCGCTTCACTTCTCGCTCGACCAGAGCTACTTGGCTCGGGAAAAAAATGCAAATTAAAAAATAAAAGTAAAAAATTTACCTGAATGAAAATCTCACAGCACAGAACAAAAAGCTTTTCTGGCATATGAAGATGCGGGCGGCTGAAAAAGAGTACAAGTTCGCATGGCACAAGATTGGAAAATTCTTCGTGCGTCGTGGTCCTCGTAATCGAGTCATCAGGGTTATCACAATGGATGACGTTGACAGAATAAGATAATCGGGCAGTATGGTTTTGTATGCGCATTCTTCAAGATGGCAATCCCTTTTCAGGAATGCAAGTACTACGACAAGTTTTCCTTCAGACATAGCAGAGAGTTATGTGATAGAAATCAGATGTCTTTGTTTCATTTCAATGCACAAAGTTTAAAAAGCAAGCACGAATCTATCTGCATGCTTCTACATGAATTACAGCATGAATTTGATATTTTAGCGTTTTCTGAGCTTTGGATCCATGACGAGTACGATGCTGTACACTTCTCTGGCTATAAGTGTTGTTCACTGTCCCGAAAACATAAGAAAGGGGGTAATGTAGCTTTTTATGTAAAACACGATCTATGCTTTGATGTAATTTCTGAGTTTTCTGTAATGCACGAGCACTATGAATCCCTCATGATCAAGTGTGTGAATACTATATTTGTGGTTATTTAGAGGCCTCCAACCGGTGTTGTATCCATGTTATTAGATTTCATTGAATGTATGTTGGATTTTTGTACACAGCTTGGCACTCCCCTCATTGTAACGGGCGATTTTAATATTAACCTGCTTTCAATAGACCAATCCAAACAAGCGTTTCTGGATGTTTTCTTTTCGTTTGGCTACGAAAATGTTATTAATGTTCCAACCAGGGTGACTAACAATTCTGAAAGCCTACTTGACTTGTGTTTTACAACGCAATTAACTGGAATAGAGTCGGGTGTCCTCACCTCTGATGTAAGTGATCAGATGCCTATTTTCCTGTTCTTTACACGTGAGATGAAACTGTGCCGACAGCACAAAAGTGACATGCGCTTACAGTACAGATTGATAACCAAGAACACGATTGCTGATTTTGAAGCATCAGTCAGCAAAGCGGAATGGTCTGAAATATACGCATTGACAGATCCTGTCAAGGCATTCAATCGCTTTCTCGGCATAATCAAAGACCTTTATTACAAAGCTTTCCCTCTAAGAGCAGCTAGAAGAAGCAAGAAATGCAGGAAGCTTGTGGGTTGACACTGCGCTTCTAAAACGAATATAGGAACGCGATAGACTTTTAGCTACTTTCTTAAAGACAAGGCAATCAGAGTACTTAATGAAATACAAAAAGGGTCAGGAATAAATTAGGCCATGATATAAAGCTGGCAAAGGAGAGGTATTATGAGAATAAGCTCATATTCTTAATGATCCAAAAAAAGTTAGGAAAACATTGAATGAGCTGCTTCTGAACAGTGACCGAAATTCTGTTTTTGAGGTTATGGATAAAGGCGTATCTTTCACAGGGACTGCACTGGCCGATAAGCTTAATCAGCATTTCTTACAATGTGTCGCATTTGATGCTGATAGGCCAACTTACAGGTCTTATATTCCATGTAGTATGAGCAAGTCGCTATTTCTGGCACCAACAGTTGAGGCTGAAATAAGTAACTTAGTTCTAAAGTTAAAGAATTCCACTGCATGTGGTGTGGATGGCATTAAGGCAGAACCAATAAAAGCTGTGGCGCTGCATATTTGTAAAGCAATGTCACACATATGCAATTTAATTTTGTGTACTGGCGCATTCCCCGATGAATTACAAGATTGCACAGGTATTGGTAGTTTTTAAAAGGGGAGACAGGAATGATATGAACAACTACAGACCGATTTCAGTTCTCCCAATCTTTTCCAATATACTAGAGCAGGTCATTAACGAAAGAATTTTAAGTTTCTGTACCCAAAATAATATTATAACAGAAAAACAATACGGTTTCCGAAAACACCAATGTACTGAAATGGCGTTGCTAAAGATAAAAGAAAAAATAGTAACTTTGAGGACAAGCTGTACACAATAGGAAAATTTCTTGACTTTAAAAATGCATTCGATTTCATTAAACACGATATCTTGTTACAAAAGTTAAATGAGTATGGCATTAGGGGAACTGCTCTTAACCTAATCAAAAATTATTTAACCAACCGACTACAGTGCACATACATTTGTCCTTCCAAATCAGCAATGGGTGAAATCAAATATGGTGTCCCACAGGGGCCCATCCTAGGGCCACTTCTTTTCTGATTATACATTAATGACATCACAAACGTGCCTCTAACACCTGACATAATCATGTATGCTGATGACACTAATATCTTCTTTTCTGGTGGAAACTTTCTTACTCTCGAGCAAGAAGCAAATATTTGGCTCAGTAATTTTTCAGACTGGCTTAGAGCAAATAAGTTAAAATTAAACACTAAAAATACAGAACACATTATTTTTTGGCCTCGTAACAAGGGTATTGATGATAGCTTAGTATTACAATTCCATGATGAAGTCATTATACGTTTTACGTCCCAGAGGTTCCTTGGTGTTATGTTTGAAGAAAATTTAAACTTGTCCGGTCCATGTCGGCAATATTAAAACCAGTGTTGCATGATCCATCGGTGTTATTAATAAATTAAAGCGTCTATTACCTTCTAGATTAGAAAAAACAATTACACTATAGCCTAGTGCATTCGCGCCTCTAATATTGTTTGTCTGGTGTACCACAACGAAAACCAACATCCATAGTTTACTAACCTTGCAGAAACGCATGATTCGGGTAATTGAGAATGCGCCCTATAGAAGCCACTCCCCGCTCCGCTTTTCAAGAAGAATTGTATTTTAACAATAGAAAACCTTCTTAACAAAAAAACAGCCATTGCAGTATTTAAAGTGGTAAGACTCAATGAAAGCGCCTTTTTTAAAGCATACCTCCCGAATGAACATAAATACAACACAAGGCAATTAACTTACAACAAGGGCAAGATCCGTACAAATTACGGCATGCAAAAGCAGGCATTCATAGTTGTATTTTCTGAATCATCACCCGGGCTTACTCACTATAATAAATGAATCACCGTCCCTAAGCACTTAAAAAAAAAGTGAACATGTATTTGCTGTCACTTCAGGTACACTATTCATTCTTTTGTACACAAATCGCATTCAGTATTTTTGTTACGTATTTCACGTACTTTTCATTTTTTTTGTGTATGTTTCCACTTTGTAACCATGCTTACCCTGTGTGCTTGAGTGTGTTGTGCTCTGGGAACGGGTCGGGGAAGGGGACTGATACTTAGTCAGGCATTCATGCCTTTTTGTCAGCCTTTTTGACAGAGATTTAGTTTTTTTTCTGTCAAATAAACATTAATTAATTAATTCATTCAGAGAGGCTGATTGTACTCTGCAGATTTCTCGATGACCTAATTGATGACATGGATGTGATCCATTGTAGAGTACCCCTTCCTGTTCCCTTGGTTGACTAAAGTCCAGCGTTGCCCATATTCTGTTGGAGATAATTTTGGTAAATATTTTATATAATACTGGGAGTAAGCTAATGGGCCTATAATTTTTCCATTCTTTAACGTCTCCCTTTTTGTGAATTAGTATAATGTTTGCATTCTTCCAGTTCTCTGAGACCCTTGAAGTCGATAGACACTTTGTATAGAGAGCCGCCAGTTTTTGAAGCATTATGTCTCCACCATCTTTGATTAAATAGACTGGTAGTCCATCTTCTCCTGCCACTTTTCCCCATTTCATGTCTTGCAAGGCCCGTCTAACCCCATCGCTAGTTATAGAAGGAGTCTCTGCAACCTGTTCATTACTGCTTTGAATGGAGGTATCGTGGCTCCTCTGAGTGCTGTATAGGTCAGTATAGAATTCTTCCGCTGCTTTTACTTACCTTCGAAATTGCTGATGATATTACCCTGCTTATCTTTCAGTGCATACATCTTGGTTTGTCCTATGCAAAGTTTCCTTCTCACTGATTTCATGCTGCGTCCATTTTTCACGGCATTATCAGTCTTTCTCACGTAATTTTGAATGTCCCTTATTTTTCCTAGTTGATCAGTTTTGACAGTTCCCATCTTATCTCTTGAGTTGGGCACTTTCATTCCTTGTCATTTCTTAATCAGGTCCTTCGTTACTTGGGAGAGCTTGCCTGCTGGTTGCCTTGGTACCTTACCTCCCACTTCTATTGCTGCCTCTGAAGCCAGCCTAGTTACAGTTTCATTCATTACCTCTATGTCATCACCTCTGTTCTAAAGCTGCATATTTGTTTGCAAGTAGCAGCCTGAATTGGACCGCTTTTCCCTTACTATGTCTAGGTTGGCCTGTTTCTTCCTGACCAATTTTACTTTTCCTCTCTTCAAATTGAGCTGAATCCTAGACCTCGCCAACCTATGATCACTGCACTTAACACTTCAACAACCTTCACTACGCTGGGATCGGCAGAAAGTATGAAATCTATTTCATTTCTTGTTTCACCGTTCGGGCTTTTCCATGTCCACTTTCTGTTGCTACGCTTCCTGAAGAAGGTGTTCATTATTCGCAGCTTATTCCTTTTTGCGAATTCTACCAGCATCTCTCCTCTAGCGTTCTTAGAATCGACGCCGTAGTTGCCAATTGCTTGTTCACCAGCCTGCTTTTCCCCCACTTTTGCATTGAAGCCGCCCATTACTACAGTATACTGAGTTTGTACTTTTCTCATTGCTAATTCAACATCTTCATAAAACTGATCTACTTCATCATCATCATGACGACTGAATGTTGGAGCATAGGCTTGTACTGCCTTTAATCTATACATCTTATTAAGTTTCATTACAACTACTGCTACCCTCTCATTAATGCTGTAGAATTTGTCAGTGTTGCCGGCTATGTGCATATGAATTAGGAATCCTACCCCATATTGCTTCTTATCGGGGAGACCTCTATAGCAGACGACATGGCCGTTAATCAGCACTGTATAAGCCTCACCAGTTCTTCTAAGGTCAATATATCCCAAACAATGCCTGATAGTTCCTCAAAGGGTCCTGCTAAGCTAGCCTCACTCGAGAGAGTTTGGGTGTTAAAGGCTGCCAGGGTCAGTTTCCATTGGTGGCTTGTCCGGGTCCAGTGGTTCTTAGCACCCTCTGCTGCATTACAGCAGAGGGTGCAGAGGGTCTTGGTCAGGTGCTCCGCAACTGCTGGGGACTGAAGGCCATTGGTTGATCGAATGAGGCTTAGGTGCCTATGAGTACAGAGAAGTCCAACTTGAATAACAGAGCTGCACTCACTGCCCTGCCCGTGTAGGATGCAGTATGCCCTATGCCAGGTCATATGATTGCCAAAATGAGTAATGACACCATGGCAAAGAGCTGTCGGTGTGGCAGTGAGTCAGCAGTGGATCGCAGCTGCAGGGGACTGGCCTGCAAACACAAGCTTCTTCTGCAATACATTGCCACACAAGAAAAGAATCCAGATGTCTTGCTCAATTAAGAACTCGACAGCATATCCCCCTTACAGGCTATCCAGTGTATGGTGCTTACACAATGCACACAACGTTCGTCAGAAAAGACCTAACTGCCACGATAACTCGCAACACACTACATAGCACAGCAATCTGCCTGATGCCAAAACACAAATGCAGGGCACAATGTGAATTATTCATAAAAAACGTATACAGCCCTCATAGGGAGAAACAGCTGCACTCACCTAACGGAGCTGCACAAAACACTTCTAAAGAAAGTGCCGAACACGACATGATACTAATAGCGCAGCTTACCTTACTCAATCAGCCCGGCTGCCCTAAGAGACATGGAAACACAGTGGAAAAAGATGGTGGTCATTAAGTATTGTGAAATTGTAAAACCTTAAAATTTCTTTCATAAACAGTTTCAAAAGCAGAGCTCACGTTGGCAAAATAAATTTTAAGTGTTTCACAATTTGACAATGCTTCATTGCACCACCATCTTGTTGCAAATAACAACTGTCCACATAGACATTCTACCCAAAGTTAATAGCTTCCATGCCTAGAATCACTTTTATTGTACAATCAATAATGCAGGCGATCGCAGTCAAAATGGATGAATCTCAGCTCCTTTCAAAAGATAGCTTACTCATGATGGGATGCTTTACAACTAATCATAGAGATAACAGTTTGGTTTCTTGATTTTGGCAACTAATCACATGGGTTCAAAGTAAAGGGAAAGGTACCTTTTAGCTCTAAGGCAGTTTTTATGAATGTCCATCAGCAGTGCAAAAAGCAGATGTACTGCAGTGAGGGGAACATACAACATGCTCAAGGATCATACTCAACATATACTTGCAGCTTTGCCTGGCAGTTTGCAATGTGGGAGACAGAAAATGAGTGCCCCTTGAGGAGGTTGTGTCATACTAATAGTTATTGTTCTGTGCGCATCGCAAACGCACAGCCGGACTTTTCTTTCAAGAGGGAAGCGAGCCTTCCTTACTTTTATTGCTTTCTGTTTCACTGATCCCCCGCGGACCTTGAGCTGTGCGCGAGAGAAAGGACCCGCTCCCTCCGTTCGGTTCCTGGAAGTGACCCAGTGACGACACTTCGAGGTGTCGGGTGATGTTTCCCGGGCCTGGGGGCGACAGCGGGGATGGAAACCGCGGTTCGAAAAACGCGGGATGGGCAGACTTGCCCCACCGGCCCTAGAGACAGGACCACTTTTTTACGGGTCGAAAACTGAATGTTTTGTGTATTTTTAACTTGCTTTTTTGACATTCTTAGTGTAAATAAAGTTTGTTTTAAATGTTCAACTGCGTTCGACCCGTTATCTAGCTGGACAGTAGACGCTTTGATCCTGTCAAGTGTGGTCCGAGAGGCCAGTATAGTGATCATGACCCTTGTGATTAGTGAGATTGCGGTATATTAAAAATTGCCCTGATAACCCCATCAACTTTTCTTAATGCACTTTTCTTTCTCGGCAGCTGTTAAGGAGCAAGTGGCGTAAGTCAAATTATTCTACCCGTTCTAGCAATGTACTAGCAGTAACAAAACTGCTTGAAGTTAAGAACCAAGACTCATGAAATAAATAAGCTTGTCCAGTGGTGTCATGTTTAGTATGTCACCAGCAAAAAGCTAGGCTGCTTCATAAACATACTTTTGGGGATGTGTACTTAGCTGACATGCAAAACCAGAGCTATATATGAGGGCAAATGAAAGTTTTGCCCCAATTTTCTTTTAGCCAAATTACGGCTGTAAATGTGAATTCAACATATCAATTCCCAGCAGTGGACCTTTCTTGGACTGGCACGGCCTTATCTGCCGGTAGCTCCGGGGCACGATGCAGCTGTTGGCTGTTGAAGATGGCGGTTGTGCTTCACATGTCCACGGCGTACGAGCAACGAAGTGCGATCCGTTTTTTATGGAGCAAGGGACAAATGCCCATCCAAATCCATACAGAAATGCAGTCCACATATGGGGAAAGGTGTCTCCCTTTGTGAAGTGTGAGGTGATAGTGTTGTCAATAAATCAATAAAGTGAGTTTGCGAAAGGTCGTGAAGACTTGCATGACAATGAGTTTTCGAGGAGGCCACGTGCGTAAGAATTCTACCACGGGGGCATCTCAAATGTAGCGCTGCAATAGGACAAATATCTGAACCAGTGTGGGGACTAGGTGGAGAAAGAGTGTAAGGTACGTAGAATAGTATGTATATATATATGTAATTACCTGTATGTACCTTATTTTGGCTAATAAAAAATAGGGGCAAAGACTTTCTGATTTGCCCTTGTACTTTGTTGCACATATTATACATGAGACTGAACAAACAGCCTACTATTTGCTTTTAGATTCCACTACTCCGCTGTATTTCATTTATCTTTGCCCTTGCAGCCACTTGGCTGTGGAAGCAGGAATTACTCTCAGAAGCATGATGTCCCTTGAAAGTGAGAGAGAACGAGCGAGAGGTCAAGCAAATTGAGCACTAGCACTACTTTGCATTTCACTCAGTGGGTCTTGCAACCTATAGATCTTGCAGCTGTGATAATGAACCTCATGTGCCCCCCCCCCCCCCCCAATTATTCTGTGCCTCTTGCCAAGTATGCAAGCAATTCTACTGGCATGTACAGGGATACACTAAAGTGTGTGCTTTTTCTGTTGCGAACATCAATGGCTGTGTGATGTTTGTCCACTTCTGTACTTGAATTTCCAGAAAATGCTCTGAGCCCCTTATCCGAGTGCTGATCAGTAATAAGGACTGGCACTGCTTCTCACTTGGAAGGACATGAAATAATGTGAGGCATCTGAAGCATCTTGACAAGAGTAAGAATGTTAGCTAATGCCAGACGCTAACTTTAGGTTTTTGCAATGCTACTGTGATGTTCACCAAGCAGAAGCACCTCAGTATCAATAAACAGAAGCCAATGGTACAAAATACAACCAAGCTGCTTCATTAATCTCAGACATACAAAAATCTCACTCACAAAACTAACCAGCATTAAAACAAAGCTGGTGGTTAATCCTGGCATTAAATGATTTCAAACAGAAACACATTCAAATTTAACTATAGCAAAGAAGTACTACATAAACCACTGTATTAAACTAATTTATATGTGCATGTGTCAAGAAATACTCTTGTTGCAATGATATACATGAACAATCTGCCAATTATAATATTTACTTCTGTTTTTTAATAAGTAAGAACATTGCGTTCTGTCGCACACATTAAAATCAGCACACATGGGCCTGGAGCTGACTTGATTGTACAGCAAGACTGATCAACAGTGTTCACAGCAAACCTTTTCTTGAATATATGTATATGCTTATGCACATAACCTTTAACTATTTTTCATACATTTCAAAAGTCAACAAATAAATCTACACTTGAATAAATAAGAAAAAAATAGCTGCTTGCACAATACTAGTTTTGGCATACTTCTGGCATTTGATTAACACTCTCTAAACGAGAACACAAACAAAATCTTGTGGCACTTTTGCACTTGCAATTACATGGTCACATTGTGTCCATCCACAAAACACAAAAGTAACAAAAAATTACTTGTGTGAAATAAACTAGTGACTTGCGTTATATATGGACTTCTAGCATGCTTAGTCACCAAGCATTGCCAAACGATGCACTGAAGTATTAATGCTAACTTTAATAACCAGGCTGCCAAAAATAGGCACTGATAGGGTACATTGAAGCAAGCCAAATATGAGCATAAACGAAGGAAAGAAATGAGGAATTGGAAGAACCCCCCCCCCCCCCCAAATGGGTGTTTACTTCTCCGTACACAGTTCATACAGTCTTGTTTACCGCTTGTGGTATCTTAAACTATGCTCAACGGCTTTTTCCTATGTGCTGCAATGGTGTCGCACAAAACAAGGTAAGCGTAAACCTAGTTTAACTTCAGTGAATTTCATATCCTGAAAAGCTGGGGGGGGGGGGATGCAGCCAGTAAATATTGCTTCTCTTTTAACACTCCACAACTTGCACTGATCTTTTCAAAAATGTTATTTGATGTGCATTTGCTACTGATGTCAATTAGGGCTGCTAAGATGCCTCAATTGATTTGTCATTTAATCATACTTAAAACCACCATGCACTGTTCAATAGTATGGTGAGGACTGCAACTATTGTGTTTTAGCTAACCAGTGGATATGGAAAATACAATGATTTGCAAATAAACAACAAATGACTGATAATAATGCACACAATATGATGGTTATTTAAAATAGCTGACACTTCTGAACAAGCTTTAAACCCAACACTGGTGCACCTTGTTGCATTCCTTTACTGGTGCCTGCAAACCTATGGCACTAATGTCAGTCTTATTGTGAGCACAGCCTTGGTAAGCCAGAAAAGATGCAAAATATGAGAAAGGCTTAGGTTTCCATGCTAGTTGCTTGTGATGCTGCGAGACTAACAGTGTCCATCGATAAACAAGGATTACATTGCATACTGAAGGAATAAAAAAATAAACCAAGTTTTGAGAAATTGTTAAAAAAGATGGCCCAAGCACGTGAAAATACTTTGAAGCACGTGAAATACTTTAATACTTCATATTAATGTACTGGCGTAGCGATTTGGATCGAGAACCCAAGGAGAAACTTTACTCTTCATTTCATCTACTGAAAACCAACCTCCTTTCCTCCAAATAAATGCAAATCAAGTCTTGAAAAGTGCTTCACCTGACTAAACTGACGTTGCTCTTTAGTGTCCCTTTAGTGCTCTTTCAGTAGGCCATTGTCTCACCGACATGTGCGCTTGATCGTTATCTTTGTTGCAAAACATGCCACCCAAGGCTGCTTTTAGAAGACTGAACACGCAATTATTTCTTTCAACCATTTCTAGGTTGCTAGGTGAATTTTACATAACATTATGCACAGCTATTAATAAATAATTGTTTGGATGAATGAACAAAAAATTGGCAACGATTCCGAAATCAGCTGCCTCAAAGGCCCTTCTCCAGCCAAGAAATCTTTTCTCTTGTCCACAGACCTGGCCCGGTGTCTTTTCAAAAATGAAAGGAAAAATGCTATTTATTTGAACTCCATAAGTGGATTCTGCCTCTTTACAGCTCGGAGTATGAACAGTCCTTGTCTTTTTTAACTACTCCATGAAGAGAAGGGATGATGGACAGGTTTAGCAGAGCTAGGTCTTTCTAGACTTGAGTGCTTGTATCATAAAGGGCTAATTTTTTTTTGCTATGTATGCCTTATGGTAAATTTTCCAAATAAAAAAAATGATCAAAAAACAATTCTCAGTTCACAGCATTAACCAGTACCTTTGTACTCATGCATGCCTCCTAATCCACAAGTGCCCATTGCTTCAGGAATGTCCTCGATAGGAATGAAGCCTTGCAGGACAGTTGGCTTGGAGAATCCAATGAATCATTCAAATGAAGACTGATGATGAATTAATGATGGAGTAAAAGATACTTTGCCTGAAATATTTCTTGACTTGCACTCCAAAATTTTCAATAGAGATTCACAGGATAATTATGCACATAATGCCTCGCATCATTTTTGATAGAGGCCTCAAATATAGCTGCACCGTATGGGCACATTATGGGAGTCAATGGCCTCCAAGGTTCTTAAACACTATCAACTGGAAGGATTTGTGCTACCACTACGTGGGAAAGCTAAATGCCACTTGAGTGTTTGAATAATCTGACACCAAATGCTTGCAGCACAATAATTGCCGGCGACAATTCTGCATCTCTGAAAGCAACCAGCTGCAAAAATGAATCTAAAAAGTTTAAGTGTATGTTATTGCTGTGCAGCGCTTTTTAAAAAGATATTCAGAGTACCAAAGTTTTTCATATTTTTATGCTTCTTTTATGCACTTGTGCAGTTTCCATGGATTAGGCTTAGTTTTGTTATTGGGCTATGGCAACAATGATCGTGACTGCAGTATTTGCATAACAGTGTGAACGCCACATTCTTGGGGTCCTAGACTGAGGTCTCCAACCAGGACTGAGGCCTCCCATCGGGCAATTTTGTACCATTAAAGTATCTCTCTCGCTCTCTCTCTTCATGCAAGAAAATAAAATGGATAAGTTATTTGTTATTATTCTCCCCAAATTCTTCGTTTGCAGCATGTTAGTGTAAGGTCCATTATATTTGTCCTAAACTTCATGGACTAGTTCACGGCTGTTAAGCGCATGTTTCATGTTCACATAGAACCAGCCCGGTAACTCCTGCATGAGTGCTGCACTACCTCTGCTGTAAGTGCAGGGAATTCTGTCAACTGATTTTGCACAAAGAATTCAACAGGTCAAATGAACAAATGCAGCTCCTTAACTAGTTCAGGAAGCATAGACAAACTGAAAGCTTGTAGTGTCAACATGTTAAGACAAGGATGTAGGAGTATGCTGCTTGAATGCCTCCCAGGTCTAATAGACTTCCATGCGATTCTCTCTACTCCTTACTATTGATTTGATGGCCATTGAAGCTCTATAGCAGTACTCACTTTGCCATTGAGTCTATAGACAGGTTCAAGGGCCTTTGAAATGCCTTTGCGACACTGTATTATGTTTATCAGCCAAGGAGCTGAATGTTTGATGAACAAGAGACTTTAGTATCAGCCAAATCTATTTTACGCGACAGGTATCGGTGCATACAATAAGATCCATGCGTCAACTTATAAAGTGCTTATACTCGAACAAATGACCTTCCTGGCATTCCTTTCTGTACTGTACAACTACTGACGCTTGCGTAGCTTTCTTCCATACCATTCCTTACCAAGTGGCCTGCAGGATACGTTTCTGCATGCAAATTGCGTGTGGCGGTATTGGATGGGTGAAGTTGCTAATGCAGGCCCGTGCATTCTCATGTCACCTTCTGACCCAATTATTGCAAAAATAGTAAACAAATAAATAAAACCACCTTAATGGGCATATTAAAATTCATGGGCTTCTTTCACCAAGCACTGGTTGCCTAAACCAACCAATTGTCGAACACGATGATGGGCTATCTTGAATAAGCCTAGAGTTGTGGATTGATTGATAAATGCCGGGTATTGCTGCCTGAATAATAACCATTTTTAGCATCTTCATGCAGGAAACAAATTATTGTCAATAAGGTGCTTCGTTTTCACTAACACCATCTTCTGCAGCAAGCATCTGAAGCTGCAGTGATACTGCCCGTCTCAGCTGTTGCATTGCATTGCACTGCACCTGCATTTGATTGGTCCAGGGGTTGCATGCCATGCAAGGGTGGATGAGGCCCATCAGGACTAATGCAGGTGATGAATTAGGTAGTGAAGCCTCAGTTTTGTGCTTGATTCTAACATATGTATTGATGTTAGTTTTTTTTTTTTTATTTCATGGGACTGAAGATATGTGTGCTCAAACCTAGCACTTCCAGTATAAACTCTGATTAGGTATCTCACTGCACACACTCAAATAGATCTTCATTATCTATTTCATTTCATAATCTTGCAGCACATGCTTTTTGCTTTTCCGACACAAATTAAAGACTCTCTGTAGTATAATGACAACACAGTAAGAGCTCTACTTGGTGTTTTTCAGAGGCAGGTGCCTAAGCAACCCTGTACATAAAATTACAATTCCTACCCTGTCAGATTTAATAACTTCTCACACACTCAAACAGATCTTCATTATCTATTTCATTTCATAATCTTGCAGCACATGCTTTTTGCTTTTCCGACACAAATTACAGACTCTCTGTAGTATAATGACAACACAGAAAGAGCTCTACTTAGTGTTTTTCAGAGGCAGGTGCCTAAGCACCCCTATACATAAAATTACAATTCCTACCCTGTCAGATTTAATAACTTCTCACGTGTTACTTTTCTGTAGTTTGCAAGCCTTATGCTGCAAAGCAGTTTTATCATGGACATAAGTTTAGAGATGGTGGGAGCTTTAAAACATCACAATTTTCTATCTGCCTAGGCAAGCAGCCTGATGCTCAGAGCTACATGGCAGTAGTTGCAGACAGGGTTGAAGAGCAGTACACCTGAGAATGCTTTACAGGCCATGCACTGGCTGTAGTAGCCAATAAAAGCTTTGAAAACATCTCATGACTGAAAAAAAAAAAAATTACACAAGCCAGCATGTTGATAACACAGGCACACTATTAACACAGATTCAATATAAGATTATGTGCATCATATGGGGTGCCTAAAAGCTATTCCCAAGTTAACAAGCATGCGGCTGAAGCCACCTTTAACACCAATCGAACATTGGTAGCTGGCAGCAGCCACAAGGACAATGTATTGAGTGCTTTGAGCATGAACGTGACGACACCAAAGCAGATTACTGGCTTTGCTCATTTTAATGTGCTATGAATACCAACACGCACGTAACTGCCCTGCAGACAAAAGTGAAAATGTGCTCGGTGCATAGCTTGAAATGCACACACCACTTTTGTGCCGCGAGTATTTTCATCAATGTAAAGTACTGCTGCCAGTAGACCAAGCTGCGTGCTTCAACAATTCAGATTGCTCGATAGGCTATACACAACTTACTCAGGTTTTAGCAGCCAAGGTGTTAATCACATGTAGAGGAATAACACAACATATCACTCATTTACTGCTGCCAGACAATTAAGGAGGCATTGCATCCTGGCATTTTACCATTCCTGCAGAGTGCTAAATACTATGAAAGCTGCATTGTTCCATGTTTGCTTACTTAAAATAAGCACATAAGTCTGCTTACTTTAAGTTATAAAGTTTCTAAACATATGATAATTTATATCACATGCAATTTGCAAACTTTGCACCATAAAAGAATACTCTCTGCCCACGTGCTCCAAGCCCTGTATTGAGGTGAACACAAAATGTTAAATAACACAATTTGCTTATAATTTGCTACAATGTAAACTTGAGTCACTAGAATCATGGTCACTCCTTCTTGCACTTGACATGCTGAGCAAGCATACCATAGCAACCTCTTCCACTCAAACTAATCTGTTATCATCCCAGATGCCATGACACCACAACCTAGCCCAATGGTAGAGTTCTCATCATGACAATTTTCTGGGTAAACACACAAGAAGAGTGGGATAAGTCAGTACAATCAGTACAAGTATGAAGTTGAAAGTGTTAGTTGATGCAATGAAAAATTATCTTTTTGCTGCAACGCATCCAGATGTGTAAATGTGGACATCCAGCGACTTGCAGCCTTTTTTTACCATTTGGAAGCACACAACCCACACCACTAAGGTTCATAACATGTGGTCGAACCTAGTAGCATGCAGCACTGAGATGGCACAAATCAATCTATGCCAAACACAGCCTAGTCGCTAAGGAAAGCAATAAGCTAGCCCTTTCCACTTAGCAGGACACAACTCCACCTTGTTTTCACAGCCACTACCCAGGTTGGTGTGCCTTGCAATGCCACTACAGTGCCATGCCTGCATTACGTCAACTGTACACAGCTCTTGAGCTAACAAGTGTGGTCTGATTCAGGATAATGTCCTACTGCTTCAGGAACTCATGTCACTTAATGTAATTATGTTATTCTTTGGTGTTAAATTGCACATAAGCGCAAGAAGGTATTAGCCCATTCCTGAACTCTAGTAAACTATGCCCGCCACCTATAACAATTCAATGCGCCCTTTTATTAACCCCCTGCTCTCCAAGAATGAGTATGTGCCTCATCTATATCATGACTAAATTTAGTTTAAGCAGTTCTCTGTGAGTCATCTTTGAATATGTGAAAACTGTTGCATCATATAAATGTGCTATAAGATCCATCAAGCAAAGCCAACTTCATTTAATATTTTTGACACTTTGAGGGGACACACAAGCAAACCACTCTAGTTGATGTTATTGTAAAAGTGCAACTTTAGTTGTAGACCTTACATTTTTTTTTTTTTTGTCGGGTAATGTCATTTGAGCTACTTGGACTAAGCTGCAAAAGTAAGACACTTTCACAGCTCTTTACACACAACTACAAACTTGAAAAAGCTGTAGCCATAAAATCTTGCACCTGCTGGGAAAATGCCCCCTTTACTCACAGGTCTTATAACTTTCTTTTTCAAACAAAGGCAGTCACATGTATATGCACAAAACTGTTGACATATCAGACTGTTAACTGCCACTACAGATGACAGCATATCAAAGCTATTTTTGAGCTCCGTACTCTATAAATTGTCTTGCCAGTGAAAAGCTCAAAGTGCATGCCATAAATCATCTCTCCTTTACTATAAAGAAGACAAGGAGGAGTCGCTGGGCACAGCTGGGCCTTGCTTTCTTCTTTTCCCCCTCTGCCTTAAGCCACCAAATTAGGTGCACTAAGGAAGTTCAAACCAGCAGTGTGAGCTTCAGTAGTCCATTGTTTTGATGAACTCAATAGCAGCACAAAACTGGGTCCACCAGTACGCAGCCTCGCCCTGGCAGCACCGAGTGGCACGCTGAAAGGTCTCCACAAACTGGACGGTAGAGAGCAGGTGCGGTGGGTTTGCACGAATGAGCACGAAGACAAGCACCGGCACAAGGTCATCAGCTGCTGCTGGTGCACCTGCAGCAGCTGATAGCAGACTGGCAAGTGAGGCACAGCAAGCTGCCACACAGGCCACTTTGTCCTGTGGGCTTTTGTGGGCTGCCAGGGCCCCTAGCTGAGCTTGAGCACTGGGCCAGGGGCTCTCAGCATGATAGGCCCGTGGGATGCGCAGATCTCGGTGCTCCACGGTGACAACTCGTGACAGCTTCTGTATGTGTTGGTGCAACACCCTGGAGATAAAGAAGAATAGAATTGCTCTAGACATTTCCAGTGTAGCATCTCCATGAGCCATACAGCCAGTTTTTACAAGTAGTTTTCTTTTTGTGGCACTAGAGAATTTTCTTGTCTTAATGTTTCTGGGCTCTAGCCTCTCTATGCCATTCTTTGTGCAGTCAGCAACAAATGAAATATAGTAATTGCAATGTGCGTTCTCTGGCAGATTCTATACTTTGGTGAAATGTGCATGGTTTATACAACTGCAGGAACACGTACCAGGTATTTCATATAACTTGAAACAAGCTTTAAAAAATTTCTGCTGTCGGCGTGGGTGTGGACGTCGCTGTGAGGTTCCGTATGAAGTCCACGGGTAATAAAATCGTTGCCGCGTGCCATATGCTGTATGTGCAAGTGAAAGCGTGCAAGG
The DNA here is from genome assembly GCF_050947875.1 of Dermacentor variabilis. NCBI lineage: Eukaryota > Metazoa > Arthropoda > Arachnida > Ixodida > Ixodidae > Dermacentor > Dermacentor variabilis. The sequence goes on along the minus strand of NC_134568.1, from coordinate 118,110,907 downwards.
ATAAGCCGACGATCATAGCTTAATCTTGCGCACGTAACGGCAGAAAGCAGAGGCAAAGCACGCTGCCTTCCGTCACGTGCAAGTGTTCAGGTGGAGGGTAGGGATGGGGGTGCACTTTACTCCGAGCGGTCCGGGCGACCGCGCGTGCCTGGTTGGGCTGCTGTATTTTGAAATTCATCTGCGATGGGTACAGAGTCCGTGCTACACTGTCTTTATGCGGCCTACTTCGCGTTGACACACGCGGCTGCATGAAGCTCAATTTGCTCGCTGCTGCTGCCGCATTTCCTCACTGCAGTGTTTTAACAGCGAGTATCCGCAGTCACCGAGTGAAATGTGTTCATGTCGGCTTGTGTGCGCATGACACCATGCTTGTTAATTTAGTTAGTATGCCTATGTTTACAAGTCTATACGGCTGACAAAACTACTATCCTTACTTAGTACAGCTGTCCGCTAAATTGCTATTGCAATCGATGCTTCGCCTTTCGGGCGAAACTGCGACTTTTTTTTTTTACAAGAGTGGACTTAAAAGTGCAAGGTAGCAAAACATTTTTTGAATAATTAAGAAATGTTAAATAGGCTATATGAAGCTTTCTGCTATTCATATATAAAACAACATCAGCACAATTTATCCTAATATTAGCTGTTCTTTTGAAATGAAATGAATTAGTGTATACGCTAGATTAATAAGCTAGAGGCTTCTCGAGTTTCACTGAATATATATGTGTATAAAGTAGGACAATGCGCCACTGGTTACTTACTGATCTCTGAGGACATCTCCATCTCCATTGGGGTACAATGCATGAACATATATTTGACTCATGATAGCTCTTTCGATTGTGTGCTGAGCAAGGTTTATCTGGATGTCACTGGCCACTGCAAGCACAAGACAATATAAGAAAATCACCTGAGCACAGTAATACTCTGACACTAGAGACATCAACACGAAAATCAGAATAAAAATAAGGCATACGCAAGTACAAATAAAGAATAACACAATCACGCTTGTTTGCACTATGGCTTTATGACAGGATTCAGTGTCCTTGTGCTTTTGAGTTGTCAATTAATTTGCCCTTGCACTGTGATCTGCTAGCTTTCTGGTTAGCTCAGATGGTAGAGCGACTAACCCAGAAAGGCGTTGGTACCATCTTCAAATTCTGGACCAGGACGAATTTTTCTTAAACTATGAAGCTTTGTTTCCAAGAAACTCGTGTGGGTTTCCTTTGTAGCTGCATGCTACATACGAGTAGATGTCAATTTTTCCTTTCATAAACCTTTCTCCACATTGCGGAATTCCACAGACTGATTTGTCAGGATGAAAATTCTTTGTGAAAGTTAAAAAAGCACCAGAGCTTTGCAGCAAACTGCTGTACAAGACCATTACATAAAAATACTAGGCATGTGTACATAATAAGCTAGACTGCCCAAGGTGGTGGGCACAGTGAGAGAAGATGAGAACTAAATGAATGAATGAATGAATGAATGAATGAATGAAAGAAAGAAAGAAAGAAAGAAAGAAAGAAAGAAAGAAACCCCAAGCACTGTGCGCTGTACATGGCTAATAACCATGCCATACAGGCATCTTGAAGGACTTGAAACTAACTGTTTAACACAATTTCAAATTGACTGCTTATATACATAAAAGGCTTCAATGGCTGTTGAGTCAGTAGTTAAGCAAGTCTATGGAAGAAAACGGAACTCAATCTCATATGTGAAGGCCCACTCCCTCTCACAAGCAGCATGTTCACACTGACATGTTGCAAACATTCAAAGATTTTTTCTTCTTGTAGAAATTGCTTGTCCCACAAATGTAATTTGTTTTATTTTACAAAAAAGACTGCTGCACCTCTGGTCATGATAATGCTGCTTCCAGTCTCAATGTAGCTACAAGTCTTCATATTTTGCAATTTGGGAAATTCTAATAATTAAACGTCTCAACCAAAACTTTGCTGCTATCACTTAATAGCTTTGGGCTTTTAACTCAAATAAATTTTATTCAAACTGATTCAGTCAATGTCCAAGAGAGCATTTATTCATTTCCTACATTCTTAAACAGGGAAACAGGGAAGTTGGGCTTAAGCTAAAGCTTCCTCTTAATGAAGTTGTACTTTCAACCTGAAACTTCTTTAGATAATTATGAATGAGCACCTTTATGTAAAATATAGGTTTAAAACTAAGGCAGTAATTATACGACAGATCCAAATGGTGCAGTCATGTAAGCCAAAGAGGCACACCCAAAGCATCGCTGCAAAGGTGCAAGCTTGAAGGCCAATGCTGCATTTAAATGCAGTGACATATTTTGGGAGATATTGAGCAAGACATTTAGCAGTGAGAACTGCGAAGGTCACAGCTTTATGCCAAACAGCATAGTCTTTAAATATTTTAATTTGTGACAGACTGAACATGCAGAGTGGCAAATGCAAAACCATACGGATTGGGTTAAAGTACAGCATTTTTCAATTTTTATCACCACCAGGGATAAAAAGAAAACCTGAAGAGGGAGACCTCATCAATGCCGCCCAATTGCAAGAACGGCGGTGTGCCACCCTGGTAAGTTGCTGCATTTTACATTCACCATTTATTTTCAGCACCGTTCATATGTTGAACAAGTGACTGTATGCATGGCATGACAAGTGACATGACACAAGTAACATGACACAAGTAACATGACAGCATGCATGCCATATGCTACAAGCCCATTGCAACACACTACAACAAAAATGGTGGCTTCCACTCAATTACAAGTATTGTTAGTAGTTGTGCGCAGCTGCCCTTCAAACCAGTGCCAATGCCCCAGTACAACCACTTTGTGTAGTAAACAAGGCTTTTGCATAGCACTATTAAAAAGTTGCATAACCAGTAGTTTCTGCTGTTACTGCCATTATGACAATGAAAAGTCCTACATGCACACTGCATTCAGTGACTACACTGCACAGAGATTGCATGCACACTTTGGAATGCTTTTAGTTAGTAAAGTTTATTTTCCATGAAAGTCAATCACTATGGCCACAAAAAAAGCAGCAGCAGAAGCAGCAAGATACTTACTTTGCCATGTTGGGTCTACTTCCATTTGTTGAAATAGATATTGCAAAAACTGCTCCACCAATTGAGCCTACAAAGGAAAACGTACATTCACGTTTCAGCAAATATCATCAAATCCCATCACTGAGGCTTTCAGCAAGATTTATCAAAACAACAAGTCATTAAATTATGAGGTTTTATGCAGCAAAACCACAATCTGATAATGAGGCACGCCATAGTGTGGGACTCCAGAAATTTGGACCACCTTATTCAATAAATAAAGCCTGCAGTCATAAACGTTAACACAGGCCACCACTTGTGTATATGTTATCTTAACGGTTCACCACAGCACTGCTGGGGCTATGAGCATTTCTGGCCAAATAGGGAAGGCAAACAACATTGCGAATGCGTCCATTTGCGCTTTGTTGTCTGCTTATCATCTGCTCGTGTCTGCCTGCTTACAGTCCATCCCTCTGCGTGTGAAAATTAAGCAGGTCTTGATAATATTAAAAGAATAATAATGAAGCAATACAACTACACCTACAATCCAATATACTGACATAGTTGCTGAATGGTTTTTCAGGCATGGAAGGGCTAACTAAAATGGCTTAAAGTTAGACAATTAAAACAATTCAGATGAGAAAATATTATTTTATTGCATCATACTCAGCCAAGCTTGACTTGGTTTGTGTCATTGACTTAGGAACTACTGGATTCACTGGGAAATTGAGTAGGCCAGATGCGTCCTTTTGGATTTAAGGAGCCGATGGCCCAAAAAAATCTCGCTCTTTGTGCTTGTAGCAGCGACCAAGTTTTCACTCTGTTATAAAAGATTCAATGATGTGCTGTAGGGTGCCTGAAATTTTGGGCATTGTCACACATATAGCAAGTGGCAGCACCGTGTGATGTCTCAATAATCCAGCACGTCCAAGTTTTTTATTTCCAAAAACTTGGTCGACGACTGTCTTAAAAAGCTTTGTTCATTCTTAATCTAATGGGGGGAGGGGAAAAAAAAGAAGGAAACGCCTTTATAAAATAAGTGTAGCTTGGTATTCGTAAACATTACTTTCTGACATGTTCCACAACTGCTCTTCACTATATGTCAAGACGACGTTTTGTGATGATGATGATGATGATGATGATGATGATGTATGGATTTTATTGGTGCAAGGGCCAGATATGGCCAAAGAGCGCCAAGAAAAAGATAATAAATGAAGTGCCGATGGTGGAACATGACAAATGTCAGCTTTGTGAATCAGGATGTGAATGGTACATGTAACTTGGCTGTAGAGAGGCCTAAAATTAGTCGCTGTAAAGTGCGTAAAATGCAAAGGTATTAAAATAATCACAATGATTAGTGGTGTATAATATGAACATAAAGGTTCTGTTACCAAGAGATTATGTACTGAATGAGTGAGTAACAGTAGCACTAGTACCTGACCGTGAGCCCTTGACCGGGAGGGCTTGGAGGTATGTACTTTACAAAAATGCTGTCGCAGCAGCAGCTTCTAGTGAGAGGATGTGCTATGTATATGATGGTCTGATAACATGCAATGTGCCAACATCTCATAGAAATGTTAGAACTAACTTATTGTCAAATAGTGGTTCAATGCCGAGAAACATTGCAGGGTGGAGAGGAACGTGTTGTCTGTATGCCGAAGAAAAGTACTTTTTTTTGTTGAGCTTCTATTTCTCAACACTCTAACAAGACGTGAAGGACAGCAAGTGTCTCACCACATTTATCGCAGACAGGAGGATCTTCACCAGTTAATAGGTAGGAGTGAGTGCCAAAAGTATGACCTATCCTAAGGCAGCAGAAAATAACCTCAGTCTGTCATACCTTTTTATGGGTGGCCAGTTCCCCAGATTTGCCTTAATAATGTGAAGTTTATTAAGCTTTTCAGTGTCCCACGTACATTGCCAATGGCCCCTCAGTTTCTTGCGTATGAAGGGTTTTAAATCTACAACAAGTACAGCTATGGAAGAATTACATGCTGATGAGATGTGTACAAAGCGCGGAGGATTGAATAAAGTTCAGTAACAACAGGATTTTTATTCTTTCATAGAAAAATTAAGGACTTGACGATGCTCAATGAATCTGTAAATATTATTCCTTTTTCTAGTTTTGTTTCCTTGATGTGCTGTACAGCCGACAAGAGTGCATAAACCTCCATTGTGTAGATGCTTGTTTCGAGGTGCAAACAGCCTGATTCTGAGAAGGATGGGCCAACTGCGTCATAAGAAATGCCAGCATGCGACTATGAAGCATCTGTGTAGAATTCTGGGCATGAGTACTTTGACTGAAGTTCTAGGAAGTGTGTTTCTATGTGTATTGCTAGGGCATTCTTTGTAACTTCGACAAAAGACATGTAATCTATCAGCTACCACATACACGGTAGTAATGGCTTGGCTGGAACCATTAGCAGGTTTTCAAAAAGTGGGACAGCCACTGCTTCACTGAGGCTTCGCACACACGGCGAAAAAGGCTCTCTCACTGTTGGACGATTGTGGAAAAGTGCGGCACAAGTTGCATTGTTTACGGTTTCGTTACAAGGATGTTTAGAGTTAGAGTGTGCTTTCAGAAAATACATGAAACTGGACAATGACCTTTGCAGATGAAGTGACCACTCACTGGACTCTATATAGAGACTTTGTACTCGGCTAGTTCTGAAAGCTCCTGTGGCCAGGCGTATTCCTAAATGATGAACAGGGTCAAGCATTTTTAGGGCACTCGGTGTAGCAGATTGATACCCCATAGCACCGTAGTCGAGATGCGATTGTACAAGACTCTTGTAGAGATTCAATAAACATTTTCTGTCACTGCCCCAGTTGATGTGAGAGAGAATCTTCAGTAGGTTCATCGTTTTCAGGCACTTGGCCTTGAGGTATCTTATGTGGGGGATAAAACTTAGTTTTGGATCGAGTATGACACCTAGTAATTTACGTTCATGTTCTTTGTTCACAGGAATGTGCTGTCCTTGAAGTTCTGTAGAAGGGTCAGGGTGCAACCCTCTCTTTCTTGAAAAAACGACACAGGAGCTTTTATGTGGGTTGATCTTAAATCCATTTTCATCTGCCCATCTGAATACTTTAACTCAAGCTGGACTTGCCTCTCGCAGACTGAAAGGCTACTGGATTTAAAAGCTATCTGCATGTAGTCTACGTAAACAGAATAGAAAATGGCTGGAGGCAGCGAATAACGAAGCATGTTTATCTTCACAATAAAAAGCGAGCAGCTGAGGACTCCTCCCTGGGGTACCCCAGCTTCCTGTGTAAATGAAGGAGAAAGTGTGTTGCCTATTTTTATGTGGAAAGTATGTTTCGAGATGTAGTAAATCTCAATATCGTTCAACATGTTCCCCCTGATGCCCATTCATGACAGATCTCGGAGGATTCCACGGAGCAACGTGGTATCTTAGGCCTTTTCCATGACACGAAAAATGGATAAGAAGAACTGCTTATGGACAAAAGCATCACAAATATTGGCCTCAACATCCACGAGGTGGCCAGTTGTTGACTGCCCTTCTTTGAATCCGCATTGGTACGGATCAAGCAATTTTGTTTGATTCAAGGTAATGTAGAAGGTGACAATTTATCATTTTTTGAAACAACTTGCAGAGGCTACTTGTTAGTGCTATCGGACGATAGCTCATTACTGAGGTGGGATCTTTGCCCTGTTTTAACACAGGTATGACAATAGCTTCTTTCCATGAGAATGGAAGATGCGCAGCTGCCCTGAGAGTAATAAAGAGTGTGAGTAGGGTGATTTGTGCGTCTTTGTGAAGGTGTTTAATCATCTCGTACATAACTCTGTCGGGACCCGGAGCAGAATTCTGACATGCATTTAAGAGCCCCTCACCAGGTCTGGTCATTTTGAGCTGACAAGCGCAGAGCATACATTGCATGATAATGATTGTGTCTGCAAAGTATTACATCGCTATGCACCACGGAAAGATCTGAAGTTTCAAACCAAACACTATTTTTCCTTCTCCTCGCAGCCGCCGCGCTCCAAGCCGGAGAATGACATAGTTGCGTCCCTGCACCTACGTATTCGAGTCCGTAGTATGACGTCACTCGTGGTGACACGTGACTTCGAGAATTACTCAAGGCACCATTCGTTATTTGTGTGATCTGTCGCTTGAATTGACGAATTGAAGTTTAGAGAAATATAAAACACATGAACGGAATGTCTGCATCTTTCTTGCTTTACTTCGCAACCGAAGCAAGAGAGATGTACTTCCGCTTCGTCTGTTTGTTCCCACGGTCGCACGGTCATGTGCGCAGGTACCAAAACTATGCCATTTTCTACCGTGTTCCGGCCACGTGACCATGCTCTGCGATCAGCTTGTTCTGCCTCAGTATTCGTGCAGCACTGAATTATACCACTAGTCATGTGTCCTTGTGCATGGCGCACAAAATCGTGCACTGCGCGAGATGAGACATTACAACAGCTCGCGCACAATGCCGCTAGCGAAAATGCACATCCCCCCCCCCCCCGCAAAAAAAAAGAAAGGAGGGTGAAGGCGGAGCTTGTGACGTATGTGTCACACGATCCTCGAGGTCTGGCATGGGAAAATGCAGGGAAGGAATTTTACTGCCGAAACCTAGATGGGGGCGAGTGGAGAGGGAGTCTCGCTATGCAGTGGAGCCCGCCTGCTGAAATCATGGGTTCGCAGCACTGAAATATTTCTATCACGGCTATTAATTAGTCGAAAAATTTTTGCAGCAGAACACTCCCTAGAGGACATGTAACAGCATATAACCAAAATTTGCTATGGGTCCTGGTGAGGGGCCCTTTAAGGAAGATTTCAGCTCAGAAACGCAGAAAGGCTGGTTAAAAGGTTCATTTGGACTACATTTACTATACAATCCATCCGTTACCAAGAGCAACGGATGGATTTGCTGCCCCTTCAGCTTTCTCAGCCTGCCCCCATACTTTCACCTCCTGCATGTATGAATTAATACCGGAAAGAAATCTCTCCCAGCTTGCCCTCCTTGCCTGCTTTCATGTGCTCCTTTCCCGAGATTTTATCTGTTTGACTACAATAAGGCTTTCCGCATTAGGATATCGACGAAGAATGCCCCATGCTTTGTTTTGATTCTTTCGTGCCTGCCTACAGTCATCGTTCCACCAGGGGACTCATCTTTTGCATGGGTTCCCGTTTGGAGATGACGTTTTATTCTGTCAATGTCTCGTTGACGACGATGATAAAAGGCCTACTCTTTGTATTGGTGTTGTGGCAATTACTGTTTTGCCTGAAGTTAAATAGTTGCTATAGTTTGCACTGCCGTTTAGCAACTTGATTTGCAGAAGTACGGTGCCAGTGCTGCCATATTGAAACAGTTAATGACCTTGTGAGCCTTGCATATAAGGTGAGGAGTGACTTTGGTAGGCATGACAGCAGGTTACGATCACTGAACTTGCCCAGTTTCCTCTGTCGCAGTGGTCACAGTGTAAAGAGCACAATGACCCAAGCCAATTCTCCCACAATACCTCTGTGCAACCCCCTCCCCCCCTCCCTGTTTATTGTTTTTGTCCCAGTCACAGGACAAATGGAAACAAATAAGAAAAGAAAGTTAAGATTGTTTCGGCAGCAAGCTTAAGCATTACCTCAACGTCACAGGCTCCCTGCATATGATCAGAGTGCATGTAGGCAAGCAACTGCTGCAATGCGACTGCTACCTTAGCTTTCTAGTAAATATGCTTTCACTGCCCGTTTCTGGTTAAAACATAATTGCAAAATGAGACAGACAGAAAGGCGGGAGAAGAGGAGGAACGTCCACGCAGACAGTCATGCGTAGTCACAGCCAGGCCAGAGGAGGAGATGCGCACTTAATCACAAGATATCCAAAATGTGGTATGCGGGAAGAAGGTGCACATCAGGCCACCATCCTTCTCGGGTCACCCTTACACGCTTTCCCTAGCACCAGCAGCCACCACTCATTCTTATTGAGCACTTGGAGTTTATATTGAACATTATGCCGATGGCAACTGTGAAAATTTGCCTGATGTGTCCATATAATTGATAATAAGTTCTTCTGGTATGGACTCTGATAGAAGTTTTTTTTTTCAGTAGTCAATGTGGTTACGAGCCCTAGCCAGGGGTGCAACAGCTGAACTAGGATTTGGAGCAATTTATGGAGCAGGAAAATCCAAATTTAGAGCAGGTTATGGGGAGGCGGAGGGGGAATACAATCTTGGAGCACCAAATTATTTGGAGCAGTTTAACAGAAATCTTAATTTTGGAACAGAAAACCATAAGATGCCAACTTTTACAGCAACTACAGCCGAACCTCAATATAACAAAGCCGTGCTTGCAGCGAAAAGCTTAGTTAAATTGCGAATTTCATTAATTCGGGGTTTCAAAGTTTCAGCAGCAAAAATAATTTCACGAATTCCCAGAACATTCCTGGTGGATAGTATCTTGTCAGTAATCACTTATAAATAAATCGCAAGAAGGTTGGGCCATAACAGCATGCTTTTGAGTGCCAGCACACGTGGTGCAGATCGCGTCAAGAGCACTGCATCGGTGTGCCTTGCGGTGCCTGAGATTAGCATTTTGCGTCAAGCAGTGCCGTAAATCTTGGATGGCATGACTAATCCCGTTTACTGCCCACAACCATCATCAGATGGTGCCCTCAAATTAAAAGCAAAACAGCAAAAAGATACCAAAATTTGTTAGAGAAATACTGCAGTTTTGCCAGAAAGGCGGGGCATTAATAGCGATAACAGAGACAACTACACAAAGCAAGGTTCGTGGTTTTATCGCTGTCACAACGTGAGCAACTATTCACATCGTGCCTTGGAAACTTGAGATTACGCTATCTTAACACTAGACACGCGAGAAGAAAGTGTGCATGAAGGCACCAACAGCTCGCCTTTGCACTTGACGAAGATTACATCAAAGACGTGGCCCACATATGGGCAGCCATGTGTAGCTACAGGATGAGTAGAGGAGAGGAGACGAGACATGCGCTAGGAAGAGAGAGCGGATAGGTGCATGTCTCCTGTCCCCACTACCCTCCTCTGCCTCTAGTTTGTGCTTGGTCACGTTACCGCACACTCGTCCCTTCCCCACCTCCCCTGCGCTGAAGGAATCGTCAGCTCTCGTGTTTCCCAGAGCACTCTGAGCTGCTGGGCAACCTACGGCCTCCGCAAGTTGTTACGCGACAAATGGCGCAGTGCTGTTTCCTGCATACTGCATCCTGGCATGCGCACCTCGATGGCGTATTTGCAGCTCAAAATTTTCATGCGGAAGGACGCTTGCAAATAAATTTTTCCTCTGCTGACATTTTTATATTTTCTTGCTAGATTTACCAGCCATACAAGGCTCCAAGTACATGCTCGAAATGGCCGAATACTTCGTTAAATCAAAACTGTGTCATGAAAATACTCCATTAAATCGTGAAAAAGAAATATGCGTTTTTCAATGGAACTACGTTTGAGAAATAGTTTGTTACATTGTGAATTTTGTTAAATAGAGGTTCGTTAAGCCCAGACCACATGTAAGCTCGCAGACACGTGCAAGCTCGTATCTGCATACCTATGCATGTGCAGACAGTGCGGCACGGCTCGTACGCGTTGAAACGCGGCGTGATCTTGGTGAATAGCTCCTCTCTGTTATCGTGCACTTGGGCTGCCTCGCGTTGCTGCACCTGGCTATGCAACTACGGCACGGTACATTCAGCTCTCAGCAAAGCAGATTGATCTCATTCGAGAAAGTGCTTAACCTTTCCTTTTTGTGATCTAACAATTATAAAAATATAACAATTACTTTCATAGATATCGAAGCATTTTGAAACACTGTCAATAACAAAGTACGAAGTGACATTTTCCAAGGCGTCTGTGAATGAGCCCAGTGAGCGCGCACTGTCGCGTGTATTTGTGGATACAAACCACTACTCCTCGCAAGAAGCGGCAGGCGCAAGGCACGTAGATGCGAGCTTGCACGCGTCCGCAAGTGTACGTTTGGTCTCGGCTTTATATCGAGGTTTGACTGCATTTAAAATTAATTAACCCTAGCAATGTGAGAGAGCTACAAATTATTAAACTTCAGCGCAATCATGCTTTAGCTTCAGTGGACAAGATCCTGCAAATGTGATCAACGAATTCTGCAGAAACCCGCAAGGTTGATCCAAATGCTTAGAATATTTATCGGATCAAGCAAGGAAGCATAAAACATACAAGAAAAAACTGCAAGAAATGTTTATTTGTACTCCAAAGTGTCTTATATATGAGTTGCATCTGACTAGTATAGAACATGACTAGCCCAAAAATTCAAATTAAATTATGGGGTTTTATGTGCCAAAACCATGATCTGATGATGAGGCACACCGTAGTGGGGGACTCCGGAAATTTGGACTACCTGGGGTTCCTTAACATGCACCTAAATCTAAGTACACGGGTGTTTTCGCATTTCGCCCCCATCAAAATGACTTGCCCAAACTTATTTGCATACCAAACAGCTCTTCTACTTGAGTAGCATCTGACAACACTAGATACATAGAGTAAAACCTCGTTAATAAAATCCGACTCATTGTCTGGTCTGGGCAAGCGTCTGCTTAAGTTAATGGCATCAAACTCTCATTATTTCGGACGGATTTGGCCACACACCTGTTAATTGGGATGACCATTGGGGCGCGCCAAGCACTGAGCACTGCAAATATGCGATGCAAAAGAGCAAAAGTGGTGCAAGCATCCAACCAAAACCAAGCGCTGGAGTCCACGTCGCCATAGTCATCAGTGGGAACCATACAGGCATTCACGCATACGGGAACACCGAAATGCTTCAAGCCTATTTGTGCCTTTATTCTTGCATTTACCAGCACAAATGACATTACGTTGACTGCATACCTTCAGAACTGTGTAATCACCATTTATGACTGCATTGATAGACGCCACAGTTTTGCCTGCAGTGACTGCGGCAAGGAGTGGTCTCTTTCTGATTCAATGAAATGCATGCATGATGTCACAAACATGGCGGATGCTGTCAAGGATGAACAGTGATTCTACTGTGGCTCATAAGCTGGGATCCAACCCAACAGCTATATCGTGATGGACGGAAGATCTGTTGCCAATCAGCTCACTGGCAAAAAAAAATTGTGCAGACCCCACGCACTGTGGGGATTGGCGTAAGAAAAGCACTCTGTAGTGTTTGCCTTAATTGACGCAAATGGGCGGGGACATTGATGGCGAATGTTTGTTATTGAGCACTTGGTGCAGTAAGAGAGTGGAGAGGTGATGTTCCCCTTGCATGCACCACTTGTGTTTGTCCACATGGTACACAGAACACATAGCGAGACGTGTTTGCTTGAGGTGGTGTTGTGGGCCCCAATGTTCATAGACAGTGAGAAGTTTAGAACTGTCATTGCCTCACATGGCACATTGCCTCATGGCAGAAGTGTTAAACTTAAATTATCGTGCTTAACGTGCAAAAACCACAATATGACATCAGGCATACAGTAGTGGAGGATGCCGTATTATTTTGGACACCTGGAGTTCTCTAATGTGCACCAAAATCTAAGTACACAAGCATCTCTCCATTTCCTCCCCATCGAAATGCGGCTGCCACAGTTGGGATTGAACCCACAACCTCGAGCAACACCACAGCCACAAAGATACTGTGTCGGGTGCAGAAGTGTTGATTTGCTCTGTGGCTGCTTGCGGAGTGCCATCTTGACACTGCAGTGCTTTACTCTGGCTTTGTGTCTGCATGCCCTGCGTCAGTTCTCTGCTTGAAAAAATTGCACAATGTTTATTTTTCAGAAATAGAAACATACTGTACCATACATTGAATTAACATTTATCCACTCAGTCTTCAACTGTTGCTGTAGTAGTAGCCTTTCTTTTATTGAAGAGACCCCAAACCATGCCTGCTTTCTGACACCGTATTGCCCCTCCCTGCGCTATGTCAGAAGCGGGCTAGAGGGGAAACACATGCGCGCGTCCCCCTCTGGCCTGATTGTGGCAGCTCACTGTATAGGTGAGCTGCCACGAGCAAAGAGTGGTAAAGTTGCTGTCCACTCATTTAGTGAGCACGTCAGGGACTAAATGGGTGGGGCATCCAGTTCTACCCATTCTCTGCCTCCTCCCTCTACTCCCTCTCAGGACTATTGCAAGTCAGCACAAACACAAGCTTCTGCAATGCTATTGTGGGGAGAGGGCATTGTGGCCACACTCCCTCCAAGTGAGGCATGCTTTTTAAAATTGCCTATCTTTTCTTCTACTGCACTCCTACCATGTGCTCTCAACCACCTCCCAATGTGGCATGTAAGACAGCGCCAGCATGCAGGAGTAGCGGTGGAAGTAGAAGGAAAAGGCAAAGAAAGCTTCACTTTAGAAGTAATCAGGAACTACGCACGGTAGTAGAAGCATGTCTCGAATGAAGACGTGAGTCTTGCACTGTGGCCACATTGAGAAGGAAGTCACAAGGCCTTGGTCAGTGCAAGTGCTAATCAGTCACAAGATGATGAGAATTGCAGCTTCCACACAGTTCTTGCGCAAAATAAAAACAGGATTTGCTGGTTCATTCAGTGAATAAAAGCATGTTGATGTAGTCAGCATTTCTTTATTGTTCTCTTGGTACCATCGATAATTCGACGCTCAGCTAATTCGGACACATTTTACGGTCCCATGAAATCTGAATTAACGCCATTTTACAATACAATCGAGAGTGATAGAGAAATCTGCAGAGTACAATAAGCCTCTTTATATGGCTTTCATATGTTACGAAAAGGCATTTGATTCAGTAGAGATACCAGCAGTCATAGAGGCATTACGTAATCAAGGAGTACAGACCGCTTATGTAAATACCTTGGAAAATATCTACAGAGATTCCACAGCTACCTTAATTCTACACAAGAAAAGTAGGAAGATATCTATAAAGAAAGGGGTCAGACAAGGAGACTCTCCAATGGTATTCACTGCATGCTTGGAAGAAGTATTCAAGCTATTAAACTAGGAAGGCTTAGGAGTAAGGATTGACAGCAAATATCTCAGCAACCTTCTGTTTGCCGATGACATCGATCTATTCAGCAACACTGCAGACGAGTTACAACAAATGATTGAGGACCTTCACAGAGAGAGTATAAGAGTGGGCTTGAAGATTAATATGCAGAAGACAAAGATAATGATGAATAGCTGGGAAAGGGAACAAGAGTTCAGGATCACTAGTCAGCCTCTAGAGTCTGTGAAGGACTACATTTACCTAGGTCAACTAATCATAGAGAACCCTGATCATGAGAAGGAAATTCATAGAAGAATAAAAATGGGTTGGATCGCATATGGCAGACATTGTCAGCTCCTGACTGGAAGCTTACCATTATCACTGAAAAGGAAGGTGTACAATCAGTGCATTCTACAAGTGGTAACATATGGAGCAGAGACTTAGAGACCGACAAAGAAGCTTGAGAACAAGTTAAGGACCGTGCAAAGAGCAATGGAACGAAGATTGCTAGGCATAATGTTAAGAGAAAGAAAGAGAGCGGTTTGGATCGGAAAGCAAACGGGTATAGACGATATTCTAATTGACATCAAGAGAAAAAAATGGAGCTGGGCAGGTCACGTAATGTGCAGGTTAGATAACCGTTTGAGCATTAGTGTTACAGAATGGGTACCAAGAGAAGGGAAACGCAGTTGAGGATGGCAGAAGACTAGGTGGAGCGATGAAATTAGGAAATTCGCGGGTGCTAGTGGGAATCGGTTGGCGCAGGACAGGGGTAATTGGAGATCGCAAATGTTCCCTCAGTCCTGCAGTGGACATAAAATAAGCTGATGATGATGATGATGACTGTACAAAACAAGACCAAACTACTACTACATATAACTATAAGCTAACTAGCAGGTTATACATGATTAGTGCAGACGTCATTGACATGACATCAATGCTTCACCTTTTTCAACATTTTCTTTTTGAATTCGTTTTTTAATTGTCTGCTCAAGGCTTGTATTTCCTTTCATTAAGAACGCATAGCCACTTTCTTCTCGTCTTTTTGCTTCACACCTGCATTGACAAGTTCCTCAGTACCGATGAACAATGCTTTGCTGGCCACCACTTGGTCCTCTAAAGCTCTCTTTTCTGCTTCAAAAGTGACCTTTCCATTACCAAGCACAAGCACATCCCTGCCATTCTATTGCTGCAGCTGCGTGACTAGATTGAATTGGCAACATATGACATATCACTGATGTTGGGCGCTATTCTGCACACGCATGGCGGCTGCACGGCTGCCATTATCCTCCATGTTTACTCTCTGATTGGCTGTCGAGAGGTCACGTGTTTTGAAATTTGTGCTGGGAAGCGGAAGTATTGCAAAATGCAATTTTGCGTTTTCATTAAGATGACGAAACGTGATGTGGAGCTGCAACTTTTATGGACTAATACATTTTTTTTTGTCCTTGGCAGCTAAATTGCCATGTTAGCGCTTCAAAAAGAATGTGAGCGGTAGCATGCACAACCAGTGCAATGCACGTGCAATTGCGCGAATATGTGGTGGCGATCCAAGATATGCGCCATGCCAGCTTGCTGATTGGCTGAAGGAATATCTCGTGAGGAGCGTCACAGGAAGGGCTGTTTTGTAAACGTCATTCTGACAATGCGTGACGTTGCACTGGGCCGTCATTGCTGAGACTTTCCGCCATAATTTTTGCTGCGACGAGCCGCACGAATTATGCTAATGAGCAGCCATATGCAATGGCAGCTGAGAGGAATGCGTATCGCCACATTTTCCCCGTCGTTTGGCGCCACGAAAATCTTTTGTTCATAACGCGTGCTCATAGTATTTGCATCGCTCTCGGGTGGTGTCGGCATTTGTGTTTGGGGCCATCATTTTTTAAAAGAACGCGTTTATACGAAATAATATTGGTTGAACATAGCAAGCTTTCGGCAATGTTGTCCACTTTTCACTGTTGCATTTGTATTGTAATCAAGATTAGTGCCTTTTCGCACAATCAAAAGTTATGACAACGGCCTCTTTCTAATTTATAAAAAGAAATGTACGCAAGCAAGGCGGCGCCTTGAAGTTTCCTCCCGCGGTGCGAGTAACCAGCGAAATGAACAAGAGATGGCAGCGCCGGCGCTTGCATCGCGCTAGTGGATATCTCTGGCACCCGCAACGCTATCGGTGATATTCGGTCGTTTCTCAGCCAGCCGAGTCAGGCTGAGTCACTTGCGTTTCACGAGATAGCGATAACGTGGCCTAAAACGTGCGCGCACCACCACTGGTATGTCGCGTATGTTGTCTCAAGCAAGAAAACAAGCGCGTTGGCACCAACATGCGATGACTCATTCCATTTTCCAGGGACACGGGTCCTAGCTGTTGAAGCAGGCGACGGCTTGTACGCAGCAGACGACGGAAGCGAGAAGCGTTCTCGACGGAATAATCATACGCTTTGAGATAGCTGCTTTATTTTTACTGGGGAGGAAAACTGTTTTGCTTTACCGATAACGCTACATTCACTGCCTTCATTTCAGTTTCTTAGGTGAAATGCCAAGTTGGCGTCATGTTACGTAAGCAAAACGGGGCCACCAGCGCCATTTTGTTTGCGTCGCGCCTACGTCATGCATCGAAGAAAATGGCGGAATGTCCAGAGTAGCGCCCGTTGATGGCAAAACTGCAGGTTGCCAACATGGGTTTTATTTTCAGCTAAAACTAGTACAACTGAGAACTTTTGCAGCTAGTCGGTTAATTTTGATGCAGCGTGGTGAAATTTCAACAAATTTAACACTTTTGGCACAGCTGTTGCACCCCTGCTTTATGCTAAACCTGGGCTATGAAAGACAATGCAGAGTTGCCACAACTGCAGCTACGGCTAGGCTCAGCCAACCACCACAGCTATGGCTCAGTGGGTGCGACGCCCGCCTCGGCTGCAAGAGGTGCGTGGTTCGATCCCCACCGCCGGACACCCATCGGTTTATAAGATAGGTACAAGTAACCCCCCGGCCAGGTATCCAGATTTCCAGGGGTGCGTTGCTTGGTAAAGGTTTGTTCAGAATGCTATGCTTGCTGTACAAAAACCAAGACAAACAGCTCAGCAGGACTCTTTAAAAAAGAATCTGGTGGTCCCATGCCGCCAACTTTCCGATAGGTGGGTGTCCTTACAAGTGTTTGGAACTCCCATACTTGCTGAGCACCTGACCAGGAGTGCACTTGTGCCTATTTTACCGGTAGGTGCCCAGCAGCAGAACTTGTCTGCCTTCCACCTATCACAGCAGTGGCAGATGCTCAACTATTTCAAGGTTGTGGTGGGAGAAGGGGCAGCTGGATACCATCGCAAATTTCTACAGGTCCCCCTTTTGAGTTGAGAACCCATATAAACAACCAAGCGCCAGGTCATGTTAAATCTCTACCTATTAGAAAAAAACGTAATGTTTCCGGCAGCACCAGGATTTGAACCTAGTGCCTCCTGCATATGAGGCAGACGCTTCACCATTTCACTACTGCTGCGATGGCCACCGCAGCAAGGGCCTAGCGGTAGAGCATCTGCCTTGAATGCAGGAGGTACTGGGTTCAAATCCTGGTTCCGCCAGAAACCCATTGTTTTTATAATGTGTAAAGTTGTCCCTGGTCTGGTGCTCGGCTACTTGTCGGAGATCATGTCTTGAAATAGGGCCTATGGGGGTCATGTGCGTGGTCTCTGGGACCCCTTGTCCAACCACAGACGGCCTTGCTTAAGAGCATTCGCCGCGGCTGTGGGAGGCAGATTAGTGCTGCCACCAGGCACCTACCAGGAAAACAGGAACAAGCACGCTTCTGGGTAGGTGCTCAGCCATTAGCGACCTCAACACGCAGAAAAGGATGTTTGTCCCCAACCTGAGGGCATCCCCACCTTAATAGGCACATTGGGACGGCACACGGGAAATGGCTGCCATGAGAGCAGCCCAAACCTCCTCCTTTTCTGAGCGAGTGATGCTTTCCATCAGCCGACATTTGGAGGAGCCCAAGGCTTCAGTGAGCACTTGGACTGGCTTTTTGTTTAAATTCACAGCAGCTTGGCTCGGTGTGTGCTGGTGCAGAAGTGCCATCTGAGCCACACGCATACAGTCAAATCTCGATATTGAACACGGATATATCGAATTATTGTGTATATCGAACACTTTCGATCACCTGGAAAATCACATGCATTTTTTACTTTTTATTTCGAATGGGCTCAAACGTAAAATGGCTATATCGAACTCCGTCACCCCAGACCACGTGCACTCTGTTGACTGGCGGTGAGCTTTCTCACAACACCCTCGAAGATCGCGGTGATGCGATGGGCGTTTCCGACTGCTGCACACTATAGCTGCACACATAGATACCGCCGTGGGTGCTATTTGAACGTAGCGGCGTACGCATGCAGCGGCTTGGCTAGTTCGACAACGTCAACGACGCATTGCATTTGCTGCACTGACTCCTCCTCGGTGTCGCGCTCTGCGCCTGCCGCGCCTTACTTATTATTAAGACACCACTTCATCATCATCATCAGCCTGGTTACGCCTACTGAAGGGCAAAGGCCTCTCCCATACTTCTCCAACTACCCCGGTCATGTGCTAATTGTGGCCATGTTGTCCTTGCAAACTTCTTAATCTCATCCGCCTACCTAACTTCCTGCCGCCCCATGTTACGCTTCCCTTCCCTTGGAATCCAGTCCGTAACCCTTAATGACCATCGGTTATCTTCCCTCCTCATTATATGTCCTGCCCATGCCCCTTTCTTTTTCTTGATTTCAACTAAGATGTCATTAACTCATGTTTGTTCCCTCACCCAATCTGCTCTTTTCTTATCCCTTAACATTACACCCATCATTCTTCTTTCCATAGCTCATTGCGTCATGTTCAATTTAAGTAGAACCCTTTTCGTAAGCCTCCAGGTTTCTGCCCCGTACGTGAGTACTGGTAAGACACAGCTGTTATACACTTTTCTCTTGAGGGATAATGGCAACCTGCTGTTCATGATCTGAGAATGCCTGCCAAACGCACCCCAGCCCATTCTTATTCTTCTAATTATTTCAGTCTCATGATCCGGATCCGCGGTCACTACCTGCTCTAAGTAGATGCATTCCCTCACCATTTCCAGTGCCTCGCTACCTATCGTAAACTGCTGTTCTCTTCCAAGACTGTTAAACATTACTTTAGTTTTCTGCATATTAATTTTTAGACCCACCCTTCTGCTTTGCCTTTCCAGGTCAGTGAGCATGCATTGCAATTGGTCCCCTGAGTTACTAGGCAAAGCAATATCATCAGCGAATCGCAAGTTAATAAGGTATTCTCCATTAACCCTTATCCCTAATTCTTCCCAATCCAGGCCCCAAGACTTCCTGTAAACACGCTGTAAATAGCATTGGAGAGATCGTATCTCCCTGCCTGACGCCTTTCTTTATTGGGATTTTGTTGCTTTCTTTATGGAGGACTACGGTGGCTGTGGAGCCACTATAGATATCGTTGAGTATTTTTACATACAACTCTTCTACACCCTGATTCCGTAATGCCTCCATGACTGCTGAGGTTTCGACTGAATCAAATGCTTTCTCGTAATCAATGAAAACTATATATAAGGGTTGGTTATATTCTGCACATTTCTCTATCCCAATTAATGCTTTGCTATTGACAGTGATTCAAAATACTTCGATTGCCGGACGTGGAGACAGCAGCAGAAGTAGCAGCCAAATGAAGACGCTGCAAAGGTTGATACCCCCAAGCCTGGATGTTGCCCCGCTCCCGACTTCAACTGAGGCTGTAGTTGGTTTGGCCCTTCTGTGCCGCTACTGCGGCGCAATAGAGGGCACCGGCCTATTGCTTGTGGATTGTTTATACTACGTTGAGGACTCTGGGTTTAAGCATGCAGCTGCCTATAAGAAGTGGGCTACACTGCTGCAGTACTTTCAGCCAAATAAATACATAAATACTTTGTGTGAAGCTTCAAGTGAGTATTTACTGTGCCACGATTGGGATGCGATCGGAGATCGTTGTTCGGGGCACGCATTCCAGTTGCGCTGCGCATGACTGGCTTAGGCCACGCAGACTTCGCGTGGCCAACGAAGTCGGCATGACCTAGGCCAATTGCGCATGGCACAACCGAATGCGTGCTCCGAACAACGACCCTGATCGTGCCCTTGGTTCATTGAGTGATTTGCAGTGCATTTCTTACTTATTTTATATATCGAATTCTGGCTATATCGATCTATTTTGCGATCACCACACTTTTCGATATATCGAGGTTCAACTGTACTGATACCACCTTTGTAGCTCACTGTCATTAGAAACTAAACCCATGGAAGGGACAGTGGACCTTCCACCATGCGATCACATCTGAAGAAAGCCGGGCGCCTAGCCGAGAGCCACTTGTGCCCAATTTGCATTCTGGTGGGCGTCTGGCGGTGGGTTTTCAACAAACCACCTTCCACAGCCAAAGCAGACGCCGCCAACCAGGTTTCTTAATGCACACCAAAATTTCAGAGAGTAGGTGCTTTGCATTCTGCCTCCAGTTGAATACAAGTGGTATGGCCAACAACTGGACTTTGGACCTACCACAGTTTCAAACACAATGTCACGTTCTGTGGCCATGCACTGACACATAAGAATTCCATGTGCTTCAACGTCCAGTAATCAGGAGAGGGGAGTGAGGCAAGGTTCCTCACCTTTTCATCAGCAGCAGTGAGTCCTTGGAAAGAGCGTGAAAAGGCCTGGAGGCGTGGCTCACGGGGATCAAGAAAGTGCCGAACACACAGTGTGGCAAGGTGTGTCTGGCAAACATCACGGTCACGCTGAGTGCGGCGCAGGCGCGTTTCCAGCTGTGCCTGCAGTGCCAGCAATCCCTGGCGGCAGCGCACTAGGTATGCTATGTACGGAGCTCGCCGCCGGTGCTCATCTTCGAGAGCCCTGCAAGGCAGAAATAGGAAGCACAAGGGCCAAGAAGAGAACTAAACATTAAGCCAGCAGATGCATCATTTCACTAAACAAGTATGTGCAAGCAGTTGCATGACAGTTAGTTATTTTACATCTCGAAGCTACACTAAGGAAACAAGAGGCGCCTTAGTGGAGCGGGTGTGAGTAGGCCTACAAATTCATTTGGACCTTACAAGAATCTGTGCCAATCTCTTGGCACCCACAGATTTTACCTATTGCCTCCTGAAATAGGGATGCTGTGGCAGCAAGTTGAGACCCCAGCCTTGCACTCATCAGCAAAACACTGCAGCCTCTAAGCCACTGCAGCAGCCGGTGCAGACTTAAAGGCCTACTCACCTGAGCACACGCAAACACTGCAACTCATCCAAGAGGCGTAAGCAGCGAAGAGCCTCATGCACGTGTGAGGCCAGTGTCTTGTTGTGCAGCAGTGTGGCCTGGGCCAGCAGGCCCTGCAGCAATGCCGCAGGCTCCTGTGGGCCCCCCTGTGGAAGATCAGCTAGTGCCAGCACCAGGCGCAGTTTCTTCTGAGCATCCTCCAGCAAAGCCTCCTCGCTTCCTCCCTGTGATGATGGTGGTGGCTGCGGCTGCAGGGGCTCCAAGGGTGTGCTGGGGGATGCTCCATTGCTGCCTGCTGCTCCTATGGTGCCTACAATGGCCCCTACTGGGCCTGCACTTCGGTACTTTTCCAGAATGTCAGCTGCATCTGCAAGGAAATAGGCACTTAGGTCTTGGTCAGATAAACAATCACTGGCATAACACTCCCACACTGTCCCACACTGTCAAAAAACAAGAACAGATTGCCCCATCTTTTCTAGTTGCAAGTGAAACTCATGTGTGTTTTTTGTCATTACTTTGCTGGTAACTAGTCATGCATGCCAGTTAAAAAAGAAGCCTTCCAACAGAGTCTGGGACAACAATGGAGGCATGAATACATGACTGCAAGACAAAAGATTAAAGCCTCATGATAGTGCGCCTGCTTGAGCCTAATCAGCGACACTTCGGCACTATATACTGTCCTTGGTTTTGTGAACAGCTGATGAGCTGATGCCAAAACTTTAGGTCAGAGGAAATACGAGCCTATTATTAACATTTTGTTGAGAGAGGAGCGGGGCAGTTTCTGCTGCGGGCGATTCAGTAAAAAATAAACAAGAAAAAAATATTAGCTATATCTGCTTGCTTGCTCTGTCAAAAGTGTGGCATGAACTCACTCAGAGAACACATAAGAAAAGCACCAGATGCTACAAAAATAAAAAAGAAGCCATTGCTATGTGCACCTACACAAGCGCTGAAGTAGTTGTGGGCACTAATTGGTAGAAGTTAGACAAACAGCTGAAAATTGGATAGCATAGAAGAAAAAGTGCACAGCCTTCAGTGCCAACTCTGCTCTGTGCTGATGTGCAGCCAGGTACTAAATGTCAAATAAAATTGAAGCTTATGTAATGTGTCAGTATAGCACTTTGAGTGGGTCCTTTTGGCTGTGATCCTTGAACTATTCGTACACATTAAGAGAAGTACTGAATATAGTAACAAAAGTGGTCAGTATGAACAAATTTAGATGTGATGACCTGTGAGTGCGACCTACACGAGCAAGAGTGCTTATTGCTTGAACCAGTACAGCACTGTGAAGTAAAAAATTCCAGTTAGGATATTTATTTCAATTAATGCAAAAGAAAAAAGAACCTCTACATATTTCAAAGTACTACGGATCACATTCAATAAAGCCAAGTTTCCAGTAAACTGATCAGCAAGATAAATTATCATACTGGACGCACCTGGACCCAAGTCGGGAACAACAACAGAGCGTGGTGTGTCTGGACCATTCTGCGTAACTTCATTCGACTTTCGCTGCTTGGGCTTGAAGCTAAATCTAAACTGGGATAGCTGCAAAAAAAAAAAGAGATGGAAAATAAAATGAATTAGCAGATTGTATCATACATTCTTGGCCTAAAGGAACTTATGAATTGTTTGACATCTCAAAACTGAACAGTGTGTTATGAGGGATGCCATAGTGGAGGGCTCGAGAGTAATTTGGACCATCTAGGGTTCTTTAATGTGCACTCAAACCATGGCACATGGGCATTTTTGTGTTCCACCCGCGTCAGAATGGGATCGCTACAGCTAGGAATTGAACCCGTGACCTCATGCTCAGCAGGGCAAAGCCATAGCCACTGAGCCACTACATCATAAAGGAGAAAAAAATATAAGGGTGAAATGGTTTTGGCCAACAGGTAACAAAGTATAACTCCCGGAGCTTCTAAGGAGATGTTGCATGAAACTGTACTTAACAATGACAGCAAAACACTTGAACTTCGTCATAATGAAACAGGATATAACGAAGTAAATCAAATTCCCCTTGAAATCTTTATACAGTCAAATCTCGTTACTATGAACCCCAAATTAATGAATTTCTCAAATGTAAGAATATTCTAAAAATCCCCGCCAGATTGCGTAGATTTTCAATGTAAAAGTATTTCAGAACTATGAATTTCAATGCAGCGCATATTTAAGAATATCGCACATAGTTTATTTTCCCCTTTATAACCGAGGAGCATCAGTATTACCAATTCGGCTAAAAGTAACAGCACTACAACTCTCGCGTGAAACAGAAACCGCAAGTGCAATAGCTATCATCGCCAGCATGTCGAGTGCCAACTGCTTCCCCACAAACTTCACCAAGAACTTCACAACAAAGGTTTGACAATGCTCGCACGAGATCCAATGATGAATGCAGCTAGCGACAGCGCCAAGAAGAAGCGAAAGCAGTTTTTGCTGCAGGACAAATTGGACGTATTGCAGGAAATCGATGCAGGGAAAAAGCAAATCGACTTGTGCAGACAGCATGGCATTGCCCCATCGATCGTCACGACCATTTTGAAAGACCAAGACAAGATTGTCAAGCTTCACCGAGAATCGACGAAATGCTGCAACTGGGAAACTTTCAAAATGTGGACCAAGCTGTTGCCACGTGGTTCAAAGATGCCAGACTGCAAAATGCTCCCGTGTTTGAACCAATGCTCCAAGAAAAAGCCTGCGGCTTTGCCAGTGCACTTGAAATAACTGGGTTCGACGCCAGTGCGGGTTGGCTTTTTCGTTTCCACCAAAGGAACGAAATAACTTGGCAGGTAGTCTTGGGCGAGGAAAAGGCTGCTGACAGAGAAGGCACAGATTCCTGATGCAATGATAGTTTTCTAGAGGTGGCTGAATCGTACCCTAAAGACGATATTTTCAACGCGGATGAGACCGCATGTCTTTATCAGCTCCTGCCAGACAGGACGATGCACTTCAAAGGGCAGCAGTGCAAAGGAGGGAAGAAGTCGCATCTTCGCGTGACAGTCCTGCTCTGTGCTGCAATGCAACAGGCCCGAAGAAAATTAAACCACTCGTCATCGGCAAGTACGCGAAGCCTCGCTGCATGAAAAATGCCATGTCAGTACTACACGACTACCATGCCAACAAACGAGTCTGGATGACCAGAGAACTCTTTTCCGAGTCGCTCATCAAACTCGACGACCAAATGAAAAGGGATGACCGAAGAATTCTACTGGTTGTCGACAACTGCTCTGCTCACATTGTGAATGTTCGCTAGACGCACGTTCGCTTAGAGATTATGCCGCCAAACAACATGTCCTTGCTGCAACCCCTAGACCAGGGCATTATAAAGAGTGTGAAAACAGAATTTTGTAAGCGCCTTGTGCAGCAGTTGATTATCAACCTCCACCTAAAGCAGCCGACTGCAATCAATATTAGTCAGGCAGCGGAAAAGCTCACAGGAGCTTGGTGGAACTTGAAGGTGTCCACCATTAGCAACTGCTGGCGAAAAGCAGGGCTTGTCAAAGCGCCTGTGCAGCTTGAAGATGACCTGGAGGTAACCGACAACAACCCAGGAGACCTGTGGACCGAGGTTGCGGAACTGCTGCCCGCCGTCTCCTCCTCCTACAACTTAGTGGAGAGCGACAGCGCAGCACTAAAGGTGGCGGGCCTGACAACCAAAGAGATTGTTAACTGCATTCGCGATGTCTCCAGTGATGATGACGACCTAAAGGAAGACGAGTGTGGGTCACCGAACACAGAAGATGAGATCGTGTCGAACATTGATGTTTAAGTGCACACGAACAAAGCCCGCACTTTCATCGCTCGGTGCAATGACGTACCCGATGAGGTATTGCGCAACGTGGAAGATGTAGACGCATTCCTAATCGATCGTGCGTTCTGCAAGCGCCAGAAGAAAATCACTGATTTCTTCAAATAAAGCAGCTTTGAAGTGAGTGAAACATTTTTATTTGAGAGTACGCTTGTCTGCACATGCGTCTACTGCCTAGGTACACCATTTTCATTCCCAGGTTTGTCCACTGGCTGGTAACCGCAAATTTTTCATTAGAATGATATTTCAAAATAACGAACGATTTTCGGTGGTCCCACGTGATTTGTTATATCGAGATTAGACTGTAGAGATCCATGTATTTAAAACCTTGTTGTAACGAAGTAAATTTGGCCTGTCAATGGATATAGCGAAAGGTACTAGTTTGGGCTAGTTGGTAACAATTCACAATAAATGTTATTTGTGTACCACTTGAAGTGAGGACTGGGAAACGACAGACACAAGGTGCAAACTTTAAACTGGTTTCAAAACTTAAAATGTAGCTGAGGTACTGGAGACTTTTCGGTCTGGTCTCAGTTGTTTGATCCTAACTACATAACTACAGGGATGGAAGCAGCCAAGGAAGCTTTGGAGCAGCTCTGGGAGCAGCAAATTTTGAACTTTGGAGCTGGTTTGGAGCATGAATTGTCCGTTTTGGAGCAGTAAACACGTGTTTTGGAGCAGCTTAGTAAAGGTCAATATGAGTTAAATACACGCATATGAAGAAAAGGTGTTCCTTATTTGACTCTGCAGAACACCATTAGGTTATGGCAGATCAGTTCTGTGGAAGCCTGCGAAGCGAGCAAAATTCATGACAGGGACAAACTGTCATCCAATTGACTGTAGCATGAAGCTACAAAGGAAGCCCATACAGGCTTCTCAGAAACTATCATTAAATTACAACCAGAGGTGCCAACACAATGCAGCAAAGAAAAAGATAACCAAGGGCTTCCTATGAACAGCGCCCACTCGATGTTCATAGGCTTGTGTTATGCTAGTGATTTTTTTTTCTCCATTGTGAACAAGCAACAAATATTTAATTTTATAGACCTAACATTTATTACTTTACTTGTTATTGCAATGGCAATTATATAGACACCCCAAGCACATTTTTGCCGTTAGCATCGCCGTGATGTTCCTTATGAAGTCGAAGGGCGATACATCGTTGCCACATGCCTTATGTGTGAGTGAAAGCATGCGAAGGGAGCCCCGCCGATTGCGGCTCGATCTGGCGAGCGCAAAGACGGAAAGCAGAGAGCAAACGCACCGCGTTCCATGGTGCGAAAGCCCGTGGGGGGATGGTAGGGAGGAAGAGAGCTGGGCGGCGGCATTGTGCTCAGGCAGCAACTGCGTATTTCAAGACCAGTCACTAGGGGAACTAACGGTTGCGCCTCAACCTCATGCGCAAAAGGGAGGGAAGTGGGGAGGCAGCACGGGAGAGAAGGGGGGGGGGCTTGTACTCTGCCAGCAACTGCATACTTTGTGTGGTCACAAGTGCCGTATCTTGAAAGTGATCTGCATAGGGCTCATACTTTTGTGCATTCTGCGTTCTCACCGCTCAGTTTGCATTGAAGCGATAGACAGCACGAAGATCACGTCGCTCGCTGCTGCTGATGCACTTGCTTACACCAGCCATTTTACAGCGAGTGTCTGCGTTCACCGAGTGTGATAAGTTCATGTTTGCTTGCACGTGCTGGCACCATACTTGTTAATTCACTTAGTAAGTGAATGTTTCCAAGTTTATATGGTCGATAAAACTAATAAGGAATAAGGAATAATAATAAGGAAATCAGATGCTTTGACAAACTTCCTTAAAGAGAATAACAAGGGCTTACAAGCTTGTTCAGTCAAGATACAAGATTTATGTTACTCTTTACTGCACAAGTTGTTGCAGTGTGTTGATGATGCCATTGATTCCTTTGGTGCTACAGCTTTCCAGGATCGCACTGGCATTCATAACAGCAGACTCATCTAACTTCTGTCATTTTACCTAAAATAGACTTTTGTGTCTTTTAATGACCAGAACTACATTCAAAACAGTGGGGTGTGCATTGGGTCATGCCTGGCCCTTGTCCTAAGTGACATCTACCTTGCTCATCATGACCGGCTACTATTGAGCATGCTAGAAAAATGAAGTGTCGTCAAAGTATGCCATTTTGTAGATGATTTTTTGGTCCTTGTAGATTGCAGCAACACCAATTTTTAGCAGACATCAGACGAAATCATGAAAACTTATAACGATTGCTTTCATCCGCTTGTGTTAACTCATGAGATGCCAAATGACAACAGCTTACGATTTTTAGACGTCAGTTTAATTCTTTCGCGTGACCATGTGCGCTGGATATACGAACCAAGAGGTGTGAAACCTCTTCTATCATTTGACTAGGCCTATTCTAAGCTGGTCAAGCGAAGCATCAATAATCTTTGTCTCATTAATGCCTTCGGAAAATCCTGCCATTATGCCATGCAGCACAGTTTTGCAGGTCAAGTTAATCGGCTTTTGTGTGCCGAGTACCTGGTTATACTACTGTCAGCTACAGCTGAAAAGCTATTGAAGCAGATAAAGAAGGACAGTAACACAGATGCCCAGCAAAGAAATAATGAACGAAAGAGACTGGTAGCCATACCATATTTGTATAACATCTCCCACAGATTAAAAAAGATTGGCCGAGAGGATAGCATGGAAGTAGTGTTTTCCACGCCAAATAAGCTATGCAGGCTCTGTAAGGTGGTAAATCCACTCCATCCATGCACCACTGTCTGTTCTACCATGCACAAGAAGCGCTTTGGGTCTTGCATTGTTGGGGATGTTTATTAAATTCCACAATCATATGGGTAGAGATATAAGTGATATAAATGAGGAAGAGATATAAGTTCTCAATCCTTCATAATAAACAATATTTCCACTAATGATCCTCATATTATAGCAGCTGCTTTCAACTTGTATTTTCAGTCAGTCTTATCTGCAGACAACCTTGAAATCCCTCCTTTCAGTTCAGAATCACGGCTTGCTATTAATAACTTAAGTGTATCTATGTCGGGTGTCTTAAACTTAGTTTTGAACCTAGATACTAAAAAGGGTTGCGGTTCTGATAACCTTCATAATATCTTTCTCGTACGGTATGCTCTCTGGTCCAGCAGGTTTCTTACAGTAATATTTAATAAATCCTTGCAAACAAGTACCGTTCCAGCAGCCTGGAAAGTTGCGAAAGTTATACCTTTGCACAAGTCTGGGAACAAACAAGACCTATCCAACTACAGACCGATTTCCTTAGCCTCTAGTTGCAGTAAACTTTTAGAACATGTCGTCGACAAACATATTATTGAGCTTCTTGAGGCCAACAATATTTTAAATGTCTTTCAGCATGGATTTCACAGTGGCCTCAGCACC
The DNA here is from genome assembly GCF_050947875.1 of Dermacentor variabilis. Taxonomy (NCBI): domain Eukaryota; kingdom Metazoa; phylum Arthropoda; class Arachnida; order Ixodida; family Ixodidae; genus Dermacentor; species Dermacentor variabilis. The sequence continues at coordinate 118,082,478 of NC_134568.1, read as the reverse complement.
ATTACGCAAACATCAGAATTTCCTCATGACATCTGCCATGCACTTGACCTAGGCCTTCCAAATTGATGCCATATTCGTAGACTTTTCCGAAGCCTTTGATACAGTTGTACATTCCAAGCTTTTGCATAAACTAAATAGCATTTTAAATAATCCTAGCCTGGTTACCTGGATCTCTAGTTTTCTGTCAGATAGATGGCACTACGTTTGTTTCGATTCTGTAAAATCGCTTAAGGTGGCCGTTACCTCTGGTGTTGCGCAGGGATCAGTTTTAGGCCTGCTTCTCTTCCTCCTGTATATAAATGACCTACCTAAGAATGTGCTACCAACTGAAATCCATCTTTACGCCGATGACTGCGTCATCTATCACAGAATTACCAATTATGAAGATCACGCAATTCTGAATAATGCATTTTCCAACTTTTGTACCTGGTGTAACGAGTGACAGATGAACATCAATTTTCACAAAACTGTCTCTATGTCCTTCTCGACACGTACTACGCAATTGCATATTCCTTATCGCTTCAATGGTATTCCTATAGAAAACGTTTCTCTATAAGTACCTTGGCATTCTATTCACACACGAATTATCCTGGTCCAAACACATTGAAGCAACCTGTTCTTAAGTTCTAGCACGTCTGGGTTACCTTAAAGCATTCTCTGCGCTCAACCCCTAAAGAAACAAAATTGCTCACTTATAAAACCCTAGTCCGGCCCATCTCGGATTGCGGGTGTGCCATTTGGAATTCATACCTGAAATTCGACATTAAAGGCTCGAATCCATCCATCCAAAAAAAAAAAAAAAAAAAAAAGCTATCCGATTTATATGCCGGTGTTACGACAAAGACTTTTTCCCCTCTTCTAACCTTCCCTCCTTGAACCTCTCTTCGCTGGTAGAGGAGTGTAATGTAGAAAGTCAAACTGTTTTACACCACTGTTAACTCTGAACGTTGCTCATCCTTGAAATACATTAACCTTTTGAGGGTCAATGACGTAAATATACGGCGCCGCAAACAAAGTCCAAAATGGTCGATGCCGTATATTTACGGCGCCATCTGTATGTTTAAAAACCGCCAATTTCCTAACTTTTTCTTTTCAGTCATGTGCTGCCACTACGTGGGAAATACAGGGATTTCTTTTCGTGCGCCTCCCTCTCTCAGTTATCGTTGCATGGTTTGTTTTAAGCGCTAGTTCGCACATTGGCACACGCGCGGGCGGGTGGCGGTTTGGGCTTTGTTCCACGGGCAGTTTCAGCTTCTTGCGCTTGCAAAACTGATGGCTATCTCGTTACTAATTGCTCAAAGGGCGACAGCTTGTTTCTCGCTTGTTTAGCGCTCACGGGGGTGCGAATAGGAAGGATTCCGCCGTGCATGCGTGTCCGTTGCTTTTTTAAAATTTTTTCGGAGACTCGGGAAAACTAAATGCCTCTTCATAGTACCTTGCTGGTGAAGCAGCGCACAAACACGGACACAGTGGAGACAAGCAGGAATAGACGACACTCGCTGCACTCGCAACTATTTTATTTCAGAACACATACTTCAAGTTTATATACCTGCGCACCCTCAGGCGTCAACGCAAATCATGGCAAGATTAGAGGCTTTTTAATATATATATATATCGTTTGCCCGCTCATACTCGGGCGTCAAAGGCATTGCACTTATCTATCATGGTGTGCAATCCTATCGTAATTTTTGCAACCCTAACAACCATTTTTATTACACATTTTCTTTTCTCTTCTTTTTAGTGTACTTCCAAAAACGCAACCTCACCATGGCTTAGATGGACGGATGGCTGACTGATACAACCCTCTCCCCTCTTGTGAATATGAAAGGCTTCGATTATTTCCCTGGTTAGTTGATCCTTATGGTGTGATAAAACTGTGGCATCATTGTAAAGCGGCCAGCACCCATGTTGTGAGCAGTGCCCCTTAATATGGGAATGAATGTTTCCCCCCAGTGACCTTTTGTGCTCTAAAAGTCTCGTGTTTACACAACGACCTGTTTGGCCGATGTATACTTGCTTAGTTATAAGCAAGTATAGTTTATATACTTATATTAGTTTATAGTTTATAGGCCCTTGCTTAGTTATAACTCGGGACACTCTAAAATCGTAAAAAGTGGCATAGCTTTCTCGTGCCTGAGGGCTGCCTTAACTAAGTCTTGCCCGGAAAAAATAAAAGAAACATTCAGCCAACAGGTTATCAGACTAAAGAATGCAGGGCATGAAAAACATGTACTCTGTACATCAGCGTATAAGTTGATCCGTTATGTGCGCAATGGCTATCAGAAAGAGCGCAACAGACTAGAGATTGACAGCAAAAAAATTGTGTCACTACCATATGCACACAAAATTGCGCATAACTTAAAAAACGTAGGTGGCAGATACGGTCTACGAGTAGTTTTTTCAGCGCCTAACAAACTCGGAAAAATATGTGCCGGACTGGATCGTAGAGTTTCAACAAAAGTAAAAGAAAATGGACGTAATTGCACAGTCAAGCACAAAGAAAAACTTGTCGAGTGCAGGTCTTCTGTAGTCTACTGTTTGCCCATATCGTGTGGGAAAGTATACATCGGCCAAACAGGTCGTTGTGTAAACACGAGACTTTTAGAGCACAAAAGGTCACTGGGGCGAAACATTCATTCCCATATTAAGGGGCACTGCTCACAACATGGGTGCTGGCCGCTTTACAATGATGCCACAGTTTTATCACACCATAAGGATCAACTAACCAGGGAAATAATCGAAGCCTTTCATATTCACAAGAGGGGAGAGGGTTGTATCAGTCAGCCATCCGTCCATCTAAGCCATGGTGAGGTTGCGTTTTTGGAAGTACACTAAAAAGCAGAGAAAAGAAAATGAGTAATAAAAATGGTTGTTAGGGTTGCAAAAATTACGATAGGATTGCACACCATGATAGATAAGTGCAATGCCTTTGACGCCCGAGTATGAGCGGGCAAACGATATATATATATATTAAAAAGCCTCTAATCTTGCCATGATTTGCGTTGACGCCTGAGGGTGCGCAGGTATATAAACTTGAAGTATGTGTTCTGAAATAAAATAGTTGCAAGTGCAGCGAGTGTCGTCTATTCCTGCTTGTCTCCACTGTGTCCGTGTTTGTGCGCTGCTTCACCAGCAAGGTACTATGATCACTCACCAACTAGCCCAACTTTCCACGTTACTAAATGCCTCTGGTTGGCGATAAGATGAAGATTACCGGAAGTTTGTCACGTCTTGCTTTTTTGACGGGCACACAACCACACAGTTTTCTTGAGTGCGCGCTCCTACACATTTCTATTACGCTTACGCTATGGATGTACATATTAGTGTAAGAGCAGGAACATTTGAGTCTTGCGAAATATTTTCGTGTGCGCATTTTCAAAGCCTTAAACTATAACAATGCATCAAATTTTCAATTCTTATAATTTCCTTTTTTATTGTTGTTATTCATGATGAAAAGTACATATATACCAATGCAAAATATTTGTTTTCTCACTTTACGGTCACCCTAGAAAAATTATGGCAAATTTTTTTTGAAATAACTCCCTAAGAAGAATTGGAATCTGCAATTAAAAAAAATCGACCCTGGGCGGTCGATTCGAAAGCGTCTAACACACAGAATTTTCACCCTCTAAATATAACACCCCTGGCATGCCCGCACTGACAAATTCAAATATAGTTTTTTTTTTTCCCGATCCATTGAATTGTGGAACCAGCTTCCCCCTAACATACGAAAATTGACAATTTATAATTTTGTTAAAGCAATCACTGGTTGATGCCCGTGATTCCTAAAACCATGTATTATTCACTGTTTATATACATGTATGTATGTACTGAGACCATTTTTTTTTTCTTAACATATTCCTTATGCTAGTGCTTTGCTCTGTACCTTTGATTTGAGTACCCCTTTTTGCTGTGTGTGTGGCACCCTTGATTTTGTACTCCACTCCTGCGATAAACCTCTTAGGGTTGCAGTATAAATAAATAAATAAATAAATAAATAAATAAATAAAATATAGGCCAAACTGGTCGCAGCCTTAAAGGGAAGCTGAAGCGGTTTTCAATTTCCATGAATTGCTGGGATTGGGAAGAACAGACCTAATAATTTACGGTTCCGAAATTTTTTTCTTCGTTTCGTTAATATAAGGGGTGGAAATCGATTTCTAAATCACCCCAGCGGACACGCCCCCATCGCTTCCCGGAGCGCCGGGTGAGGTGGTTGCCAGAGGAGAGAACCGGCGAGAGTGACGTCATTCGCGGGGACCGAGCAGCCGGACGGGCATGCTGGCATGTGCTGGCATGCCTCTTTCCGTCCTGCGCTTTACTGAACGACGCTACGAGAGATCTGCCACCGCCGCCGCTCACGTTTGTTTTCTTTTGCGATTTTCGTTAACTGTTCTTTCCTTCTGTGCTGCGTGAGTGCCTACAGCCAAGGGCGCCCAACATGCCCTCGTTCTGTGCAGCATTTGGCTGCGCAAACACAGGCGACCATTAGCAGCCATTAAAGTCTGGTAACACAGTTTTAGCGTAGCCGGATAGCCTTACGACAAATGCGGAAACGCGTTGTTGCTAGCGTTGCTATACTCTGTTTCATACATCAGGTGCAACACTGTGGAGGCTTGAGATACTTCTTGCAGTGGCTGCGTTCACACTTAGAAAGCGTTCGGTGTTTGTTGACCCGATTTTTGAGAAACTTTTCCATATATAAGCTCAGTTCTGAATGAAAAAAAATAATTTACCTATAGAAACAATCCGCGTACTTATACGGCTGCTAACATGTTCTATTAAATCAATTTTCTTTTCGGTATTTTTTAATTGTAGCCCGTCGCGGCAGCTTCACGTGCATGCTCGCGCGAGCAAACGCCGCTGGCACGCTGCGAAGCATAGACGGAAACGCGCGCAGTAATAAATTTTGGTGACCGGACTTCGTGCGTAGCTTCCACAGCGTTGCACCTGAGGTATGAAATGGAGTATAGGCTTACCTAGTGACATTCAACGTACGGTTGCAGTTATCATGTTTACCACACGGCGGTGCTAAAACTGCTTAATATCTTTATGTCAACACTAGCATGGAGCACGCATACCGATTCTTGATCGAGCCACAATCGCAAAGTCGTCGAACCATAGTATGAATATTGCACATATAATACCTCTGGCCATCTCTGGATGTGTATGATAAGCAACTTCCATGACTCTACCTTGCAGCACTGCATGTGCGCGCTTTGAAACGCGGCACTTATGTTCGCGATCGTGTATCAACACTAAAAAAACCACGAGACTTTAGACAAGCAGCGGCAAGGTGCTTGACATCGCGGAATTGCACCCGTGTTTATAATCTAATGAGAAGTTAGTGCTTCGGCATTCTTCCAGCAGCAAGTTTCCAGTGACACTTTAGCGCATTTTTTCACCCGTCATTGGAACGTGCAGCTACATGAAAACAAACATACGTACCAGCTAAGATTTCCAACGCGCGAGAAGTTGCACACATTGCTCTCGCTGTTCGCACACTCAACATCGCCGTTGCCGCCATCGTTTTCCGTATCGGCTGTCGGTTCGAACATCTACGGCGAAAATACAAGCTGTCCGAAGCAGCGAGAACGTTCCATAATGCTTACAACTCAGCTATGAAGCCAGAACAGAATAGGGTGCTACACTCTGAAACGGCGGTGCCGACCGGCGACTGCCGCGAATGTCGTCACAGCGGCCCCGACCAATCACGGGCAACAGCGGCGTTCGCGCGATGCCCTGAGGCGCTGGTGCGCATTTTCTTGAACAAACAGCCGCTTGCGTTTGTTTCCGCCCTTTTTGAACCAGATATTCGTGTTAATGGGACTCAAAACTGTAGAATGCCGCGGAGAACTCATTTTTTTCGAAAAGTGTTTCAGCTTCCCTTTAATGAAAGGCTAAAAGAGCATGATCTAGAACATGAATATGAGGTTAGCTCAGGAAGGCCTCTGGGAACATATGTCCCTAGGTGAGAGAATGCAATTTCTGTGCAACAGTTTTGACTCTATCAAGGTGAAACAGGATAAATTGACACTAACTAACAATGAACTGGTTGCACAAAATGAGGCGCTAACCAGAAGAGTTGCAGAACTCGAGCAGTATTCGCGGCTAAATAATGTTGAAATTAAGGGTGCACCAGTCGCTCAGGGAGAGGACTGTGCGGCCATTGTGAAGCAGGTGGGTCAAGCTATTCAATGTCTTGTCACGCCCAGCGACTTTGATACAATCCATCGCGTGTCAACTAAATCAGATGAAAAAAAAAAAAAACATTGTTGCGAGATTTTGTTGCCGGGATCAGAAAAACGACTTTGTCCGTAAAGCGCATAAGGCCCGTTCGAGCACTTCTGATGTTGGCTTCTCCGGTAGCTGTGATAGGGCAATTTATGTGACTGATCACCTGTCTACCGAGAACAAAAGATTGTTTGCCAAGGCACACTGAAAAAAGCGCACAAATGGCAATTTCTATGGACAGGCAATTGCAATATCAAGGCCCACAAATCTAGTGATAGCAGGGTATATCGTATTGTGAAAGAAAGTGACCTAAGCATCATTACTTAGCCACTGGGCTCTTTGTTCAAACACTTTCTTCGCTTCCATCCTTTTATTATGTCTCTGCTATCTCCTGAAGAGGCGAAGTACATGTTAGCTGAAAGTAATGGTTCCCTAGCCCATTTTAGTGCACGAAGCCTACGCAAAAATTTTATAAGTTCACTTGCTCATTCCTTTTTAATCTTTTGCGTCTCTGAAACTTGGCTCTGCATGTACGACAGAAACCTTTTTGGCCTGTCATTGTATGAAGCTGAGTACTGCCACCATTCGTCAGATAGTTATGGTGGCTCAGCAATCTTTATCGCCTCAGATCTACCCTACACCCACCGACAAGATCTTTTTTTAGACATCATACATTGTGAATCTGTATGGATTAAGTTAGATAATTTTATTTAATGATAATAACAATGTTATTCTGGGGTGAATTTACCGCTCTCCCTCCTCGAACGTGAGGGATTTCATTTCAGGCCTGGACACCATTTTGCATAAGTTATCTGAAAGCAAACGTGTTCTCTTAGTTGGAGACATCAACATTAACTTACTGAATATTGAAAACACCCTGTACACAGAATATTCTGGTTGTTTCAGTGGCTATGGTTTTGAGCCTCTCACCTCATCTCCCATTAGATGTCCTCTTTCTGGTAGTGCTTCATTGCTGGATCATGCGCTTTGTAATTTCTCACCTCCTCCCTATGCTGGAGTAATTGACGTGAACATTACTGATCATTATCCCATATTTCTTGCATTCAACGTGGTGAAGCCCTTTAGAACACTTACTCATGTTACTTCTATATTTGACCAGGAATTATTCTTTAATTCCATAACTACAACTGATTGGTCTAGCATTACATCGTTACGTGATAGGCATTTAACAAGTTTTCTTTACTTTATCTCAAAGCCGTAACCAGTGCACAATAATATAATGTTAAAAGGGATATAAATATCCCCAGAATCTGTGGTTGTTGCTGGTATTGCTAAAAAGTATGAGGAAGAAAGATAACCTCTACAGAAAAGTGAAAAGATAACCATTTAACGCTGCTTTAGCTTCGCACTATAAGAAATATTCCAACACTCTTTCATGTTTGCTAAGAAATGCTAAGAAAAAAATATTATGAAAATCAATTACCTAATATCTCAAACAGTTCTAAGAGACAATGGCAACTCCTAAATGATTTTTTTAATCGATCACCACAGGGTTCATCTTTGCAGAAAGTAATATATAATGGCATTACACTTGACAGCCCTGCCAGTGTTGCTGACGCTTTCAGTGGCGACTTTTTCGAAATATTCAGACAAAGACACAGCACTTCACATTGTAACGTAAATCGTTCTAACCACTCTTTTTTTCTTTTTCCCATGACCCCGGTTGATGTGTTGACAGCAATCAAAAATCTTCAAGAGACCAGCCCCAGTATAGATAAAATTTTATCATGGCACTTAAAACTTGTAGTCAATATCATTTGTGAACCACCTTCTGTAATTATAAATCTTGCATTCAAGGAGGGCATTTTCCCTCATTCTCTAAAAGTAGCTAAAGTTCTTCCGATACATAAAAAGGGCACTAGACCATCGGTTTTCAACTACCATCCCATCTGTATTCTCTCTTCCTTTAGTAAAGTTATTGAAAAATTACTTTATAATTCACCTTAAATACATGCAAAAATTTAATTTACTGAAGCTATGCCAATCTGTCTTTCGAGCTGGAAGTTCCACTAACCTTGCCCTGCTTTCCCTGACTATATCAAACGCTCTATTGATTCAGGATGCATGGTTGGCTCGGTTTCTTGGACTTCACAAAAGCGTTTGACACCATTAATCATCTTGTCTTGTCCAACAAACTCTAAGCATACGGTATTTCAGGTCCAGCCCTCAAGTTCTCAAAAAGTTACCTGCTGAACACAAAGCACACAGTATACATTTCACGCTCTTTCTGCACTACTAAAACAATTAACCAAGAGGTGCCTCAAGGCTCATTACTTGGTCCATTACTTTTTTTACTTTACATCAATGATCTTCCTGGCGGTATAAACATGGCTTACTGCATTTTATATGCAGACGATATGACTATTTTCTTTGCTGATGCATGTATTAACACTGTCACTACCAAATCAAATACTCTTTGTTGTAGCATGTCCAAGTGTTGCCACGAAAATTATTTACTTACTAATACAAATAAATCTAGATTTCTGGTCTTTAAATCACCTCAATGGACGTTACCCTCATTACCAGGCATCACAATTGACTCGCATTTCATTTGTGTCAGTGATAGCGTATTTTCCCTTGGTGTTCACCTCAACACTAACCTTAAGTTCGTTAACCATATTGCTCATATTAGAAAGATGGCAGCATTTGACATTCGTGCATAGCTTAAAGCACGCTCATATTTTTCTCATCAGACCCTTCTTTTCCCCAAATGCAGAGATTTAACTTGGCTCAAACTTGACTTCTGGCAGTCTCAAGACAGCTTCGCCACACGTCTTAAATCGTGCTCAACCTTGCGGACGACTTGGGAACGGCTTGACTGGGTCGAAGTCTGCTCGAGTTTCAAGTCTGCTCCCAGGATAGCTTGAAACTGACTTCGTGCATTATTCCAACACAGAAGCCTCCCGAACGGACGTTGCACGAAGGTTAGCTGCTTTCGAGTTTGCTTTCCATGCCATGGATACAGCATTTTCAGAGGCGCGTCCCTTGCTGAAAATTTTGCAACCCGCCCTACGTGACCGAGGGAATCCGATGGAGCTGTACGACAACGAATAATTCCTCGGTCGCTACAGATTCAGGAAGAACGCCGTGCGACAATATCTTGCTATGATGCTTATCCGGGAAAGCGGGGACAACAAAGGACAGCCCGTGTGCCTCCCATGCTGCAGCTGCTGATGGCTGTGATGTTTTATGGCGCTGGCACGTTTCAGTCACCGGGGATTTGGTCCGCATTCCTCAGTCAACAGTGTGATGCACAGTTGGAAAGACGAGTCTGCTCACGCGAAGCACCTGCGCCCGACGCTGGTGCGCTTCCCGCAGTCGCAGAAAGATTGATTACGAGCGTATTTTCTCATCTCCAATAACTACACATGCCATCACTAGTTATTAGCGCTCACGAGCATATTTACGCTCAGCATGCCGAACTGTCACGCACTCATCCACCGAATACAAAACATGTGCACGAGCATAACAAAAAGTAGCCCAAATGAGCCAGTCATGCAGAACGTGTGCGCTTGCCAGTTTCGTGATGCTCTTGCTTTTTTTTCGCACCTTTCTCTTTCCGCTTCTGCTTCAGGTTGTTCCAGCATTTTTCCAGTTACAGGCGCCGCGTAATCCCGTGCTTGGCATCATATTGTTTTGCTATTTCTTTCCATGTCTCATTCTTCTTGGTCAACGACGCGAAATCAGTTTTCTTGCATTCTACAACATGCTTGTACTCGGATCATGAGTGCTGTCAGCAGGCTCTTTTCGTCTTCTGTAAAACGGGTGGCCGTCTTGCGTTGCGGTGCATTCTCTTGGGAAGAGAGCGTACGCGAGTGTGACATTTCAGCGTCAAAGCCTGTTGACAGGACAGCAATTTCGTACCAAATGCGGCTTGCGGCCATTGCGCGAGCCGCACTTGTTTTCCTAACAGACGACACTTTCCTAGCAGACGACACGCGCTGCCAATTTGCAATGTCTATGACTGTGCCACACTCTACAAAGATTCCATGTTCTCGACAAAGATTCCATGGGAAGTAGACAAATCATTCGCATGTGTCATTTTATTTATTTATTTATTTAGTTAGTTTTTTATCAGGTGTTGTCACCCACATGGGTCTAGACAGGGAACTCTACGGCGCTCGGTACTCCTCGTTCACAGCACATGTTGCATTTTTTTTCTTGTTTATGACTCCGGCCTAGCGTGTTCGAATAGGTTGGCCTCTTCTTCAAAGGGTCACATAGCCCGACTAGAACAAGGGCCGTTGCTTTCCTGTTGGAATGCCTATAGGCGAGAACGGATGCACGAGCTCCCTCAGAAACCGACCGTATGCCTTGTCTCGGCCTCTTGCATTAGGTTGCCAGCCCCAGACGGTGCACGAATGCCTTGCAGCAATCGAGAGCAAAAGCCGTTGAAAGACCACCATATGAACCAACCATTTCGTTCGCTTCTCTACGGCTAGTTATACAAATGCGCAACAAGACATTTAAATTAAAACTAAGAAGCTAAAACTGAAATAAATGTGACTATAAAATTAATTTGCACTCAAATACACTGCCACGTAAAAGTGGAGCACCGACTTGAAAAAATGGAGAAACCTGCAACTCAAAAAGAGCACCAAAACACCGAAACTTGAAGACCACTTAAACTCACTGGTAACGGGCGCTTTTCGCAAGCAACACTGCGCATCGCAGCGGTGGACGTCGCAAGATGGAAAAAATTTACCCAAACTATACTTCAGCACTTATGCCATGGTAGAAATTTGGAAAGATAGATATTTTTTTCCTGTACAACGTGCCTTATGCTAATAAATTTCTTATTAACCTCGAACACAGATGAGCAACCTACTTTTGCATTGAAGCACAGTCTTGACTTGACGAAGCAAGTCAGCTTGCGCATCTATGAAACGCGAAAGCTGACTTGGGCGTTTTGTAGTCCGCTTCTTGCTTCGGGCTGACTTCGTCAATTCCAAGCACGATCCAAGTTAGATCTCTGCACTCGGGGGTTTGTCTTTACTTCGCGTTCATTCATTCTCATATCAGTTATGGCATTGTACCATGGGGAAATACTTATCAGTATTACCTTTCATCCCTTTCGCACATACAAAATTGAGCTATTCGGATAATTTTTCACTGTCCTCATGATGGCAGCACCTCTGCTCTTCTTCGTTGCAACAGCATCTTAACTATTAATAACTAATTTAATTTGTTCTGAGCTTTTAGTGAATACCAACTGTACCATATTTGGTGCTAACAATAATTTTTTGCCACCTAAGGTTTCAACTAATTGCAGTAAGTCGTCATCATCCTTCTGCACGATCACCATTATGGAATCATTTACCCACGTCTCTAAAATCCGAAGTTTTTTCAATCTCATTCAAGAATTCATTAAAAGACTATTTGTTAAATTTTTTATGTTCTTGCTTGTTGAGTTGTACTACATTTGTGTTCTTATATAAAGTATTTATTTTTCAATTTCTTCATTTCTTGCTTTCATGCGTTTTTATGTTTTCTATTCCGTTATGCTTACTGTTATTTCTTACTTGATATATCTATCCTATTGTTCGCACTGTTGCTAATCCTTGTATTAATTTAATGTAATCTTCAACGAGGGTCCCGTTGCAGTTTCGTGCTCTCATCTGTATATCTTATATGCTGTAATTAACATACAATGTAATACATAATAATAATAAACTGATTTGATTACTATGTGCACCGAGCTATTCAGGGACACATAGGAATTCACTGTCGCGATTGTGGATGCAAGCCGAATTTTTATCAGTGTCAAGTGCTGAAAAAGCACTGATCACAACTTACGCTGGAGATTATTGAAGCTGATTTCATAGCAAGGGCTGGCAGCATGTGTGTTAGCGCACCATCTTTGTGCCTATCTTCACAGGAGGTAAGATTTCTTGACCAGTCTAACCATGCACGACAGAATTGCACGTTCTGTGACTTGAGATGATGTAGTCTTCTCTCGGTGCGATGTTTTAGGAAGTGTTGTGACGGCATTGCTTGATACTTTCTTGTGGCTATATATGTATTTCGTGTAATCTGCCAATAAAACCGGTTGGAAGTCAGAGCTCTGTTCTTTCTTCTAGCTGGCTTGGCTTGTTCTTCCTTTCCATGTTGCGCTGTACCAGTTTTAGAACGCAATACCAACTCTCCCAATCCTCAACCCTAGATAATTGAAGCAGCAGAAATTTTCACCTTGGGAAAAACTGTGTCAATGTGGTTTCATTGTGATATGATAGTCAATGTGACTATCATAAAAAGAACATAGTTATTTTGGTTAGTTAGTTACTTAGTTATTAACTTAGTTATTTGGCCATCTTACTGTTGCATACGCTCATATGCAAGCCTGTTTTGTTGATGACACATGCATATTTTATTATGTCTTTCATGTTATGTCACACTTACGTATGTATAAAATCACCTGACTTCCTATCATTAAAACTAGTTGAAAGTTTGCGCTTGTGTCAGTCGTTTCCCAGCCCTCGTTTCAAGTGGTGCTCAAATAACATTTATCATTGATATAACAAACTATACTCGTCTACCTACCGAGCTATGGAAAGAAGAATGATGGGTGTAATGTTAAGGAATAAGAAAAGAGCAGACTGGGTGAGGGAACAAACACGAGTTAATGACATCTTAGTTGAAATCAAGAAAAAGAAATGGGCATGGGCAGGAGATGTAATGAGGAGGGAAGATAACCAATGGTCATTAAGGGTTATGGACTGGATTCCAAGGGAAGGGAAGCGTAGCAGGGGGTGGCAGAAAGTTAGGTGGGCGGATGGGATTAAGAAGCTTGCAGAGACAACATGGCCACAATTAGCACATGACTGGGGTAGTTGGACAAGTATAGGAGAGGCCTTTGCCCTGCAGTGGGCATAACCAGGCTGATGGTGATGATGATTCGTCTACCAGACAAAAAATACCCTACCGTGGTGTGTGAAGTATTTGCTTTATGTGGAGTTCAACACTGGTTGGGGGTGGTTGTTCAAAACTCCCACATCGGACACGCTTTTGATCTCACGGCCACACATTGTCGCGCTCAACCGCACCAAACACCTCGCAAACCCAGTGGGGGAGACAGCGCAAGGTGGCGGATAGACCTCATTGGATAGCAGCTGCGCAGTCTGCAGTCAGTGAGGAGTGTAGTCGGTGTGATGTTCACATCTGCCGTGTACCACATGCTTTCTAATGATGAACTTCAGTCACAGCACACCACTAGCACCGTGCTCTCTCACGTTTGTATGGTCGCGATGGCAACAGTATGTATGAAGAATTTATGAAGCGGAAGTGCAAAACTCTCTTGTTGGAAGAGAAGGCAGCCATTATAAAGGCTGTCGAGTCCAGTACAAAGAAGTCTTGGGTTTGCACAAGACTTTAGCATCACAGTCAGCACATTGTCCACTATATTGGCCAGACGGGAAGTGATAACAAATGCTGTGACCCATGGCGTGAAACACCATGGGTCACAGCATGCTATGCTATGCTTAACTTTGTTTTTTGCCACCAAACTGTACGTCGCTTATACAGCCTCTTGATCAAGGCATCATTAAGGCCTTCAAGGCAGGCTACCGCAAACGCTTAATTGATTGCGTACTTCTTAATATGAGTTTGCAGGGAGAAACAAAAACGACTTGTACACGGTTACTGAGATGCTGCAAGCCGTGTGGATGAGCATTTCTGCAAGCACTATAGCGAACAGCTTCCAGCATGCCTTGTGCGAGGTGCCACGCATGACTCTACTATTGCTGAATCTGATGGCATTGTCGCCGTGGAAAAAAATGTGGCTAAGAAAGTTCGTGGAAGACGCTCAGTGACGTGAGTGTTGATGCAGCCGATGAATTGTTCTGCGTACGCCAACACTGACACCAACACGGTGACTACAGAAAAACCGATCGACGACGGTAATGTGGCAGATGTCATGGGACGAATCAACACAAGCGACGACAAAGATGACATGGGCTCCTATACGCACAAGTTCAACTTGCCAACGTCGTCACAGGCGCTTGACGCGGCTGACCTACTGCGCTGTTTCTTCGGTGCTCATGAAGACAGCGAAAATGGCATCAACGTGACAATCACCACTGAAAAGGAAGTATTTCACTTGCGACACCTAAAACAAAGGAGCATCGTGGACTTCTTTCCTGCAAGCGTTAGCAGAAAATAAAGGCAGTGTGTGCTCTGAACGAACCAAACATCTGTCCTGCATTCAATTTTCATCGCTTAGTGGTCGCGAAGCGGTATGACAGGCTGCAAGGCAGTCTTTTTCTTTGCATGCTTAAATTTGTGCACCTCACCGGGCATACAGTGCAGTAACTGGCTATAATTGATAAAACAACATAATGTATATAACTAAGTAATTTTGCCTTCCCCCCTCAACTTCATTACAACGAGGTTCGAGTGTATTGAGTCAGTTTATGTAGAATGTTAAAATGCCCTCGCATAAATCTTGTAGCATAAGTTCTGTGCCAAGAAACGACTTAGTTGCAGAGAAAACTGAAACTGAGGGGGCAGCATTCCTCTACTGCAATTCAAATCACCCGTGATGAGCGAGGCAATGTGACACAGCATTCACTATCAATATTTGTCACCAGTGGTAAACAGTGCCTGACAGCTGTTGCTATTAGGCGCTACTGTTTTTTTGTGAACAACAAAAAAGGGTGGCCAGAAACCAATATGCTGCAGTTAGGTACATTGACAAGACCAAAACAAAGCCTATAATAAACATGACCTACCGATTCCCTTTAATTGACAGACCTTGTTGATGAAATTGTTGATGACCCTATAACAATACTGCGGCTTAGAATGCTGGACTCCATTGTAATGATTTAAGGTCATGACACCACATGGACGTAACATTTCCTGTTCCTTGCAGTCAGCATTAGTTCTGCAAACCAGCAGAAACAATGCTGAGCTAGGTGATATCAAAACTATCAAAACATGAGAGCATGGACAGTACGGAGTTGAGTGAAATGAAACTTTCAAACCACACCCAATGTTGTGACGGGTAAAGTCAATGAACTATTCTGAGAACTGAAGTGGACACGTAACATTTTCTTCCATGTTAAAATGCAACATAATTATGTTTTCATCAGCAGTGGTTGACTATAGTGACACAATTATGATGAGGCAGTCCGATGTCACAAGTATACTACTTGAACGTCTTGTCCCTGTCGAGTCACAAATCGTGTCCTACACGTGCCTTATTTTCTCACTAACAACAGCTCTGTCCTCTAAAATATTGATGACTTCGATGTTTTCAAGTACCAATCTTAGCTTAGCCTCAGCTTCACTTAATATTTGTCTTCAGTGTTTCTTTTAAGGGCCCCTCACTAGGCCACACAGCAAATTTCGGTTATACGCTAGAAGTTGTTACATGCCCTCTTGGGAGCATTCCACCGTGAGAATTTTTCAAATTGGCTTAGTAGCCGAGACAGAAATATTTCAGTGCAGCGAACTGATTATTTCAGGAGGCGAGCATCACCACTAACAAGGGCACTCTCTCCACTTGGCCCGTCTAGCCTTCGCAAATGAAATCACTTCCCTGCGTTCTCCCATACCGGAGCTGGAGGATTGCATGATGCATACGTCACAGGCTCAGCCTTTTCTCTCTCTCTCTCTCTCTTGCTGCGCAACACACTTCCGCTGACGGTTGCGTGCACAAGCTATTATGTTTGTCTTGTTTTGCGGAGCGCAAGATTTTGCGTGCTGTGCACGAGGACACCTAACTAGTGGTATAAGTCAGTGCTACACAAACACTGCAGCAGACACAAGTTGATCACAGAGCATGATCGCGAACTGGAACACAGTAGAGGATTACATAATTTTGCTCTCAGCGTGCGCAACTGCACGATGTGAGAACAAGCAGACGAAACGGAAGTATACATGTCTCTTGCTGTGGGGTGAAGTAAAACAAAAACACGTGGATATTCGGTTTATGTGTTTTATTATTTCTCTAAACTTTAAGTCGTCTCCTGAAGCAACAGATTACAAAATTACAGACGTAGCCTTGAATAATTTCCTAAGTGTCACATGTCCCTATGAGCAACATCACAGCATATACATGTACGTAGGCACACTTGCTGATGTATGACATCCCCGTCTTGGAGCACAGCGCCCATGAGAAGGGCAAATGGCGTTTAGTTTGAAATTTCAGCTCTTTCCACAGCGTGTACCAATGTAATTCTTAGCAGACACGATAGTGGGCACGCATTGTATGCACTATGCTTGGCAGCTCAAAATGGCCAGACCTAATGAGGGGCCCTTTAAGCAACAGTCAAACATTAACCCTTTCTGTAACAAATGATGGGAACATTTACTTGCTGAAAAATGAAACACATCCAAAGTGGCTTTGGCTATCGATGAAGTGCTGGAACGGAAATGCCTTGAATGTAGGTACTTCCTTTAGTTCTTGAATGTGCTATGCTTGACTTTAAAATGGCACCTCAACTGACCACAGCCTTGCACACAATATAGTGCCTTTTCCACGTACATGGTCTTGTAGGTGCAGAAATTGAGGCGTCTTAGGCAGCAGGCTTTTACCAACCAGCCTCAGACCCTGAGACTGAAAGATTGTGTGCCCCGAGTTGGCTTGCCTTTTGGGCAGCCATGGCCCCGGCTGGACATTGATTCCGTGAGCTCTGCTAAGCAGACACATTTTAAGAACAGCAGATGCAATAATGTTGCTTATTTCACAGAAGCCTTCTGTGTTCGTCCAAGACATGATCATGTACATGTTTCCATGCAGGAAATGAAAAAAAGTAAGTTAGAAGAGATAGTGTGAGCAGTGAAGCCTGCTTTCTGTTACAATGTCAAATTATTTGTTTTATAAGCAAACATGCCTTTTTCACATAAATTTAATGCATGGCTTTGTGCTGAAGCCCATCTGAGTCATTTGCACAAGTATTTCTTTACAAGTTTGTTTGTTTTAATTGCTTGAATTGTTTCTGAAGGATTAAAAAGCTTTCCTTGTATTTTCTTTTTTCAGACAAATAACCCACATACAAACACTGTACACAGACACAGTGCTGCCATGTCACACAATGCTGAGGAACAGCATCAACGCAATATAGAAAGACTCCTGGCAAGCTACATAAAAAAAAAAAGAATAACAGGAACATAGTCTGTTCACTTCGCATGCACCTTCTTTATGAGTTCACTGTGCAGTTCCATGCTCATGCAGTGCCAGTTCAGAAATTCAGCTGCAGCGCAACACTAAGGCTTTCTGGAAATTAACACAAAAGTGTCGATGTGGTGCAGGTCTTTTACTTCTACATTCACATCTCGTGCCTTTCGTTCCTAGTGCTATGGGTTTGCCTGTATGATGAAACTTCACAAGGCCAAGACAATGATATCAATTCAGACGTTAAACTCGCCAAAAAGCCCACCAAGTGTAAAACACAAACGGGCATGCACACAAGCATCAGCGTTTGCAAGTGCGTGCGTGTGTGTTGGGCCTGAGGTGAAGCTTTTGCCCTTTCTCTATGACACACATTGATGGAGCCGGCCTGAAAATACGAAGTTCTAGCCCACGTACGGTGGCTAGAACTCTGTATCGCTGGCAACGCGTCCGCACAAGTCCAATGTTAAGAGGTGGCAGCACATCCTTGCACACCTGAATGCATGATTGCATGAATGCTTACCTTTGCTTTGAAGAAATTTTTCGTTCTTTTGTCACCTGCACCCCGTTCATCTTCCTGCAGAATAAATCAGTAAAACAAGACAGTGTTACAGCAAAGTTACAAGTATAAAAGTACTTTTTGTTCTCGCCATGCTTCATGTACAAGGGCAAATCAGAAAGTCTTTGCCCCTATTTTTTTTTTAGCTAAATTACGGCTGTGAATGCGAAGTCAACATATCCATTCCCAGCGGTAGACCTTTCTTGGACGGGCCCGGCCTCATCTGCCGGGCTGGTCCAAGGTAGCTCCATGGCACAGCACCGCTGTCAGTTGTTGAAGATGACGGTTGTGCTTCACACGTACACAGCCTACTTGCAATGAAGTGCGGCAATCAGAACCACTGACAAGCTCTGGCCATTTCACTGGGAAAGCCTGGACATCCCACCATACAGTCCGGACCTCGCCCCTAGCGATTTCCACGTTTTCAGTCCGCTAAAGAAGTTCCTGGCAGGACAGCGATTCACGTGCAACAATGAATCCAAGACAGCAGTCCAACAGTGGTTCCACAGTCAGCCGGACAAATTCTACCACAGGGGCATCTCAAATTTAGTGCTGCAATGGGACAAATGTCTGAACCGGTCTGGAGACTATGTGGAAAAACAGTGCAAGGTACATAGAATAGTACATATATTTGTAATTACCTGTATGCACCTTATTTTGGCTAATAAAAAGTAGGGAAAAGGACTTTCTGATTTGCCTTTGTAATTCACTCATATATTGAAGGATACAAGTGAGAGAATGGCACTTATTAAAGCTTTTATTGCTTTGTAAACATTAAAGAGGCATCAGAATGATGATATAGACCAGTGCACACAATACAGTTTCATGAAGGACCTTCAAAAGATCAAGCCTCAAAAAAGGTTAGAGGCTTTAAGTAGAAATACTCAAGGGCTTGATATGCTGCTGAACTACACCAGAATCTATGGGAAAAACAAACACCTGTCTGGCTCACAAGAGTGAACAAGTTCCTGACCTTGATTCTCTTATACAGGCACAGATGAAAAGTAACTGTGCTTATGCATGACACAAGACCGCAATGCCTTGTTTGTTAGCAGTTGGATAAAAATCTATTGAGACAAGAGCAATATTTTCCACTGTAACTAGCTTGACCAGCTTGGATTAAAAATGCATGTCTGTCTTGTGGGGTCTTAGGTCTCACAGGAGTACCGACCACCGCGTGTTCGAGCTTAGCGAGCCACAGGTTCGCGTCAGCCGTCAGCCTCTAGCGCCACTGCGCGCGAGCGCAGGCCGCAAGGGGCTACCAAGAGACGCACGCAAGAACACAGCATTGCCCTAAGTTAGCGGAAACCATTTATTGTATCCGGCGACACCCGACACTGCACAAACGCCCTGTCCCGGGGCGGCGGGGACCCAAAGGGGTCCCACACCAAGGGTGGATAATACAGTCAGGGGCGCCTGTAGCACGTCGCTGTGAGAGCACATGCTTGAGCTGGGACACACCGCTAGGAAAAGTCCTGGCGGCTATGCTACTTGCTCTCGCAATAACTAATGGGCCAACTCGCGAGAGCTCGGGCAATCTCCTTCGGCTTGGGCCTCCGATAAGTGCGGCTCAGTGTGGTACGACCTCACGCGAGCACTAGGCACCCGTTCTTCAGCTTAGCGTCGAGATAAGATCAACACGAGGTACGCGCTCCCCGCACAGGCAAAGGCACCGTCCGTGAGCTGTCCTAGTCACAAAGGTGTCGGCGAACGAGAGGAAGCATGTACGCACCGGGTGCCGTCCCAAGGAGAAAGAGGCATGCTACCGTCACGACTGTAGCCACCAGGGGCTGCTTCGTGACATCACTAGCTCCGCTCTCACCGCGAGCCATCGCGAGTGGAGCGCTACCACTGACAACTGGCTCGGAGCAAGGAGGCAGCGTGGCTTAAGGATTGCAGAACATAGGTGAAATGCGCCCACGCAATGGCGCGTCGAATTCCCCAAATCCCCACAGACTTCATCATTAACTGGTAAGGCACTCCCTTGAAGGGCCCCAAAAGACCTGACACTTCTTTTTACAGATTTTAAATAAACACGTGCATCGCATACAGTACATTGTGACAATCATCTTTCGCAAATATGACAATGCTATGTGTGACGAAGAAGCCATGAATTAAAAAAAACACTCCTGTGCTCCTTTTGGGATTTTACTGTTCTTCGCACGTTGTGATGCCAGCAGGGTGCAGCGCATGACATAAACAAGGTAAAAGCTGTCAATAGGTCATTTGATGATGAAAAATAGGGATGACATGATGAGAGACGGCTGTGGGTTCTGGGAATGGAGGAGGGCTCGCCCACTGAGCACGATGAGGCTTCTTAAGAAAAAAAAATTTAATTATGGGGTTTTACGTGCCAAAATCACTTTGCGATTATAAGGCACGCCGTAGTGGAGGACTCCAGAAATTTCGACCACCTGGTGTTCTTCAACGTGCACCTAAATTGAAGTACCATGGGTGTTTTCGCATTTCGCCCCCATCGAAATGTGACACCAGTTTCGAGACATAAATTCCCGAACTTTGCGGAGAAATGCATTGGCATTCCAGTTAATTTGTTACCAAAATGTCGTTTCATGCACTGAAGCTCGCAAGTAACTGGAACGCCCATGCATTTCTCCGCCAAGTACAGGAATTTATATTTCAAAACTGGTGTCATCTTGAAAATTCGTTTTAAGTGGATCCGCCTTGCGAACTCCATGGCTAGAATTTGTAAATTGCAAGATGGGCCATAATGTAATTAGTTAAAAACTTAATGAGTGAATTTTTAATAATTAGTAAATTTTGCATTTCAATTTTTTTTTAAAGTAGCGTCCGCCGCTTCGAGTCGACCGGCTCATAAACTAGAATTGAGCTATCTGCCACAGGCAACCTTTAAAAAAGTTTGAAAGTGTTCGCTGAAACGCCCTGTGTATGTATATATATATAGCTCTACACTGCTCGAAGTGTCTCCCCATTTCTGAGCATAGGAAATAGAAAGGCTGGGGTTTGAGAACAGATGTCAAAAGTTTCAACTAAATAAAAAGGCTGTTTTTTCCAAGAAAGGGGAGACCCCAAATCCAACGGCTTCTCGCATGCGTGCACTTTTTTCAACAAGTGCCACACCCCTGCTTTGGAAAACAAATGGGCGAAAACACTCAGAAAGTAGCAACATTAAAACATAAGTGGGGATAGGCATTATGTGTAGAGCTGCTCACCGTGGCAACCTTGACAACTTCTTCCTCACTCTGGAGCAAGAGTAGAGCCTCTTCCTCGGGCAACTCCTTAACAGCCAGGCTAAGTCGACCCAGGCTCTGCATACCTTCAGAAGGTGGCGTCGGAGAAGCTCCACCTCCTTTGGAGACAGTGGTCCGAGGAGTGGTCTCTCCCGCAGCTACACCCCCCGATGGTGAAGGTGTGGCCTGTGTGCCAGTAGGTGTCACGTCCTCTTCAGCTCCATCAGTACTGCCCAGAGCAGTTGCAGCGTCCTGTACCTGAAGTTTTTCGGGATGCCGTAGCTCCACTTGCACAGCCAGAGGGTCAAAGAAGCTCAGTTCACCGGGTGCCAGCCTACTGCTTGTCGAAGAGTTGCCTTGCGTCGGGGAGCAGGTACCGTCCAAAACTGGCGATGCTTGTTCTGGTGTGCAAAGCATGAGAATGCAAGAGAGGATTTCAGGTGCACTTCTTCAGCTACAGACTGGCAAATGAAGTACAACACTCAAAGACAGGAAGCAGTAGTAAATGGCGTACAGAAGCTAAGCATCAAAGCAAGCAAGAAGTTGTGCCTTAAGGGGTCATTAAGGATTAAATACGTTAGACTGGTAGATTACTGTAGACACTTGTACAGGTAACTTCCGTTAATTTGACCCTGACTAAAGGCCCTAACAGGTGCCTGTACATATTTATGGGCCTGAACTTTCGTTATTTCAGTCCTAAAATTGGCATTCGGCAGATAATTCAAACTTCACCAGACAGCACGCATATGCCTGACCCCTATGGTGATGCCATTAGTAACAGCGTCTGTATCTGTGAAATTTAGGGAACAGTGACTGCATTGAACCCACGTCTTCTCCCATCAAAAACACCTATTTTCGGCCTGCCGTAGGAAGATTTTCAAGCAATAAGCACAACTCACAATGTCTGATTACAGTATTTAGCTGATTCTAGTGCACAACTTTTTTTCCCCGGAAAATTGGGCC
This sequence comes from Dermacentor variabilis, assembly GCF_050947875.1. NCBI lineage: Eukaryota > Metazoa > Arthropoda > Arachnida > Ixodida > Ixodidae > Dermacentor > Dermacentor variabilis. The sequence goes on along the minus strand of NC_134568.1, from coordinate 118,060,382 downwards.
GAAAATTGCCTTCGCAGTGCAATCAAATATGAAACCATCTTCGCAGTATTTATATGCTTTACCGCACAACATCTGTGTATTGCGGCGAAGCTGACTTGAAGAAACTGGTCACCATTGCACAACACATATCAGACCCTTTCCCAATTTTCTTGCTAAAAAAATGAGTGTGCATTAGATTTATACTTTGTTTAGGAGCTTTAAAATTATTTTCATGGTAGCTTTCTACTTTGGACAAAAATAAAGTGGGTTTGTGTTTGATTCAGGGGTGTGTGAGAATAGGGCAAATACTGCCAAATAAATCAGTGGTGTGTTTTGGAGTTTTTTTTCTGCATCTTGTTTAATTCAACCCACCAGATAATTGAATAAATTTTGTCTGTCCTGTCAGGCTTGAATTAACGAAAGTCGACTGCATAAGGGCAGCGCCATTTTTTTGATGATGGTAATGAGGTGTGGCACTTAGACAGGAGCAGTGCATTTCACTTTCATCTTTCTGGTCTTGCGTAATCCCAGTGACATCTCTGTACCAATAGAACCAAAACTATTGTTTACATAATGCACTTGCTTGTCCATGCTTACATGCCACACAACTGGTGCCTGTCAAGTCTTCAACTCGGTCACTGTTAGTGTCCCAATCTCTCAGGCATAGTTTGGCATGACGCTCCAGCATACAGTCATCCTCCATGCCATCCATGGTGTTAATGTGTGCGACTTCACAACAATGTCTGAAGACCCCGCATGCCAACCACTCGGAATGGAAAAGCAGACAAGATTTTTTTTTTTAATTTGGGGTTGCCAGGGGGGCAGACTGCGGCTCTTACGTGAGTGCGACCCTTACTCAAGCATATACAGTACTCTTTCTGAACTCAACACACATTTGCTTGAAAGACACATTAGCAAAAAAAAAAAAATTACGGTAATTGAAGACTTTTACAACCTTGTCAATTCGAATCTTTCTTTCACCAAAGTGTACAAAAGTTTTCAGACAGAACTCACACTCATTTCCAGACATAAACCTTCTTAAATAATTAACAATTCCCAGACCTGATCATTCATTCTGCAGTTCATGGTGACACATAGAGCTGCTTTAACTCTTTAAGGCACCAGTTACAATAGACTGTCTATTAATGTGTCAAATTTGCATAGATTTATTCTAAGGCAATCAATACTCCCCTGCAAAAAGACAAGGTGGTAGGATGAACGAGAAGAAAGGGGGCTAATCGAGGGGCCCGTTTTTATTAGTCGTATCATATGAAGCCAACAAACACTGACACCAAGGATAACATAGGGGAAATTACTTGTGCATAATAAATTAAATAAAGAAACAATAAATTATACGGAAATGAAAGTGGATGAAAAAACAACTTGCCGCAGGTGGTGCACGATTCCACATCTATGGGAACGATCCCATGTGGGATCGTTCCCATTTCCCCTATGTTGTCCTTGGTGTAAGTGCTTGTTGGCTTCATATGAAGGTAGTAGGATGGTACTTTGTGCATTTTCTGATGAGTTGCTATAACTACAGAATAATTAAATATATTGTACAGTGTGTAATACAGTCGAACCCGTTTACACAGAATTATTCTGTATACCGAACAATTTCTGAACAAGGTATAGTTACAATGAGTATAGTAGTAGCCACATGGAAATTGCACATTTTGCAATATAGCTCAATACAAAGTGAAGTCGTCCAAGGTGTCTAGCCAGGAGTAGCTAGGAGTGAACGCGCACAGGCAAGCATACGTGCGGTCTGACCTTGATTTGCATGGTTCGAGGCTAGTTGCGTGTTCAAAACTATAATCGAAATTAGCAAGACCCGATGGCTACGACACTGATAAGTAGTGTGGCCAAAGTTTCATTCCTATGAAGGTGCGGCCAAGCATTAGCAGATAGTCTGCAGTAGTGCCAGCCAGTCAGTCAGGTATATATATATATATATATATATATATATATATATATATACATACATACATACATACATACATACATACATACATACATACATACATACATACATACATACATACATACATACATACATACATACATACATACATACATACATACATACATACGTACATACATACATACATACATATGTGTGTGTATATATATGGGCATGTTCAGATAAGAACGGTAATCGAGGTCCCTTGACCATTTTTTGTTTTCAATGAAATTTTTATATCTGATGGGCAAATGTGTCCACACAAAGGAATGAACCTTAGTTTTGCAAGGAACTTCGTAGCTTTATCGGAAAAAAATCGTATGTCACAAGCGGTGGAGAATGTCGTTTTTGCCACTTCGCAAAGTTGCAAGTTTGGAGCCTCACTGCATGCACAATAATTTCTTTCCGCGCATAAGTACTTTTTCGTTACCTCTTTGCAACGTGTACTATACGAACGAATAAAAAAACTTTTTTTTGCTGTGTAAATCTTCTAAATAAAAAATCGCAAACTTCGTTTCCGGAGCTATGCGGTGCAAAAAAGGCACTTTTCAGGGCAGCCTCAGGGCAAGATGCATAAAGATCTCCACACTGAATCTTTTTCTCAGTATTTTCCAGCTACTTTTACTCACTTTAGGAAAGTTTTGTAGTTCTACACTTGACAGATATTTTTCAATATGGCCTCAAATTTGGCCGAAGTTCAAAAATGTCAAAAAAGTGACAATTTTGCCTTGGATTTTAAAAAAATCATCATCATCGAATTTCATTAAAATTTGCCTGAATAATCCTCAATACTCGATAATATTAGGGTACCAAAAAAGTGTTGCATTATATTGTTTTAAAGTATGAAAATTAATACAAAACTGAGTTCACGATTTCAATCCCTACGATTGCTCAGTATTTTCTCTTAGGATGCGCTATCGTGAGAAGCTGGATTTAGTATTGTCTTTTTGTGGGTAAATTTTAAACGCTACAGTTGCTGAGTTCATAAGTGTAATTTTTAAGTGTTTTTTTCTCTTACAATCAAAGGTCTAAAGCTCCTATTCGCTTTCGCACTCTTCTAACAGTGGGACTTAAATTACTGTAAACATATTTGAGAACGTTACCTTGGAGTGACGTGTGGTTAGTGGTCGTTTACGCAAACATTTATTGCACCCGTCGCTACTCTCAAGATGCCTTTAACGAGCTGCCGCCGCTCCATGGATGAACCGCGCTTGGCAGCCGCTCCTATAGCTATATAACGCCCGGCGCGACCCCGAATTTCATAGCACCACGTGTGGCACCACCGCACCGAGGCTTTAGCCGCCGCTATCATCTTTCCATCGCAACGCACCGAACGCCTGGCAGTTATACCTCAGCCTTGGACCTTCGACCGAGACAGGCCCGATGAGCGGATGTTGTACGGATCTCGAGTTTCGCGTGTCGTTTTGCAGGCCTGGTAGAATGTGGGGTCGTTTTCTGTACTCACGTGGCTTCTCTGCGCGCGAAGGCTCCCACGACAAGCATACTCGGTATCTCAGTCTCAGCTCGTACGCCAGACCGAAGCAGCGTCAGTGTCGACGGCGGGCAGCCTGTGTTAAAAATCCATCAATCTGTCCATCTCATTTTTTTGGAAAAGCAGCCCTGAGCCCTGCATCCGTCACCTGCTCTTCTGTCCCACGATAATCTTCGGAAGCGGTGAGCTTTTGCATTCATGAAGAGATTTCCGCGGCGAACGTTTTGTGCCGACTACTCAAAAAGGCACAAACAGAGAATTGAAAAAGGACGTAATTTTCGCAGTGTAAAACCCTCAATGTCGCTGCTGTCAAAAAAGTCCTACTTGCCGAAGAAGCTCTCCGAGTACGAGAAAGTGACTTCATCTATCAGAATTGTTACCGTCGGTTCAAGGAAGACATAGATAATATGCAGGCAGAGTCAACCGAAACATTCGAAGAATTCCGCCCTGGAGAAGAAATCGTAGAAAATTTAAATTCCAGTGTCAGCCTTACCTCCGAAATCTCGCCCCTCAAGCCACCGAGCGCTCTAAAAAAACACCTCAGACTTTCCTATGCAAAGCGAAAGCAGGAAGAGGTGGCAAGAGCTATGGTGATGAAAATACGATCAGGGATACAGGCAGCATATAATATCCCAGAGACTTCGCGTGCGTCACAAGAAAAGCGTGCGCAATGCAGCAGCTGGGAAGACAACCTACATGCTGCCTACAATAGGTGTACGTCCTTTCAAGAGCATTGCCAGCTGCTGACACTGCTACCACGCAACCTAACCGTGAAATATGTGCAGGAAGTTATTCCAGAGGCAACGAGGTACGTTATTCAAAAATCAAAGAAGATGGTGGATGAAGAAGGCGTATGGTCAACACAGGAGCGATATACAAGATGTAAGCTACAACACGAAGACATTACCACCGTTTTAGAATATTACACCATGGATGAACTCGATTGCTCTAGACAGACACCGAACAAAAAGGATGTTGTGAGAATCTAAAAGAAGGGAGAGAAGGAATGGGTACCTAAACGGTTCATGACACGGTCCTTGCGAGAAGCATTCCGCCTCTACAAGCAAGCTCACCCTGCCTCCCAGGTTGGCCTCACAAGATTCATAATCTTGCGTCCTACGTGGGTGAAATGCTCGCCACAGTGGCAAGTGTGTGTTTGCGTGTGCTGTGCAAACTTTCAGTTGTGCCTCGTGGGACTGCAGAACGCCTCCGGAAGGTCGCTTTCTCCCGATGATATGCAGAGTTTCTGCGTATGCCAGGAACCTACTGCGTCATGTTTCCTCAGGAATTGTGAGCACTGTCCACAAGATGACATTTTCACTTTGGAAAATTTTGATATGAGCAACGAGGACGAGGTGTTGATTGCTTCATGGGAATACGGTGAGCTAGTTAAAGAAACTCTGACCACTTCATCATTTATGAGAGAATTTCTAAGAATGACCATGAAATGGATTCCCCACAACTATATCAGATCTGTGCAAGCAAAAGCAATACATGAACAAAAACAGAGCTGCGAGAGAGGTTCAATTGTTTTGCATTTTGATTTCGCCGAAAACTGCACAGTTGTGCTTCCAGACGCAGTACAAGCGTACCATTGGCAGAAGAAGCAGGTCACCGTGTTTACCTCCGTTGTCACGTCAAGAAAATCGACTCGGAACTACGCCGTTATTTCCGATGATATGTCTCATGATTCAGCTCATGCATGTTTGGCTCTGTCGAAAATCAAAGCACACCTCGAAGACAACGCGCCAATCTACACTAAGGTAACACATGTGAGCGACGGGGCTCCCGCTCACTTCAAGAATAAATATCAGTTTCATTAGCTACAACGCAGTGAATGTCAAGAGACGAAATGGATGTTTTCGGCCACTGGACACGGCAAAAATGCTTGCGACGGCGTTGGTGAGCTTGTGAAACATCGAGCATCACACCACAACTTGCGGAAGCCTGCAAGTGAGGCCATACAAACAGCCAGCGGCTTCGTTGACCCAATTCAAGGAACGCTAAAGAATATCACCATTCTGGAGCTCCCACAGAGGGAGCTTGCAGACTTTCGCGAAATGAAGAAAAAAAATTATGGGGTTTTACGTGCCAAAACCACTTTCTGATTATGAGGCACGCCGTAGTGGAGGACTCCGGAAGTTTCGACCACCTGGGGTTCTTTAATGCGAAATGACGAAGGAAGAATGGAAAACGCAAAGAAAGTGCCTGGAGTTCAGACGCTCCACATGTGGAAGTACGTTCAATCAAATGAAGGCAGTGCATCCATGTGGCCTCCACCGCTGCTTCGGAATGGAAGTGACTGTGATCTGGTTTGTGCTTCGGGCTGGACAATATACTGTGCGCATACCGAAGTCAACTGCTGCCGTTTATTTCTTGTTACGATTTTCTGAATTGCAATCTGCAGATAAAGCGGCATACCATTTGTAAATTGTGTCCCGATTAAAACTCCTGCTGATTAAAAACCTTGCAGATAAATTGTCCCCCTCAGAATACGACGTTTTGTCTCATGACAGTGCCCAGTAGAACCATTGAACACAGAGGCAAACAGATGCAGGTGCGGACACGTCGGCTTCAGTAACACATTAATATTCATTTTTATATATAAAACTTTTCTAAGCACCGATAAATGATCCAATATTTTTAAAGAATCGAGTACATACCAATGTAACTTAGGATGATAAATTAGGCAATACAAAAAACGTTTGACCGCCGCCAACCAGTTCTTGAGACATCAGGTGAAATAGCTAATTTATTCCCATTTTGACGCATCAAAAACGCCGCTAACAAGCGAGTAGAAGCTCTACAAACATTGAGGATCGTGCGGATATTGTGGTAAATAAAATTTAACCAAGTTCAGTGAGTGCTAAAACAAATTTCTGAGAGTTGCTATTTCTAAGAGGCAGTAAAAAGCAATTCTAGATAACAAAAACATGAACTCAGTTTTGTATTCATTTTCATACTTTAAAACAATATAATGCAACACCTTTTTGGTACCTTAGAATTAACGATTATTGAGGATTATTCAGGCAAATTTTAATGTAATTCGACGATGATGTTTTTTTTTAAATCGAAGTCAAAGTTGTCACTTTTTTGACGTTTTTGATCTTCGGCCAAATTTGAGGCCATATTGAAATATATCTGTCAAGTGTAAAACTACAAAACTTGCCTAAAGTGAGTAAAAGTAGCTGGAAAATACTGAGAAAAAGATTAAGTGTGGAGATATTTACGCATCTTGCCCTGAGGCGGCCCTGAAAAGTGCCTTTTTTGCACCGAATAGCTCCGGAAGCGAAGTTTGCGATTCTTTATTTAGAAGACTGACAGAGCGAAAAATTGTTTTTTTATTTGTTCGTATAGTACATGTTGCGAAGAGGTAATGAAAAAATACTTATATGTGGAAAAAATTTATTGTGCATGCAGTGAGGCTCCAAACTTCCAACTTTGCGAAGTGGCAAAAACGACGTTCTCCACCTCTTGTGACATACGATTTTTTTACGAGAAAACTACAAAGTTTCTTGCAAAACTAAGGTTCATTCCTTTGTGTGGACACATTTGTCCATCAAATATAAAAATTTCATTGAAAACAAAAAATGGTCATGGGACCTCGATTACCGTTCTTATCTGAACATGCCCATATATATATGTATGTATGTATGTATGTATGTATGTATGTATGTATGTATGTATGTATGTATGTATGTATGTATGTATGTATGTATGTATGTATGTATGTATGTATGTATGTATGTATGTATGTATGTATGTATGTATGTATGTATGTATGTATGTATGTATGTATGTATGTATGTATGTATGTATGTATGTATGTATGTATGTATGTATGTATGTATGTATGTATGTATGTATGTATGTATGTATGTATGTATGTATGTATGTATGTATGTATGTATGTATGTATGTATGTATGTATGTATGTATGTATGTATGTATGTATGTATGTATGTATGTATGTATGTATGTATGTATGTATGTATGTATGTATGTATGTATGTATGTATGTATGTATGTATGTATTTGAGTGGGCTAGGCTGCAGCGGCACCGGTACCATGTTTCATCGCTGCTTGTTCTTCATGCAGTTCTTCGGCTTCCTTGCTGTACTCCCCCTTTGCAGCATCATATGGCTTGGAACTGCTTCATCTGACTTGGCTCCCTTTGCGGTCGAGCACGTGGATGTCATCGAGTGCTTGCCCAGGAACTGCTCTATCACTACCATATGCGATTACCTTGGCGTGTCCCACTTCAACCTACAGCATGCCAGTCACCCCGATGTCCTGTCCTTTGACCAGCCAATCATCGACAACTCTCCGTCTGTGACGTCAACAGCCGACGGTATAAATGTCCAGCACGTGGATCGACTTTTCAGTGGGCTAGGCTGCAGCAGCACCGGCACCATGTTTAATCACTGCTTGTTCTTCATGCACGTATGTTACTATTCTGATGCCGAGTGTATCCGATCTGATGATCGCATTCTGCTGCTGCTCCCTTGCCCACAACATCTTGTATCCTGGTGCTCGCATGCATTGTATTGCGCAAGTTGTCTCCTCTTGAGCGGAGATGTGGAAATCAACCCTGGCCCGGGCCCTCGGTCTAAGTCTAGGCGTGGATCCAGTTCCGCTCTCGATGAGAATGATGATGCTCGCCCTTCCTTTGATAGCCATGACAAAAACGACCCTTCGGTATCTGAAATGCTCTCTAAATTATTGGAGGTGCAGACTCAGTTGGCATGTGATGTTGCAGAAATTAAGTAATTTCAACAGTCAGTTGCGCGTCGCTTTGATGTTTTAGAGTCACGTGTTCATGCACTAGAATCCACTGCTATGTCCAAAGACTCTAGTTTACTGTGTGATTTACGTGCTGAAATAAATGCCTTGACTACTAAGGTAACGGACTTGGTCTTAAAAAATGACAGTCTTGAAAATCATTCTCGTAGAAACAATCTGATAATACACGGTATTACTGAAGTAATGGATGAAAACGCTACCACCCTGATGACTGCAGTTTCATCTGTGTTTGCTAAGCACCTGAAGACTAGCTGCCCTCATATTGAGCGCTGCCACAGGCTCGGTAGAACACGCACTGGTTACATTCGTCCCGTTATTCTAAAGCTTTCTAACTTCAGCGACAGAACTGAGGTTCTAAGGAACGTTTCAAAACTCAGTGGCTCAAATTTCGTCATTAAAGAAGATTTCTCTTCTAGGGTTCGGTTAATTCGGAAAAAAATCTGGGACGCATCAGCCTCTTTTCGGGACAGCGGTTCTGTTGTGAAGTTAAGATATGATCATGCTTTCATTAACAAGGTTCGTTATAACTGGGGTGACAGTTCAAACTCATTAGTAATGGCACCTGCTCAACGTGTTTCTTCTGAGTCTGGCCATTTGACTTCCTTTCCATCCACTTCCTGAATCCATCCCGGTCGTTTTGAGAACCTTGTTGTCTTGAATAGAAACGCTCGTAGTATTGTTAAAAAATTTCCTGATTTATTGTCCCTTATATCTATTCATTCCCCCCATGTTATCGGCATCACAGAGACTTGGCTGCACAATGGTATTTACGAATCTGAGTTCACTCCATCCGGTTTTGTTGCCGTGCGCTTAGACAGGATTAGCGGTACTGGTAGTGGCGTGGCACTGCTTATCCGGTCGGATCTACGATTCTCAGTCTTGCCTTCTCCTCCAGAAACAGAATTCGTGTGGTGTAAAATTTACCTTCATAATTGGTGTATTGTGATTAGTGTTATATATCGTCCCCCCGGCTCTACTCTTGATGTTCATGCTGTCGCAAATTTCATGAGCGAGATCAACATTGCTTCATCGAGTTTTATCTGTATGGGCGACTTCAACGCCCCTGGCATCCACTGGCCATCATTGTCTGCAGTCGGTCGCGACACAGCTATTTGTAAAGAACTAATAAACATTTCTTTGTCCTTTGGTCTCACCCAGGTTGTTCCTAGAGCAACCAGATTAAATTCCGTCCTTGACTTTTCTTGCGAGGTAATTGATGGTATTTCAGACCATAAAGGCGTTTTAGTGTCACTCTCCTGTCCAATTTCTAAATCCCCCTACAAGTTTACTAGTTTTCCTAATTTCACTTGTGCGGACAACTCCATTACTGATGTTTTATCTCAACATTTCGATATGTTTAGTGCACTTGCAGACAACCAGGACATCAACTGCCTTGCTAATTACTTTGAGCGTCTTGTCAAATCATGTATCGAGCGTTTTGAGCCCATTAAAACTAAGAAAAGAAATTCTAACATTCCATGGATGACGCGTGATATCTTGCATTTGTCTCGTCGCGTTCGAAGGTGAAGGCGTTCCAGAAGAGGCACTGATCCCATGGCGTTGGATAAATTTTTAAGGCAAAGAAAGCACTCAATCTTAAGTTGCAAAATGCCAAGGATTTCTTTTTTCGCGTTCGCCTGCACAATTTGTTAAGAACTAACCCACGAAAATTTTCGTCTTATATATTACCTCGCGACGCTTCATCCACTTCTTTCAGAATAGATAATGACGTCATCAACGACCCGGTGGTGATATTCGATGCTTTCAACAAGTATTTTCAATCCGTGTTTGTTTCTGATAAAAACTTTATCCCGACACTTACCAATATAGTTTCTTCTGAAGCAATCAGTGACGTTGAGATAAACTGCGAAGGCATCCTCAACCTTATATTAAACCTGGATGTTAAGAAATGCACCGGTCCGGACGGGATACACAACGCATTCCTTGTTCGTTATTCGTTGTGGTCATCAAAATATCTGTCAGTCATATTAAGAAAGTCCTTATCATCCTCTACTGTACCTTCTTCATGGAAGTTAGCCAAAGTGCTCCCTCTTTATAAATCTGGAGATAAGCAGTGTTTGTCGAACTACAGGCCAATTTCACTGACGTCACAGTCATGCAAAATGTTGGAACACATCATTCATAAGCACATCACGCTCTTTTTGGAATCAAATAATTTACTGTCTAACATGCAACATGGGTTTAGGCGTGGTTTTAGCATGTTAACGCAGCTAGTTGACTTCACGCATGACATTTCATTTAACCTTGACATAGACAACCAGGTTGATGCCATTTTTATAGATTTCTCGAAGGCATTTGACACCGTTTTACATTCTAAACTTATTGCTAAACTTAATGCTGTACTGAATAATCCTCATTTAGTTAACTTGATTTTAAGCTTTCTCTCATTTCGCTCCCAGTTCGTCTCTTACAGTTCGACTGACTCCGCTACTGTTGATGTGACATCAGGTGTGCCCCAAGGCACCGTCCTTGGGCCGCTTCTTTTTTTATTATACATAAACGATTTGCCACTTCACTGCTCTTCTAACATCTGTCTCTATGCTGATGACTGCATTTTATATGAAGTGATTAAATCTTCTAATGATCATCATTGCCTTCAAGAGTCGTTTTCTAGGTTTTGCGATTGGTGTGACACTTGGCAAATGAACATTAATTTCAATAAAACCGTTCTGATGTCTTTCTGCAACAAATCTTCCCCCTCCCTTTTCAGTTACTCGTTCAATGGCCGTGCTGTAGATAAGGTTTCTGAGTATAAGTATCTTGGTTTCATTTTTACGCATAACATGTCATGGTCCAAACACATTGATTACATATGCAGTAAAGCACTAAAAAAATTAGGTTACTTGAGGCGAACGCTAACCCGATCTCCTAAAGACACAAAGTTACTAATGTATAAATCTCTAATCCGCCCTGTTCTTGATTATGCATCTGTAGTTTGGAGCCCCCATAATAAACTAGAAGCTATACAGAAAAAAGCTGTGCGATTTATTTGTCATCGTTACGATCGCGACTTTTCGCCCTCTTCAACACTTTCTTCCTTGAACCTAAACACGCTCTCTTCTCGTCGCCGTGTCGAATCATTAAAATTTTTGCATTGCATTGTCAATTCTTTAGCTGGGCTCTCAAATGATAATTACATTAACTTCGCGCCGGGATCATCAACGAGAAGACATCATGACCTAAACTTGATACCCTACTACGCATGTACTAACATGTTCAAATTCAGCTTTTTTCCCCGCTCAATCGAAGACTGGAATTCATTACCTGGGTCCATTCGCTCATGCTCATCCCAAGTTTTCGCAACCGCCATCCCAGATGCATAATCGTGCTCACCCATGCCTGGCAGCATTTGTATAACTTCTTGTGTATTTTTCTTTCATCAGTGCTCTTTTGTAAAAGTGTTCACTTGTGTTTATTTGTGTATTTTCGTTTCATCAGTGCTCTTTTCTAAAAGTGTTCACTTGTGTTTATTTGTGTATTTTCGTTTCATCAGTGCTCTTTTCTAAAAGTGTTCACTTGTGTTTACCGCTGTATACTCCAATGCAGTTTCTGTACCTTTTCTTAACCCACTCCTACTATAGCGCAAATTGCGCTGCAGTATGTATGTATAAATAAATAAATAAATAAATAAATAAATAAATAAATAAATAAATTATGTATGTATGTATGTATGTATGTATGTATGTATGTATGTATGCTAGTTAGTTAGTTAGTTAGTTAGTTAGTTAGACAGACAGACAGACAGACAGACAGAGACAGACAGACAGACACAGACAGACACAGACAGACAGACAGACAGACAGACAGACAGACAGACAGATAGATAGATAGATAGATAGATAGATAGATAGATAGATAGATAGATAGATAGATAGATATAGATAGATAGATAGATAGATAGATAGATAGATAGATAGATAGATAGATAGATAGATAGACAGATAGATTGATAGCCCCCGGAAAGTGTGTGAAGTACCCCAAGAATGCTACCGTATACACTCGACTAAGGGCCGCGCTCCTGTAAGGGCCGCTCCCCCCAACTTGGCAGTCCAAATTTTGAAAAAAAAAAGAAATCTTGCCAGCAAACAGCAGAGTCGTTTGGATAAATGAACATTTGGATACATACTGAGGACGATTGGATACATGAACATGCGGATGACCCGAGCAGCAGCAACGAGCTGAGCCCGAGCAGCAATACCGATGAAGACATCTAGCGAGGATGTCCGCAGCTAGACGCCAGATATCCCATCATTAGGTATATATGGCACGATTAAACAGGTTTTTTTATGTGTGGATCGAAAATTGAACAAAAATGTCAGACTTCCGTGGAAGCGCCGCACACCAACAAAGTCGCGGAAGAAAGTGCGGCCCTTACACGAGCGTATACGGTAATCGCATTAAAATGTGACTTTGTACTCCATTTGCAAGCTCTATGCGGCACACACAAATGCAAAATTTGGCTGAAATGTTCACATCAGCATATGCTATAAGTGGACTGTTTTTTCGCCAAGCCTTAGGAGTGGTTAGGACCCCTTCAATCCAAATCTCCCTCCAAAGTGCCACAAGAGTACATGAATCTGTTACCTTGTTTTAATGAAGTAAAACTTTCTTACACCAACAAATCAGTTATGTAGCTAAATAAAAGGAATCAGTTACAAAAATAAAATAAGCAATGGTGGTGTTCACGAAAAACATAAAAACAGTGAACACTACAAGCAGCAGTGATTAGTACCCAACCAGTGAGAGCAGGCAGTGAAAGAAAAAGGAAAAGGAGGGGAGGTAGGGAAGTCAACTAGACAAACTCCTGGTTTGCTACCCTTTGCAGTGGCAAAGGTTAGGAAGAGAGGAAATGGGGATAGAAGGAACACTGCATGCATATACGATGCTGCACAGCATGGTTACAGACTGTTACTCAGGCACGTACTAGACTGAAAAAATGTAGCAACGCTCAAAATATTTTCTGTTCCATGCAAAGCACACGTCCGCTGCTTCCATGAATACCCCACACCCACCAGCTAAATCATGCCTATCCACATGCCACATGAGCTGCCCTACATACCTTGTGGTGCAGAAGCCCGTGGAGGTTCCAGGATTGTGTCCACAGGTGGCACTGGTGCCCGAGGTGATGTAGATGCCTGCACCATCCCTATGGAGCCATCACTGCAGATTGCTGCAGACACTCCATGCTGCTGTGGGATCAGAGGCTGCTTGGGGGACTGCGGTGGCGGTCTAAAGTTACTGCGGCGATGGTGCCGGTGATGATGATGATGATGATGGCTGTGGCGCAGCGCCTGACGATCAGTCACAGGTGGTGGTGCAATTTCTTCATCTCCTCCAGCAGATATTTCAGACCTGACATGCACAAAGTGCAAGCCAATTACAATAAATAAGAACCAGGCAGGCACCACTTGATGCCTTTTAACTGATGCAGTTCCTCAATGAAAGATTTGTGCTGAAACTGTCAAGATGATTCTCAATTTCAGCGATGACGCAGATTCAGATGCAGGTTAAATGTGAAAACAGACACAATGCAAGCGGCCTTGCTGGTGTTATGCACATGTATGCATGCATGTAAATGCAAGCTCACACAAGAGCAATGCTTTCTGTTTAACATGTTTTGCTGCTATGATTCAGCCAATGTCTTTTCAACAAGATGCAAAGGTAATGAATAAACTGCAGGCCAGAATTTTGTAATTGTACTGCTCTGCTGTACTGTTTCAAGAAGCATTCACCACAGCACACAGGCGACATAAGCCAAGCGCAGCACCACAGACAAAAAAGTGGAGAGAAAGGCCAGTTTGGTGGCCATTAGAAGAAACAAAAAAAAAAAGAAAAAGATCCATAACAAAATTGGGACACATTTATATCTTAGAATTTTGGTGCCTACTACAGTTTTATACGACATAATACAATGTTCATGGTTTGAATGTTACCTTCACTGACAGTGTAGAAGTGCAGTATGGTTACATCCTATTCATTTGCATCATTCATACTCAAGTCCTCTTCAAATGCCACGGCAAAGCCAGTGGAGACAATCCCATCTGATATGCTACAAGTCATCCGTATTCATCATCATTCATACTAACTGCAGTCAACTTCTAAACCCTATGTCCACTGCGATGTGGGTCAAGGATGGGTCACAGCAGACATTCCCCCTGTGTGCGTGCGCAGGGCTTTCATGCAGTGCTCAAGTGACATCTCTACTAGAAACCAGTGAAGATTTTGAACATGTTTCATAGGAGGACAACTCCCTGGTGTTTCACCTGTGGGTCCCAACATAACTGAGGAATATGACAAGTGACCAAATGGCGGGTCATGACACACAGGAATTGAGAATTCGAAAAGTGTTGCCGCAGTGAATGTGTTTCAGTGATCACAAGTCTGTAATGTGCATGGTAAACGTCGTGTACCACTAAGGCATTTTCCTGAATTATTTCGGCTTAAAAAAAATCCTTAAGCAAGATATGCTACTTTGGTCCCAAGCCCATTTAAGGAATGTCCAAGAGACATATTTACTAGTCACATACAGTTTTCGACCTGCAAATATGCATACAAGCAAGAAGTCCAGCATATCGAAGGAGGTTAATTTATCCAATGCTTGGTACTCTTCTTTAATGTGTCTCTGCATGTCAAACCGCTAAAGTGCACAAATTAACTAAGGTGAAAATTCATAAAAATTCTGGGATCCTAAATGCCAAAACCTTAAAGGGACACTACAGGCAAATACTAAGCTGACGTGTACTGTTTAAAAACCATTCCAGAAACCTTGCAACGCTTGTTTCGTGCAAAGACTTAGTTTACTGGAAAACTGCATCTGAAGGGCCCAAATACCTTTTTCGGAATTCAAATCTCCCGCCACCGAACCAGGGGTATGGTGACGTTGCATACGCTGTCACCACCCTGTGCTGCCATCAGTGAGTAAAACACCGTCCAATAGAGGGCAGTACCAAGCCAAGACGAGAGCGGCGGATTCACTGCTGCAGCTGCTTTTTGGTCAAGTGGCGTAGACCGTTTAGGCGTCCCGCAACATGACATGGAAGTTGAATTCTCTGCTACTTGCAGTTTATGCGAGTTTCGCGAGCCAGCAAAACCAGCGCAGTACTACGTGATAACTACTGAAATGCGAAAGCATGGGCTGTGCAGAATCGAGCGAAAATGAAACCTTTTGACTGCCCGCATCGTTGTCAGGGTTATTTAAATGCGTTATTTTTTTCTAAAAGTGAAATAGAACTGGACAAGCAGCATTTTATTCCGTCTTACAAGGATGTTTTGTGCAATGAGTGGTTGAGTACTAGTGACAGAATTTAAGTGAGAATGCAGCTGCTGTTGCCAGAATTTGAATATTCAAGGCTGCAGGTAATAGGTCACCCCCAAGAAATAGCTGACATACTAGAATTCTAATAATGAGCATATTCTTCAAAACTAGGCACGTGCGAATATAATTTTTTTTTTGGTTCAAACCGAAGCCAAAGTGAATAGTAATATAGTCAATTAATTTCGAAGCTAACACATTAAACCCTCATTAACTCCAACTCTGAGATCTCGAAATATTACTCAAGTTGAAATATTTTCCTGTCTCAGTGTCAACATGATGTATTTTTCACCTCTTATCTTGAAATACTTTTACGCCATACTCCAGATATCTCTAAATCTCGACTGCAAAAATGTCGGGAAAACGTCACTACCCAAAGGTTGCCATACTTTGTGAGCAGCTGCAATCACCCAAGAGCGACAGGCCTGCAAGTTTGTAGTGAATTCCACTTGATCCTATGCCACTCTTATCACCCACCGTTCACGGCAAACTGCAACCTCATTGATAATGCGGGCGAACATCACTCTGACCCCCGATGTAACACAAGAAGCTACATGCGACCTCTGCAACATGCATCCTCACGGGTGCGCGAAGCGTCGTCAGTTTGCTTATTTGCCGTGCTCTGCATTTCCATGTTTGTGCATCCACACGCTACAGTAGCCGAGACAACGAATTTGTTACAGCTGCTCAAAAACAAATTTCAGTGCAGTGGCAGTGATGAACAACTCGTGATAAGTGTCGGGCAGCTTGAGAACGCTTTTGTCGCATAGGGTGGAACCGCTAAGCAGGCAACCATCACAAGTTTCTTCTGTCAACAATAAATGGCTAGAAAATAAGCTATGTTGACTCTATTCATGGTGCAAATGCACCGAATGTTTGGTATGTTTTTGGCATTTTCTTAAGTAACGAGTTCAGGGCTGCAATTTTGTAGCGATGCCTTTTCCGATGCAGTTTCTTATTGCACTTTGTCAGTGATCATAGCAACGCTCCACCTGCATTATCAATGGAATAAGCCGAGAATGAATAAGCGAAGAATGCTGGTTGAAAGAGTGACATATAATCAAACAGAAGGCATGGCAAGAAAAATGTGGCCCAGGAGAAACATTCCTGGGTAATGACTTTTTTGGTATACGAACACTTTCGCAATATTTCACATGACTAGGCTTCGTACACGCTGGTGCCTACATGCAACAGCGTTTACTTGGCTCTGTGTGAGGATCGCTGTTGGCTGTAGACGCAGGATGTGTCAGGTGCTAGGTTGTACAATATCTCAAAAAAGTGATTTATCAAAAATATCGTATCTGGTATACTCAGGTTCTGGAAGAAATTTAGTGACTACTGGTGCCTATTTCGAGAGGCTCTGTGTGTTCTATGCATGTCCAGGAGCTTATATTTTCGTGACTTTACATATCTCGAAAATCCACTTATCTCGAAATTTTTCCCAGTTTTTACAAGTTTAGGCTAATCGGGTTTTACTGTAATTCGCATAGTTGTGGGATTTGCGTAACGCCTTGATACAACAGCCAGAAGTTGACGTATACAAAAAAAGTAAGCAAGTTATTTGGAAAGATGGAAAATTTTCATCTCTGGAATCAAGGTATTCTTTTTATTTCCCTTTTCTTTCTTTCTTCTCTTTTTCAAGTGCTGTTATCAAGATATCTTTATGCAAAAATTCAAGTACAACCAGCGGTACAAAGAATTCATTTACTACAGTCGAATTTTAATATAACGAACAGCCCAGTGATTGCAAAATAGTTTGATATAGCCAGAATTCTATATATAAAATCACGTAAAAAAACGTGTGAAAAACTTCTGCAAATAATTCAATGAACTAAGGGCGCGATCAGGGACCATTGTTCGGAGTGCGCAATTGGCGTAGGCCGGGCTGACTTCGTCAGCTGGTAGAGCTTAGTCGATTGCGCCGCACGCAATCAGCCTAGGCAGCGCCTACTTCGTCAGCCACGCAGTCGGTACGGCCTAGGCCAATCGCGTGCGGCCCAACTGAACGCATGCTCTAAACAACGATCCCCGATCACACCCCAATCGTGGCGCAGTAAATACTCACTTGAAGCATCACACAAAGTATTTATGTATTTATTTGGCTGAAAGTACTGCATCAGTGTAGCCTGCTTCTTATTGACAGCCACGTGCTGAAACACTGAGCCCTCAACATAGTCTAAATGATCCAGAAGCGATAGGCCGGTGCCCTCTATCGCGCCGCAGCAGTAGCATAGAAGGGCCAAAGCAGCTACAGCCTCAGTTGAAGTCGAGAGCGGGGCAACATCAGCGCTTGTGGGATCAACCTTGGAACCATCTTTGTTTGGCCACTACTTCTGCTGCGATCTCCATGTCCGTCAACCTAAGTATTTTGAAACACTGTCAATAACTAAGTATTAAGTGGCATCTGCCAAGGCATCTATGAGTGAGACCAGTGAGCACGCCCTGTCGCGCGTCTTTGTGGATGCAAACTGCCAGTCCTCGGGAGGTGCGGCAGGCGCAGAGCGTGGCACCAAGGAGGAGTCAGTGCGGCAAATGCAATGCGCCACTGACATGGTTGAACTAGCCAAGCCGCCACATGCGTATGCTGCTATATTCAAATGGCACCCTTGGTGTGATCAATGTGTGCAGCTATAGTGCACAGCAGTAGGGAATGCCCATCGCGCCACCGCGATCTTTGAGGGTGTTGCGGGAAAGCTCACCACCAGTCAACAGAGTGCACGTGGTCTGGTGTGACGGAGTTCGATATATCTATGTTATGTTCGATGTGGTTCGAAATAAAAAAATTAAAAATTCATGCAATTTTCCGGGTGATATAGTAATTGTTCGATATACGCAATAATTCAATATATCCGTGTTCTATATAAGGTCGAACCCACTTATAACGATACCGGTTTTAACAATATATCGGTTATAACAATGAGAAGCTGCTGCACCATCATCGTTTGTATGTTTTGCATGGTGAAATAACCCGCTTACTACAATGCCCCGATGCTGCATTATCAGTTGTAACGACGAAGTCTTGCTGCTCGGTGTCTGAGCCGAAACTTAGTGAAATACAAAATGCTTGAAATTAAAAAAAGAAAACGAGAAATTTGAGCCGCTGCATGATGGCCCGCTGTTCGAACGGCTACTGCATTTTCCAGCCTTCTCCACGCGCCTCTCTCCCATCACCCTTCCACCTCTCTGAACACAATGGGCTGCGCCCATATCTCTATGCCATGCCACCCTCCGAAACACGAATGGACCACGCCAACTGCGCTGCTCACATCTTGCTGGCTGGCTCCTCATCCAGCACAGTCTTTATTCTATGGACCAGTTCTGCAAACAGTGTAATCGCCCGTGTTCGTCTTTGTTGGTTGCGTCGAAATCGTTCTTGGCCACATGGCTTCTCAGCCTCTTTTGGCTCGCCGCCAAAATGGAAGATGAGTGGCCCGCTCGCTGATAATCGGCAATGCACGACATTGCCGGTGAAAAGAAAGCGCACGACTATAGATTTAGAAACTAAGTGCTTGTAACCGATGAGGCGATCGTCGCGAACGTGCTTGCATCAGATAGCGGCGGCGACGACATGACGACGCGATGACGTGGTAGGGCAGGCTGCCTCAATGCTGCCCTCACAGGAGGCCCGGCAGATGATTCAGTCCCCCCTCCGGGGCTTCGTTTTCACGACGAACCTTCCGCTCCACTATACCGATAACTTGGAGAAAGATGTTGGCAAGGCTGACGGACATAAGGTTTTCTTGTGCAATGCAGTGTGGCGTACGTGGCGAGACGCTTGTGGCGATCTCGCCTCAGTGTTTCTTCTGGATTGCTCAAGCTGATAGGCTGCCACGGCAACCTCCTCATATTTTTTAAAAGGCCCCTTTTGGCCCACCAAAGCGCTGCCTCGGCGATGCTCAATATCACTTGCCACTCATGACCCCTCTTTGCAGTTATTGCAGTGCTATTCTTTAACACCGACAGCAGTGGCTTGTTACACACGATCGGAGCGCCCAGGAAGCAGTTATACCGGTGTCACACGTACACTTCTGATCGCGATCGGGACCGATCCGGATTGAAATTCTCGACTGCATCTCTCGTGCATTTTATGCAAAGGAGCCAATCACGACGGAGAAAATCAATCTGGATTGGGCTTGATCGCGATCAAATGTGCGGCGTGTGAAACTCGTATTAAACGAGCAAACACAATTAGCAGCCGGATGGAGGAAGGTGGTGGGGAGGGGCACTGGCCTCCCCGCCATCATAGTTTGCTAAGATCAGCCCTGCCATCCCTATATTTTGATTTTTTTCATGCAACACAGCTTTAACAATTATCGGTTATAACAATGAAATTTTTGTGCCATTTGAATATTGTTATAAGTGGATTCGACTGTATTGAGGTTTGACTGTACTAACCTGATAGGCCTGCTCACTGTAATTGTTGGTTTGTCGCCCACGAACCTGAACGCTGCTTCTACGGCCCTCAGTCGTGCACATGATCTCAAACCCAATCACCGAAGAGCCATTAGATATGCGACAAACTGCTCACGATAATTTGCTGCTCACCACTACGCAGGCCAGGTGCGGAATTTCATCATGGCTCCACTGCCTTGGTTGTAGGGATAAAGTGTGCGCACAACGCCTATACCCCAATGTCTTCCTTTACTTCATTGCCTGTCGGCTTCATAAGGTCGTGATATACATATTATTACGAAAAATATTTATTTACAGGGTGAAACGAGCTCCAGGAGCAAGCCAGAGGCAAGGCTCAGCCAGTGCAGAGTACCCCGAAATATTGCGCGCGCACTCTGTTTCTTCTTTCTCTGCCTCAGTCGCGCCGTGCTGTGACATTTTCCCCGGGGGCAGACGAAGCTCGCTGAGTGAGTTAAAGGGACCTGTTATGGTACTGCTTGAGTCTGGCCACGTGAACAACTTGTGTCGCACGTGAACGCCGATTACTTGCCGTCACTTTGGCGATGACATAGTTCACATCACTCAAGCGATTGAGTGTAATGAAAGGTCCTGTGTAAGTGGTGAGAAACTTGCAGTACAGTCCCTTGCGAACAGGTGTCCACAAGCAAACGTAGTCACTGGGAGTAAAGCTGACTGGGATATGCCGCACATCGTAGCGAATCTTGCT
Organism: Dermacentor variabilis; assembly: GCF_050947875.1. Taxonomy (NCBI): domain Eukaryota; kingdom Metazoa; phylum Arthropoda; class Arachnida; order Ixodida; family Ixodidae; genus Dermacentor; species Dermacentor variabilis. Next base: position 118,039,693 of record NC_134568.1, on the reverse strand, counting down.
GTTGCCTTGCGAGTGCAATGTTTTAAGATGTGCCAGTCGACGTGCTTCTTCAGCACAACACAGAGTTTGGGTAATTGAAGGATCTTCTTGACACGATAAAGGTAAAATAGTGTCCAGAAAGCTCTGAGGAGTGTGTGCGTACAGCAAGGAGAACGGCACATATCCAGTAACTTCGTGCTTGGCACTATTGTACACGTACGTTACAAAAGGTAAGACGGCGTCCCAATTTTTGTGGTCAGCAGCGAGATACATTGATAACATGTTGGTAAGGGTTCAATTCGTCCGCTCCGTGAGGCTATCGGTTTGCAGGTGGTAAGGAGTGGAATGACGATATGCAGAACCACAAAGCCGTAAAAGTTCTTTAACTACGTCGGCTGTGAATTGCCATCCACGGTCACTGACGACAACCCGTGGAGCGCCGTGAGAGAGTATGACGTGATGCAACAAAAATGAAGAAACATCTGCTGCAGTGGCAGATGGAAGTGCTGCCGTTTCCGTGTAGCGAGTAAAGTAATCTACGCATACTATAATCCAGCAATAGCCAGCTGATGTCTTTGGGAGTGGGCCGAGCAAGTCTGCCGACTTTTTCAAAGGGTAATGTTGGTGGCCTAACTGGTTGCAAATAGCCTGCTGGAGCCGTCATCGTTTGATTGTGGCACTGGCAAACAGTACAGCTGGCGACATACTGTTTCGTTGTTTTCCAGAGCTTGGGCCAGAAAAATCTCTGGCAAAGTCGGTGCAGTGTGCGTGCGAAGCCAAGGTGCCCGGATGTGATATCGTCATGCATGGCATGAAGGACAGCAGGGTGCAGGTGTTCGGGCACAACTAGAAGCAGTGGAGGACCATCAGCCGAGTAATCTTTTTTTGTACAGCAAACCATTACGAAAAGTAAATGGTCTTGTTCCTGCTGGCTCACGTGCAGCTGCCCATAGGTAGGGTCGCATATTTAAAGGTAGGGTCGCAACGCTTCTCGTTCTCGAAGGTACTCAGGTCTGGAAACTTGGAAGAGATGGAAACTAGGTAGTCATCGAAGTCATCATCGTCAGGTTTAGTGTACGGCAATGCGAGACGGGATAGGCAATCAGCATCCGTGTGACATCGTCCACTCTTGCAGTTAACAGAAAAGCTGTACTCTTGAAGGTGCAAAGCCCAGGGGGCCAACTGGCAAGATGAGTCACGCAGCCCAATGAGCCAACAGAGTGAATGATGGTCAGTCAATATCGTGAATGTGTGGCTGTGTAGATATGGACGGAACTTCTGAATGGCGAAGACGACTGCTAGACACTTGAGTTCAGTAATGGTGTAGTTTTCGTCCGCTTTTGTAAGTGCCCGACTAGCATAGGCAACGACATGCTGATGGCGACCACAGATCTGAACAAGCACAGCGCCAACACCCACACCGCTGGCATCAGTATGCAGCTCAGTTGACGCCTCCGGATCAAAATGCTGCGGAACAGATGTTAAGAAAGATGTTTATTTACAGGGTGAAACGAAGTCCAGGAGGAAGTCACAGGCAAGGCCCAGCCGGTGCAGAGTACCCCGAAATAACGCGCATGCACTCTACTTCTTTCTCTGCCTCAGTCACGCAGTGCTGCGACAATATGAATATATCTCAGTTGTGGTGGCCGCATTTCTATGGGGGAGAAATGCAAAGATTGCCCGTGTACCATGTATTGGGTACGCGTTAAAGAGGCCCAGGTGGTAAAAATTATTCTGGAGTTTCCCAACATGGCGTGGCTCGTAATAAGATTGTAGTTTTCGCACATAAAACCCCAGAATTCGACTTAAATATACACATACACACATACACACTCTTCTAAGCTCTCCCATCTGCTCTCTACTTCTACTACAAGCCCAGCTTCCCACACTTCCCACACATATTTTTTCTCTTTGACACTCCTAATGCGAACGCATTAAAAAGAGAGCCTGTGACGTAAGCCCACATGGTTCTGCACAGACTTAAGGTTACAGTTGCTGCCATATGACGAAATGTCTTCCCAGCACTGCTTTGGAGTCAGAAGCAGTCTGCATATGCAAACAAACCTGGTATCATCAGAGCGCGCCAGACTGCCAGTGTCATCAGTGTCAACATCTTGAAGGCGCTCATTGTCCGAGGCAGCCACATCAGTGCTCCAGGCATCACTACCTGTGTCACCACCAGGTTCAAGGGTTGACTGAAAGTGTGTCTCCAGGAGCTGCATTTGCGCCACCAGGTTCACTTGATCCAGCATCTCCGAATCGCTCGCCAGCACATCTGTGCTCCATGTGTCGCTCACAATAGACTTTGTCTCGTCCCCTGGGGAAACAAATTACAAGATTTTCTCTTGTATCACAGGTCATTACCATTCTTCATCAGTAGGTTAAAATGAATACACAGTTACAGTTGAATCTTGTTATAATGAAGCCATATATGACATGCACTACCGCCGTTACACCCAATACAGTTGAACACCCTTACAGTCGAACCCGACTATATCGAACCTGTTTACATTGAATTATTCTGTATATTGAACAATTTCTGAACACGGTATAGTTATAATGAGTATATATAGCAAAAATTACGTTTACATCGAACAAAAATAGCAGCGACTCCCAATATATTGAACGTCAAGCAGCGCAAAAGTGCCCCCAAAAGTTGGCTTTCCCTCGTGGTGGCGAGGAAACCCAGCGGTGCGGCTCCATCTAACCGCACTCCCTACCGTGACCACGCTACGTTGAGCGAGCTGTCAGCCCCCCGCAAAAAATGACCCTGGCCCGCCTGCAGCGCTTGCTGAGACAGCCAATCGGAGGCTCTTATGCCCTCGCCGTGTAAGATGGCGCTAGTGCGAGTTGTCTGGCTACATTTCTGGTTCATTGTATTTGCGCCTTGTGGGCCTTTTCCCGTAGTGTTGCCGTGATGAAGCAACAGAATTCGCCTTTCGCCGTGAAGCTCGAAATCATAAATCGGGTCGAACACTGTGAGAAGTCAGTTGTACCCGCAGCGTGCAAGATTCGAAGGAAAGGGGGAGATTAGGGCTTAAGCGGACAAACTCGCAGCCTGGTGCCTGTGGCGCCTGAACTTAATTAGCTAAATGTGGTTTAATGACGCAAAAGCGGCTGAGGCTATGCTGTGCCAAACACGAGGTGTTTTAAAATCCAGTTTAGGAAGGAAAAGCCTGTGTGTTAATAATCTATATTTTATGTAAAAATCCAGTGTCGTCTAGAAATTTATGCACGTCAGATAATGGAACTAGCAGATCATCACCTAATATTAAAGTGGGGTGTAAAGATTTGTGTAGTTGATATAAGTTGTGCAAAGGTTTCGTCTGTGTATTTCAATGTGTGTACATGTCAGTAATATATGTATAACTGTTAGTGGTTCTTGGCATTTCTTACACGTTGGTGTGTCTTCTTTCGTAAGTAAAGTGTGTGAGGTGTGTGTGTCCAATGTGTATTCAGCATAAAGCTACTTCTAAGAACCACTCCTAATGATAACATGACTTCCACTCACCAACTATTGGTTTAGTGAGATGTAGCTTGTTGTCGGCACGATGGTTGCATTCGTGTCGCCATTTTGACGTTAAGGCTTTTCTAATGGCACGGATACTATCTTTATATGGAAGTGTTGTGTTTGTATTGTCTTTGTACGCTCCATCGATGCACATCTATCAGCTGCTTGGTTACCCGGTATCCCAACATGGCATGGAACCCAGCAGAAACGAATTGACCTCCCGTATTTGTTAAGCGCCACCATGTTTAAAATGTCTCCTATCAGGGGTTCACACTCACTTCAGATGTAGAGCCTTCGGTGCACTTAAGGAATCAGTGCATATGACTGCATTTTTGTGTTTATCACTGATAATCTTTTTAACAACAACCCATATAGCGCAAACTTCGGCCGTGAAAACAGAGGCATGCTGTGGTAATCGAATACTTGTTTTCCAATTTTCCGTTATGGCCCCCACACTCACGTGTTCTTTTGTTTTAGAGCCATCAGTGTAATACTTCATGTTATTTTGATATTTGTCCTGAAGAGCACGGAATCCTGAAGAGCGGCCTAATCATGTTCGGTTTATTTGTATAGTGCAAGCGTGAGTTGTATTGTGTGAGGATGTTGAAGCATGTGTTGCGGTGATGACTGAATTCTGAGTAAGTAGGAAAAAGCGAGTAATGCTCTGTGCTGCTTTAAGGAGGGTTCATTATACTCAATGTATAAACTTTGAATAGGTGATGTTCTGTAGGCACCACTTGCCAGTCGCAGTCCAAAGTTATGTACTGGATCAAGCCGTCGGATGTAGGACTGTCTGGCTTAGCCGTAAACCACGGAGCCGTAGTCTAAAAGGCTACGCACAAGAGACCGGTAAATGCGTAAAAGACACGTTCGGTTGGAACCCCAGTGCTTATAAGATAAAACTTTGAGGATATTCAATGCTTTATTTGCCTTAATCTTTAGTGTTTTAATGAAGGCTAGGAAGCTTAGTTTTTTGTCAAAGATTACTCGCAAGAATTTATACTCTTGTTTTACCGGCAGCGCGACATCATCCAATTTTAAAACTGGGCCTAAGTACAATCGTCGTTTTTGCGAGAATAGCACTGTAACAGTTTTTTGAGTAGAGAAGCAGAAGCCATTTTTCTCAGCCCACTCCATTAGTTTATTTATTGTTATCTGGAGCTGCCTTTCCCATGTTGGCAAGTTTGAGGCGTGGCACGCTATTTGCAGATCATTGATGTATATGGACTGCATAACAGAGGAGGGGAATGACTTTGTTAATAGAGTTCACTTTTACTGTAAAGAATGTTGTGCTAAGTATGCAACCTTGTGGCATGCAGTTTTCCTGGATAAATGTGCGCGAGAGCACAGCGCCCAGATGGATTTGGAATGTTCTGTAGGACATAAAATCAGCGAGACAGTTTAGCATTTTACCACAGATTCCTAATGCAGCGAGGTCACGTAAGATTCCAAATCGCCAAGTGGTGTCATACGCTTTTTCTAGATTGAAGAACACTGCCAGGCAGTGCTGTTTGTGTAAGAACGCTTCATGTATTTCGTGTTCAAGTCGGACGAGGTCGTCCGTCGTTGAACACCCTTTTTTATACCTGCACTGATGAAAATCAATGAAGTTCCGTATATCAAGCGTGAATGTTAATCTCGCATTTACGACACTTTCGCACGATTTCACCAAACAGCTTGTCAGGGCAATGGGCAAAAGCTGCTTCTGGATGTGGGGGATTTACCTGTTTTTAAAAACGGCACAACTATTGAGTTTTTCCAACTTTATGGCATGATTCCAGTTTCAAATACTTTGTTGAAAAATTTAAGGAGAGCATCTACGGATACTTGGGACAGGTGTGCAAGCATGGAATAATGGATCCGGTCAGGACCTACTGCAGTTTTTTTTGCCAGCACAGAAAACCCTGTTAAGTTCTTGTAAAGTGAATGGAGCGTTGTATCCGTTCCTTGACATACAAGCAGTAGGTAGTTTCTCCTTTTCTGCTGACAGTTTGTATTTTAAGAATGTGTTTGAATAATTATCCGAGCTAGAGACATTATAGAAATGCTCCCCAAGTATATTCACTTGTTCTTGTAGTTTTGTCTGAGTGCCTGAAGGTGTAAGTAAGGGTATAGTGTATGATGAGTAGTCCCCCTTAAACTTCCTGACCTGTTCCCACATCCTTTTGGATGTGACGGTGCTATTAATTGTAGATATATATTTGTGCCAAGACCATTTTTCCGCCTGTCTCCAAATATATCAAGCTTTCGCTTTGGCTTGTTTAAATTCAGAAAGTTATGTGTTGGGTATCTACACAAGATTCCCCAGGCCTTATTTTGCTTTTTTTGCTTTGGTGCAGTCGTGTGTCCACCAAGAATTCAGCTTTTCCTGAACAACGCCAGAAGATTGTGGAATGGCCTTTTCAGGTGCAGAAATAATACAATTAGTAAATTTTTAATTAATTTTGTTAATGCTTAGGTCTGTTAAAATAAGCTCCTCCAGCCTGGCACTTCCTGGCACTTTCTGTGAAAACAGACCAGTCTGCCATTTGCAATTTCCAATGGCGCGGTTTGCGGGATATAATGGGTAGCGTTGATGTGAGGTTGATTACAGCAGGTAGACGACCACTGCCATATGAAGACTCCAGTACGTCCCATTTAAAATTGGTAAAAATATATGGGGAGCAAAATGCTAAATCAAGGCAGCTAAAATTACGTGAACTCGGTGAAAAATGTGTTGGCGCACCTGAATTCAAAAGACAGATGATGGTTGTCAAAATAAAATCTTCCATAAGTTGTCCTCTTTGGTCATTCTTATCGCTGCCCCAAAGAGTGCAATGAGCATTAAAATCTCCAACTAAAACAAAAGGCTCCGGCAGCTGGTCAATTAAATTTTCCAGGTCTCGAGTTGTGAAATGGGTATGTGTCAGAATGTACAATAAACAGATCAGTGACAGTCTAAAATGATGAAATGGTGACAGCTACTGCCTCGTACAGAGTATTTAATACTCCGTACGGTATTAAATAAAACATTTCATGTGGGGATACCGCCTTGGACGACCATAGCGACACCTCCTGAAAGACGGCTGGAGTGCTCGCGGTCCTTTCTTGCGACAGTAAAACCTTTAAGAAAATGTGTATGTTTGGGTCCTAGGTTCGTTTCATGGAGGCAGAGTGCTACTGGTGATAACTTATTTATAATGTCTTTGATGCCACCTATATTGTGAATTAGGCATCTACAATTCCAATGAATGATATATGCCATTTTATTGGAATTGAAAAAAAAGAAATACTTATGTGTGTGAGCTTACAAGTTATAGGTGACATGTATTAAAAAGCTGATTACTCTTATGAAGGGCGGTAACCGTTCAGGTTACCTGTCCCTTTCTCGGCGCAGTTACAAGATGTTTCTCCTTCTTTGAGCGCTCCAAGGAGCACAGATCTTTTGGCGTTAATGACGCCAGGGTTTTTGGATCGACCTCCATCAACTTCTCTGAGGTGCTGGATGAACGAGAGCCAGGCTCCGGGACGTGCGTCTCAGGCCGTGTAGTTCGGTTCAACTTTGGGCCCTGCGGCACTCCGGTCTGCTGGCCCGTCTTCGATGATGATAGAGCAGCACTGGCTGCAGCCACCAAGGGGGCAGATGGAGTTTCTACAAGGATACTAGACGTGGACCCTGTAGGCTCCTGAAACCGGTGTGGCACTGCCCCCTGCCGCATCACACTGGCATAGCTCACTTGAGGCAAGTGTCCTAGCCTTTCCTTCACTTCATGGAATAACATCTTTTCCTTTACAGTGATTGTGATTATTTCTTTTTCTCTTTTCCAGCAAGGGCAGCTCCGCAAGTAATCTGGACGATCGCCCTTGCAATTGACACATAGTGCGGGAGCATTGCAGTTACCAGAAGGATGGTCAGTGGCACCACATTTAACGCATGTTTCTTTGCCTCTGCATGATTGCGATGCATGCCCAAACCTCTGGCACTCGAAACACTGCCTTGGGTTCAGTATGTACAGTCTGACGTTGATTTTCAAATATCCTGCGTCAAGTGAACTAGGTACAGTGCTGCTACCAAATGTCAATATCACATGTTTCGTCGGGATCTGTTGGTCATTTCACCATAGTGTGATTCTTTGCACCTTAAATATGTTTTGCTCCTGAAATCCTTCAAGGAGCTCTTCGTCACTGAGGTTTATGAAGTCTTCTGATATAACACCCCTGCTAGTGTTGAGTGAGCGATGTGGTGAGATTGTCACTTTAATGTCACCAATACTGGTGAGTTCAGCAAGCTTTTCTAGTTGATCTTTCTTCGTCAGTTCAATGAGGAGGTCTCCGCTAGCCATCTCTGAGGCCTTGTAACCTGGTCCAATCTTGTTTGCTAGACATCTAGAAACTAGAAATTGCAACAGTTTTTTTACTGTTGTGTTGCCTTCACTGTGGAGAACATGGTATTTTGGAAATGTGTCTTCGTTTGGCGTCCAAAAGAGCTGGAAAGCTGCTTCGGTGTGACCTCTTTTCAGAGGCTGATCTAAAAGTCACAGGAACACTTCTGCCATTGGATGGTTTCAAAATTCGGCGGCGGTTGTAGTCACCCACCACCGAGAGCCCAACAAGGGGACGCTTTCCAAAGAACCGGCAGACGCCAGCTATACACCGCCAGTATAACCTAATGTATATACCCAAGGCTGAATATATTACACACGGTTAACCCTTGCAGCCCAGAAATTCGGAAGCAAGAATAAGTGAGTAGAAGATAGGAAAGATTGAAAGTGAGCGAGAAAGAAAAGATTGAAGAGGGGGAGAAGGAAAGGCGACACGATTTCCCCCGGGTGGGTCAGTCCAGCTGGGTCAGTCCAGGGGTGCCGTCGATGTGAAGCAGAGGCCAAAGAGGTGTGCTGCCTCTGCCAGGGAGCCTTAAAGGTCCGAACATCTGGCATCAGCTCAACCTCCAGGATCCCCCTTTCCCCAGACATGGCAAGTGCTTCTAACCGATGAGGCGATCGTTGCAAACGTGCTTGCATCAGATAGTGATGGCGATGACGGTAGCAATGACACAGTAGGGCGGGCTGCCTCAATGTTGTCCTCGCAGGAGGCCCGGCAGATGATTCAGTCCCCCCGGAGCTTCGTTTTCGCGAGGAACCTTCCGCTGCACTAGGTGGAGCACCTGGATGCCTTGGAGGATGTAGGCAAGCTTCGTGTAAAGCATGCAAGGCTGACGGACATAGGATTTTCTCATGAAAACCAGTGAGAAGTACGTGGCGAGATGCTTGTGGCGATTTCACCTCAGCGTTTCTTCTGGAGTTCTCAAGCTGACAGACTGCTGCGGCAGCCTCCTCGCAATTTTTAAAAAGCCCCTTTTGGTGCCACCAAACCGATGCCTCGGCTGTGATCGCATATCACATGCTGCTCGTGACCCCTCTTTGCAGTTGTTATAGCAGTGCCATTCTTTAACGCTGGCAGCTGCGGTTTGTTACATGTGGTCGGAGCTCCCACGAAGCAGTTAAAAAGTGAACACAATCAGCAGCCGGATGAAGGAAGGTGCTGGGGAGGGGCACTGACCTCCCTGCTATTATAGTTTTCTCACATGAGCTCTGTCATCCCCCTATTTTGATTTTTTCATGCAACTTGGTTATAACAATGGAATTTTCATGGCACTTGAATATCATTATAAGTAGGTTCGACTGTACAGTAAAACCTCGTTAAACCGTACCCACTTAAACAGTAGTTTCGTTTTAAAAGTAGTAAAGCCAAATCCCCGACTCAGTGGCCATTGAACATAATGCCTTTTGTATCCGCATAAACTGTACCAGCTTATTGCGTACGTATCGGTTAACACATAGTGTTTCTACTTTTCATCTCGCAATCACAGCAGTGCGTCGTCCCCATTGGGCAGCCCGGCAGTACAACAAGCCTCGGAGATCAGAACAATGGCCTCCAAGTGCCCTGTGCATTTGTGCGTGAAGCCACATGAACATCAACATCATTTCGGCGCCATGTCTGAGAGTGTTCTGGGGTCGTGCAAGCTAGGATTAGCGTCATGCTGAAGCTTGGATAAAAAAACACCAGGTTCTCATTATAGAAGAAAAATTGGACAACGTTCGTGCTATTGAACGTGGCATGAAGAAGTTGGCACAGGCACATGATAGGGAGCTACTGTTGGCAACAGCGTACGGCATTTGGAATGCGAAGAAGTTGCTCGGCAGCACTGCTGCAACCGCGAAAAGATGTCGGCTACGAGGTTCGACTTTTCGCCATCGTTGCCTCTGTTGTTGCCGAAGTGTCACCTAATGATAGTGATGATGACGACACAGAAAGCAACAACACAGGAAATTCAGGCCTGACAGTGGCAGAAGCTGCACATTACGTCAGCGTCATGAATGCAATTGTCGTGATGAGAACAGCACCCTGCAATGAAAAAGGCGCCCACAAACTTCTGCAGTACTATCGTGCCCGTGGACGGAGAATATGCAACGCCAACGAGGTATCTGCCATGCGAGCGTTTGCCGAGAAGAGGGGGCTGGCTAAAAAGCTGGCTCGCAACTTCAGTAAGCTTCAGTAAGCTTCAGGCCGCTGTTGTCACTGCTAGGCCGCTGCGGCATCACACGAAAATAGCAGACTTCTGTCGCCCGAAGTGGATAAATACTGCATGTTTTTGCCCTTTCATCGCACTCTCCCTGAGTCCCGTTTTTGACAGGTAAATGGATGATCTCATGCTATTTTGGTTAAGCAGTACTACCATTTAGTACATATTTTTTCCGAGCTCAGGCCAACTACGGTTTAACGAGGTTTTACTGTATTCGTTATAAGTATGCGTTCGTTACGAGCTGATATTCTCAAGAAACACTCTCGATTTGCTTTGTTACAAAGTTAGCGTCCAATGTTGTAGGCTCCCTAGGGGCCACAAAAACGTCCAATAAATGAATACATGCCTTTTACTGCCCCCGGTGGCTCAAATCGCCACAGGCACATCCGTAACAGCTCTGAAGACCTGCCAGTACACCTATTAGGCATATCGGTGCTTGTATCGTTACAAGAGATGGCGGGCGCATGTGTGTATAATTAAGAATACATACTGTGTCCCGTGACAGTGGCCTCTTTCCACTCTTAGTATGCTTCACCACAATACAGTGCGTATGCTTGAACGCATAACAGTGCTGTTGCAGTGGACAGTACTCATAGAGCCCCACGGGGGAAAGAAGAAGAGATTGGACTAGCGCGATCAGGCATATACACTCGACGATGGTAGCCACGACATCAACGCTGTCACCTGATAAATGGCAATTCTTTGTGAGCCTTCTGTTCCGACAAGTTGGTGACCTCAGACGCGATACCACATCACAACTGTATACGTCCACCAAGTTTCTTCTTGACACCATGGAATCAGCCGCCGAACAACGACATTTTGAAGAAAACACAACGTCTTCCATTGCCACACTCAAATTTCCAAATTTCTGGCCCTCAGACTGTGAACTCTAGTTCAACCACATCGAGGCGCAGTTTCGCCATCACTGAGTCACATCTCAGGCAGCCAGGTACGACAACGTCGTGAGTGCGCTTAACCCGACCATTGCAGCTTTGGTCCGCGACACTTTGCTAGTTCCTCCACACGATGACCCGTATGACACCCTTAAAGGCCGATCCACACGACGGACCAAGTCTGCGGGCCGATCGGTCACGTGATGCAACGTCACGGCCCGCCGCGGTCCGGTCCGGCGCAGAGCACATCCACACGGCGGACCGCCATAGCAGACGGCAGAGCTGACCAACCAGCTACACTCTCGGCCAGAGTGTTATCATTGTTATCATTCCGGCTCGAGTCCCACAAAGCCGGGAACCGCTCAACGAGGCATACAAAATGAAAAAAAAAAAAAACTCCTCGTCATTCCAAGAGAACACAGTGTTTAAAAAATATATCTGCTGCACGCACGTGTAGGCGGAACGGCGGACGGGAAACGACTGGCTTGACTGGTTTTGCTGAGCCGAAAACTAGATTGGATTTGGCTGAAGACACTCTGTTGCTGGACAACATTCGTAGTCTACGCCAAAATCGCTGCGGTTTACGTGCGGTCCGCCGTCAAAACGGAAGCGGGAAAAGCCTCGGCGATTTGTTGGACCGCGAGGGCCGCGGTCTTGCGCGGGCCAACGGCGGTACGCACGAACTGGTGACGTCCTATCACGTGATGCGCGGGCCGCGGTCCAGAAGAGCAATTTGGTCCGTCGTGTGGATCGGCCTTAAGCAGGAGTTACTATGGCGCACCACCGACTCTGAGTCACGACGCATTCAAGAGCTCCTCTCATCGGAGGAACTTGGTGAGAGAAAACTGACTGAGCTACCTTGCCACACGACACAACTTCTGGAAACCAGTCCATCATCAGCACACTTAAAAATCTTTCGGGAGCTCTGAACACCTCTCCAAGAAGACAGCAGGCAGACACATCCTAGATAAATTAGGGATCCGCTACCCCACACAACACGGAGACAAACGAGACATACCCAAGGAAATAATGGCAAATTCATGGTACCCCCCTTACCCAAGAATATGCATCCTATACACCACAAGGGCAGGAGAGAAAGCAGGGCAAAGAACATGGCGAAGAACTACAGAAAAAATAAGGACGTGGTCTTTGTAGACGCTGCACGTTACAAACACAAACGCAGCTTTGTCGCAGCAGTACTTAACCACAACAGACAATGATGCACAAGCTTGACTATAGCATTAGCCATAGCACAAACCAATGCATACTATTTAATCAGTGATTCCCAGACGGCAGTACGCAACTTCGGGAACGGCCAGATCTCAGCTGAGGCGCTAAACATACTCAGAAAAGGCAAAACAACAAGGGAAGACAGATGCGTCCAAATGATATGGATACCAGCCCATACCACTGACTGAACGGGAGAGGACGACCATAATGCGGTGGCACACAACATAGCTCAAGGACTCACTTTCTGAGCTGCGACGAACGTAGACCCCTCGACAGGGCCCTCCGAAGTATGGAAATGGGAAGACAGAATGGCCAGGTTCAATGACATCGCCAACCATTACAGGATGCAAAGATGCACTTATCCACCACCCCATCCCCAACTCAGTAGATCGCAAGCTGTCCAGTGGCGACAACTACAAACCAAATCATACAAGAGTCCGATACTAATGCAGGCTATTTATCCAGACATATACACAACAGATAGATGCAAAGTGTGTGGCACCAGAGCCATGCTAGAACACATGCTATGGGAATGCCAGGGACTAATACAGGACAATGAGAGCTTGGTTAAAACAAGCTGGTGGGCTAGTTGGTTAGAATCCATGATAGAGTGTATAAACGCGACTGAACAAGGATGTAGAAAGAAACAGATACACAGAGACAGCGCTGTCTCTATGTAGCTGTTTCTTTCTACATCCTCGTTCAGTTGCGCCTATACACTCTATCATGGACAAAGAGAGCGAAGCTTCCATGGACGACCTCCGCGCACGATGGCAGGCCGCGCTACTCAGCTCGAACCTGGAATACCAACTCTGGGCAGTCCAGCGGGCCAAGGAACCCGCCGAGAGGCAAGAACTCTTGGCCATAACCTCGGCGGGTGCCCCAGCCCACTAACTCGCCAGACGCAAATCGTTATGATTTGAAATAAAGTTTGCTCACTCACTCAATCTTCTTCCAGCGTTTACCGATCCAGGTAGGCATGATTTTATGTGCCTCACCTAGTATGACATCTGTCAAAGCTTTAGCGGTGATGGCAGACTAGATTATGGATTCTTTCCATCTTGTGATATCCACTGTTGACCGTTGTAATGCACCCGTGGCAACATGACCCCAGTTAGAGCAGCACTTTGACAAACTTGACAGTTCAAGCACACACCTTGCTGCGCAAGTAGAGGAACTAACCAGTTGGCTGCCTTACGATTTCGTGCGAATAACCATCAGCAGCGGCATCGCTCCCAAAACCAAAAACGGGTAGCGCCCTTTGTCTCCCCTTATTTGGTATTACTCCCGCACGTCAGTGCCATCCGCCTTGCAACTTTCCAGGAAACAGCTGAGCCAGTCACTGATGACGGCTAGTGCCACTGGCACTACATCAAGGCGTCTCTTCTATGTCACCGACCATGTCACGAAAGTTCGCTATCTTGTAGACACTGATGCGGAAATTTGCGTCATTCCCCCTGCTTTTCAAGACCGCAGAAGACATCATCATGATACGTCTTTTCTCACTACCATCGACGGTTCCAACATTAAAACGTATGGCCAGAAATCTGTCTCTCTTGACCTTGGTCTGCAACACCCTTTGCGATGGCTATTTGCCGTCGCCGACATCTGCGAGCCAATCATCAGCGCTGACCTTCTGTGGAAGTTTAACCTTCTCGTTGACCTTTGCCACTGCTGCCTTCTTGACTCCTCAACAAACCTGTCCGTACAAGGTACCACCACGTCTGCACCACCTTTGCGTCTCGTACAAGCAGACTTTTTGTTAGCGGACCATAGGGACAATTTCGATTGACCGCTTGAAGCCAGCTCATCTAGACTCTGGCAGTGCCATCTCCACAACTTAAACCGCTCAACGGCAGTGTCTTCATCGCTAGGGGGGACAGCCAGACAGCACTCATAGAGCCCCGAGGGGGAAGAAGAAGAGACTCCAGTGGATTAGTGCGATCCGGCATATAGGCTCGACGATGGTAGCTACAACATCAACTCAGTCACCTGATAAATAAATGGCAATTCTTTGTGGGCCTTCTGTTCCTACACTGTATTGCGGTGAAGCTAACTTTTTGGGAACCAGCATTGTGCACCGCTTGACCCTTGCCGTACTTTCCGCGCTTGGATTGGCCGGCAAGTCCTTGCCGTCATTAGCGAGGATGACAAAGGCGGAATCGGTGCCGTTGCTGACAGCAGCAAATTCTTTCAAGCAAAAACATGGCACCAAAGAGCAGGAAGCTTGGAAGCGAACATCGAAGCAACTAGGTCTAACGTTACGTGGTGGCTGTAACTGCTGCTAGTGGATTGGTGTGCCAAAGCACTGGTTCAATGCTACAAGATAATCGAAACGGCGGCGGCGGTGGCTTCAAGTATTGCTGCTTCAGACCAGTGATCATGGCAAAAAATCCAGAAAACCGGACAGCGCAGTGTTTCAGCATATGAAATTTCATATGTCCTAATACAGTGCCTCTATGGGGTACATGGTGGTGTCGCGAAGGGATCCGAATTATTGGGCATGTTAAAAATCATTGGTCGCTGACTGTGTCCGATAATTCATTCTGTTGAGGTGTGACTGCATAAGGTGTAAGGTGGAGTTGAGATGAACTGCTAAACATATGTTAAAATGAAAACAAGATAGCCAACCTGCTAGATTTGTAAAGTTACACAAAGTTTTATTTTATGCCCCTACAGTGACTTTATAACTTTAAACAATGAACACATTGATTTGCTGCGCTTCTGCCATGCAGTTTAATGATATATTTTATATTGCTCTTCCAGAAATTCGTTGTTTTGAATGTGATAAAAACATAACCTTCATACAAAATAATCAGATATACACCCAGTTCAACATTTTGAATTAAAACAGGGGGTAAAAAGGTAACTTGAATTAAAGTTTGAACCATTTACAGTCGATCTCGGGATATACGTATTGAACTTGAAGGGGACTGCAAAATAGTTCAATATATATTGATAATATGTGCCTATTTGAATCTTAACTGAGGCCTCCGTACGTCTCAGACAGTTTCTCGAGCTCTTGAAAAGCAGGAATTTATCAATTTGCTTCTGCAAGGCCATGTCAAATGCAAAAAAGTCACCTTATATTGCCTTGCATGCATTGAAGTGCTTGGTGCGTGTTTTTATTTAAGATTAAGTAGAAATGGGACGCACCGTGGAAGTAAACTAGCCTGTTGAATATATACTGTGCTGCCATCAGAGCACTTGTACTACGAATCACATGTGAATTTGCCCAGTTGTGTGTCCGTTACGGAACCAAAGCTACACCTCTTAAACAGACGATCATCATACGTGGGCAGTGAGCCAGGTAGACAGCTGAGTCAGGTTTCAGAAGTGACTTCCTGTTGGAACCAGTCATCCTCGCTTCTTAACCAGCTTCACCAGCTTCACAAACAGTCAGCGTGTCTCTTCTTGTGTGCTGATCAGTGCTTTGATGTCTAACAGTGCCCCTTCCCATCTGGCTGCTGTGTTGATGACTTCCGACACTAAACACATGCTGTTAGTTTCGCAAGTGGCCTTCAGCTAGCAAAACATTTGAATTCATTACCACTCACGTGTAACCGTCAGAGCACGAATAAAACACATTCACTGCAGACCTCCGAACAGCACAGCGATGAGTATTGCACACCAATAACGCAATGGTCTTTCCACAAAAGTGCAGATGTGGTGTGTGGTGGCATGTTAAATTCAAACTGAAGCGTAAATATCCATCCAAGTGTCCAAGTGAGAGTTGGGATCGAATTCATTTTGGTCACTCACGGAACACTAAAATGAACACTAAGATACGAGTGTCATCCACGTTTTCTTGTGAAATGCCTATCGGACCCTGAGGCCGTTTGCCTTCTTGAAGCAGAGTGGCCATCTGCTCTCGCAGATCACGATTGCCCGCAGTTTGCACGAGCCATGGTTTCATATCCACAGCAAGCAAAACTGGGTGCGCCCATCTCATTTTTCTTCCGTGATATGTACTGCCCTTCAGATTCAATCTTCTGATCAACAGCACCTGAGAAAACAGTGAAGGTTCAAATTCGGTGGCATTAAATATTTTTAACGACATGAGAGTGATTGCGGCTCTGTTAGGAGAAGTGCACTTGCAGGGACGCCGCACACCGCAGCCTTTCACATGTCGAATGTGGCGGTGAACAGGAGTTCCGATATGTGTGTAATATACATCACTATACTTTTGCATGGGATTTCCAAGGGGATTTTACAACTGTTCTATAAAGACAATAATTCATTATATCCGAGTTTGAAATATCGGGGATCGACTGTATAATAATTTATGACAGAACTTGCAAGGAGCAGACACAACAAGTACTTAAACTGTCGCAGTGACTGGAAACATTGCCAATATTAAAAGGCACATTATTTGCCTGTAATTAAGGCCCATTAAGGAATGGAACCTGTTATTGCTGAATTTTATTGGTTGCAAGACTTTACTTGTTGAATGAAGGTTACGCAGTAAACATGCCCAACAGCTTTATTTCTACAGACTGAAAAACAATGTGATAGTATGTGTACTATCTTTTGATATTGTCCCTCATCACTTCTTTATTTTCTTTCTACCTATCTACAAGCTTGAGTATTCTATGTGGGGACGCTTGACTCTCACATTTCCCAATGTTTGTCTTCCCCACTTGACTTTTGTGTCTCTTGATGCTCAGCTTTCCCCGCTTGATACACATATAATCGTGCGAGTCAACATCTTAGTTTTGCAGCTAGGAGAGCCTTCTCATGATATTGCCACCTGATGGCGTGGATAACTAGGGCACAAGAAGATCTTGCTACTTCCTCTTCAGCTGTGGCATACAGGCATATGCAGACTGGCCACATGCTTGTCAGTGGTCTTTGCGGAAGGCTCCCCATTCAGCTTCGAAGCAAAGCACTGGCATGGGCAAACACAATTGCTTGGACGCACTTCCATTTGTGGGACCACACCTATGAATAAATTAGGTGTTGGAGTTGGGCACGGGCGAGCATTCACTCAGTAACCTTACGTGGCCATTTAAACTTCCTCAATTCCTTGTATGTATTTCGGCAAGTTGGCATTCTTGCAAAGAAGGAGCAATAAATGTGTCCCTTTTTCTTGTGTGTTTGTACTACTGTGTGCTGTGTCCTTTGTTACCAAGAGCATTTGAAACCACACATCTAACAGTACAGAATTGTACAGTACAGTACCATGCCAAACTGGGTTATTGAGATGAGATATTTGCTGCACAACCCCCATATATAAGCACATCATGCTTCACACAATAGCTCCAGTAGGTACTGCAGGATATTAATTAAGAACAATCACAATACGCTAAAAAATATGAATATTACAAAACATCAGAAAGTTTTAATTTGACTGAAGTAACTGAAAAACATGAAATTGTTTACAGAAAAAAAAAAGCCAAACTTATGTAACTTTAGAAAGCAAAACTCTTGACCATGCATACAAACGAGACTATTGATTAAAAAAAAAAGCAATTACCTTGAACTGGAGCGGCTGGGCTGATTTCAAATTTGCCAAACTTGTCCTCAATGTCAGCTTGATTTTGGTTCGTTGGAGGTCGTTCCATTGGCTCTTCTTCTTCTACCTGAGATGAAGGCGTGTCCCTGCCACTGACATTTGGAGTTCCGTGCCCACTGTGAAGAATGACGGGTGTAAAACATAAAAAAAACATGGCACACAAATTTTTCTGCAAGAAGACTATCCGCAAGTAGTGCACACATACAGCCTGTTGCAGTGTAAAGTTCTGCCAGCTTTTTATACCTTGTAAGTACACACAAGCACATTGCACAACAGAGTGAAAGAAGGCATGGAGAGAGCAAAAGTATATGCATGTGCAAGATGCACAACTGTATCAGCACTGCCCATTAGGTTGTTTGACTGCATAGTACTAGTCATACTGTACATCAACTCACAGCACAGCATGAGGTTATGCAGGGATGTGAAATAATACAGTTAACACACCTAGCACACACCATGCTGTACCTATGACATTGTAAAATAGTGATTAAATTTCAAGCCTTGTTTGGAACTGCTGAATGTTGTCGCTGTGTCCTGCCAAGAAAATTTATTAGTAGGACTAATGATATTAATGATATTAACTCAAGCTTGTAGATAAGTAGAAAGAAAATAAAGAAGTGATGAGGGACAATATCAAAAGATAGTACACATACTATCACATTGTTTTGCAGTCTGTAGAAATAAAGCTGTTGGGCATGTTTACTGCACAACCCTCATTCATGTTGACTAATCATGTTGACAATAACAAAGTACCACTAGCATAACAGTACTATTAAAGGCAGAAACACTACACAAGTAACACATATACACTATTAAAGCAAGGATTGTTGTATATGTATTCAAAAGTATCAAATTTACACTATTAAAGTAAGAGTTGGTGCATGCGTGCATGCACAAGGTGGGTGTGCAAGTTTTGCTTTTCCTTTGCAGTCTTGTGGCTGGCCACATAAAAACATTTCCAGTGAAGGCAGTGAAACATTTGTTACTCTTTAGACTGTCTAACTGTGCCTTAGAAATAATTTTTGATGATGTCATTTCTTTTATATGGTGGCCTCATACAATGGAAGTGAAATATCTTTGGAATCAACTGAAATGAACGAATTACATATTTGAATACAATCAAAGCCACTTATAATGATACCAGTTTTAACAATATATTGGCTATAACAATGCATAGCCAATGTGCCTTCAACTTTGTATGTGTTCTACGGTGAAATAAAAAACTAACTACAGTGCTCCCATGTCACATTATCGGTTTTAACAATTAAATCTGCCCACTGGGTGCATGTGCCAAAAGGAAAAAGACAGCAAAATCCTTGAAACAGGGGTGGGACTGCAAAAAGTTATTCTGGAGCAATTACTGCAGCAACAAAAAATGTGTTTTGGAGCAGTTTGGAGGAGGCGAAATTGCATTTTGGAGCAGACTAAATTTCATTTGGAGCAATTTGGTGCAGACAAAATGTCATTTTGAAGCAGTTTGGAGCAGGCCAAGTTAAATATTGGTGTAATAATGGAATATGGCAATACACTTTGAGACCACAATAAAACACAGAATAAACCAACACAAAGCATGTAGTAGAAGCATGCTTTGTAGCTATAACATACTAGTACATGGAAGAGTGGGTTGAGCGGTGGCACGGTGCAGGCTTTCCCATGGCATCAGTAGCACTACGATGAAACTATATATTTCCGTGCTGACGCTCATGATAAAAGCGGAAAGTGTTCCGAAATTGTGCAGTCCAATCGACGCTGTAACATAATTTCTGGGTCACCATATGTCACCGCAGACCCAGAGAGCCGTAATCAGCCCTAGGCTGGATATAGCATAAAACTATTTCAATCTATTTTTATTGCAATAGCAATTACAATAATACAGACACTCCAGGTGCATTTCTGCAGTCGCCATCATGTTCTGCATAAAGTCCAGGGGTGATAACACCGTTGCTGCGTGCCGTATGCTGTAGGCGTGAGTGAAAGCATGAAAAAAATGTGATCGTAGCTATCGAAACCATCGGCAACTGTGCTGCAGGGCGGCGGTTTGGTGTGAACGAGCGCAGAATTCATGGTTGGAAGAAACAAAAGGAAGCCCTCTTTGTGTGCAGCGGACTGAGAAAAAGTTTCTGGGGGCCAAAGAATGGAGTGTGTCTGGAAGTTAAACTCAAGCTGACAGAATTTGTTCAAGAGCAATGAGCTTCGAGCTGCTACAAGCAAAGGCAAGAGAGATGGCTAGAGAAAAAGGCATTCTGCAGACAGACTTCAAGGCAAATAAGCACTGGGCTTCTCGTTTAATGCACCACGCCGGATTTTCTTTACGTCGGCGCATGTCGATATTGCAGAAGCTGCCAGGAAACTATGAAGAGCTGCTTGTGGCTTTTCAGCTTCACATGATTTCGCTGCGAAAGTAGGTCAACTTTCAGCTGGGCCAGATCGGCAATGCTGATCAAATGGCAGTATATTTGGATAAGCCCTCAGCCCTAACAAGGCAGCAGAAAGGCTCCAAGCAAGTTACTGTGAAGTCAAGTGGAAATGAGATGACGTGGGCTACCACTCGATGTACTCTACAGTCAAATCTTGATATAACAAATCACGCGGGACTGCTGAAAATCGTTTGTTATTCTGAAAGGTTGTTATAGTGAAAGCCCAAAATAAACAATTCCGCCCATCAACCCAGCAGTTCATAAGTTTTCACCGTTTGGGCTATCCACAAAAACGTTGCTGTTAGCTCTCGGCCCGCACTGTTGCTATTTTTTACAGATTCTGCCGCCATGCACCACCGAAGCACCGTATAGCAAGAGTGACACGAGCAAAGCAGATGCTGATGCTGAGAAAACTACCCACAGAAAGGAAGCTGCATGTCGCTTCCAAAGCACAATGTTTCTTCTTTGTTTGTTTTCACATTCCCTGTCGTGGACACCGCCACTGTCTCACTTGAGGCTGATACCTGAACTATTCCAAAGTGCAAGTGCGGGTAAACTATACAATCCAAAAAGTGCAAAGTGTGCCTGTGTTGCATCCCTGCAGATATAGAGATTACATTTCACCTCATGTGTAGCTAGTACGGCCGCAGAAAGAAGCGCAAAGAAAAGAGGCGTGCACAGAAAGAAGGGTGAAACAACCAAGAAACTCGCCTCTGTTGCTAGGTGACACTTGCCTGGGCAGAGCATGTGCTCACAAAACCCTATGCACTGTCACCTTCGGAATAGATTTAAATAAAAGAAACTCTCTCCTGTTTCTTTTTTTCTTTCTTGAGCACCGTCTCGATTTTCTGAACCCATGCGCTGCGGCATCCGCTTTCTGCGCCTTGTCATCTGCTAGCCTACTGTTTCGGCTGCCGTGAAAGATACACAGAAATCTAGGAATCCCCAGATTTTGGAATATTAGATCGTAGTACTGAGGCATTGTTAACTTGGCACAGAAACTGAATAATGATCGCTCTTTTGAAAAGTTCGGTATTCTGAAGTTAGCAGTCCTGAAATATATTTATATTGAAACCATAAGATGTCAGCTGGGGATTTCTGAAAAGTTTGTTAATCAAGTGTTTGTGGTAACAAGATCTCGCTGTATGTGGTGTTCAAACAAAAGACTCTGTCAAAAGGGGACAAGTTTCCAAAAAATGTTGTTGCCCACTGTCAAGAAAAAGGGTGGATGGACAGAGCACTGGTGCTTGATTGGATATAGTCTGTGTGGTGTCGGCGGCCCAGAGCACACTTTTTGCTGTCACCAGGCTGACTCGATGAAGCGACTGCTGCTTGAGTCCAGCACTGAGCTTGTCATCCTGAGAGGGATGACATCCCTGTTTCAAACGCCTGATGTATGCATAAATAAACCATTCAAAGACCGCATCGAGCGCTGCTATATGGAGTGGGTGAGGTCGGGAGAGCCTGAAGCAACTCCTGCCGGACAGCGGAAACAGGCCTTTCCAGCAATGCTCTGCTTGTGGATCGCCGACGTTTGGGCCTGCATTCCTGAGGAGCTCGTCCGTCAGGCATTCAAGAAATGTTTCATATCGAATGCACTTGATGACATTGAAAACAAGTCTCTATAGGAGGATATCTCCAAGAAGGGACTCGTGGAGGAAAGAGCAATGGAGGACAACGACTAAATAGCATGATGCAATAGATGACGATGACTAGAGTGAAATGCAACGGAAATAAATTCTTCAATAATTTTCCTCTGACTATATGCGAATCAAATTTTTTTTTTTTCCATTATTGCTGTCCCCAGATTACACCTCGAACTATATTCAAGTCCAAGCTATACGCGAGGTTTTGCGGTACATGGCACATACCTCATTTTTCTTTCACATACGATGCATTTTTTATTGGTCGTGGATGCAAACAATGAGGGAAGCTGCTCTAGCTTTTGTAGCATTGTCAATTATGTATGAAACAAAGTACTGTTGCCGACCGATAATTCGAGCAGCAACAAATCAAACATGCTTGATTACTTGGTCGGCACCGTGGCGCCGCGCAGCTGTACTTAAATTTTAAGCCCCATAAGCTTAATGTATAAGAACTACGAAAATTTCGGACACTTACAGTGTGCCGTGCGATCATTGAGACTCCAAATGCACAAGCGTGTGCTAATTTCACCACTCAGCTGAGCAGAAATTGTGATACTGTCACGTTGTTGTGACAGCACAGAATAACACACTATCAAAACAGCGACTATAAAATGCTAACTCTTTATTGAGCGAGCACAGTCAGTGATTGTTGAAATCTGATTTGCAGATCACACGCGTTGGCCATTTATACATGGCTCAACAAACCTTCTAGCGTAATCGCTGGTGCTCATGTATGTTCTAGAATGTACACCAGTATTCCTGTCGCACACAGAATTTGATTACGCGAGGTTTGCGACAACATAGACAATAGAGAGAGCCATCGATAACATTAGAGAAACTTCTGATACAGAAAGGCACATCTTGCGCTGAGTGATAACCTTTAACATTTGTTAGTTGGTGAAATGTGGTCACCAGATAAAGATAAAGAAGTATGCGTGTCAATATTTTCAATTCCATACACTTCCAGCCGTATCAATGGCGCCTCCTCGAAACCGAAACCAGCAAAGCCTAGTCAATCTAGTAGCCGTCAATGAAGATTCAGTGAATGCACTGACTGCAGGCACTTTGGTCTATCTGTAGTGTCAGCATGGCAATAATCACGATTTTGTAGTGATATTTTCCGCTTGATTCTATGCCACTGTACCTTATCAGCAACCATTCATGCATGGCCGGCTAATCCCATCGATAAGGCATGTAGAGCACCGCTCTGGTCACTGACGAAGGGTGAAAAGTGTGAAAAGGAATAGCATAAAAGGCATCATCATCATCATCAGCCTGGTTACGCCCACTGCAGGGCAACGGCTTCTCCCATATTTCTCCAACTACCCCGGTCATGTACTAATTGTGGCCGTGCTGTCCCTGCAAACTTCTTAATCTCATCCGCCCACCTAACTTTCTGCCGCCCCCTGCTATGCTTCCCTTCCCTTGGAATCCAGTCCGTAACCCTTAATGACCATCGGTTATCTTTCCTCCTCATTACATGTCCTGTCCACGCCCCCCCCCCCCCCATTTCTTTTTCTTGATTTCAACTAAGACGTCATTAATTCGCATTTGTTCCCTCACCCAATCTGCTCATTTCTTATCTTTTGGCGTTACACCCATCATTCTTCTTTTTATAGCTCGTTGCGTCGTCCTCAATTTAAGTAGAACTCTTTTCGTAAGCCTCCAGGTTTCTGCCCTGTACGTGAGTACTGGTAAGACACAGCTGGTTATACACTTTTCTCTTGAGGGATAATGGCAGCCTGCTGTTCATGATCTAAGAATGCCTGCCAAATGGACCCCAGCCCATTCTTATTCTTCTGATTATTTCACTCTCATGATCCGGATCCGCGGTCACTACCTGCCCTAAGTAGATGTATTTCCTTACCACTTCCAGTGCCTCGCTACCTATCGTAAACTGCTGTTCTCTTCCGAGATTGTTAAACATTACTTTAGTTTCCTGCAGATTAATTTTCTGACCCACCCTTCTGCTTTGCCTCTCCAGGTCAGTTAGCATGCATTGCAATTGGTCCCCTGAGTTACTAAGCAAGACAATATCATCAGTGAAAGTTACTAAGGTATTCTCCATTAACTCTTATCCCCAATTCTTCCCAACCCAGGTCTCTGAATACCTCCTGTAAACACGCTGTGAATAGCATTGGAGAGATCGTATCTCCCTGCCTGATGCCTTTCTTTATCGGGATTTTGTTGCTTTCTTTAGGGAGGACTATGGTGGCTGTGGAGCTGCTATAGATATCTTTCAGTATTTTTACATATGGCTCGTCTACACCCTGATTCCGTAATGCCTCCATAACTGCTGAGGTTTCGACTGAATCAACACTTTCTTGTAATCAATGAGAGCTATATATAAGGGTTGGTTATATTCCGCACATTTGTCTATAACCTGATTGATAGTGTGAATATGGTCTATTGTTGAGTAGCCTTTACAGAATCCTGCCTGGTCCTTTGGTTGACAGAAGTCTAAGGTGTTCCTGATTCTATTTGCAATTACCTTAGTAAATACCAAGATACTAAATAGAGGTGTGCTAAAGCAGAGGTATGCAAATACTGAATAGTAGATTTTGAATTGAATATTGAATCGAATCAAGAAAAAAAGCCAAATATTGAATCGAATATCAGAAAACATAACACAAATATTTATGCTTCCAAATTTTGTGCAAAAACACAGTACTACACATGCTCAGGAAGCTAATTACCACACATACTCACGTAATCAACGCACTTTCTTTCCAAATATACCTAAGCAAAGTTTCGGGGGTGTTCTTTATGCGGGGTAAATTGCATGGATACATTTTCGAAACAGCATACATTGAAAAGTAACATGGTAATGATTTGGAACATATATAGAATAACATATCTTATATCTTATAAGCTTATCTTATAAGCCAACGGTAAAGAGTTCTCAAATCGGGAGGTCCACAGCAAGTTCCCACTATGTCCCCCCCACCGCCCCCCCCCTTTTTTTTTTCTCATCCGCATCCATCTGCCACCTGCATACATGCATCTGCAGCCAGGGGTCAGCACGCTGTCATGTGATATCTTCGAGCCCACCATGTAAATCCAAAACTCATCTTGTGACGGGTCACTTGAAGCAGAGACCGCCGTGAGCCTACAAACGACGTTTGGAACAAGGGGCCACGCCACAGTATTTCCCAAAGATGGCAGCTGTGAACATGCAATGGTAATCCTGTGTACTTGCTTTCGTTGGCAAGGTCGTTTGTCGGCTTTCTGAGGGTCATGCAACCACTTTGACTAGATCTGCATTGATTTGGTAACTGTAACTTTAATTGCCGACACCCGACGATGCAGCTGATTAGGCCTAACGGGCAACTACAAAGTGGCTAATGGTGTGGCCGTGATCAAAATTCACTGCCACCTGATGTGCTAACGGGCCGCAAACCACTGCAGAAAGCTTGTTGCTAATATGTTCCTACAGGTGGCACATCAGAGACCAGTCGTGAAATCACGCAACAGGTTAGATTGACGTCCGTTGAAGCAGTGTTCAGGTCTGCGGTCGATCAGCCGGCAACTACTGCAAGCAAGCGTGCAAAGTTCATCTGTGTGGTCGCATGTGGGTAGAAAGCTCCCAACTGTGCAAATCTGCATGCGTGTACACTGAACTCGAGTATTTGATGTGATCAGCATGTCTTCCAGTGGCTAATCGGTCCGATCTTCTCGCATGCTTCCGCGCTTTCCACATGCACTGCTTTTGTTGTTCCCTCTGTTCGCGTAGCGCTAAACACTTCGATCAGTCCGGTCAACCTGGTCGAAACACTGCGTGCATCAAGGCACCGACCAAGCAGAGTCATTCACCAACGGTACCAATATTAAAGAAATAGAATATTTGAGAAATCAAATATTAGATACTCAATTTGCAAATCGAATTATTCAAATGTTCACGGCTGCAGCATTTTCGCACTGTGATCAGATAGCGTGCTGACACTTTTTTGGCCACTTGTGGGATAAAGTCACTTACTTTAGGGCAAACCCCGTAATTTGAACTTTTAATTATTTGGACTTTTTGCCAGTCCCATCAAGCCCGAATTGTTGGCCAGCAACTGTAGGATACAGTGCTTTCGATTTTTGTTTTTCTAAAATTAGTCATACTTTTTCGGTTTTTATTTCCAACAATGGAAAAAGAGTGCGTGTGCGTGCCCATTTTTTTTTAGAAGGGGGGCATCTCTAGTTTAGTAATTTTAGTGATGCTGAGAACACTGTAGTTGCATCCAATACACAGAATAAGAACATCTTTAAAATGCAGTCTATAGCAAGTGCACAAACACACAGGACAATATGACTAGGGAGGAATTAAGAGAACGCATTTCATATACAAGTGCAAACGGAATGACACTTTATTTGCAATATCATACGGGTACAGACCGCCAATGAATAAAAAAATACCAACAAGGTAGATAGACCGCATATTACCACCATCAAATTTCCCTTTTGCCTTGTACCACCCCAGCAAGAAGACTTCAAGGACTTGAGCCAGGGCTCCCTTGACCACTCTGTGTACTCCCCCCTCTCTATGTTTTCATTTTCATTGCAGCGACAGGCAGAATGGACACAAATAAAAAAAAGAGTAAAGATTTCTTGGGCAATGACCTCACCAAGGCTCCTTGCACTAGAGTGCATGTAAGCTCGCAGCTGCAAGCCAATTGCCATCTTGGCACTCTGGCAAACTTGCTTTCACTGACCTTTTTGGGTAAAACCGATTCTCAAAAAAAAAAAAAAAAAAGAGGGGGGGGGGGGGACATACCTTTTTCAATTTAAACCAAAAAACACTAAACTCTAGCAGTAGCATAGGCATGCAGTCTGAAATCTAGGTACACAATGCAAACATGCATGTTCAACCTGCTGCAAAGCCATGTCAGAAGAAAATTTAAAGCTTTCACTGCTGCCTTGGTTTCACTGATTTTACTCCCGACAGTACCTAAATCTATGCATACAGCTCTACCTGCATTTTTTTAATTTAACTGCTCTCCCTTGAAACCGAGCTCACAGCCTTGCATTGAACAGCAGAATACTATACGATAGAGCTGCAACAGCAAGTGATAAAAATTATGCAATGATACAATATACCTGACATTTGCAGAAACCATGTCAGAATAGTTGTCGTTTTCATTTTCCAATTCAAGAGACGATGCCACAGAGTGATTAGATGCCCCTTCCGAGACTGCTTCAAGATTGTCGCTTGTACCTGAAGAAAACAAAGGTGCCAGGCTATTTCAGCACACAACTGACATGAAACAAAGCAGAGCAGGCATACTTGAACACCAAATATGCAGCAGAACCCCCTTATTAGCAATATGATACTTGTGTGAAAAGTGGTTATATCAGAAGTTTGTCTGGACTTGCCTTAAGAAAACGCATAAAAAGCAATGATAATGGAGCTGGGCATGACATTTGACAAACCAGCTTGTTTATTATAAGAGTTCGGTAATTGCTATGCATTTCTTGCACTGCTGTGCACAAAGGACTTTCCAAGATTGTTAGGCAATGTGTGTGATCCTCTGTGTTCTCCGCAGTGAAGCTTGTACATGGGAAAAGCATGTGTTCATCATCATTTAGGTTTGCCAACATTTTTAGTTCTGCATGCAAAGTAGTTACGTGCACAAAAAGATCTTGCAGGATTATAATGCGCAAGAAAGAACGTCCGAGGGTCTCATGGGCATACATTAAATCTCTGTCCTTACACTATGGGCCTTGCATACACGCTGGGCTCTGCAGCCATTCCCAAGAGAAATTGCTGCTCTGTCTTAGTCATCAAGAGGGCATCCCACTTATGTTGCCCGTTACCTTACCACATGAAAAAATTCTTAACCTAGGCAATAGGAAACTATACCTATTTAAGACTAAAGAGTTGTGCTACCTTCCAATTTCTGAACATACAAGCAAAATGCACACATGGCCAACATACAGTCCTCTTATTACAACCAACTTTTCACATTGCCTATATTGCACCTTAACGTCGGTTAGATGGTTTCGTCAGCAGCAAAAAGCTGAAAGTTGAACAAAAAACAAAAACATCCAGCGACGATTTAGCAATAAATGTGAGAGAAATGTTTTAACATTACATTGCACCTCTTTTAGGTCCCGCACCCATAATTTAAAGCATGTTCACAACATTGCGAAATGTTGATCAGGAGGTCACTTGACCCACGTCCTGCCTGTTCCGAGGAGTGAATTGCAACTGACGGTGGTCCGGAGCAGACCATCACCAATTGATATATATATCCGATATATATGATATATATATATATATATATATATATATATATATATATATATATATGATGATGATGATATATATATATATATCCCGCACCACGGTACGACGCGCGCATAGGTTGGCACCATGAAAGACGAAGCGCAGGAGCTGCCCGTTTTTCTTCTGGCCCGCCATTAAAGAGAAGCGTCTATTTTGTAAGACTCCGTCTTCAATCTATGTTACAATATATATAAAGAGAGAGAGACATAGGTGCCCACTACGGGGGGGGGGGGCTCCACCCCCCCCTCTCACCGAACAACTAAAGTGTCATTAACAGAGTTCTGCCACCCACATCACTTGAGTTGTCTCTTGACTTTCCTTTACTTTTTCACTTAAAATTTTATTGTGGCTAAAAGCTTACTGCATCATTGTTGGCACGGACATGCGCGGCTTTTAATTCATACTTTGTTTCTGCAAATCCTGACAATACTCCGGAGGACCAGCGCCTTAGAAGCACCAGACTACCTCATCCTTATTTTCTCACTTCAACATTTTTTTGTTTCCACTGTAAACACCATGCACAGACACAATATACTTAAATATATGCACAGGACTGTTATATAGTTCCGACACACGTGGCGTGTCTTACTGTATACGACAGCATGCCATCCGAAGGTTGGAACATGAATCTTTATTGCTTCCGTCTCAGAGCGTATATATACGAAACAGAGAGGGGGAAAGGGAGAACAAGGGAAGGATATCAAACGATAAACGCACATGCCGTCAGTGCTTGCAAGGCAGTCTGATTGCGGTTGACGTCACTTTACAACAATGACAAAGTTTATTATATTATTTTAGAGAGATGGAGGTAGCTAACTAACAATTATTTATAATGGTATGAACAGCCTATGCCTAGAGAATGAATATGGTGTTGTATGTTCTCCTCGCTTCAAACTGCTTTGTGTGCTTTTTTGACCCTGAAAAAATCTGCAGACTTCAGTGACTCCTTCAGCAGAGTCTCTCTTATTAATGGTGTGTGAAATGCACATGAATGATATGTATCCGAGTGTTGCTTCTCTTTCCAGTAAGCAATGCTAAGGACTCATGGGGAGAGAAAAAGAAAAAAATATGACAATAGAAAACTCTTTTAATTACAAGATTTATTAGGAATGAAAACATCTACACGTGCATGCAAAGGTCATTAATATATACAAGTCACGCAGCAATCGAAATGAGGCCAAGCCGCATTCACTCGAAATCAGAATTAACAGCAGTCATGCGCAGCAGCACTTATACTCAAACTCAAAGTAAAAAAAAAAAAAAAAGAGAGAGAGGCTGCAGTATCACCGGAAAGGTGAAGCAGTATTAGTGATAGCAAAGTTTAGGACAATTACACCAAGGAAGAATCGACATTTGGGCGAGTTGGTACTGGTTGAACATCTTGAAGGGGCAGCGCAAAAAGACGATGACAGAAGGCAGGAACAGCGCTGTCTGTGTCTGTGTCAGCGCTGTTCCTGCCTTCTGTCATCGTCTTTTTGCGCTGCTCCTTCAAGATGTTACACCAAGGAAGATTACACCACCCGAGAGATGCCAGATTCTTGGTGGTGCGAGAGGACTTGGGCTGTGAAACTGAACTGCCTCCTACTATGAGGTCTTCGAAGTACTCATATAAGGCCACCACTTCCGTGAACAATTCTTCAAGGTCACACGAAGTTTCGTCAAATGGAACTATTATTAAAGGTATTATATATATATGTTTATATATTCCTCGGAAAAGGTTGATCCACCGACAGAAACTGTTGGGTAAATAAACCAAAGATAACTGCGAAGTTGTGCTTCTCATCTTTTTAAGTACGTTTGACCCATTGAAAAATCCAGTTACTACTACTACTGCTACTACTACACACACATATATACAGTCAAAACCATATATATCTAACTCACATGTAACGAATTATTGTGTATAACAAAGAACAGTAAAATCCCCTTAAAAATTTTTGTATAGAATTTTTATTTTATATATTGAATTATCTATATATCTAACTTTTTTTGCAATCCCCTTGAGATTCAATATATCCGGGTTCGACTGTATATATTGCCGCCAGCATTGCGAGAAGAAAAAGCCGATCGACACATCCCAACTGCGTTTCAAAGAGCCGCCACACCGCGAGCGTCAGGCAAAGCACCGCAAGGCAACACTGGGCCGGTGCTGACAGACTGGCAGCTCGTGCGCGAGAATTGGATGATTGGCATGTGACAGGAGGCGACAAAGAGGAGAACAATGTTCGAAGAAGCGAAGCTCGAGGGACATTTTTGTTGTTGTTGTTGAGTATTCAGTCGGTTTTTGTTGACGGGCACAGGTTCGCCCAGAATAAATTAGTTTTCGTAGAAATGGTTGTCGTAACTGTTGGTTACATATCTGGTGGAGGTGCGGGGTATGATTCCAAGCCCCACACATGCCAGGGAAGGTAGCCCGGATCCGCGAAGTTTGGAGCCAACGGAATTAACGCCTGTCTACTAACGCACGAGCCGCCGCATATGAGGTGAGGCCCCCGAGTTTGGTCCTCTCGCCAATTCACCAAGGGCAGCAGGGGCAGTGAGCCTAGGTACCAGTGCGATGGCTACTCAAGTAACCCCTCCTCACGTCGTCGCTGACTCACCCCGGACTGGCTCGAAAACTTCCGAGTGTGTCACCAGGTGTAATGGTTGGGACAAGACAAAGAAACTCCGGTATGTGTGCTTCGCGCTGGAGGAACCTGCACGCACGTAGTTTCAAAACCACGAAGCGTCGTTATCATCGTGGAACGACTTCCGAGGAGAGCTGCTTCCTACGTAGCCGAGCAGGGACCGCAGAGAGCGGGCAGAAGCCGCTCTTCAGGCGAGGAACCAGCGGAATAATGAAAGTGTGACTACGTACATTGAAGACATGACCCACCTCTTCCGTCGAGCTGACCCAAACATGGCTGAGGACAAGAAATTGCGGCACCTAATGCGCGGCGTGAAACAGGAACTCTTTGCCGGCCTGGTTCGTAATCCGCCCCACACTGTAGCCGAATTTCGATCAGAGGTGACGACGATGGAGAAGACGCTGAAGCAGCGTGCGTGGCAGTACAACAGAGATGTAAGCGTCGCATCATTTGACGTTGGGTCAGGAGCCCTTTCCAAAAACATGGACATCCTACGCGAAATGATGAGGTCCGTCGTAAGGGAAGAGCTGCAGAAACTGCAGCTGGCCCAAAGCCCTCCTACGGTGTCCTGACTAGCTGATGTCATACACGAAGAAGTCCGGCAAGTAATTTGTGAGCCGAGCCTCCGGTACGGCCCCGCACACAGCAAGAGCGTCAGCCGCGGACATCGTACGCCCAAGCTTTACGTCAGGACCTAGGACGCACCGACTTTGAACGAAAGGCCACATTACCCCAGGTACTTCCTCGCAATGTGCCGCCCATGCCAGAAGAAAGCCCACGTAAAAGCGATGTATGGCGCACTACAGACCGGCGTCCCCTCCGCTACCACTGTGGAGAGGCTGGTCACCTATACCGGGAATGCCAGTATCGCCGAGTAGGACTGCGTGGCTTCTCTGAGAATGCGCCTTGCCCTCGATACGGTGAGCGCCCTTATGAAATTGAAGCTTTTTTATCTAGGCACCAAACTATTCGAAACCCCCAGGAACATGAACCTCGATCGGCAGCGCCTATGCGTCATAGGTCGCCCAGTCCGCGTCCCTCTTCCATTTCACCGAGGCATCGTTCACAAAGTCCACGACGAGAAAACTAGAGCCAGCGACCTGTGGAGGCAAGGCTGCTGACGCCCGGAACACCGAAGGCCCTCCATCGCCAATCCGACAAGATGACGGCAGTGACAAAACGACGAACAAGTGCAGCGATGACGCCGTTACTTCCGAGTTGTGCGTCATCATCAACGACTTCGAAGTGACTGCGTTGATAGACACTGGTGAGGACTATTCAGTTATTAGCAGTGTACTCGCCAGAAAATTGAAAAAGGTATTGACGATTGGACCGGATCTCCAATACGTACAGCGGGGGGCACTTAGTCGACCCCGTAGGAATGTGCACCGCAAGAATCGGAATTAGAGGCTTTAAATACGTCAGCAGCTTTATGTTCTCTCTGAGTGTTCCCGTGATCTGATACTGGGCATGGACTTTTTGCAAACGAATGGCGCAATTATCGACTTGCAAGAATCACGCATGTTGTTTTCCACAGAAAATTCTGTTACCATTTCTCATACAGAAGAGCCACATATTTACGCTCTCAGTATTGTGGATGAAAACGTGACGGTGCCAGCACGGTGCAGTGTGACTGTCGTTGTAAGGAGTGACGTATTTCGTGACTATAAGGGACTTGCAGACAGAAATATCGGGCTGCTACTGGGAAAGCAAATATACGTGGCAAGAGGCCTAGTTCACCTGCGAAACGGATGTGTGGACGTCCTATTGACTAGCTTTGGCAATGAGGCACAACACGTGGCGAAGGGAACAGCCATAGCGTCTCTTCATGACTATGCACAACTTGCGGATGTGTCAACCCTCGATGCAGCATCACCAGCTTCTGTCACTTTAGACAGTGTCCTTACCTCTATTTGTCAATAGAGGTAAGGACACTGTCATCACTACAAAGCTGTCATCACTACAAAGAGATAACATTGTGAACTTCGTCACAGAGTTTGCAGATTGCTTTTCGACTTCATCGAAAGTCCGTCGTACTCCTGTCGCAAAATACTGCATTGTGGTCGAAGAACCTGCAAGGCCAGTACGCCAACACCCGTACCGAGTGGCTCCCAAAGAAAGAGAAGCGATAAGAAGTCAAGTACAGGAAATGCTCAAGGACGATGTAATACAGCCATCCAATAGCCCGTGGGCATCTCTGGTAGTCCTGGTCAAAAAGAAGGATAACACCCTACGATTTTGTGTTGATTACAGAAAACTCAACCTCGTCACGAAGCGGGATGTTTATCCACTCCCATGCATCGACGACACCTTGGACAAACTATGCGATGCTTACTTCTTCTCCTCTTTGGATCTCAAAAGCGGATACTGGCAGATAGAAGTGGACGAGCGAGATCGCGAAAAAACGGTATTTGTGACACCGGATGGTCTATACAAGTTTAAGGTGCTTCTATTTGGTCCGTGTTCTGCACCCGCCACATTCCAGCGGATGATGGACACTGTTCTCTCCGGACTGAAATGGCAGTCGTGCCTCGTCTACCTTGATGATGTGGTGGTCTTCTCCACTACATTCGAGCAGCACGTGCAGCGACTGAGAGCAGTTCTGGATGCTGTTTGCATGGCGGGATTGACCATAAAACCCGAAAAATGCCACTTCGGCTTTCGCGAGCTCCGCTTTCTCGGACATATTGTCAGTGCTGAAGGCGTCCGCCCCGATCCTGAAAAGATCACTGCAGTAGAAATGTTTCCGAAGCAGAGAGACAAAAAAGCTATTAGACGTTTCCTAGGACTGTGTACCTACTACAGGCGTTTCGTAGAAAATTTTTCTAAAATTGCTGAACCACTCACGCGACTGACAAAAGAAGATGTCCCTTTTGTGTGGGAGAAAGAACAAGAAGACGCCTTCTCTGAGCTACGACGGCGTTTGCAGAGTCCTCCTATACTTGCCCATTTTGATGAAAATGCCGAAACAGACGTCCACACCGATGCGAGTAACATTGGTCTCGGCGCCATACTTATTCAGTGGCAGAATGGAGAAGAAAAAGTCGTTGCGTACGCAAGCCATACCTTATCGAAAGCTGAGACAAATTACTCAGCTACAGAAAAGGAATGCCTGGCTGTTATATGGGCCATCAGTAAGTTCCGGCCATACTTATATGGCAGACCGTTTCGAGCCATAAGCAACCATCACTCATTGTGCTGGCTGGCGAACCTCAAGGACCCTTCTGGAAGACTCGCTAGATGGAGTTTACGTCTACAGGAGTGACATCACGGTCGTTTACAAGTCCGGTCTCAAGCACAATGATGCTGATTGCTTATCACGCGCACCAATCGAAGCTACGTCACCTGAATAAGAGCAAGATTTCCCATTTCTTGGGGCTGTAAATACGACAGAAATGGCTCATCATCAGCGTACTGATCCAGAATTACTCCTGCTCATCGAGTACCTGGAGGGTCAACAAGTGAAAGTGCCTCGAGTTTTCGCCCGCGGATTGTGTTCGTATGTCCTCCGGAACAATGTCCTCTACAAACGAAACTTCGAGCACAGTGGTGAAACGTTTCTACTTCTCGTACCATCATCGCGGCGAGCTGAGATCTTAGAAGCTTGCCATGATGAGCCTGCAGCTGGCCACTTAGGCGTTAGTAGGACTCTGGCGAGAATCCGCCGGAAATATTACTGGCCGAAGTTGATGAATTCAGTGCAGCACCATGTCAAATCGTGCCGAGATTGTCAAAGACGCAAAACACCGCCACTCAAACCAGCAGGTTTTCTGCAACCGATACAGCCACCAGCAGCGCCATTTGAACAAATAGGAATGAATTTACTTGGACCATTTCTCGTTTCAACCTCAGGAAAGCGCTGGATTGTAGTAGCGACCGATTATCTGACCCGGTATGCTGAGACCTCTTCTCTTACAAAAGGAACCGCCAATGAAGTGGCTCAGTTTTCTGTCACACACATAGCGTTACGACATAGCGCACCAAAGGTACTCATAACAGACAAAGGAACAGCTTTTGTGGCCCGTTTGATGCAGTCTGTTATGAAACTAACATATACTGCTCATAGAAAAACTACAGCGTACCATCCGCAAACAAACGGCCTGACTTAACGGCTCAATAGAACGCTCGCTGACATGATCTCAATGTATGTGGACGTCAAGCATCGGACATGGGACAATATTCTACCATACACTACCTTTGTGTATAATACTGCAGTACAAGAGACGACACATTTCACGCCATTTGAACTTGTCTACGGTCGGACAGTAACGACGACACTAGACGCGATGTTACCTGTAAACAACAGCACCGAAGACGACCCTAACGTTAGTGAATACATAGAAAGGGCAGAAGAAGCATGGCAGTTAGCAAGGCACCATATCGTACAACAGCAATACGTCGACGCAAACCGGTACAACCTAGAGCGACGAGAGGTACAGTACAACCCCGGAGACAAAGTGTGGGTATGGACGCCTATACGTACACCCGGTCTTTCGGAGAAGTTACTGCACCGTTACTTTGGCCCCTACAGAGTACTTCGCCGGTTAAGTCCCTTAAATTACGAGGTAACTCCTGAAGGCCAAGTCTGCTCCACACGACACAGGACTCGCCCAGAGGTCGTACACGTAGTACGACTGAAACCATACCACGAAAGGCATTAGCAGAAGTTGCACGTACGATCAAGCCTAGCACCAGCCATCATCTGACCACTGTCCTTTCAAAGCAGTTGGCCTCTCTAGGCATTTTCTAAGCATCGGGCGATGCTTCTTTGGAGGGGGCTAATGCCGCCAGCATTGTGAGAATAAAAAGACGATCGACACATCCCAACTGCGTTTTAAAGAGCCGCCACACCACAAGCGTCAGGCAAAGCACCGCAAGGCAACACTGGGCCGGTGCTGACAGACCGGCGGCTCATGCGCAGGAATCGGATGATTGGCACGCGACAGGAGGCGACAAAGAGGAGAACAACGTTCGAAGAAGCGAAGCTCGAGGGACGTTTTTGTTGTTGTTGGGTATTCAGTTGCCTTTTGTTGACGGGCACAGGTTCACCCAGAATAAATTAGTTTTCGTAGAAACGGTTGTCGTAACTGTTGGTTACAATATATATGTATATGGGGTTAGAAAAACAGGTCAGGTTTCAGCCCCCCCCCCCCCCCCCCCCCCCCCAGAGGAATGAAAACTTTCAGCCTATGTAGTGGAACTTGAATTGGCTTCATTGTCAGTTGGGCTTATATGGTCAGGATTAATGAAAATCGAGCCTCTCGATTTCCCATCACCTCATTATATATATATTGTCACAAAAAGACAATGATGATGTACCCGGCGTCGGCGAGACAGACGGTTATACAAGATGGCGTGCAAACAACTCAAGCCGGCACCCTCAGCCTCCACTTCTTCTTCAGCGCCCGCCTCTTGCCGAGCGCGCGTTCCAGTCTCTTCTTTCTCAGTGCTGGCTCGTGACACCTAGTGGCATTATTCCCCCGCCAGAAGAAAAGTATCGACCCAATGCTTACTAAACTAGAAAGTGGAAGTGTGGAAGTCGTATGAGGTCAGGTTGGCACCGCCTTAATGCGCGAAATACGGTTCAAGGTGAATAACATGCACTATCTCTGAGTGGTGATGTCGGCGCTGAGGCGACGCGGCACCGTTGGGAATGACCCCATAGTTCCCTTCACTAACGTGGCGTATCACTTTGTAGGGTCCAAAGTATCTACTAAGCAGCTTCTCATACAACCCCTGGTGACGGATTGGAGTCCACACCCAGACTTGGTCACCTGGCTGGTACTCGACTCGCCGATGTCGAAGGTTGTAGCGTCATGCATCTGTACTCTGCTGTTTCCTGATGTGTATGCGCACGAGTTGACGAGCTTCCTCTGCGTGTTGAGTAAGCTGCTCGGCGTCGGAAATAAGTGATGCGTCGGTGTCGTGCGGGAGCATAGCGTCTAGCGTGGTCTGGACTTTGCGCCCGTAGACAAGATGGAACGGCGTGAATCGTGTGGTTTCCTGAATGGCAGTGCTGTACGCGAATGTAACGTACAGCAGGAC
Organism: Dermacentor variabilis; assembly: GCF_050947875.1. NCBI lineage: Eukaryota > Metazoa > Arthropoda > Arachnida > Ixodida > Ixodidae > Dermacentor > Dermacentor variabilis. The sequence continues at coordinate 118,002,997 of NC_134568.1, read as the reverse complement.
TTGATCCCATGTTTTATGCTGGACGTCTACATACATAGACAGCATGTCAGCAATGGTTTTGTTTAGCCGTTCCGTCAGTCCGTTGGTCTGCGGATGATAGGCAGTGGCCTTGCGATGCTGCGTGCAGCTCAGCTCGAATATGTCCTCTATCAGTTGGGCCGTAAAGGCAGTTACTCTGTCGGTGATGACATGTGATGGGGCACCATGTCTTAGGACTATCTGATCGATAAAGAACTGGGCAACTTCGTAGGCGGTGGCACGTTGTACAGCTTTCGTCTCGGCGTAGCGTGTTAGATAGTCTGTGGCGACTATAATCCACTTGTTTCCGCTGGCTGACAAGGGAAAGGGTCCCAGAAGATCCATACCGATTTGATCAAACGGCGCGCTAGGCGGTGCGATGGGTTGGAGTAACCCCCCGGGCTTCAAAGACGGCGATTTCCTGCATTGACACTCACGGCAGCTTCGGTTGTAACACTTCACCATAGTAGAAAGTCTAGGCCAGTAGTACTTCTAGCGTGCTCTTGCAAGAGTACGTGAAAATCCCAAGTGTCCAGACATGGGCTCATCAAGGCAGGCTAGAAAAATGTCATCACGGAGGGCGCCAGGTACGACCAATAGATATTCTTTGTCGCTGGCACTCGAGTTTTTCTTGTAAAGGACACCCTTTCGGAGGCAGAAGATCGAGAGACTGCAAGAAATGTGTCGTGGGATTGTAACGTTCTTGCCTTCTAGGTGATCGATGAGAGGGCGTATTTCGGTGTCCTCGTGCTGCTGTATGCTCAGATCAGATGCGGTGAGGGCCCCAAGGAATGTGCAGTCTTCGTCCACGTCCTTATCGCAAGTTGTGACGGGAGCACACGACATCCAGCGTGTCCGCATCTTCGTGTTTGCGACCCGATTTGTAGACGGAGACTCCATCGAGCAAGTAGCCCGGACGGGTCTCATAAGTTGGCTAACGAACACAAGGAATGGTGGTCTGTCACCACCTTGAAAGGGCAACCGTACAGATAAGGCCGAAATTTCATGATGGCCCACACAACCGCTAGGCACTCTTTCTCGGAGGTGGAGTAGTTGATTTCAGCGCCTGAAAGGGTGCGACTGGTGTAAGCGATCACTCGCTCAACGCCTACCTGGTGTTGAACGGGTACAGCGTCAAGACCGATGTTGCTTGCATCGGTATGCACCTTGGTGTCAGCGTCCTTGTCGAAGTGAACGAGGACAGGTGATTCCTGCAGGCGCTGCCCTAACTCGGTGAAAGCTGCGTCCTGCTCTTCCATCCAAACGAAAGGTGTGTCTTCTCGTGTGAGGTGTATGAGTGGTTCGGCGATCCGGGAGAAATTAGCAATGAAGCGACGATAGCATGCACATAGACCAAGAAAGCGGCGTACTGCTTTCTTGTCATCAGGAGTCAGAAAAGCAGCAAGAGCAGATGTTTTGTGTGGGTCAGGCTGGACACCATCGGCGTTCACGACATGCCCGAGAAACTTCAGCTCTTCGTAACCGAAGTGATACTTTTCTGGCTTTAGTGTGAGATTAGCTGAACGGAGTGCCTCAAATACCTCCTCTAAACGCTTCAGATGTTCTTCGAAGGTCGCCGCAAACATGACGACGTCATCTAAGTATACTAAACAACTGTGCCACTTCCGACCCATCAGAATAGTGTCCATCATTCTCTGGAATGTGGCCGGTGCAGAACACAGGCCGAATGGAAGTCCTTTAAATTCGTATAGTCCATCCGGGGTAACAAAGGCAGTTTTTTCGCGATCCCATTCGTCAACTTCGATTTGCCAATATCCACTCTTCAGATCTATGGATGAAAAATACCTGATTTGCTGCAGTCAATCTAACGAATCATCGATCCGCGGAAGCGGATAAACGTCTTTTTTTGTGACGTAATTCAACTTTCTATAGTCAACGCAGAACCGAAGCGTTCCGTCTTTCTTTTTGACGAGGACCACTGGCGACGACCAAGGGCTTTGAGATGGTTGTATGACGTCATCGTCAAGCATTTCTTTCACTTGTGCATTAATCACGTTGCACTCTATCGCCAATACGCGATAAGGCAGTTGTCGTATGGGACGGGAATCGTCATACGTGATTATTCGGTGTCTCGTGATGGGCATCTGGCGTACCTTAGAAGTAGATGCGAAGCACTCCTTGAACCGAAGTAGCAACTCGCGCAACGCTTTTTGCTTTTTCTCTGAAAGGTCTGAATTGATGTCGATATTGCTGAGTGTCTGAGCTGAGTTGTCCTTTGCCATAGTCGCAAAGCATTCAGCAACGTCTGCTATGGGCTCAGCAAAAGTGATAGTAGTACGACGAAACAGGTGCCGATGTTCCTGGCTGAAGTTCGTCACGAGGAGCGCAGAATGTCCACCTTGAAGCATAATGAGACTGCGGGCTGCACATACACCATGAGTCAGCATAAGAGAGGAATTGCGCTCTGCAACAGCTTTGCCGTCACGCAGATCGTCGCATACGACCGCTACCAGGACACTTGCACGTGGTGGTAAAGTTACACTGTTGGCGTAAACCCAAAGCATGTTACGTCGGCAATTGTCGCGACTGTTCACTGCTCTCTCTGTCGAAAAAGTCACTGTGCGCTCCCGGAGGTCTATAATGGCACCATACTCTCACAGAAAGTCGACGCCCAAGATGAGGTCCCGAGAACAATCGCGGAGTATAAGGCAGCTGGCTGGAAACGTACACCCACAAATTTGTACTCTTACCGTGCACATACCCAACAGTGTTACGATATGCCCGCCAGCAGTACGAATTTGTGTTCCAGACCAAGGCGTGATAACTTTTCTAAGTTTCGTCGCTAGTTTTCCACACAAGATCGAGTAGTCGGCACCCGTGTCCAATAACGCACTAACGTGGCGGCCGTCAAGCACAACAGGTATGTCTTGCGAGAGTCTGTCGCTGAGTTCGGCTGTTGTCGTCGTTGAATCATGCTGAATAGACCGTGCTTGCGTCGATGGGAGGTCTTCGGAAGGGCGATTATCAGCGGCCTCGCCCCTGAAGGTCGCTGCTCTTAGTTTTTCCGGTGAAGGCTTGGCGATCGTCCCTGGGATGCCATTGGAGGGCTTCTAGGAGCTGGGGAAGATCGCCTGGGAGACGGCGAGTGCGACTGCCGCTGCGGGAACAGTGGCATACCCTGCTGGTTCAGGTACTCTTCAAACGCCCCAGGCCTTTCGCCATATCTGGGCCTTGGTGAATCCGCAGCAAAACCTTGCAGTTTGAGGCGGCGGTATGGGCACTCGCGGTATACATGACCAGCTTCTCCACAGTGATAGCACAGAGGCCTTCTGTCCAAGGTACACCAGACGTCAGATTTCCTTTCGAGCGGGCGCCGATCCTCCATACGTTGGATCGGTTGCACTGATGGGAGCAGCGGGACGTGTGATGCAGCGTAAGACGTGGCGGGGATGAAATGGGTCGGAGCGCGGACAGGGACTCGCCCCAAAACTTCCGCATACAACGGCCGCTGCAACTGTGCTGTCATAGGCAGCGCATTGTTGCTTGAGACAGGACCTTAGATCGCTTGCTGCGCTTCACTTCTCACGAGGGCAGAAATAGAACCCAGCGTGGGCTGAGGCAGGCAGCTGAGCCGTTGAAGCTCATCACGAACCACAGAGCGGATAAGGTCTCGGAGAACGTCCAGGTTTCCAAAGGCAACCGTATCCGTCAGTGAATCAGCATTCGCGTGCCTGTCATACATAGCTGAGCGCTGGTCCGAAGGTGAAGTAGCGTTCATTTGCCTTTCATAGAAAGCTGAGCGATGGTGCAGCATCTTTTCTATCGTGGTGGCTTGGGTTAAGAATTCACACACGGTCTTCGGCGGGCTTCGAACCAGGCCAGCAAATAGCTGTTCTTTAACTCCCCGCATTAAATGGAGCAGCTTCTTTTCCTCTGATATGGTAGGGTCCATCCGGCGGCAGATGAATGCTCTCATTCAGCAGATGAAAGCGGAATTGGAGCATCCGTTCGGCTCGTTCGCAGCGATCAGCATTGGTGTATGTCTCCAGCAAGGCATGGCGGAACTGGAGCCACGATTTGATGAGCCCTTCTCGGTTCTCGTACCAAGTGTGAGCAGCATCCTCCAAGCTGAAGTAGACGTTTCTCAACTTCGCTGCATCATTCCATTCGTTTATCTCGGCAACGCGCTCTAACTGGGCTAACCAGTCTTCTACATCCTCGAAGATATCCCCGTGGAACACTTTCGGCACTCTGAGATTCTGCAGCAGGTACTGAGTTGCTGTTGTGGCTGTGCCTTGCATAGTGGTCGATAGAGACGTCGACGTTCCTTCCATACCCGTCCGCGGGGGCGTCGATGTTGTTGCGGAGAGATGATCAAACTCCAGAGGCAATCCTCGGATTCTCCTGCTGACCCGATGAACAGGTGTGTTCACTAGTATAGGACTGGTACTCCTGCTACCAGGAGGAGTTCGTGGCATCGGATGAACTGCACCCCGCACCTCCACCAGTTTTGTCACGAAAAGGCAATTGAAGATGTACCCGGTGTCGGCGAGACAGACGGTTATACAAGATGGCGTGCAAGCAACTCAAGCCGGCGTCCTCCGCTTCCACTTCTTCAGTGCCCGCCTCTTGCCGAGTGTGCGTTCCAGTCTCTTCTTTCTCGGTGCTGGCTCGTGACACCTAGCGGTAATATATATATATTACACACACACACACACACACACACACACACACACACACACACACACACACACACACACACACACCTCTACCATGTGACCGACTTCCCACACTTCACAGATATACTTTTTTTTACACTTTGACACTGTTAGATCTTGCCGTTGAGTGCGGGAGTTGGCCGACGTTGAGGAAGATTTAGAGAACTGAAGGCTTATTTACATTATTTACAGTAATAACACAGAGTAATGAACAGTCATAAAGTCAGCGACGGCTGGCAGCAAATCGGACGCTACAATTCGTGGCAAGAAGAACTAACAACTCTTCTCCCTGTCTCTCTCTTTTAACCCTTTCGGTCTCTCGGCATCACGTCATTTTCAGCCAATCGTCGAGCCAGCTCAGGAGTCATCATTTTCCTCCAATGGTAGGCACCCATGCAAGTACCGTCACATTCGGCCAATGGGGACGCTCCAAGGGCTCCATTGTCCGAGGGTTGACTTGCCTCTGGTGTCGCCTCCTCACCTGGAAGCGCTCAGCTGGAGGAGACAGGTTGTTCTCGAACGACCTTCCAGAGCCGCAAGACAGCTTTGCTCAGGACCAAGACCAACTACCTAGAACTGTGCCAGCCTCCCATTGCACTTTCGGGAAGAGTCAAGAAGGGGGGGAAACAATAGCTGGACGTGCGGCGTATGAGAAGATGGGGGTCGCCAACCTGTCTGATGGGTTCGATAACATGGTAGACGCGGCCCGGCGCACCATAATTGGAATGCGACGGCGATTGGATGTGGTCAGGGAACTTGAGTGATGCCAGGAAAAGGGTCCGTATCCAACAACACACATAATGCTGATGCATTAAAAATTGTCCCAGATACACGGATCAAAGGATGTTGTCTAATATCTTCTTTCACTAGAGCCCTAAAGTGAAGCTTGCTGCATTTTAAGAATATTCAGAACTAAAAGAGAGCCTAAGTGGTGCAAGTTTACACAACACTGTGTCAAAATGATAGCCAGGTGCTTCCACAAAACAAATTTGGAGCACAGTCACCTATAGACTCTTGGTCTTGTGAAAGCGAAAACCTGGTCCTCTTCTCAATTGTCTCGACAGCAGTACCATCACAAGCATCAGCTACTGCGCGTTCAACATTCATCCGTACACGTGTCTGCCGCTTCTGCTGTTCCATGCTCAGGACCTGAAATTGACAAGCACGGGCGCGACATTAATCACGTGTTAGAGATTAACCACTTGTCACCTGCACAATCACCCTTATAATATGACCACACTCTGAAACGCTAAGGTAAATCTTTCTTTCGAAGAATTTTCCAGTAATTCAAATGTGATATGTACATTCTGTTTATCAGCAACTTATCCTTGGTTCATTTAAAGACACAACTAAATAAAAACACAAAATATATATTTAACTCAAGTAAGAGCATAGTACCAAATCCATGTGCATTTTTTTTACAAGGACCTTGCTATTAATTGTGGTGTACGACATAAATGAAAATAGCAACTCATCATGGATAATTGGTGCCAGTTTTGAAAGCACTACAGTACAATTCCAGCGATTGAACTCCGATTAATTATATTTTTCCGTTATTTCTATCCTGGCCAAAGGTCCCAGCTGGCAGCCATGTATTTCTATGGGCCCAAACTTTCGTTATTTTGATCCAAAATTTGCCTTTGTCAGATAATTCAAACTTGACCAGTCAGCATGCACACATCTGAACTATATGGCAACCCTAATAGCAACCCCTTTAGTGGAAGTGTCTGTCTTGAAGGAGCTGAGGGTACAGTGAATGTGTGGAACATGCATCATGTCCCGCTATTTTTGGCCTGCCCCAGAAAAATTTTCAAGCAATAACTGTAGATAAGAATGTCTGATTATGGTATTTAGCTAATTCTAATCTGCACTTTTTTTTTAATGTGCCTAAAATGGCCTGCACGGTGCAATTAGAATTTAAACCAAAACCGCCTTCACAATGTTTATATGCTTTACCGCATGACATAGATTTATTGCGGCGAAGATGACTTCAGAAATAATACTGTGAATCCGACTTTAGCAAATTGGCCGCCATTGTGCAACTTTACAAAACCCATACCCGTTTTTCTCATAGAAAAATTGGGTGCACATTAGGTTCCTACTTTGTTTAGGAGCTTTAATGTCACTTATAGGTTAGTTTCCTACTTTGGACAGATAGAAAGTGGGCGCACGTTTGATTTAGGGGCATGTTAGAATCGGACAAATATTACCAAATGAATCAGTGGTGTGTTTTGGCATTTTTTCTACATCTTGTTTAATTGGACATGGAGGATAATTCGAGTGATTTTGTCAATCCCATCAGAGTTGAATGAATGAAGTCTACTGTGTAATGAAACCACAAATATGAAGGATAGGACACATGGAACTGTAACAGGAATGCCTGTTGAGGATGAAAACAGGGGCCATGCTGCTTTAAAATTATTGGGGTTCCTTTGTGCAAAAACCACAATTTGATTATGAGTCACACTTTAGTGGGGGACTCTGGAATAATTTGGACCAACTGGGGTTCTTCAACGTGCAATTAAATCTAAGTACACAGGTTCTTTCGCAATTCGCCCCCATCGAAATGCGGCCACCATGTCCCGGATTCGATCCCACTACCTCGTGCTCAGCAACACAACACCATGGCCTCTGAGCAACCACAGCAGGTGGGCCATGCTGCTGTCTCAGTTCTGTCCTTCATCACATCACTTTCGTCGTCTTTCAATCCTCCCAACACATCAGTCTCCTCTTTCTGACCCATGCCAATATACATTCAGGGTGTCTACCAAGTTGGCATTTCCAAATTCCCTGTTTTCCAGGCTTTCCCTGTGTGCCTTCGCCAAATTCCCTGAGCGACACAGAACTTTGTTTTGTGTCAAGAGACGGGCTGACACCATGTCGCCCGATGGTGTCACTCTCTAGTAAGCATGCTAAAAAAAAAAAGACGCCTTAATCCAGCTTGAATAGTAAGGGGTGTTGTTTATTTTATTCAAAAAGAAAATAGAAGGGAGAGGTTAGTAAAATGCACAGCGAAAAAAAGAGATATTGGAAAAAATGCGTAAAACTCATAGTGAGGCATTCTCAAATACAAATAAAAATGAGATGCATACAGAAGCAAAGATTTTCGAAAATTAGTTATTTGCTGGAGACTTCATATAGAAGGCAAGTCAAGGCAGGAGAATGCCTCTGAATTTTATAGTGACCCATCGTAAATATATAGTAACTAATATTCATTAATTGTAAAGTGAGTCGTGCTACGTTTCTTCAATAAATGTATTGAATCATCCGCTCAAATTACTTGGAAAGGTTAATTATTGGGCCCAAGCATTACAACAAGGGAAGACAGAAGGACCAATAACAGAAGTAATGTGCAGGGAATTGCTCCAAAACCAGAAAGACATTTTGTCTAAACTCACTGCAGTTCAAGATAAGCAAGACAAGTAAGACTCGTTTGAAACAAGAATCCTAGACATGCAGAACCGGCTTCTTGTTATCGAGAGTACAGTACAAAGCTTAGATGAGACTCGGAACAGGCTCGCAACTCTTGAAGGAATTGTAGCTGACCACAGCGTTGAAACATCTAGTCTGGTCAAACATCTGGATGATCTGGATAATCGTTCATGACGAAATAATCTTATCATTAGAGGAATTAAAGAAGAGGACCATGAAAACGAAGAGACCCTATTAAGCAAAGTAAAAGACGGCATCTTCAGCGCTACTCTGAAAGTGAATGTATCTTCTATTGAAAGAATTCATAGGTTAGGCAAGAAGATTTCTGGTAGAACTCGACCAGTCATCCTGAGGGTGGCAGACTATAGGGATAAAATGAAAGTTTTGCAGAACTGCACAAAACTGAAAGACACGGATTACAGCGTAAGTGAAGATTTCTCTAAAAGAGTACAGGGAATAAGAAAAAAGCTATGGGCCTCGGCAAGGGAGGAGAAGAAGGCAGGAAAGAAAGTAAAGCTTCTTTTTGATAAATTAAAGGTAAACAACACGCTGTACAGCTGGAATGAAGAATGTGAGGAAAGGTGCAAACTGCGAACTGATTCAGGAGCAAGTGGTAATTGAAGCATGCAGGGCCAACATGCTGGTTTCAAGATAATCAATGTAAATGCAAGAAGCCTGATAAACAAAGCGCATGCGCTTGAAGCTCTAGTTACTGATCACAAACCTGACATTGCTGTAATCACTGAAATCTGGTTGCATAAAAATATACTCGATAGCGAAATCGCGCTACCTGGAGATTCGCTGGTTAGGAGGGATCGAGATGGAAGAGGCGGAAGCGTGGCCCTTTTGGTGAAACGAAATATCATATTTTCCCCTTTAGAAGTACCAGGAAATATTGAGGCTGTATGGATTACTACAAAATTGAATAATCGCACTGTATTCATCGAAGCGGTATACAGGCCTCCAAACTCTCCAGTAGAACACATTTTGCTGCTAAGAGAATTCATGGAAACGTATGTGAAAGAGCAAGATAGCATACTGTTACTAGGTGATTTTAATCTCCCGGCTATTGATTGGGATTCATATGTAGCCGGAGACACAGATGTTACATCTTCTGAGATGTTTTTGGATTTAATATATCCCTACAATTTAACCCAGCTTGTTAACTAATATACTAGGGTGTGTGCAACAAGGTCATCTGTACTTGATCTTATATTAATCTCAAATGCTTTGACACCACATGTGATTGACTGTCTTGTTGATGAAGGGCTATCTGACCACAAAATGGTTATTCTGTCCTTGAACATGTCATCGTATCCTTTGCACCAGGATTCAAGCATCCAATATCTAAACTTTCAAGCTGCTGATGGTGTTAGTGTCTTGGATTACCTTGAAAGGTCGTTTGATAACTTTATGTCTGTTTATGAATCCAATGGTGGCACTGACGATCTCTGGGACTTTCTTTCTAAGGTTACGATGCATTGCATCACGCGATTTCTCCCTATAGGCGTCAAAAAATGCAAACGAAATAACCCATGGATTACAAGAGAAATAATACATGTCAAACGGAGGATAAAATGGAAATGAAAAGCTTGCTCTTGAGATCCTAGCGCCCAAAACAAGACTTTGCTTCATAACATGAGGCTCAACTTAAACCGTCTGATTAAGGAATCGACGGAGAGATTCTTTAATGTAACACTCATAAATTTCCTTCATAACGCACCTAGTAAATTTTGGAGATATGTGAACCCTTCTAAAAAACAACATAAAGACGAGGATGAAAGGATTAATAACCAAGAACGTACAAAAAATTTCAATTCCTTCTTTTCCTTCGTGTTCACCAATGATGATGGCACACTTCCGTACTTTCATGACACCTCTGACCGCCTTTCAGCATCTGACCTTCTCATCAACAAGGCAGGAGTCCTGAACCTTCTTCTGCGCATTAACATTAAGAAATCCCCCGGCCCCGACAGCATCCCGAATGAGTTCCTATATAGGTATGCTCCGAGGGTTGCTAAATATCTTACCGTAGTCTTTTAATCTTCACTCACCCAGGGAACATTTCCTACAGCCTGGAAGCAAGCTAAAATAATTCCAGTTCACAAAAGTGGGAGCACATATGAGGTAGGAAACTACAGGCCTATTTCTCTTACGAGTACCTGCTCCAAACTGCTTGAGCATATAGTTTGTAAAAATCTGTCAAATTACTTGGAAGCTTACAATTTATTATCACCAGCACAACATGGTTTTCGCAAGAGGCTGTCTACAATAATGCAGCTTGTTCAAACCGTTCACAATCTTTCACAAACATTAAATTGCCGAGGACAGGTCAACCTAATTTTTTTAGACTTCGCCAAAGCGTTTGATAAAGTATCACATCCTAAACTCCTGTTAAAAATGAATTAAATATTTAGAAATCCAAATATTACTAAGTGGCTTACATCCTACCTTCAGTCTCATGAGCAGTATGTTGAAATAAATAAAATTAAGTCCATGCCCAAACCGGTTTTGTCTGGAGTACGCCAAGGTCCTGGGTCCTCTTATTTCTTATATTTATTAATGATTTGCCTTCTGATATAACTGCTCCACTAAGGTTGTTTGCAGACGACTGCATTATTTACAATAGGATCGAATCTTTAAGTGACCAGTTACAACTTCACAACAACTTACAAAGAATATTAAAATGGTGTAATGAATGGCAAATGACACTGAACCCAGTAAAATCAGTTTGTATGACCATAACAAGGAAGACGGTGACTTTGCGGTACAAGTACAGCATCGGTCCGCACGAACTAAAGAGGGTAACAGAATATAAATATCTAGGACTAATATTTAGTCCTAGATTTGAGATGGAATACGCATATCAATCAGGTGTGTAGCAGGGCAAATAAAGTGTTATGGGGTCTCAGGCGAAGACTGTACAGCGCAACTCCTGAAGTGAAAAGCTTAGCATAAAAGATATTAGTAAGGCCAATTATTGAATACGCTAACATTGTATGGGACCCACACACTGTAACCAACCGCCATAAATTGGACAGCGTTCAACGACTCGCCTCCAGATTCATATTTAATAAGTATCAGCGTGTGCACTCTCCTACTGAACTATGCAGACGTGCACACCTCTCCGCTTTAGAACTAAGGACTAAGTTTGACCAACTGAAATTTTTATACCTAATTATTCATAACCAGGTTAAAATTAATTTCACTGATTTCTGTATAATTCCACCAGATCAATGCTTCAGACACAAGCACAGTTTTTACATACAGCCACCAGTTACACGGAATGATATATTCAAGTATAGTTTCTTTCCGAGGGCGATCAAAGAATGGAATGAATTACCCAATCCACTTGTCACATGTTCCTCTGTCAGTGCTTTTACTGCTGGTTTGGAGAACCTTATTTTTCCGGATATGAATGCATCATAGCATGTGTTTCTTAAGCACATACTGCAAGTGTTTTGTCTCTGATCACCGCATGTCAGTTTTTACAGATACCGCTATTGTATTGTTTTTTGTTCTACATGTACCGATATTTTGTATCTTTTTATTGTATTTCTATCCACTCCTGTAATGGTCCATCCTTGGACTGACAGTATAAATAAATAAATAAACAAACAAACAAACAAACAAAATGATACAATGCAGCTACACACATCTTTAGCCGAACAAGGTATTGGAAAATTCTTCCCGGCACGAACTTTTTTGGTACAGTAAAATCTCGATGATACGATCATGGCTAATACAAATTTCCGGATGATACAAATTTTTCTGTGGTCCCAGCCAAGCCCCATTACTTTGCAACGTGCTAGAGAATGGTTGTTACGAATTTATTTTCGACCCGTGTCAGTTGATACGAAAATTACCGAAGATACTTAGGAAATTCTAAGGTGCGCTTGGCGACAGCCAGACGCTGCTGCCGTCTGCGCTCTGCTTTCCTGGCTTTGCTGTTCGGTGACATAGCCAGTCGCTGCTGCCGTCTGCGCTCCAATTCATTCGCTTTGGTGTCCGGCAATATCGCCTGTAGCTGCTGCCGCTTTTGTTCTGCCTTTGGTACCTGGTGATCTAATCAGTCGCTGTTGGCGTTTCCATTCTGCCTCCCTTGCTTTTGCATCTGGTGACATGTTCAGTCGTCGCATGCGCATTCGCTCCTTGTTCTTCTGGCGTTTGGTGTTGGGGGAATCCGGCGTCCGCTGCCGCTTCCCCGAACTGCTTGGCACGGAATCACTGGGCCGCTTCGGAGCCACGCGTCTCACTCACTCGACTGCAACGAGTTGTTTGGCGAAGGAGCGGCAGTGCAGCTGCCACCGCCGACGCACGTGCGCTCATTCTACTGCTACTGTGTGACGTCACGGTTGCTATGCACAGCTGCGCTCCCCACCGGCGCACCGGTTGCTAAGGGGGGAGGCCACAGTTGGCACGATTCCAGCGCACGGACGGATGCCACCGCGAGCATGAGCCATTAAAGGCTTTCGCCTTAATAAACGCCACCCCACCGAAGGCCGCGAAAGAGAACAGCGTGCAGTCATGCGATTTCTCCCTTTTTTCTCATTTGGTGCAAAGGCGTGGACGCGGCGCCGGCCAGCGCGGAGGCCGCGACTGGGCGCGGAGAGTTGAAGTTTAGTTTGAAGCGGTGGTGCTTTTGTTGCTTTTGTGCTTTTCCTCCTTTTCCACATGCCATCGGATGGAGTAGCTGCTGCGCTTGTGAGAAGCAGAAGGACATAGAGACTTTTTCTTCAAGAAATAAATGCTTTTTACGTACGTGTGCCTGAGTGAGTTCACCTCTGACTCTTTAATTTAGCTAGTTTTAATTGTTTCGATGATACGAATTTCGGCTAATACGAATATTTTACGTGACCCCGTGAGATTCGTATCATCGAGATACCACTGGGCTGGACATGGGGCTGGACACCCACCGCATTGATGAGATAGCCAAGTACGTTCATTTCACGGCATCCAAAAGGACATTTTGAGGAGTTGAGCTGAAGGCCGGCATTTCAGGATATGTCGAGAATAGCGGAGAGACATTAAAGATGGCTGTCAAATGTTGGTTAAAAAATTGAAGATGTCATCAAAATAGCACAAGCAGGCTGACCATTTGAAGCCATGAAGAAGCAAATCCATGATGTGCTTGAATGTGGCTGGCACAATGCAAAGACTGAAAGGCATGACTTTAAAACAATAGAGCCCATCTGGAGTTAGAAATGAGGGTTTTTTACCGGTCCAGTGGATCAACAGCAATCTGTCAATAACATGAGCGAAGGTCAATAGACGAGAAATATTAGGCGCCGTGAAGACAGTCGGGTGCCTCGTCTATACGGGGAAATGGATAAACATCTTTCTTCATTATCTTGTTGAGTAGTTGCTAATCAACAAAAAATCTTCAGGTTTTGTCCTTTTTCTTGACAAGCACAACAGGAGATGTCCATGAACTAGAGACAGTTCAATGATGTCCTTGGCCAACATTTTCTCTACTTTTTTAATGATGTCGTGTTCTATGGCGAAAATGTAATAATATCAAATATGCCTAGCTGAAGCTTATTTGAAAAATATGCACATCTCGGACTGTTTCCTGAGATTGTGACTCGCAGTAACTTACCAATTTGTTCCTCCAAGGCCATTTTGAAAGCGCAATAGTTTACTTATTTATCTTATTTTTTACAAAGAAACCTTGCAAGTCACTCACACTGGGGAATGGTATTCAATATACTTATCCCTATGGCAAACTGAAAAGCCTGCATCGTTTGGCAGTGCGGGACTGCAGTGCACTTCAGGCAAGCTGAAGTTCTTGTTGAGAATTTTATTCCTGATAAAATAGAAATGGATAGAATGCAGAACTAAACCATTCAGTATGGCTATGCCCCATCGCACTTGTACTGCAAATCATGCATGAACAAGCCTGATGTGTCCACTCATGGTGATGGTCATGATCATCATACATTGGTAATGAGTCGGATGCTGATGTATTCAGGTAGCTTAGAGCTTGCAGAAATTCTGAGTCCATTCCTGCTTACATGTTAAAAGACCACCATGTGAGCTCAAATGAAACCAGCCCTTAAAAATCACACAGCAATGTTAAATGCCACTGCTGTGATGGTATTTCCACAAAGACTAACTAAGTGCGAATGTGGTGTGCAATGGTTTTGTTAAACTCAAACTGTAATGCAAACTGGCCACTCACAGAACCCGAAGATGCTGTTTGTGGAACACAGTTTGGGACCCTCTATTCTACAAGAAGACCACTTGGTGACCAGACATTTCCTGTTCAGCATCCCATGGACAAAGCCACTGAGTGAAAAGATTGCATGTCATGCATGCTTTCTTGTGGAACACATATTATTGGACTAGGAAGTTTTTAAATTTTATACAAATATTAGAAACACAATGTTTGACTGGCGCAAAAATATTCTAATATTTGCACACCCTTAAATTTTACAGCTAAACAATTACATTTACGCCACAGCTGAAAGCTGTCAACCACTTAGTTGCAACAGTAGTCCTATGTCCCAGATAGACAAGTCATAGAGTGCTCTCTCACACAAGTCTTAAAAGATAAGTAGTTCACAGTCACTTGTGGCAGGACCAGCAAGTTGAAGATGTTGAGGATAGAGGAGAAACTGACCTTACAGGAGCATGGCACAGTCTTGCAATCAATAGAGTGTTTTAGTTGAGAGTTTTCACACTTCGCTCAGCAGCTGAGCGGAGCGGAAGCGCGAATGTGCATGCGCCATCCACTTAGCTGCAAGCAGGCTGGTGTAGCAAGAAACACGGTCTGCTTACAAGCTGCCTAAGCGTAGCGTGAAGCATCGCTGCCGTCTTTCGTTAGCGAGGGTGGTCAATGTGCACATACTCTCTACGCATGCATCGAGGCACCTCGCTTGCCTCGCTCTTTCTAAGGTGACTGCCTACAGTGAGATGTTCTCGACCATGCCGTTCCCTTCAACCACACCTTTATGTTCAAATGCGCAGTGCAAGCCACGAAAGCGATTTCCCATAGACAAAGATTTATGATTGCTGAAAGAAGTTGCAAATGCTGACCCACTTGAAAACCTTGCAGGTTGGAGGATGTACTACAAAACCTGGTGCGCGCTGTGCAGCGCGTTGGCATCAGAAAGGATTGGATCAGATGCGAATGCAGGCTCACTGGCTATCACGTGTCATTTCCCAAGTCGACGCTTTATTTTCTACTTGTTAAACGGACCGGTAACACATTACAAACACACGTCTAGCTACTTCATGGACAAATAGGTTATATACAGTTTCAGCGAACACTTACAAAAATTCTTAGAGGTTGCCTGTGGCAAATAGCACAATTCAAGTTAATGAGGTGGTCTACTCGAAGCGGCGGACACTACTTGCAAAAAAAATTGAAATGCATAATCAACGAATTAACGAAACTTCACTAATTAACTTTCTAACTAATTACATTATGACCCATACTGCAATTTAAGAAGAGCAAAACAAGAACAAGGTGAAAACAGGAGCCAACGTTTCAACAAGTGGACATGTGTTTTTCAAGGTGACATATGCTTTCCTCGCCACAGTATATATAGGTAGGGTTCTTTTAAAAGGCAAAGGGGGTAAGGCGGGTGGGTGTGGCAACGAGCGAAGGCGTGTTAGCGGCGAGGGTATAGAAGTGAGAATAAAGGAGTGCTGTGCACAAGGCCGGTGACACGGCCGTCTGCCAGCCATGTATCAACGACCGTGTGTCAGCCAGCGTGTCAACGGTGTGCACAGCGCCCCTCTATTACCTGTTTCGCTGGTGGTCGTGGGCTATAGTGTCTCTGAAAGTGATAATAGAGGTAGCAGCAGAAACCAGTGCTGATGAAAAAAAAACATAAAAGAAAATACTGAAATGGAATAAATAAATAAATAAATAAATAAAAGGAAAAAATTGGAAAGAAAAGAACAAAAAGAAAAACACCAAGCAACCAAACTATGTGTTGTTGCCCATAGCTTGAAATTTAGTATAGTGAATGGATTCTAAAGCTCCCTTTGAAATGTTTATGCCTATTGGTTGCAATATCTTGAACTTATGGATGAGGTATGAGTCTCTGTATTTTCTTTCTCATTCAGAACAGAAATTTGACTTTTAATTTTTTTTCATTATTATGGGGTTTTACATGCCAAAACTACTTTCTGATTATGAGGCACGCCGTAGTGGAGGACTCCGGAATTTTAGACTACCTGGGTTTCTTTAACGTGCACCTAAATCTAAGTACACAGGTGTTTTCGCATTTCGCCCCCATTGAAATGCGGCCGCCATGGCCGGGATTCGATCTCGCGACCTCGTGCTCAGCAGCCTAACACCATAGCCACTGAGCAACCACGGCGTGTAAATTTACTTTTGACTTTAATTGAATTTACTTGAATATGAAATTGAATTTGACTTTAAGATGTAGAGTTTAACTTCATCAAAGTTATGACCTGGTTGACTGAAATGCTCAGCAACAGCTTTGAGAAGCTTTTTAGCTGTGTCTGCACGGTGTCCGTTTAATCTGATGTTCACTGATTTGACTCCCCGGCTAGAATTTAGAAATTCTACATGTGGAGTTTGCTAGGTGGATCCACTTGGAACGAATTCTCAGGTTGACACCAGTTTCGAGATAATTATTCCTGAACTTTGTGAAGAAATGCACTGTCGTTTTGTTAGAAAGTAAGTGGAACGACAGTGCATTTTTTACCGGAAGTATGATGCCGCACATCTTGTTAATGGCATCATCCGCACAATTTTTTTCAAGTGGATACGTCTCGCAGTCTCTCCCGCTACAATTTGTAAATTGAAATATGTGCCGTAAGGCAAATTGCTAAAAACTTAATTAGTAAATGTTTGTTAATTAGTCGATTATGCATTTCAATTTTTTGTCCACGTAATATCTGCCTCTTCAAGTATATCAGCTCATGAACTAGAATTGTGCTATTTGACACAGCCAACCTATAAAAAATTTTGAAGGTGTTCGCTGAAACACCCAGTATATTCGTTTTACTGTATAAAAGTGACCAATGTGATTTTTTATATTGTTTTACTACCCTGAATTTGGCCAGAGGGTTCTGCAACTATGAAAGGCCCGCTACGCTAAACGCACAACTACCATATTTACTCGCATAATGAATGCACTTCTTTCCTTCTTTCGCACTTCTTTAAATATGCGTGGGGCAACTTTGAACGAAGCAGACCGTAAAGCCGCTCAATTAAAACACTCTAATATGCCAGATTTCTTGGCAGATTCATTTCAATACAGGTGCCTTACGCTTGTGCACATTTACAAAGGATTGAAAAGAGACAGTAAGACTATATGATGCAGTCAATGCTTTTCCATATTTATGCTCACTGCCTCGACTGTGCCGCACTTGCCACTGCAAGAAAAGTAATGCCCTTCCACCCCACCTTGACCCCTGCGGGCCTCTTATGAATTAATTGAAGATATCTGTCCTTGTACAAACCACGAAGAAAACTTTCAATTTCATAAGGTTCACCTTTTCTTCACTAAGCATGCCAGGACACTCCAGTGTGAAATCTGGCATCGGTATCACAAGGACCTCTTCAGGCAGAGAGTCGGAGGTCACTGAATCATCTTCACCATCTGTACCTTTCTTAGGTGCTGAAGCTGAAAAAGGACAACTTATATTGTAAGAACAGTTTCTTCATGCATTTGGGAAATCTAACTCCTGATGCAAAGACAACTACTGCTTAAAAGAACTGGATGTGTGATGCTCCATGTACCCTTTCTTTAACACATTCAGTTATTGATTTACAAAATAAGCAAACATACAGTATGCAGTGCCAGGTGGACCCAAATATACAAGATGAAAAAATGCATGAATGCCATCAAATAGCAATTACCCAACATAAATATAAGTTTTTGCCACTGTGGTCATTCAGAAACATCACTTCTAATGTAGCTTGATATAGCCATTATTAGATTTTCTCTCACAACTGGTAGGAGGTGTGACAATATTCCACTGCAAAGGCAGCGTATATGTAGACCATGATAGCATTCTTCTACAGATTTCCCATTTTTCTTTAACTTCCCTATACATATATGTGTGCACTGCCAAACTACCCAATCCTGTCCTGCTGCCCCCAAACCCTCTAAAAGTCAGTGAAAATTTTTAGCCATGCCTCAACCACTAGCTCACTGCCAGTCACTTCTTGACATAATCAGCCCCGTTCGTTTTAATTCGAAGTATTGTTAGGAGCGATCTCCAGGTTTCTTTGTACATCCAGCCAGGTAGCTTTCATGTCACCTCATTTTACATGTCCAATGATGGCTTTAGAGCACAGTTCCTCTAGCAGTGCAGCTTGATACTCTACCTATTAGGCCACAGACGCATCATGCACAGCACAACAGAATATTGTATTTGCTCGCGTAAGGCCTGTCCTCGCGTAAGGCCCGCGCCCACACTTTTGAGACGCAATAATTTAAGGAAAAAAGTTTAACCAAACATTATGTGCATACCCCTGTACCTCTTAGTTTGCGTAAGCCACTGTACTAGATGGCACTAGTTACTATACTGCAGACAATGGCCTCATCAGCATCAGCATCATCATCACTGTATCCTGCAACATAGTTCCAGCCCAAATTTAACAGCATTGGCTGTGCTGCGAGGTGTTATTTAGCTTCATTATGCTTACAAGCACGTTCTGCTGTTGATGTTGGGGAAGCACCTGACACCGTATACTGTAGCAGTCAAGCTCCACATGATTGCACATGCAGAACAACATGGTAAATGTATGGCTAGGTGAAAGTTAGACTTGTACAGTTCCAGGCTTCAGTGAGTAGCATGAGAGGAACTATGTCCCCCGCGCTAGTTTTCCTAGTACGGCGAACTGTGTTCTAAACCCACCAAAGGAAACGTAAATTGAGGAAACGTAGATCAAAGCTACAAGGCTGGACCTACAAAGAAACTTGGGGAGTGATTCTAATAATACTTTGCATGGCCCAAACACTATTTAAAAAAAAAAAGTGGTGGCCTTATACAAGTAAATAAGGCATAGTTACTAGCACTAACAAGACTAACGGAAAAAAAATGGGGACAGTGCTCTGTCCTGTCCCAACTTTGTTTCCGTTAGTCTTGTTAACGCTAGTAACTATGTCTCAGCAAATGCATCAACACCAACTAGCCCAACTTTCTGCGTTAAGCAAATTACCAGTTCTCACATACAAGCTAGCACTTTGAGATGCCTTCCAGGTGTGTAGTGTCTCATAGCAACAATTACAAAAGTGAGTGTGCACCAGTTTCCCCCTTACTTCTGTAGTAGCAGCTAGCACTTTGAGATGCTATGTATTGAATTGAATTGAAGTGAATTGAATTGAATTTTATTTCTCATTCATTCAAACGATGTAACATGGCATTGCCTTTCAGATCAACCCAGTTCAGCCCAGACACAACACCCAGCAAGTGCCGAGTCTCCTTCAGTGGCGCGTTGGCATATACAAGTGTTTTCTTTTTCTCTCTACGCCAACGAAGTTGATTGCGGATATACCGAGCTTGAAGAGGATCGCAGAAAATTTAGATGTATCAATAACTCGAAATATAAAATATACCTAATTGAATCTTATCTGAGACCTCCGCACATCTCAGGCAGTTTCTCAAGATCATGAAAAGTGGGAATTACCAAATTGCTTCTCCAAGGATGTGTCAAAAAAAAAAAAAGAAGTATTTATTGCACACGAATGTCGCAAGTCCCTTATTCTGAGGAACGATCTTTGATATACTGATCGCAATGCTAACCCTAAAAGCCTGCGCTGCTCGATCAGACACGTGAGAACGGTGTGCCTCGCACGGGTCGAAGTGCTTGTTGTGCATTTTTATTCAAGATAAGGTAGAAATGGATGCACCATGAAAGTAAACCAGACTGTTGAATACACACTGTGCCACTATAAGAGCACTTGTGCTGCAAATTCGCGCATGAACATGCCCGGCCGCGTGTCCGTGACGATACCAAAATTACACCTCTTAAATGGGCGATTGTCATACATGGGCAATGAGCTAGGCAGACTGTTGCGCGAGTTTTGAAACATACTTCCTGTTGGAATCAAACATCATCGCTTTTTGACAATCCTAAAAAAAGTGGCGGAACCCATCTCACAATGACTGTCCACGATAATGCGCTTAGCATTGATTAAATATAGCGACACAACGTACTGCCACTGTTGAAACGAGTTATGTACGAGGTGTGTACTGCAACGGGATTCCTCTTTCGTGCTTCCCTAGGAACACTCGGCGCTGCCTAGCACCCCTGCCGTGAAGCCTGCGCGTGTGACCTCCGAAATGCATGGTGCGTCAGTGCATGAAAACGCTGAGAAACAGGTCATGCAGCAATCGGACTCGTCTCTCACGCTTGTTTCTGGACAAGCTGCGCTATCTAGTGGCACTTCCAAGAAGACCGTGCAAGGCCTCCGAGACGAGAAGCGTGGCGCACCGGTGCCTACAAACACCGAGAATTGTTCCCTCGCTTGCCACACACCACGGAGCAATAAACATTTAGGAGAGGAAACTCCGCTGTTTGCGGCGACCAGAAAAGGTCACAAGCCCGCGGAGACGTTATCGTGCTGGCGGCCTGGAAAGAAATTACCGCCGTTGAGAGCGCGCCGGTGCCCGGGCGCTGCATTTTTTTTTCGCCGCGGCTTCTACGATGCGCCGCATGGCGCCGCCACTGTATATGGCCCCATCGGCGCATACAACAATTGTGACTTTATCTGGTCGCCCGCGCTCGCTCGCGCTGACGGGAGTTTCACCTCCTAAATGTCTTACTCCGTGCCACACACTCAGTGGAACATACTCGGTGACAAGTACGTGAAGAATGACATACCCAGTGCATTCATCGTGCAGCTCACTAAAACATTGGTGTGACATGCATTCATTGAGAGCGGCACATACCCAGTACATTTGAGAGCGGCCATTTGTGGCATAGCTTGCTAAAGCATCGGCGTGAAAGGCATTAATTGAAAGCCTCACATACCCAGTGCATTTGTGGCACAGCCTGCTAATTCATAGACCATGGACTACCCAGTGACCCGGTCTCTCTCTCTCTCTCTCACACACACACACACACACGTGCACGCACACATATGCACATGTACATATAGCCCCAGAAAGTGCGTGAAGTACCATAAAAATGCCAATGCATTAAAAGAGAATTTCTTGCTGGGCTCTCTGTCCCGTTGTTCTCTGTTGTGTGTTGTGTGTTGTTTCTTGGTGCATTAAAAATAGGTATAATAACGCATTAAAGGTCTGGCCGTCTCTCACGTGCCTATCAGTGCTCTGAGGCCTCCTAAGTCCCTTCGTTCTTGGCCTTACTCCTCAGGCCACTGCATCGGTGACAGCCAACACTACACACACTGATTCTTGATTCGGCTACAATATTTTGGGTGCGCAACTTCCCATCTAACCGCCACTACTTTACTTTTGTGAATAACTGCACGTCCTCAATCACTGACGTGACCTCTGATGTACCACAGGAAGTGTCCTTAGACTACTGCTCTGATATTTGTAAATCATCTGCATCATAAGATCTCTTCCCGAATTCGTCTTTTTGCAGATGACTGCATTACCTACCGCACAATAGAATCTCCTAATGATCACCATATCCTGCAAGATGATCTATCCTGTATAAGTGAATGGTGCAGTAAATGGCAAATGACCCTAAATTCTGAGAAGTGCAGATTGGTTTCCTTCAGACACAAACGCTCCTTTTCCAAATTTTCCTATATTATTAATAACACAGAAATATCCCAGGCTTCATCCGACAAGTACTTAGGTGTGCACCTTGAATCCAACTTGTCATGGTCAACACATACCATTGCCATTTGTGCAAAAGCATCTCAGACACTGGGTTCCGTTCAGTGCAATCTGCAAAACTCACCTGCTGTCATCCGTCGACTGGCATATCTTACGTTTGTTCACCTGCAGCTAGAATTTGCATTTGAATCCATACAAAACAGCACTGCTTGGTATATTACACGAAATTAGAACCAAAGTTCTAGTGTTAGAGAAATAAAACGAAACATTCCCCTTCAGTCCCTTGAAACTCACAGTTCCGCTGCCGCACTTTGCCTACTTCGTAAATATGTGCATAGTCCCTTCCACACCTGTCTTCCCTTTGAGCAACCACAATGAATGTCACAAAGGATCTGAAATCATTTATTTTTTAAACATATTTTTGGAAAAATGAAAACATTTAACTTGTCTACTTTACCTCTCGCCATTTCTCTTTGGAATGATCTTCCTGAATCCATAGCATCCATTTCAGATCATGAGGATGTTTTTCACGAACACCTATATAGACATTTTTACTCTTGCTGACGTTCAGTGCTATGTTAATTCACTTGCGTAAGCCTGTCCTTCTTGACAAGAAGCTTCTTGTCATACAGCCCTGTGCTAATTTCATTTATATAAGGTTTCCTCTTTCTTCTTGCCTTATATTTGCTGCATTCTGCTCTTCTGAAGTTTGTTATGGCTGAAATCCTGTACATAGTACATATATCTATATTTTACTGTAACCCCTGATTTTTATGCATTCTGCTCTTCTGTTATTGTTATGTTTTGTCACCAAGTGTAACTTTTTCTTCCCGTTTTGTTTGCCCCCTTACTCAATGCCCCATGCAGGGGCCTGTAAGGTACTATGAATAAATAAGTATGTCCAGGATCGACTGTATATCATGATTTGTACTCCAGGTGGCATTAAGCTTTCCCTCAATTGCAGCCTTCATGCTACAACCATAGAACCAGTTGTAGGCAATTGTTTTGAGAGTGACATCAACCTTTCCCTCCCTCATTCTCTTTCATACACAGAAGATAGTTCAGTGCCACCATGTGTGTTTGGGGTGTTTTCTCTGTTAAACCCAAGAGCGTGGAAACCACATGGACACAGAGACAGAGATGCGCTCTTGGTTTTAGCAATGCAATACCAACAAGCCCAAGCGTCCACTCGGGTGTTTTCTAGTGCTCGATGCACCGATGTGTCATGTATTGTACTCAAGATTGTCCTACATACTCAAGCACAGCAGATTATTGTATTTAATGCATTAAGCATTCTATGAGAACTTCACCCAGTTTTCAATCAGTCGACAGATGTCTGTCTGTTTGTCCATCCTAAGTTAATTAACATCTTTCACACCAATTGGGCCACTGGATAGACTATGGTCTAATGGGTAGAGCATCAAACTGCTGTGCTGAGAGAACCAGATTCGAAACCAACCATTGGACCAACTTGGGACATTGGATATGTGCTGCTCTTCAATGAGCCTCTTTGACACTAGCTTGGATCACTGCATATGTGCCACCGAGTATGTGCCATTCTTCAATGAGAAAAAAATATATTTTAAAATTTCTCCGGTGCGTGGCAGAATTGAACCTACGTCTGCATATGTGTCTGCATATAAATTAAGACACAGTCCCCACGGGGACTTCACGGAGCCATTGCTAGATTGTGCAGTGGATCCAGAAGGAAGCGGGCAGGTATACATGCCTCATACACAATGAGTTTCGATGGTGGAAATACGGTGTGTCACTACATTGCTTCAATACTAATTGCGTTCTCGTTGACACTCATCCCAAGACGATTTCTGCCAGAATTTTACATTCCGCTCCCATCGCAATGAAGTCAGTCACAAGAATTGAACCTGTAACCTCGAGCTCAGAAGCAGAATTCATAGTAATTGAGCCACCATGGCAAGCCACTGCTTCGTTTAACCTAAGCTTCAAAAGCCTAGCTCTCACTCACTTCAGACAAACTTTAAATGTGCACCTTGACAGGGCATTAGATATACGAGACTATTCAACTGCACGACAATCAACCCCATTTCAAATCAGCCCATATAGGAGCAGGGTTTCACATCGCTTTTAGAAGAAAGCCCAAAGGCTGTAGCAGGTGAGGGACAAATGCTTTCTTACCCTTTGTTGCTGTCTGCCTGGGTGCTTCTGAGGGCAATGGCAGCTGATCAAGTAGAGAGCCAAGAGCTTTCTGTTGACTGCTCTCACTCGTGGGCCATGTTATACTTCGTAAAAATGACACCTATAAGATAAAAAGTAAAAGAAGAATGACATTCCATGAGGACCTTGTATGAAGCCACACACTACCAGTCATGTTTGCTGGCTGGCCACATATGAACACATGAAAACCACAGTAACACTTCTTGGTAATGGACTTGTGATTGCAGACTACAGTTAAAAAAGAAAGCTACTAAGAAAATGAAAGAACTAGATAGTCTTTTTTTATTTTATTGCATCATTATTACACATCGGTGTCATTTCAGGAAAGTACTACATGACACAAAAGCGTTGAACTACTTACACAAATTCCAAGCACAGTCACGAAATATGAAGATAGCCCCCAGTTCCATAACTTTTTGGCCATCAAAAGCTTTCCAACACAATTTAAGAGATCATACAAAGACTGCCAATGATAACAGCAGTGATTGTCTAGGAGCATGAAAGTGGAAGTTAATTCAGCAGTGAAGTGACTGGGATGAGCAAGGGTCACGATGAACAAGACAAGTGACTGAAGCTGTGACTATAGAAGTCCACACTTCAGTAGTGCTTCTGCATGCAGCACAGACAGACAATAGACTTATGGTACGCTGTGGTCATAGTAGCACTCCATTGTCCACTTAAAATTCAGCCAAAGCACAAGGAGTGAGGTTAGAAAAAGTAGCAACTGCCAAGCCTATTTGTCTGTTTTTGCTTGCGGGCCGAAGTTATGGGACTGGGACAGCAACATTCAACTATTCGCTGTCTCTACAATGCAGTTTTGAATGGTCTCAATTGTTGACAGTGAGTTTACATTTGAAGTAACTTCTAAATGAATCCTGTGCAGCTTCAAGAAGAAAACCACATCAACACAGGTGCAAAGACAACCAGGTTTTTAATCATCTCTAATGGTTTAGGGTGTGTAACTGATGAAACTTAGATGCGAAGAAAGGACCCACAAGGAAAGCAGCTACTCCTTCTGTACAGTTAGTTTTTTCCTGCCATTTTGCTTTTCAGCTAACTGGTGGAAATGCACAGAATGACCAAAGAGCCCACCAAATTTCCATCAAGCCTCAATTTGTAGCAAAACAACCACTGTTGTCCTTTGGTCACCAGGAACCTTGGCATTCTCCTTGGCTGACATTGTTCAGAAGGCTGCTGGTGATTTTTTGTGTCACAATCTAATTTTGTTGCATTTCTCAGTGAAAGTAAGTGCTTGCCTTTGATCTGTGCACCAGTGTGCGAGCATGGATCATGTTTGTAGCTGCGCACATGCAATAGTCTCTGCATATGTGCAGTGCTTTATTGGATCTCATTTTGAATATTCTTTTAGGTGAGTACCACATGTTGGACATCAGCTGTGTTGAACTTCACTTGACCGTTTAATGCCATTTGATTACAACTGACGTTCGAAATATTGTGTATGCATGGCTGCATTGAAATTCATTTGCGTACAAAGGCTTCTGGGCTATATTTACTTTTTTTTCTTAAGCTTGCCTGAACGGGTAAGCACTGAGCATCTTGATTACAGATGTTGGTGCACACAATAAATTACATATGAGTTTCCTCCACACAAGAACCACAATTTCACTAGATCCATTTTAACTCCATGAAAGTGTTTTGCATTTCAATGTGTAAGATTAATTCATTGAGGCCATGTTTCAGTGTGCATTCTTGCTGTGCTCACTGTCATTCGCATGTGTGGCAAAAATCAATAGGACCACTATGAATAACAATTTCCACAACTGTCTTTTTTTGTGTGCATGTGTCAGCAATGCAGCACAAAGTCCAATCCTGTTTTCATGACGTCTAGTGAACAGTGTAAGACTTGACATTGCATTGGCCAGATATGCTGTGTTTGCGTGCTGTGTCTCCTAGAAATTAATACAATAAGGGTAACTTGAAAGGAGTGGTTACATCCTGTCTAGCTTGCAGGCACATCCCAACAGGTCCTCTGCTATTGCTGGTAATACAGCCAATTTTATTTTCGTAACGCAGTTTTTAATGAATGTCGCTACATACCTTGCACACACTGTTCCAATATGTGCTGAGAAGAATAAACAATTCATCAAGTACTGCCCACTTCTATATGCTGGCTGGAATACAACACAGAGCATGGAGGCAGGAAAACTCACCAATGTGGCTAATTGCACCTCCGAAGCTAGGAATGCAGCACGTGCCAGTTCCTCCTGCTGAAGAGACGTAGTGGTAGGCACAGATGTGGCCGCCTGGGAGCTCTGGCTTCCAGCAACCCCATCTCCCAAAAGCAAAGAGTCCAACAAAGATGAGATGCAGTCTCTCGGAAAACGATCATAGAGGTCTGACAAGCGTGGATCTGGACGTTCCCAGCTTGCTAGTGCCAGCACTTGGATGATTTGAGCTACCTGCAGGAATGCGCACAGTATGTTGAGAATAACTGTTTCCTCTAGCAAACTAAACCATAGCAAAATAACATTTCCACAATAAAACATGGCTAATGGCCAAAACCCAATGGATATCGTGATTAATCAAACTTTTGCACATGCTAGTACAGGCCTCTCCCCAGAAATTTGTCTTCTTCAATCAAGGGTGGGAGAGAGGAGGCTATTTCTGATAGTCAAAACAGTGCTTACTTCAAGTGCAAATATTTTTTATTATTATTTTCATATTGACAGGAGTAATGTTCCTCCAGAAGTACCATATAAAAGTTTTAAAAAATTGTGTACATGTGTTAAACTTCTGGAACATTCAAGATGCTGAATGACATTACTAGACCTGTAACATTAAAATGTAAAAAATATTACCGCCGAAGCCAAGTACTAAAATTTTGCAAAAAATACTAAATGTTGTTTCATTAGTCAAGACACAAAGTTTATTTTTAAAAAATTTCCTGACTTTGTTCTGTAGGAACACTACTCTATATTCACATAAAAAAATTGTTTTCATCACAGAAAAATAAAATGGAACTGGTCATGGTGTTTATTCGTAAATATCCATGTAAAGTGGCCAACATTTCACCTGTCATTTTAGTGGTCGCTCTGTTGCCGGTAGGTCAGAATAATTGAATGGGTCCAAAAGATAGGCTCTGAAAAATTGCTCAACAACTACAGTTCAACCTCAACCACAACGAACTTCAATATAAGAAAATTCTCGATATAACAAAGTATTTAAAGGGGCAGACAGCCGCTCAGAACATAAATCGAGATAACCACGCTGATGGAAAGATTGCCTATTGTATTGGCTGAAATTAGCCCTGTCTTCCTCCGTAAACGTGGATTTATATTTTTAATTCTTCACTAAAAGTTGCAAAAACTGACCTTTGGTGCCCCGTAGGGAAAAAATTTAACATGCATAAGTGACCCCATCACTTGACCTTCTACTAGTACATGTGGTTCCTGGTCTTTTTATTAGTATTGAAAGGCAGTACACTTTTTTATAAGTGAGCAGAAAAGTGGCGCTGCCTTCACTTTCGTTTTTGATTAGTTGGCTTGGCTCGTCTAACAACGTAATAATGACACCAGGGGCCAAACAGCCATGACGTAGGTGTGTACTTGGGGGAAAAACATGCTACAAATGTAAAAAAGGTCTGTACAATAATACAAATTTATTGTACCAGCTTTTTATTTTGAAAAGTGATTGAGAAGATCAAAATATAGGTAGATGACCACAGTTGCACTCACCCCTGTGAAAACAGAACGATGGGCGGCTTTCACTATTTGTGAGGCGAGCTATTGGTATCGCTCTCACTTCTCAGCATTACTGGAGGAGGGACTCTTTCTTTCTTAGAGGCTGCTCAGATTGAAAACTTGTGCCTACAAAATATTCACGTGCTTTTGGAAGTAACCACTGCAGGTGTAAACACTACTCAGGGTGAGCTTTTCGTTGCGCCACAAAAGACTGGGTCTTTAAAAATCAGCTTTCCTTTAACTTTTTATATCTTCTTGTCCACATACCACGCATTTTGAACCTCAATAAAAACAAGTATAACCAAGTGTGTTTATACACGATTTCAATATAATAAAATTTCACTGCCCCCACGAAGGAATACTGAGACAATGGAAACTTCCGGGGATGAAGATGGTCAAATGGTTGAATTATATACGGCTGCTTGCGAACATGTTGCACGACCAAAAGCAACAGCCAAAGCGGAGCAGTGTCATGTTCTGTATAAAGTCCAAGCATGACAAGATTCTATTGCGCTCCGCATTGTGTATGCTGCAGGTGCGAGTGAAAGCATGCGAGGGTGAGCCGAGAAGGATGGTGGCTTGATTGACACCATCTTCCCACGGGAGCAAGGGGAAAGGAGAGGAGGGCAGGTTGGTGCACGTCTCGTTATTTAGCAAGGCCATGGCTGCGCATGGATGTCAACGTGACTGAGAGCATACACAGCCCATGCACTGTTTTAGAGGTAAACTGCTGTGTTTGCAAAGATTGAGTGAGTTGAGACGGCATGGCATTCTGCGCTGTCTTCTCACATGTTTAGTGCTAAAGGGTGAATAATCTCGAGTTTCACAGACACGTTAAAGTAAGAGGCAGGCGAAGAATTTGCTCTGCGCTGCTGGTGCTTTTCATGATATCACCCCACTGCAGGCGTCACTATCAGCTGTGGAGATGGAGAGGAGACAAAAGCATGTCTGGCTTCGCTTCATACCGCCAACGTGAAGATATCGTTGACATGGCACAAAATCATATCTTTCGTCACCAACTCTCGTATTCAAGTGATTTTTTTTCCCGATTCAAATTTGCTTTTCCGAATTTCCAATCACTCAGAAAAATTTGCGGCCCCCTTCCGTGTAAGAAAAATCTAGCGGTACTTGTACTTATTTGCATCGAATTTAAATATAAAGAAATTTCAGTCTAACGAAGTAAATTGACAATGCTGCCGACTTTGTTATATCGAGGTATAACTGTATATTCACTCAAACCTCATTATAAAGAAACTGGATATATTGAAATAACGGATATAATGAAGTAAATAAAATTCCCCTCGAAATCTCCATAGAGATCCATTTATTTAAAACCTCATTTTAACGAAGTGAAATTATCCTGCCCATAATTATAACGAACTAGATTCGTCTCCAAAACCAAAAAAATACCCTACCGTTGTGCACAATTACATAGCTTTCCGCGGGGTTCGGCACTCGTTTGCCACGGCAGTTCAGAATTCCCCTGTCCCCGTGTCAAATATGTTGTCGAGCAACTCTGTTTTTTTTTCCCCACCGCATCTAGCTGCACATTTACGCATAAGCATCAGCTCACTATCGCACTTCTCCACTGACCCCTCTCTCTCTTGCGTGTGCCTGGCTGCACGAGCCATGCCATGCTGCGCGGTGATGCGAAAGATTAATGCATTCACTTCTATGTGCTGTACAGGCAGGTGCAGCGGGGCATGGCCTCCGAGGTCTCCCCTAGCATCAGTACATTCTCGAAGGCCATGAGCCGGCCGTGCCAAACAGGCACAGCGAAGATCACACAGCAAAGCGCTGTATTGTGTGCTACATGCGGCTTGACCACAACGAGCCAAGTGGAAAGTGGGTGCAAAAGACCATAACAATAGAACAGAAGGCGACTATCTAAAGGCTCACTAAGGTTGAGGATTGGGCGAGTTGGTAGTGCATTCTGATAGTAGGCAAAATCTGGTAGACCAAATTCTGGTGTTAGTGGTAGAGCGCAACATGGAAAGGAAGAAACAAGCTGAGCCGGCCAGAAGAAGGAACAGAGCACTGACTTTCAGCTGGTTTTATTGAAATATTGCAAGAAATATATAGCCACAAGAAAGCATCAAGCACTGTCATCACAATACTTCACAAAACGTCACACCGAGAGAAGTCTACACTATCATGAGTCATGACAAGTGCAATTCTGCACGGTTAAACTGATCAAGAAATCTTACTTCCTGTGAAGATAGCCACAAAGTTGGCGCGCTAAAACACGTCCTGCTAGTCGTTGCTATGAGGTCAGCTTCAATAATCTCCCGTGTAAGTTGGGATCGGTGCTTTTCCAGCACTTCACACCGACAAAAATTCAGCTTACATCCACAATCACAACAGTGAATTCGGCTTCCGAAAGTTACGCTAGGTCACATGACATCCTTTCCACTTGTTCTGACGTGCTCTGCATGGGTACCATCACAGAACTCCTTCGAAGCCTGATCGTTTGATATCTATGTCAATATGGTTAGGGATCGGGAACAGGCTGGCGAATGTTACGTGAGAGTCCGTGACACCCTCTTTCACGTGATCTTAGATGCACTATGCGGTTATAATCACAGAGATTGTTCGAAGCTCGTTCATTTGATATCCATGTCAACAGGGCTTGCAGAAAACAAAATGATGAGATGTCACGTGACAATCTTTTCAGCCTGTTTTTATCAGCTTTAAAACTCAATGGTTTGTTGCTGGATGCCCCTTTGTTTCAATGCATGCCAGCAAAGCCATCAAATAACTCCGTTTTGCATGTTCATGGCAATAATATAATGTCCATAACAGTGCATTATTTCGATGATGTATCGAGCGGGAAAGGCATTATTGTTGTCAAATGACAACTCTCTTCAAGAAGTCTCTTCAGTTATTTTTGGTCGGCGCAAAATTATAATTCATCGCTATTTTGAACTTCCTAGAACACCTCCGCAAGACCATTTTTACTTTGGATTAAATTCACTGGTGTTAGGATTAAAATATGCGGTGTGTAGATTAAATTATTTGGAACTGGTATTAAATGTGTGGTCCCTGGATTAAATTTACTGGCATTTGGACTAAAATAGCTGGCACTTGGATTAATTTGAGAGGGAAAACTTGCAATAACTGTAGAACAATGCTTGTACACATCAGGTGACTCATACCCATACCACTGCTGTGTGTATCAGTACACAGCATGTGTGGTGCTCCTTGCAAACAGAAAATGGTCTTTGCAATGTATTTATTTGCATACCCAGAGGGCACACATTGGCATGCCACACACTGTTTCCATACCTCACACTAGTAGTGGGCAAGTTAGCATAACGACAGAAGGCAAGATGGGTGATAACCTGGCACAGTGAGCGACAAAATTACTGCCGCACATCGAAGGGAAAGTTCTCCACTAGCACAAGTGAAAATAAAACTAAATAAAAAGACCTAGCCTTGGTCAAACCTACTGTGACAGTACAAAGTGGTACTATTTTTATGTACAAGCATAAATTGCCTTGCTGGCACCTCAACAAATGCTAAACCTTGAATAGCTACCTTAAAGGGACCCTGGAACAACACCCTAACTAATCATAGAATGGCTTCACTATTCAAGTATGTTGTCCCACAAATCTCAAGCTGCAAAAATTTCTTGAATCCTTCAACTACAAGTGAAGTTATCGCACTGATACCCAGCTTTCTCTCACTTTTCGTCACCACTAGCGTGCTAGAAGTTACACAGCGGAGAAGCAAAAGAGCAAAGCCCCGACCAAAAGTTATGTGTTGCAGAAGTAAAAGGGCTTCTTGCTACTACTACGCTATGCAGCACGCCGTTGCTATCTAGGAGGCCACGTGCAGCAGACACAGCTAGGCGCAGTGCAAATATGAAATGATTTTTCTGTTATTTTGAGACTGCCAGACATTTTTCCCTTACTCAGCTCAAAATTAGCGATTAAGTATTACTGAGAATGTTCTCGCAATCATGAAATCAGCCAATAGCGTTGGTGGACCAAGTGCTTTCAGTGACAACATTGCGAATACGAGAGCAAGCAACTGTTCACTGTGTTTGACACAAGATTGTAAATTCCCTGCTGCATGCAGTGCAATAATATTTGGCTCGCATGTTCACAGGAGCCTCAATATCAGATCAGCAAAGTTTCTTTTTTATTATGTTGAAAAAGTGTTTCAGGGCCCCTTTAACAGCAACAGTCCTTAATAATGAGCAACCAGGATAACTTTCTACATTCAAAAAGACAAATGAACCAGTCAAGGTACAGAGGCTTTCTCCAGTTCTTAAGTCAGCAGTTATATATCCAGTAACATTAATATGAGATTAGAATCATCGGTAAATATATACAGCAATAATTAAAGCTCCACAGCACACAAACATACTGTTGTACACAATGAAGCTTCGATTGTGGAAAACTTACTCATAACTCAAAGAAGCTCAAAATCACAAAATCCAATGTACTTATCTCGGTGGGTTCTAGGGCTAGGAAACATTTCAGAGCCTTAGGCTGTCTTTATACATACTGCAGTTCACAGAATACCACAATAAGGGAGACATTGACAGCAGGACCAGTGCTGGTTAGAACATCATGTGGTGGTTTGCTCAACAGCAAAGCACCAGAAATGTTTTTATGATGCATAACCATTATTGTCGAAGCAAAAGACAGCCATCATGATTCTGTTGCTCCTGATGCCTTTACATCAGTATCAGAGTTGCACATAACCTGTCATTGAAATGACAGTTTATGTGCTTTCAATGAACTTAACCTCACAAGACAACAGCGCTGAAGTTCCTATATATCGTCTCTGGCATTCTGCAAATGGTATATATGTATACAGACAAGCTAAAACTCTGTTTTGCAAGTCGCATTCATGAGTGTGAAAAGATTGAAGTTATACAATATTCAATCTCTACATCAGGTGACATTTTGGCTGGAGTCTATCAGTGTGAATTGCAAACATAGGTCACAAAGTCTCATAGTTCTGTTATAGGTTTGTCTTCTTTTTAATATGCGATTCTTAATAATTATATGTGCTTAAGCACTAATACCAGCAGCTATAAGCAGCCATTCTGCAATATGGACACGGAAAAAGATATTTGCCTTGAGGCACAATCTTTGACACCAAAAGTACATTCCAGCTTTGAAAGAAAAAAAAAAACGATCCAATGACTTCACCACTTTTGTCCTAACATGCATCGCTTCAGTTTGAATGCACTACTGCTAGCCATTTAAATAATAGCTAGCAACAGCATCCACACTAAATACATTTTCAGCCCCTGCAGTTCTGTTGGCAAAACATTACTTTCACTTTGAGGAGGCAAACGTTTCCATTCTCACCAGTGCCCTGTCTTTTCTCAACATCCTTTAACTTATTCGCACCTTTAAATCTTGATTTTACTTTTCACTTGAAAACTACAAGGCACTTGTGGATTTCTTAACCTGTATTACCTCTCATTCCTGTTACTGTTGGGTACAAGCAAACTGTTGAAAAAGACTGCTAAGGAACAATCTAACTCATTTGTACATTTCTCTTTTTATTTCGAATGCCTGTAACAAGGCAAACTAGTTGATTCTAGACAGTTTTAGTATAGCGTACGCTAAAAAAAAGCGGGTCGACACTGCGCATGCGCTGAACGCTAAACGAAATAGCGGGTATAGCGGGCATAGGCAACGCAAACGAGTTAGCGTTAGCATTTTTTCGTGGTTTGCGGAGTTTCCGTGAAACATGGCGGCGGTCCCGGCTGCCCGCTTCGAATTGAATTTGGCGTTGCTTTTGTAAAATGCGCTTCGTTCATAGCAAATGATTGTGTAAACGGCTTTCGCTTAGGCTCAGGCCGCTTCGACGACAGAGTATTATGGATAACCTCGTTGTGTTTTCGAGATCGCTTCTCGTTTCCAACGAGTCGAAGCCTAACGAAAGAAACATTCGAGATGTCAGCGCCACCTATCACTACAGGCGGGAAATAGCCGCAACGATGGCATATGGCCTCTAAAATCCGAAGATATCACCGGCCAACTAAAATTGTAGAAAACGTGCGCCGCTTAGCGTACGCTACACTTAGTGTATAGCGTACGCTATATGTTGTGTACGCTAAACTAAAGCTGTCTTCTATTTGCCGTTATTACCGTGACATGAAGCTCTGAAGAGAACTTGGTGCTGGATGAGAGCATCAAAAACTATGACAAAATATTTTTATAAATAAACAACCACTGAGCAACCTGCCGTGGTTGCACAGTGGCTATGGTGTTGGGCTGCTGAGCACGAGGTCGCGGTATCGAATTCCAGCCACGGCGGCCGCGTTTCGATAGGGGCGAAACGTGAAAACCCCCGTGTACTTAGATTTAGGTGCATGTTAAAGAACCCCAGATGGTCGAAATTTCTGGAGTCCTCCACTGCGGCATGCCTCATAATCAGAAAGTGGTTTTGGCACATAAAAACCCCATAATTTAATTTTTTTTTAACCAATCCAACAATCATGCGTGGTACAGCCTCTGTCATAGCTAACCTGAAACTGCCTTAAGTGCCTTTTTGCTTCTCCTACGGAGGATACTGGAAATTTCTGATTGGGGTGCCTTGACTGTGCTAGCTCAATGCCTCTTTCTTTTAAAGTATTCAATGTCTTCTCCTTAAAGCCTGCATTTCTTCAAATTAAGCCCCTAGAGCTGTTATCTTCATTGCTCAAATTAAGGGATGATGTGGCAATCAGATTGCAAAAATCATTTAAAAATTGGTATAGGGAAACCACTTGTTTCAGTAAGCCTGAGGGCAGCTGTAAATGATTCGTTTTGCCTATTTTCACACAGAAGTTGTTAATTTTGTGACTGCATACTGTGCATACTCACAATCTGCATAGAGTTTATATTCCAACATGCATAAAAAAAGCAAATGTTAAAATGTTTTTGTGCCATTTAAAAAATTGATATCCCCAAGCCCAAACTAAAGATAAGTAAGTGTACGTGCCTGCATGAGGTTGAAGCGTGCAATAGGCGTTATATGCGTGTCGACAAGGCCGTGCAGCTCAGGACTGACCACAGCAGGGCAGATGAAAAAGGCAAAGACAAGGTCTGCGCAAACCACTCCTGCACGAGGATCCTCACTAGCTCCATTACGGGTAAGTGTGGCATGCAGACGGCGCACCAGCCATGCCAATGGTGCTGGAAGCCAGGGCCATGAGCTGCGCAGGCCTTCCACAAAACCCTGCAACATAAAATGCATCAAAGAATTCATTAAAAACAAACTGTGAGAAAGTGTACACAGTATTTAAACTTTGAAAACTCAATTCCCTCTGCTGAACCTCAGCGCACAACATTTTACGAGTGACTTAAGGAACCGCTCTTTGGTCGAAGAAAGAAAAAGTGACCAAAATTGCACAGTTGCTGACCTGTATAACAAAATGTGCACACAGCTCCTGTTGTAGCTGTTGCACTTCCATGAATTACTCCGGAAATTATACACTCTTGGCCTGAGCTAGAACTTACATGAAGCAATTTGCTTGAAGGTTACCAAATATGGCAGCAAATCTTGCACGCTGAATGCACATTTCAGGCAAGCAAAACAATGTGAAAGTATTAAAACGTATTACAGAAGAAACCCAATTTTAGAAAAACAGTTTTGACAAATTTCTTTACTTAATGAACAAATCAAAATACTGCCACAGATGTCTATGGTTCTCAGTGCTTCGCAATCTTGAAAGATTGAAATCAACATCTGCCGCCAAGAAGGCAGTGGTCACATGTATAAAGGAATTGCAGCATTATGAAAGTTTGAGTAACTTTTTAATCTTCTACCATAAAGAGTCAATCTTAAAAATATTTGCTTATGATTTACAGCATTTAGGTGCATTAAAACCACAGCTATTCACCATACAATGAGTGCTGACATCCTGCAGCAAGTGCAAAAGTGAAATGTGTCAATGTGAGGCTCATGGACTTGGTGCATGACAGATAGCAGCCATTTTCTGTTCATCCACAATCTGTTTATCCATGCTGATGAGTTGATGTCTTGCATGCTGCCATAGAGAAATTCTTGAGAAACTGCCAAGCTACTGATGCACAATTTCTGGCATGGGACCCCTTCCAGATCATTTCTGGAGTCAGGCCATCAAGGAACATTTTTACTTTGTTACACTGCCTTCTTACATGACAAACACACTGAAAAAACTCTGGCTTGCCTGTCGAGGGAGTGGCACACTGTCTGGCAAATCACTGTTTCAAATGAAGCTATTGTTCAGCCTGACAACATAGCAAGCAAACTCACAGCATTCTTTTAAATCTGTATTTACCAAGATTGCCTTTAAGGATCTCATGCCACATTATCAGTTTGACAATCCAATGGTTAAGATAGCTATCAGTGAACAAGGAATTTTCGAATTTTCTTGCCTCCTGAAGAAACTGGATGTAATGAATTTCTTTGGTTATGACCTTATATTGAACGCATTTTTGCAGAAATGCACAGGTTTGTTGTCGAAGTACCTCTGTATAATTTATAGGCATTCTATGGAAACTTCCGTAATACCTGATGACTGGCGACTCGCCAATACTGGTGCCCAAACCTGGCTCTAAACGCGAGTTAAATAACTATATATCTGTTTTGTTAACATGTAGATGCTGTAAATTGTTTAAACATATTATCTATATAATACCACATAATTGTATTTAAAGAACAATAACCTATTATACAGCAGGCAGCATGGCTTCCATTCAAGTTTATCAACTATAACTCAATTGGCTCAACTAACCCATGACATACCTAACGCAATAAATAACCGCAGCCAAACAGATGCCATTTTTTTAGATTTTTCAAAGACCTTTGACATTGTTTCACATCCGGATCTAATTAATGAAATAACTGCCATTGGTATACATGAGAACACAGTTTCACGTATAAAGAATTATTTTGACAACAGAAAGCAGTATGCTGCTTTTAACAATTGTATGTCTGATTGCCTTAAACTTTTCTCTGGTGTGCCACTGGGCTCAGCTCTGGTGCCACTCAAATCCCTAGTTTGCATCAATGATATTCAGTCTTGCATTCATCCATCTCTTCAAATCTGTTTATTTGCCGATGATTGTATAGTGTACTCAACAATAAATATCAGAGAGGATGATCAAGTCAAGCTGTTGCAATTGGTGCAATAAATGGGGGATGAAACTTAATGCAGCAAAAACCGCCAGTATCTCATTCACTCACAAGAAAATTCCACTACAGTTTACATACACTGAAAGCAATGTCCTGCTCAGAAAATGCAATGGAGGCAGATATCCTGGTGTCACCTTTACAAGGAAGTTAAACTGGGAAGTCCGTACAAATAATAACTGCAACAAGGACCAAAAGAAACTGCACTTCCTGAGAAGAAAACTTCGAAACACATTTCCTAGTGTTAAATTAGATGCGTCGAGAACACTCATTAAGCCTGCTTTAGGGTACGCTGACCTAATTTGGGCCCTGCACCAGACTTAACAGCAAGACTAGAGCACTTACAGAACCGAGCATTGAGATGAAGGCTAATATCTAACCACTGGCTCCCCCAATGCGAAATGGTTTCTGGATTAAATATTTTATAATTACTTTATCGTGATACTGCAGGCAACTTACATTCATGTGCCATTCAGACATTCAACCTAACCAAATCACCATAAACTAATACATCAACATCCCAGTCATAATAACACTCATAAATATTAATTATTTCCACACTCTATTTCCCAATGGAACATGTTGCCTGCCGATGTTGCAAACCGTACTTCCGTCGATGCATTCATTAACAGCATTCACAATTTATAATTCGAATGGTAAAAAGGCTGATGGTGTTATCTGCACTGCATTTGTACCATTTGAAGCTGCATGAGCATCAACCTTTTTTTCCCGTTGTACAAACCGTTCCCGAGAGCAAAATGCGTCGTGAGCATATCTTTTTTGTTTTGAGGCCAGAA
The DNA here is from genome assembly GCF_050947875.1 of Dermacentor variabilis. Classification (NCBI taxonomy): domain Eukaryota; kingdom Metazoa; phylum Arthropoda; class Arachnida; order Ixodida; family Ixodidae; genus Dermacentor; species Dermacentor variabilis. Next base: position 117,965,305 of record NC_134568.1, on the reverse strand, counting down.
TTTCTTTTCCTTTCCATCTTTTTTCTAAACTGTATGCCATTCCATGTATCCACTCCTGGATGGGCCCAAAGAGGGCCTGCAGTATCGTAAAATAAATAAAAATAAAGAAACAAAATTGAATTTATTTTAGCCTGCAAGGTCATTGTTCCTTAAAAACAAAATACAATGCTGCCATTAATGACCACCTGACATTGCATCAAGACATTTAACTACACAGCACTACTCAGACACACAACCTACTTTCGTTTTCAATGTTGGTGGTTCTGCACTTCCAATACAACTTGCTTCTACAGCAGGGCCAACAAACCTCCACCCATTCGTTGTTTGCTGCCACTTTCATTAGCTAATAAGAGGTAGAAACCGGATTTAACAAGCTGAAGCTGCATGGTTGGCTAGAAGGGACACCATAGTGGAGGCGCTGGTTAATTTTGACCACCTGCCGTTCTTTAACATGCACCCAAAGCATAGCACACAGGCATTCTTGCATTCCACCCCCAATGGAATGCAGCTGCCACGAATGGCCCCTTGCACTCAGCAACAGAGTGCTAGGGCCACTTAGTTACCACAGCGGGTGGCTAAAAAGGGCTCTAACAGCCCACCCGTGATAAGGAACCACTGGTCTACAGCATTTGGGTTTCAGAGGCAGGATAATGCAGTGATTCCATGGCAATTCTTGTCTTTTTCATTCTTTGTCAGTCATCTGGGTGGTATACCACCAGGACTGAATGATCATGCAAATGATTAGAAATCAAGTCCAGACTTAAGACCATTGAAGTCTTACGAGACAAAAGCGTCTAACTTATCTAAAAAGTTGTCATTCTAAAGCTCTGAAAAGCAGTGAGCATCCTCTTTTTTATTTGCTGGAAATACACGCACTTTTCAAGCCTCACACGTCATTCTTTTTTCATTTCATTTTCGACTAAACAATGCTTAGAAAGAGGTGGCAATGGTAACAAATGTTCTGCCTCTGGTCAAGCTGAACTAATGTGCTCACTGTTGTCACTCACCTGAGCAAGCCGTGCCAACCGATCAATTGTCCAAGCTCTGTAAGCCCCTAGACGGCGCGCATAGTCAGGAGAATCCTTCGCACCAAAATGACGAAGCCTTTCTTCAGGTGGAAACCGCACCACAGCTTTGCTTGGATCAATGTCCAAGTACAAGTCATCGTCCACTAGCACCTGATGGTCAAAGAAACAAATTTCAGTGAAGCCCCCCTGCTTTTGCCTCATGCATGCCACAGCTAACAAATGAAGGCACTGATTCCCTTTTTCACTGAAAGTGTGCATTGGGATCAGCCAGTACATGAATGGTCACCAATGTAAATACAAAAAAAAAACTGATAACAAGATTCCAAAATAATAAAAAGTGCCAAGGCACTCAAGAACCATGACCTCACTTTACATAAGAGAAGGTTTAAGAACATTCACTCACAAACAAAAACAGTTGATAAACCACAAAAACCTCAAATTTATGCTATTGAAAACTTCCTCTTTTGAGTAAAATTATGGGGTTAAAGCAACAAATTGGCTATGAAAGACACTGTAGCAGGCAGGGGGGGGGGGGGGATCTCTTTAGCATGCACCCCGGGCACAGTGCATATGCATCTTTGCACTCTGTTCCCATCAGAATGCAACTGCAGTGACTGCAAATCAAACCTGTGACATCGTGTTCAGTAGCAGGACACCATAGCCACTGAGCCAACATGGTGAGGAGAAGTCATCACGGCTATTTCATGAGAAATTAAATGGTAATGAAATTACCTTTTCTTTGGTTATTTAATGTTTGATGCAGGCACTATGCAGTAAAGATAAATTGGAATTTCGCTTCAAAAAAGAAAAAAAAACAAATATTTTACAAAAAATATTATGAAGGGTTTCAGAATGAAGACACTGTTACTGTGGGCAGCACTTTTTTTTTTAATATATATCTTTCCAGTCATGTAACAAGAATCCTCAAACTATTACAAACATATTACTCACACACAACCTAGGCACAACAAGCTGTTGGCATTATCTGTGGTATTGTGTACAATGTGAGAAAAGTCTTTTAAGAAAACATGACACTCTCCAACTGCACCTAAATTTAAAGCTTTATTTCTCTACAGCTCTTAAAAGGAACCTTTAAGCTCAGGTGCTCCTATATAATACATGGGAAATGAGATAAGAGTTATTTTCGGCTACCACTGCATCAAATTTGATGAGGTTTGCTGCGTGAAGTCTAGTGAAGGTCATTAGCATATATTTTATTTAGGCTGTCAATTTATTAACAAAAATTGTTGAAGATCAAAAATGTTGAGAAAATGAAACTATCAAGTTCCCAACTCAAACTCAAAAATGAAAAATTATATCACCATACTATAAATTGCATCTAATAGTACATCTAAAGAACATAAAATTGATGTATTACATGTGGCTATAAATACGTACGGCACTATATGCGGCTCTTAAATGCACCACTAATATGCAAGTTCACCTTTTGCAAAAACCCCTCTTAAACATTGCAATAAATTCACGTAAGATATAAATTAATATATAAAATTTGTTTGCTTTGGCTGTTATAACAGATGCAATTTACAGCAATGCAAGACCTGTTTTTGGCACAGAGTTAGGGATTTGTAAAATTCATGCTTCTATTTTTTCAAACTTACCAATTTTCGGCAATCTTTATAAAAGAGTTCATGCCCTAAATCAAAATTACACTTCCAATAGTCAATAGAATTTAACTTTCCCTCTCAAATGAAACAAAATTTAATTAAAATCGGCTCAGCGGCTATCTCAGGAAACCATTTCTATGTTTTACATGTATTTGAATAGGCGGCATCAAAGTTGGGTCCGAGCTAAATCTTCCTATTCAGGTCTCCATTTTGTGAATTATAACAGATGCAGACCTCTATGTGACAACTTGATACACATAAACATATTTATTACCCAAAGCTATCAAATTAAAGCAATCAGGCAATCCACTTTGAATTTACAGATGAACCTATGCTGCTAATTTAAGCCAACTTTTCTATCCAAGCGGTCAAATTTATTTGCTAAACCAAGAGCACTCAAACTCAAGCACAACTGGCCTAACTCTAATGGCTACTGTGATGGCCTAAAGGTCCATCCACACAGAGTGCTGCGTATGTGCTTGGCTACCCAAGTGCATCAGCTTACATGCCCTGGTACCTCTAGGAATTCCGGTTCTGGACTCTGATATGGTGGACTACTTCATTCAATTAATTTTTTTAAAGCAAAGCTTTCCCTTCTTCCCTTAACAGTCATGATAAGTCCTCCTAACACAGACAGCAAATAGCTACAGGCAATGAGGTAGTGCTCCTGTCATCCACCACTTTGCTACCTCATGACCTCATACGGTAGCAGAGTGACTCATGACCTGATGAGCGGCCTCATGTATAGAGACACGCGAAATTTGCACACGTCTGTACAAGCCAGATATCAGAGCATGCGCCTGTTGTAAGCTGTGCATCTACTTCAAAAATGTCTCAACCCTGGCCTGCGAACAAAAATGAGGCCCTGGCAAATTCTTGGAGTCTCACTATAATTCTATATACTGTAACTATTGCAAATTGTTTCTTTCCCTCCTATACTTTTGCTCTCTATACTCTACACGTGAGATTCCGCAACTACAAGGCCAGAACTGTTTAGAAATCATTCTATATTGAGTTACCCATCACAATCAGGAAATCACATCTATCGCGGATAAATCAAAGTAGTTTTTAGGCACGCACGGCCCTCTGGGCTGTCTGTACTTGTTGGCAATGAGGTAGCCTCGCCACCTATGGGATTATTTGACTGAGCTATGTCGAATGCTCGGTTGCCATAGTCAGAAGTTCGAATCCTTCTAGAAGTTTCTTTTTTTTTTTGATGATAGTGAGCTTGAAATTCACCTCCTCCAGTTCACAACATCTGCAGGCTTGGAGTGATGCCTGACACTGGCAAAAGATGCGGAAAATGAGTGGGGCTGTACTAATTTAGGTACAACCAAATTAGGGAGGCCCACTAAGCTTCAACAATGACACTCCCTCACCAGAACAGGAATTGGCCTCTCTGGTGCAGTATTCGGCCACTACCTCCCAAATGATTCCTTCAATAAACCCATGGCCCTCAGTCCCCAGCAGCTGCGGAGCATCTGACCAAGGCGGCGGTCAGACCTGTAATGCAGCGGATATGCTAAAAATCTCTGGGCCCAGACAAGCCGCCAATGGAAACTGACCCTGGCAGCCTTTAACACCCAAACTCTCTCGAGTGAGGCTAGCTTAGCAGGACCCTTTGAGGAACTATCAGGCATTGTTTGGGATATATTGACCTTAGAAGAACTGGTGAGGCTTAAACAGTGCTGACTAACGACCATGTCCTCTGCAATAGAGGTCTCCCCGATAAGAAGCAATATGGGGCAGGATTTCTAATCCGTATGCACATAGCAGGCAACATCCACGAATTCTACAGCCTTAATGAGAGGGTAGCGGTAGTCTTAATCAAATTTTATAAGAGGTATAGATTAAAGGTAGTACAAGCCTACGCTCCAACATCCAGTCATGAGGATGAGGGAGTAGATCACTTTTATGAAAATGTTGAATTAGTGATGACAAAAGTGCAAACTCAGCATAGTGTAGTAATCGACGACTTCAATGCAAAAGTGGGGAAAAAGTACGCTGATGAACAAGCAATTGGCAACTAGGGCGTCGATTCTAGGAACGCTAGAGGAGAGATTCTGGTAGAATTCGCACAAAGGAATAAGCTTGAAATAATGAACACCTTTTCCAGGAAGCGTAGCAACAGAAAGTGGACCTGGAAAAGCCCTAATGGTGAAACAAGAAATAAAATTGACTTCATACTTTCTGGTGATCCCAGCATAGTCCAGGATGTAAAAGTGATAGGTAGGGTAAAGTGCAGTGATCATAAGTCAGTGAGGGCTAGGATTCACCTCAATTTGAAGAGAGAAAGAGCAAAATTGGTCAAGAAGAAACAGGTCAACTTAGAGGCAGTAAGGGTAAAAGCCGTCAAATTCAGGCTGGTACTTCCAAACAAATCTGCAGCCTTAGAACAGAGAGATGAAGATGACATAGAGGTAATGGATGTAATCGTAACAAGGCTGGCTTCAGAGGCAGCAATTGAAGTGGGAGGCATGGCACCAAGGCAACCGGTAGGCAAGTTCTCCCAAGTAACCAAGGACCTAATTAAGAAACGACAAAGAATGAAAGTGTCCAACTCAAGAGATAAGATAGAATTCGCAGAACTGTCAAAACTGATCAACAAGAAGAAAATAAGTGATATTCGAAACTATAATGTGAAAAAGACTGAAGAAGCTGTAAAAAATGGACGCAGCCTGAAATCAGTGGGAAGGAAACTTGGCATATGACAAACCAAGATGTATGCACTGAAAGAAGCAGGGTAATATCGTCAGCACTCTCAAAGATATAGTAAAAGCAGTGGAAGAATTCTATACTAACCTGTACAGCACCAAGAAAAGTCAGGATACCTCAATTAAAAACAGTAATGAACAGGATACAGAAACTTCTCCTATAACTAGCGATGAGGTTAGAAGGGCCTTGCAAGACATGAAACGAGGAAGAGTGGCAGGAGAAGATGGAATAACAGTTGATTCAATCAAAGATGGAGGAGACATAATGCTTGGAAAACTGGTGACTCTTTATACAAAGTGTCTATCAACTGCAAAGGTCCCAGAAAACTGGAAGAATGCAAACATAATACTAACCCACAAAAAGGGAGACGTTAAAGAATTGAAAAATTATAGGCCAATTACGTTAAAGAATTGAAGAATTATAGGCCAATTAGCTTACTCCCAGTATTATATAAAATATTTACCAAAATATTCTCCACTAGAATAATGGCAACACTGCACTTCAGTCAACCAAGGGAAGAGGCTGGCTTCAGGACGGGATACTCTACAATGGATCACATCTATGTCATTAATCAGGTTATCGAGAAATCCACAGAGTACAATAAGCCTCTTTATATGGCTTTCATAGATTACGAAAAGGCATTTGATTCAGTAGAGATACCAGCAGTCATAGAGGCATTACATAATCAAGGAGTACAGAACACTTACGTAAATAGCTTGGAAAATATCTACAGAGGTTCTACAGCAATCTTAGTTCTACATAAGAAAAGCAGGAAGATACCTATAAAGAAAGGGGTCAGACAGGGAGACACAATCTCTCCAACGCTATTCACTACATGCTTAGATGAAGTATTCAAGCTATTAAACTGGGAAGGCTTAGGAGTAAAGGTCGATGGCGAATATCTTGGCAACCTTCGGTTTGCCGATGACATTGTTCTATTCAGCAACAATGCAGACAATTTACAACAAATGATTGGCGACCTTAACAGAGAAAGTGTAAGAGTGGGGTTGAGATTAATATGCAGAAGACAAAGATAATGATAAATAGCCGGGAAAAGGAACAAGAGTTCAAGATCACCAGTCGGCCTCTAGAGTCTGTGAAGGAGTACGCGTTTACCTAGGTCAATTAATCACAGGGAACCCTGATCATGAGAAGGAAATACACAGAAGAATAAAAATGGGTTGGATCGCAAATGGAAGACATTGCCAGCTCCTGACTGGAAGCTTGCCATTATCATTGAAAAGGAAGGTGTACAATCAGTGAATTTTACCAGTGCTGACATTTGGGGCGGAGACTTGGAGACTAACGAAGATGCTTGAGAACAAGTTAATGATCGCGCAAAGAGCGATGGAATGAAGATTGCTAGGCATAACGTTAAGAGACAGAAATAGAGCAGTTTGGATCAGAGAGCAAACGGGTATAGCCAATATTCTAATTTACATCATGAGGAAAAAATGGAGCTGGGCAGGTCGTGTAATGCACCGGTTAGATAAGATTTGGACCATTAGGGTTACAGAATGGGTACCAAGAGAAGGGAAGCGCAGTCAAGGTTGAAAGAAGACAAGGTGGAGCAATGAAATTAGGAAATTCGCGGGCGCTAGTTGGAATCGATTGGCGCAGGACAGGGGTGATTGGAGATGCAGGGAGAGGCCTTCGTCCTGCAGTGGACATAAAACAGGCTGCTGCTGCTGATGATGATGCTGACTTTTTCCTGTTCTGTTCCCTTTTCATTTCACCCTTTTTGATTGCCAATTTTCAAGTGTCAGCTGACAGTTACAATGGAGCAGAAAATTTTCCTCTACCTTTTTTTCTTCTATCAACCACAAATAATAGTCACTTCTTCCACAACCTAACATGCAAGCTGACGTGGATACATAACCAGGTACATATGCGATGCTTCATGTGTATAAGGCCTCTTTTTATACTATTTTACTACAGGACTGACAGACATTGCTTTCAAGCAGTGTATGTTCCAAACACCACAGCATTTCAGTGATTTGCCTGACATTAATGTATTACCAACAAAAACAACATGAAAGAGACCCCTACTGACCCTGCTATAATAAACACTGTGCCTTTAATTTAAGCTCTTTCTTTACCTGCACAAAAATGTTATCTATTTCAGTGGTTTAATGCTTTATCAATCTATCAGAACAAATGTTAGCCACAGCAACCCAGAGTCTCAGCAATGATTGAGTATTTCTTCGAGAAATATCAGTGTTTATAACATTTTCTTAACTGATTCTTTTCATACAGACAACAGTACTATGTAGTTATTTTAAGCTTTTTTTTAGCATCAATTTCACAACTGCAATAATCTATAGCCGTGTGGAAGCACACTACATCGTGACTTTATTTGCACAATGCGGCATGGCTGGCTATTGGCATACAAAACATACCCAAAATGAGACCACAATGGAACGAAGTGCAAGAGACAAGACCCCCAACTCATTTCTGCACACTAATCATGCACTTTGGCTTAGCAAAATTTTTACGCCAGCAGCTGCGCTTTCGCATTACCCTTGTTTTCTGCCTTTTATGAAATGTGTGCACATTAGGTATGCATCTACATCATCAATGTCTAACTTGAGACCAAAAGGCCAATAATTGAGCTCCGCAGGCCTATTGAATCTGAGACACAGAACCTCGCACCCAAGCCAGCTGCACGTTAAGGCCTTGCATATATATAAGACATAGAAGTTGGCTTTTTGTTCACAGTATGAATTGCAGCTATTGTGGCATGTCTAGGTTGATGTCATGAATGTGATGCACAGTACATGACACATTCAAACCTGCCAACCTGTAGACACAGTCCCACAGACCCAAATAGGCAAGAGGTGGTGGTGGCCGAATAGCATGCATTTTTAAAAACCTTGCCCTGAGTACACACCTTTTGTGGGATACATACACAGTGTGATGATGATTTGCCTTTAGTTGCAGCCCACAATCAACAACAAGCTTGGAACAGCAGCGACTGCTAAGCAACATAAAGTTGCTGACTTTTTCAGCAAGATTACTGTTTCCAATTGAGCATGCTTCAGGTACTTGTCTAAATAAACTTATTCTAAGCAAGTATCCCTCTGTTATATAACATTTCGCATTGCCAAAAGAGGGCAACACAGGTAACATCGCAATTCCTTTTTATATGCATATTTTGCAGCCTTGTCCCACTCCATCTTTTCAACACATTTAAGAGCTTTTTTTTTTTTAGAACAAAATTCATTTTTCATAGAACTCCTCTAAAGGTTACCACAGCACTGTTCCATGGCTGTATATAGGTGTATGAAATCACAGTGGCCAGGCTAAATATATGACAGTATGAATTATACATTATTGGAATACCTAAGTAAGAATTTTTTTACTGGCGTCAGTTGGATACAAAGCTCATTTCAGTTGGATCAGTTAGATGTGGTTCAAGCTGATAGTTAACTGAAGTCAGTTGACACCATCACCGGGACTCGCTGACCTCTAGCTGGGACCAGCTAACTTGGTGCAGGACATGCTGGACGATGGTCCCAGCTGCAACGCATTTTCCAGGCGAAAATAGTTTTTCAGCCAAAGTTTGACATTTTAGGACCAGTGGCAAGACAACAATTGAATAGAGAGTTTGGGAGCACTGCCATGTGTATATATTTCATCTTCTTGAAACATAATAAGTATTGATTGATTGATTGATAAGCAGTTGTGCCATTTCTAATCAAAAGTTTCACACCTATGGCACTTTGTTCACATCAATATGCATTTCACGGAAACCTACAATCAAGTCATATTTGTAATGGTGCCAGATGAATGCTTTCCTGATTGCACAGTACCTATGTTCACACGTATGGGATGCATAAGAGCTTAATGCTAATGGTGTGCTCAATGTGTTTTCGCCTACATAGGGCATAAACAACCACCAAGCTTTTTGGGTGGCAACTCACACCTTTAGAAGTTGATTGTCTCCCATCCTGCAAATTGGATGTGCACATTGTAGCAGCAAGGATGCGAAAGAAAATATTTTTGTTTTGAACTTTAGAATAGCTGCTAGCCGGGCTTGTTGGTACGAACAAATTCTTTAGCAAACAGTGCGAATAACAGGAAATAGAAAAGAGGCACACGACACAGCGCCTGTGTCGTGCGTCTCTTTTCTGTGTCTCGTTATTCGCGCTGTTTGCTCAAGAATGTTTTTGCTTTGATTTTTGGATTTCTTACTAAACTTGTTTGTTTTCTGTTCCTACAATTTTTCCAAAACATTCCTCACAACCAGGAAATGAGGCTGCCCACAGTTTTGCCTGAGGTTTCATCAGCCACGCGGTGGGAGGCCTCGACCTGGGTTCAGTGAGGGATCGCATGGTGACGTTACACGAAATTACTATGACCTACCACGAAGGCAAATACCCCCACTTCACATAAATCTGGATAAACTGCAGCAGCTTACCTGGAGACAGTTGCAGAGTGGCTCATTTGCCAACCCTTACAAGTATTCACTAATATATCCGGGCTTCTCACTGAAATGCAAAAATTGCAATGCCCATAAGGTTGACCTGACATATATTCAGGGACTGTCCTGGGCTAAAGCCTAGGGCAGAACTCCAGCTTAATAACACTTCGGACTGGGAGGTAGCGGTGTCCAGCTTGGATCCCGCAGTCCAGCTGCAGGCCATCAACTGGGCTTTGGAGGTCGCCAAAAAGAAGAAAGAACCCAGTATATCAGAGAATTCTAACATCTTGCGAAAATAAAGTTTTTCCACCTCCTCCAAATTTTTAAATGCACTGGTCAGCTTAGTAATTTTTCTACTGAAACAAAATAAATCTGTTTTTGTATGGACAAAGCAGAACAAAAATGTACCCAGCTTCTTGAACACTTTAGCAATTTTTTAGTGTATGGTTTTCAGTTTAAACATTTCCATGCATAATTTGACATATTGCGCACTTTTGACACATGTTAATATTCAGTTCTTTTTAGACTTAAGTAGTAAATAAAAGAAAAGGGTAAAATATGTCAGTTTTAATGCCATTGGTAATGATTAAAAAGACAAGGTGAATTGCCTCTAATTTTGCTATAACATTTTGGCCAGTCGTATAGTGTCATCACTTATTTTCCTGCAAGGATATATTGCAGCATTCCATTCTTAAAGTGTCTTCAAAACGATTTTGTCATACCTAAGAGTACCGCCTAGACATATAGTACCTCTCACCAAATGCTTTCTCGCAAGAATTTTATGTAAGTGCACTACAGTTGAATGCCTCTATACAGTGAAATGACCTGCATAAGAAGGATTATGTATGTCCCAGCTGAATTCCTATTTACCACGTGTATTGTGAACGCCTCTACCATGACGACCCCTACAAAGAATCTGCCTGTACAATGAAGGAATATTGGTGCCCCAGAGGGTTGATTTGTTGCTTTAGAGTGAACACTTGCAGCGGAACTGCCACTTCCTTCCGTAGCCGCCACAGAGCAGCAGTGCACGTAGGAAGCGCCACCATGCAGGAGGATCTGATCACTGAAGTATCAACAGTAGCACCCCCCCACCTCGTGATGATCTGTGCGGACCTCACAATTGACATTATCATCGAGGTCATCTAGGACGGGATGAAGGCAAAGGTTGACAAAGGCAGCAGTAGCGATGAGTCTCGACACTAACCAAGAATTTCGACAAGGCAGACAATAGCAGCAGTTCATGCTGTGCAGCTGTACCTTGTGTCACTTCCAGATTTTGCCGATGAGCATGCCGCGAACCTCATCGCCACAGTGTCAACTGCAGACACACATTCTGTTGAACTAAGCGTGCAGATGAAAATTAACAACTTATTTCAATGAGTATTTCAGAGATTCATGCTAAATAAAAATTTTATTTGGGCAAATGTGCTTAGCTTGCTCTTTAGCAAGTGGAACGGTGGGCAATCTATATAATCAAATAACCTATATTATGAAAAATTTCGGAGGTCCCAAGCACGTTGTTATAAAGGCGTTTTACTGTATATAAAAAGAGCTACAAGTGGTTAAGCATTTCCCTCATTTTAAGTCTTGGCATTTCCTCACTACTTGTAATACATGCGGCTATACAATGACCCAGCTCCTTGGGCGTGATATTGTGCAGTAATGCAAATGTTGCCTACTTCTGGGTGATTTGAAACAAGTGTGTTCCTGCGTTTCTGTCCAATACAGTTGTTCTCGTTACTGCGGTGACGACGGCCTCAAAATTAGATTTACATGCAGAATGCACGTCTTCTATAGTGTGCAATCGCTTCAGTATACTCCCTGCACACAATTGCAGTGTAGAAAGATGAGAGCTGGTGTTTACCATTGCTGCACCTAAGTTCATGTGAAATAACCCCTCCGTGACTCACTGATGGCTGTCAGCAGTACTAAGTTTTGTTGCATTCTTTCTCACCTCTTGCTTTCCTCCGTGTGGCCTCTCACCTCTACCACATAGCACCACTTTTTGAACAAAACTCTTTATTCTACGCCTTCCCTCACATGTGCATGCAAATGCACATGTACAGACAACAGCTGCAGCAGACAATCTGCGTTCTCAGCCAGCAGTGTGCTTTGGTTTGAAAAATTGTCTGCATTTATTGCTTTTCTGCTCTTTTACAGGTACACAAATTGCTACACATGCATATATACTATTAAAATGGAGTTCAAAGTGCACCGGTATGCTTTATGTATTCTAATCACATCACATGAGAAGACAATAGGAATGCTTGCCCAAATTATATCACCAACCCATTATGCAAGGAATAGGCAAAGGTAGTTGAAAACATGGGGAGCAGTTCCACTGTGACCTGTAGCAAAGCAGGTGTTTAAAACCTAATAATAAATTACATGGTTTACCCAGAGCACTTAAATTTGTCCCTTGGTTATCACAAGGACCAACCCTACCAACTCAGTACATAAGTACAGAACCAGCCAAATCGTTTCAGGGTCTCTATAATGCAAATATATATATATAATCAACCCTGGTACAAGTTTCAATGTTTAGCCTGTGGCAGATTGCCTCTCAGCACATCAAGAAATAGCATGTCTTATTGAGGCTGCTGTTTGTAGTTATGAATGTACAATGAACATAAGGCAAGCACATATAAGTAGAATATGCGCTTTAATGCTGCTGCATAACATGTAGTGGAGAAACTGTATAGCCACAGCTTTCCCAGAATGGATAAGGCCAACTGGGTAGCTACAGCATTGGAAATTGATTCTGAACTCTTGACATACAACAGAAAAATATGACCCTCATTCCACGGAGTGAACCGAATTTCGCAGGAGCATATTTTCTTTTGTTTCTGTCGTCACTGTTTATCTAATTATTATTTTATTATTTATCTTATTCGTTCCAAGATAAGGACCTGCTCACTCCATACTACTTTACAACGATGAAGCATTAACTGTTCTTGCGAGGCGCTGATACAAAATTGAATTATGTGCCTCTCTAAGCACCGAGTTATGTGAGGCAATGAAGCTATCTGCTCCGCGCCGTGCTACTTGTGCAAGTTGGCACGACGCAAGCTGTGCCGATGACGTCCTCCACAGTCATCATCATCATCAGCCTAGTTACGCCCACTGCAGGGCAAAGGCCTCTCCCATACTTCTCCAACTACCCCGGTCATGGACTAATTGTGGCCATGTTGTCCCTGCAAACATCTTAATTTCATCCACCCACCTAACTTTCTGCCGCCCCCTGCTACGCTTCCCTTCCCTTGGAATCCAGTCCGTAACCCTTAATGACCATCGGTTATCTTCCCTCCTCATTACATGTCCTGCCCATGCCCATTTCTTTTTCTTGATTTCAACTAAGATGTCGTTTACCCGCGTTTGTTGCCTCACCCAATCTGCTCTTTTCTTATCCCTTAACGTTACACCCATCATTCTGCTTTCCATAGCTCTTTGCGTCGTCCTCAATTTCAGCAGAACCCTTTTCGTAAGCCTCCAGGTTTCTGCCCCATATGTGAGTACTGGTAACACACAGCTGTTATACACTTTCCTTTTGAGGGATAGTGGCAACCTGCTGTTCATGATTTGAGAATGCCTGCCAAACGCACCCCAGCCCATTCTTATTCTTCTGGTTATTTCAGTCTCATGATCCGGATCCGTGGTCACTACCTGCCCTAAGTAGATGTATTCCCTTACCACTTCCAGTGCTTCGCTACCTATCGTAAACTGCTGTTCTCTTCCGAGACTGTTAAAAAATACTTTAGTTTTCTGCAAATTAATTTTCAGACCCACCCTTCTGCTCTGCCTCTCCAGGTCAGTGAGCATGCATTGCAATTGGTCTCCTGAGTTACTAAGCAAGGCAATATCATCAGCGAATCGCAAGTTGCTAAGGTATTCTCCATCAACTTTTATCCCCAATTCTTCCCACTCCAGGCCTCTGAATACCTCCTGTAAACATGCTGTGAATAGCATTGGAGATATCGTATCTCCCTGTCTGACGCCTTTCTTTATAGGGATTTTGTTACTTTCTTTGTGGAGGACTACGGTGGCTGTGGAGCCGCTATAGATATCTTCCAGTATTTTTACATATGGCTCATCTACACCCTGATTCCGTAATGCCTCCATGACTGCTGAGGTTTCGACTGAATCAAACGCTTTCTCGTAATCAATGAAAGCTATATATAAGGGTTGGTTATATTCTGCACATTTCTCTATCACTTGATTGACAGTGTGAATATGGTCTATTGTTGAGTAGCCTTTACGGAATCCTGCCTGGTCCTTTGGTTGACAGAAGTCTAAGGTGTTCCTGATTCTATTTGCGATTACCTTAGTAAATACTTTGTAGGCAACGGACAGTAAGCTGATCGGTCTATAATTTTTCAAGTCTTTGGCGTCCCCTTTCTTATGGATTAGGATTATGTTAGCGTTCTTCCAAGATTCCGGTACGCTCGAGGTTATGAGGCATTGCGTATACAGGGTGGCCAGTTTCTCTAGAACAATCTGACCACCATCCTTCAACAAATCTGCTGTTACCTGATCCTCCCCAGCTGCCTTCCCCCTTTGCATAGCTCCTAAGGCTTTCTTTACTTCTTCTGGCGTTACCTGTGGGATTTCGAATTCCTCTAGGCTATTCTCTCTTCCACTATCGTCGTGGGTACCACTGGTACTGTATAAATCTCTATAGAACTCCTCAGCCACTTGAACTATCTCATCCATATTGGTAACGATATTGCCGGCTTTGTCTCTTAACGCACACGTCTGATTCTTGCCTATTCCTAGTTTCTTCTTCACTGTTTTTAGGCTTCCTCCGTTCCTGAGAGCCTGTTCAATTCTATCCATATTATAGTTTCTGATGTCCGCTATCTTACGCTTGTTGATTAACTTAGAAAGTTCTGCCAGTTCTATTCTAGCTGTAGGGTTAGAGGCTTTCATACATTGGCGTTTCTTGATCAGATCTTTCGTCTCCTGCGATAGCTTACTGGTTTCCTGTATAACGGCGTTACCACCGACTTCTATTGCGCACTCCTTAATGATGCCCATGAGATTGTCGTGCATTGCTGCAACACTAAGGTCCTCTTCCTGAGTTAAAGCCGAGTACCTGTTCTGTAGCTTGATCCGGAATTCCTCTAGTTTCCCTCTTACCGCTAACTCATTGATTGGCTTCTTGTGTACCAGTTTCTTCCGTTCCCTCCTCAAGTCTAGGCTAATTCGAGTTCTTACCATTCTATGGTCACTGCAGCGTACCTTGCCGAGCACGTCTACATCTTGTATGATGCCAGGGTTCGCGCAGAGTATGAAGTCGATTTCATTTCTAGTCTCACCATTCGGGCTCCTCCACGTCCACTTTCTACTAACCCGCTTGCGGAAAAAGGTGTTCATTATCCGCATATTATTCTGTTCTGCAAACTCTACTAATAATTCTCCTCTGCTATTCCTAGAGCCTATGCCATATTCCCCCACTGACTTGTCTCCAGCCTGCTTCTTGCCTACCCTGGCATTGAAGTCGCCCATCAGTATAGTGTATTTTGTTTTGACTTTACCCATCGCCGATTCCACGTCTTCATAAAAGCTTTCGACTTCCTGGTCATCATGACTGCATGTAGGGGCATAGACTTGTACCACCTTCAATTTGTACCTCTTATTAAGCTTCACAACAAGACCTGCCACCCTCTCGTTAATGGTATAGAATTCCTGTATGTTACCAGCTATTTCCTTATTAATCAGGAATCCGACTCCTAGTTCTCGTCTCTCTGCTAAGCCCCGGTAACACAGTACATGCCCGCTTTTTAGCACTGTATATGCTTCTTTTGTCCTCCTAACCTCACTGAGCCCTATTATATCCCATTTACTACCCTCTAATTCCTCCAATAACACTGCTAGACTCGCCTCGCTAGATAGCGTTCTAACGTTAAACGTTGCCAGGTTCAGATTCCAATGGCGGCCTGTCGAAGCTACCCCTCAAGTCTAAATACTTTAAGGCAGTTTGTCGTGTGCGTATCATGGCCACGCATGCTTATATCGCCTTTCCGTTTCTCTACCACGGTTGCGCTTTAAAACCACGGCGCTGCAAGTTTGCTTTCCTTTCCTTCCCTCTTCTCCGCCCTTAAACTGGCTCTCTTAACTACTACACGCAGAGACAAAGAAACAGCACGCGCATGCGATCGCATAGATGAGATGAATACATATATATAGAAAAGCATCAGTCATAGCTCTCGAAGTATAATATAATATAATATAGAATAGCTCTCAAAGATAGCTATTCCGGCGGCTAGCTTCCCACGCTATGCGTGCCGTCCTCGCACCTGTTAAAGCTTTTCCTAGACGCTAGAACTATACTATTCCTACGCAACCTTGAGCCATCGGAAAGCGCGTTTTCCACGCCTGGCCGGCGGAGAGGGGAGGCTTCGTTCCGGCCGCGAAGCTCTCCACATCCCCGTAAGGAGCCTGGTGGTGGTCTCGCGCTGACGATGCCCTCTCGGTGAGCGCATATTTCCCCCCTCATCTTTTAAGAGATTCAATACATACAAGCATTTGTCTCGCAAACCAGATTTATTTCAAGGGAATTTTCCACGTCTCAATTATTTCTCTCGTCGTATTCGAGTGCTCATTGCCGTGTTATAGTTTGTTAACGAAGCTTCCCCTCAAGTCTGAATACTTTAAGGCAGTTTGTCGTGTGCGTATCATGGCCACGCATGCTTATATCGCCTTTCCGTTTCTCTACCACGGTTGCGCTTTAAAACCACGGCGCTGCAAGTTTGCTTTCTTTTCCTTCCCTCTTCTCCGCCCTTCAACTGGCTCTCTTAACTACTACACGCAGAGGCAAGAAACAGCGCGCGCTTTAGATCCTATAGATGAGATGAATATTTACAATTATTATTAGGGTTATAATTATATTCGAGTGCTGATTGCCGTGTTATAGTTTGTTAACGAAGCTTCCCCTCAAGTCTAAATACTTTAAGGCAGTTTTCCTAGTCTCTAAAGCCGCTCGAGTTCACGCTGCTCCTCTGGCGGCCATTTTTCCAAGAAATTATGCCTTCCAACCACTCAGAATCAGCAAAAATCGACTGTCGCGGACAACACCAGCCCCTTTCCACATAAGTATGAGGCTCGGAGCAGGAGCTATAGCGCTTGAAAGTAACCGCTGGCTTGACGAACCAACCGACTGAGCTACCTTTCCGGGCAACATTGAAGGATCACGAGTTCAAATCACAAGTTATGTTCCTTTTTTTTTTCCCTTTCTTTTTTTTCTTTTTTTTTAATGTCTTTTCCTTCATTTTATCACTGTACGGAAACCCTCCTAAAAGAAAAAATTATATATCCTCAATTATGTGTGGCCACACATGTGCAGGTCATAAATACCAGGTTCTCTAGCCGAGTGCCATCCATGCGGTATAACCGAGCTCAGATTGGCCCACCTTGACTGATCAAATTGGGCACCACTGTAGGTTAAATGAGGCGTACAACTCCTGCGGGACCCGCCGTGGTTGCTCAGTGGTCATGGTGTTAGACTGCTGAGCACGAGGTCGCGGGATCGGACCCCGGCCACGGCGGCCGCATTTCGATGGGGGCGAAATGCGAAAACACCCGTGTACTTAGAATTTGGTGCACGTTAAAGAACCCCAGGTGGTCGAAATTTTCGGAGTCCTCCGCTAAGGCGTGCATAATCAGAAAGTGGTTTTGTCACGCAAATCCCCATTCTCCAATTTTTAATTTAACTCCTGCGGGGACGGTAGAGTATCCGTCTCCAGTGCAAAAGGACCGTGATTCAAATCCCGGTGCAGCGCAATTCTCCATCGGAAAATACAAAAAAAAAACGTGTGTTGAGAAAATTGCACAAACAGGCCTGGAGTGCGGCCTGATCCCGGTGACCAGAACCGGTAACGCACTCTCTCACCAGAGCAGGATTGGCCACCCTGGTGCAGTACTGGGCCACAACCTCCTATATGAATACAACAATCCACAGTACCGCTCACCAAATCTTATCTAGGTCATCAGGCTGTGAGAGCTGTGCCGCTGACCTCATTCTTGGCACTGTGCATACGTTTATCACCGAGCTTCATACACCCTCATCGCAAATCTTCAAAGTGGGGGCATATATGCTCACGTTTAAAAAAATATTTGTTGAGGAATTTCTATCACCACATCACATTTAGGCTTCATTCACAGCCATTGCTCTGACCCATCAATGTCACAGCGCCAGCTTCTGTCAGGGGAGAGGGTTTTCCAAGCTGGTTTTTTCCATGAAAACAGGTTACCAGCAGCATAGGTAACTCATAAATATTTGTGTAACTGTACCAATGATGTAGTCCCACCTTTTCAGAAACCAACCTAGCAGGAGACTCCCATGTGCTACCGACTGCTACTGAGGGCACCCGCATTGCCTTCATGCTTTTCAGAGCCCTCGTGCTCATTGGTTGCCAGCAGTCACACTAAGAGAAATGCTTATATTTCTTGACTTGAACAAAGCAAATTTTTACTGTGATGCATTTTCTCAGTCATTTATTTATACTGTATTATATACATTCTTCAGTCATTAAAAAGATAACTTGCATTGTTTGCTCTCAAACACGCCAAACTTTAGTTTCAGCCAACCGAAAGTATAGTTCACACTGTAGCAACATGTGTGCTGGCCAGCGGCCATTAAAGCGCTACTACATTGTGTAACCAGCATTTTTTCCCCCCATAATGGGGAGGGGACGGGATGGATGACAGCTGTGTGAAGGAAGCCTTAGGATCTCTCTCCCTTTGTCTTACTGCCCAGACAGTAACAAGAAAATGGAACATACTGCAGTTGCTTATTAAAAACAGTATTAAAAACTACCCCTCCACAGCAAAGTGATGTTGCATCTATGGTTTTACCTGTATCAGTGCTGTGCGCAGGGCTGAAGTCAGGAACAGCTGTGCACCAGAAAGGCCCTCAGTGAAGGCTTTGTAGACACGACTGAAGGCGCATGAGCCATGTTGCAGAAGGCGCCGCACATTGTCGCAACCTTCCAGCTGCAGTACCATCAGCTCACGCAACAGTTGTAGCATGAGTGTCTGATCTTCAGAGAGGGTCCCACAGCCATACACACATGACACTAAAATGTCTACGGCCGCCTGGAGTTGACTTGTAGGGCCACGCACAAGGCACACAGCCACCAGGCAGGGATCCTGACGAAGGCTGCGAAGCAGTGTTGCATAGGCGACGTCATGAATGCCCAGGATGCGATACGAATCCACGAAGCATGCAGCCTCAAGGGCATTGAGGCGCTGGCAACACGAGGCAGGGCTGCCGTCACGACCAAGGACAAGGGCATCCAACGCATTGCGCTGCTGCCGCCAGATCCAAGACAGATGCTGGAGGCGTTCAACAGAGCGTTGCACACGCTCATTCAACCGCTGCAGCTCTCGCTTTTCTGAGTCCACAAACAGATGCTCACGGCGGAGCCGCGAAGCCAACTGGAGGAGCTCTGCACGCAGGCCAGAATTGCCTGCGCTGCCCCTCTTCAGTCCCATGGCCACACTTTAAGCTGAAACACCAGAATTATGGCACATCATGAAACCAGGAGTCTCTACAAATAGACCGTAAGATGCTGCAAAGAGTGGTGAACTGCTTCACTACAAACCTCTTACTGCATGGTTGTATCATATTATATATAATACATATAGAATAACTTCTCCAAGCTTACCATATTTGAAAACAAAGAAACCTTGCATACTTTCCCACAGTCTGTCATATCTAGCAATAAAATGTATAGCGGCTGTAAATAAATAAAAAAAATATTTATGGAGGCAGCTTGTAACACAATGTGCACATTGTGTGTTTGTAGAGGGGGGGGGGGGGGCAACGCCTTGTCTATGTGCCATTCTCCCTGGCTATGCCCCTGGTTAAATTGAATTGAATTCTGGGGTTTTACATTCCAAATCCATGATTTAATTATGAAGCACGCTGTAGTAGGGGAATCCGGATTAATTTTGACCACCAGGGGATGTTTAATGTGCCCCAAATGCACGGGACATGGGCGTTTTTTGCATTTCACCCCCATCGAAATGCAGATACTGCAGGCCCGGATTTGATGCCACAACCTTGTACTATGTCCTTGGTGACAAGCTCAAGGAACTTAAGCAATAATTTATTTATTTATTTATTTATTTCAAGTACCTGCAACACCCAAAGGCACTGATGAGGGGGGGGGGGGAATACACAGGGTTACATATGCTCAGATAAAATACATAACTGATCAAAGAAAAATAACACAAGAGGAAGGTTCACACCTCTATAAATTTAACAATGCTCTGAACGATACTTCAGTGCAACAATCAGCAATTTCCTGCGATAGCCGATTCCACCGGGATACTGTGTGTGGGAAAAACGAGTACTGGAAGACGTGTGTTCTACAAATAATTTCTCTTATTTTTAAAGAGTGGTGACTTCTGTGAGATAAGAAATTAGGAGGTAAACAGTAAGTTTCTTTATCTATTTTAACCGTATTGAAAGAAATGTTAAAAAACATTTCTAATATCATGTTTTGTCTGTGTGCGCTTAATAACTCCCATCCCAAGCTATCCTTAAGTGCAGTAATACTAGAAGTCATAATTACTACAGACAAAACAGGCTGCACAGTTTTGCACATGCTCGAGCATATTATATAGAGTTTTGAGTTGCGGGTCCCAGTTCATCAGGCATACTCTAATATGGGTCTTACGTTTGAAAAATAGTTCTTTAATTTTGGGAGGAGCTAACCGGAAGTTGCGTTTAACAATATTTAGCAATTTACAGGCTTTCGCTGTAACATATTCAACGTCCTTAGTTCAAGTTAAATTCAATGAGAAATAAACATCAAGATGACAATAAATGGGGTCCACTTTATAAATTGTCGCATGAATGGCCTAAATAATGAGCCTGATCATGCCAGTGATAACTAAGCGCTATGTAGGCAGGTTTTAGTAAACAGGATGCATAGCCAGAATGTATGTAATGTTGCGCTGTGCTGGAAGTGACAAGAAGTAATAATAATAATTAAAGAAGGTTAATCTTTCAAAGCCATACCTAGTGGATGTCTTTGAATTCATTTTGACTACTTTGGTTTTCCTTTATTGTATATGAAAATCTCAGTGCAGTAGGTTCTTGGATTCTGCTTCATTGGAGTGAAATCAATGTGGGAAGGATATAATCCTTGATCTTGTACTCAGCAGCAGACCACCATGGTGAGCAGAACAAGAACTTAACTCAGAATAAAAAATCACAATGTATGATGCTGATGTAACCCCTACATAATGTTTTCACACAATTGTTGTCATGTTTATTTGCTAAAACTATGCTGGCATTGCAAACAGGGGCAAATTAAAATATTAGCATTGAATTCACCATACATTTTAAATAACTGCCCTCCATGTTAACAATTGTTCTGATGAAAGGTTTCAGAAAAGTGACCTCTTTGCGACAACAAATCACTCATATTTTGTCAGTGATCTGTTTGATTGATTCATTCATTTATTTCTGAAAGTATTATGAACAGCTGGAGGCCTCGGTGATAGTATGCTTGTGTAATACAAAAACTGGGAGGAAAAATTTTGAGCAAAAAAGGAAGAAGACTGGGAAAAGTATAAATAACATAATCTCAAAAAATTTAATTATGGGGTTTTATGTGCCAAAACAACTTTCTGATTATGAGGCACGCCGTAGTGGAGGACTCCGGAAATTTCGTCCACCTGGGGTTCTTTAACGTGCACCTAAATCTAAGTACACGGGTGTTTTCGCATTTCGCCCCCATCAAATAACAATCTCGAATTCAACTTGAAGGCAAAAATTAGTCAAAGGGCAAACACGAGAGTTAAATCTGTCAACATAAAAATACAAGGTATCTTGTTAGGTTAAAACTTGTTATGGGTTTAGAGTTAACTGAGAAGCCCCTATAGAAAACTTGTCAGATTACACAAGTTTGGTAGAGGCACAGCAAGCACTAGAGCTGAGGTTAACTCTTGAGAGGAAAAGTGAGTATGGACTGGCTATATAAAAATAAGTAATCACACTATTTTCACCACACTTCCAAGGGGTACAACATTAATCATATGCAGCGCACACTCATTGTAAACTTGGTGCACCAAGAACAAATCATACAGGGTTCAAACAAAACGTTGCTGAACACATTTTCGTTTTTACTTTTTTTTTTCGTTGGTCATAATAATAGAACTTCAGGCAACCGAAAACTCTAACTTTGACTGCACAAAAGAAAAATGTAAAACACAGTAACACATACGAGAACTTTGTGTGCCTAGCTTTCTGTAGGACGCATTAGCAATGATCCAAACATCCTGGAAAGTTAATCGGGAGTCAATCAGTACTCCTAAGTCACTCGTCTAACTTGCTCTTTTTAAGGGTAGGTGTTCAGGTGCACGTATAAGCATTTTCCATAGTAGTCATTTTATACTAAAAGAAACAGTGAGCGTCCTAAATGAATTAATTCGCAAAAAGTTTGAAGAACACTACTGAGGACTGCAATGAGCAGGTTTCTTTAATTTGTGGTCATTATATTACAAATAAAAACGAAAATGAGTGGGCAAGCATACTGACAATTATCCAAAAGTTCAACTATTTTTCGCAGCACTTCAGCTGTTCAGTAATGAAACAAATTTCTGTTCTCTTGCAGACATGACTAAAATAACAAGGCTGCTGTAGAAGTTGCGTCAGATGTCGCCAGATAATTCAAAACTACCTTTCTGCTTCCACACTAAATTGCTTTCACAAACGCAATGTAGCCGGTTCTTTTTTAACCTTCAGCGACCATGACAACTTAATTAAAAATATTTGCATATGTATAGGCAAGCAGAGACCTCCCTGAAACTGCCAAGCTTCCGACAGGGACTTGCCACCACACGAAGGTGACGGCGGGCACAAGCATCGCCAGTAAACCTGAGCAGCTAGAAACATTTTATTCGCAGTGGTAGCACTTCCACTAGCAAACCCACAATTAGAATGTCCATAACATGAGCCTAACATATGGAGGCAAACGCAGTCACTTTACATCACGGTAACGGGGTGACGTTTCATTCAACATAACGAAATCGATCGCGCTTGCGACGTGCCTCTCACACACACCCACAATGGCACTGGTTACCGGAATAACCTCAAACGTCCTTGTTTATGCGAAAGGATTGACGACGCGAATTCCTTTCGTGATGTAATCCAGTAATACAACCATCACAAAACCAAAGGAAGAAGAAAACGTCAACATAAGCCGCATTTAGTTCCCTTAGCAAAAAGCTTTTTTTTTTTTCGCTGAGGTATTTAGAAATGTGGGCGGAGTATGCAAAGTAATCAGTGTGTCACTTGCTGATCACGTGAAAAACGACGCGAACATGACAACTAACGGGAATGCAGGCCAACACGGAAATAGTACGAATTCAATTCGGGCGTAACGCATTCAAAATAGAATGATGGTTTTGTGGTAAGACAAAAATAATAGTCCTCCTCACATCAGTAACATATACTGACAAGAATACTACATAATCAAATGCACGGTGTCACAAATTAATATACGATCATTTTGTCAACGTTGTGCAATCAAGTTAGTACGACAGCTAGGCAGAGGCCCGACATCATATGCCGCGAACCGTTCGATGAATCACACGTAGCACCCTAAACAAGTCGCACAACTGCACTCACAAGCAGGTGATGCCACCTGAGAGAGCTGTTGCCTTACCTTTCAGTCAATTACTGCTCAAATCCAGCGATGATTCAGTGTACACATAACACACGCAATCCCAATTCTAATTCATAAATTCCAACACCCACCGTCCACCATTGTTGTTGTTGCAATTGGTTCGCGCTTGCGCCGTTCGCGCCGCCACCACCTTGCTTGCATGACGTCAGTACTGGCGCATTTTCCGAATGCGTTACTATGCGTTACAAGATTATGGTCGGGACGTGGGCCGCGTATCGTCTGTCGATGCGCTTTAATTTGCGATGTTATTGTACATTTAGAAAGAGATGCACACACAAAGAAAGAAAATGCCGCCACGTCATTCCGTCACTCGACAAGACAGTTGTAAACCGCGTTAGCTTAGCTGCTAAGCCTGAGGAGCTGGGATTGAATACCAGCCGCCGCGGCCACATTTTGATAGGGGCGAAATGCGAAAACGCCCATGTACCGTGCATTGGGTCCACGTTAAATAAACCCAGCTGGTCAAAATTAATTCGGAATACCCCACTACGGCATGCCTCATAATCATATATTGGGGGCGAGGACTTGGAGTCACTGTCTAGCTGTCGGAAGCGCCTCCCTTGTGTAGTATATGAGGGATAACGCGGCGCGCGCCTCATAGGTTTGGCTAATAGCGCTTAATAAAAACACCACGCGGCAGCCCTCCTGTACATTTCTGTAAGTACTCTCAAAACGAGGAAACTTTATTACTGTCGAAATAATAATCTTGGGCAAACTGAAAGTACAGAATCGTTTACAGACGCTATCTCTTACCGAATACGTACAGTGAAAGCCACTGCGCGCGGTCGCCGCGATGGAGACTCCCGAACCGGCATCTTGTGTGAAAGGTCGGCAGTCGCTGAGCGCAAACTACGTGACATATGTTCTTATAGTGGGCGGTCTGTATAATCATGTGGCGCATAACAGAACGAAGCCTCAATGCACGCAGCGATCGCACGGGTTTGCGGCGACCGACTGCGCGCCTGCATTCACTTAGAGCATTTTCGCACCGTGCTGTGAGCTTTAGGCCGCTGAATATGAGCATTTGACAGTCCACAAGCAACCATTGTTGCGTGGACGTTGTCAGAGCTGTTCAAAAACAATTTCATTTTAACAAATTAAGGGACTTCGACGCCTACGGCGACTGCGATGTGCCGTCAAGACGATTCAATATTTTTTTCTTTTAAATTCTTGGACCACTTCAATATTATTTCTAAAGTTACGTCGCACTGTATGCACTCAGCGGGCGATTTCGCGCTGCTTCTTTTTCGTAATCCAGTGTGTTAATTCATAACACAAGCATGACCATGGATATGCCATGCCTTTGTTTAATGTGCTTCTTATCCCTCCCTTTCCATTCCAGTGAACTTGCCAGTGTCTAGCATCAACAAGCTCATAGACCAAACCGTCGTGACATTGGCAGGGCAGCGCTCGAGCGCGGGCGAACGCCTCACTGCACGTTTTCTGCTACTCATCGAACATCGCAGTCCCGGCGCCATAGCAGAAATATTCCTCGCGTCCGTGCTTGCTGCATACCCGAGTTGTAGCCGATGGCTGTTTGCCGGTCCAAAGTTTCGCGAGCCAAACTTCACGCAGCTTCACGTCCTGCGGCTGCGTGTGAATAAGGCTGACACCGGGCTCCGTTGCGTACGTCCGGCACCGCGGCACGCCTATTATAGTGATTTCAAATGTTGTCAAGCAGACACCCAAGACGGGAAAGCCTCACCACTTTATCAGAACCGCAGCGCAGGTGGGAATTTAAACTTTCGTTTTGAGCTCGCTTCGGCGCTTCCGAAGCGGCCGACGTGGCCGCTGTGTCCACGTGATCCCTCATGCACGTCACGCCGACGGTGGCGCCAGCTTTTCCAGTGCCATATCTCCATATTCCCCAATATCTTGGTTTTGGCACGTAAAACTTCATAAGTTAGTTACATTTAATTAAGACAGGTGCACATGTTCAAGAATAAACACATCTTTACAACGTTCACGGTCCCTGCACTTGTGGACTACGTTAGAGTTGAAAAAAAAAAAAAAAACACCAGGAGAATCACAAAGAGCCGAAATGGCATTTGGTTAAAGTCTCGATGGTGCATATTTCACAACTTAATTGTGTTACTTGAGCAGTCAGACTAGGCGATACAACTACAGTTTTTCACCTGTACTTGAGGAGTGAGGAATACATGCATATTAGGCGTGTGCAAATATTGATTTATCGACAGCAATTATATGGACATTCGAGGCGCATTTCTGCCGTCGCCGTCGCCTCAGCCATGAGGTTCCGTATGATTGAAAGAGTGTGAGGGTGAGAAACGCGATTCAATTTCGCGTGCGCGATCGAGGAACGCGGCCCGTATGCGTGCCCTCTTCTGTGGCGCGCGAGCCAGGGGGGTGAGGCGAGGGAGGAGAGGAGTTCTACCTCCGGCGGCTGCTACGGTGCCTCGATCTCTTCCTCGCCGCCGCTCCGTACAGTGTCAACCGCGGCGTCTAGTACAGCGTTGGTCACGCGAATCACGGACGCCGTAGAGAGGCGTTGCCGGCGCTCGTGTGTCTTGAAAGCGGTCCTGGCGGTCTGCGACGTTGCTAAAGTGCGCGCCCGCGCGGGCCTCATCTTCAAAGCGACCTGCGATGTTTGCAGAGTGTGCGTATAGTGCTTGTAGCTTCGTGTGCGCTGTGCTTTCGACGTTTCGTACGCGTTGAAGCGACAGATGCACGGAGGTCAATTGGCTCGCGGCTGCTGCCGCGAACTGCAGCGTTTCCACAGACAGTTTTCGCTGTCATCGAGCGATGTGTGTTCAAAGAAGCAGACACACAAAGACAGTGCTGTCTCCGTGTGTCTGTTTCTTTCCACGTCTTCGTTGAGTCACGCTTACATTTTCTATCATTGTTAATTTAGTTTGTAAACGAATGTTTACAAGATTATACGGCTGATAAAACTACTATTCTTACTTCGTACAGCTATCTAATAATTTGCTATCGCAAACATTGCTTCGCCTTACCGACGGAACTGCCAATTTTTTGAAGCCGAATCGAATAGTGCGAGAAGCGAATTGAATCGATATATCGAGTATCGAATAGCTTTCGAATAATGAACTGCCGTTATCACAATTAATATAACACAATCTTCAGATCTACAAAGTACTTACAGAGATTCCACAGCTACCTTAATGCTACACAAGAAAAGCAGGAAGATATCTATAAAGAAAGGGGTCAGACAGGAAAATACAATCTCTCCAATGCTATTCATTGCGTGCTTGGAAGAAGTATTGAAGCTATTAAACTGGGAAGGCTTAGGAGTAAGGATCAACGGCGAATATCTCAGCCATCTTCGGTTTGCAGACGATATTGTCCTGTTCAGTAGCACTGGGGACGAGTTACAACAAATGACTGAGAACCTTAACAGAGAGAGTGTAAGAATGGGGTTGAAGTTTAATATGCGGAAGACAAAGATAATGATCATGATCATGATAGCCGAGCAAGGGAACAAGAATTCAGGATCACCAGTCAGCATCCAGGAGTCTGCGAAGGAGTACGTTTACCTATAGGTCAATTACTCACAGGGTACCCTGATCATGAGAAGGAAATTTATAGAAGAATAAAAATTAGTTGGAGCGCATTCGGCAGACATTGTCAGATTCTGACTGGAAGCTTGCCATTATCGTTAAAAGGAAAGGTGTACAATCAATGCATTCTACCGGTGCTGACACATGTATGGGGCAGAAACTTGGAGGCTTACAAAGAAGCTCGAAAATAAGTTAAAGGGCCCCTGAAACGGTTCGGACAAATTTTGTAGACGCGTAGGGTACAGCTTAAGTAGAACATTCGCACCACAATTTAAGTGAAGCGTTACGTATTAATGGAGCTACAAGCGATTAGAAGCTACCCTCCTCCCTAGCTATGCTTTTCCTCCTCAACTCGTTCGCCGAGCGAGTGGGGCTAAGCTCCGCCTTCACTGGTTCAGCGTCACGATGCGACGTCACATCGTCCACTTCCGGTTGTTTTGGAGCCCGCCCCCGCCCGCGCGAGACCGCTCCGCTAGCCGCTTGGCCGTCGACCCCAAGCGAGAGCTATCGAATCAGCGTGCGTAGCGAGCATTCTGTCGTAGCGCCGAACGTGTCTTGTATTCCGGTAACCACAGGCAAGCTGGTCATTTCGGCAAATGACTGTAGGCATAAACTCGAGCTGATGAAGGAACTTTAGCGTACTGTGTATGGTTGAGCTCTGTGCCACCAGGTGGCTGCACCGTGCAGACCATTCGCATTTGCCCTTCTGCTCATCTCATGGCTCATCCCGTTACCGCAAAGTCAAGCGGCCAGACTCTGTCCCCTTGCGCTTGCGTTTTCCCTAATACCGGACTCGGGAAACGCTATTGCGTCAGTAATCTTCCGGTGTAAAGTGACGGCCACAAACGCGAAAATCCTGGCGCCGATCGGATAGCGGCAGTCCGATGCGCAGCAGCCAGTTCGCTCGTACGCTGCCTTGCAGAGGACACGATGTCGCAGCTTGACATATTGCCAGCCGCTACGTTTGTAGTCCACAAGGCAACAAAGTCGAATCATAGTGCTCGCGAAAAGACTGAGACCGACTCTGACCGCGGAGCTCTCTTCAAAATGGAGTACGTTGTAACACAAGCAGACGACACATGCTGTGTGCCGGAAGTGCTTAAGTGTACTGAAAAATTATTCTTGTGCATTCTCCTTATGTTACTTTCTTTTCATAAAAACAAATTAACTAGCATTCCAACTATTACGAAGATCATTTGTTGACCATAAATTTGGAAAAATTATCGATCACGCGCCCTTGTCAGCCAATCGGATAGCTCGCCCCACTGACGTCTTATGGGTGATTTCGGTCATATGGGTAGGAGCCAGTAACTCTATGGTAGGAGCGGCTTAAAATTCCGCCGAGCAGTGCGCTGCGATCGGCAGCGGTGTGCATATTTAAAACCTTATAATAAATTACACGCTTTACGCGGAGCACTTAGATGTGTCAATTAATGATCAGAAGGACCTACTCTAACGACTCAATACGTTTGTAGAAAATCGTCAAAAGCGTTTCAGGGTCCCTTTAAGGACCGCGCAATGAGCAATGGAACGAATATTGTTAGGTGTAACATTACGAGACAGGAAGAGAGCGATGTAGATCAGAGAGCAAGCAGGGATAGCCAATATTCTAAGTGACATTAAGAGAAAGAAATGGAGCTCGGCAGGTGATGCAATGCGTAGGTTAGATAACCGGTGGACCATTAGGGTTACAGAATGGGTGGCAGGAGAAGGGAAGCGCAGTCGAGGACGGCAAAAGACTGTATAGGTGGGGTGATGAAATTAAGAAATTCGCAGGCGCTAGTTGGAATCGGTTGACGCAGGACAGGGGTAAGTTTGGAGATCTCAGGGAGAAGCCTTTGTCCTGCATGCAATGGACATGAAATAGGCTGATGATGATGATCTTCACATCCTATAGTATTCTTACGTTAGGAGAAGTTTCTGTTATATATATATATATATATATATATATATATATATATATATATATATATTACTTATGGAGCGTTGTTTATTAAAAGCTCAACTAGAGCACTAGTAGCAAACAAGTAGTTTCTTCGCATACACAGGACGCTTTAGAGAGTGCGAATAAACGCTGTAAAGTATGGCTAACCTGAGCGACGTAGCGTGCTCCACTGCACAAGTTCTCATGTTTTAATTATATCTAAACTATGCCTGCGGGGATGAACATTTTCGGTACGTTTACTCCAATTTTACGTTTAATTGACTGCAATTGTCGTTTTGAAACATTTGAAAAATATTCGCATTTACGAATAGACATTATTCGATTCGTTATTCAAAGTTTCGAATTCTACACCTTACTATCTGGGGTTGCGATTTGGACGCCACCCATTTCTACGTGCACGTTGTAGTTGCGCTAAATGCAGCCGTAGCATTGACGATGCACAAAACATCACATTTATGACGTGTTTTCGGCTCCCAAAATCGCTTTTGCCGCATTCAAACAGCAAAAGTATAGCCTTTTAGATCCGCAATATAAATTCGAAGGCTGCCATTCTATGGGGCGTCCATTGGACAGCACCTATCTGATGCATGCAGTCAGAAAAAGCACGACTTTCAAGATCCGCTTCTTCAGAGCCGTCGCTGGGGCTTGGATTGCATAATACCTATTAAACTCTCACGGCCGCTGGATAATACTAATAATAAAAAAAAGGGTGCGGCCTGCCGCGTCAGGCCCAGGTAGAGGTGCGCGCCGAGATGACGGCGTGCCGTCGCCACCGCCGATTTTTCTTGTCGGCGAGGTCGGCGCGCCATTTAAATAGGAACAAAGATTTATTTTAAGTCAATCCAGCTTCGTTTGAGATTTTGTGTTGTCTTGTTTAATCCTTTTGCCTGTCTCAAGCATACAATCATGTCAAGCAGGGCAGCAATGAAGCAACACAGTACAAACAAAAGTAACCCTGCTCTCCACGCGCCTGCGCATGAGTGTCCTCACAAGACAGCGCAACCACGGAACGTCTACATGGCGCAAAGTGGTATTCGGAAACTTCTCCTTCAAAAGCGCAGTAGGCTCCGTACAGCCGAGTTTGCGGCTACTCTGGCGCCAATTGCCGCAGCGATGCGACAGCACTGGGGAGGTGGCTCTGTGGCTCGACGTGTATGGGGAACCAGCGCTGGAGTTTTGACGACGCCTGCAACGCCGCCCTGGCGGTCAGAACGTGCACAATGCAGCCGCACCCGCGGAAGAAAATTACTACTGGTAGTGGCGTTGCGTGCCCCGAAAATCGAAGGAAAACAAAAGGACGCCGACGATGCTGTTGCGTATACAGGTGCCACAACTACGTCGGGATGAGGGAGGATGTATCCTTCTGCGTCTTTCCATCTGAACCCTAAGAACAAGAACGGAGGCGGCGTTGGATGGAAGCCATCAGGCGAGCGGAGTAAGTTCCCGTCTTGTCGCCCTGTCAATCGGTGTCGGGCTGGTTTCTAAATCGAATTTCGCGTGTGTGCTTGGTTTATTGGATAGTGAAGACGGTCAGCCATGGCAAACAGTACCAAACAGCAGAATCTGCAGTCGGCATTTCGTCGGAAACAAAATGAGCAATAGCATGCACCATCCGGCATATGTACCAACCATTTTTCCTTCGCAATACCACCGCCAAGCCCCTTCCAACGCCACCGCACCAAGCGAACGATACGAAAGGTAAATATTATCCATTCATTGCCAACAATTATGTGGTAGGGAAGCTGCCTTGTAATACGAGTTGTGTGCGCATACTGCCGGCGCACGCGCGACTAAGCCGCCTATGTGTTTTTAAAAATGCGCATGCGGATGAGGACTCGGCGCTGAGATGCATCCGGTAAATTTATGTAATTAGTGCTAAATGTAGCCAGCGTTGTTACGGATCCAGCAGCGGAGCACTCAAACCTTTGCTAGCGCAAGTCAGCTGATGCGATAAAGGTTTCTTCTCCATTGACTGCTGTGGCGAAGTAACCTCAGAATTTTTTATGTCTAGTCAGAGAAATATGGAATTCTTCAGGCCAACTGATACATCCGAAACCATAGCGCAGCACGACATGACCGAAGCCATAGCTGCTAGATTTGCGAGGCAGGCTGCCACGCAAGCATGGCAACGGACCACGGCGCAACCATTAAAGAAACACGCTAGAGTTACTGTATATGCTACCACAGGTAGCAGAGTTGCGCGTAGGTCCGCCATCTTGCCTGGCAAGCAACCAAATCTATGCGGCGAAGCCGCACTCTGTTTTTGCAGGCGACTTGCCTACCGTATTGTCGATCGACCGTGGGCGCTTTTGCATCGCTTGTGGACTGCTTTTCCGCCTAATCGCAAACAAAGTGCATCGAAACAGCTGACTGAATAAGATCGTCAAGAAAAGGCGCCGATATCGGTCCCCACCGAAGCTTATGCCAAGCGTATCCGCCGAGTCCATCTGCACGCTCTCGGCGCGTTTAGGCTCAGGAATCAAGAAGTCTAACAAGGATAAATCACCATATTTCAGCTTTCGCATCAGTGTCCTTAAATAAACACAAGTAGCATGAGCGCACAAACAGCACAAGTAGCGATGAGCGCCGATGTGACGCGTCATGAACACAGGTATATATGTGCTGTCGCCGAAGGATCACAGTCCTAGCCTGCGCTTCTCTGACGAAGATATATGAATAGACAGACGTGTCGACTGAAAGGCATCACTGAACTAAGAAAACGTTGCATATCCTTCGCGTGAAGAACAACAAACGGCTATCCAAATCGGTAGTAACAGCCCATACAGCGTCCCGGGTCAGTGGTTCATTTAGGACTTTTTTCGAAGTTAAAATGCCAATCGCAAGTGAAAATAGGTGGTGTGGCACTTCCGAGCAAGCTACTGAATATGGACAGCTAAATTTTATGTGTGGTACAGGCGTGAGCTTTAGTTGCTGGGCGATAGCGCATCTACCATGACTGAGCGAGACCTCTCTGTGAAACTAAAACTGCTTCTTGATCCTTGACGTAGAAAATCATGCGCTGATGTTCGGCTTCTAGTGTGGCGTAGTGGTAAAGTACCGGGCTTGGGATTTGTAGGTCCGACGTTCGAATCCTGGTCGGAGCTTCTTCGGTTTTTTTTTTTTATTGCGCCAAAATGCTCTCTCTTTCTGTTCTCAAAAAATATATATACGGTGTCCAGGCACCGCGTATTTAACGCGCTAGAGCTGTTTTTCGCACCAGTACCCAGTGCCTCCCAGTACGCCGCGCCTGCCCAGCACCCCAGCATCCAGCGCGCGGCACTGGGCCCATAATCCGGCGCTGCACTGGACACTGGATTTTGCAATAGGCATACCTGGTTATGTGCCAAAGCTCTCAACGTGTAGGCAGTCTTAAATATTACTGGTGAATAAATGACCAACCATTAGTATTTCGACTCTGGTACCCCATTAAATTTGCTGTAGAAACGTACCCACCTACTAGCAGGCACTGGATATCAGCCACACCTTCAAGTGCCACTTCATTATGTGCCTTTTCACTGCAGGGATTCGAAAAGTAACCTTCTGTGGGAGTGTAGTGAAAGTTTTTCTCTCACAGGATTGACATAGCTACAATATGGGTAATAATGCAAAACACAGTAAAGGCCCTTACCGTATAATAAATAACGACATTAATTCCTCTTGCATCCTGCTTCATATAAGCAGTAGTAGATGAAATATCTTTACTTAGTTGTGTAACCTTTTTATGTTCAGAAACAGCAACCAAAGCAGTGCATTATCCTGAAAATGTGAGCTGGATTTTTTATGACAGTTCTGTGAAAGCAGTGTGGTGCATGGGTTTGAATGGGATCGAATAAAAAGCTTTTCGCTTTCAGAGCGATTCGTGCAGACGGGAGCAGAGCACCCGGTCATTATATCATTCCGATGGGACTGCGCGGACACTGCGATGAACCAACTGTGAGATGCGCTGCGCACGTCGTGTTGTTTCTCCGCAGCTAGCGCGCACGCGAACAGCGAACGCCAAGATCGGCCGGATTCGCTTTGAATTTGACTGGCGATAACTTGTGTCAATCCAGTTCGCTGCAGCGGCGGCGTCGGGAAATACAAAAATTGGCCCGGGCATCTGCTTCTCCGCAATGCACGGTTGCTTGACTACCACGTGATGACGCTCTGCCAATAGGGGCGCTAGCGGCGGGATAAAACAGACGCGCAACTCTGCTACCTGCGGTAGCATATACAGTAACTCTAAAACACGCGTGCTCGCTGCGACACACTGTGAAAAATATATAAAGCTTAAAAAGCTTCTTTCGTCATTTCTTCACTTGATGGCGCTAGCTTCTTTACGAAAACTGTCCGCTTGAAGCGGCGGGAAAACGGGAACATACGAACTATAATGCGGCCGCGCACGTGTGTGTCGTCTGGTCGAGAGGCTGGAATATGCCGCGTTTCGTCGCCAGGGCGGCGTGCAGCGCACTCTTCTCGTACAACGGAAACGGTAGTGGCTCGCGGACGCTCCTGTGGACGAGGCTTCAGCGACTTCGTTCGTAGCTAAGTACTCTTTTATCTTTATTAGCTAGTGTTTTGAAGTGTTTTCTTTTGCATGGAGTAGGGGCGCAAATTTTGAATTTTTGGTAGGAGTAGGAAACGTACCGGCTTTGTCTAGGTCTGGCGGCTCCCCCGTTAGGCCTAGGGGGTAGTTCTTTCAGCTAGCTCTTCGGATTCTCACATGGAGTAGGGAGTGATAATTCTTTGTTTTTGTTTGGGATAGCGGTCGAGGTCGGGTTTGCGTGAGTGATTTGGCGAACTTGCTCGTTGGGCCTAGGGACGTAGGCCTAGCGATGAAATCGAAAAACGTGAAGGCCGCGGGGGACGGGGAGCAAGTGCAGTGCGACGAGTGCCTGCGCTGGTGCTTCCTCGACGAGACTAAATTTCAGAATTTAGCAGACGCGGTGGGGTCTAGCTTCACGTGCAGGTCGTGCGAGGGCGTCAGGGAAGCCGTCCAAAAACTGGAAGAGAATTGGGCGGCTAAGTTTGAAGAGCTTAAGGCAAACCTGAGGGAGGAGCAGGAGAAGCGGGTAGCACTGCAGGCGAAGGTTGAAAATTTCGTCAAGGTGGAGGCGGCCCAGGCCGCGCAGTTGGTGAGGACTGTGGCCGAGCTTGGGGAGGCGAAGGAAAGGAGCGCCGAACTGCAAAGGCGGCTCGACGCTCTTGAGACTCGAGCAGCGGATAATGTTGGGTCAGGACACCAAAGCGAGGGCGAAGTGGGAGGCAGGGAGCCAAAGCAAGCGGTCGCCAGCTCGCCGCCGGTGAATCGGCGTAGCTATAGCGAAGCAGCGCAACACGCCCCGAGTGAGGCGACGCTGCAGCCACAGGAAGCCGGGAAGCAGGGAGAGGTAGGAGAGAGTGAAAGGGTGATTATCGCTGGCGACTCAAACATGGCTGGGTGCTCAAAAGCAATTGTGGAGAGGGTGAAAGGCGACAAAAGAGTGGCGGTAGGGACATTTCCAGGACAGACACTGGGTTCTGTCATGGAGCGAGCAAAAGAAAAGCTCACGGAAAATGCCCACGTGCGCAACCTTGTCGTAGTAGCAGGTGGGCTAAATGACGTCCTGAACAGGAAAGGGCCAGGACTAGCCCAGCGCTTGGCGAAGGGGGTGGACGACTTGCGCGAGCTATCCCCTCAGGTGCAGATCGTGGTGTGCACGGTGCCGGAGGTGCCTGTGCGTGACAGTCACGTACAAAGAGCCGTAATGGCTGCCAATGAGACAATATGGGAAATGAGCCGAGAGAAAGGCTTCGAGGTTGTCGAAGTAAACAGGGAAGTGAGAAGTTGTGGTGGTTTTAAACGAGATGGGATCCACTTCAATTACAGGCTAGCACGAGAAGTGGGCTGGCGACTTGGGGGTCGCGCTGTTGCTTTTTTAGGGGGCCCGCGGGCGCTCAGGAGGTCAGAGTAGGTAGTAATAAAGAAGGTCCCCTAAGGGAACATCAGAAGAGCATCGCCGTCGAAAACAAAAAAAGGAGGAAAGCAAGAACAAGAGCTCGCCATGCAATAGGCTACATAAACATGCAGGGCGGTAGAAGAAAGGAAAAGTGGGCAGAGATTGAGGAGCAGTTACATAGAGAACAAATAGGGGTGTATGCGGTTACAGAAACGCACCTTAGAGACTCAGAAGAGCCGCCAGTTATTGAGAATTATGTATGGGAAGGGTGCAACAGAACTAAGTCGGAAAGAAAGGGAGGGGGAGTCGGAATGCTCATCCATCAGGGAGCCAAATGGAAAAGAGTAAATTCACAATGTCAAGAGCATCTTTGGTTATCAGGTACAATGAGTGGGAAAGAAACTTGGCTTGGAGTTACGTATTTGTGGACCGGAATAAATTGCACAGAGAAGAATAAAGAGTTAGTGGAATGCATAAACGCTGATATTAGGGGTTTCGGGAATGGTGCTGAGATAGTCCTATTAGGTGACATGAATGCCCACATACAGGATTTAGATGGCTATACCGACAATAACGGGAAGTCAATGCTAGACCTTTGCGAGCAACATAACCTCGTGATCGTGAATACAGGGCCTAAGTGTGAAGGACAGATAACGTGGGAAGTGGGAAACCGGCAATCGACCATTGATTACTGTCTGATGACAGAAGGAATTCATGATAAGTTGAGAGAAATGGTCATCAATGAGGAAGGGTTTAGCAGCATAGGGAGTGACCATAAACGCACCATTTTGAAAATGGGATATGTAGTTGGGAAAGAGAGCAACGTAAGCAAAATGGCCAGTCCAAATTTGAACGCTGAACAAATAGCAAATATAGTCACTAGAGTGGAGGAAGAAATTGGCAAGTTGCCAAGTAAGGGGTGGGAATATGGTGAGCTTCTAAGTGTAGTAACGACAGAAATACGGAAAGAGAAACAACATGTTCATTGGAAAGGAAAAAAGAAACCGAAAAGCTGGTGGAACAAGGAGATACGAGAAGCGATCGCCGAACGACAGAAGGCATCTCGAGAGCACAGGCAGGCAAAGAAGGCGCAGTTGCCCCAGGATGAAGTAACCAGTAAATGGGAAATATACCGGGAGAAAAAGTCTATGGTTCAAATACTGGTGCAAGCAAAATTAAAAGGTGAAAGTGAAAGTTGGTTGTCAGAAATACGTGAGAAAAAGAAGGCCGCACCTAGAATATTTTGGAATCACATAAAATTATTAGGCAGGAAGTCAACAACAATACAACAACATATCCTAGACGAAGATGAAAACAGCCTGGAAGGAGAAGCAGCAATAAATTACATCCAAAAAGTAACAGCCGAATCTTTCAAAGGCAAGGACGAGGTTGTATTTGAAGAAAAAAAGAGCATGAAAGAGACCCAAGGGGGAAAGGAGCTAGTGCTTACAAATTTAAACTGGAAGAAAGCGGAAGAGAAAATTCCTAAGCGCACAGCCACAGGGCTAGACGAGGTTCCCGTTAGGCTGATAAATGAACTGGGACCAAAAAGTAAGGAAGCTCTCGTGAAAGCAGTTGAAAAAACATTAAAAGATAGACGAATACCAGACAGTTGGCGACAAAGTAGAATGAATTTAATTTATAAAGGTAAGGGGGAGAAAGACAGAATTCACTCGTATAGACCGTTGACCATTACATCGGTAATATACAGGTTAGCAATGCAGGCAATCAAATTAAAGCTTCAAGCATGGGCAGAAAATAATGGCATTTTGGGAGAGCTTCAGAATGGCTTTAGAATAGGTAGGCGTTTGGATGATAACTTGTTTGTTCTTACTCAGTGTATTGAAATATCAAAAGCAGAAAGCAGACCGTTGTATGTGGCCTTTTTGGACATTACAGGAGCATACGACAACGTAGACCGCAGCATTTTGTGGGATATTCTGGAAGGGGAAGGCTTAGGTAACGATTGTATACAGCTTTTGAGAGAGATTTACCTAGAAAATACTGTTTGCGTTGAATGGGAAGGGATGAGGAGCGCGGAGAAAGTTCATATCAACAAGGGACTGAGGCAGGGGTGCCCTTTATCCCCGCTGCTGTTTATGATGTACATGGTGAGGATGGAGAGGGCGCTAGAAGGAAGTAATATCGGGTTTAATCTATCATACAAACAGGCAGGTACAGTAATAGAGCAGCAACTCCCAGGTTTATTTTATGCGGACGACATTGTGTTGCTCGCAAACAAGCAAAGTGATTTGCAACGTCTGGCTAATATCTGTGGACAGGAAGGCAACAATTTAGGTTTGAAATTTAGTGTTAGAAAATCAGGTGTTATTGTATTCAATGAAAACAGTGCACAGACAGTGGAGATACAGGGCCAAGAAATACCTCGGGTAACGGAATATAAATACCTTGGTATATGGATAAACGAAGGCAACGGATATATGGAAACACAGGAAAAAACCATAACAGTCAAGGGGAAGAGAAATGCAGCCATAATGAAGCACAGAGCGCTATGGGGATACAATAGGTACGAGGTCCTCCGAGGTATGTGGAAAGGGGTAATGGTTCCAGGACTTACTTTTGGAAATGCGGTTGTTTGCTTTAAATCAGGGGTACAATCAGGACTCGACGGGAACCAAAGGTCAGTGGGTCGCCTCGCATTGGGCGCTCACGGGAAGACTACAAATGAAGCTGTGCAAGGGGATATGGGCTGGACTAGTTTTGAAGTGAGGGAAGCTCGCAGTAAAATTGAGTATGAAGAACGGCTGAGGAATATGGAGGAAAGTAAATGGGCTGGGAGAGTGTTCAGGTATCTGTACAGGCAAAACATTGATTCACAGTGGAGGAAAAGAACTAGGAAGCTTACCAGCAAGTATGCGGCCTGTGGGGTGGGCAACACAGCAACAAAGAAGGTCAAGCGGAAAGTCAGAGAGGCTGAATTAATCTCATGGGTGGCGGCAATGGAAAAGAAACCTGCCATGAGTAACTACTTAAGGGGAAAAAACGAAATTAGGAAAGAAACCATTTATGATAACTCAAAGGGAAGCTCATTACTTTTCGAAGCGAGATCGGGATGCCTTAGAACACGCACCTATAAAGCGAGATATAAGAAGGAAGAAGAAGCATGTGCTTGCTGCGGTAAAGCTAGGGAAACGACGGAGCATATTTTATTAGAATGTGAAGACGTCTATCCAGCGGTCGATTTAGGCACCACTGGCCTCCTTGAAGCCTTTGGG
Source organism: Dermacentor variabilis (assembly GCF_050947875.1). NCBI lineage: Eukaryota > Metazoa > Arthropoda > Arachnida > Ixodida > Ixodidae > Dermacentor > Dermacentor variabilis. The sequence continues at coordinate 117,927,173 of NC_134568.1, read as the reverse complement.
TTCAGCGGGAGCAATGGTAAAGCAAACAGGTCCGCAATAGACATCAGTAAGAGGCGATTGGAGGATTGGTGGAAGAAAAGTAGGGAAACGACAAAAGACGGAGACGTACAAAAGCACATTTCGCAATAGGGTATCAGAAAATTTGGACGTGGTAGTTCATAGTGTCTTTTTTTTGTTTCTCATTGGTTAACCTAGGTAGGATATTAGGCAGCATAGTAGCAAGAGCTTGGTGGCGCAAGCCACCGCCCCGTTCCAAAGGGGACGCTCATAACATCCATCCATCCATCGACGCGCCGCCTATCCAGCGCTGGTTCCCCATTGCTACACTCTACCATTGCTTCACGCGCACCGCAATTCGTGTCGGCCATGGTAGGGGCCGCTTTGCTTTATTTAGCCACCCCCTCCCCCCTTTCTTTAGGATACGTCTTTTGACATTGCAATGGCATGCGTTTCATGGATAAGCGTCGAAATTAAGGAGGTGCGAAACATAACAAGTGGAATCGGCGTACTGCTGCGTAAGAAAATCAAAGCGAGCCCGGGATAAATTGATACATGTTTCCTGGCAGGCCTTACGAACAAGGACAGCGAAAGAATTGGATGGCATCTGTGAGGGCAGTAAAGTAGGTCTGCTTTTGTCATGATATTTGTGAGAAGGTTTGTTTTGTAAATCGTGCTACACGTGCGCGTTTCGCAGCTTGTGCGACGCCAGCGGTCGTGCCGGGTCAGCTGCTCAATATTTAAAAGACATATATGTCACGACTGTGCTGAGTTGATGACTGCTTAGTGTAGCCTTAGCATTTGGTATGATGAGGATAACACTGGCGTGTGTGATGAGTAATATTTTATGCCGAGGAAGCTCATTTTCGCTGACGAGCGCTAATTCATAGACGACGCTCGTTTCGACTGTTGGCGTCAGAGGCGCAGTTTCACATGTTGCGATTTTTCTTGTGACTTTACATTTGCGAAATCGCCTTTCAAAAGCTAGCTCATGGGCAAGCAAACGAATTCCCAAGCGAAATCAGACCTTGTGAAAAGGGCATAATGAACCTCGTGATCATCGTACGTGATGAAAAACGAACATTCGAATCATATAGATTCTGATCTAGTGGTTAATAAATCTCATTTCTCAGCTGCAGATGGCTTCGAATGGGTCCGAAACGAATCAACCAGGATATGCTCTAATCATTTCGTCAATGGAGAAAAAAGCACAATCGACGCGACAACAACCCGACGCGACAAGCTGACGAGAATAATTTTACGAATAAAAAGACCTGATAAATAAGGGCTCGTTTGTCTCACTAGCCACGCTAAGCGACTTGCAGTTGCGCCGATTACGTCGGCAAGTAGGTCCCGGTTCTGTGTTCAGAAGTGAGCCATGACAGACCACTTAAACAACTGTTTCAAAACCGCACAAGCTTTCGTTTGGCGCAGTGGCAGACGATGACGAAGCACATAGAACGTTAGAGCACATATGGGAGTGCTTGGAAAGGCCTTCACATATTAGTAGCCCATACATAACTGCACATCCTCTCATGTTAAACAGACAGTGGGAGGCATGGCTTGCGGACGAGGGAAAGGAGAGCCAAGTGGCTCTCCTGGACCACGGTGTAAGAATAGTTCGTGTCCTGGACCAAGCCCAGCGAGCCGCTCGCGCCAGTGGAGCCCTGGACTAAGGGCCCAACAACGCTCGCCTACTTTTCTTTTTGAAAATTTCCTTCCTTCGTTCCTTCCAAGCGTTTTATTTCAGTTCAATAAACAATTAGGCTTTCGCCGTTACACTGTAATAGTCTAGTGAAAAACGTGTAAAATTACGCGCGTATAACTCTATTTTTGTGGTACCGCCTTACTTAGGTAACAGGAAAAGTTTGGAGCACGAACTATTTGCAGCCTCGCGGAGGAACAGTGGCTGGCGGTTATGAGGGCGTAGGCGGTCTTTCATTTTCTTTCTTTCCGATCGTCTTTTCACGCTGTTTTTAGGCAGATTGGCGAGTGAAGGCTTTTTCATTTGCTTCTAAATCTAATCCAAGCGCTGGATGGTCATACAAAAATTAAGATTAGCCTATGGTTATGTCCCTCTAGCCACCATACTATGGTCGAGTTATAGTGAACTAGAACATCGTAGTCGAGTGGAACGAACAGCACTCTCCCGCTGAGGTACCACGTGTGGAAAAATTTTGCGAGAGCGCTGCGAGCGAACTACATTAGGGCGGAGACGCGCTTCGCGGCATATTCAACGTAATTTCGCTGCGGGCGCTGATACTGATTGCGCGCGTATTCTCTTACAATGGCGCTTTATTTCAACTGCAAATTTATAGTGACACATTTTTTCTACGTATACATATTTGACGCATCGGTTATACAACATGACGTCTTCAATTTTGCTGTCGTTGTCAAGTGCGTCGTCTGCTAGCGAGCGCGCGTCCATTGCGCGGACGCTGGCGGACGCTCAGTTTTTCTCGCAGAAAGTCTGTACAGTAAATTTTTTTATGGTGTTACTTGCTTTGGTGCGCCCACGACTCTTGCAGGCCGGTACCAATTATAGTTTAGCCATGTGAACTGGTATATTTAACACTGTTTTCTAATGGTAACACGTACGTAATTTTTGCCACAGAAGCCGCCTATCTGCAACATAAAGCTACATAAGAAAATGTTATTGATATCGTGTCATTTGACGCGCGCATCTTGTTGGTGCAATATCGATCCGGGACAATAATCAAAGAAAACAATATTATAGTGAAATAAACCAGGTTGTAAGGGTGGATATGTTCAATGTAAGGGTGCATATACATGTATGACAAAGACATACATGTAAGAGAAGAATCAAATATTCTAAATGCACTGATTGAAAAAGTGAAAACTCCCGTGGGAATAAGCGTGTTTCTTTTAAAAGCTGCACCAGCTTCAGGTGAACCAATCGACTTTCCGAGAAAGGGAATCAATGCAATTATTGGACGTTAATATGAACAACAGTGTTAGGGAATACACACACACACACACACACACACACACACACACACACACACACACACACACACACACACACACACACACACACACACACACACACACACACACACACACACACACACACACACACACACACACACACACACACACATATATATATATATTGCATATATGTGCTCGGACTGAATAGGGGAGACCGGGAAGTCTTAAGCAATGTAAACTCCGTGGCTTGTCTGGGCATCTCCTTCAACGTGCCAGCAGGGGAAATGAAGTGGAAACATATAGTCTAATCGAATAGTATTTGCTATTCAGATCGTATTCGACTTCAGAATTCTCTATTAAAAATTATTTAGAAGAGCCGTTTCCATTCGAATGTAACGCGTAACAGCACTTTTGAAGTTTCGAAGGTGAGGGGCCGATGTGAGTGAGGACTCTTATTCCGAATGATTGTGCTGCTGGAGAGTCGCGACTGTTGCGCAGAGGCGCATCAGTTCCTGAGAGAATTAACGCAAGGGTGCTAATTGGTTTTGCTGAACAAGTTTCCAGCTGTCATTCAATATGAATGAATGAATGAATGAATGAATGAATGAATGAATGAATGAATGAATGAATGAATGAATCCTTTATTTTAATGAAGGGGACGGCTCGAGGCCGCTGTTTTGGATTAGGTGGGAAAGGAATGTGGGTTCCCGGATTCTGGGCTGAGGCACATCTTCATCTCAGTCTTTGATCTTCCGCTTTATGCAGACTCATAAGTGCATGTTCAGTTCCGCCGCTCTCGCATGGGCTGGTCGACCCCTTCTACACTACTCGAAACAAACCGCTTTGTCTGCCATATGTCGCAATGGCTTTCTGCGTTTCAGGGTTAGTTTGTATTTCAATTTCTAGTGTTCTAATGTCTCCGTGTAGTAATTAACATTTAAATGTTGAATGTTGGATCTCCCTTGTGAAAAAGCTGCACAGCTCCAAATGAGTTGTTGCAATTAGTCTGCTCTGCGTGACTCCTGGTAATGTGTGCATCGGGTATAAGTGTTCGCAATCGTAGCTTGTCTAAGTTGGTGCCATTTCTCAAGTAGGTGTGGTGTGCATGCAGCGTTGTCCATAACTTTATTAAAAAAAAAAAACATCTTCCGTGCGAGCAAGCCTGCCCTTGTCGTCAAACACATGTACTGGTGTAGCTTCTAATAGTCTCCGTTTACTGTCTGCTTTTATTTTAGTGCGTATGTAATGCAGCACGTGCTCATTCTAGGAAAGCCTTCGGCCAATATATTTAGGTATGGATTTTGGTCCGCGGGGTTTGGCGAGGAAATGGAATGTGGGGATCAAGCTGAACGTGTAATCAAGCCCAACCAGCTTGCGCGGCAACTGCGTGAGCGGCTGCGTTTCCCCCATTCGTGCCGGTGTGTCCCGGTGTCCATAGGATTTCAACATTTGTCCCATTGTCCTGTATTCTCTTTAGCTTCTTTCTGGTGTCGTTGGCTACAGCATCATCTGTTGCAGGCACCGTTAATTCGGTCACCGCTTCTTATGAGTGAGTAAGGATCCGATAATTATTTCGCACACACTGCTCTACAATGTCTCCCATGTCAATGGGAATGGTGTTGACCGCTCCTCATATAGCTAAGAGTTCAGCGTGCAAGGTTGCACCTCCGGGAAGCTGACATGTGTGATAGCCATTGTGTTGGGGTGCAGATGTGCTAACCCAGGCCATGCTTGCTATGTTGTTTGTGGTTGCAGCGTCCGTGTAGATGTCAATGGCATGCTGCGGCGCTCTTAGTTCCAATCTCTTTTCAAATATTTTTCTAGCTTCCGCGTTTCGTCTGGCTGTAGGGCGTTGTTGCCTCAGTATGCCCAGTGGTGGTTCCAATGGTGGCGTTACGGTCGCTTCCGCGGGCTCCAGGCTTCGCATGGACTTGTTTATCCCATGCCATTTTCTGTTTCAAACAGAAAACACGACTATAACACGACTCAAGGAGTCCTTGAGTCGTGTTATAGTCGTGTTTTCCAACCGGGATCGCATTCGAATTCGTGCTTCATTGATTATGTCCCGTATGGGTGGAATCATTACGAGCTTGAGCAGGTCCTCGTTCCTCGTGTGCTTCGGTAGCCCAGTGATCGTACGGAGCGTGACCCTGTGTAACTTTTCGATGTCGCAGAGGTCTAGTTCAGAGAATTCGTACACGGGTGTCCCGTAAAGAATCCTTCCAACCGCGACCGCTTTTGCAAGCGTTTGGCACGCTTTCTGACGCGCTCCGCCATACTTATATTCGTCTAACCATGTGCGACAGCGGTCTCCATTTTTGCTTTAGTGGTCGAATCCATAGCTGGGGGCTGTTGCAGCTAGCAATCTGTGCTCCGAAGATCCTAATTTGTCTGTTAGTCGACGTAATATCGCTTTGGCCGATGTGCAAGGTGATCTGCTTTTTTACATTGGTCGCTTATTACTTTCCGTCTACGCTGATCAATTCCGTCTTCTCTGGCGAGAGTTGCAGTCAGAGGCTATCTAAAGTGTTGCTAAGGCTCAGGATCGCTGCTCGCAGTTCAGTTTGCATGCTCTGTATGTCGGAATAGTCCGCGGCTTCCGTTCATATTGTTATATCGTCGGCGTAAATAGTAAAATGGGCCGAAGTGTCGCGCTCAAGACGTTCTGCCATCCGTGTCATGGCCAGATTGAATAGCATATATAGGTCCGAGGATGGAGCCCTGGGGCACTCCCTTATCCAAGTAGTAGGTCTTCGGACTCCATCCCGGTGCCTTGCCATGGATCGAGCTAGATTGGCCTGCTTTGGAGGAAGCTACGGATCCAATTGTATGTTCTTTGGCTAGGTTACCTGGTTGCCAATTTCTGTAAGATGACTTCTTGTTTCACGTTATCGAATTCTTTACGCATATCGACTGCACGAATATAGTCAGGTATCTGTTTGCAAGACTTGCGGTTGATCACTCTGCGGAACAACCGGAGGCAGTCATGTGTGCCCATGTTCGGCCGAAAACCTGCCTGCGCAGGATGCATACCCGGTTGTACATATTCGATGTAGTGCTGCATTCTTGTGTGTAGCATTCTTTCTAACAATCTGCAGACAGTTGACGTTAGAGCTATGGGGCGTAGGTTAGCTGGTTTCGTGTGGTCTTTGCCCGGCTTCGGTATAACTAGGGTAGATGAGAGATAGTTTTAGTGAATCTGGCACTAGTCCTGATTCCCAGGATTCATTGACAATTGTTATGAGCTGTTCTTGAGCTTCATTGCTGAGGTTTCCAAGTTCTTGCCAAGTCACTCCATCGTGCCCAGGAGCTGACTTCGTTTTGCCTTGTGCAAGGGCCGCTACGAGTTCACTTAGCGTAAAGGGCGCGTCTAGCTCCTCTTTCGCGTTGTCTATCGTGGCAGAAGGCAGCGGTTCCGGAGGCTGCATGTTGGAAGAAAGTGTGGATGACGCGGTCCTCCAGCACGGCAGGCTCTTCTCGCAAAAAGAGCTCCGCGAGAGGAAACGCGCCTCTCTCGCTCCCAAGCATGCAGGCTTCTTAAAATCTGCCATAACATTTTTAGACCGGGTTCTCGGCCAAGCTTCGCGCACGTATTGTGCCACATGTCTGCTTCGAGTTGTTGTTGGTATTCCTCGATGAGTCGGTATTGATGTTTAAGGCGCATTAGATCTTTGTGATCGATCTTTATACCGATATTGCTGTGTGAGGCGGCTGACCTTCCGCCATAGATTTGCAAGGTGCATATCCATGTGAGTTGTAGTGTCATCGCATGGGATAGTTCATCTGGCCTCCGACCGTGCCTCTGCTATCACAGCGCTGAATTGTTCAACGTCCGCAAAAGAGTCCCCGGTGGCCATTAGAAATTTTTTCTGGTGAAAAAAAAAAACAGTTTCTCTCCTTTCTCCGATCTTTTTTTGGGATTGAGCGTGATGATTATTGGTAAATGGTCGCCTCCCCATGTCGTCGATTCTACGCCCCATTGCCTTATGAGCTCCGGAGTGGCTAGTGTCAGATCGGGCGTTGTGTCCTGTTGTCGCGCGCGTAGCCCTATGCGGGTTGGTGTTTCTGGTTTGTCGCATATGTCCAGTTGACATTTCTATTGCATCGTGCAGTATGCGTCCTCTCGGGTCAGCTTTGGCGTAGCCCCATGTTTGATGCTTGGCGTTAAAGTCTCCCTCCACTAGAATGGGAAGACCTCTGGCTTGTGCCTGCACCTTACTGAGCCATTGGTAGGAGTCATTCCGGTGCTTGCCCGTTATGGGTCTGTAGTACGTGGAGACTGCAACCATTGGCCGGTGGCCGCGCGGACATTGCTTTGGTGCGCCCGCGACTCTTATGTGCCAGTACCAACTGTAGTTCTAGCCAGGTGAACTGTTATTTTTAACACTGTTTTCTAAAATTAAAACGTAATTTTTGCCACAGACGCCGCCTATCTGCAACATGAAGCTACATAAGAAAATGTTATTGATATCGGGTCATTTTACGCGCGCACCTTGTTGGTGGAATATCTATCAGGGAATTAATGATCAAAGAAAGCAATATTATAGTAAAATAAACCAGGTTTATTGACTGCGCGGCGCGAAGAGATGCAGATGACCAATGAACTTCTAGGTAAATGTAAGGGTGCATATACATGTATGACAAAGACATACATGTAAGAGAAAAATCAAATATTCTAAATGCACTAATTGAAAAAGGGAAAACTCCCGACCGAAATAAGCGTGTTTCCTTTAAAAATTGCACCAGCCCCAGGTGAACCAATCGACTTTCCAAGGGAAGGAATCAAGGCAATTATTGGACTTTAATATGAACAACAGTTTTAGGGAAAATATTTTGCATATGGTACTCAGACTGAATCGGGGAGACCGGGAAGTCTTTAGCAATTTAATCTCCGTGGCTTGTCTGGGCATCTCCTTCAACGTTCCAGCAGGTTAAATGAAGTGGAAACATATAGTCTAATCGAATAGTATTTGATATTCAGATCGTATTCGACTTCAGAATTCTCTATTAAAAATTGTAGAATAGCCGTTTTCGTTCGAATGTACGTATAACCGCACTTTTGAAGTTTCGAAGGTGAGAAGCCGATGCGAGTGAGGACTCTTATTCCAAATGATTGTGTTGCTGGAGAGTCGTGGCTGTTGCGCAGAGGTGCATCAGTTCCTGAGAGAATTAACGCAAGGGTGCTCATTGGTTTTGCTGAACAAGTTTCCAGCTGTCATTCAATAGAAACACCCCGTTTTGGGGCAGCCATGTAAATCTCCTAACTTGATTCAGGCAAGGAAAACATTTTTTTTGTCAGTATCACCATGTCTGCAACCCCTTAAAACTGGGTGCCCACAGCGGTAGCACATTTATCTCCTTCAAGGAACACAGCTGATCTACAAATATATCTACGTGTATGTGAGGCATGCGATTCGTTTAATTACTTCATTATTGTTCTTATAGTACACCGGAGCTGAAAGCAGCCGTTTATAATACAGAAGCTGCTTAGTTGAGCGGACGTATAGTTGGGAAAGGCAATAAATTTAGTAATTAAATATAAGATAAGCGCAACATGTTTTTCTCAGAAATCAGACTAGACAATAATTTCTTTCGTTTACACGCCCGAAAAAAGCCGAAGGGCACAGCGACCTCCCTTTTGCGTATTTCCTTAATTAAAAAAAATTCTGGCGTTTTATGTCTGGCGATATGATTATGAGGCCTTACCACCTGAGGTTCTTTAAAGGGACACTAAAGGGAACAATAATTAAGTCAGTTTATGCTAATAAAGCATTGTTTGAGAACCCTGCAGGCAGTCCTTTCAAAATAATAGTATGATTATTAGATGAGAAAATGAAAGTCGAAGTATCAGCATTTGAATTTCGCGGCGAAATCCCGACGGCGGTTGTCAGTGCGACGTCACGGATTCCAAAGTATGCTTTTGCATTTGGGCCGCGTTGGGTGATTAAACGTTCCCGAAACTTGCCATGTTTAATATTCGGTTCCTTTAGAACACAATGTAGTCAGCCTGTACAGCTGTATATTTAAGTAGGCCCTAGAAGATTTCATAGAAATCCATGACGTCATAGCGACTAGGTGCGGGAACTTCAAGGAGGCGTCGCAATCCGTCTTTCATTCTTGCGCTTTTTCTGACTTACCAAGACCCTTATTGTGGTAAGAGCGGCGTTTTTGGTATCGTAGAAAGGTAATTTACTGATGCAGAGGAAATAATTTTTTTCTTTAGTGTCCCTTTAATCTGCACCTAAGTAGAACTACACGAGTGTTTTTCCATATCGTTCCCATCGAATTCCGCGACCTGGTTTGAACCCGTGAGCTCGAGTTCAGCAGCACAACGACATATCCTCTAGGTAGCCATTAATTAGGCTACCGCCCCCCTCCCTTTTTTTTCCCTTGTTGTTGTTAAGCATGAACTGTAGAACAAATTTCACACGGCTTAAGGGCCCAAGGTTAGCATGCATACACCTAGTGCCGGCCGCAAATACTCCCGTACAAAATACTCCGTATTGTGTTACGCGAGGAACACGGAAACGTGAATGGGATGTTGCACTGCAGCTTTCTTTTTCTATAAGAATACTGCCCGAAAATCTGAGTACAGGGCGCCAGATGGGGCAGATGTATTTTATTTGTTTGAAGCGGCGAGCAGGAAGATATGTTATCTGCGTTTCGCAAGACCTACTAATGGAATACTATATGCGCAAAAATAGACGCGAGAGATACAGGCTGCTTGAAGGACGAGAAAAATATTTGTTATCCGAACGGAACCGTACAATAACGTAGTAGAATGGAAACCGACACTACGGCCGCAATGTACGCGCAATCACCGATCAGCATTAAAGAAAAATAAAATGAAATAAAGAAGATAAGGAAAGCAATGTATTGATAAGGCATAAATGCTTGTCATATCCAATTATAAACCCCGTCTGAGCGGCCTGAACGCATATAGCAGCGCGTGAAGTAGTACGAATGACCCTTCCGAGAAGTATCGCCAGCAGTTTCCAACGGCGCGACACCGATGCGACCCAATCTACTTCGATCGCAGCGCCGCCACAGTATTTTTCGTCGTCGCGCGCGTCACTGCAAAGCGCGCGCCGTCCCGGCTGCGTGGCCCACTGAGTATAAACTCTACCAAAGCCGTCGCATTGCATGTCGCACATGTGTCGCGTGTTCGTTGACGTTAGTGCGCGACCTTCGGTTCGTTGTTGAACTGGTGTTGTTTTTATAGTCAAGAACAATGAAAAGACAGAGCTCTGGCCGCAGAACTGATGCAAACGAGGATGAGGTTCGTACAGTGCGAGCGAAATTGTGTTTCACGGATTTCTAGAGATCTTGATGAATGCTAGGCGAAAGATTTTACACGTGTCGCTCAACATGTTAGATCGTTACGTGTGTAGTATACACCCGCTGAATCGGTTTGTTGTAAACAGTGTGCTTCTTTTCCTTTTCAGCCCTGCAACTGGAAAAAATGGCGTGTAGAGAGTGAGTGCAGCGCCAGTAAACTGTTCGTGCTTGTCGTCTAGAGCTGTCGTACTGAGAAACACGGAGGCCAACACAGGCCGCAAGCAACATGTTGTCAGCTCAGAAATTACATTGGTTAGGAAATATGGTCCCATCACGTATCCCACCCGCCGTGGTTGCTTAGTGGCTATGGTGTTGGGCTGCTGAGCACGAGGTCGCGGGATCGAATCCCGGCCACGGCGGCCGCATTTCGATGAGGGCGAAATGCGAAAACACCCGTGTGCTTAGATTTAGGTGCACGTTAAAGAACCCCAGGTGGTCAAAATTTCCGGAGTCGTCCACTACGGCGTGCCTCATAATCAGAAAGTGGTTTTGGCACGTAAAACCCCAAATATTATTATTATCACGTATCCCAACAATTGTTTCGAAGCAGAGCCGCCGTCATCACGTTTGTTTGTGGCGTGTTGACCAACGTGTTGTCCGGTGTGGCAGCGCCCGCATTCTTGCACCGTTATTCCAGGGGAATTCGTTCTTTAACACAGTATTTTTCTGGGATAGTTACTGCATATTGACTGGTTCAGCCAGCATAATGTTACACAGGGACGAGTCAGCGACTTTGTCAGTAGTGTTTTTATTTATTTGAACATACTATCAGCCCTTTACAGGGCCAAGATAGGAATGAGTACAATAACATGTTACATTCTATACAATAAACACTAAACACACGGCAGTGCATATGATCAGGTATACACAAACAATATTAAGAACAATTCATGATACTTAGTGCATAAGCTTGTGGCACTTAATACAGTACTATAAGGAAACAAAAACTGAAATCACGCGCCACTAAGAAGAGTATTGTTGAAGGTGGGTCCGAAACTGCACCCAGTCAGTCGAGCTCACCACTTTCTACGGCAGTTTATTCCATTCTCTGACAGTTTGCAAAAAGAAAGAATATTTAAAACAATCCTTAGAAAATGTACCCTCTTTCACATACTTTGAATGTTTATTCCTTACTACCCGCGGTATTGTCTCGGTTATGTAGCATTGCTTGTTTACCAGCACCATGTGATTCATAATGCTGTAAAAAGGGCTCAGCCTTTTCTGTTTCTTTTGCATTTTAAGTAAGCGAAGGTTTGCCTTTTCATGAAGCGGTGACACCGAGTTTTGTCTTCGGTATTTGGAAAAAATGAAGCGCAAGGCACGCCGTTGCACACCTTCTAATTTTAGTGCATTCTTTTGGTCGTATGGATCCCAGACTTCACACGCATATTCCATTATAGGACGAACTAGCATTTTGCATACAATAAGTTTGGATTCTGCGGGTGCTTGTTTTAAAGTTCCTCGAATAAATCCTAATCTTTGATTTGCCTTGCCTACTATATTGTCAATGTGCGGCGTCCAACTCATATTTGCAGTCAAAGTTGTATTCGGTCACTCGAGTTAGTGGGGTACCCGATAGGGAGTAGTTGAACTGTAAAGGGGCATGTTTGTGTGATATTGTCATGCATACAGTTTTTTCCAAGTTCAGTGGTATTTGCCATTTCCTACACCATTCATGTATTTAATCTAAGTAAGAATTAAGTTTAAGTTGGTTTTTTTCTGTCCTTGTGTAACATTATGCTGGCCGAACCATTCATTTAGTTCCTACATGCTCATTTCGCGTGTGTTCAAGCACTGCAGTAGAGATGCTTTGAGCAAAAAAAAATTTCTAAATGTTTGAAGACTCGTGTATTAATTACATTCGTACGCGTGGCGACTCGACATGACCTATACTTTCTTATTGTGCTTTAGAAAAGCAGCAACTTCTCAAATGGAGGGAGGAAAGACTCATCAAAAAGCTCGAGAAGGACAAGAAGGTGAAGGAATCCCAAGATCAGCTGGCCTCGTCCGTGGATTCTGAATCGAAAGGCCGGAAATACACCGTCAGCATAGCAGTTCCGGGTTCCATTATGGACAATGCTCAAAATGCGGAATTGCGTACTTACTTGGCAGGCCAGGTGAGGGAGCAGATAAGCAAACTTGTGAGCACATGGCACCCTGGTTCAAAATACTGTGATGGACCTCGGCACGCACCTATTGTAAACATGCCATTCACACTGGTGCCATTTCTAGTGGTTATCTTTTATGTACGCTGGCTTGGTTATTGCATTGTCTAGTACTAGTTCACGTCGGCAATGCAAATGAAACTTTATGCTTTTTGGTGGACACACTGCATGGGAAGTACTGTCAAAGTATATAAACTGAAATTCATGAATTTCAATTTTTTTTGTATTTACCGTGTGTGTTTATATCTGTAACTTGTTGACAAGTGATCCTTAGGCAAGATTTATTTTATGTTTTCGTACAAGGCTTACCTTCCTTGATATTCATCCTGAAAGTTGTCTCTCAGTGTGGCTAATCTTGCATTCTCGAGTGGGAACACAAGTGCAATGTTGCGAGCTGGAGTGATGCAGTTGAGTGATGCAGGTGTCAGACAGTGGTCAAGCCCTGTTTAGTTTCCATAGGGTCATGTGTATTAGCTTTCTGTTTACTTCGTTGAAAAACAAATAGCACACCGCCAATGTGGAATCATCTGTCGGTGTCACCTACAATCACCACCACATGTTGCCATTGAAAACGGTCACTTTGCAGAGCCTGCCATGCGGTACTGATGCATCGTCGTTGCCATACTAAGATTGTTGCCGGTCACCAATCTCAACATGGCTCACAAAGTTAAAAGCTAAGAGGAGGTGCATGAAGGCACAAGGGGTTGCCCCCCAACCTTGTTCACAGAAGTGTGGTCTTCGATACCTTGTACAGTGACATCGATATGCAAGGCTGCTTGGCAACTGAAAAAGGGCTGCGAGTCTTGAAAAGACGCTGTTATCGAAGATTTGACTCAAGCGTAAGGTGAAAATTAAAAGCTTGTACCCGCCAGTCTTCCCATATTATTCGTACTGTTTATGAATTTGGGCGTTTCACAACTTTATGTCAATGTTTTGCAATGTCTTGTCAAATTTTACGAAAAATAAATTCTGTTTGCGAAAGAGATTCGTTCATCAGTTTCTGAACTTTCCGTTGAAAGTTTTTTCATGGTGAAAGGATGCCAGAGAGGCATTTGGCTTTGAGCAAGTTCCCGAAGCAGGTGATATTGGCAACAGAAAATTTGCTTTTAAGGTCACTGTAATCTAGAAACAATGTGTTGCTTGTCAGTCTCTGCTGCTCTAAGTTTGCTGTTATTTCTGTAGTAAGAGTGGTGAGGAAGTACATATCTAACCCTCAAAAGGTGTGTGCTCAGAGCAAGCATAAAGTAAAAGCACCTGCATACACCCCATCTCCCCTAGCTCTCCTCGGTGTCATTTTCAAGGATTTTAAGAAACTTGAAGTTTGCAGGCATGCAAGCTTAATTTAGCGTGATTCACAACTACAACTCTTTGGAGCACTCCAAAGAAGGGTTGAACATTTAACCTAACTGTCAGGCAGCAACAGAGGGCTTTACTGAGCAGGTTTTCAATAGTTGTTGGCTTCTTATTCTACTTTAAGTAAAGTTTTGTGTGCGAGCAGTATCTTGCTTCATATGTAGTCCTGTTGCAAGCATTATCCAATGTTACGTTTCCCTGTATAATTTCTGTGGTCGCCTAAAAAAATGTATCAATGGGGTTCTACTGTGGTTGGTTCTTTTTGCCAAATATGAGTGACAGTTTAACGCAATGAGCTGTTGCATTGCTTTGGGGTGTGCATTTGTGCTGCCATTACTGCCTTAAAATGCAAAATTAGTTGTACTAACTGACAAATTTAGGGATGAATATTTATGAAGATCCATGTAGAAAAATCAAACAAAAATGAAAGTTGCCTACGATGTGCGTGCCTTAAATTTGCAATGTTTGTTGCAAGCTTAAATTATTAGGTTTATGAGTTTCAGCTTAAGCGCTACAGAAACACTTTTTGAACAAAGCAAGAAAACATCCCTGAAATGTAGACAGTGTTGCAGGGAACTTAGTCTCGCATCATAGATTGCTTGCTCTTTTCTGTGGCTTTAAGATACCCCCACTTTTTATTCCACCTTGGGCAACATCAGCGCTGATGTAACATGAAGCGCAATGGCTTATAGATGCTGGCCATTGGGCACGTGCACTGATCCATTGATTGATTGAAAACATCTTTATTTGCAGGATATTCGTAGAACTTGTGGGTGGGCCGCCTAGTCCAGTAGCCCACTGGTTACTGCTGCTGCGCTGGCCCTCCCCACCAGCCAGTGCTGACGGTCAGGATCATCGCTGAGCAGAATAGCCTCCCACTGTTCTTTTGAGGGATTTGGAATGGGGTCAACTATGGGATTAAATTGGCAAGCCCACACCATGTGGTAGAGATTAGCTCCCTCTCCACAGTGTGAGCATTGCGGGGAGTATAGTGTAGGTTACCACTGGTGTAACTTAGCTGGCGTTGGGTATGTATTAGTTTGTAGTCTCCTAAGAGTGTTCTCTTCCAACTTATTGAGGGATTTATGTGGTGTTGGGTACTCCTTCCTGGCTGTTCTGTATGGTGCGAGATTGCCAGCATACACTGCTAAAGCAGTTAGGTCGCAGCACCCTTCACGGTCATCAGGGGGAGATGCCCGGTATAGAAGAGCTCGGGCATGCCTGTGACCGGCTTCGTTTCCTCCTGGTAGTTCGAGGTGACCGGGAAACCAGATGACTGAGGCTTGGCTGGGTGGATGCTTAGTCAGCAATGACAACCGTGACCTGTGAATTAATCCATTATTGAAGTTGCGACAGGCGTTCTGGGAGTCAGTGAGCACATCGGCGTTGGGGTTAGATGCTATAGCTAATGCAATAGCTGTTTCCTCTACGTGAGTGGGGTTGGTTGTTTTCATCAAGGCGCAATTCACTATCGATCCTGACGGCGTTGAGACCACAATAGTCATCACTCCATTCTTTGGCCCTGCGGCGTCCATATAGCGGGTGTTAGGTTGCTCGTCCCATTTCTTCTGCAGGGCTTCCCCTCTTGCTTTTCTCCTTTCGATGTTATATGCGGGGTGCATGTTCCGCGGAATGGGGTACACGTTGATGCGTCTCCTCACATCATGTGGTACCTCTTCCCTTTGGTCTATCGTATAGGGCAGATTAATACGGATCTTTTCGAGCATATCTCTACCTGGTTTTGTGAGTGCGAGCCTATTGAGTTGTGAAAGGCATTGTGCTTCCCACATCTCTTTGAGGGTATTATGTACTCCTAGAGCCATGAGCTTTGCCGTTAGCGTGGAGTTTGGTAGCCCCAGTGCCGTCTGGTAGGCCTTCCGGATCAATGTCTCCAACTTTTCAATTTCCGACTTGGAGAGGTTAAGGAATGCCGTCCCATACATTATCTGAGAAATCACGAAAGCCTGCACTAAACGGATGGCGTCCCTTTCCGTCATGCCTTGGTGCTTATTTCTGATACGATGCATCATCTGGAGGATTTGCTCGGTGGATGTTGTAAGCTTCTTCATAGTGGTGGTGTTCTGTCACCCCTGTGAGATATACAGCCCTAGGATCTTGATCTCCGTGGGTTTCGGTACTGAGTGGTTGTCTATATAGACCGTGATGTTCTGCGCCAGGAGTGTCCTCAGGTTCTTCAGGATGAGCAACTCGGACTTTTCCGGCGCACACTGGAGGCGTCTTTCCCTGGCGTACTGGTCCACTGTGTCCGCTGTTGCTTGAAGACGCTCCTCGATCTTGGCGTCACTCCTCGAGTTGCACCAGACAGTGATATCATCCGCATACAATGTGTGTTTGATACCCGGGATTTCGGAGAGAAGGCCTGGGAGATCTTTCATAGCCAAATTGAACAAAAGGGGTGACAGTACCGCCCCTTGCGGAGTTCCTCTTGGGCCTAGATTGATGGGATCTGATTTTATTCCACCGAAGCTTATAGTGGCTTGCCTTGCTGATAAGAAGTTTTTGACATAGTTGTAGGTTCTGGCACCACAGTTGGTGTCGGCGAGGCTTTGAAGAATATTTTTATGCAGAACGTTATCAAACGCTCCTTTCAAATCAAGTGCCAGGATGGCCCTTGTCTGTGACTTGGGTGTTGTCTCAAGGAGATCCTTGTACAGGTACAAGAGGGCGTCCTGGGTTGATAGGTGAGGGCGAAAGCCGAATTGAGTGTTAGGTAGGAGGTTGTTCTATTCTAAGTATCTACTGAGTCTCGTGTTGATGACCCTCTCTATGAGCTTGCCCAAACACGAGGTCAGCGATATCGGTCTTAGATTATCCAGTTTAAGGGGTTTGTTCGGCTTCGGAATGAACCGAACCTCGGCCGTCTTCCAGGATATTGGTAGCGTTCCTGTAGCCCAATGCTGCTCGTTGAAGCATTCCACCAGCGAGGTGATGGTGTCATCGCTGAGGTTAAATAAGAGCTTTGCTGTTATTTGATCTGGACCTGGAGCTGCATTTTTTCGCATGGCCGCTATTTCTGCTTTGATCTCTTCTTTCGTGAGTGGGATGTCCAGCTTCGCATTCGGCAGCCCAGAATACTCCGGTTGTTCCACGACTGGGTCCGTGCACAGATACCTGGTCTTGAGCTTTTCCATCAACTCTGTGTCCGTACCCGGGATGGTGTGTACAATCTTCGTGAGCCTGTCTTTAGTGGCCGACTTGCTGCTGCTGGGGTCGATTAGGACACGCAGGAGCTTCCAAGTCTTTGACACACCTAGCTTCCCCTGAATACCATTGCAGAGCGTATTCCAGTTCTGTCTGGCCAAGGATATGGCGTAGGATTCTGCCTTTTTGTTTATCTCCTCTATTTTTTTCCTGAGTTTGCGGTTAAGCCGTTGTCTTCGCCATCTCTTTGTCAATGAGTGTCTTGCTTCCCGTAAATGTAGAAGGTGCGGATCGACCGGTGGGCAATCTTCTGTCGTGCACACCTCTTTCGTAAAGGCTTTCAAAGCTTGCACCTCACCCTTAACCCATTCCTCTAGGTTTGTAATAGGTTCTGCAGTAGATGCCCGGGCCTGTCTCCACCTGTCCCAGTTCGTAATTCTTAAGGCAGATTTTCTATAAAACGGGGAAGCAGCAGTTAACACGTCCTGCCCACTCTGTCATTGCCCCTTCTTTTTCTGACCCGATGTGCGTTTGTCAGATACCAGCCTGGAAGGGCTATGGTAAGGTATCGGGGGAAAGAAGAAAAACGGAAAGAAGTGATAGGCAGGGTTTTGCTATCAATGTTGCCAAAGCTGAGAGGAACCATTGAATTGAGGGGAATGGGGAAATTGTACATTGAGCTCGTATCTCTGTTCCTACTAGGTGTTTTCAGAATTTTCCCGAGGAATATATTCCTCGAAAGGCATTGCTGTCGTACTAGGGGTGTTTTGGGGCCCCTTTAAATATACATTTCCTGACTATGAATTTCCTGCACACATGTCCACCAAAGAGCTTGAAGTATTTGTGCAAGCTGTATGTGCATAGTTAATATAGTGTTTAAAATGAACTTAGTAAAAGGTTGACTTTGAAGGCACAGTATTATATTGAGACTTTTATTTATTTTCATCTTGATATGATGGCTGGCACCCAGTCAAAACGTCAATGAAGTAACCTTTTCCAAGTTACTCCCGTGCTACCTATTACCGTGGCAGCAATTCATGGCTTTTCTACTTCGTTATATATAGCAGTTCACTGCAAATCTTTAGATTCATTCATTTAATATAAGCTACTTGTGCTGCTGTAGAAGCAGAATAAGTGTTGCAGGTAAGTGTATTGGCTATGCTTATTTCTTTTGACTGCTACCACTTGTTTCATTAAGTTAAAATTCATCTGTCATATTTCAATTAAAAGAATGTGCAGGAAACCATACTAACACATGCAGGCATATTTCACGTCTTTCAAGCCGTACACGATGCTCTCAAGGTTCGTAATTCAGTGAGCTCGTATAGTGATATCTGTGTTTACTTGCTGTACAAGATTTTTTTTTTTTAAAAGCTCATGTTCCTTTTCTTTTTCTCTCCCTCAGATTGCAAGGGCTGCAGTCGTTTTTTGTGTGGATGAAATCATTGTCTATGATGATGATGGCTCAACTACACGGTACGTTCGCACCAGTTTGGACAACACCTAAAGTGCATCTACTTGTAATCATTTTTATTAACATTTACTTTGGACACAATGACTGCAACATCCTCTTAGAAGAGAATCTTCTTGACCTCTTCCATTCTTTAGATTATGTTGAGGCACATTACAACGCAACATAATTCATCACCATTTGACCATGTCTTGTGAGAAGAGGCAGCCACATTCATGTGATCAAGGAAAAAAAAACAGCTTGCTTTCTCCATTGCACACTAAAAGATTTCTAACTGGTTTGTTTTACATTCAGGCGTCAAACATCTCTCTCAGCATCACATGGCCGGTTGTAGCCATTCTTTGCTTGACAGAATTATCAGGCATGGGGCCATTCACTTTTGCAGAAAAGTGTGGTTGGAATTATTAGCACACAAATGCTGTGTTTTGTCTCTTCCTCAACAAGAGGTAAACCACTGATGTTATTCTATTGTGGGATAGCTTCTTTGTGGTTGTGCAGTGCATGGTTCAAGTAGTAATGTAGAAAAACCTCAGCGGTACTGGTACTGTTTGCAGTGGTAAGAATGGGGCCACTGTGGATGGAGAATTTGGTGGCCTTGCAAAGTCTGGTCAAGGGGTGGTGCAGTTGGCACGTGTGCTACAGTACCTCGAGTGCCCGCAGTACCTCCGCAAGCACCTCTTTCCCCTGCATCGTGACCTGCAGTTTGCAGGGTTGCTCAACCCACTGGACTGCCCACACCACCTGCGCGCCACTGAGGAGAGTGCCTACCGGGAAGGAATTGTGGCACGGCTGCCTGTTAAAGAAGGCAGTGGGTCTTATGTCAACTGTGGGCTTGGCAAAGAGGTAGTGTCATTTTTCTTATTACTAGGGCCATTTTCTTAGTGCCTACATACTGTTCATGTAGCAAATTTTTTGGTACAGCCTGCTGCAAAAAAAAAAAAAAAACATGCCAGTTGGCTGTTGCTGCCAAAAGCAGACTGTCCACCCTCTCTCTCTCTTTTGGTATCAGGCTGGTAACATCAAAGGTTAGGTTAACTTGTCTGAACATTCTGCTGACAAAACATAGAGAAATGTTGCTATGCGCCCTATAGTGCGTGCATGTTAGTAGCCTTAGTGCAAATACAACTGAATTCACTTATAACAAAGCTGTCATGCAGCATTCATTTGTTGTGTCTCAAAGTTAATTGCTTTAATAATGACACCACAAAAACAAAACAAAAAAGACAGTGAACACAAATGCCAACTGCAGTCTGATCAGAATAGCAACACGCAGTTATACAAAGTGAAAAATGAGTGGCGTTAGCTATTAAAAAACTGTTTTTCATGCAAATGCAAGCGATTGATGATTGATGCAGTTATTTTTGCATATCAGTGACCTCCTATGTTGTCTGGTCATGGTGCCTGGCTAAAATGTGAGCCTGTTGGAATGCAGGTGAACAACCACTTTTTCTTGAACTGCGAGGCCTGTTTCATCAGGCTCGTGTTTTAGTCGGGCATCATGACCAGACACCATGGGAAGTCCTTGAGGCTTGGCACATAGGTATAGATAACTGTATCAGTCATCCATCACTTGCATGGCACGGGAAATAATTTTTCGAACAGATAACATTACTAATATTTTACATTGTATGATCACGTGTTGCTTTGTATTGTCTGCTTTTGACTAAATTTTTGATTGAGAGTCAGTGCTTGTGTTCGTTGTGTCTTCATTTCAGTTTTGCGTTTTTTCTGTGGCACTGTTATGCAAGAAATGAACCCATACCAACTTGCCCAGCTTTGAGTACATATGAACTTGAGTCTCAAAGTTTGTGATAAGTGGACTGCCCCGAATAAAATCAACAAAATTAGTGGAAGACATTTATTCGGGGGGTTGCGGTTATGTCTGTGTCCTGAGTCAGTAATGATGATTTTAAGTTTATTTATTCTGAAAATATGCTGCCTCCCTATACCTTTGCTGTATTGTATGTGTGCATGTACTAGTACAAACTGAATAGACAGTGTAGTTCACAGAAGTGGGCACACTTGCATACTTGCCAACTTTTAAAACTTTTTGTTAGATATATGAATTTAGGCTTGTTCTACAATTTTACAAATGATACATCAACTTTTATGATAAATAAGGTATTGAAAGATGAGACAGCACTGTATTGAAAAAAATGCATGCAAAAAAAGAACTTGTAATGGTGCTCCTGTCGTCCTCTTCCTGGTAGCCCTAGACATTGTATGCCTGATCGGTAGTTGCTTCGAAGAAGTTTTTAAAACTGGCCTAATCATCTACAGCAAAGTCATTAAAAAAGTTACTGTGATCTAAACAGAATGTGTTGCTTGTCAGCTTGTGCTGTTCCAAGTTATTTGCAGCTTGTGTTTTACATTTAAAGGTCAGTCATCATTGATAAAGTGCATACATATCCCATGCAAGGTGTATGCTCAGTGCAAACATTAAAAAAGGCATGGTATCCTCCCTTTGCCCTCCTTGTCGTGTCTGCTGAATTTTTACAATTTTTAATGCTCAAAGGTTGGCAGGTATGCTGACGTGGAGTGACTGGCTCCAAATCGCCATTGGTTTGACCATGTGATAGTTTAATGGCACTCAAACCTGCGTTGGAGTACTTTGGATTAGCTATGCACCAGCTCGGCCAACATTGTACACTACCAAACCTGTACATTGTACACTACCAAACCAAACAGATGGAGGGGGTCACATGAGAAGTATGGAACTTCTCATGTAATCCCCTCCATCTGTGTATGGTTTGCAACATCATGACAAATGACATGCCATGATGTGGCATGCAGACATGATAAAACAGATAAACATGATAAAACAGATAAATAAAACAGATAAGCTAGAAGCTTTGCTTTTGTTATATGATCTCCATGTTTGCGTCATTTCAGAAACTTGGTTGCATGAAGCTTTCGTGACGATGAAATTGTTCTGCCGAACCATCACCTATACATAAAAGATAGGGTTTCTTGCAGTAGCGGCATTGCAGTCATAATGAAGTCCGGTGTTCATGTAACAGTCGCAGATCAAATCATGGGACATGAAAGTTTGTTCTTGAAGGTGTTCTATCTGGGGACTGTCATTTTTCTTGTGTTCTGTACAGGTATATCGGGCTCCAGGTGCCGATGACTCATATATGCATAAGTTGTATGATCATCTTCCTAGTCTGAGAGGAAATAATTTGATAATAACAGGTGACTGTAACCTGTCATGTTTAAACTATAATCACTTAAATTATGGTTCGTTGGTTTCTGGTGACATGGTGATAGACATTATGCTCAGTTTTAGCCTCCAGCAAGTTATTAACAATGATACCCGGGGAAATAATATTCTGGATCTTCTGTTCCTGAGCGAAATATCTTTTGGTGGAACAATGGTAGTCGAGCCTAGTAGTATATCGGATCATAAGCTTATATCTTTTTGCTGGGATGTTCTAATGGAGATGCATCAAAATCATAGAACCGTAAAAAGAGTTAGAAACTTCACTAAGGCCGATGATGTAGCAGTCATAGATTATCTAGATACACGTCTTGAAATAATTAATAATA
The DNA here is from genome assembly GCF_050947875.1 of Dermacentor variabilis. Taxonomy (NCBI): domain Eukaryota; kingdom Metazoa; phylum Arthropoda; class Arachnida; order Ixodida; family Ixodidae; genus Dermacentor; species Dermacentor variabilis. The sequence goes on along the minus strand of NC_134568.1, from coordinate 117,905,186 downwards.
ATGTTGAGCTTTCATGGCGACAATTTCAGGATACCGTAAAGTGCTGTACTAAGCAGTTTGTCCCTTTAAAAGCTGTTTGAAAACAACAGCTGAATCCTTGGATAAATTGAGAAGTTATCCAAGCCATACGTAAAATTAAAAGACTGAGAAAGAGGAACAAAACGATGACCTTGCAGATTGTGCACCTGAAACAAGAATTATGGTAAAGATAAATTTGGCCAGAGATAAGTTCTATAGGACGAATATTGAAGAATTTCTTATAGTGATACTAAAAAGTTTCGGTTACATCTAAACCAAAGAAAACAGCAGATAGAGAGTACTAAAGTTAATTAATGGAATTGAAATAGAGGATGCGCACAGCATTGCAGAGCACTTCAATGTTTATTTTCAAAGTGTGTTTGCTGAGCGAGATCAGATTGAGCTTTCAAGCACATGTAGCCCATCGGTAGATGACATTTCAATGACTCGTGAAGGTGGCCTGGTGCTGCTCCTGAGTACAAATATAAAAAAAACCTTCTGGTCCTGATAACATTCCCAATGCTTTCTTGAGGCAATATTCTGAACAAATGTCTGAGTTTATTTCAAATTTTTTTCTTCAGTTATCTTTAAAATCGGGAGAAATACTGGCAGACTGGTGCAAAGCGCGTGTTGTGCCGGTACATAAGAAAGGAGACCATCTAACAGTTTCAAACTACCGGTCTGTATCTATTACCAGCACTTGCTGCAAGCTATTGCAACATATTGTCGCTGGTTTCATACAAAGGTTATTGAGCAGTCATAACATACTATCACCTTTTCAGCACAGTTTCAGAAAAGGGCTCTCCACTGTGACTCAATTAGTAACAACAGTGCATGGACTTTCCCAAATACTTTATTTATCCAGACAAATAGATGTGCTATTTCTGGACTATAGCAAAGCATTTAATAGGGTTCCCCCATGGAAAGTTACTGTAGAAATGAGAAAAAAATTTGACTTCCTTTTGCTATTGTACAGTGGATTTGCGCTTATCTGAAAGATAGAGAACAGTTTGTTGAAGTTAGAAATTGTAGTTCTAGCCCCCGGCAGGTCACCTCAAGGCAGTATGTTAGGGCCATTGCTATGTTTAATTTATGTTAATGATATGCTCGATATTATTCCTGCTAATGTGTCCATTCGGTTATATGCTGATGACTGTGTTATCTTCAAGGAAATTGTGTCCCATGATGATCGTTATGTGTTGCAGAGATGCCTTGTAGCAATCACCGACTGGTGTTCAAATTGGGGAATGGAGCTCATTGCAGAAAAAACTGTACTTGTAACAAGAAAAAAAAATCTCCCAGCAAATTTTACTACCAGCTTGAAAACAGAACTGTCCCTGAAGTCGAAAAATAGAAATATTCTGGCATTACTCCTACAAATAAACTCACATGGTCAGCACATATCTCGGATATCTGCTCAGTGGCATTAAAGAAACTGTGGCTCGTAAAGAGGACGCTTAAATGCACGGCTATAAGAACTAAAATATTAGCCTACAATGCGATAGTGAGATCTAAATTAGAATGTGCTGCTGAAGTCTGGTAACCGCAACTAAAAAGGGCATTATGGAACTCAAGTGAGTCCAGAGAAAAGCTTTGAGATTTATATACGGAAAATATGCCAGGAAGGATTCCCCGTCCTCATTAATGTTACAAAACAGAATACAGACACTACAAACATGCAGAAAAATTAATCGCTTTGTACTACTACACGATAGTCTTTCTTGAAAAAATGATGTGGTGTTACCCGCTTCTGTATGTTGGCCTACTATGAGAAGAACACGACACAGTCACGAATATTTGTTTGCGCCAATTTTCGCGAGAACAAACATTTACAAGTGCATTTTTTTCCCCCTCGAACGGTGAGCGAGTGGAATTCACTTCCCATCGGTGTACTTGAGTTAGATGATTTCATGGCTGCATTGGCAAAGCATTTTTGTGTATTTTAGTGATGATGAAGTGCGATCCCCACTTCTTTTTATGTATTATGTTCATTTTATGCAACATTATTTATGCTTGTCTGTACTTTCTTCTGCTTGCTGTAAAGCCCCTCCTTTTTGGGAAAACATATTGGCCTGCAGTATTACTAAATAAATAGATAAAGAAATAGAAACATACTGAGCCGCTAGCCTCTTCAAAACTGGCACCCAGCCTCTAGTCTCTGATATTTGAGGCATTGTTTAGGGACGTATTTCACATTATTGTGAAACAAACCATGCTATCCAGACAGTTTCTGAATGGATACAGTCGAAGAAAAAGAGCAGCAACACACGCGCCCTGAAGGCCTTCCAAGGTGACAGGAAAAAATTTGGTGTACCGGATGAAGTGCGACTGTCAGCTGTATCGCATTTTCCTAGAGGAAAAGCTATCTTCAAACGCTACTGGTGCTGCTCAAGTAAGCACAATGACAAGAGGTTGAAGATTGTTCGCTTGATGTATAATGTTCACTTTTGCACTGCGCGATGCTTTGAGAAATTCCACCAGAACTTGGGGTCTGCCAAAGGCCCATAGGGAAATATATTCCCACCCTAATCATTTTTATTTTGCGTCATTTTAGGAAAATTTTGGCATTGCATTATGTTCTTTGGACAATAAACACTGTTTTCAAGAAATATTGCATTGGTATTTATAAGATATCTTGTGGGCATTTAAGGGTGAACATCCTGCACAATTCCTTAGTGTGTAGCAAGGTTACTGACAGTGACCCCTGTTTTGCACATCTGAACTGCAGCATTTTAGGAGAGATTTCTGGTCACAGTGCGACCTGTGTGTCGACTGTAACCTAGGTGTAAAGGGATGCTACAGGCAGAGCAGTCACTGGCCGTGGCTGTTTTACTAAACCCACCTGTTGCAACATCACTGCCATTGCTGTAACTGAGCTATTGTGGTCGTGGATGTTCCGTATACCTGAGTCATTGTGCCACTGACCTAATGTAAATTTTGCACAGCACTGTACTTGCAACTTTTGAGAAAACCACAGTGTTTTGTATGCATTTATCAGCAGCCTTTCTTCCTATCCTTATCACTCTTTATTTGTCCCTTTTGCTCCATCCCCTCTAAAGAGTCGCCTGCTAGACCACACTGGTTCAGGTAAACCTCTCTGCCTTTCTTGTTAATGAAATGCCTCTCGAGGCAGTCATGCCATTTTTGTTTTATAATGAGCTTACTGAACTGGGGCCATTATAAGTGCGCTTGGCAGTGTACTCGTTGGAGTTTTTCACCTATGGCCAAATGAAAGATTGTGTATGCCGTGTAACAGAATACAGCATTTTGATGTTTGAACTTTCTTTTTAAACAGAAGACTTTATACGCTCATGGTCTCATGCTTGTATCAGCATAGCATGTCTGTAGTAATTAATCTTATTCTGTTGCAGGTGAAGATAGATCGCTGTCTGCAACAAGGAGTGCGAGTTACTGTGAAAATGAAAGAAGGGGTCCCTGGCAAAAAGCTGCGAGGTGTTGCTGTGTCACCATCATGTCCCCGAACAGAGGCAGGCCTCTACTGGGGCTATGAAGTCAGGGTAGCCCGTAGTCTTGGTGCAGTCCTGGCTGAGTGTCCTTTTCCAGGTGGCTACGACGTTACCCTGGGTACTTCAGAGCGAGGGTCACCTGTGGATGAGCTCCAGTTGCCTCATAGGTAACTATTCATAACAACGACTATTATAACTCTGCTACGAGAAAGTTTGTGCTTTGGTAATTTGCTGTGAAAACATGCAGTTTTAGTACAATATGTAGTAGTTGCTTATACATTATGCTCGCTCACGGAGTAAGACATATAGGAGGTGAAACTCCCGTCAGCGCAAGCGAGCGCGGGCGACCAGATAAAGTCACAATTGTTGCATGCGCCGACGCTACCGTATACAGTGGCGGCACCATGCGGCGCGTCGTAGAAGCCGCAGCGGAAAAAAAAAAGGTCAATGGTGGCTGCCCGGCCGCGCCCTAGAACTGAACTGAGTGATTGCAAAAAAAAAAAAAAAAAAAAAAAAGAGCAGCGCCCGGCAGGCGGCTCGGCGGCTCCGGCAGCTCCGGCCACTCCGTGGTAGAAGTCAGGCGCGCGCGTCCGAACGGGAGCAACACGCTCAACCGGTTGCCCTGGCAACCGAAACGGCGGTAATTTCTTCCCATGCCGCCAGGTGCCGCCAGCATGAAAATATATCCGCGGGCTTGTGACCTTTACTGGTCGCCGCAAACAGCGGAGTTTCCACTCCTAAATATTTCTTGCTCCGTGTGCTCGCTACACTTCGGTTGCATTAAAGCCAGTCAATCAATCGATCTGCTCATTTCAGTCTTTCATGTATACAATACAACCAAAATAGGTGGCAAGAGAAAAAGCTGCGACAAAGCAACTTGACTGAGCTCTTGTCACCCGTACAGCAGCAAATATACATGCAGAAAATGAGCATACAGAGCATACAGAGAAGTATATATCTCATGCATAGTATTCGTTCAATGTAAGTGGCATTCTGTGTCGATTCCTTTCTGTGCCATAATGTGTATACGAGAAAGGAATTTCAAAAGGTAGTTGGTACCTAAAGGGATGCAACACTATGTTAGTAGGCGAATGCTTCGAAGTTGATACGGCCGATAAAACTACTATCCTTACTTTTCGTATAGCTGTCTACTAATTTGCTATCGTAATTGATGCTTCGCCTTTCATGCGAAACTGCAACTTTGTTTATTTATCGCAACTTTAGTGCATTGGGTGCAAATGTTTGTTTTTCCAAATGAGAGCAAGTTGTATTTCTGTATGAAAGAATAAGGTGCGCGGTATTTTAAAGGACTTTTATTTTTTAGGTCACGGCAAACGGGTACGCGTTACAATCGAGGGCGTCATTTTTTTTTTTTCGTCATGGAAAACAGGTGCGCGTTACAATCAAGGGCGTGTTAGAATCGTGTAAATACGGTACTTCCCTGAGGAACTCTGGAATCGATGGCCTTCAGCCTGGATTTATCTTCTTTAGTTCGATGTATTGTAGACGAGAGTTTAAATAGCTTTGAATTAGTTGCAAAGCAAGCCGTTCCTCTAAACTCGTAGCATTCTAATTTATCTAGTAGTATTTGATGGTTGGACCTGATCAAAGGCCTTACTAAAGTCTTAAGAATATATGTAGTGTCATGATCTTGTTTTCGAAATGTTCCAGAATAGTTTCCTTTTGCAGTTGCAAGTGCAGTTTGAGTACTTTGTCCTTTTCTGAAACCATGTGGACAGTCAGTTAGGAGGTTGTGTTTTTTTGAGAAATGTTCTATCTGAGCATTTATAATTTTTTCTTGTCCTTTTGAGAAAATAGGCAACACAGACACGGGTCGATAATTGCCTACCATAAAATTTCGAGCAAGCGCCCTCCCCCCCTCCCCCCCACCTTAAGGAAGTCTAAATTACCGGTAAAGTGTGTGTGTGGGGGGGGGGGGGGCACTATCCTGGAATGGCACCAAATGCACGGGAGATTTCGTGGCGAATGGACGTGTTTTTCAGGACTCCGTGGCAGCAACAAAATCATAAGTTTTTTGTGCATTCTTTGAGCTTGCTTCCGTTTTTGATTTGCAGATTTTTTTAGCCTTTAAATAATAATTGGGTGGTTTTCTTTTCTTTCTCTATTTTTTTTGTGTGCGCGGGTGTATTTCGTGTATATTTGGTTTCGCAGGATGGTCAAGAGCATCCTTTCGTGCCATGTGCTTGAACACGTGCAACTACTTGGGACGTTAAGTCTTTATAGCCATTTAATAGTAGCTTGGAAGTGGCAAGACTGATAGCTATTAATGGTTTTACTGTGTGTGCATTGGTATCGGGAATATTGCTTTGGTAGGAAAGAGAGTGTGGCCGTGTGGGTGAACATGTGCGAAAACGTGTCATATCTTAAGTCTTTGCGGCATTGATTGTTTTTCGAACATTTGTGAGAATTACATTGCGGTATTTTAAGGATTTAGATTCTGTGCATATTGGTTTTTACTAGAACGCAGGTGCTCTGCATTATTATAGTATTATAGTATTTGCATTAGAAAAAGCCGTGCAATACATGGCAAGAAAGGCGGAAAATCGTGCAGTGTGCGGGGGGTCCCTCAAGGCAGACGAGGGGACAGATGAGAATGGAGTGGAAATCGAGTCAATCGGCACACACTGTGATGTCGATGCTAGGCTGAAGAAAATGGAGGCTTTCCAGGATGAGCTTGTTGAACAGGTCGAAGAGCTCAAAAATGAGCTAAATATGGAGCATGATGCACGGAAGGTAGTGGAAAAAAGACTTCAAGCAGCCGAGGAAAAGCTGAACAGGGCCGCCATTGTGAACGAGAATGGTCATGACAATTGAACGCAGTCCCCCGACGTGACAGGAAAGGGAGTGTCAGAAAAGCACGTGGAGTGCATGCAACGTGGGGAGGGAGTTGCTGGAAAGAGTGACACCTACCTTGAGGCCTCCACACAGAAAAAGCAGGAGCGCAGGGGTCGATGCCACTTGTCAAGTACAAATCACGGGGAAAAGGACAAAGGGAAGCAGGGAGAGGTAGGAGAGAGTGAAATGGTGATTATTGCCGGTGACTCAAACCTGGTTAGGTGCTCAGAAGCAGTTGCGGAGAGGGTGAAAGGCGATAAAATAGTGGCGGTAGGGACATTTCCAGGGCGGACACTGGGTTCTGTCATAGAGCGAGCATAAGCAGTGCTCGTAGAAAATGCCCACGTGCGCAACCTTATCATAGCAGCTAGTTGGCTAAATGATGTCCTAAATAGGTAAGGGACAGGGCTAGCCCAGCGCTTGGTGAAGGGGGTGGACGACTTGCGCGAGCTGTCCCTTCAGGTGTAGATCGTGGTGTACACGGTGCCAGAGGTGCCTGTACGTGACAGTCACATACAAAGAGCCGTAGTGGCTGCTAATGAGGCGATATGGAAAATGAGCCGAGGGAAAGGTTTCGAGGTTGTCGAAGTAAACAGGGAAGTGAGAAGGTGTGGTGCTTTTGAACAAGACGGGATCTACTTCAATTACAGGCTTGGACGAGAAGTGGGCTGGTGACTTGCTGGTTGCGCTGTTGCTTTTTCAGGGGGCCCACGGGCGCTCAGGAGGCCAGAGTAGGTAGTAATGAAGAAGGTCCCCTAAGGGAACTTCAGAATAGCATCGCCATCAGTAACAGAAAAAGGAGGAAAACAGGAAAGAGAGCTCGCCATGCTATAGGCTACATAAACATGCAGGGCGGCAGAAGAAAGGAAAAATGGGCAGTGACTGAGGAGCAGTTAAATAGAGAACAAATAGGGGTGTATGCGGTTACAGAAACACACCTTTAGGGACTTGGAAGACCCACCAGTGATTGAGAATTATGTTTGGGAAGGGTGCAACAGAACTAAGTCGGAAAGAAAGGGAGGGGGAGTCGGAATGCTGATCCATCAGGGAACCAATTGGAAAAGAGAATTCAAAATGTCAAGAACATCTTTGGTTATCAGGTGCAATGAGTAGAAAAAAAAACTTGGCTGGGCGTAATGTATTTGTGGGTCGGAAATAATTGCGCAGAGAAGAATCAAGAGTTAGTGGAATGCCTAAGTGCTGACATTAATAAGAGTTTCGGGAATGATGCCAAAATTATCCTATTAGGTGACATGAATGCCCATATACAGGATCTAGTTAGCTATACTGACAACAACAGGAAGTCAGTGCTAGATCCTTGTGCGCAACATAACCTTGTTATCTGGAATACAGAGCCTAAGTGTGAAGGGCAGATCATGTGGGAAGTGTAAAACCGGAAATCGACCATTGATTACTGTCTGATGACAGAAGGAATTCATGATAAGTTGAGAGAAATGATCATTGACGAGGAAGGGTATAGCAGCATAGGGAGTGACCATAAACGCATCATTTTGAAAATAGGATATGCAGTTGGGAAAGCGAGCAAGGAGTGCAAAACTACCAGTCCAAATTTTAACACTGATCAAATAACAAATAGTCACAAGAGTCGAGGAGAAACTTGGCAAATGACCAAGAAGAGCATGGGAATATGGCGAGCTAGGTGTGATAACGACAGAAATACAGAAAGAGAAGCAACATGCTCCTTGGAAAGGAATAAAAGAAACTGAAAAGCTGGTGGAACAGGGAGATACGAGAAGTGATCGCCGAACGACAGAATGTTTCCCGAAGCGCCGGAGAAACCAGTTTGGATGCTTGGCGGGGTAGTTCGAAGAGGGCGCTGCGCTCCTGTGGCGGGTTACTGATGCCAGCCGAAGGAATGCAGACACAAGTCGTCGTCGGTTTTGGGTAGCACGTGCACCGACGTAGTTCACTTTGTTCCAGCCTTTATTTACGTTGACACCGTAGTGCCACGGCTTGGTGCGATGCGACGTGCTGAACTTCTGTGACAGTGCCTTGGAGATGGATTCACTAACTCTTAAAGTAATGCCACACATTACCTGCTCGCACATTCATCCAAATGCGTTTGAAAAAAATGCGCGTGAACTTAGCCCTCCAGCTATTTAGCGAGGAGGTACTAAAGGAGATTTTTTTCTATAAAGTTCATTTGGACAGGCACTTCAGAGCAACTGAGCCGACAAAATAGCTTGTGAAGCTTATGGAAAGGTTGATATTTATAATGACTTCAAGAACACCGTCTAAAGGTCTCCGACCCAACTCTCCAAAAGCAGTTTCTTGAAGAGTTCATTGCATTCCTTGCAGAATGGGAAGATTATGCTGCCAAGCATGGTGGTTGATTTCTTACCCCAGGAACTGCCCTTGGTCTGCGTGTGACCACAAAAAGCACTCTGTCTCTTTTAAACTACTTAAGTAGCTCACTAGGCTAGTACTTGTTAACAGCTAATCTTAGTCAGGACAAAATGGAGAATATGTTTGGTGTTGTAAGGCAATCCTTTGGTTGTAATGACCATCCTTCATCTGAACAGCCTTTAATTATAATAAACAGCTTGTCATTCTACAGTCTGGCAAGGCCTCCTAAAAATGGGAACTCACCAGGAGACTTCGTAATCGCACTCTCAAAGCCATCTGATGTTGGAAAATGAAAGGCTGACCACCTAACAGAAATTATTGATGAGATATTGGATGATGGCAATTTGGAGTGTGCAGAATCTGTGTTAAAAACACAAGGCAAGCAGTTGGATCACGACAACTGTGTCGAAAAGCACAGTGACAGTAGATTAGTATATTATATAGCTGGCTATGTTGTCAGAAAGTCTTTAAAAAAGTTTCCACGCCCGGAGTATGCCTCTCGCCTTTGTATTTTGCCCCTACAAGCAGATTGTGATGGAAATTCCATACTAACAATGCAGTTTGATCGTGGGGCTGGGTCTACCCTTCCAAAGCTGTTGAGAAGCTTGTTTGTAAAGTTGGACACATTTACTGCATATTTCAGCAGGAATCAGCTTCATGCTGAAAGCATGGTCTGCTTTTTGCATTTACTTCAGGGAGTGAAGCATTAAAGAAGTGGGTTGCATGCAGTGAGCATGTGCGGAGTTTGACAACAAACATAGTAAAGTTTGCACTGACGAGGCTGCACTTTGCACAAGCAAAGAACATGGAACGGAACACACAAATAGAAAAACAGAAGCTCCTGAAAATGAGGTGATGCCAGTAGAACGACAGTCATGAAAATGCTCCCCGATTTTGTACATACCTACCTTCGTTGTGGAAAAAAAAAAACCTTGTAACATAGGTTTTGAAAGTGCTCCCCCTACATTTTTGCAGACCATAGTGTCCAATTTTGTAAAGCTGCAATAAATTATGCATGAGGCAAACAGAAAGCATTCAATTACCTCTCCACATTTGTGGGCTGATTGGTGTCGCATCTCCCGTAGAAAAAAAAAAATAGCAACCCCATTTTATTACGGCTGCTTGCGTAACGTCAGTCACTCTGGTTCAAATGGCAGCACAACAGAGATGAAGACAAGGCACATAGAAACACATAAGCGCACCGTCTCGTTTCTCTGTCTCTTCATCATAGTTACGCTGCTGTCATAACCAGCTATAGGCGAACGAGCCCAAAACAAAGCTTTATTTTAACTCTCGTCGCGATAAGCGTGCTCGCTAAGTTTGTAAGGTTGACTGGCCCTCATAGATTATTGCATGCACATTTACTGAACTTGCAAATCGGCGGAAAGCGCCGGTAACTTTTGAGCGCCCGCCGAAAAGCACGCCGGAGCCTGCAAGAGCAACCCGCCAGCGAGCGCTGGCGCCATCTGCCGGAGCATAGCAAAGTATTTCATGTCGGCTCGTGCCTTCACGACACTAGGATAACCTTCTAGCCTCTATAATCGAACCAGGCAGAAACGATGATGATGAACGGGGATTTGCAGTAGCGCCACTTTGTGGGGCAGCAAGGAGGCTCCGTTAAAAAAATATGGCGTTCAGCAAGTCGAACCATGCACTAGTCAGAGTCAGTGCATGGTGCTCTCGATCAAGTTGGCTCAAAGAGTGTTCGAAAAATCAGACGAGAGGTTGCAAGGTGTCCAAACTTTGGGCAGTTGTTATACATTGTGGTCTATGGGGAGAATGGTGGTGCTGCGAAGCAGACCGAATAATCGAGCATGTCCTAATTTTTGGAGTCCGAAAAATCAGTCGGCGACTGTATTTGATTTGAAGACCAAATCGAATAGGACACTATTCTATACCTGCCAAGTCTCTCGGATTATCCGAAAGACTCCTGGATTTTGACGATTTCTACAGTTCTGTACATTTCTATCCATGTCCTGCACTTTGTCTGACCAGATTGACAAAAAAATTCAATCCAATCTAATCCAGTTGGAAGTCCATCGCACATAGTGTTGTTACGAAAGTAGTAGGGAAACCCAACATGTGTTATTTTTTTAACCTTTATAAGACTGCAGCGCCGCTCTTTATGCTGGCAGAGTTGTTGGCTGCCCTAGTGGCCCTAGTCTCATTCAGCTAGTGATTTCTTAGGTCATGACTGGTGGGTACGGTGTCGGTGGAGGGTATGGCGCATTCGTATTAACTCATTCTATGCTGCATGTACTTCTGTGTTTGGAGAGTGCGCTATATCAGTGCCCAATTTGGTGTTTTTATTGTTGCCAGTTATCCCTTCCTCAGGTGGCAGCGATCAGCATTAGTAGCAGTACTAGTACTAAATGCAAAACCCTCTCAGCGTCATGTTTTGTATAAAGTGGGATAAGGGCCTATTGCGCGCTGTAAGTGTGGTAAGATCCTATTGCATGCGCAAGGGGATGGCGGAGGGGGGGGGGAATGAGCGGATGTCTCCTCCTCTAGGCTGGCAGTGGCTGCGCATGGCTATCGGCACATATGTGGTTTGTGCACCCTATTCTGGAGGTAACCTGTGGCGGGTGCAGAGGTTGGTGGCTTCATGTGCGCTGTCTTCCCGCGCGTTTAGTGGTGGAGGTCACGTAATCCTGAGTTTCAGAGATGCGTTGAAGTGAGAGGCAAAGCATTCGCTCCTTTTTGCCTGCTTTTTTCATCACACCAGCATTGTGGCAGCGAGTGTTCGCAGTCACCAAATGCGAACTGTTCGTGCTTGCCTGTATGCTTTTTAAGTGAATGTTTACTGCAATTTATATGGCCAATAAAGCTACAAATCTTCATGTAGTTATCTAATACTTTGCTATTGCTATCAATGCTTAACCATTCGGGTGAAACTGCAACTTTTTTGCTCATAGAACCAATAGTACTAGAAATAACTCATAACACCTACAGAAATTTCAGACGCCGTACCGGATGTTGCTCAATTTCTCGGACATAACACGTGCATTGTTGCAAACTTGCAACATGGCAGCTGTGTAAAAACAAGTAGTCACCCATCGCCTCACTTTCATGCGATTTAAAGTGAAGCTTTTTTTGCGGCGCCTGACGTGTTTCAGTGCAGCTATGGTTGGACTGTGTGGAGAGCGATCCACTGATAGCATCGTCCCACTGTGGGCGATACTATCAGCCACGGCGGTGCAGGTTTTGTTTCATGCCATCGATGTGAAGATATATTGTCGACCCTGCATGAAATCTTATCTTTGGTCGCTGACTCTCATATTCAACAAAATGAATTAATTTTTTCATTGAAATTTTTTTTTTTTTTTCGTTTGTCACTAATTTGGCAAATTTTACAGCCCCTTCCGTGTAAGAAAAATCCGTTGTTGATTGTACTTATGTGCGTAGTGAGTTGAATTTCAATGTAATGAAATTTTTATTTAGCATAGTGCCAATTTGATCGACTTCATTATATTGAGGTCTAACTGTAAGTGCAGTGTAGTGACCATTCTTATGCACCAGGCAGTCTGACGCATGTTTCTTATGAGTGTCTTTCTGGCTCTCTTGAGGACTATTTCTTCTGTCAGTTTGTGTTTCTTCCCTCCAAACACTTGTTTTGGTGGTGGCAGTGTCACCATTTGCCCCCTGCCCCATTATAAAAGGTGCCAGGATGCATTGGACTGTCTGAAAAGTAAGAGAAAAGGGCTACTTACATATATGTTTAAAAGGATTTGCAGAAGCCTGTCATAAGTTGCGGACATTTTCAGAATTTTACATTGTTAAAAAAAAGTAATTTTCTTGCTGCCAAAGCTGTCCTTGTTGGCAAATCAGTTCTGCAGAAGCCCGCGAGGTGGAGGTTCATGAAAGGAAAAATTGTCATACGCCCGACTGTAGCATGTGTAATATAAAGATTTATTATAAGACACTATAGGCACAGTTTAGTTGCACTGGCAGTACATGAATGCTGATCGCGCTCACAGCCGACACGAGCGTTTTCTTCATCCTCCTCTTCACTACAATGGCCCCCGGGAGAGAAGAGCAGCCATCCTGGCGACTTACGGCGTAGGTAGGATGAGGGGTTCATAGTACGGCTTAGGTCGGTTTACATGAACCTTGTCACGCCCACTATGTCTAAGGTCGGGTGATGGCGTCACAGGTTCTACACCGTAGGTGACAACGGAGGTGCGGTCTATGACGCGGTAGGGGCCATCATAGTGTGCAAGGAGTTTGGTTGAAAGGCCAGGGCTATGAAGTGGAACCCACAACCAAACAAGGGAACCAGTCGGGAAAAGTGGTGTAAGTGCGCCCCTGTCATGTCGCACCTTTTGACGACCTTGAGCAGCAGTCGTAAGGGTTCGCACGAGCTGCCTACGGTCCTCGGCGTATTTGGTGGCTTCAGACACAGGAGTGCACTTGGAAGCATCGGGTCGGTATGGGAGCAGTGTGTCCATAGTACACGAGGGAGCTCGTCCACACAGCAGAAAAAAAGGCGAAAAGCTAGTGGTAGCTTGTGTGGCCATATTATAGGCATACGGGACGAATGGCAAAACAGTGTCCCAGTTACTGCGGTCCGAGGCGACGTACATAGTCAACATGTCACCGAGTGTGCAATTGAACCTCTCCGTCAAGCCATTCGTTTGCGGGTGGTAGGCTGTAGACTTGCGGTGAACGATGCTGCATTCAGCAAGAAGGGCTTGGATTACTTCGGACAGGAAGACACGTCCCCTGTTTCTGAGCAGTTCGCGTGGTGTGCCATGTCGAAGAACGAAGTTCCGCAAAATGAAAAATGCAACTTCAGGTGCAGAAGCTGCCGGGAGTGTGGCAGTATTGGCGCACCGCATCAAGTGGTTGACACCTACAATTATCCATTGGTTACCTGAGGAGCTGCAGGGAAGTGGCCCATATAGGTCTATGCCGACGCCATCGAAGGGCCGAGCCGGACAGGGCAGTGGCTGTAACTCACTAGGAGGGCGCTGTGGAATTTAAGCCGTTGGCACGCCGTGCAAGCGCGTACGTACTTGCGCATGAAGTGATACATGCCGTGCCAGTAGAAACGCTGCCTTAGCCGATTATACGTTTTCAGAATGCCGGTGTGACCATAATGAGGAGCAGCATGAAAATAAGTGCATATGTCAGAATGCATGTGTCGTGGTATCACAAGGAGCCATTTGCGACCATCAGGCAGGTAATTTCTGCGGTAAATGATATTGTCGCATACAGCAAAGTGAATGGCTTGGCGACGAAGTGTTTGAGAAGAGGGTGTGACGCATGGGTTGTGGAGGAAATTCAGCATAGTTGAAAGCAGGGGATCCTTATGCTGCTCATCCGGCATATCAGCGACATTGAAGGCTGACATGGATGCGAAGAGCGGGGACACTGAAACCACATCAGAAGGTAGCGGTGATCGGGAAAGCGCATTGGCGTCAGAGTGCTTTGTGCCCGAGCGGTAGACAATGCGGACGTCATATTGTAAGCGAAGTCATCGGCCTAGGTGACCTGACGAATCCTTCAACGAGGACAGCCAGCAAATAGAATGGTGGTCGGTGACAATGTCAAAAGGGCGACCATATAGGTATGGACGAAATTTGACGAGAGCCCAAATAATGGCCAAGCTTTCCTTTTCTGTTACAAAGTAATTGGCTTCTGCCTTCTTTAAAGTGCGGCTCGCATATGCGACGACATACTCATCATAGCCGTCTTTCTGTTGTGCGAGGACTGCACCAAATCCAATGCCGCTGGCATCCGTGTGTACCTGTATAGGCGCTGTGGGATCATAGTGTCTAAGAATCGGTGGCGAAGTAAGTAGGCGATGCAGTTGCTTTAATGCTTCGTCACAGGAAGTTGACCACGCGGAGATGCCGTTGGTAGTGGTAAGCAAATTGGTCAGTGGTGCGATGATAGTTGCGAAATTGTGCACAAAACGCCGAAAGTAAGAGCAGAGCCTTATAAAGCTGCAGAGCGCCTTAAGAGTAGTGGGCTTCGGAAACTCTACGACTGCACAAAGCTTGGCTGGGCCAGGAAGCACACCATCCTTCGATACAACGTGTCCCAATATTGTTAACTTGCGGGCAGCAAAACGGCACCTTTTGATGTTGAGTAGGAGGCCAGCAGAGGTGAGGCAGGTCAGTATCTCATGCAAGCGAACGAGGTGCGTCGGGAAATCTGACAAAAACAGCACGATATCATCAAGGTAGCACAGACATGTTTTCCACTTGTAGTTACGAAGGATGGTGTCCATCATACGCTCGAAAGTAGCGGGCACGTTGCAGAGCCCGAATAGCATTGCGGTAAATTCGTACAAGCCGTCGGGTGTGATGAAAGCTGTCTTCTCACAGTCATCTTCTGCCATCGGCACTTGCCAATAGCCGGAGCGAAGATCCAGAGATGAGAAGTACTCCGCGCCTTGTAAGGAGTTGAGGGCATCATCTATCCGAGGCAGCGGATAGACATCTTTACGAGTGATCTTATTGAGTTGACGGTAATCCACACAGAGACGTATTGACCCATCCTTCTTGCTTACTAATACTACAGGAGACGCCCAAGGACTGCGGGAAGGGCGAATGACGCCACGGTGCAGCATATCGTCAACTTGTTCGTTATAATTTGTCGCTCGGCTGCCGACACGTGGTATGGTTGCTGGCGTAAAGGAGGATGGAAACCAGTGTGGACGCTGTGAGTGACAGTTGCCGTACGCCCCAGAGATGGTTGTTTACAATCAAACGACAAACGAAAATTCTGAAGAAGCGCGAGGACTTGATGCCGATACGGAGGCGGCAGATCAGCGTCTACGACAGATTTAAGAACGTCTGACGATGACGACAATGATGATGATGACGTGCACAGCACAGGAGAAGTGAGGGCATCGAGCTCATAACAGGCCGTGTCGTCGGAAGCGTTGAGAATGTGAAGCGGGTCAAGGGGCTGATCACGACATAGCGATTCGCCACGCAGTAAGGTCACAGGGTAGTGAGACGGGTTATACACAAGCATAGAGGATAATCCAGTACAGTGGTGAGGACAGCAAACGGGAGAGGTAGGGCCTTGTGATGTAGAAAAATTGGCGACGGTGTAAAAAGTACTGTAGTGTTTGGCGCAGTAGAGCAAGAGACGGGCACAAACACAGACATTTCGGGTGGGGTGTCCGTATCAGATGCAACGGTGAGCTTGGAGGCTTTATCTTCAGAAGGGTCAGGCACCGGGGCATCGGCAAGCGGGAAAAGCGCCACTTCGGCCCGGGCACAGTCGATGATGGCACGATGGTGAGACAAGAAGTCCCAGCCGAGAATGATGTCATGTGAACATGAAGACAACATGGAAAATTCAACAACATAGACAATGACGTCGATGACCACCCTTGTAGTACATTGAGCTAGCGGGGCTATATGTTGCACGGTCGCAATGCGTAGAAGCATACCAGACAACGGTGTTATGACCTTGTGGAGGTTATGACAAAGCTTTTCGTCGATAACAGAAACTGCAGCCCCAGTATCAACAAGCGCAATTGCGGCGGTTCCTTCGACTACAGTGTCCAATAAATTGCGTGGCGACTGTGCAGGCCTTGTAGAAGTTGTGAAGCTTGCAGTTCGTGCCTGCAGAACTGCAGCAACTAGTTTCCCTCGCTAGGTGACTGGCGGCGACGTAAGGGGGAAAGCGAGTGATGACGCAGTGATGGCGAACAATGGGTGCCGACAGGGCGTTGAGGAGGCAGCGAGAACTCTGGGTTGGGAAACATCGCATGCCTGGTAGTATCGTGGGAATAGCCATATCCAGGGCATTGCAACAACAGCGTTAGCAGGTGGCATGCGACGACGGCAGAAGTGCGCGACATGGCTGGCAAACACCGCAAGCGAAGGATATGGGCCGGTTGTTGCGTGTGCGCCAAGGGGTCTGAACTGGGCGTCGAGACGGAATCAGAGGCGACGCGGAAGAAGGTGCAGCTTGAAGTTGCATTGGCGCAAGAAACACGAACGTCGGCGGCACAGGTCACGCGGCGACTTCGGCTTAGGTCAGAGGTGCAGTCACGGGAGGGCAGGGTTGAACTAAAGGTAGCGACTTGGAAAGTTCCTCGCGAATGGCCTGCCTAATGGGTGCAGCTAGAGATGCGTCAGGCTGGGGAGGTCGATCGTTGAGAGGCAGCATAGACAGTTGGCGAGCCACCTCCTCACGAATGAAATCCTTAATCTCAACAGAGAGCGATGATGCTGGTGTGGAGTTGTAGTGAAGCATGAGGCACGAGAGAGTCGCCAGGTGCAACAGCGCTGCGCACAAGGACCCTTTGTCGACGCAGCTCATCGAAGCTCTGGCAAAGAGTGACGATAGCAGCGACAGAAGTAGTGTTTTACGCCAGGAGCATTTGAAATGCGTCGTCCTTGATGCCCTTGAGGATGTGCTTCACCTTGTCCTCTTCACTCATGGTGGAATCGACGCGGGCGCAAATATCCAAGACATCGTCTATGTAGCTGGTGTAAGTCTTGCCGGGCTGTTGAGTGTGCTGGCCTAGGCGCTGTTCAGCATGGAGTTTTTGCAAGGCCGGGTGACCGAAGACTTCCGCGAATGCTGTTTTGAAAGCGGACCAAGTTTGTAGTTCCCGTTCATGATTGTGGAACCAGAGGTTCGCAACGTCAGCAAGATAGAAGATGATGGTGCGTAGCTTCGTCGGGCCATTCCACTTGTGATCACTGATGTGTTCATAGGTAGACAGCCAATCTTCCACATCATTCTCACCTGATCCGCTACTAAAAACAGGAGGGTCCCGCTGCCGCTGGATGGCGCGTCCAGCGGCAGCGGCACCCTCCTGTTTTTAGCGGATGATAGCGCACATGATAGGAGCGACGGATGCTCCAAGCAGATTCTTGGGAGGCTCGTTCATGGTAGCGGCTGGAGCAGTTGTCAAAGTTCGGCTGCAAAGTCCCAGGGTGAGGTCGGGAAGTGCAGCACATTCCGCCAAATGTAATATGGGGATTTATTATAAGGCACTATAGGCACAGTCCAGTTGCACCGGCAGTGCATGAATGCTGATCGCGCGCACAGCCGACACAAGAGCGTTTTCTTCGTCCTCTTCACTACAAATGAAGCAACAAAGGAAATCCATATGAGTGTCTGAAAAAGAGGTGGTTATAATGCTTTTGAAAGGAACATAAACATGAGCATTTTCAGTGATCAGGTGGCCAGTTGCATAAATTCTGTGAGAAATATAGGTGATGTCTGCTGTGAAACCTATGTCAACTGGTACTTTAGATAACATGAGGTCATCTTAGCTTTACTTCATTAAAGGGCAACTCGGGCGATTTTTCGATGTCAATGGATGTCGATAAAATTCATTGGGTACATTCCTCTGAACACTTCCGTCATGTCATCAAAAAAGCAGGCTTGAGAGTTTCACAGATTTTTTACAAATGAATTTAATTGATTGCCTCGAACATCCTACCTTACCTCTTCCTCAATTACAGGCCACATTGTGTATGACGTCAGGAGTGTTCCATGCAAATACCCTCCACCCCACAACAGCCTAAATCAGCATGAAGCAACCTCTTGGAGGAGGCTGCAGACAGGAACATATCAAAACCTAAACACACTAAGCAAGATGTTTCCCACCCAGTATAGAGACATTTGCCCCTGGTGCGGCGCCAAGCCCACCTTATATCACATTACATGGGAATGCGTTCAGAATCAACAATTCCTTCAAATAAAAGACCCGAGTGCGGAGCAGTGGGAGAGGGTGCTCTCCAGCAGCGACCCGAAAGTCCAGCATGGACTAGTAAGGCACGCTCGCCGAGTAGCCACCCTCAGTGGTGCCCTGGAATAGGGGCGTCGACCCTGCACAGATGGGGAAGAAGACCGTGAAGACGGCCGACCGCATCTGCCACCGCTAATTTCTAACCAATTAGAGAAAATAAAGTTTTTCCTCCTCCTCCTCCTCCATGCAGAGCATGCTGGGATCATGAAGGTGACAGCGTCGAGGAGTTGATGACCGTGAGCTAGTGCATGGTGTGAGAAGTTGCATTTCCTGTGGACGGGCAAGTGATGGGGGGTGGCAAGCGGTGTTGCATTGTTGGCTGCATGAACTTCAGCCCTTGCCATCCGCACACACAGGTTCAGCTTATGCCGATCGTGTTTAGCCGAGGTTAAGTGTATATGTCATAGTCGCAGGGTTCATGCGTTTACTGCTGGCGGACCTGAGCAACTGACCTGAAACTAATTAGGCCATAAGGATGAAGTAAACTGTTTCTGTAGTTCAGTTTTGATCATACGGATTTGAAATAGACCATTCCTCATTTCTTACAGTACACACACACAAAAGCAACGGCATGGAGCAGTATCGAAATCGGTATGTTGCCCTTTTCTACGGAAAGCTGCCAGCCGCACTTTCCGGCACTTCCCTACATTAAATGCGACTACGAACATGGGTGTATTTTTACATATTGTCATGCAGACTCATTATTCAGCTTTCGAGGTGCACTGCTTGCCTTGTATCCCAAATGCACAGCAAGCGTAGGCGCCTTCGATACAGCAGCATAAACAACCACCTCGTTCAGCTGGTAATGGTGTCAATGGATACTGGCATCGGCGTTTCCACAAAAAAACTATACATTCTCTAAATGAATGATCATATGCATAACGTCCTCACCTGTGTCTACTCTACGGGATATATTGTGTGCGTGAAGAGAATACGAAGAATAAGTAGCCAGCACAACAATGATCCCGTACTATGGTCTCCTGCTTGCTGTTTTCGAAGGAGTGTGGTCGTTCATATCAGCGCAGTACAGAGTGTTGCAACGGTGCTTGCATGCACAAACTGCCTGTTTTGACATATTCTCACATTAATTGATGTCACCGATGAGCAGCTAGCATTATATCTCAAGCAAACGACGAGTGGTCGCTGTACCGGCCTGTGTAAACAAATGCACCGGTCGGTGATTTGGACTTCAGTGGCGTTCTTGCTGGATACAAATGCGGAAAGTCGTGCTCCACATCTTACAGTGAGCATGCGAAGCGCTTCCCTGAGAAGGGGTAAAACGCCTAAAATAGCAAACAGCACGTATAAAAATTGGAGGATGCTTAAGCTTCGCCTTTAAGAGTGGAACGTGATAGCATTCAAGGGCACCTGACTACTTCTCATGCTTCCCGGCAGCTACAGCGTACGTAACCATAATGTTTTAACGGGAAATGCTGGTGGCGAACGATATGCACAAAGGTGGGCTTTCTGGTAGGTAGAAATGTGGCCTCTTGCGTGGGCTGCGATGGAAAAACGGACGGTCCCCTTTGGAATGGGGCGGTGGGCAGGGGCATAACCGGGGGGGGGGGCTTACGGGGCTACAGCCCACCCCCCCACCCCGAAATGTTTTCGCGCTGTCGATGCACCGTCGCGTCGACCAAAGCAACCCTCGGTGCCGGAAATCATTCTGAATTTTGTCTAGAATGTCTTTTTCACGCTCGTAAAGACATTTCACCGCGAACATAGCTAACTCGGACTGGATTTTGTGGCAACGCCCATGCACCGGGAGTCGCATAGCACAAGCAGCCCCATCCGAGCACAAAGTTTCAAGGTCGTTTGGATGGGGAACGAGCTTGCCGCGGAATGTACAGATGTCAATTCCAAAACTTTATGCATATAAAGTTCTCATAAACTTTTGATGTGAAAGGTGCATTGACATTTCCAAAGTTGTGCTTTAGATATTCAATTGCGGAAGTTTGTGGGTTTAATGTTGTTATAAACATTTGACGCCAAAGGTGCATTGACTTTTCTAAAATCGTACATCGGAACATACAACAAGACAAGCCAAATCAACACACTATTAGACAAGTTAACAGAGCATGCAGTGTGGCCTGATGGGACGGAAGCTTTGTGACGGTTCATTTGTGCCGTCATGTCACAGAAAAAAATATCAACGTTCTTTTCACCTGCGCCAAAGCACCCGTGTCAAGACACTAAAGCCAGCCAGAGTAACTACATTCTTATTTATATTTTTTTCTACTTTGAGTTTTATTCGCGAGGACACATTGAGCCTCTTCAATTTTTTTATTCTCGCTACCCTACTCGCGGGGTGCCAAAGCCAGCCAGAGCGCATGCGTTTTTCTCGTGTTGCTTCGACCATCGTGCGGCGTACTTTGGTGCGCGTTTGGTTTTCTCTGGCCGAGTGGATTTTCGCCTAGAGTTTTGGACGCCTTTTCACTAGCAGACAAGAAAAAAAAAACAATGGCCGCTCACCGCCATCACTGTGAGGACTCGGCAGACTGCAGCGCGTTGGCTTGAGTGCAACCTCTCCGGAAAGTCTTTGTCTCGCCGGTGTAGAATACCGAGCACTATGCGTATGGTTCTCTGTGGACCAAACGTCACATTTTCTTTGATATTCATTTGGTAGCCACATTAGGTGCCCAAAGTAGGCATTGGATTGTGGCTAACTTACTCTCCCTTGCGTTTTTTTTTTTTTTTCATTTCGGTGCTCCCGCACCACATAAGGGAAAAAAAAAAACATTGTTGCGGCGCAGCGACTTCTCGCATGGTGAAAGTTTGATTTTGTTACTCCGTGTTTTGTGGACAGTAATCGGCCATGGGACGCTTAATTTGCCGGATACTCTTATTATATTATTGTGATAGCAATTATATGGACACTCCAGGCGCATTACTGCTGCCGCCGTTGCCCTCATGTTTCGTATGAAGTCCAAGGGCGATAACATTGTGACTGTGCGCCGCATGCTGTATGTGTGAGTTAAAGCGTAGGGGGGGTGGAATGGGTGAGCCAACAATGGTGGCTCAGTCTTGTGTGCGCAAAGGAGAAGAGTGGGGAGCAAGCGCGCCACCTTCCGTCACGCGCGATACATTGGGGGAGTCGATGGAACGGGGCGGGATCT
Organism: Dermacentor variabilis; assembly: GCF_050947875.1. Lineage (NCBI taxonomy): Eukaryota > Metazoa > Arthropoda > Arachnida > Ixodida > Ixodidae > Dermacentor > Dermacentor variabilis. Next base: position 117,883,629 of record NC_134568.1, on the reverse strand, counting down.
AGAATTCTGTGTGATTACGCAACATGTTTATTTGCCTTGTTTGACACATTATATACAGTGACTTTTTCTTAGATACATAGATTTATTGGAGACTTATACATATATTCAAATATCTTATTGCAAGGTTTTGTGTATATGTGCAGTGAACTTGTCTTTCTTTCTTGCCCTTTATCAAGCATTTGTATATTCCATTGTGTTCTCGCATTTCTAATGAACGAGGGCGAGTTAAGTGAAATTGAGCTTACCCATCCCGCGCAATAATGGTTTGGTTCATTATCTGCGAGGCATGCGCATATCACACAGGCATCTCTCATTTACAAAAGTTACACGCAGGTGTGAGGGTAAACATTCTTTCATGCTCTCATAAGCTGGGTTGAACATGGTTGCGTGACGTAATGGACGCTTCAGAAGTTGAGCAGCGTGGTGCCATGAGATTTTTACAGCTGAAGGTGTTTCCCAAAAAGCAATTAATCTCCATATGGCTGCCATGTACATTGAACATTGCATTTCATTGGCCACTGTGAAGCGTTGGAGTAAACGGTTCAAGAAGAACATGAAAGTTGCAAAGATGATCCAAAATGGGGCCAAAGCCATCGTGCAATCACCCCCAACAAATTGCAAAGGTTGATGAGCTGATGAGACAAGAACAGAGGATAAGCATTGATGAACTGGCAGAGTGTGTGAACATCAGTCACGGTTCGGTTCACGCCATAATTCATGAACATCTCGGTTATCGGCTCTTGTGTGCACAATGAACGCCCAAGAATTTGAACCACCACCATAAGATGGAGCGGTTCTGCGCTGCCTTGACTCATCTGATCCGGTATCACAATGAGGGTGACGACTTCTTGTCTGCGATTGTGATCGGGGACGAACCATGGTGCCACAACTACGAGCCTGAAACACGACGGCAAAGCTTACAGCGGAAACATTCGAATTCACCACCCACAAAGAAAGCAAAGGCCGTCATTTCCGGCGGAAAGGTGTTGACTTTCTTTTTCGATCGTCAGGGGCCATTACTTATAGGATTTGCTAAACCCGGAGAGACTATCAATCGTTTCCGATATTGCAAAACGCCAGATTGGCTGCGTCTCGCAATCAATAACAAATGACGTGGAAAATGGACGAATGGAGTCATCTTGTTCCATGACCTGGATATGGTGTTGGGCTGATGAGCACGAGGTCGCGGGATCGAATCCCGGCCACGGTGGCCGCATTTCTGTGGAGGCGAAATGCGAGAACACCCATGTACTCAGATTTAGGTGCACGTTAAAGAACCCCAGGTGGTCGAAATTTCCAGAGTCCTCCACTACGGCGTGCCTCATAATCAGAAAGTGGTTTTGGCACGTAAAACCCCATAATTTAATTTTTAATTGATCCACCACAATGCTCGTCCCCACGTCACTGATGTGGTTAATACAAAACTGGCAAAGTTCAAATGGGAAACACTGCAACACCCGCTATACAGCTGAGACCTGTCGCCTTGAGGCTTCCACATTTTGGGACAAATGGAAAAAACAGCTCAAGGGAAACACATTCGTGTCAGACGATAACGTGAAAGAGTCAGTTGCAGACATTTTGAAGCAGAAACCCAAGGAGTTTTATGAGACGGGAATCACGCAACTCGTTAGTCAATGGGACAAATCTCTAAACGCTTATGGAGACTACTTTTAAATAAAGTACCCCGTTTGTCATATATTCGCATTGGCTTACTTTTATTTGACTCACCCTCGTATATTTTGCAGAACGGCTTTGTATACGTGCTCTCTGTTGGGACTGTAATTTCGGTGCCATTACTCACGATACACGACCGGTGTCCGCTGCTCCTGCGTAATACATTGGATTAAATGACAGCCTCATTGAGATTTTTCACTGGCCGTTGCATATGTGCAAAAATGTAAACAAGGTTCTTGAATGACAAAGTTTCATTAACATATTTATCCTCAACCTGTTCATTTCATCACCTTTACATTTTTCATATCAGTGGCATGCACTGCTTTGCTGGTTTCGAACTGATATAGCTCTAAAGTTTGTGTGACGTTTTCTTTACTTATTAAATACACAAAAACATGGAAGCACTGATATCAGTTATTTTGGGCACAATTTTGGCACATACAAGTAGGTATATATTTACTGAAAAAAAAAAACATATTTCACTTGTTTTGACAGTGCGTAGTGTTCAAGAATTCGTTTGCAGCATCTTTGGCAATGGCAATGCAGTTATTATTCATGTATTTGATCCCTTGACAAATTGTTTAAGAGGAAGCTTTAGCTCGGGCCCAACTCCGACGCGACCTATTCAAATAGTACATGTGAAATGCAGAAACGTTTTTTTTTTTTTTTAGATAACCCCTGGATCGCTTTTAATGAAATTTGTTGCATTTGAGAGCGAAAGTTTAATTCTAGTATCTGTTGGAAGTGGAATTTCGATTTAGGGCCTGAATTTTGTTTAAAATATATTGAAAAATTCAAAAGTGCGAGAAAAAATAGAGGCACGACGTTTACAAACTAATAGCTCTGCATCAAGAACAGATATCGCGGTTCTGTGAATGGCATCTGTTCTAAGAGTCAAAGCGGACAAATTTGTTATGTCAATTTGTATCTTACGTGAATTGCTTACGTGGTGTACAAGGGTTCTGCAAAAGCCTTATTTTCATAATACGAAATTTTTTCAGATTCATGTGTAACGTATCAATTTTGTCCGCTGCAGAATTGTGATATTATTTTTCATTGTTGAGTTTGAGTTTTAAACATGATAGTTTCGTTTTCTGGAAATTTGCGATTTTTGCCAATATTTAATAAAGAATTGACAACCTAAATGAAAAATTCAAAACCAGAAGTCAGTAGAATTCAAGTTTTTCTTTTAAATTCAATAAACCTCATCAAATTTGGTGCAGTGGTTGCCGAGAAAAACGAATTCACCTTCTACATTGCATTTAGTTAGGAGCGCCCGAGCTAAAGCTTCCTCTTAAGGAGGAGGCCAAGCTGCAAAGTGAGTCCCCCCCCCCCCCCCCCCCCCCCCCCGGAACGAAATTTCTGGCTACGCCACTGGCGGTGGGTTGCCCCACCAGGCTCGTTATTATATTGCCGAATGTCCTACCTATGTTGAAACGAAAAGAAAAGAAAAAAAAACAAAAGAAAAGGAAAAATACCCTAGGATGAATTCCCATAGCCAAACTTTTTGAACCCCTATTGTGAACTTTGTGTTTGCAAGCCTCCGTTGTTTGTTGTTTCCGTACTTCCACCAATCTTCCGCTTGCTAATCTCTATGGCGGACATGTTTACTTAAGTGCCTTCTGCTCTCGCTGAACCCAAGGGCTTCAAGGAGGCCAGAGATGCCTAAATCGAGCGCTGGACAGGTATCTCCACATTCTAATAAAACGTGCTCTAATAATAAAACATGGCTTTACCATAGCAAGCACATGCTTCTTCTTCCTTCTTATATCTTGCTTTATAAGTGGGTGTTCTAAGGCACCCTGATCACGCCTCAAAAAGTAATGAGCTTCCCTTTGAGTTCTCATAAGTTGTTCCTTTGCAGATTTCATTTTTTCCTCTTAACCAGGGTCAATGACGCAAATATACAGTGCCGCGAACAAGTCCAAAATGGTCGATGTCGTATATTTATGGCACTATCTGTACATTTAAAAAGCATGCTAATTTACTAACTTTTTCTTTCCTGTCTTGTGCTGCCGTTATGTGGGAATACGGAATTTTTTTCTCGTGCCTCCCTCTCTCGGTTTTCGTTGCATGGTTTGTTTGCTCCGGCGCGTCTACATACTACCGCTCGCGCATTGGCGTGGTTAATTTGGGTTTTGTTCCACGGGCTGTTTCGGCTGCTTGCACTCGCAAGATTTATGGCTATCTCGTTATTAATCACTCAAAGGGCGACTGCCTGTTACTTGCTCGTTTGTTGCTCGCAGGGGTGCGTATACGCGAAGGACGCCGCCGCACATTCGTTAGTGTTTCTGCCTCCTTTTTTTTTTTGAGACTTGCAAAAATGGCAAAACCTAATTGCCTCTGGTTGGCAATAAGATGAAGATTAGCAGAAGTTTGTCACATGTTTTGCTCTTCTGACGGGCACGCAACCGCACAGTTTCCTTGAGTGCGCTCACCTATGCAGTTCGATTACGCTATGTACGTAGATATTAGTGTAAGAGTAGGAACGTTTGAGACTTGCGAAATAATCTTGTGTGTGCATTTTCTAAGCCTTTGAACCAGGTGTATAACAACACATCAAACTTTTAATTCTTATAAGTTTATTTCCTTTCTTTATTGTCGTTATTCATTAATAAACAGTACATATTTTATTATACTAACACAAAATATTGCTTTGTCACTTGTATGGTCACCCTAGAAAAATTACAGTAATTTTTTTCGAAATAGGTCCATCTGAAGAATTTAAATCTGCAATAAAAAAAAATTGACCTTGGCCAGTGGCATATGGTGAAAAAAATCGACCTTGAAAGTGTTAAGTAGTTACTCATAGCAGGTTTCTTTTGCATTGCTGCCACCCATGAGATTATCTCAGCCTGTCCGAGTTTCCGCTTGACGTTCTTTGTTGCCATGTTGCTCACCGTACCGGTCGCATACTTGCTGGTGAGCTTCCTAGTTCTTTCCTCCATCGTGAACCAATGTTTTTCCTGTACAAATACCTGAAAACTCTCCCAGCTCATTTACTTTCTTCCATATTCCTCAGCTGCTCTTCATAATAAATTTTACTGTCAGCTTCTCTCACTTCAAAGCTTGTCCAGTCCATATGACCCTGTACAGCTTCATTTGTGGTTTTCCTGTGAGCGCCCAGTGCGAGGCGTCCCACTGGCCTTTGGTTGCCATTGAGTCCTGATTGTAGCCCTGATTTCAAGCAAACGGCCGCATTTCCAAATGCGAGTCCTGGAACCATTACACCTTTCCACATACCCCAGAGCACCTTGTACCTGTCGTATCCCCATAGCACTCTTTGCTTCATTATGGCCGCATTTCTCATCCCTTTTGCTGTTATTGTTTCTTCCTGTGTTTCCATATATCTGTTGCCTTCATTTATCCATATAACAAGGTATTTATATTCTTTTAACCGAGGTAATTCCTGGCCGTGAATTGATAGTCTGTTCACTGTTTTCATTGAATGCCATAACACCAGATTTTTTAAATGCTTTTCAAACCTAAATTCTCGCATTCCTCTCTGCAGATATTAGCCAGACGTTTCAAATTACTTTGCTTGTTAGCTAGTTACACAATGTCGTCTGGATAAAATAAACCTGGAAGCTGCTGCTCTACTACTGTACCTGCCTGTCTATATGAGAGATTAAACCCTATATTACTTCCTTCTAGCGCCCTCTCCATCCTCATTATGTACATCATAAACAGCAGTGGGGATAGAGGGCACCCCTGCCTCAGTCCCTTGTTGATATCAACTTTCTCCTCGCTCCTCATCCCTTCCCATTCAACGCAAATAGTATTTTCTAGGTAAATCTCTCTCAAAAGCTGTATACAATCGTCGCCCAAGCCTTCCCCTTCCAGAACATCCCACAAAGTGTTGTTGTCTACGTTGTCATATGCTCCTGTAATGTCTAAAAAGGCCACATATAACAGCCTTCTTTCTACTCTTGATATTTCAATACTCTGGGTAAGAACAAATAAGTTATTATCCAAACGCTTACCAATTCTGAAGCCATTCTGAAGTTCTCCCAAAATGCCATTATTCTCTGCCCATGCTTGAGCTTTAATTTGGTTGCCTGCATTGCTAACCTGTATATTACAGGTTAGCAATGCTGTAATGGTTTATTCGAGTGAATTCTTTCTTCCTCCTTACCTTTATAAATTAAATTCATTCTTTTTCGCCAACTTTCTGGTATTCGTCTATCTTGAACTTTTTTCTGCTGCTTTCACCAGAGCTTTCTTACTTTTTGGACCTATTTCATTAATCAGCCTAACCAGAACCTTGTCTAGCCCTGTGGATGTGCGCTTCGGAATTTTCTCTTCGGCTTTCTTCCAGTTGAAATTTGTCAGCACCAGCTCCTTTTCCATCTGGTTCTCTTTCATGATATTTTTTTCCTCAAGTACAACCTCATCATTGCCTTGGAAAGATTCGGCTGTTATTTTTTGGATGTAATTTAATGCCACGTCCCCTTCTAGTTTGTTTCCATCTTCGTCTAGGATATGTCGTTGTATTGTACCAGATTTCCTGCCTAATAAGATTATGTAGTTCCAAAATATTCTAGGTGTGGCCTTCTTTTTCTCACATATTTCTGACAACCAATATTCACTTTCACCTTTTATCTTTGCTTTTACCAGTATTTGAACCATAGATTTTTTTCTCCTGGTATATTTACTTCTTTCAGACTACTTCGTCCTGTGACAACTGCGCTTTTTTTTGCCTGCCTGTGCTCTCTGGATGCTTTCTGTCATTCAGCGATCGCTTCTCGTATCTGCCTGTTCCACCAGCTTTTCGGTTTCTTTATTGCTTTCTAACAAACATGTTGTTTCTCTTTCCGTATTTCTGTCGTTATTACACTTAAAAGCTCACTATATTCCCATTCTTTAGTTGGCCATTTGCCAAGTTCTTCCTCGACTCTTGTGACGTACATTTGTTATTTGTTCAGTGTTAAAATTTGGACTGGCCATTTTGGACTCCTTGCTCTCTTTCCCAACTACATATCCCATTTTAAAAATGATGCGTTTATGGTCACTCCCTATGCTGCTATACCCTTCCTCATCAATGGCCATTTCTCTCAACTTATCATGAGTTCCTTCTGTAATCAGACAGTAATCAATGGTCGATTGCTGGTTTTTCCACTTCCCACATGGTCTGCCCATCACATTTAGGTCTTGCGGGGGAGGCGAGTGCCATCTGGAGGTGTTGCAAGGAACTGTGTGCGCCGCTTCATGGCCTCCAAGATATTCGTGCGCCAGTGCATGCAAATAGCGGGTGCTGTGGCCGGTCTATGAATGGTAGAAACGTGTGAAAGGAAGCTTGTTTGAGTTTTCGTGTAACAGAATTATGTTTTCTTATACCCTATATTAAAATTACAGTCCAACGCTATCATGTCTGTAAGTTGTACTTAGCGATTTTTCTGCATAATTTAGCTTGAGAAATTCAATTCAGTAACTTCCTTGTGCCACATGGAGGCTTTGGGTATGGGTGGTTCAAAATTCTTTTTGCCAAAACGACGTCCGATGTGGGATGCTGGACGCCAAAATCCGTTGCGGGGCCCTTAACACTATCATGTTAAAATAATTTGTTAGGGCTACCCTTGGCCTTCATGTTGCAGCACTATATGTAGCTCATGGGCGTTGGCTCTCGTGGTGGCGGGTCGAATGCAAACGGTGATTCCTGGCTATTGAATTTGTCATTCTGTCACTATTTGACAGACCCAAAGAGCTGGTGCAGCTGACATTGTCACCAGAAGGTCCAGCGCGGTCACAAATCAGCTGAGTGTCTGCTCTTCACTGGTTTCGTTCGCCCAGCAGGCGAGACCGACATGCCTTGCGCACCTTCCCCGCAGGGCGATGAGCAAAACAAGAACAAGGTGAAAGCAGGAGCCAACGTTTCGACAAGTGGATTTGACAAGTCCACTTGTCGAATTGTTGGCTCCCGCTTTCACCTTGTTCTCGTTTTGCTCAAAGACGTGTCCACTTGTCGAAACGTTGGCTCCCGTATTTGAAGTAGTAGAATTACTAGGGGACTCTTGTGAGGCCACATGAAGAGGTCTGCTCGGCTGCTTCGGCAGGTTTCAGTTCCGTTTTTGCCGTTTTTTGCTTATATAAAATTAATTTCGAAATTGCAGAACAATTCTATCATACGTGTGACAGGGGCTCTCGGGAACCTAAACATTCCATTACCTTGACATGGTAAAAAAATCGTCGGAGTTGCCCTTTAAGTGTGCACACCTGTTGGAGGGTAAGAATAATGGTGACATATAGTATTGAGTGAAAGGTTTCATTTGACTGCTATCTAATATTTGTTCTCTGTCAAATGGCTACACTTAAACTCTGCGACCTTCAAAAACTCATCAGTCACAGCTTCAGCATACACATACTTCGGTTGAAAGATGTTATACTAGCCCCAAATTTTTTGCGAAATTTTTACGTAAAGCTGCATGCTATAGCTTGCAAATTTTTGTCGGCTTGCCAACTATGGTTTTTCTTTTCTTTGTTCTGGTTATTATCTGCAATTATTCCTTTGCAAACATTGTGTTGCTATAATGCATTCAAATAATGGCAGGCATTTTTTTTCCCCCCATTGCAGATTTGAACATGCACTTGTTGTGTTTGGAGGTCTCAAGGGCCTGGAGGCAGCTCTTGAAGTGGATGAAGCTCTGGATGTTGAAGACCCTGAATATTTATTCAACTACTACCTCAACACCTGCCCTAACCAAGGATCGAGAACAATTAGGACAGAGGTATGCAAATGATCTGAGGTATTAGTATTATTGAGGACAAATAAATCCCAAATGGGAAAGCCAAATCCAAGGAACATATCAGAATATTGTGCTTGATGTTGGGGACATGTTGGTGTGCTTATTTAGAATAGTGATCTTATAGACAAAAATTAATTGCACCATCATATGAAACTCGTGCATTATGTTCATGTTTGAACTTTGCTGTTGGCATTTTATTTGCACTTGTGGCAGTGAATTCTGACATGAAATACTTGGTAACCCTACCGTAATGGGCGTACATGTTTGCCAGTGTAGTTGTACTCATTAGGCATAAAAGCATTTGGCACAAGATACATTTATTAAATAAGTACATTTTGAGCTGTATGCCTCTGCTTAAGTATGCAACCACAGTCAAACCTCAATATAACAAAGGTGTACTTGCATTGAAAGACTTCGTTAATTTGAGGTTTTCAAGTTTCAGCAGTATTAAAAAAATAATTTCACAAATTCCCAGGACATTCCTGGTGAATAGTATCTTGTAAGAACTTATGAAAAAAAAATCATAACATGCTTGGGCCATAATAGCGTGGTTATGAGTGCTAGCGTGTGCGGTGCTGATGCTTTAACAAAAGTTAAATCCGAATCACTAGATTACTTCGTTAAATTGCAAGAAAAGAAAAATAAATAAATAAAAAGTAGAATGTTCCCTGTAAAATTAAGATTGGGAAATGAAATTTTAAGAAATGTCAGTTTTGCCAGAAAGGCAGAGCATTGGTGGCGATAGCAAAGAGACAATTACGCGAGGTGAGGTTCATAGTTTTATCGGCGTCACGCGCATTCTGGCAAACGTGATCAGATGTCACTCGATGACCATAAAAACTCGCTATCACAATGCGAGTGAATTCTTTGCACAGTGTCTTGGAAATTTGAGGTTAAGTGACCGCCAGCACTTGACGTGCGGGAACAAATGAGCATCAAGACAACTATAATCTTGGTTCGTTGTTTTCACTTGCTGCAGATTACCTCCAAGATACGGTGCGCGACTTGCGTATGGACGGCCATGCGCAGCCATGGCAACAGTATAGGGGGAGAGGGCAGATGGGCATGTATATCCTAGACCTTTCTTTTTACTGAAGGAGTAGTCAGCGCTGGTGTTTCTTCAAGTGTTCCAAGCCACAGACTCCGCAAGTTGTTTACCAACGTGACAAATAGCACAGCAGTGTTTCCTGCATGTTGCATCCCTGTGTGCACTTCAACAGTGTTTTTACTATTCACACCAAGGATGCTTGCAAAAAACTTTTGGCTCGGCCAACATTTTTATAATTTTTCACTATAAGGCTCCAAGTACATGCTTAAAATGGCCGAAAACTAAGATTGGGAAATAAGAATAGTTTGTTAAATCAAGGTTTGACTGTGTCAGTGATTTGGAACTTGTTGCAGTGTGGTGATACAAGTACAATTAATAATGCTTGTGTTTCTTGTGGCAGGAGGCCATCCTCATCTCACTCTCTGCTTTACGACCCAAGATTGTGGCTGCACAAAGTTGTGACAGCGCTGTGGATTCCTCCTGAGGCAGCAGTCGTTTGGTGGTGCACTTTCCACGATCTAGGCACGTGCAAATTATTTCCTGTTGATGCGACGAAACTTGTTTCTGTCAATCTTGTCAAAAAGCAGCAGCCCTGCTGCCCTCTCAATGGTGTCTACAGGAACCTGAAAAATTGGATTAAAATATCAGAATGCTTGCTTATGTAGTGAAGGACCGTGAGTAAGATCAGTTTCTATCCATGTGTTGATAAGACAAAAAAAAGGGGGGGTTGTAAATACACAGCATATAATTTGTTTGTTAGATGCTTACAGGCAGCATCTTGATGCAGTGTTAGTAAAATCATCCACACTCATGCTTGCTTGGCTGCTAGATAATTAAACACCCCATCAAAAAAAGTGCAGGCCAGTTGTCAACTACAGCTGATAGGCCTTTACTTATGGCAAAATAGCAGCAAAAGCTTGAAACTGAATTTGCTGTGTCCATTTGTCCTTTCTGTTACACTGACAACGCCAGCCATCATTGTCAGGTTATCTTCACGTGCCACTGGGATTCAAACTCATTGGCAGGATTTTCTGCAACACAGACTATGACAGTGGTAGCATTTGTGCATATATACATTTCAAAGGCCACAACAGGCAAGACTGTAGTCGACAAGGACAATATGTGCATCGCAAAGTTGTTGTTCCAGATTTGACTCGTATTACATTGTCTAAATGAATTCAGAGCTGCAGGAACAGCCGAAATCTGCCGCTTTTCTTTTTTTGTGTAATAAAATGTAGATTCTGTGCTTAATTTAATGAAAAATTGTGTGATGCCTGTCACACACAAAGAACACAAAGCTTTCAGTGCAATTGGGACAAAATCTGGTGGTACTTTATGCTGATACAGTCGACTTCCGTTAATTAGACCGTGCCAGGACCAACGAAATTGATCGAGTTATCCGGCGGGTCAAATTAGATGCAGAAAAATATGCCAAAACACACCACCTATTCGTTTGGCAGCATTTGCCTGAGTCTAACATTCCCCTGAATTAAACGCACGCCCACTTTCTATGTGTCCGTAGTAGAAAACTATGTAGAAATGACATCAATGTTCCCAAACAAAAGTATAAATCTAACGTGTGCCTGATTTTTTAGCAAGAAAAATGAGGAAGGTTCTAATGTGTTGAGCAATGGCAGCCAGTTTCCTAAAATAAGCCTCACCGCAGTGCACTTGTGTTTGCAGCAATGCATACGAACCCTGCAAAGGCGGTTTTGGTTTCGCATCTGATTGCACCTTGCAGGCAATTTCTAGTGCAATTTTCTTGAAAAAAAGAAAGGGCACGTGTTAAAATTAGTTAAACACTGTAACTAAACATTGCGAATTACGTTTATTGCTTAAAAATCTTCCTACACTCTTAAATAAATATACACCCTTTGGGGTGTATATTTGCCACACAACAATAATCGTCATCTGTCTTGCTCGAGTTTCTTTTCTTGAAAACGCTGTGCTCGCTACTTTCCTGTTGTGAATGCTCTGTCATGCTGTTAACGCGCATCCATTCGTGACTTGGAAGCACCGGGCTCACAGCGTTAAAGAAAGGAAATGCGGACAAGACAGATGACGATTATTGTTGTGTGGCAAGATACGACCCGAAAGGGTGTAATTTTGCCTAAGAGTGTAGGGCAGGCCTAGGGTTCCGATAGGAAATGACATGTGTTCAACACATCCACTGTCCCCTAAGCTTTGCTGAGATGGACGCTGCCACTAATGGGGTCACCATAGAGGCCGGGTGCATGCGTGCTAACTGGTCAAGTTCAACTTATCTGGCAAAGGCCAATTTTAGGATTGAAATAACTAACGTTTGGGCCCGTAGAAATGCATGAATGCTGGCAGAGACCTTCAGTCGGGATCGAATTAACAGAAGTCTACTAGAGTAACTTATCAGATGCAGCATTCAAAACTCCTGCGGGCTTTCAGCCACCTGGCAATGCGCCAAACAGGCTTCAGGGCCAATTCGCCATCCATGGCCTCTAATATTCGGCGGATCACACAGACTTTAGGAATCATGCATCGAACATCCCAGAGGCCATGCAGCAGCTGCTTTACTTTGGCACTCTAGTATTGCTGACTCCCACATTCTGTGTGCATAACACATTGCACATTAGTTAGCTGTCGTGTACTAGTTAATGCTGAAGTAAAACATAAGCAGCAGTGTGGGTGGCTTAACAGTACATGCTGTGCAATGTAACTACAACCTGCGATAGACTGCTGCTCTTAAGTTCTTAACAATTGCTTGGTTTATTGCATTTCTTGCAGGTGCTGCTAGAGTTCTGCAAACAACTCATTTTGTACACTGCATAAAGAAATTGATTCTTCTGTAATTTAGGAGTGTCTGCTCTTGCCCATCGTATGAAATCTGAAGGCTGCAGTGCCCTGCCGGCACGTTCACGAAACAGTGATAATCTGATTGTTTTATACTTGGAGAATAAATTGACATTTTATTTACTTTTGTCGCAGTCAGCAGCAGGCTGATGCATTGGTGTCAGCTTACCTGGCGGTAACTATGCCTGCTCCCCGGTGAGCAATGTTGGCTGTGAGGTGCAGACATATATAACAAAGTATTTTTGGCTTCCATTTAACTTTGTTATATCACAGTTTTACTGCATTACTTTTGCACTCATGATGTGCAGTGAAGAGAAATAGTAAAGGTTGGTGCAGATGGATGCCAGAAAACAATAAGATGCAAGTGTTTTGTTTTCTACCAGTTGGGACATGTGGTTCCTGTAAGAAGCTTTATGCAGACATTCTTTGCATCTGCAAAAAAAGCTGGGTTTTATTGTGAAGCTGCTGCGGTAAGCTATACAGTTTTTTTTTTTTTTACTAGCTGTAGTTACAGAGTGGCTGTCAGTGGGTAACACTACACTGCTGAAACATTGATTTTCTTTGAAAGCAATATAGCATAGCCAACTAAGTGCATTCAGCAGTTCTCTAAGCTGTCGTAAGCAGAGGACAAGCTCAGTTCACCTGGGCTTGTTGGAAGATACGGACCCAGGAAATGTAAGCAATAAATAAGTAAGAAAACAGATGCATAAATACACTTTTTTGGTTGTAGTCGCTCCTAAATTCGTAATTGCCTAACCAGACTGGTAATTCTGTTAGAATGTTTAGCTTCGAATCTATACACCATCAACTATGTCAACTGAGAAAATGAAGGCACTGAATTGGCTGAACCAATGCTTTGGGCAAGGCAATGAATTTATTCACAAATATAACGAGACGTGCTGCAGTGGCTCGGTGGTTATGGTATCCTGCTGCTGATCAAAAAGTCGCAGGTTTGATTCCCAGCTGCCATGGCCACATTCTGATAGAGGTGCAATGCAAGAACACTTCTGTTTCAAGCTTTCAATGCATGTTAAAGAACTCCAGGTGGTCAAAATTGACCCTCAGTCACCCACTAATATGTCTCTCAGCCCATGGGTTGCTTTGGGACATGAACCCTGGTGTAGGTAGTGCATGAAATCATGCAGTACCAACTTGGCCAGGCCACTACCCATAATCTAATTTTATTTTTTGTATTGACTGAGTGTGAGGAAAATGATAACAGGCTTTTGTTATAAGTGCACATGTGAATAATGGGAATCAGGTTATTGAAGTGGAACTTAATTGAAAACCGTAAATTTTTTTATTCTGCACATACGATTTTTTTCACTCCAGAACAAAACCATAAAGAAAAAAAAAAAAACAATGGTTTGCTTGCCTTTCATCTACGCAGTGCCAGCACTTGTGGCTCAACCACACAGCAGGGTTGCCAAACTATTTCCTGCGTGTGCAGACGATAGCTAGCTTCTTCCAGAAGCAGGCAATTCTTATTCAAATTCGAAAGCAGATTTTCGCTTACTTCCGCCCATTTATTAAACTGCGGCAATAGGAGGAGGAAAGAAAGAAAGAAGGCAGAACCAGAAATGCGTCTTGTTGGCTACCTTACACTGGGGGACGGGAAAGATCAGCTTGAGGAAAGGGGGCACAGGGACGTGATGAGTTTGTGCATGTGTGCGGAGGGCCTTACCAAATCAAAGGCATTCACACAGGCCATTCATTAAGTGTACTGCGTCAATAAATATACATAGTAACAATAGGAAGAAGCGAACTGATCCAAACACCTGTCTTGATTGATGTCAGCCAACAGCCAATAGCAGTCGTCTATGGGACTTTTGCACATGACAACATATGCAAGCAGCCAACAGCTTTGAAGCGGGTGAGAAGGAGGCCTCATTTGAAAAGAATTTGACTTCGCATTCTGCGTGTGATCTCCATGTGCCACGCACGGCCGCAAAATTTGGCTGAAATGTTCACAGCTGCGTATGCTATCCGCCGACTGCGTTTTATCACCAATCCCGAGGGGTGGTTCAGGACCCCTTCAAACTTAAAAAAAGTGTCTTAATGCAGACGCTCAATTACTACTCTCTGCAAATGACCTCTTCTGAGCTGGTGCACCAGCTTTGTATATGAGTGATTGGAAAGTACAATCATGGAGCTACAGTTGAACCTTGATATAACGAACACGGATATAACAAAGTAAATAAACATTGTCTCATTGCTATTACAGTGTAACATATATGTATCTAACGAATCTCAGATATAACGAAGCTATTTTTGTGTCAGATGAGACTTCGTTATAACGAGGTCCAATTGTAGGTTGATCGTGCACGGCATATGGCCGTCCCACATCACATGGAAGTGGTGGTAAATGTAATGTGCACAAATGCTTATTCCCATTCTATGCAGCGTGTTATCACAGCACAGGTCGCAGCTTTAATCTGATGCAAAGTTTGTGTTTATGCACTATACCGTTCATGAGTCAGGCAGGTGTAGACTGCTTAGCGTGATTCCGGCATGTCTGTGTATGGGCTTATAGCCAAACTGCCACTCAACACCATAATTTTGTGGGCCATATTGAGGGCATGCAGGAAATAAATGAAAATATAGTACACCGTGTGCAACAAAAGCGAAACGTCTCGACACATGCACTGTGCCAGTAGTGCGCAGTTGATCTGTATAGTCTATGCAACATATTTTCACCATCGAAACGAGCCCAAACTACCACATCTGTACCTCACTTGGTGTGATGCATTTGCAGGAACTTTTGGCAAATTTCTGAGTCACTCACACAAATGCAACGGCAGCCACAGGCACCACATCACCATTGCAGATCTGATAGCAGTACTGTTATGACAGGCAAAATAGGGCAGTCGTAATAAATCCACAGCTTTTTTTAAAGCGGTAAAAAAGAAAAGAAAAAACACTACATAAAGAGACATAAACGAAACATGGGCCCATGAACCACTACTTAAAGGAAACCAGCTGAATAAGTATCTTATAAATTGGTAGTCAGAATTGTGAAAAAAAAAAGTGCACAGTGCTAAACATTTTTATTGCTGTCAAGGCTTTGCCTTGACCAGGCATGTCTGCAATATGCCTGCTATATGTAGTGTTCATGTGAAATGCTTTAAATTCTTCATGTATGTTTAATTCAACTCTGACAAGGCATACAACATTTAATTTTTTCTTAACAGATGTTCTTGAAAATTAAATAAAAAAGGTGTTTGGCTGGCTGATTAACTACGTTAACTTCTAATCATTCATTAGGGATCTGTGTTGACATTGCAGAACAAAGTCGGGCATAATGAAGTTATGTTCATTTAGTGAAAATCCTGAGAACAGCACCAAGTTGAAAAAAGTTTGCACACTGCAGGAAAAAATTACTCAGGAAAAAATTAAGT
The DNA here is from genome assembly GCF_050947875.1 of Dermacentor variabilis. NCBI lineage: Eukaryota > Metazoa > Arthropoda > Arachnida > Ixodida > Ixodidae > Dermacentor > Dermacentor variabilis. Next base: position 117,867,943 of record NC_134568.1, on the reverse strand, counting down.
AAAACACCAACATATTTCGTTGCATGCATTTTAAAAATGGTTATCTTGAACCTGTTGCTATTCTGAAGATTGCTTCTAAGTTTGTACAACTGCTTCTGACTGACCTCATTTCCACAACTGCAACATGTGCCCTAACACAAATTATTGATAACATAATTAGTGGAGTTTGTTAACTGGCTAACTGACTATTGCAATATGTCATGCAAGTAATGTCAGTCTCTTCAAGTAGTCCACTTCATGAGCTGGGATTTCACCATCTGCTACAGCTGAATTTTTAATATTTTGTAAAATAAAGTAAAAAGTGAAGTTGCATGTCTGAAGATTTGCAAGAGTTTCTGATGCTGCTGAATGTGGGTTAGGACGGGCCGGGATGCGATGTTTGTGATATAAGCCTTGTGTTCGTGATCTAAGCATTGCAGAAGATCCTTGGGAGATACAGGCATGGTGACATGGTATTGTCTGGGCTAGAACATTGAAAAGTAAAAAATAGTATATTGTCGACCACATCACATACCATGCAAAATCTGAACTGGATTAGTTTGTTAAAAATAAAAAAATATATTTAGGACTGTCCTGATGTTTATGACCTAGGGCACACATAAACAGTACCTTCTAGCGGATTCTGGCAGTAAATGCTACGTTGGAGGCACACATATCGATAGCACATGTTTGACATGTAAGAAATAAGGAGCCTAGAGCTTACCAAAAACGACCGAAGTTGCGTGTCATCGGGTATAACAGAATTGGGCATGACGTATGCTTCCAAGTCAAATTCTGCATTTTCTGTTTCTGCTACAACAACTTTGAAGAAATGTGTTGGCACAGCTACGTGGTTGGCACCAATGACTTGATACTTGACATACTTCTTTCCATCATTCTCAGTCCTGTAAAAAGTGCAAATAGTTGTGGCTTATTGAACGGTTGCATTAAGATTTCGCAGATGTAAAAATAGACAAAGATGTTTGCTTACGCTACAAGATTTGAAAAAGCATGTTATTCAACTGGCAGGATGCACATTACATGATAATATGACTATACAGCCACACTTTGAGAGTGTAAATGGAATTTACATATCAGCCAGGGTCTATGAAAAAAATCTCGTAGCACTGAGCATTTCTGCAAGCTTCACAAAGACACTATCTCTTTAAGTCAATGCAGAATGAGGTGGTAATGCTAAATGGCGTTCATCGTTCTAGTTTTGCCACTCCTTAAGGTGTTTTCTAAATAATCAATATATTGCACATTACTACCACATGTTTCAACTTTCACAGGTTTTTGTTATTAAACATAAAATGCTGCTTTGTCCCACTGCAAGCAGTTTTAGAGAATAAATTTATCATTCCATGCAAGCAGCTGGAGTCCAGAAAGTTGCTAGAATCTAAAGACAGTTAACAAGCTGCACAATAGCGTGCTCAGTTTAGAGTAAATTAAAAATTCAGTGATGTCTTGAGAAATCCAAAAATGATGCTGATTCTCCTCACGTCAATGCACTCAAAATTCTGCCCATTGCAGTTTGAATCACTTTCTAAAGTCAGCTTTTATGAACAAAAGTGTTGATACTGCAAACCATTATCACCCTACCACAGATACTAGAGAAAAAAAAAAGAAAGAAAAGAAAAGGAAAAAAAAAGGGGGGGGGATCTGCCAAGAAATGCTAAACTTCAAGCTATAGGCAACAACACTTAGTTTGATTTCTTGGCGGATCCCTCCCCCCCCATTTTTTTCCTTTTCTTTTCTTTTCTTTCTTTCTTTCTTTTTTTTTTTCCAGCCGGCCTGTCAGACGCCCTTGACACGCCGGCTAACGCGCGTGCGTTGACAGACCGGGGTGGGGGGTGTGCCCTGACTTTGACCTTATACACAGAGTTCCTTTACTCTCAATTCGACATGCTAACACATGTTCCCTCGTTTCCGCATCCGCCCGCCTCACACCCTCTCCCCTTTAGAAGAATACCACCTATATATACTGTGGCGAGGAAAGCATACGTCGCCTTGAAGAAAAGTCCACTAGTCGAAACGTTGGCTCCTGCATTCACCTTGTTCACGTTTTGCTCATCGACCACAGATACTAACCACTTATATGCCATGTGACTCATGCAGTCTCAAATGGCAGCACTTGTTTAATAATTGTTTAGGAATGAGAAAGTAGGCTACATCAGGGCACCACTGAACAGCATCCAAAAATAGGCACAGCTGACATTGGCTGCAAATTTGTCATAAAATTGATATTGGGTAGGGAACTACAGGTTTTCCCGCTCAGTTTAATCCAAACGCTATTGAAAATAATCCAGGTGCCAGCCAATTTAATCTGAGCGCCAGCATCTTTAATCCCAGTGCCAATAATTTAATCCAGGCGCCACCACATTTAATCCCAGCGCCATCCAAATTAATCCGCGTGCCAACTCATTTAATCCTTGCGCCAGCCATTTTAATCCAAGTGCCACACATTTTAATCCCAATGCCAGTCAATTTAATCCTGTTGGAAATTGATTGAGAAACAAATAATTCTTGCAGAAGAGCTCGTAACAGGCGTCATGAATGCCGTATATTCATTGATGTGATCACTATATTGGTGTCAGCACGATAGGAGCACAGTTTCCATGCTACCAGTGTTGTCATGGTTTCTTCAGAAATACTTCCGTGTGTTATACCGCTTGCTCATTTCCTCCTTTTCAAGTCGCATTTCCGAGTGACAAGAGACTCGCATAAGTGAGGCAGAATCGTGACGGATATTACGCGACTTGGGTTGCGATCATGACATGCGATTTCCTTCCCTATCGTCTTGCATATCGATTGACATTGTTCGCAAGGGTAAAAACTTGCTCACCATTACTCAGGCACTTGGCATAATCACTAAGCGATTCAATATAGCTCACTAATCTTGTATTTTGCATGCACTCTTATGCTTCCGTCATGCATACCAAATGAAATGAAAACGCCGTCTGCTGAGTTCTCTGTTTTTGTTTCACCACCATCGCAGGAGAACGGCGTGTGCAATTTCGCCTGTGGTGATGCAGACGATAACTTGTCTGCTTTAGATTTTTTTGTTCTACTGCTCTATGTCATTCAGAAATACTTCCAGTAATGTAATTCTAAAGAGCACAAACTCTTCTTAGTACTTCCACGATTTCCCTGTTGTCTGCGAGCGCGTTCGACTTTTCGCTTGAAAAGCAGATAATATCGTGTCATAACCTAGCGGACTCAGCAGACGGCGTTCACGGCGCTTCTGTAATAGTGGCGGTCTGACCTTTTGTTAGGTGCTCCCGGTGCTACAGCTGTGCTTGATTTTTACCTGAGCTGACCGCCATGGAAGGTGGGACTCCTGAAGACGAACAGACGAGCATTGTGCGAAAGCGGGGTCCTCCGTTCAAGGATCAAAGTAAGCCACGAAGGAAAAACAACAAGGTGTCTGACGTCGACCGATCAAGAATCGTCGATGCCTCAAGGCACGGCAGAGATTTGAGACAACTCGCCGAGACGCTGGGCATAAATCTAAAAACTGTAAGGTCGATTGCAGCGACAGACCGTGAAGTGTCTCTGAAAACGGGGGGCTCCATCAGAAAGTTTGGTGCTGACGTTGTCGCCGTCGTAACAACAACTGTCGACGAGAACTCAGCGTTCACGCTGAAACAGATAAAGCGAACCGTTGAACAAGAAATAGCTGGCCTCACAATCAGCACCAGTTCTGTTGACCGCCTCCTCGACGCACACACCTACTCCATCAAATTAGCGACCCAGAGGCCGGTGGACCGCAACCGCTGCGACGTGAAGGAAAAGCGAAAAGAGTATGCGCAATGGTTACAAACCAATGGGCCCCGGGTTTGCCGCTTTTACGTCGACGAAACGAATTACAATATATGGTGCTCAAGAAAATTCGGCCGTGTAAAAAAGGGCACGGCAGCGCTCCAGACGACGACTTCGACGAAAGGTGCGAACATCAACATCATCGCCTGCATGTCGGCAAATGGTGTGCTGCACTGGCGAATTGTCGAAAGAGTCCATTGGATCGTATTCAATGACTTTCTCGCCGACGTTTCCGTCCAGGTTGACTCTGAGGAGCCAGATACAGAGGCCGTCTTCATTTTCGACAACGCTCCCGCTCACAATCGCGCAGAACAGGCAAATCTGGCCAGCTTGAATCATTCCATCAAGCGCCTGCCGCCATACAGCCCTTTTTTTAATCCAGTTGAGGAAGTTTGCATTTAAATGTCAAGTTAAACAGTACCTCAGTGAGCGGCGCGACGCAGTGCTGGTGACTCCACAAGGAGTCACACAAAAGGAGCACAGGCGCTCGTTGCTTGTAAATGCTGCACAACACGCTATGGCACTTGTTCAACGCGTGGATTGCGCTGCATTTGATAGGCACAACTTTTCTTTTGTTCAGGCTGCGCTTAGAGAGGAGGACATGTAGTTGTTCTCGGTTTGTTTCTATAATCCCATTCAGGAAGTGCCCTGGTATCTTGTGAAATTAAATACCGCATCGAATAAATTACATATTTTCGTTCAAAAGATCTCACCGTATCTTTGTACATCTCGTGTCGAGTTAGATGTCTCATAAAATACATCACGACGCTGTTTTTTCGGTTGTACTTCTTGCAGTCCATTCTCGAGCTTTAGGAGAAAAGAATGCGCACTCAATCCCACGCATCTGAGATTCAGCTATTCGTCAATTTTCCACTTATATTTCATTAACGCGAGGCAACCATCAAAGTCTAAGCCTATACAAGGATATTTTCTTTTGAGGTCGGTAGCATGACAAGGTTTCTGGCAATATAAGAACCACCGTTCCATAATGACCAATTCATTTGTAAGAAAAAGGTGCAACTCAATTCGCATATTTCGCCTTTTAAAAATATTTTTATATTATTGCAGCACTTAATGAAGAGCACGTGCTAAATAGTCTTCATGGTGACGTCATGCGAGTCACCATCATAACACGGTTTGCGCGTGTCAATGCGTGTCTTCTCTAACACGATATCGTGAGCGAGTTCCTCGGAACAGCGCATTGTAAGTCACTAGTGATCACGTCATGTTAATGAGCGATGGTAAGCAGTTACCTGCCCTTTGAAAACCATTTCTTTTGATATACGTGCCGGCAGGTAAGGGGAGTTGACGCTCACGTGTGAATGTAGTGACGTCACGTGAGTCACTAGTGATCACCTCATTCTATTTTGTGATAATGAGCAGGTTGTTTCTCTTTAAAAGCCATTTCGTTTGATATGCATGTCGGCAGGTTAGGAGAGTGCATGGTTGGGTGAGAGCCACGGTGACGTCACGTGAGTCACTAGTGATCACCTCATTCTACTTTGTGACAATGAGCAGGTTGTTGCTCTTTAAAAGCCATTTCGTTTGATATGCATGTCAGTAGGTTAGGAGAGTGCATGGTTGGGTGAGAACCGTGGGGACGTCACGTGAGTCACTAGTGATCACCTCATTCGACGTTGTGATAATGAGCCAGTTGTTGCTCTTCAAAAGTAATTTTGTTTGATATGCATGTCGGCAGGTTAGGAGAGTGCATGGTTGGGTGAGAACCATGATGACGTCATGGGAGTCACTAGTGATCACGTCATTGGCTGGGTGATAGTGAGCCGGTTATTACCCTTTATAAGCCACTTCGTTTGGTATGCATGCCGGCAGTTTAGGATAGTGCATGCGTGAGAAGCGTGGTGACGTCACGCTAGTCACTAGTGATCACGTCACTTGAGTCATTGATAGGGAGCATATTTTTGAGCATTGAAAGCGATTTCCTTTGATATGTTAGTAGGCAGGTTAGGAGAGGTGCAACGGCGGTGGCGTAGAGCGAGTCACAAGTGAGCTAATCATGTCACTCAAGGATAAGCTGTTACATTCTCGGAACCATTTCATTTGGTATGCATGACGGAAGCATAAGAGTTCATGCAAAATACAAGATTAGTGAGCTATATTGAATCATTTAGTGATTATGCCAAGTGCCTGAGTAATGGTGAGCAAGTTTTTACCCTTGCGAACAATGTCGATCGATATGCAAGACGATAGGGAAGGAAATCGCATGTCATGATCGCAACCCAAGTCGCGTAATATCCGTCACGATTCTGCCTCACTTATGTGAGTCGCTTGTCACTCGGAAATGTGACTTGAAAATGAGGAAATGAGCGAGCGGTATAACACACGGAAGTGTTTCCGAAAAACCATGACAACACTGGTAGCATGGAAACTGTGCTCCTATCATGCTGACACCAATATAGTGATCACATCAATGAATATACGGCATTCATGACGCCTGTTACGAGCTCTTCTGCAAGAATTGTTCGTTTCTCAATCAATTTCCAACAGGATTAAATTGACTGGCATTGGGATTAAAATGTGTGGCACTTGGATTAAAATGGCTGGCACAAGGATTAAATGAGTTGGCACGCGGATTAATTCGGATGGCGCTGGGATTAAATGTGGTGGCGCCTGGATTAAATTATTGGCACTGGGATTAAAAATGCTGGCACTCAGATTGAATTGGCTGGCACCTGGATTATTTTCAATGGGGTTTGGATTAAACTGAGCGGGAAAACCTGTAGATCGCTTTGATGCAGCTATTCATCAGTACACAGACCTGACAGTGCCAGACTAGCATGGCAACATGTGATGACTATATGTAGTGATGACAGGTGAAGGCACTAGAAGGCACTAACTGAGGCAAAAGTACTAGCTGAAGGATGGATATGAATGCGAGATTTGGAATGCGGTAGTTATTGTCGTAGCAATGAAATAAAGAAGCCTGTCATAATTACACATGCTCTGGAATCAAGAAAAAAATGTGTTTGGCAAATGGGATGCCATCACAGAAAAGATATGCAGCAGTACCTTGGCAAGTAGAGAGGGCCAGTGCACACATAAACATTCTTGTAGCGCTTTGTCAGGCCTCGGACATGTTTCTCTAGTCTGTTCCAGGAGTCTCTGTTGAATCCTTTGCCAACCTAATGCAAAAAATGTCCGTTAAAAGTTGGTTTTAAGTTCTCGTTTTGCAACGCCTGCAGAGTCCACACAGCAGTGGCTTAGAGAGATACTGTACATGAACCAACTTGATATGATGCAGCCTTTTGTGCCGCCGTTGGACCACTATAAGCTTCAGCTGCATGTGTAGAATGCTGCTTATTAGTCGTGCACCTTCTAGACAAGCTTGCATACTGCCTTGAGCGGCAAGTGGGTGCAACACTGGAGTTCCAGATGCAACACTGGAGTTGGTGGAGAGTTAAGCATCACTGCAGGTGACACTAAATATGCAAAAAACTACCTGCTAATGCCAGCGGGCTTGGGCCAACACGTGAAAACTTACAATATTCAGATTAACAAGCTCTTATGGGTGAAGGAAGAAACAAAGAGCATATAGTGCAGCCATAGTTTTCAAAATGCATAATATAGCTTTCATAAGCAATTTGCTTCACACAGTAAGCATGAGATAGAAAAAAAAACCGAGACAAAGTGACGAAGGCCCAGGATGTAAATGAAATTGAACTGATAATGGACAAATCAATATCAGCAAAAATACAGCAGAGCAAAACTAGAACATTGTGGCTTCTTTAGAGGAAGCACTGAACTCAGACTTTATAGTTAACAGGTCTCATTTGCAGGCCAGAGAATGAAACATATTTCTATACAGTTCTGGCACTTATGCTCAATTGACAAGCAACTTGCTGCAGTGTTCAGTGAGTTTATGTGAAATGCTTTTTTAATCTCCCCGGCAACTTAAGGTCTGGCAACAAAATAATCGTCCCAAGCTTTTGTATACTGCCAACATAAATTTATATAAATATAGTAAAAAAATTAAAAGGATTATGTACGATTACTTTAAATTGCCATGCACAGTGATGAGTAGTTGGTAACTGCAAAGACACAGCATAACTTATTTTGACTTGCCAAATACCAGGTGTTTGTGAAGACTGCCAAAAATTTTGATGCGAAAGCACCAAATGGCCCATTGAGAAAATGCTGGTGGAATCTAGCAGCGAAATGGCACCTGAATTCCCATTAGCTGCAATGCCACGCCATGAGCGCACTTTGATGGAGCATAGCGGGTGAATTGGAACATTTGCTGCCATCTTAGCATGCCAGGTGTTGCGTAAGGGGAGAGGGCATGTCCCGACGCCACGTCACCCTCGCTCTCACTTTCGGAAGCTCGCACGCAGTCCGTATCTCTCACTCCCACTGGGATTAGCTGCTGCGCGCCTGCCGGCTTAGTGGCTGCTGCTTCTTCCTTGGTCTCTCGTCGTGCAGGACGTGGGTTCTTCGTTGGATTACTTGAAGAGGTGAACGTTACTTGCAAGAAGAATTGAAAGGTATAATTGACCAATTTACAAAAACTCACAAATTACATTATAACAAATTTGCAGCACATATTGAAGTGTATATAGTTGTAGCCACTTGAATCCTGAGGACGATACTCAGTATAAGGTATGCTGCATCAAATTTGGTGTCAAAATGCATAGCTGTTCCACTTACATTTTTATCAAAACAGTATTTTATGCATTGAAGCACAAAAATAACGAACACCAATGTATTTTGTCGCACATCTTGGAAATAAAAATTTGGAGGACGCTTAAGCTTTGTCTTTGAGAGTGGAACGCGATAGCATTTAAAGAGATCCCCGACTGCTTCTCGCGCTTCCCGGCAACTGGAGCATATGTAACCGTAATGTTTACCAGGAAACACTGGCCGCGAACGCTATGCACAAAGGCGAGCATTGTGGTCGAAACACGGCTTCTTGCGTGGGCTGCGATGTGGCGAAAGCGAGCTGGAGCTGGAGGTATTGCAAGGAACCGGGCGTGCCGCTTCGTGGCCCCCAAGACGGCCATAGCGCCGGTGCGCGCACCTGGCGGATGCCACAGTCGGTCTGTGAACGCCACAGCCGGTTTGTGTGTGTGAAGGGGTTTCTTTGAGTTTTCGAGTATAGATGTATGTTTTCTCGTATAGTCAAATTACAATCAGAGAGCTATCATTTCAGTAGGTTGTGTGTAAGTCGTAGTTAATTATTTTCCCATGTATTTTAGCTCGAGAAGTTAAATTAGTTCAGTAAATTTCTTGCATCACATGGAGGGCCTAGGTATAGGTGATTCGAAAATCTTTTTGCCTAACGACACCAGATGCTGATGCCAGATTTTCTGCAACATGGGCTCATTAACACTATCGCCTTGATATCTTGAAATTGGCGTCCTCAGATTTGATTCCAAGTGGTTATGTCTTGCAAACTCACTGGCTACAATTTGTAAATTTGCAATATTTCCCACAGAGTAATTATATAAAAACTTAATGAAATGTCGTCAATGAGTGAATTATGCATTTTGATTTCTCGTGCAATTATTGTCTGCCTTTTAGAGTAATATAGCTCAAGGACAAGAATTGTGCTATCTGCCACCGGTGATATTTAAGAAATTTTGGCAGTCTTCGCAGAAATGCTTGGCATTTTCCGCATGTCTTCATGCATATCTTTGTGCTCATGTGAGTGAACTTCAGAGCAGTGGCCAATAAAATATGTACAAGTTTCACTGCCTTTGACAGCACACTGTGGAGAATAGCACTTGCATGAAACAAAGGAAAAGCGCATACCCTTCATTCAGTTTCATGTGCCATGTATAAATTGTCAATTTTTTTTTTTTGTAAATATGTGCACCTATGAGACGAATACTGCGAGGCTTTCTTTTCTCTCTTGAGGCTTGCTCTGTTCATATCCTTAATAAACCATATGCAAGTGACACACACTACAGAATTCCATAACATCGTCAATACATCGAAAACAGCAAGGCTGCTGCCTTGGTTAAACAGTTTCCATATTTACAAAAAGATACTGGTGTAAATATTCACACCTTTCTGCACGTCCCAGCTGGTGTGGGCGTACAAAGGCTAATTGATAACTCTGTAATCTTTCAGACACCGAATAACGTAAAAGATGAATCGTTGACGGCAGAGACTGAAAGGGGGAAATTCGCAAGTATTACAAGTTCTGGGGTTTTACGTGCCAAAACCACGATATGATTACGAGGCACGCCATAGTGATGCACTCCGAGTTTGACCTGGGGTTCTTTCACGTGCACCCAGTGCATGGGTGTTCTTGCATTTCGCCCCCATCCAGGTGCGGCCGCCGTGGCCGGGATTCGATTCCTCAACCTCGGGCTTAGCAGCGCGACATGAAAGCCACTACGCCACCACGGCGGGTTTAAACGATGATAGAGTTCGAGCATGTGTGTCAACACCACAAAGATTATGCCCACACAAATTTGCGCTACATTTCTTTGTAATGTTAAAAGAAGCTTGTTTGTTTTCAGTGGATGCACTTATGCATACGGTACCATTTCACATACTTTAACTATATTAAAAATTTTGATTATTTAAAGATTGATTATTTTTAACAAGTCGCCGAGAAGTCCAACTAACCTGGGGTGCCATATTACTGAGCAGAAAGGTTTGATCCACGTCGCTCTGACACTGCCGGTGGTTGCCGGCGGCCGCCAAGTGGCCGCGGTCAAAGCCACTCTTGTGGTAGTCGGAATTCAGGGACCGAAAGTACGGGTGTATTTGGAGGTCTTCGTGAAATTCGCACTTGGACCTGTCTACTTTGTCGTTCTTCGACAGTTTCTCCTTCGTTAGGTGTTCAAAGACCCAGTGCGCAGTTCTGTTCCTGCGGTCGTAAGAGAGGACATAGTCGTCTAGAAAGCGAATAGAATCGGTGCCAGGAAAGCCGAAACGCATGATCTGCGTTTGGCGGCTTGCGTTTTCAACGGGTTCGATAGGTACGGTGGTAGGGGGCCTCGGCAAAAGCGTGGCAGCGTGCACCTGACCTTTGGCCGAAAAGTGGTCGTACGCGCGGCAGCTGCCCCAACCCGCAACCGCCGCGGCGAGGAGTTGAACCCCTCGATGACTTAGTGAAGTCATAGTCAGCGGAAAATAAGTTCGGTGTAGCGCTTATTCACTGAGTGTCCGTAGTAACAGCAGCATAAACAAACGCAGACGACAAAGCGAGCGAGCAGCAGCAACAGTTTGGCGTCCTCAATGTTGCCAAAGGAGCATTGGTAGTCGGCTGTCTTAAGAGGAAGCTTTAGCTCGGGCCCAACTCTGACGCGGCCTATTCAAATACATGTAAAACGCAAAAACGTTTTTATGAGATAACCCCTGGACCGATTTTCATAAAATTTGTTGCACTTGTGCGAGAAAGTCAAATTCTAGTGAGTCTTGGAAGCAAAATTTTGATTTAGGTCCTGGATTTTGTTAAAATAATTTTCAAAAATTCTGATGTTCGAAAAAAATAGAAGAACGAAGTTTACAAATTCATAACTCTGCATCAAAAACAGATATCGCAGTTCTGTAAACGGCATCCATTAGACCGTTGAAAGCGGACAAATTTGATTTGTCATTTTATATCTTACGTGAATTTGTTACGCTGTTTACAAATGTTATGCAAAAGCTGTATTTACATATTACTAAATTTTTTGAGATTCATTTATAGCATATCAATTTTGTCCGCTTTAGATTTACTATTATATGCAATTCACAGAATTGTATTATCGTTTTTCGTTTCTGAGTTACAGAGTTGTAAACTTTATCATAGTTCCTTTTTTTGAAAATTTGCGATTTTTGCCAGTTTTTAATAAAAAATTAAAGACCTAACTCAAAAATTGGAAACCAACAGTCACTAGATTTTAAGTTTTTCTTTTAAAGGCAACAAACCTCGTCAAATTTGGTGCTGTGGTTGCCGAGAAAAACGAATTCTCCTTTTACATGTATTTAGATAGGAGCACCCGAGCTAAAGCTTCCTCTTAATGTGTTCTGCGTTTTAGAGCGCAGCTCTTTGGCGTCCGTTCCTGGGTTTCGCGTCGTCGTCGGCGTTGTCGTCGGCCTCGTAACCAGCTCCGCCCCCCTTTCATCCCCCCAGCGCTAGCAGCGACCGGCTGGATGCCGCTGACGCCGCTAGAGAGTCAAGATAACGTGACTGCATAGAACACCGTCGCCGCCATGCAGAAAGAGGAGGAAAGGGTCCCCCCCCCCCCCTGTTCTTGTGTGGCGGATAGGGTGCTCTTCAGTTGCCGACGCGCCGGTTATTTCACGTAGGCCCCGGCACGTCGACGAATACGTGACCACCTTCCCACGGCTAGACCTGGTTCTTAGCGCTGCGGAAGCGAGGGTATCATACTGTTTGTGTCGGCATCGGCGGCGTTGTCCCTGAAACCAACTCCGCAGCTGGGGTTGACTCACTATTGGCGTCAGCGGCATCAGTCAGTCGCTGCTATCTCTTCCCTCCTCCCTTTATCGTGTTGTCCGCTTGCTGCGCGCGCTTCTGCCCCCATCGTTTGCCGCTGGGTGTACACGCCGCCCCCCTCCCCCCTCTTCCTGCGAGTCTCCGGTTGTCAAAGCGCCGGCTCGAACTTAATTCCTTTCTTCGCTCCTCCTCCAATGCAACCCCTGTGCGGTGGCAATCAGAGAGCCAGATCGGTGGCGGCGGATCTGTATATGTGCACCGCCCGAGCCGAAATTGCCGCTGCCGTTCGCCCTGTGCGGTGGCAATCAGAGAGCCAGATCGGTGGCGGCTTGACATAAAGACAAACAGCAATTTCCTAACACTTATGCGGGAGAACATCCCGTTCCTCTCGCTCGTAACGCGTCCCGCGGCTGTGACAACCTCGCGAGGCACTTGTATAGATCTCGTCTTTGAGAATCAAGCATTGGTGTACCAAGTCGAACATATATCAGTCTATTTCTCCGACCACAAAGCTTCCTTCATGACTGTCAAGAACTGTTAGTGGAGTCTTTGTTAAAGGAATACGCGTGAAAAATAAAAAAAAATTCTGTGATAGCGCATACATGTGTTGCTCGATTTCTTTGCCTCAATCTATCGAAAAGGTGAAACAGCTTATTTGCTGCGCTAAAATTTCGCATTAGGAAGTAACGTAATCGTCGGTAATTTTTTTTGATAGTGCGGCTTATGTTCGGTGGCAGAATGGCACAGCCTGCAATAAGCAGTCGATTCTAACAATTTTAAAGGGAGTTTATATTGCAACAGTTTACTGCCATGTCTACAGGAACAGGCCCGCTATAGGCAAAATTACACCCTTTGGCTTGCCCCGTCTGCACTCTTAGGCAAAGTTACACCCTTTGGCTTGTCCCTTCTGCCACACAACAATAATCGTAATCTGCCTTGATGCGTTTCCTTTCTTTAACGCTGCGAGCCCGGAACTTTCCAGTAACGAACGGCACGCGCGTTATCAGAAGGGGCACTGCAAAGGGTGTAAACTGTTCTATGCTGATAACGCGCGTGCCGCTCATTACTGGAAAGTACCGTGCTCGCAGCGTTAAAGAAAGGAAACGCATCAAGGCAGATAACGATTATCGTTGTGTGGCAGAAGGGGCAAGCCAAAGGGTGTAACTTTGCCTAAGAGTGTGCCACACAACGATAATCGTTATCTGCCTTGATGCGTTTCCTTTCTTTAACGCTGCGAGCCCGGTACTTTCCAGTAACGAACGGCACGCGCGTTATCAGCATAGAACAGTTTACACCCTTTGGAGTGCCCCTTCTGATAACGCGCGTGCCGTTCGTTACTGGAAGGTTCCGGGCTCGCAGCGTTAAACAAAGGAAACGCATCAAGGCAGATAACGATTATCGTTGTGTGGCAGAAGGGGCAACCCAAAGGGTGTAACTTTGCCTAAGAGTGTACGTAGTGTGTACCATAGAGTTTCCTGCAATAATTTTTGTAGGAAACTCTATGGTGTGTACTAGACTATGGCGGAGTGGGACGAACGGCGCTTTCCCGCTGAGGCAACGCGTCTGGAAAAATTTTGCGAGGGCGCTACGAGCGAACTGGATTGGTGTGCAGACGCGCTTCGCGGCATATTCAATGTAATTTACATGGCAATTTCGCTGCTGCCGCTGAGACCGATTGCACACGTACGCTCTTATAATGGTGCTTTATTTTAACTGCAAATTTAGAGTGGCACCTTTTTGCTACGTGTACATATTTGACGCATCGGTTATACAACATCACGTCTTCGATTTTGCTGTCGTTGTCAAGTGCGCCGTCTGCTAGCGAGCGCGCGTCCATTGCGAGGACGCTGGCGGACGCCCAGTTTTTCTCGCAGAAAGTCTGTACAGTAAAATTTTTTATGGTTTTACTTGCTTTGGTGCGCCCGCGACTCTTGTAGGCCGGTACCAATTATAGTTTTAGCCAGGTGAACTGCTGTTTTTAACAGCGTATTCTAAAGGTAACACGTACCTAATTTTTGCCACAGAAGCCGCCTATCTGCAGTGGGAAGCTACATCAAAAATGTTATTGATATCGTGTCATTTGACGCGCGCATCTTGGTGGAATATCGATCCAGGACAATGATGAAAGAAAACAATATTATAGTGAAGTAAACCAGGTTTATTGACTGCGTGGCGCGAAGAGATGCAGATGACTAATGAACTTCTAGGCAAATGTAAGGGTGCATATACATGTATGACAAATACATACATGTAAGAGAAAAAATCAAATATTCTAAATGCACTGATTGAAAAAGTTAAAGCTCCCGACCGGAATAAGCATGTCTTTTTTTTTAAAGCTACACCAGCACCAGGTGAACCAATAGACTTTCCAAGAAAAGGAATCAAGGCAATTATTGGACTTTAATATGAACAACAGTGTTAGGGAAAATATATTGGATGTGTAATCAGACTGAATCGGGGAGACCGGGAAGTCTTTAGCAATTTAATCTCCGAGGCTTGTCTGGCGATCTCCTTCAACGTGCCAGCAGGCTAATTGAAGTAGAAACATATAGTATAATAGAATAGTATTTGTTATTCAGATCGTATTCGACTTCAGAATTCTCTATTAAAAATTGTAGAATAGCCGTTTCCGTTCGAATGTAACGTATAACAGCCCTTTTGAAGTTTCGAGGGTGAGGGGCCGATGCAAGTGAGGACTCTTATTCCGAATGATTGTGCTGCTAGAGAGTCGTGGCTGTTGCGCAGAGGCGCACCAGTTCCTGAGAGAATTAACGCAAGGGTGCTAATCGGTTTTGCTGAACAAGTTTCCAGCTGTCATTCAATATAAACACGCCGTGTTGTGGAATAAGAGACGGAGAACTTTGAACTTATGGAAAAACGACAGACGTCCTTTCGCTTCGAGCGCATCAAGAAGACTGCTTTATTTTTCACTAGAAGGTAGGGGAAATGGGAGAGAGTAGTGAGAAGGAGAAAGTCATAATACACCATGCCACACAAGCATTCTTGCACCACGCACGTGCCAGAATCCGCTCCACACTTGGAAGGCACCACCGCACCGCCGGCACGTAGTTTGAGGGGCATCAAGTGTCCGGCGCCTCTGTGAGGGAGTTCTCCTTGCCACCTCGTCGGCGGCCCGCAGCGTGGGGGTTTATCAAATGTCCGGCGCCGCTGGGGAGGGGGACTTTGGCTCCAGAATGGAGGATATACAACAACCTCCCCCGGATGAACGAACTATTATTGAGCTCATTGCTCCACAATCTCCAAGGGATACAGCAGCTGTATCGGTCGCTTCACCTCAGTTCCACCACTTAATACCAGTATGCAGGACCGCACCCTGCCGTCTCTACCCTTAAATGTTTCCTTAATTCTGGCGGTCTTCCACATGGGGCGTTTCAAGCGGTCTTCCCTCAGGAGCACCAATGCGCCTTTCTTCAGGTCACTCGATGTCGTTGGTCGGCACATATGTGCCGATCTGAGCTCCAATAAGTACTCTTTCCGCGACCGTCTCCAGAAACTGTCGGCCATGGCAGTCCGGTACTTCCAGCGTCGTGAGAGATGCATGCCACCGCCAGGAATTTCATCCGGCAGCAGGTGTGGAGGCAGGGTCGTCAACTTTCTTCCGACAAGGAAATGAGCCGGTGACAGTGGTTCTGGCTCTTGAGCATCATCATATATGAAAGTCAAAGGGCGTGAGTTGATCACGGCCTCCACCTCATAAAGAACGGTGGTCAGTTCTTCGAAACTCTAGCTGCTCCGACCTAACACCCTTCGCAATGCTACTTTCACAGATCGCACCATCCGCTCCCAGAATCCACCCCACCAAGCTGCCCGTTCAACAATAAACTTCCATCTGATCTGGTTTTCGGCGAAGTATGACTGCAATTCCTCGACTTGCAACAGCATGAACATTGCCTTTAGATGCCTGGCTGCACGCTTGAATGTGAGCGCGTTGTCCGAATACACCGTCGAGCAAATTCCACGGCGTGCCACAAAGCGTTTAAAGGCCAACAGGAAGGCTGTAGCCGACAGGTCGCTGACGAGCTCTAGGTGGACGGCACGTGTCACAGCACAGGTGAAAATAGCGATGTAGCATTTCTTGCTGTCGCGTGACTGTTGACAAATCAAGGGCCCTGCAAAATCGATGCCAACGATGTCGAACGGGTTTCCCTTTGTCACTCTGTCAGCTGGAAGTGGTGCTACTGGTTCCGTAGCGGGAGGGCAACTTTGCCTGTGACAGACGAGGCACTGCTTGATAATTTTCTTTACGGCCTGACGTCCTCGGATAATCCAATACGATTCTCGTAGCTATGCTAGAGTATCGCGTACGCCCGCGTGCAGCATTCTCAAATGTTCCTTCCGTATGAGCAGTGACGTGAGGGGGTGCTTGCCAGGGAGAACGATGGGATGCTTAGTCTCTTCGTTGTTATCACTGAATTGCAAGCGTCCACCAACTCGCATGAGGCTGTCTTTGTCGAAGTACGGGTTGAAAGGCAAAACAGGAGAGCTCTTGTGCAGCGGTCTTTGATTCTTCAGGTTTGAAATGTCGTCGCTGAACGCATCTTCTTGAGCTTTAGCCAACCAGTATCTTTCGGCGCTGATTACTTCCTCAGCTCGTAATGGGCCGATCGTCCTTCCTTCTTTGTTGTGGCAGTTGTCGACAAAGCGGCGGACCCACGCGGTTACTCGCACGACTCTGCTAAATGAACTATAATTCTCAACATTGAAAATTGCCATGGATGACGATGACACTATGGGCATCACCGTCACCTTTCGCTCTTCCATTTGGCACTCCCCTACCTTCGAGCTCGGCTCACTTATCGTTGGCCAACACGTGTCATCCTCCTGAAGCCAACGGGGTCCTTTCCACCACAGTTCGCTTTCCCGCAGGGCCGATGGGAGAATGCCGCGGGTGATTAGGTCAGCGGGGTTGTCTGAGCCTGGGCAGTGTCTCCAATCCCTGGGATCTGTCAGCGCCTGCAACTCTGAGACTCGATTTGCCACGAAGGGCTTCCATCTGGCAGCGTTTCCCTTGATCCAGTACATAGCTACTGTAGAGTCAGTCCAGAGGATGGTAGCAACGTTCTTCAGATCCAAGGCCTTGGCAACGTAGTGGCATAGTCGCGCGCCAATAAGGGCTCCCATCAGCTCCAATCGGGGTAGCGAGAGGCGTTTCAAAGGGGCCACTTTTGATTTAGCCATGACCAAGCTGACATTTGTTAGTCCGAACGGAGACTTGGTCACAATATATGCGACAGTACCATAGGCCTTCGGGCTTGCGTCACAGAAAACATGCACCACTTTCTCCGTATCATCGTTTCTAAAGTCTGCCGCTATCAGTCTTGGAATAGACACTCCTTCGATGCATGGAAGCTCCCTACACCAGCAGTCCCACTCAGGCTGCAATGTCTCAGGCAAGGGATCGTCCCAACCAATTCCCAACTCCCACAACTTCTGGAACATTACCTTTACGCATAATGTTGTGGGAGCAATAAATCCAAAAGGGTCGAAAATTCTTGCCGAGACCTGCAGCACAAATCTCTTGTTGTCAGCTCTTGCGGAGAGGAAGTCGATGAGTGAAGTTAGGTTGTATTCAAAGTGGTCAGTCTGAGCATTCCAACCTACTCCCAATACCTTTGTAGCTGCAGCATGTCCAGCATCAGCATTCGTTCTCTTCACATTGCCATTCTCTAAGAAGTTTACGAGATCACGGTCGTTCGACATCCACTTGTGTAGCCGCATCCCTGCTTGAGACAATATATCTTTGGATTCCTGGCACAAGACTTTGCCCTTGTCAAGGCTGTCAACCCCAGTTACAAGGTCGTCTACGTAAAGATGCTTGCGCAGAATACCTGCAGTTTCAGCATACCGTTCCGGCAGGCCTTCAAGATGATGTTGCAACGTTGCAGCCAAGAGAAATGGGCTCGACGGGACACCGAACGGCACGCGAGTCATGCGATAGGTCACCACAGCTGGAAGCTCTTCCCCTTTCTTTGGCATCATAGCGTACCAGAGAAACTGTACAGCGTTCCGATCGCCCTCTGATAGTGATATTTGGAGAAAGGCATTTTCAATATCCGCCACGATGGCAATGTTGTAAGTGCGGAAATTGATCAGCAGATCAATGAGCTCTGGGTTTAGGTTTGGGCCACTTTCCAAAACATTGTTCAGTGAGAGGCGATTTTTGGCACTAGATGATGCATCAAATACTACCCTCAGTTTTGTCGTCTGGCTTTCGCGACGAACAACTGCCTGATGTGGCATATAGTAAACCGGACCTTCCGACGTGCCGTAATCCTTGCTGGCTGGCTCTGCATAGCCCTTTTCTATGTAGTCTCTTATGCAGGCGTCGTATTCCCTAATCAACGAATCTCCTTCCAAGAGGCGCTTTGTCTGTGCTTTAAGACGCCTTGCTGCGCACTCGTAGTTGTCGCCAAGCTCGTAAACCATCGAATTCCAAGGGAACGACACCTTATAGCGGCCATTCTCAACGTTGACGGTTTCTTTATAGTGCTGAAGGACTGCGTCCTCGTGACGAACTGGCTCATGTTCCTTGATACCGATGTGCTCGAGCTCCCAGAAAGACTTTAGCTGTGCTGATATTTCCTTGTAAATTTGTTCACTCACTCCTATCCGCATCACGCCAGCAGCCGAGGAGCAGACTCCTGTTGACTTCCTTGTGCCGACCTGGCCCTGGACTGTCCATCCGAATACAGTCTCCACTGCCATCAATTTGGAGCTGAGACGCTTAGTGGATCCCGTGACAATTTCCCAGTAATGATCAGCGCCTATCAAAAGGTCAATATTTTCACTTTCGCCGCCCCGCGAGGCGTCTGCGACTTGGAAGTGAAATCTTGAAAGTTGAAGTAGAACAGAATTTGATGGAGTAGCCATGATATCTGCACAGATGCAAGGAACTTCCAGCGCTTCCACTCGCACCCATTTTCCGTCGTACTGGCTTCTGAGCCACAGCTCCACTCGACGCGTTTTTGTCCGTGTTATGGCTGATTGCTCACCAAAGGCAAATATTTTAAGCTCCTCTTCTCCCAGCACCTTTAACTGCAGCTTTTCGGATAGCTTGCGATGAATGAAGGTTCGCTGACTGCCACCATCCAGGAGAAGCCTGACAAGTGTACGTTCATGTGGACCCTCTGTCCATGCACGCGCTGTCTGCAGGAGAAACTGCTGCTCTCCAGTGCACATCAAGTCATCTTCCGTGCCTAATGAGGACTTCAACACCGTGGCTTGCTCAATCAGTGACGAAGATGCATCCCCTTCATCAGTGTTGCGGCGTCTCCTAAAGTCAGGGTCGCACATTGTCGTTAAATGTCTGCCCTTGCAATGCGTACACCTGAGCCACTTAGCTTTACGGCATTCTCTTGCCTCGTGCCCTTTTGTTGTACACCGGAAACACCGATTGTCACGCCTCAGCACCTCTCTCTTATCCGCCACAGACATCTTTGCGTTGCAGTTGCCGGTCTCATGGCCGTTCGAATTACAAAATAGACATCCTGTGCTGTCCTTGATCGTGGTGTGCAGTGCAGCTGCAGTAGGCATGTTCGCCGCTTTAGTGTTGCTGTTGCGCCTTTCCTTTACCAATTCGGCACTGCCGTCTCTCGCAGCTTCGGCCCGTTGTATGATCTCCCGCGTCGCAACCTCTTTTCTCAAAAAACGCAGGAACTCCTCCAGCTCACTTCCCTCGTTCGTAGCCTCGTTTTTTCGTTGGTATTCCAGACGAAGGTCGGCAGGCACCGCTTTCTTTATTACGGTCAGTAACAAAGTTCCATAAGTGCCAACACTCACGCCTAAAGAAGTGAGGCTGCGTACACCTGTCTCTACTTCGTCGACAAGGCTGCGCAGTTGACCGAGATTCCGTGAGTCAAGCACTGGCTTGATGTTAAGCAGCCGTGACATGTGATCTTCTATAATAACTTCCTTTCTTCCGAACCTCTCCTTTAATAGCGAGAGAGCGACATCGTAGTTGCCTTCCGACAAGTCAAGTCCTGCTACCGCAGCCGCCGCCTTTCCTGTCAAGTAACTGTTGAGGTACTTGAATTTGTCTACGTTTGAGAGGTTCTGGTTAGCGTTGATAGTCGACTCAAACTGACTCCAGAACCCTTGCCACTCTCGAAGCTCTCCGTTGAATTTGTTGATTTCGAGCTTTGGCAGCTTTACGGTGGGGCGTATCTGCAAATCGTTTGCGCTAGATTCTCTTTGATCTGAGGAGTTTAGTGTGCGATCTGATGAAACATTTGTGCAGCTAAAGTCGCGTAGCATGCGTTGTACCTTTGTTTTCGCCACGCTGATCTTTTCTCTGTACATTTCGGCGCATACAATTTCCTCTTCTAAAGTTTCATCTTCAACGCCTTTTTCTATCTCCCGATCTAGCTCTTTCAGTGAGTCTTCTTTAAGAGAAAGAAGATGTATCTTTTCTTCCAGCTCACCGATTGATGCGCTGTCGTCCATGGTGGATACTTCATTGATCAGCTTGGTTGTAGATGCTCGAGCCACGGCCCTTTTTCGCTTGATTCTGTCGACGTCCATCTTTTGACGTCCCTATTCCCGGGTTTCGGCACCAAAAATGTTGTGGAATAAGAGACGGAGAACCTTGAACTTATGGAAAAACGACAGACGTCCTTTCGCTTCGAGCGCATCAAGAAGACTGCTTTATTTTTCACTAGAAGGTATGGGAAATGGGAGAGAGTAGTGAGAAGGAGAAAGTCATAATACACCATGCCACACAAGCATTCTTGCACCACGCACGTGCCAGAATCCGCTCCACACTTGGAAGGCACCACCGCACCGCCAGTTGGTTTGTATACATCGCGCCCGCCAGTAAGGCACGTAGTTTGAGGGGCATCAAGTGTCCGGCGCCTCTGAGAGGGAGTTCTCCTTGCCACCTCGTCGGCGGCCCGCAGCGCGGGGGTTTATCAAATGTCCGGCGCCGCTGGGGAGGGGGACTTTGGCTCCAGAATGGAGGATATACAACACACCGTTTTGGGGCAGCCATGTAAATCTCCTAACTTGATTCAGGCAAGGAATTTTTTTTGTCAGTATCACCATGTCTGCAACGCCTTAAAACTGGGTGCCCAATGTGGTACCACACTTATCTTCTTCAACGAACACAGCAGATCTACAAATATCTTTACGTGTATGTGAGGCATGCGGTTCCTTTAATTACTTCATTATTGTTCTTATGATAGTGCACCGGATAACTGAAAGCAGCCGTTTATAATACAGAATCTGCTTATAGTTGAGCGGGCGTACAGTTGGGAACCGCATTAAATTTAGTAATGAAATATAAGATAAGCGCAACGTGTTTTTTCTCAGAAATCAGACTCGACAATGATTTCTTTCGTTTACACCCCTGAAAAAAGGCGAAGGGCGCAGCGACCTCCCTTTTTGTATTCTTTTAATTAAAGAAATTCTGGCGTTTTACGTCTGGCGATATGATTATGAGGCACTCTGTTCAGTTCTCACCACCTGAGGTTCTTTAACGTGCACGTAAATAGAACTACACGAGTGTTTTTCCCATATCGTTCCCATCGAATTCCGCGACCTGGCTTGAACCCGTGAGTTCGAGTTCAGCAGCGCAACGCCATATCCTCTATATATAGCCACTAATTAGGCTACCGGGCCCCCTTTTCCCCCTTTTTTTTCCTTGTTGTTGTTAAGCATGGAGTGGGGAAAAAATTTCACACGGCTTACGGGCCCAAGGTTAGCATGCATACATCTACCCTAGAGTGCCGGCCGCAAATACTCCCGTACCAAAAAATCCGCATTGTGTTACGCTAGGAACACAGAAACGTGAATGGGATGTTACACTGCAGCTTTCTTTTTTTTTTCTATAAGAATACTGCCCGAAAATCTGAGTACAGGGCGCCGGATGGGGCAGATGTATTTTATTTTTGTTTGAAGTGGCGAGCAGGAAGCTTAGATATGTTTTTCTGTCTGCGTATCGCAAGACCTGCTAATGGAATACTATATGCGCAAAAATACACGCGAGAGATACAGGCTGCTTGAAGAACGAGAAAAATATTTGTTCTCCGAACGGAACCGTACAATAACGTAGTAGAATGAAAACCGACACTGCAGCCGCAATGCACACGCAATCACCGAGCAGCATTAAAAAAATGAAATAAAAAAGATAAGGAAAGGAATCTATTGCTAAGGCATAAATGCTTGTAATATACAATTATAAACACCGTTTGAGCGGCCTGAACGCATATAACAGCGCGCGAAGTAGTACGAATGACCCTTCCGACATAGAGTTACTATATATTGCATTCCGAGAAGTATCGCCAGCAGTTTCCAACGGCGCGACCCCTATGCGGCCCAATCCACTTCGATCGCAGCGCCGCTACAGCATTTTTCGTTGTCGCGGCTATATAGGTACAGTGTACTAGAACACTGCAATATAGGTGTTCTCGTCACTGCAAAGCGTGCGCCGTCCCAGCCGCTCGTCCCACTCAACCGTATGTACACTCTAAAAACAGTTGCACCCTTTGGGGTGTATATTTGCCACACAACGATAATCGTCATCTGTCTTGTCCGCATTTCCTTTCTTTAACGCGGCGAGCCCGGTACTTTCCAGTAACGAACGGCATGCGCGTTATCAGCATGACGTAGCACTCCCGACAGGAAACTAACGAGCGCAGCGTTTTCAAGAAAGGAAATGCGGGCAAGACAGATGACAATTACCGTTGTGTGGCAAATATACACCCCAAAGGGTGTAAACTTTTTTAAAGAGTGTACACTCTAAGAACAGTTTACACCCTTTGGAGTACCCCTTCTGCCACACAACGATAATCGTCATCTGCCTTGATGCGTTTCCTTTCTTTAATGCTGCGAGCCCGGTACTTTCCAGTAACGAACGGTACGCACGTTATCAGCATGATAGCATTACCGACAGGAAATGCTATCATGCTGTTAACGCGCATGCCGTTCGTTACTGGAAAGTACCAGGCTCGCAGCGTTAAAGAAAGGAAATGCATGAAGGCAGATGACGATTATCGTTGTGTGGCAGAAGGGGCACTCCAAAGGGTGTAAACTGTTCTTAGAGTGTATGACGCATGATATGACGCATGGCGACTGCACGGCCGCCATTATCCGCCATGTTGACTGTCTGATTGGCTGTCGAGAGGTTACGTGCCTTGAAATTTGTGTCGGGAAACGGAAGTTCTGCAAAATGTAATTTTGCGTTTTCATCAAGATGACGAAACCTGACGTGGAGCTGCAAATTTTATCGGCTAATACTTTTTTCTGGCCTTTGACGGCTATATTGCGACGTTAGCGCTTCTAAAACAAAGTGAGCGGTAGCGACGAGACGTTCATTTGAGGGATCGCCAACCGTTTGTGCGCAGGCGCGAGTAAGAGTGGGCATGAGACAGAAAATCTGGGGGCCTTTGCTCCTTGAATATATGATTCTGCCTAGGCACTACGGAGGAGGTTTCCTAGCGCGTGTTGTATGCGTTTGCCCCCTAGACATCGGTCGAGTTTGTTTACGTTCAGCCGCTGGCTGCCCGCGCGGTGAGGCAGTGGGCACCAACGCCCCAATTGGTGATTGCTGTGTCTGAAGGGGCAAGGTTCTGGCTAGTGTTGTATAAGTCGTGGGTTGCTTTCGTCGCCGCGACGATAGATTGAATTTTTTGCAAGCACTGCTCCAGGAGGCCACATGTAACCGGCAAACGGAGGCCTCATATATATGAGAGCACCTGCAGGAAGCAGGCGGCGCAGGATCTCCAGGGCACCCAAGGGGTAGCGGGGGAATCAAAGCTGGAAGCCGGGCGGCCCGTGGGTTGGTGCCGCGGAGTCTGAAGTGTGCCAGGGGGCGCTCACATAAAAAATTGGCTAGCTGACTGTTGCTAGCTAACACCAAAGTGATTTGCAACGTCTGGCTAATATCTGTGGACAGGAAGGCAACAATTTAGGTTTGAAATTTAGTGTTAGAAAGTCAGGTGTTATGGTATTCAGTGAAAACAGTGAACAGACAGTGGAGATACAGGGCCAAGAAATACCTCGGGTAACAGAACATAAATACCTTGGTATATATGGATAAACGAAGGCAATGGATACATTAAACACAGGAAAAAATCATAACAGTAAAGGGGAAGAGAAATGCAGCCATAAATAATGAAGCACAGAGCGCTATGGGGATACGATAGGTACGAAGTCCTCCGAGGTACGTGGAAAGGTGTAATGGTTCCAGGACTTACTTTTGGAAATGCGGTTGTTTGCTTTAAATCAGGGGTACAATCAGAACTCGACGGGAACCAAAGGTCAGTGGGTCGCCTCGCATTGGGCGCTCACGGGAAGACTACAATTGAAGCTGTGCAGGGTGATATGGGCTGGACTGGTTTTGAAGTGAGGGAAGCTCGCAGTAAAATTGAGTATGAAGAACGGCTGAGGAATATGGAAGAAAGTAAATGGGCTGGGAGAGTGTTCAGGTATCTCTACAGGAAAAACATTGATTCACAGTGGAGGAAAAGAACTAGGAAGCTGACCAGCAAGTATGCGGCCTGTAGGGTGGGCAACACAGCAACAAAGAAGGTCAAGCGGAAAGTCAGAGGCTGAATTAATCTCATGGGTGGCGGCAATGGAAAAGAAACCTGCCATGAGTAACTACTTAAGAGGAAAAAACAAAATCAGGAAAGAAACCATTTATGATAACTCAAAGGGAAGCTCATTACTTTTCGAAGCGAGATCGGGATGCTTTAGAACACGCACCTATAAAGCGAGATATAAGAAGGAAGAAGAAGCATGTGCTTGCTGCGGTAAAGCTAGGGAAACGACGGAGCATGTTTTATTAGAATGTGAAGACTTCTACCCAGCGGTCGATTTAGGCACCACTGGCCTCCTTGAAGCCCTTGGGTTCAGCGGGAGCAGTGGTAAAGCAAACATGTCCGCAATAGACATTAGTAAGAGGCGATTGGAGGATTGGTGGAAGAAAAGTAGGGAAACGACAAAAGACGGAGACGTACAAAAGCACAGTTCGCTATAGGGGATCAGAAAATTTGGGCGTGGTAGCTTGGTGGCGCAACCCACCGCCCCGTTCCAAAGGGGACGCTCATAACATCCATCCATCCATCCATCCATCCATCCATCCATCCATCCATCCATCCATCCATCCATCCATCCATCCATCCATCCGTCCATCCATCCGTCCGTCCGTCCGTCCGTCCATCCGTCCAGCGATAGCGGACAGCCGATCTTATACACCCTTGACACGCGCGGGCTCCGCGAGCCCCAACCTACGGACTAATCCGGCTTCTAGCTTTGGTGTCCTGGAGGCGCCGCCAATAATGTGAAATAATGACACGTTGTTACAATTAGTAAAAAGACGATTGAATCAATATAATTACGTCCAGCCGCCAACTTGTGACGCTAAGCTCAGCACTCGGCATCAATCGCCAGCCGTTTGCATAGCGCTTAGTGCAAAGAGGGAACATAGCTGGAAATTCAGTTGAGTTTTTGATGTGAACATCCTCATGCGCAAAACAGAAAATTCGCGTGTACTGCATGTGACGTCCGCAGAGGACCTTGCTCAGGTGCAGTAAGCGTGGAACAAAATACAGAAAAATGAGAACTTTAGTTGATATTGAAGAAACATGGCAAGGACATAATTTCTTGTCGTTAGTCCACTGCAACATCCGTAGTATTACCAGAAATCTAGACGTATTTTTAGCCTACATATCCCAACACTCGTTTTCTTTTATTATATCATCGCGATAGCAGAAACATGGCTCAGAAGGGTTGAAAAAATAACAATACCAGGATACACGATGCTATCGCAACCTAGAGAAAGTACAGCACGTGGTGGTGGCTTCGCGCTTTTTATACGGCACAGGCTCAGGTTTCAATGCCTAGTTAACAGTTCGTACAGCAACCAAAGTGCCGAAACCCTTTTCGTGAAACTTGAATGTGGCGTTGTTATAGGCGTAGTTTACCATCTCATGTATTAATGATCTCATCTCTGTGATGGAAACTGTTATTGACCCTCTTATCGCAATCGAATTATCATTTGTGGTGACATGAACATCGACTTGCCTAGAAATGACTGCTATGAGTATCTATTTTTTCTACGGTCCTTTAATCTTAGAAATGTGATTTCATCCGCTACTCGTGTTTGCAAGATGTCTTCAACTCTCATCGATCATACTTTGTGCGATATTGATATCGATGTACAGGCAGGTGTTTATGGCACCACAATTGCTGATCATTGTCCAACGCTTTTGTTTCTGCCTCGGGATTGTTTTTGTTATTTTCGCCAAACGCACCACAAATATTCGACAAGGGTTAACTATCCACGTGTACGCGCAGCATCCTAGTCGCTACAAATTTCGATAATCTCTGCAACGACAACGTTCACACGGAATGTCAAAACATTATTGCCTGCATTACAAACGCGATAGAAGAATCGCGGTAAGCTTCACGACACAACTTTGACTACGCCATATGTCCGTGGATAAATGAGTCCATATTTGCCCTACTAAAAAGGAAAGACTGCTATTATAAATTAAAACATAACAAAACTAACTATTACTACAAAAGCCAGTTTAAAATTTTTCGAGACAGATCAGTTATGCTAATTCGCAAAACAAAGAAGGCCTGTTATACGAACTTGATTAAACGACTAAATGGCAATGGAAGGCAAATACAGTATAGTCAGACATGTAGTAGCATTACAGGATCAACAATATGTTACGCCCTAAAATCAGTCCCCTGAGATTGCTAATGACTTCAATGATTATTTCTCAAAAATTGGTGACAATATATATATATAAACAGTCTGTTCTTGCAATTCCCACAACCAGGATCCAGACGTCGACAGTGATTTTTCGTTTCGTGAAATAACTATTGAGGAAATAAAAAGTATCGTAGGCAAATTATCGGCTAATAGGGCATCCGGACTTGACGGTATTCAGATTAAGATATTGAAAAACAATATTGATGTCTTATGCGTACCCATTTGTCACGTGTTTAACCATGCGATAAGTAGTAATGTTTACCCAAATATACTGAAAGTGTCAAAGGTTATCCCTGTGTACAAAACTGGTGATCCGAACCATCCGAGTAGTTATAGACCAATTTCAATTCTTCGTGTAGTTAACACACCATTTGAAAAACTCATTGTACTACAGTTAAATGCATTCCTTGTAATCAATAATGTTAACAAAGCCATGCTGCCCGCAGCAGCATGGCTTTGTTGCAGGTAGATATACATCAACCGCAGTTTTAACACTTTCGCAATTCCTTAACTCTGCTCTTAACAAAAATAACATTGCTGTGTCAATTTTTCTTGATATAACAAAGGCGTTCGATACAATCTGTCACTCCATACTGTTAGAAAAACTGGAATCTTATGGTATCGTTGGAAACGCGCTTCAATTCATCCACACCTACTTTAAGGCACGAAGGCAACAAGTGGTAATTAACAATCATCATTTTGCTTTCACCGATATCATATGCGGTGTACCACAAGGCTCGGTTTTAGGCCCTATTTTGTTTTCATTATACATAACTGATTTACCGGACGCACTCAACCTGTCAAAAGTCTTGATGTATGCTGACGACACCGCCTCAGTTCATTCAGGCGACTCACTCTCGTCATTACAAGACACTATATCTGGCGAACTGATAAAAGTAGCTAAATGGTTTTCAGAAAATAGATTAGCCCTAAATACTGATAAAACTAAGTATATCATATTTCACCCCAGCAATAAAATACTAGACTACAGTGCGTTCACTTTGCCTCTAGCGAACCGAACTCTGGATCGTGTTGATACATTTAAATATTTAGTGGTTACTTTAGACAGTCACTTGCACTGGAGAGAACAAACTAGCTTTGTCTGAAGAAAAATCGCTTTCAGCTGTTACACACTGGCCCGTGCCCGGCAATATTTTCCTCGTGCTTTGCTTCGTTGCATATACTTTTCTTTGTTTCATACCCACATGGGCTATTGTTGGGAAATATGGGGCATAACATATAAAACTTACTTAACACCTATACTGCAGTTGCAAAAACGCGCCCTAAGAAGGATAACATTTTCGTCAGTTCATCACCCTAGTGGTGTTCTGTTTACTGACCTTCGTATTCTTTCTTTCACGGCTTTAAGAAATTACAAAATCGCTTGTTTAGTTCACAAAAGTATCATCATCATTATTAGCAGCAGCCTGGCTACGCCCACTGCAGGGCAAAGGCCTCTCCCATACTTCTCCAACTACCCCGTTCATGTGCTAATTGTGGCCATGTTCTCCCTTCAAACTTCTTAATCTCATCCGTCCACCTAACTTTCTGCCGCCCTCTGCCACGCTTCCCTTCTCTTGGAATCCAGTCCGTCACCCTTAATGACCATCGATTACCTTCCCTCTTCATTACGTGCCCTGCCCATGCCCCCCATTTCTTTTTCTTGACTTCAACTAAGATGTCATTAACTCACGTTTGTTCCCTCACCCAATCTGCTCTCTTAT
This sequence comes from Dermacentor variabilis, assembly GCF_050947875.1. Lineage (NCBI taxonomy): Eukaryota > Metazoa > Arthropoda > Arachnida > Ixodida > Ixodidae > Dermacentor > Dermacentor variabilis. The sequence goes on along the minus strand of NC_134568.1, from coordinate 117,839,262 downwards.
CCCTTAACGTTATACCCACCATTCTTCTTTCCATAGCTCGTTGCGCCGTCCTCAATTCAAGTAGAATCCTTTTCGTAAGCCTCCAGGTTTCTGCCCCGTACGTGAGTACTGGTAAGACACAGCTGTTATACAATTTTCTCTTGAGGGATAATGGCAACCTGCTGTTCGTGATCTGAGAATGCCTGCCAAACGCACCCCAGCCCATTCTTATTCTTCTGATTATTTCAGTCTCATGATCCAGATCCGCGGTCACTACCTGCCTAAGTAGATGTATTCCCTTACCCCTTCCAGTGCCTCGCTACCTATCGTAATCAGCTGTTCTCTTCCGAGACTGTTAAACATTACTTTAGTTTTCTGCAGATTATGTTTAGACCCACCCTTCTGCTTTGCCTCTCCAGGTGAGTGAGCATGCATTGCATTTGGTCCCCTGAGTTACTAAGCAAGGCAATATCATCAGCGAATCGCAAGTTACTAAGGTATTCTCCATTAACTCTTATCCCCAATTCTTCCCATCCCAGGTCTCTGAATACCTCCTGTAAACACTCTGTGAATAGCATTGGAGAAATCGTATCTCCCTGTCTGACGCCCTTCTTTATTGGGATTTTGTTGCTTTTTTTATGGAGGACTACGGTGGCTGTGGAGCCGCTATAAATATCTTTCACAAAATGCTCAACACCAACTTCCCCTTACCCAACAAAGGCAGTGTTATATGCGTATGTGACGAATAGAAGTACAAGATCCCAGTTGGAGTGGTCAGACGCAACGTACATTGATAGCATGTCACCAAGAGTTATGTTGAATCGTTCTGTTAAGCCATTGGTCTGTGGATGATAAACAGTAGTAGTGCGGTGAATAATTTGGCATTCAGATAGGAGTGACTGCAGGACGTCCGAGAGGAATACGCGATTCCTATCGCTCAGCAGTTCACGAGGTGCGTCATGGCGGAGAACGAAGTTGTTTAGAATGAACGAGGCAACGTCTTTTGCTGATGCGGCAGGCAAGGCGGCGGTTTCAGCATACCGTGTCAAATGATCTATGGCGACAACAACCCATCGGTTGCCAGCGCCAGTAGAAGGAAGATCAAAGCCGACACGGTCAAATGGCTGAGCTTGACAGGGAAGTGGCTGGAGAGGTGTGGTGGAGAGATGCGGGACACATTTGCCTAGCTGGCAGGAAATGCAGGAGCGTACATATTTGTGGACGAAGGTGTACATCCCTCGCCAATAACATCGTAGGCGAAGCCGTGTGTAGGTTTTTGACACTGCGCCGTGGCCACACTGCGGGTCAGAGTGAAAAGCGGAGCATAAATCTTGTCGAAGGTGGCGGGGCACTACTAAGAGCCATGTGCGGCCATCATTGTGATAGTTACGGCGGTATAAAAGTCCGTCGCAGATGGCGAAATGCTGCGCCTGTCGACGTAACGCTAGAGGTGCCGAAGCTGCCGGAGGATTTGACAAAAAATCGAATATCATGGCGATACATGGGTCTTTTCGTTGCTTCGAGGCCATGTCCAGGATGTCAAGTGGTGAGATATGTCTCTAGGTAGAAGTGCTGCTGTCTGAAATAACTGGGAAGCGCGAGAAGGGCATCGGCGTCAGAGTCCAGAGCGATAGACGAAACGGATATCATATTCCTGGATTCGGAGGGCCCACCGAGCGAGGTGGCCCGACGGGTCTTTCAGGTTAGACAACCAGCGAAGTGCGTGATGATCCGTCACCACGTCAAAGGGTCGACCGTAGAGATATGGGCGAAATTTTTGAAGAGCCCATGGGTCTTTTTCTGTTACTGAGTAATTAGCCTCAGGTTTCGTGAGGGCGCGAGTAGCATAAGCGACCACGTATTCGGCATTAGTGTTCTTATGTTGCGCGAGCACGGCACCAAGGCCGAAGCCACTGGCGTCAGCGTGAAGTTCTGTAGATGAGCTTGGATCAAAATGGCGCAAGATTGGCGGAGACGTGAGCAGGCGACGAAGACTCGTAAAAGCATCATCAGAGGCTTCCGACCAAGCAGAAAGTTCATTGTCGCCTTGGAGAATTTGGTTTAGTGGTGCTATCACAGTAGCGAAATTGCGAACGAAACGTCGAAAATAGGAGCATATATGTCAATGAAGCTTGGTAGTGCTTTCAAGTTAGTGGGCTTCGGAAATTCGGATGCGGCGCGAAGTTTAGCAGGATTAGGAAGAATGCCTTCTTTGGAGACAACGTGTCCTAATATAGTCAGTTTTCGAGCTGCAAATAGGCACTTTATTAAGTTAAGCTGGAGACCAGAATTCCGGAGACAGGTCAAAACTTGATGTAAACGGCGAAGATGGGTCGGAAAATCAGGGGAAAAGACGACAACGTCGTCGAGGTAGCAGAGACAAGTATATATGCCACTTCAGGCCGCGTATAGGATGCCGTCCATCATGCGTTCAAAGGTGGCGGGCGCGTTGCAGAGACCGAACGGCATTACAGTGAATTCATACAAGCCGTCTTGTGTTACAAACGCGGTTTTAGAACAGTCAGCGTCATCCATATGGCCACCTACCAGCAGCCAGAGCGGAGATCTTAGGAGGAAGAAAACTCCGTTCCTTGCAAACGGTCAAGTGCGTCGTCAATACGTGGCAACGGGTATAGATCCTTTCGGGTAATCTTGTTAAGCCTTCGACAATCAACGCAGAATCGTATGGAACGGGTATAGATCCTTTCGGATAAGCGTGTTAAGCCTTCGATAATCAACGCAAAACCATATGGTGCCGTCTTTTTTTTTAACTAGGACTACTGGTGATGCCCAGCGACTACTAGAAGTCTGGATGACACCGCTTTGAGCATATCGTTCACCTGGTCATTGATAACGCGTCTTTCAGTCGCTGATACTCTGTAGGGACGCTGTCGAATTGGTGCATGGCTCCCAGTGTCGATAGTGTGCGAAACAGTCGGTGTGCGGCCGAGTGATGTTGCTTGGCAATCAAAAGAGGAAGAGAAGCCTTGGAGCAAGCGAGGAAGTTCGTCGCGCTGCGTCGTCGTAAGGTCACTGGCAATAGCTGGCGTAAAAGAACGCGGCAGTGACTGAGGAGGCGATGCCTCGAGAGCGGCAAGATAGGTGGAGTCGTCCATCGTGTCAAATATTGAAGATGAGGCCAGTGGCTCTGCTTTGCCAAGGCTTTCACGGCGGTGTAAAGTAATTGGTTCGGCTGATGGGTTTGACACGCACATGAGAGAGGCGCCAGTTTTGAACTCAAGGACGGCGAACGGCAGTGGTAGTGAACGGCGGCGAACAAAGAGTTCAGACGGAGCGAAGAGTACTGTGCCGTCATCTACAGAGTCACAAATACTGACAAGAGTGGAAGACCAGGCAGGAATAACGGTGTCTTCAGACACAGCGATTTTGCAACAACGGTCCTTGTTGTCAGTGATAATATCGGTCGAAAAATTTCGGCGCGGGCGCAGTCAATTTATCTCATGATGTGTGGAGAGAAAGTCCCAACCTAATATGACGTCGTGGGAATATAATGGTGTTAGGAACGGCCTGCCGAGGTGCCAACATGTAAAGCTTCTCAGCCAGCTGCAGCAGCAGGGTTGGCGTTTTCTGGGAAGCCAGCGCCATCCTCTAACCGAACGGCGCCACTAAGTCTACGGTGTGCGGAGGACAATACGCCGCGTCAGCGACTCTCCGTCGCGGAAAGGCCGTGATGAATTCGACGAACCAGGCTTTGTTACTGAACCCGCCACCGCCGATCTGGTCTGCCGTGAGCGGGGGAGTTCCCGAAGGAAGGTAATTGGCGGCACCTCCCCACGCGCCTTTCAAGACGTAAGCCCCGAGTTCTGCGAAGCTCGTCTCACCTCGGTGGGGGCAGTGAAACCAGTGCGTACGTGTGTGTGTAAGCCCTCCCGCTCAAAGACGGCTCGGCTTCGATGACTGGTCGAACGGTTCTCTCACCTAGGGATCTAGGGAGCACGAAGTGTTTATAAGCAGCTGTTTGTCGGCTGCTAGGGTGTGCTCGTCATCGTGCTCTCTGATCGTGCTCGTGAGCAGTGTGCTGGTGCTCGAGAAGCAATGTGTTTGGAGCTTCGTGCTCGCATGTTGTATGCTTCGTCTTGCGTGCTCCATTTGGGAGCCACGCTAGACTGTCGAATGCATCTCTTGTTCTAATGTAAATATCTGTAAATAAATCCTGCACGCCTAGTTCCTCCCAAGTTCCTTCCTATACGACCTACAACCCTTACAATGGCAACACGATGAATTCTATGATATAAAGGACCTCCTGAATGAAGACACGAGCGGTGGAAGCGCCGGGTGGCTCGACGTGCTGCGCGTTGGCAGTCCGAAGGGACAGTCTAGAAAGCGGCGTTGTCACTTTTCCTATCTTGCGGAAAATATGGGCATCTATCGCTGAAAGTGCAGCGCCGGTGTCGACTAGTACTGCGGTCAATGTTCCTTCTATTGCGGCTTCAATAACGTTTTTTGGGGAAGTGTGAGGCCTTATACATTTCACTGACACCGCAGTTCTCGCCTCCTGTACTGCGATTCCTGGCGCAGCGGGCTCCGCCGACGGTGCATGGGGGAAAGGGAGCGGCGGCGAGGAGAAGGTGAACGGCGAGCGGAGAATGCAGTCGCAGGAGGAGATTTTCAAATGTGTCTGAATAGTTGCGGCGTTGTTGGAAACGTGGCGCATATGGATGCACATTGTTGGAGACGTTCGGTGTAAGCAGGCGACAGTGACGTGCCACGTGTCCAGCACGGCCACAATATATACAAATCGGACGATTGCCTTCCGTGCGCCAATGGTCTTGAGCTCGTTCATAGTGCACCAGAGGCCGGACTTGAGGGGATGCGGGTGGGCGCAAAGGTGGGCGAAGAGGACCGTAGGTCTGTGGTGCAGGCCTCGTCGCGACTTCGGCGTACGTCAGGGCAGTGGCCGTCGGAGCCTGCTGGAGAGAAGGCGAAATGTGGTCGGCTACCTGCTCCTTGATGACAGATTGGAGAGCGGGCGCCAACGGAGAACTCTACTGGCCTTGTGCCAGTGGAAGCGGAGAAAGCTGACGAGCCACCTCTTCACGGACGAACTCCTTGATCTGTAGCAGCAGCGAAGTGTTATCCGGGGCAACATCCAAGCTCGACATTGAAGTGGCCTGAGGAGTAGATTGGCGGGTGGCTATGCGTTGTTCGCGTAGTTCGTCGAAGCTTTGACAGAGACTGACGAGTTCAGAGACTGTCGACGGATTTTTCGCCAACAGCATCTGGAAGGCTTCGTCTTCAATGCCTTGTAAGATATGGCGGATCTTCTCGGTATCAGCCATTAGAGAGTTTTAGAATAGGGACCCCAAACGTTTTGGGGCTGTCAGGATTGGGGGCTCAATCCCGTCGCTCGTAATCAGTTGTCAAGATTGGAGTTGGGCATGAATTAGAAGGTAGCTGGCCCATGCCGTCGTCCAACTTATCCACGCTGCGGACGTTGTTGAAGGGAAGGACTGCTTCTCATCGAGAACGAGGAATATAAGTTTATTTACACTATCTACATCAGGGCGTTGCAGTTCATCAGTCTAGCATGACTGCGAGAGAAAAGTGCACTGAGTAGCCGCACAACAGCGGTTTATAAACACTCGGTCCTCCCTCGATCCCAAGGTGAGGGAAACGTTCGACCAGGAGACGAGCCGCCTCTTTGTGCGAGGGATTACACACACACACCCGCACAAATTCACGGTCCCTCCCCCCCCCCCCGAGGGCAGAGGGCCTTCGCAGAACTCGGAGCTGACCCCCGCAGCGCGGCCGCCGTGGTGTCCATTGTCTTGCGTCTTGCAGGGCGCGTGGGAAGGGGCCTTCGTAGACGTTCCCGCGGAAATTCTCCGCTCATAGCAGATCAGGTCTGCGGTGGCGGGTTCAGTAATAATAGTTGGTCCGCCGATCGCGTTTAGTCACAACGGCGACGAGGCTAAAGCGTAACGGCGGCATTCCAAGAAAAGTTGACGCCCGCTGTCGCAACCGGCTGGCAAAACTTGCACGTCAGCGGGCCGTTCTTAACGGGGCCCCAAAGAAATAGCGTCGAAGCCACTGCGCATGCGCGAGACGCAAATTGCGTTTGGTTTTTGCGTTGGGAACGCTATTTCACCGACTTAGCGAGAGCCCAAATGGCGGCCCCAAAAGCTTTGCGTCAGCTAATATGGCGGCACCCATCGAAGCTACGGCTCTAACCTAGCACCAAACTTGGATCGAATCGTGGTAACGCGTGAAGTTCGTAAGCTAGAAGTGACTGCGGTTATCGCTTTCTCTCAACTAGCGTGTGTTATGAAGATTGATTCATTAGACGCCGACGACTCCGAATTCCATTGTGGATATTATGGTTCGTAGGCCTAACACGGCTAAGCTTGGCTGGTGAAGGCTCGTAAAGTTGGTTTGCTCAAAACTAATCGCAACGAATTGTTTGTTGATTACAGAATAACCTCTAAATTGTAATTAAACGCGAATACACGCAAGTCAAAATTACTATTCCTACCATAAAATGGTATAATTTATTTAGTCATTTCTAATAGCTTTTCTTTGACGTCGTAGTGGCGCTGTCAGCGCAAAACGCTATCCGCAAACGCAAAACCCTATTCTAAAGCTTTTCACTTCTGCATGCCCCAACGCTAACACCCGCAAAGCTCTTTGGGGCCCCAAACTATTCGGGCCCCTATTCTAAGAATCTCTATTATGACGTCAACGCGGTTACAGATGTCGACAACATATTCTATATAACTGGTAAATGTCTTCCCGCACTGTTGCGACACCGCTCAAATAAAACGACACGTAATTAAGTTTTTTGGTGTCGTCCCAGTGGTTGTGGATGCTCACCCGGTCGTAGTCAGCGAGCCAGTCTACTACGTCATGGTCCTCGGTACCGCTGAAGATGGGTGGGTCGCGTTGACGCAACGGGCCGGGGCAGACCACGGTAGTCACCAGGGCAGCGAGTTGTGGTTGTGGTTGTGGTGGTCCTTCTTTCGGCACAATGAAGATGGGCTGCAGTGTCCGATTACGAAGTTCCAGATTTCCTGTTGTACCCAGCAGCTCCACCAACTGTAAAGGGGGTTTATTCGGGTCGTAGAACAGCAGCGACAAACGCAGCACCAGCAGGTAGGGCGCAGCCAGAGAGCGAACTGGGTACGAGCCACGCGATGGCAACGGGGCTTTTTCAGCCTGCCTATCTTTTTCGTCACAGGTCCAGCTATTTTTGTACGCATTCGTTGAATTGTTTAAATAAAGCTAACTTTTTGATTGATTGATTGATTGATTGATTGATTGATTGATTGATTGATTGATACCGCGACTACTGCAGCACCAGTCAGAACTTTGCCTCTGAAGGTACGTCGGACAGACTTTCTCGCGCCTGCGGCGCTGGTGCTGAGTCAGTCATCGCCACTGGCGGCCTTTCAACCACTTGCGTTCAACCGCGGTTGCTAAGGCACTCTGCCTTCTAAATTTTCAACATATGCCGGCCCGGGCTCCACTACGGTCGCTACTGTTCCCACAGCACATCTGTGATGTTATTTGCAAGGTACATCGCCGCATATAAGGCGCCAGAGAGCTGTGATCCGCCAAGACTGACTTAGCACGAGGTGCGAGACAGTCTGTCCGACACAGCTGACACAGCGGTCGCCAAATCGGGCGTCAGTGCCGGCACGCCTAGGGACAAACGCCTACGACACGCGCTAAGAAACCTCCTCCGTAGTGCCTAGGCAGTCGTATATTCGAGGAGAAAAAGCGCCCATTTGTTTTCTCGCGCCTGCTCTTACTCGCACTCGCGTGCAACCAGCTGGCGATCCCTCAAATGAACGTCTCGTGCCGAGTCGAGCTGAGTCACTTGCGTTTCGCGAGATAGCGATAACGTGGTCTAGAACGTGCGCTCATCACCAATGGTAGGTCGCGTATACAGTTTCAAGGTAGAAAACAAGCGCGTTGGCGCTAACATGCGATGACTCATTCCGTTTCTCGGGACACGCATCCTAGCTAATGAAGGAGATGACGGCTTGTACTCAGCAGACGATGGAAGCGAGAAGTGTTTTCGACGGAATAATCGTGCGCTTTGAGCTTGCTGCTTTATTTTTACTGAGGAGGAAAATTGTTTTGCTTTATCAAGAACGTTAGGTTCAGTGTGTTCATTTGAGTTTCTTAGGCGAAATGTCAAGTTCGCATCATGGTACGAAAGCGAAACGACGTCACCAGCGCCATTTTGTATGTGTCGCGTCTGCGTCACACTTCGAAGAAAATGGCGGAAGACGAGACGTTCAACGAAACCAGCGATGAACAGACGCTCAGCTGATTCGTGACCGCGCCGGGCTTTCGGGTGACAACGTCAGGTGAACCATCTCTTCGGATCTGTCAAATACTGACAGTTATGATTCTGACGAACTCAATAGCCACGAATCGCCGTTCGTACATGGTCCTGAATATTTGGCTGCGCGTGTTCAAAAAAAAAAAAAAGATTTTGCGCTCACCGCTGCACTGTTCTTCCTCAAATTTTGCAGAACGGTCGTATTTTGGCGTCGACTTCGTTTAGTATAACACCTGGCACAGTTAATTGCCTGGTTTTTAAGAAAAAAAAATCAGAAACTGTTTTCGTCTATGGGAAAAATGGCGTCTGAACCGGCCCTGGCACAGACTTATTTCACCACCTGCCATCATCTGCAGAAAGCAGCGTTTCAGGGAGGGCTGCCGCGTGTTGCCCGCTCCTCGAACAGGCGACTGCCCTCCCTGAAACGCTGCTTTCCGCAGATGATGACAGGTAGCGACACAAGTTTATGCTTGCGCCGTCGTGGCAGCAGGTCGCATACCCCTAAGCGCAGGCAAATTTGCACTTTTTTTCTTAGAAACCAGGCAAATAACTGTGCCAAGTGCTATACTAAACAAAGTCGACGCCGAAGTGCGATCGTTCTGCAAAATTTGAGCAAGAACAGTGCAGCGGTGAGTGCAAAATCTTTTTTTTTTTTTACACGTGCAGCCAAATATTCAGGACCCTGTATTCGACCCTCCACCACGAGAGCCAGCGCCCATGCGCTGCAATCGTGCTGCAACATAAGACCGAGGGTAGCCCTAACCACTGATTTTATTCGTGCTGCTTGCTATTTTAGGTGTTTTGCTCCTTCTTAGGGAAGCGCATGCTCACTGTAAGATGTGGAGTGCGACTTTCTGCATTTGTATCCTGTAAGAACGCCGCTGACAGTCCAAAGCATGGACCGGTGCATTTGTTTACATCGGCAGGTACAGCGACCACTCGTCTTTCGCTTGAGATACGTAATGGTAGCCGCTCATTCTTGGCATGAGATCATGTCAGAATATATCAAAACAGGCAGATTTTGTGCATGTAAGCGCCGTTGCATCACTCTGAATCGCACTGATATGAACGACGACACATTCGAAAACAAAAGAACGGGAGACCGCAGTACGGGAGCATTGTTATGCTGCCTACTTATCATTCGTCGCATTCTATTCATGCACACAATATGTTCCGTAATGTAGGCGCAGACGATGACTTTGCGTGTATGATCGTTCAATTAGAGAACTCATAGTTTTATCTCGGAAACGCCGATGCCAGTATTGACACCTTTGGCAGCTGAACGAGATGGTTTATGCTGCTGTGTATATATCGAAGGGGCCTACGCTTGCTGCCCATTTGGGATACGAGGCAAGCAGTGCACCTCGGAAGCTAACTAGCGAGTCTGCATGACAATACGTGAAAATGCACCCATGTTCGTAGTCGCATTTAATTTAGGGAAGTGCTGGTGAGTGCCGCTGGCATCTTTCTGTCGAATACGGAAACGTACCGATTTCGATACTGCTCCGTGTCGTCGCTTCTCGCTTTTTGTGTGTGCACTGTACGAAATGAGGAATAGATTATTTCAAATCCGTATGGTCAAAACTGAAGTACAGAAGCAGTTTTCTTCAACCTGATGGCTTAATTAGCATTAGGTCAGTCGCTCAGGTCCGCTAGCAGTAGACGTATGAACTACGCGACTGTGACATGCAGGCTTTTAACCTCGGCTGAACGCGATCGGCATCGGCTCAAACTGTGCGTGCGGATGGCGAGGGCTGAGTGTCGCAGGTTGACTGGGTGTCGCAGGTTCGTGCAGCCAAAAACGCAACACCACTTGCCTCCCATCGCTTGTCCGTTTACAGGGAGCGCAACCTTTCGCGAGAGAAACTTTTTACGCCATGCACTAGCTCACGATCGTCGACTCCTCGACGCTCTCGTCGCTGTCGTCTGCATGATCCCGGCATGCTCTGCATGGAACACTCCTGACGTCATACACAATGTGGCCTGTGTTACGTCTCAGCACCACAATGGCGTTAATTAGAGGTTTGCCACCAGTCAAACCACCACCCATCCATCAGCGCCTATCCCGACCGTCAACGCAGCGGGGACACCGACTGTTGAAGAGTCCCACGAAAGGCGCCCACCTCAACATTACCTGGAAGCTTGAGCAAAGCATGAAAAGGACGGGGACAACGACGACGAACTGGGTGTCGCAGGTTGCTTTCTTGCCACAGATTGCAAACCAGTCTCTTCGGAGGCGGAGTTACGGCGGGTTATTGCGAGCATGGGCGTGGTATCGCCACGAAGTCGAGGAGTGTGATTTGCTGCTGGACAGTCTTCACATTCCCTAGTCGACTTGCCTAAGGAAAACGACGGGATTAAAAGCAGAGACTTTTCGAGAGTGAAGACAGAGGGTCCTGATGTGAACTGAGACGTTTAACTTGCTCCTGCATAGAGTGGGCTTCCGTAACTGGAGCCGTGTAAATAAGCTAAATAAACTCCTTGTCCTGCATTTTCTACAACTTGACGTAGCAATCGATGGGCTTGGTGGATTCCATGCCCTGAACGCCACCCTAGCCGCAACACCTGTAACTGAGGAAGAGGCAATTAATTAAATTCATTTGTAAAAGATCTGTGCCACTCTCAAACCTGCTTTTTATAGGACATGACAGAGTTGTTCAAAGGAACATACCCAGCGAATTTCATCGACATCCGCTCACATGAAAAATCGCCGGAGCTGCTGTTTAATGGTTGTCGGCTTTTGTCTTTATCTCCCAATCTTGTGGTGAAGGGGCTCGCCTAAAGAGTTCTCTCGGGGGAGGGTTCTTTTGGCATCCTTATAAGATGTGATCTTGGTATATGCCAGAGGACAATTACAATGTTTGCAGTTCGGTGGATATTCACCACCGGTCATTGCAGCTAGTCTTTTTAGACTAAGTACTGACCTAGTCTGTACTCTCCTGAGGTTAGTGGCCTGTATTCTTGTCACTGTCTCGTGCGGGGATGGATATATTAACCTCGGTTCACGGTAATCAATGGTCATTTCGTTAAAGGTGTGGATACTGTTAAGAACGGCCCGCTGACGTGCAAGTTTTGCCAGCCAGTTGCGACAGCGGGCGTCAACTTTTCCTGGAACGCCACCGCAAAGCTCTAGCCACGGCGTCACTAAGTCGACTGTGTGTGGAGAAAAATACGCGCGTCCTCGACTCTCCGTCACTGGAGCCAAGATGAGTGCGACGAAGCAGGCTTTGTGCCTGAACCCGCCACCGCCAACCTGGTCTGCTGTGAACGAGGGAGTCCCCGAGGGAACGTAGTTCGAGGTCCCTTCCCACGCGCCGTTCAAGACGCAAGACAATGGGCAACCGGCGGGCGCGCTGCGGGGGTCAGCTCTGGGAATAAAATGCGCCTTTATTGACGTAAGCCCCGAGTTCTGCGAAGACCATCTGACCTCGGTTGGGGACCGTGAACCTGTGCAGAAATGTGTGTGTGTAAGCCCTCCCGCCTACGGTGCCTGGTCGTCTCGCCTACGGTGCCTGTTCGGCTCGCCTACGCTGCCTGGTCAGCTCGTCTACGGTGCCTGGTCGAATGTTTCCCTCACCTTGGGATCGAGGGAGGACCGAGTGTTTATAAACCGCTGTTGTGCGGCTGCTCAGTGCACTTTTCTCTCGCAGTCATGCTAGACTGATGAACTGCAACGTCCTGATGTCGATACTGTAAATAAACCCATATTCCTCGTTCTCGATGAGAAGCAGTCCTTCGCTTCAACAACGTCCTCAGCGTGGATAAGTTGGACGACGGCATGGGCCAGCTACCATCTAATTCATGCCCGACTCCAATCTTGACAACAGGTTACGAGCGGTGGGATTGAGCCCCCAGTCATAACAATACCTTCACGCCGGTCAAGCCGGTCGGGCAGGCCCACCTTCTGCATGGTTACTTCCTGCTCGGGCGGTCAGAGGGTTGCCGGCACGAGCGGGTACCAACACCAACTTCAATTCATCGAGTTCTTTGTTGATGACTCTGAAGTGTCGAGGTGAAATGAAACCCGAGATGTAGTTACGGATGGCTGTTTTCGAGTTGGATATAATAATCTTAGTGCCCGGGACGGAGGTGCCAATGGCGACGGCGGCCTCTTTCGCCTCCGCAATGGAGGATGTGGTTACTGTCGCACAGCTAATGGTGTGTCCATCGCCATTAGTGACGGCTGTAGTGCGTCGACCATCACTGATGCGAGCAGCATCCACGTATATGGCAGGTTGGTTTTTGTAGCGTTGCCAGTGCGCCGCCGCCCTATAGCTTTGCGTCTGAAGCTGTTTTTAGTGCTCATGTTTTTCGGAAGCAGGGGTACAATGATCTTGGTCCAGATAGTGTTAGGTATCCGGTGTCATTGCGGGATGTCTAAGGCTGGGCGATACCTCTAGGCGCGGTGTTTTTCTACAATTTCCTCCTCGCTGTTATGTATCCCGAGACTTAAGAGTGTATTCGTATTAGTCCATTTTGTAGCCCAAGAGCCCGTTTGTATTATGTTCGGATTAGACCATTAATCCGTTCCAAGTCCCTCTTTCTGAAATGTAAGTAAGGACAGACATACACCACTGTGCTCATGAAGAAAGCCTGGATTAGTCGGCAAGCATCTTTCTCCTTAACCCCGTGCTATCTGTTCGACACGCTCCTGAGGAGGTTCTGTAGTTCGAACTGTATGTGGTTTCTTACATATCGGAATACATCCCATTTGGTATGTGTAGTTAGCTGCGTTTTTCTTTTGTGCCCTTTGGAAGGGATAGTGATGAGAACGAGATAGTGATCGCTCCCAAGACGAGTTTCGGTGTTATCCCAATGTTATCCCATTGGCACTTTTGACGAAGCATAAGTCGTTCGTGGTATTCCGGCTTACACTGTTACCGATACGCGTGGGCCTATATGGGTCGGTGATGAGTGTAAGTTTTACGGAAATTGAGTCCTCACAAATAGCCATCAGATTCTTTTTATGTGGTCCTCTTTGGATATGATTGCATTACAGGTCCAAAAGGCAATGCCGAAGCACAAAACTTATGTATCATGCTGATTTACCAAGCGTAGTGATCGCTGTGTTGAGCAATGCCATTGGCATCATATAGGAAACTAACGTAGACAAAACATGGTGATTTCAGGTCTGATAGACTTGAAATGCGTGAACAAGATGCCGGGGGCTGACGCAGATATTTTATAACGATTGGGGCATAGATGTTTCGGGGTCGCATTACGTTGGCCGTACACGGGCACTCTTATGTTTTATTTCTTACGTCAAGTGATCAGATAGTGAGATTTTCCAATAAACTGGGGCAACTCAGAGACGCCGCTGCTCCTCGTTGAGTAAAAATCGATACAGCCAAATAGTTCACAACACGCACACACGCCGCAGCTGATGATGCCCTTCGCATGTTTGCGCAGCGAAGAGAACCGCAATATGTAGTTAACGCTGCATCGAATTGCCACACACATGGTTCTTAAACAACCTTGTATGAACTGACGTCACGTAAATTTCGCGGAGAACGAGCTTAAAACAATTCCAAATTGTTCCGCAGCACGAGCCGGCAACACATTCAATCAGCGCGCAAACCAGAGACACGGTTTTCTCCGCGCGCCCTTCTCGCACGGAGAAAAGGTCTATAGTGTGCTTATAGATTAGCACGGTCAATGGCACAGTGTAAAAAGAACAGTATTCAAGTGAAGCTTTCTTTGCGTGCGACAGTGTGTCTGATATCAAATGCAAATAGAGCGCATCGAGTGTCGGAGCCTCGAATTTGCTTTGAAGCATAATAATAAACAACTTTTTAGCGTCTGTATGATCCATAAAGGCTTGCTTACGCTCTTCTATGACTTGTTTTATTTCCTTGTTGCCCACCGCTTACGCGGTTTTCCCTTCCCACTCCAATAATTTTTTTGCCGTGCTTGTGTTATCTTCTGCTGCTTGACGTCTACCAGTTCCTTGTAATCCCAGAATGCTGTAGGAAACGACCTCAATTTTATTCTCCATGCTTGTTGTGATCTCTACTATGTGCTTTTCATTCAGCTGTAAATATTCTGCCGCTGTTGGTTTCTGCCTTCCGTCGTTATTGCGCCCAAATTTGGGCGACATATATATATATATATATATATGATACGAGGGTCTTGACAGGAATTTAGGGTGCAGGCTCCTTTCCCAAGCGTATATCACCCCTGAAGAAAGCCGAACCCGAGGCGGGGGTACACACTTGTGCCCATTTGAGAACCAGTGGGTGCTCTCCATGCGCACCATTCATGTCTCCTACTAATATCACCCTGCCCGATTGCTTGAACTCATTAATATCGCTTCTAATACAGCCAATCAATCAACCCGCTGCGGTGGCTTAGCGGCTATAGTATTGCGCTGCTAATCACAAGGTTGCGGGATCAAATCCCGGCCGCGGCGACCGCATTTCGATGGAGGCGAAATGCAAAAAAAACGTCCGTGTACCGTGCTTTCGGTGCACGTTAATGAACCCCAGGTGGTCAAAATTAATGCGGAGTTCCACACTACGGCGTGTCTCATAATCAAATCGTGGTTTTGGCACGTAAAACACCATAATTCAATTCTTTATTTCGATCCCTGCTATCCTGTCCTGCTGTACCTGTTCACACGTAAGGTACTCTCAACCACGTCTTTTTTTACTTCCCATGCATGTGCCACTTATCCCTAAATGCTCCTTATATGTCTATTTTACCCTTTGCTTGACGTATACGCATAATGAGAACGTCGCTACCTCTCATTGACTCAGTCATAATGTATAGCACCCTTACTATGCAAAATTATCAATCACAGGCACCTGTTCCAAATCGCGTAGATGCGTTTCAGTCAAGGCGCACACGCTATTAGCTTCGTCATTCAGCTGCGTTTGAATTTCTAGTCATTTATCCTGCTTTCGACTATCCTGCATGTGTATGTAAGAAATTGTGCGGTCTATATACTTACTTGTGCGGCGTTTCTTTGCTCCTTGTATTTTATTTCTGCTCTTTGCGGGTGTGCCGCTACATTCAATATTTAATTCGTCGGTTATCTTTTGCGGATCACTGCGCGGTACAGTCGACAATCTCAATTGTGGACGAGCACTGTCATACGAGGGCGAATCAGACAGCCTTTGTCCCTATTTTTTTTTCCTGGCCAAATTATGGCTGTAAATGCGAAGTCAACGTATTCATTCCAAGCGGTGGACCTTTCTTAGACCCGCCCGGTCTTACCTGCCGGTAGCTCTGCGGCAAGGCGCTGCTGTCAGTTGTTGAAGATGGCGGTTGTACTTCACACGTCCACGGCGTACGAGAAATGAAGTGTGATTCATTTTCTATGGAGCAAGGGACGAACGACCAACAAAATCCACAGGGAAATGCTGTCCAAGTATGGAGAAAAGTTTATCACTTTGAGAAGCGTGAGGTGGTGGCGTTTTGAGTTCGCAAAAAAGCCTTGAAGACTTTGCATGACAATGAGCGTTCGTGGAGGCTGCGTGCGTCGCTGACTGACGACAGGAGCATCTCCAATTTAGTGCTGCGATGGGACAAATGTCTGAACCGTTGTGGGGACGATGTGGGAAAATAGTGTAAGGTGCGTAGAATAGTACGTATATGTGTAATTACGTGTATGTACCTTACTTTGGCTAATAAAATATAGGGGCAAAGACTGTTTGATTCGCCCTCGTATTTGACGGCTCTTGACTTGTTCGAAACGCCGACATTCGTTGAAAGTGGCGTCGATGGTGGTGCAGTTGAGGTAAACCAGGATATCGAAAGCGTCGCCCTCAGTGCCCGTGCCGGGCCTTCTAATTTCCATCAGCTTATCGTAAACTTTCCTGAAACCAGTCAGCGCGTCCTGTGTAGTATATGCTGTGTAGGGCTCCGTCGATGTCCGAACGGGAGATACAAGCTCCCACTTCGCCACTATCTGACGCCCAACGGACTTCCCGAACAGGTCAACGAGTATTTCCTTGCAAGTCTCCCAGCTGTTTAAGTGATCTTCGCGACTATAAAACCGGACGCGAGGCGTCTATCGGAGATGGAATATTGCAATGGCAAGCATGAGTGTTGCGCCCCACCTTTTGTGATGCTTACACGTTAGTACCGGCGCGGCAACTGCTAGAGGGTGCACGGGAGGTCGTGGCATCGCTCCGCGGAGTGCCACCACCGGCGCCTCGTGAAGCCTTGACAGACGACTCACCATATAGCAGACGACTCGCCGGGCTTTTCGCCAATCGCTTTGATTGCGCCTGCGCCGCAAGAGTTCATGAGGTGCCGGTGGTGGGGCTGTCCGCGGAACGATGCCACGACTCCCACTAGCAGTGGCCGCGCCTGTACATGGCGTGCAATTCATTCCTCCCAGTCCACACCACCAGTTCCGGATAAAGTTCCCGGGTTCTGCGGTTGCGACAAGATGACGGCAGGTGCGGGCTGCTGCGACGGGGATTCTGACTCTTCTTGTGCCATCATGAGAGAAGCAAGGTGGCGACCGCTGTGAAGTTCCGCGCCTGATAAAGCGGGCGGCGGCAGGGTACTCCATACCTCCACCAAGATGTCACGTGGAAAAAAAAAATGATTAACCATGCACTAAATATATTTCGGGAAAACGGAAGGTGGCGAATGGCTTTACTAACTTGCGTCTCGTCGTCGCTGTCCGAACGTCTCCAGTCAGCCAGTTAGCTGAGTTGCCTCGGGGCACTGTCCTCGAACACGGTCCTCAAGTCCACCTTTAAGATACTTAGAGAAAATACCCTGAACTGAAATGAAAATGGCGGGCGAGCGCTGTGCCACAGTGCGGCATAGCGCAATGAATGAACCTCACGAGAATGCGCGCAACACGTAGTTTTATGAAGTGAAGCTGAGATAATTTCGGCGACGAATATCGTGAAGTAGAATGCCAATAGAAAAAATTGAGCGCGCGTTTCCAATCTGCGCTATGAAATGCCCTAAGGTGAGCAATTAAAAAATATCATTTGTGAATTTTTTTGCTCCAATTCACTGCATTCACTGCATTCACTGCAAAAATGTGATAGCGTCATTGGCGATAAAAAAAACAACTTGTTCAGATTAAAAAAGACGGGGAAGGAAGGGGGTGGGTACGGCTATTATTTAAAGCAGAAAATTACAGGTTCAGTAGGCTAACGCCCTGAACTACAGTTAGAACAAACAGCGAAAGATGCTGTGACCATTTGACCTCCAGTTTAAAAAGTCACAAGCTTTTAACAAATTTTACAAACAGAGCGATATTAAGCTAAACTTCGTCAATGCAAACATTCGTTTAGGACACTGTAAAAAAAAGATATTTTCCAGCTTCAGCCAACACAGACGCTGTCAGAAGAAAGAAGGACATTTATTCAAACAGGAATGCGTCGTGTTTCACTCCGGAGCTGCGTTTCGCATTTCTTGAAATCTTCATATAAGTCCGGTTCCTCAACGTCACGGTAAGTATTGTTCTGTGATGTGGGAGGGGGAAAAGACACGAGTAAAGAGCGGTGAGTATCATGCTCTTACTACTTATACTCACTATGAATAAAACTCTACCAAATGTAACACCTAAGCGCAGGGAGACGCTGACAATAGTCCCAGCCTTAACTGATCTGAATTGTAGACTTCGTCCATAAATATGAAAAATCAGCGCCTACAACTGCCGCAAGCTGGAGAAGGGGCCATATAAAGCTGGAAAATATCTAATAAAGAAATCCGGGGTTTTACGTGCCAAAAGCACGATCTGATTATGAGGTATGCCGTAATGGGGGAGTCCGGATTAATTTAGGTCTGCCGGGTTTCCTTAACGTGCACCCAGCCCGCCCGGGCGTTGTTGCATTTCTCCCCCGCGGAAATTCGGCCGCTGCAGCCCGGATTTGACGCCACGACTTCGTGCTTAGCAGCGCAGCGCCAGAGCCGCTAAGCAACCACGACGGGTACCTATCTAATCACACAAAATATGAAGTGATGTGCGGAAAATATACACGTTAGCTGCGCATCATGCACACGTACAGCAGTACTTTTTTTGTTTTGTGGCCGAGTTCAGGTTCAAACAATTTGGAGGCAGTAAGAACCGCAAATTTTTGCGCAGTTAAGAACTATGTGAACGAGGTACGTCACGGAGGGAAAATTCACAGTATACGATAAAGTTTATATCAATGTTTTTTGTTTTTTAAATGTATTATTGTACCTATTATATACACGGTGTTTCAGCGAACTTTACAAATTCTTATAGGTTGCCTGTGGCAGATAGCATAATTCTAGTTCCTGAGGCGGTCTACTCGAAGTGGCGGACATTACTAGCACAAAATATCGAGATGCATAATCGACTAATTAGCAAAAATTCATTAATTAAGTGTTCAACTAGTTAACTTATGACCCATATTACAATTTACAAGTTGTAGCCGTGGAGTTCGCAAGGCGGATCCACTTGGAACGAATTCTCAGGATGACACCAATTTCGACATATTAATTCCCGAACTTTGCAGAAAAATACATTGGCCTTCCAGTTACTTGCTTAAGAAGACTTCGTTTATGCATTCAAGCACAAAAGTATATGTATATATATATATATATATATAT
Source organism: Dermacentor variabilis (assembly GCF_050947875.1). NCBI lineage: Eukaryota > Metazoa > Arthropoda > Arachnida > Ixodida > Ixodidae > Dermacentor > Dermacentor variabilis. The sequence continues at coordinate 117,820,427 of NC_134568.1, read as the reverse complement.
ATATATATATATATATATATATATAGTAGGTAAGGAGGAATTCTTCAGGCTACCTTTCAAACGTAAAGAACTTGAGCGGTGCTACAAGGTAAACAGAACCAGTATTGACTTTCAACAGTTCCGACCGCTGTACGGATCTTCATCAAGGTTTATATATATCCTTTAGAGAAGGCGATCCACCGGCCGGAACTGTTGGGTAAGTAGGCTAAAGATAACTGCGAAGTTGTGGTTCTCATCTTTCTAAATACGTTTGACCCATTGAAAAATCCAGTTACTACTACTATATATATATATATATATATATATATATATATATATATATATATATATATATATATATATATATATATATATATATATATATATATATATATATATATGGGGTTAGGAAAGCTGGTCAGGCCCCCGTACCCCCTACACCCGTCCCCCCTCCGGAAAACCGGAAAAATGAAAAATTTACGCCTATGTCTCAAAGTGGCGTCACCTTTTGAATTTTTCCGCCGCCGCGCGGGCTCTCCGGCCTTCTCCCTTACCCTTACCGCCTCACGTCTCCCCTTTCCGATTGGACTACCGCCCTCACGTGACAGCGCGCGCTTTTCCATATTGTTGTTTTTTTCATCAAAGAGTGCACGGTTTCGGAAGTCTCTCCGGCGCCATTTTCGTTGCAAATGAATGAATACGTGGCGTGGTGTATGTAGTATGTGGTTGATGTGGTGACGGGAGCTTCCGTCGTGAACACATCGTTAAGAGCAGCGCACTTCCTTGGCGCTGTTTGTACTCTTCGTCATGAGTTGCTGCACGTACGGTTGCAGTAATCGCTTCAGCGAAAGAAAAAAAGATTTTTTGCGATGCCGTCCGGCAGGCATGATGTGGAGCGAAGAAAGTCAAGGACGCACCGGATTGGTCGCACCAGCTTCAACGGGCCGCCGTGCACGAGCCTTCGTGAGGTAAGTATAGCGGGTTTCTAAATAATACAGTGTATCCGAGCAGTGGCGTGGCCAGAAATTTCATTCAGGGGTGGGGGGGGGGGGGGCTCACTTTGAAGCTCGGCCTCCTCCTTATGGAATTAGTCGAGGAATCAAATACATTAAACATTAATAATAATGGCGTTGCCATTGCCAAAGATGCTGCAAATGAATCCAAGACAAGCATGTATTTTTTTGTAAAAGAATATACTCGTATGTCTCAAAATTGTGCCCGAAACAACTGATATCAATGCTTCTATGATTTTTTTATATTTGATAAGTGAAGCAAATGTCACACGAATTTTAGAACTATATCAGTTTGAAGCCAGTAAAGCAGAGCATGCCGCTGGTATGAAAAATGTAAAGGCCATGAAATGTACAAGTTAAAGGCACATTTTTAAATGAAAATTTGTTAGCCTCCCGGTCTTTCTCTCATTTGCATCTCTCTCTCTCTCTGTCATTGAAGAACCTTGTTTACATTTTTGCACATATGCAACGACCAGGAAAAAATATCAACGACGTTGTCCTTTGTTAGAATGTGTTGCGCAGGAGCAGCTGTCACCGGTCGTGTATTGCGAGTAATTGCTCCGAAATTATAGTCGCAACAGAGAGCACATAAAAAGCAGGAATTCTGCCAAATATACGAGGGCGAGTCAAATGAAAGTGAGCCAATGCGAATATATGACAAACAGGGTACTTTATTTAAAAGTAGTCTCCATGAGCATTTAGACATTTGTCCCACTGACTAACGTACGAGTCGCATAATTCCCGTCTCATAAAATTCCTTGGGTTGCTGCTTCAAAAATCTGTAACTGACTCTACGTCATCGTCCGACATGACTTTGCTTCTCTTGAGCAGTTTTTTCAAATGCTCCCAAATGTGGAAGTCGCAAGACGACAGGTCTGGGCTGTATGGCGGATGTTGCAGCGTTTCCCACTTGAACTTTGCCAGTCTTGTATTAACCATACCACCGACGTGGGGACGGGTATTGTCGTGGAGCAAGATGACCCCACTCAATATTCCACGGTGTTTGTTCTTGATTGCGACACGCAGCCGATCCAACGTTTCATAACATGGGAAACGATTGATAATCTCTGCAGGCTTAGCAAATTCGATGAATAATGGCCCCTGACGATCGAAAAAAGAAGTCAACAACACCTTTCCGGCAGACATGACGGCCTTTGCTTTCCTTAGGGGTAGTGAATTCAAATGTTTCCACAGTAAGCTTTGCCGTCGTGTTTCAGGCTCGTAGTAGTGGCACCATGATTCGCCCCCGGTCATAATTGCAGACAAAAACTCGTCATCCTCATCATGATACCGGATTAGATGAGTCAAGGCAGCGCTGAACTTCTCCGTCTTCTGGCCATGGTTCAAAATCTTGGGCATCCATTGCGCATGCAAGAGTCGATAACCGAGATGTTCATGAATTATGGTGCGACCCAAATCGTGACTGATGTTCACAAGCCCTGCCTATTCATCGATTCTTATCCTCCGTTCTTGTCTAATCAGCCTTTGCAATTGTGTTGGGGGTTATTGCACGGTGGCTTTGGCCCGGCTATAGATCGTCTTTGCAACTTTCACGTCCTTCTTTGAACCGTTTGCTCCAACGCTTCACAGTGTCCAATAAAATGCAATGTTCAACGCACACGGCAGCCATACGGCGACTAACTTCTTTTTTGGGAAACATCTCCATCTGTCAAAAACCTCACCACACCACGCTGTTCAACTTTTGTAGTGTCCATTATGTCACGCAACCATGTTTAACCCAATATATGAGAGCATTAAAGAACATTTATACGGACTCCTGCATGTCACTTTTGTAAATGAGATGCCTATGTGCTATGCGCATGCCTCGCAAATAGTGAACCGAACCATTATTGCGCGGGGCGGGTTGGCTCACTTTCATTTGACTCGCCTTCGGACATTAGAAATGCTAACATACAATGGAGTATACAAATGCGAAGATACAGCTTGATAAAGGCAAAAAAGTGTCACTGGAAACAAAGTTCACTGCACATATACACAAAACTTCGCAACAAAATATTTCAATATACGTATAAGCAATAAATTTACGTATCTAAGAAAAAGTCATTATATATGATGCGTCAAACAAGGCAAATAAACATGTTGCGCAACCACAGATTCACACATCGCAGCCCCCCCCCCCCTCCCTCCACTCCCCCGATGTATGGCGCCCGACGGAAGGTGGCGCGCTTCCTCCTCGCTTTTCTCCCTTGCGCACACAAGACTGAGCCACCATCGTCGGCTGAACCATGCCCCCCTCACCTTACGCTTTCACTCACACATACAGCAGTTCGTGATTACCACCTGGCCACAGGATCGCCGAATTTTCGGGGAGCCTACCGACACGCTGATGATGAAATGGTCACTGCCTAGATTCTCTCCTAGATTGGTCCAGAATACCTTGTCGACATTATTTGTGAATGTGAGATCTGGAAAGGTGTCTGCACTGACGCTGTTACCTAATCTCGTCGGATTTTGAGGGAGAATGATGAGCTGGGGGGGGGGGGGGGAGATCATATGCTTCGGCCGCTGCTCGAGCTCCCAGCCTTTGGGGGTGTCTGTTCGGTATGCGGCGCGCGGTCACGATGTTGCCGCTCCTGGACTTTATACGGAACATGAGGGCGTCGGCGACGGCAGGAATGCGCCTGGAGTGTCCATATAACTGCTATCGCAATAATATAATAAGAGTATCCCGCAACTGAAGCGTCCCGTGGCCAATTACTTTCCGCAAAAGAAGTAACAAAATCGAACTTTCACCATGAGGCAATTCTCTGCGCCGCAACAATGTCTTCTTCTTTTGTGGGGCGGGGGTGCCGACATGAAATAATGCAAAGGAAAGCATGTTGGCTACAATCAAATGCGTACTTTGGGCACCTAGTGTGGCTGCCGAAGGAATAGCGAATAAAACGTGAGACGCTTGGTCTACAGAGTACCCGTGCGCATAAGGCTCGGTATCCTACACCGGCGAGACAAAATTTTCCGGAGAGGTTGCGCTCAAGCGAACGCGTTGCAATCCGTCGGGTCCCCGCAGTGATGACGGCGAGCGACCATGCATTGTTTCTTTTTCTCAGCTGCTATCCAGAAAGCGCCCAAAACTCTGCCAGGTGAAAATCCAGTCGGCCAGAGAAAAACGAACGCGCACCCGCCGTGGTTGCTCAGTGGCTATGGTGTTCGGCTGCTGAGCACGAGGTCGCGGGATCGAAACCCGGCCACGGCGGCCGCATTTCGATGGAGGCGAAATGCGAAAACACCCGTGTACTTAGATTTAGGTGCACGTTAAAGAACTCCAGGTGGTCGAAATTTCCGGAGTCCTCCACTGCGGCGTGCCTCATAATCAGAAAGTGGTTTTGGCACGTAAAACACCATAATATATTTTTTTTAAAACCAACGCGCATCGAAGTGCGCCGCGTGGTGGTCGATGCAGCACGAGAAAAACGCATGCGCTCTGGCTGGATCGTCAGCCCGCGGGTAGCGAGAACGAAAAAGAGGCTCAATGTGTCTTCGCGAATAAAATTCCAAGTAGAAAAATAAATAACAACTTAGTTACCTTTGCTGGCTTTAGTGTCTTGACATGGATGCTTTGGCGCAGGTGAAAAAAAAATGTTGATATTCTTTTCTGTGACATGACGGCACAAATGAACCACCACAACGCTTCGTCTCATCAGACCTCGCTGCGTGCTTTGTCAACTTGTCTGATAGTGTGTTGATTTGGCTTGTCTCTTTGTATAGTCTGATGTACGACTTCAGAAAAAGTCAATGCGCCTTTGGCGTCAAATGTTTATAACAGCATTAAACCCACAAATTTCCGAATTGAAAATCTAAAGCACGACTTTGGAAATGTCAATGCACCTTTCTCATCAAAAGGTTATGAGAACTTTATACCCATAACGTTTCAGAATTGAAATCCAAGCGCTCCGTAGATTCCGCGGCCTCCGCGAGATGCGGAGACGAGCCCGCTCGCCATCAAAACGCGCTTGAAACTTTGTGTTTGGTGGGGCTCATTCGATCAAAATTTACGATCTCCTTACTGAGTTTTTTCATTAATGTTTGTCTGCGCCGAATCGTTTTAGGGGTGTATGATGTTTAATTTATGTAGGATGTTTTTGTCTTTTGTTCAGTATTTGGAATCATCTTGCGGAGGAAAAATTTGAGCATTTCATCGCACCGCGAGAGTTCTTTGCGGGCACCATTACTGCGGCAATGGTGTTCGGTAATTTCAGCATCCTCAAACTCAGCGCTAAGGTCTTCAAAACAACAATAGCATTCCGAGAAAATAATCGGATGGTACAAGTGTACAAAATAGTTCACACAATGGTAGTGTAAATTACGCTCCGGCCCTTACACGTGAGCCCCCAATTCGTGATCTGGCCAACCAAAATAGGGAGCCTAATTTCTTATTTCTTATAATTAATTTCGTTAACCTCTGAATAAAAGAATTCAGAGGTTAACGAAATTAGTAAGTAAGTATAAGTAAGTAAGTAAGCATAAGTAAGTAACATAGCACCTCAGTGCAAGCAGGGGCGAACACCGCCGAATTCTCCTAGGTTATCAGCCAGAGCGCACAGTCAGTGCCACCATAATAAATTTTAATCCTTATTGTAAGGCTATATAACAAGGTACGCGTCTGCTTCGTCTTCCTTTCAGATGCCGTCCCTCTTTCTACTGTTACACACACACAGACACACGCGTGTTCAATACTGCGAGCCGCAGTGGTCCAAGAAGGAGAGAAAGATTAAAATTAAACTATGGGGCTTTATGTGGCAATTTTATGCGCCAAAACCACGATCTGATTGCGAGGCACGCCGTAGTGGGGGACTACGGAAATTTAGACCACCTAGGGTTCTTTAACGTGCACCTAAATTTAAGTACACTGGCGCTTTGTTGCGAATGCGCGGTGTTTAATTTCAGGCAAATATTAAAAGGCGGAGCCCACTGAAGTGTTGAGGCGAACGGTGATGATGTAGAAATGTGGACCGAGACCACTCGGCCGTGTACAGCGGACGCATTTCGACGGAGGCGAAATGCAAAACACCAGTTTATTTAAATTTAGGTACATTTTAAAAACATTTAGTAGCGAAGTTTGTCTTGCATTAATCCTACCTAAATCTCATTCAGACATTTATTTACGTTTATTTAAATTTAGGTGCATTTTAAAGGATCCCAGGTGGTCAAAATTAACCCTGAGTCCCCCACTACGGCGTGCCTCATAATCGTATCGCGGTTCTGGCTCTTAAAATCCCAGATTTTTTTTTTTTTTGTCTGAGGCCGCCGCAAGCTCCATGTTGTGTGAGGCTTTTTTTTTTCTTCCCGGGCGCTCATATCACGGCAGAAGACGTGCTCAGGCAGTAATTTAAGCATATTCAATGTTAAAAATAGTTACGTGAAACTAAAGCGACGGTTGAGGAAGTTGGGAGGCTGCCCCACACACAACCACAGCGGTAGCGGCGTTCGCATGCCCTCTCATGCACGATTGCGCCTCTAGCGGCGGGCGCTGGCTCTATATGAAACTGAGGCGGCAGTTTCGTGACCAGAAAAAAAATGGAAGGACTCTGATTATACTAACCCACAAAAAGAGAGATGTTAAAGAATTGAAGAACAATATGCCCATTACCTTATTTCCAGTATTGTATAAGATATTCACCAAGATAACTTTTAATAGAACAAAGGCAACACTTCAGTCAACCAAGAGAACAGGCTGGTTGCAGGAAGGGATACTCTGCAATGGATCACATCCATGTGATCAATCAGGTAATCGAGAAATCTGCAGAGTGCCTCTCTATATCAACCTCTCTATATAATAACCTCTCTCTAATCAACCTCTCTATATGGCTTTCATAGATTATGAAAATGCATTTGATTCAGTAGAGATACCAGCAGTGATAGAGGCATAAAGCAATCAAGAAATACAGGAGACTTACGTCATTATCTTGGAAAATATCTACAAAGATTTCACATCTATACCTTGATTCTCCACAAGAAAAGTAGAGATATACCTATAAAGAATGTAGCCAGGCAAGGAGACACAATCTCTCCAATGCTATGCACTACATGCTTGGAAGAGGTATTCAAGCTATTAAACTGGAAAGGCTTAGGAGTAAGGAACAATGGCTAATATCTCAACCTTTGGTTTGCAGATGACATTGTCCTGTTCCGCAACACTGGGACGAATTAAAACAAATTATTGAGGACTTTAACACAGAAATTGTAAGAGTGGGGTTGAAGATTAATTGCAGAAGACAAAGATAATGATCAATAGCCTGGCAGGGGAACAGGAGTTCAGGATCGCCAGTCAACGTCTAGAGTCTGTGAAGAAGTACGTTTATATAGGTCAGCTACTCACAGGAGACCCTGATCATGAGAAGGAAATTTACAGAAGGATAAAAATGGGTTGGATCGCATACGGCAGACATTGACCGATCCTGACTGGAAGCTTGCCACTATCATTGAAAAGAAAGGTGTACAATCAATGAATTCTACCAGTGCTAATATATGGGGCAGAAACATGGAAAATAACAAAGAAGCTCGAGAACAAGTTAAGGACCACACAAAGAGTGATGATACGAAGAATGCTAGGCATAACGTTAAGGAGACAGAAAGAGAGCGGTTTGGATCAGAGAGCAAACGGAAATAGCCGATATTCTAATTGACATTAGGGGGGAAAATGGAGCTGGGCAGGTCATGTAATGCGTAGGTTAGATAACCGGTGGACCATTAGGGTTACAGAATAGGTGCCAAGAGAAGGGAATCTCAGTCAAGGAGAGCGGAAAGTAGGTGAGGTGATGGAATTAGGAAATTCGCAGGCGCAAGATGGAATTGGTTGGTGCCGGACAGGGGTAATTGGAGATCGCAGGGAGAGATCTTCGTCGTGCAATGGACATAAAATTGGCTGTTGCTGCTGCTGATGATGATGATATATCGACGTTAAAGTCCTTGTTGGGCCGCACAGCGACGTCGAGTATCTTCAGCGCGGCGTAATTTCCGTTATAACTCGGAACAGCTATAGCAGAGATATAATTCTAAGTTCTAGCTCAGCTAAATTCAAATGTTCTTACTGCAAGGGAGGGTCTGTAACCAGTTTTGTATCTAGCCGTAATGCACGTCATAGCGGGGCTAAGTTAAGCAGTTTTGTATTGGGTGACCTTGCACACACGCTATTCTTTCGTGAGCTCCGAGAGAGAGGTTTCAGGGGCCGCAAAAAGCTACAGCTCCTGAACTTCTGCGCTAGCGCAGCGGTTAAAGCGCCGGAATCGCAAATACATAACGCGGCAGTAAAATGGTATCGAAGTCCAGAGTTAGCTGCTGTGAGATGTTTTCTTTTTCAGCGTCCAGTAGCGATGGTGAAGTGAGAGCGACGTTTCGGGGGCTAGATAACAGACATCAGCAGCAGTACGCCTAAGTGATGGTAAAGTAGGCTAAGAATGCTAATCGCAATCATATCGCTTCCGCTGTAGACGCGTATTTTATCTTCTATTATTATCTTTTTATTAGGGGTATGTGATTACTCCATGTTTCTAATGCTACACACTAACTATTCGCATTCGCACTAAAAAACGGCATTTTTGAATATTCTAAGCTAACCAATTATGTATTTTGCAACAATCGAATGTTAAAGTCTGGTTACTGCTCTCCGTCTGTTAAACAAAGTGTCGCAAATTATCAGAAGCGAAACGACAAATTTTCGAAGCAATGCCGAAACAAAGTAGGTAATATGCAAGTTTTTTTCAGATTACACGGCGGAATCCTACATTATACAACCTGTGAATTTTACTTGGCTTGTCATTTTACATTTTGATAGTCCGATCATGCGGCAGTTTTATGTTTTATGCTACAACCTCTGTTGTTTTCCTCGCAACGGGACATCTTACATAGATGTACGGCACACAAATCCCTTAGCAGATTTTCTTTTTAATTTAAACAACTTCGTATCTTTTTTCGAAGCCATTAATTTAGAGTTATTTTTGGAAATTTCGTCATACAGCAGTCATATATTATTGGAAAGCATGTTTGCAACCAGGCTCTAAAGTTTTGAGCCTATTGGTGCTGTTTTTTAAGTGACAATCTGTGGTTTTGTGTTCAAAATTGATCCTTCTTTCTCCTTGATAGTCTGCTGTATTTTTCACTGTTACCTAAGTAACAGCGAAATAAATATTCCTGCTGTAAATATATGCGTCCTTATTTGACTATTCGATATTCGATTCGGTATACGACACTGTTTATGTTCGATTCGTGTTCAAAAAAGTTGATATTCGCCCACCTCTACCTATTGCGTTTACATGAAGTCGCGATATTCACCTCTTGCAGAGGCTAATCTTGCGTTTGCGTTGCTTCACTCGCTGGTACGGATATCGCTCGCTCGCTCGCTCGCTCGCTCGCTCACTCACTCACTCACTCCCTCACTCACCCTCACTCACCCTCACTCACTCACTCACTCACTCACTCACTCACTCACTCACTCACTCACTCACTCACTCACTCACTCACTCACTCACTCACTCACTCAGATGAAGTAGCAAGCGACGTGCTAAGAATTCTCCACTGCATACTCACCTCCCATTCCAGAAGTTTCTGATTGAACAAGTTGGGCTGAAAGAAACCGACCAAATAATAATGTTAAAGCATTCGAGATGTATTGCAGACTGCGTACATTTGAGGGCTGAAGTTTATTTCGAAGTGTAGCGTATACTTGCGCAGATAGATTTACATTCCAGAAGGACGGCAAAAAGTGACTGGCCTGATGGGGTCCCTTCTCCTTCCGCGCACAATGTATACAGGGTGTTCCAACTATCATGCACCGATCGAGATTTAAAAATATGCCACGCGAATTGCCGCGCGACTGGCCGCTCGAAGCACTTTGTGTGTATTCGGGGGCTTCTTTCACGCTTAGAAAAACACTTTTATGTAGCCCGAACTGAGCAACGGAAAGCTACATCGGGAGTTCTTTATGTTGCTCTGCAATTTTCTTATTGACACTTTTCATCTAATTAGAATATTTGAGAAATTGATTAAGTAATTAAGACTAATTATGCAATTAGGCGGAGTGTAAAAATAATCTCAGTATCTCCAGGCGACGGCAAACAACATTACCTTGGTTCTGTCCAGCTACGTGGCATTAGCATATCTTTAAACTTTGGTGCATGATAGTTGGGACACCCTGTATATTTAACAGAAGGTACTTACTACATACAACATGATGAAATGTTGGGCGAGTAGACGAAACTGCATATTTCAACATTCAACATCAACTATTTAATCAATTAAATTATTCAACTTCCTAAATATTATAATTTGAGCAAAACTGCCGATGAGAAAATTGTAGACCACCATGAAACATTTCTGATCCAGCTTTTTGTTGCGCAATGCGTGCTACATAAAAAAAATTCCATACCTGAAAGAAAGCCCGCAAATACGTAAAAGGCACTTGTTTGTATTGTGTTTTTCTTACAAGTTTAATAATTAATAGTAATTAATTATGTACTGAGGTGAAATACAAAAAATTATCTAAATTGCTCCAAGCGGCGGCGAACATTACGTTGGTTCTGTCCACCTACGTGACACTTGCATATTTTGAAATTTTGGCACACGTTACGTGGGACATTGGTTACGTGGTACATACATACACAAAATCGAATCAAAATGCGTAAACAAATACGTGTCTCTATCAGCACCCTTCCTACAATGAGCTATCAAGGTAGTAGTCGAAACCGCTCACATGGCATTAGCTAGCCTTCGATTAGACTACCGCAGAAGGAACTGGCGTACCTTGATGGCTCGTTGCAGGAAGTGTACTGATGGAAACACGTGCTTTTAATGCGACTGCATTACTTAGCTTATTGTACGACCCCGCCGTCATCAGAAAGCCGCGGCAGAACACCAGTTACGTCAATTACGTCATCTTGATCTAACTAAAAAAAAAGAAACAACTGGCCACAGCAAGGATTAGATTTTCCGTCCCACCGCCACTGCTAGCGCTCCGCAACTGAGCGCATTAAAGGGACTGACAACCAATTTTCATGGTACCAATTTTTTTTTAATGCAATAGAAAGCTTACCAGTCAGAGTGTCTAATCATGAAGGGGTAACGCGGAAAACGTTGTGGAACATTTTTTATCAAAATTTTTCGATCTGCAGTGGGGATGTAGCCGTTAACCGGAGGCATGCTGAAAACGGTGATAGGGGAGCGCGATAGCGATTATACGCCGGCATTAGTGGGAGGCAGACGACAAGTGCGGCCGTAACTGTGACAAAGTATTACTTCGTTTATCAAGTCGATGTTCCTGCGATTCATGTTCTCCGAAATGTTAAAATATTTCTGCGATAATGGCTACGTGTTTTCGTGGATTCCTGTCCGACTGCTTTGGTATTCAAGCCGTCAAAAGGAAACCAATCGGATTGAAAACAGAACGCCGCTTTTACATGTGATACGCAGGTCAGCGTGTTGCCGCAGCCATGCGTGCCCTTTTGATTTCTAAAGCACAGACTAAAGCGCAAGTGTCTAATATAATATAGCAACTGAAATGTTAAGCAGTAATTATTTCGTACTTAATAACAGCTGACTTACGTACAGTAATCTCATAGACTACATCCGAAGTATGAAGATTTCACTGCCAGGCCTCGCCACTTACTGGTTTTTGAGACTTTCTTTGCAAATTTAAAATTGTAGTTCCTATTTAAATCGCGAACAGCGTGCTGGATTCTGTCACTATAAATTGTGGTCCTTTTATTTCCATCAACGTCTCACAACACATACTGGCCAGTTGCCAGCCCCTTTAACTACTGCGCCACCTTTGCATTGCGACACCGTTGCAACAGGCGACAGTGGTGAATAACTTCGAGGCCGTGGAGGTAGTTGGGCTTTGCCTGGCGGGCAATTCACTAGATGGCGCGTGAGAGGAGCGGCGCCACTGTCGGCGCTATGGAGTCTTCATCGTTCGAAGTCGAATTGCCCGCGTCTACGTCATCAGGCGAGACAGCAAAGCGTGGCCTAAGGCGCCAGTTCACTACCGACGAAGTACGATACCATCGCAACGCAGTGATACTATACTACTACTATACTATAGGGCTAGGACATCTCCCGAGAGTATGAGGTGGAGTTCGCCTATGAACCCAACGAAGAAATGTAGTGTCAGCACCGTGGTTCCGCTCGGAATAGTATTGTCATCGATCGGAAAAGTGGCGTCGTCGAGAAAGAACACTCAATGCAATGTGCGTGACACACTACTTCTATGATAACTCCGCAAATAAAACTCAGCTGAGATATCTCAGTATGGCCGGTTTGTCGTCTTCCGTTGTAGCAACCTCATAAGTAGCAACATTACACTCGGAAACATATACGCAGCAACACTAAACTCAGCGACATAACTCAGCGACACACTCAGTGGCAAGTAATGCCTCTCGCATTTACACATCATAAGAATTGCTTATGCGCCCCCATAGTTTTTGTTTTTGCATTTTGACTTGATTTTGTGTGTGCATATACATTACCTTGTTTTGCATGAATAAAACTTAGTTACGAGTCAGCGCTTGTCCCGTGGCCTTCGTCTTTGTGCGTTATCCGTTTTCGCTGTTACAATAGCGTACAATATACGACAGAGATAAATATAAGAAGCGCGATATTAAAATATCACAATGCTCAACTTTCTTTTGGAGAAATATGCAGATCCCACGCAGAATGGGAAGTAATGTTATGCATGTAGCATTTGAATACATAATCTGTATTGGTTAGGTAGAACGCATTGTGCGACGTCAACCTGCGTTAATGCGAAACTTCTAGGATATATATATATATATATATATATATATATATATATATATATATATATATATATATATATATATATATATATAGAGAGAGAGAGAGAGAGAGAGAGAGAGAGAGAGAGAAACCCACCGTGGTTGTTTGTGACTTTGGCGTTGCGCAGCTAAGCACGACGTCGCGCAATCGAATCCCAGCTACGGCGGCCGTATTTAGATGGGGCGAAATGCAAAAACACCCTTGTACTTAGATTTAGGTGCACGTTAAAGAACCCCAGGTGGTCGAAATTCATCCGAAGTTCCCCACTACGGCGTGCCTTATAATCAGATCGTGGTTTTGTCACGTAAAATCCCATATTTTAATATATATATATATAACCAAAATTAGCGCTTTGTCACATTCATAACGACTTTCTGGGGACACTGGGTTGGGCTAGGTGTAAGGTTCCCAAGCATTTTCCTGCTTTCAGCTAATTAAAAGATAAAAACAGTGTCACTGCTATAAAGCGAAGCTAATTCAACAATCTAGATATGATGCACAACTTCTACTCGCACCTAAGGGTTATTGTTGAGTGAAGCTTGTGAAGGAAAGCAAGACTGCTCAGCGAAGAATCATGTCCACTCAGAGACTGCGCAGATCAAAAGTTCTTGAGGATTGGGCCATCACAGGAGAAATTGTAAAGCGTCCGCCTCGCATGCGGGAGGTACTGGCTAGATTCAAATACTGGTGCCACCGGTAACTCACCGGCTTTTTTTAATGGGTGGAGATGTACCAGGACCTGGCGTTCGGTTGTTTAGGCCGATTTTGATCTCGAAAGGATTTCAGATCTCAAAGAGATTTCGAGGGTCTCTGGGCGCCCCTTGCCACCACCACTGCTTTGGCGAAATAGTCGAGCATCCGCCGTTGCTGTGGGGACAGATGAGGGCTGCCGCCGGGAACCTACTTGTAACATAGCGCGCTCCCGGCCTGCTGCTCGGCTACTACGGGAGTTCCATACGCTTCCGAAATTCAGGAGGCTATCCTGAGGTGGGCTGAGGTGGTAGTGGAGGCCTACCGCGGGTAGGATAACCTCCCTCGCCTTCTTCCCGCAACCCTTTCCCTTTAAGATGGGATAAATAAGGTTGTCTCTCTCTCTCTCTCTCTCCATACGCTTGCAAGGACACATCGAGAAGTTGGCGGGCAGGGTGTGGGGCTTATATGATACTGCCTACACGCGGAAAGTTTGCATTGTTTTCCGGGGGGGGGGGGGGGTGAGGAGGCGACCAGCTTCAACCAGCTTTCCGAACCTATATATATATATATATATATATATATATATATATATATATATATATATATATATATATATATATATATATATATGCAGTTGAACAGACTTCATGTGGCTTCGAAGAATTGTTCACTGAGGTGACGGCCTTATATGAGAATTTACAAGCCCTCATAGTAGGAGACTTCAATTTCACAACCCGAGTCCTCTCCCGACACCACGAATCTGGCGTCTCTCGGAGGTGCAATCTTCCTTCGTGTAATTGTCACATACTTCGCTGTCCCTAATACTGCTTCGCGTTTCCGGCGAAACTATATAGCCTCACTCTGTCTTTTCTTTTCTGTGAGTCCGAGTATAAGCGCTCCTGCGCATGTCCTCTGCTATAGAGGTCTCCCGGATATAAAGCAATACGGGGTAGCATTCCTTATATATAACGACATAGCGGCAACATAGACGAATTCTACAGTATTAATCAGAGGGTAGCAAGAGTCATAATAAAGAACAATAGGAGGTATAGAATAAAGGTAGTACAAGCCTACCCTCCAACCTCCACTCAGGATGATGAAGAAATAGAACAGTTTTACGAATATGTTAAATTAGCGATGAGAAAAGTGCAAACTCAGTATACTGTAGTAATGGGTGACTTCAATGCGAAAGTGGGGAAAAAGCAGGCTGGTGAACAAGCAATTGTCAACCACGGCGTCGATTCTAGAAACACTAGAGGAGAGGTGCTGGTAGAATTCGCATAAAGGAACAAGCTTCGAATAATGCACACCTTTTGTCAGGAAACGTAGCAACAGAAAGTGGACCAAGAAATGAAATTGACTTCATACTTTCTGCTGGTCCCAGCATAGTGCAGGATGTAGAAGTGATAGGTAGGGTAAAATACAGTTATCATAGGTTAGTGAGGGCTTGGATTCACCTCAATTTGAACAGAGAAAGAGCAAAATTGGTCAAGAAGAAACAGGTCAATCTTGAGACATTAAGGGTGAAAGCAGACAAATTCAGGCTGGTACCTGCAAACAAATATGCAGCCTTAGAACAGAAAGATGATGATGACCTAGAGCTAATGAATGAAACTGTAACTAGGTTGGCTTCAGAGGCAGCAGTTGAAGTGAGAGGCCAGACACCAAGGCAACCAGTAGGCAAGCTCTCCCAAGTAACAAAGGACCTAATAAATAAACGACAAAAAATGAAAATATGCAACCCAAAAGATAAGATAGAATTCGCGGAACTGTCAAAACTGATCAGCAAAGCGAAAATAAGTGATATTAGAAATTATAACGCGATAAAGACTGAAGAACCGTTAAAAATGGACGCAGCCTGAAATCAGTGAGAAGGAAAATTGGCATAGGATAACACAATATGTATGCACTGAAAGATAAGCAGGATAATATCATCAGCAAATTCGAAGATATAGTAAAAGCGGCGGAACTGACCTGCACCACGATACGTCCATTCGAAGAAGTAATGAACTGGTTACAGAGGCTCCTTCTATAACTGGCGATGAAATTAGTAGGGCCTTGCAAGACATGAAACGGGGAAAAGCGGCAGGAGAAGATGAAATAACAGTTGATTTAATCAAAGATGGAGGGGACATCATGCTTGAAAAGCTGGCGGCCCTTTATACGAACTGTCTCACGACTTGAAGGGTATCAGAGAACCGGAAGAATGCTAACATTATATTATTCCACAAAAATGGAGACGTAGAAGAATTTAACAATTATAGGCCCATCAGTTTATTTCCTGTATTGTATAAATATTCACCGAGATAATAATGCTCAAACCTTACAAGATATTGAAGTTAAAGGCATAGGCCTGTAATTTTCCACCAGTTTCTTGTATTCTGGTTTAAAGATGGGATTAACAGCCGCGATTTTCCAGTCCTGTAAAACCTATCCAGTCTCGGTCGATAGTTGAAATATAATACAGAGATATTGTGCAATAATGCCGTGATATGAGTACAGGTTTTATGTAGTGACTTTTTGTTTGATTTCGCAGAACAAAAGTGAGCTTACTGGCGCTGATTTAAATGTCAAAATTACATGAAAATATCAAGCAGCCACGCGGAAAGCCGGAGAGATAGGGAAAGGTTGTTTAAAAAAAAATTGCTACTTACATTTTCGCACAAGAGCCTCATAGTCTCCGAGCGATTCCTTCCAGGGCCTTCCACGTATGATTTTAATCTTCTGGCGTCCTAAAAAAATTTTGCGGTGAACGACAACACGGGATTATAAATATGTATAGAATTCATGAAATAATTGCACACATAGCTGCTGTAGGGAACTCAGGACAATTGTTGCGTTGCACTTGACCAAGTGTACGCACAATGTCAACCTTTTCCAGTACAAATCGAATACAAGCATTGAGCTTTGTTAGGTATTCCAGTAGCGCAAGCAGGAATAGACACCGTAATACAGGTTCGGTCCCATAATCGGACATGTAATTCATTTTTTTTAAAATCTGATCTATTCGACAAGACAGTAGCGGCAGCACCCAACCAGCAGCCACGTTCAGGAGAGTCCAGCAGGGTTCTCAACAAAAGCCTCGCTTTAAGAAGATTGTTGTAAAAATCCAAGTCCAATTGTATTACGTGCTCGGCGTGTTTAAAAAATTATGTCAACGTTAAAAAAGATGTATATAAAGATATTTTGGCGTTACTAGCGTGCACAAAGTGACGCCCCAATTGTGACTGGAACCGGTCATTCAATAGTACAAACAACATGAAAAAAAGGAAGGTGATATAAACATAGATACATATCCAGAACACAGGTCTGACTTTCGTGCTTTTCTGAAAAATGGGAAGCAATCACCATTTTATATGATGCCTAGCGTAAGCTGGTAAAGCACTTATTGTTGTGATTTGGCTTGTGTCATCAGTTGTACAATTGCTACAGTTCGTTATTGTGAACCTGCGACATACTGCCCTTCTCTTGGTTCTCGAACCTTGAGTATTAAGCGCTAGCCAAATGCCATGGCGTGAACAAGTGAACAAGGCTTCCGCACGCACGCAGAACAATCTATATCATGCTTACTGATAGCACCTTTTTCGTCAGCGTTATTTATTTTGCTTCTCACATGAATCTACTACCCACCCGCCGTGGTTGCTCAGTGGCTATGGTGTTGGGCTGCTGAGCACGAGGTCTCGGGATCGAATCCCGGCCACGGCGGCCGCATTTCGATGGGGGCGCAATGCGAAAACACCCGTGTGCTTAGATTTAGGTGCACGTTAAAGAACCCCAGGTGGTCGAAATTTCCGGAGTCCTCCACTGCGGCATGCCTCATAATCAGGAAGTTGTTTTGGCACGTAAAACCCCAAATATTATTATTATTTAATCTACTACCCAACCATACGATATGACGTTAAAGCATCAGTTTCATTACTGCAGCATTGTAACAGCACCTGTATATAGTGTTACAGGCCATTCCCATACATCGGAGAAGGTGCTCAGCGAGGTGAGAAAGACAATGGTCGGAAAAGTGTCATAGCTGTCGACGCGCCATCTTTAGAACTAAGGACAGAACTAAGGTCAGCCATCTGGACAGAACTAAGGTAATGTTGTTTGCCGTCGCTTGGAGATACATTATTTTTTTCATCCCGCCGAATTAGATAATTAGTCTTAATTAATCAAGTTCTCAAATATTACAGTTAGATGAAAAGTGTCGATCAGAAAATTGTAGAGCGACATGAAAATCTCCCGATACAGCTTTCTGTTGCTCAATACGTGCTACATAAGGGTGTTTTTCCGAGTGTGAAAGAAGCGCGCAATTGCACGCAAAACTGCCGCACGACCGGCCGCTCGAGGTACTTTGCATGTATTCGCGGGTTCTGGTGAGGGAGCGTTTTTGTTGAAGCTTAGTGGGCCTTCCTAATCTGGTTGCACCTGGACTATAGTGTAGTCCCACTCGGCCTTAGCAATGTTATTTTTGCCGGTGACAGGCGCCACTTCAAGCAGCCTAAAGGTGTAGTGGACTGGAGGATTTGAACTTAGGACCTTCAGATTAGAGGCCCGATGCTCTACCTCTGCTCCACGCCATCACCGTCAGAATAGTATGTGCAACCCAAATGAATCGGCATGGTCATACGTGCGTGACATGCCATGGTGGCCTGCCGCCAGACCATCAAGGAGTTGTGCGATGGCGGTTTATCGTGGGTGCTCGAGGATGACAACTACTAACCAGAGACATCAGGGGGGCGTTTCTATGATACACGATCATCCCCTGAAAAATGTAAGTTTGCGAACAGAGGTGTCAGAATATTGAGTACCGCGGCCCTTGCCGATGCTGTCCAAGATGACGTCAGCGTTTTATTAAGCGTTTAGTTCTGAGGAAATTAGTTCAAGTTAGGTTTATTTACATCACAATGGCGGGCGTGCTCAAGCAAAAAGTTAAAGCATTTCATTTGAGGTTGCCCGAGTACTCTGTGTACATTATGTACGGCAAGGACATCAAGAGTACCACATTATATACGAATAGAATTCGAAAATAAGTTCGTTTATTAGTACAGTGCAGTAAAAAAACAAGCACCTTCAGTCTAGATGTACAGGACGCAAATAATGAACAGGCTGAAAATGCACATTCGTGTAAGTTTGCAGTAAACTGGATAGAGCGTGGGCGTTTTGGGAACAGGGTAACGTTACTCATGAGGGCACAAAGCCGAGTGACCCAGTCGGCCAGTTGAGTCTCGCAATGATGAAATACCGCGAAAGAAGCGATGACGCGATGACAGCACACGACTGTTAGCCAACAAATAAAGACAGTTTTTTTAGACTGGAAATTTTAGAATCGCGCTCTTCAATAGAATAGTTCCATTCGATGTGGAAAACAGCGGCTGTAGTGTCCACGGTAAAGTTTGCTTAAACGGCTTCAATCCAATGGCCGTTGCATCACTGCGGACTTCCGCGGGAGCTTAGTCGTCATAATGGTCTAGAATCGATAATGAATTCAGAAGACCGATGAACGACAAGAAGGCAGAAGCTTCCAGAAGGCATCAGAAAAATAAAATGACTTCTTGAGCAGCATGGTCAGCTGGCGTTCTATGGTTACAACGTCTATCAAGTATCCCCCAACATATGAACAGAGGCCGACAAAAATGCGGGCATCATGGGAAAAGTGAAGCCGCTAGAAATTTCAGGACAGCACTATCTTTGTCAGGTTTAAGGTAAAAAGCCTAGCATGACAGGTTGGACTTTTACAGCGAAGCTGTATATGGCTAGCCGATTCATCCGTTCGTCCGTCCGTTTGTCGGCCGCGTGTACGCCGAAAACTGCTCCGGCGCAACCCCATGCGCATGTGCGAAAAAAAGAAAGAAAAGAAAGAGAGGCACGCGATTAGCCAACACCACTTAGATCGCACAAGCCCTGTTTACTCCGATCCACGACGCCACGCTACCTGGCCCGAAATTTCCATTGACAAGGCTGGCGTGATGAAAGCGGTGACGTCAAATCACTTTTGCCTACTCGGGAGTAATCCCCATTAGATTCTATGGCAGTCTATGGTAACATGACGTCATGAATCGGAGTCAAAAGGCCTTGTAATATCTAGGTGGTGTTGGATTAGCTGCGCCTGTAGTGACGTCGTCCCAGGGGTGAATCTCCGCATGGCTGCCATTGGCTGTTTTTAAGTACACGCTCTTTCGACGCTAGCGCCATGGTCCCCTTCAGTTACGGCCCTAGCAGGAGGGCGATACTTTGGTAAAATGGCGGCGTACACGATTGTTTACGTTGTCATGGCAACAGGAACAGCAGCCGCGCGGCGCCTCCTCACCCTAGCGCTTTGTTTTTTTTTCTTTTTGTTTTTATTATGACGACCCGCTCTGCTCTCTTTCCACCTTTCCTCTTGCCCCGCGCACCTTTATATTTGCTTTCTTTTTGCCTGTCTGCGGCGCGTATTTTTTTTTTATTGCGCGCACGTGCTACGCCATACATTGGCATTGTGAACTGGCGCGTGGTGCGCCGTGGGTTCTTTATGTGTTAGCACGCACGCAGTCTTGTCCATACTTTGAGTACGCCAGCGTATGCCAGAACATGTATAAATTCCACTTCCAACACAACAGATCTTTGGCCTCGTTTTATTGACTCCCGTTTTCGAAAATAAAGATTTTCGCATGAACTTGGTATGATACGCGTGCAGAAAATGAACAAAAGGGAAAAATGCATGACATATACATGACTACTAAACAACACAAAAGTTCACAAACAGTGAAATAAAAAAGAAATAAAATTCAAGAAAACGCGATGGCCGCTTCATGTACACACATATGAAAAAGAATTTTATATAATGCCCTAAAGACCAAAGTGTAGTAGTGATTCTGATATGCGCACTGAGAACTTCTGATATACTCACTGAGATATTGCACAAAACTTGACGACGTGTGTGATATAGTCATGACAATTAAAGAAAAGGAAAATTCACTGTTATGTCAAGAACAATGAGAGGCAACATACCTAAAAATTTGAATACAATGCTAAGATTGTTTTATTGAGAGCCATACCAAAAAAAAAAATCAGGAACTTACTTATATACCTGCACAAGAGTATATGAAATGCGTGACACGTTTACAGCTACTGAGCAGGCCTCAAAAAATCCTGACCATCTATAGAGGCTCACAGCTTTGTTGCAAAATATTTGGGGGCACCTTAGAGAAACCTTTAAGTCCAAGAACCGTCCACAAAAGCCTCTCTCACCGCCGCTGTGCGACGTTCAGACGCCAAGTCTTATGCATTCCGACTGAAAAAAAGCTGCCGCAAAGTGCTTCCGACAATTACTCTAGTGCGTTGACTCTGTAGCATTAAAAAAAAAAAAAAAAGAACCGTGGCTGCCTTTCGGGAAGCCTCTGAAAAGCTCGGAATCGATCGCCGCTGTATTTGCCGTGTCACGATTAAACACTTCTAAGGATTTACCCTGTCACGCGGGCACTTTAACGGCCGTTAAGGAAAACGGCACTTGGCCGTAACGGCCGTTAGGCGGAGTTACACGGCAGCGCGAGCGCCGCTGGAAATCCAACGGCGATTGACGCCAACGGACATCACCGGTCTCCGTTCCGCCGCCGTTTCCGTCCGTTTTGTCGTGAAATAGGCAAGATGGCAGCCCCCAGCAGCAACGTGTCCCCGCTGCAGGCGAGCGCGCCGGCGCAAGAATGCTTTGCCTGGACAGCGTCACTGACTCACTTACTTATCAACTTGTGGCAGGATCACCTTGCCGAACTGCGAGCTCAGAAACACAATGCGTCCGTGTACACAAGGATAACGGCGCTGTTCCACCAGCTCTGTTCAGCCAGTCTGTACAGCGAGAGGGCGACGCGCTGGTGTAGGGGTATGCAAACTCGCATGTTGGTATCCTCCCGTGCTAGTGAGGGACACGATCTCACGATGTAGGCAAATGTGGAACTGGTCACGCGAAAGTTGGCCTTGAAATCTTGATCCGACTACGTCGGCACGGTAGTGTCGTACCAAGACGGTCGTCTGGAAAGCGTCCACACGCTCTTGCCTGGCAGACATCACCACAGAGAGTGCAGCGAGGATGCGGCATGGCTTCTCGGCCGCCTTCCGCTTCTTTATTGACGCTTTCTTAATGCGCACACCTTGCAGTTCAGCCCTTTTTGCAGACAAGGCCTCGTACCAACCAGGAGAAGCAAATCGGGTCAACGATCACGGTCGCATTCATAAGCGGCCGGCTAAGCGCCATTCCACGGCTCTTCTCGGGTGCGCGTCGCAATGTCGCACCACGTTCAACACTGCACCTGCTGAATCGCGCGGACGGTTCTCGCAGTACGAAAGAAAAAAAGGAAATGCACAGTGGTGCTTCGGTTAGTACAAGCGATGGAACGTGAAATGGGACGCTTCAACACGTTGAAACCACAACAAACGCAGCCATTTTGCAACGCAATGGATCGAATTGGATCCAGAAACAAAATTTTTTCGAGTTGGCGAGGTAAAAAGTTCAAGAGTCACGTGAAAGCTCGTCGAAATGGAAGTGAACCTACATGAGCATGGAAAGTGCCGTGTGAGCGCAGCCACCACTGTTCCGTTGCCACGGCCGTTACGGCGTTCAACTGCCGTTTGCGTTAACGGCCGTTGCAAGTGCCCGTGTAACAGGGGTATTAATTTCCAGCGGCGAACGGCTATTCTTTATCAAGAACAGCGATAACGCCGGCGGGCTAGCTTTGTAGTGAAGTTCCGTGCGCAGGAATAACTTTTAATTTTTGTTTTCGTTTTGTTGACGTCATCACTACGTCACCGCGGGAAGGTTGAAAAGCTTAAGGTCTTTACTCCACATGGTGGCACCCACGCGACGTAAACCCTGATGCCTAGAAAATCTGGATATGTTAAGTCACACATTTAAGCGCGCTACGTAAAGCGTGCAATTTAATATAAGGCTTTAAACATGTGCATCGCTGCCAATTGCAGCGGCGCCGCTCCCATGAGTTTTCGGCCATCCAGTCCACTGATACGGGGCGCGTGGGGTCAGTCGTGCGAGCTATCCGAATGGCCACCCACGTTGCGTCACCGGTAATGTTTCAAACTTTATGGTGAACAAATGTGTTCGTAATAGCTGTAATATTGGTTACTTCGTTTCTCTAAAGAAAAGTAACGAAATTACAGAATGCACAACGGCAATTTATCACTACACTCAAGCACTTCCTGCACACCGCAAGCGTCGTCTGCTTGTGTTACAACGTGCTCCATGTCGACAGGAGCAGCGCGGTCAGTGTTGGTGTCGAGGTTTCTTATGGAAAAACATGGCTAAGGAGGAGGGTAACTTGTAATCACCCGTAGCTACCTTAACATGAGGCGCTTCACTTTAATTGTGGTGCGTATGTTTTCACCATGTGGCAATGTAAGTATGGCTTCCGGCTTCGCGATAAGATTATTGCCCGACATAAGTATTGCGCTAGAAAACTGCACCTCTCCACTTTCGCCGAGCACACACTCCAAGGTCTTGTTCTTTTCTTCGGTAGTCGTGCTGTTATCTGAAATAATAAAAATGCGTGTAAAAGCAGTGCAACATGTAAACACAAATTTAATTTAAGCAGAATACGGTGTGAAATATTGCTGAGCAGCGCATCAAGAGCATTTGATGCTTGAGATGAGTGATACCCGCATGGGTTGTGAGTATGTAGTTCTTTGCTTGTTCACTGTGTTTTTGGGGATATTTGAAAATTTCGCATCGTCGTATCGCAAATCTTAAACGCTGGAATAGATAGATCTTTTTTTTTTTGCCGCAACACAAACTACGTTAGGCTCGGGATGATAGAAACTCGATTGATTTCAGTAGACCTTTCGAATAGTTTCGGTGTTGAAAGTTCTTAGCACAAACTTCGTTATTGGCGGCGAGGAGTTACGGAGTCGCCATCTATCGGAAGCGCCTCGCTGGCGTAGTATGAGGGATCATGCGGCGCGCTCCTCATAGGTTTTGCTGTCAGCGCTCACTGAAAACACCACGCGCGAGCTCTCCCGGACATTTCTATAAGTACTTTCGAAACGAGAGAAGTTTCTTACTGTCTAAATAATAATCTTGGGCAAACTGAAAGCACAGAATCGTTTACAGACGCTATCGCCTTACCGAATACGTACAGTGAACGCCACTGCGCGCGGTCGCCGCGATGGAGTCTCCCGAACCGGCTTCTTGCGTGAAAGTTAGGTAAACCCTGAGAGCAAATTATGTGAAATATGTTCTTATAGTGTTTGTATAATTAAATGGAGTGTAATAGAACAAAGCCTCAATGCAGCGATCGCGCAGATTCGCAGCGACCGACTGCGCGTCTGCATGCTTGTCCGCGCACTGTTTCGCTTTCTCCACGCGCGCGTTTTCGCACCGAGCCATGAGCTTTAGGCCGCAGAGTATGAGCATTTGACAGTATACAAGCAGCCATTGTTGCGTGGGCGCTATCAGAGCTGTTCAAAAATAATTTCATTGTAGAGACTTCGACGCCTACGGGGACTGTGATGTCCCGTCGCGACGATTCAATCTTTTTTTTTCTTCTAAATTTTTTGACCTTTCAATATTATTTCTCGAGTTGCGTCGCACTGTATGTTTATCGGTGTTCTCAGCGTGCAATTTCCCGCTGCTCCTTTTCTGTAATCCAGTGCATTAATTCATAACACAAGCATGACCATATGCCATGCTTTTTTTAAATGTGCTTCTTACCGCTGCCTTTCCACTCCACTGAACTTGCGAGTATCTATAGCATCGACAAGTTCATAGACCAAACCGTCATGACATTAGTCGGGCAGCGGACTCGGGCGAGCGTCTCAATGCGCGTTTTCAGAACATCGCAGACCGGGCGACGTAGCAGAAATCTTCCTCGCGTCTGTGCTTCCTGCATACCCGAGTTGTAGCCGATGACTGTTTGCCTGTTTTATGTTTCGCGAGCCAAGCTTCACGCAGCTTCTTGTGCTGCGGCTACGTGTGAATAAGGCTGACACCGGCCTCCGTTACGCGCGTCCGGCCCTGCGGCACCGAGCAGCAGCCTTCCATGTTGCGCGCCTTCAAAGGCAGCCACTACCTATTGTAGTGCTTTCAAGCGTTGTAAAGGAGACACTCGAAGCGGGAAAATTTCGCCGCTAAATGAGGACCGCAGCGTACGAGGGAATTTAAACTCGTTTTCAGCTCGCTTCGGCGCTCCCGAAGCAGCCGACGCGGCCGCTATGTCCACGTGATCCCTCCTAGCACGTCACGCCGACGGTGGCGCCAACTTTTCCAGTGGTGGAGTTCGAGGCCAATAGTGCCTCGAGCGGCCATGCAGTCGGCGGCAACTTTGCGTGTATTCGCTGGCTTCTTTCACGCTCGGAAAAACGCTTTTATGTAGCACGTATTGAGCATCAGAAAGCTGTATCAGGAGTTTTTCTCGTTGCTCTACAATTTTCTCATTGACACTTTTCATCTAATTATAATATTTGAGAAGTTGATTAATTAAGTAAGTATAATTATGTAATCAGGCTGAATGCGAAAAATAATCTGAGTATCTCCAAGCGATGGCAAACAATATTACCTTGCTTCTGTCCAGCTAAGTGGCATTTGCATGTTTTTAAATCTTGGGGCGTGATAGTTGAGACACCCTGTATAGCACATGAAGAGGAATTGCAAGCGCTAAACATTCAGAAAAAAAAATATGCCCAAGATGGTGGTGGTGTAGCTGCAGGCGGGCTTAGCCTGACGTACTTAGCCGGGGAATTGTTCCGCCCGATCATTTCCATACGTACGTTTATACATACAAGAAAGAAATACCTTATTTCCTGCGCATCGCAATGTTTTGTAAGAAACAAATAAGTATAAAGCGCGATCTTGACAGGGCTCGAAGTATTTTATCCAAGGAAAAACTGTGCTAAAGGCATCTTTAAAAATGTAGAAATTCTTATTTTTTTGTGTTTATGCGTGCTTGCGAACGTGCGTGCGGCGCAAGCGTGCGTTTCTGGCAGCTCAGGATAGAACTCTGTCCTTTCTTTCTGGCACTGTGCGGCATGAAGGCCTGCGTCGTAAACAATGCCGGGCTCACTCGGATTCACGTGTCGGTCTTAGTCTGAGTGAGTCGATTTATGAGTGACGTTGCCGACCTATGGTCCGCGTACAGCTTGCAGTGAGGCCAACTAAAATCTGTCACAATTGATCGGGAGGAAAACATGTCCTGAATTAAAAGAACGATTTGTAGGGCAAATAAAAGAACTGACTGTAATGATGGAGCCCTCCACTATAGCCGCGGTAACAGGAAGCCGATGCAGAAACTGTGCAATAGCGTACATTTCCGTGTGGCTTTATGACGCCGCGCAAAAGCTTAGGTCTCATGATTGTGCGGTCGCGGCTTCGAATCACGTCGTGGCAATATTTCTTATAATTTCAAGTTGCTGCGTTATTTATAATTTTTCTCGTTTGACTTCTGCAGTACTTGTTTTTTTTTTGTCCTATGCTTCACCACCACGCCTGACAACGGAGTGCTGCTAACAAGGGGAGCGAAGTGACCCGTTGCGTAGCCCAGGGCGAGGGAGGTGGGGCCCTTGGTAGATGCCGCTTTAGCGGACGCACACCAATTGATAATGACGCGTTGTTAAGTTGCTACTGTGCGCCCCAGTGAGACAGGCCCAACAACTGGCTAGCGAAACTGAATATTGAATAAAATTAAATAAAAAGGGGCCCCCTCACTTTAACAACTACACTGTGAGGGAGCCCGTCATAATAGTGTATAGACTATTATGACGGGCCCACTCTTATGACGGGCCCACTCACCGTAGTGTGCCAATAAAAAAAGCTACTGAGGTTAGCAGATTCTCAAAGCCAATGTTTTTTACACGGTTTCACCACGAGCAGGCCCTCTTTAAGAAATATGTGGCATGCCCAGTGTTCTGAAACCTGTTGTTCAGCTGCTAATGTCACGAGGTCGCACGGTGTCAATCACCATCAGATCCGTCCGTAAATTTCTCAGGGCGACAGAATCTGAGTTCGACGTATCACACGGCAGTTCAATGGCTGTGCTGCGGAAAAGTCTTGTCCAATTTCTTCAACCTTAAGGAAGAAATGAAAAGTTCGTTGCACACAAGGATCGCCAGGAGCCACTACTGTTCACTCACGAGCATCCTTGGAAATCGGAATTTTGCTTCTTAATGGACCTCACGGATAAGCTCAGTGGGAAGCTGCAAGGAGAAGAATACCTCATTCATGACCTGTACATGGACATAAAAGGCTTCAGAAAAAAACTGCAGTTCTTTGAAAAGGACGTGCATAATTTAAAGTGGGGGCATTGCAGCTCCTGTTTAAGGATCATTGCGGAGACTAATACGGCTCTTCCTTCCCTATTTGCGACATGAATCCTGGCCGATCTGCAAACACAATTTTGGGAGCGATTATTTGACCTTGATGACAGGAAGAAGGAACAACAAATGTTCCAATATCCATTTAGCTGTGATGTGGGTGCACTACCAGGTTATTTTCAATTAGAAGTAATTGAGCTGCCGTGAAATGGACATCTAGATGTAGAAAAACAGAGAAAAAAATCTAATAAGTTTGTATAAATTACTAGGTTCTGAACAATTACCAAGGGTAAAGCAATTTGCCAGTGGGTACATGTCAAGTTCTGGCAATAAAAACCTTTTTTAGCAAGCTTTCACGAGAATGAAAAATGGGGAATTCGAGATACAGGGCTAATTTGTCTGACCAACTACCGAGTTCTTTCAGTCAAAGGAGTCTCAGGCAAAGCGGCCACAGTTCACAGAAATAATAAAGTCAAAGCTTCAGGTCCACCACTCACTTTTGCCCCCGTCCTACGTCCTGGCAACGGGACACAATTTTCCTTTATTCAAATATAACATGTTCTGTTTAGTGCCCTTTGCGGCATTTTGCGGTCGTCACATGCTTGGCTCTCTGTACTGTTACATATGTTATTATGCAAATATTTAAATATGCTAGTGTGAATGGGAATATTTTGTTCCGTCCTGAATATTTTTGGTGAGAAATCCACTTCATATTTATTTATTGGCGTAATTATCACCTTTGTTATATTTCTTAATCAGCTGCTGCTGCTTGAATAAGTTGCAACTTGTATCCGTCTCGATTGGTGCCATTCTGATATCGTAGTCGTAGCCAGCGGCCGCCAGCGTTCTTAGTCGAAAATTCAAAGGCTTTGTAACTTCGGTAAATTTTCTTTCCGTTTTCATGCATACTGTGCTTCGTGCCTTGTTTCAATGCTGTTACACGTTGTCATTGCCGTATGTGCCATTTTGATTCATCTCATGTTCTCTGTAAATGCTCATGTGCCTGCGCCCTCCAGACGGCCTTTAATTATACTCGATGTGTTCTTTGCCCAGCTATACAATGTGTTTATTATGTAATTGGGGAGTTCTCACACAAATAAAACTTGTAATCTCCTAACTCAGATTGTTTTTTTAACCCCACTTGGAAAGCTGCGATGAAAGGCTTACTTTTTAGAGCGTGTAGATTTAGCCGATTAACTATAAAGTAATTTGTTAGTAGTTCAGTCGCGGTTAATTTTTTAACAAGGCTATAAGGTTAAACCGGGCGAGAAAATTATCTTAACGTGCTATACGAAAGTGCTTGTGAGCACCTGTATGTCTTAAATGATTAGTGCTCATAAATAGCATACCACAAGATACGGTGTTTTTTAGGGCTTACTGAATTAAAAAAAAATCACCTTTGGCAGATAAAAATCCAAAATCAAGAAGGGGGCCGACCGATGGAGTAATACACTGAGTATAGAAGTTACTCAAATAGAAATTAAGTGCCTCAGAAAGGCTGGCCAACGTTTTGGTAGGTAGGCCTATCTTTGTCAAAGGCGACCTTGCCATCCTCGGCGGGTTGAAGCTTTAGCTCGGGCCCAACTCTGACGCGGCCTATTCAAATACATGTAAAACGCAAAAACATTTTTCTGAGATAACCTCTGGACCGATTTTAATGAAAATTCTAGTGACTGTTGGAAGCGGAATTTCGATTTAAGGCTTGAGTATTGTTAAAAGAATTTTTAAATATTCGACAGTTTGAAAAAAAAAATAGAAGCACGAAGTTTACAAATTCATAGCTCTGCATCAAGAACAGATATCGCAGTTCTGTAAACGGCATCCATTAGATCATTCAAAGCGGACAAATTTGGTATGTCATTTTACATCTTAAGTGAATTTCTTATGTTGGTTACAGGGGTTCTGCAAAAGCTGTATTTCCATATTACTAAATTTTTTGATATTCATGTGTAACATATCAATTTTGTCCGCTTTAGGTGTACTATTAGATGCAATTCACAGAATTGTAGGATCATTTCTCGTTGTTGAGTTACAGATTGAGTTACAGAGTTGTAAACTTGATAGTCTCGTTTTTTGAGTTTTCGATTTTTGTCAATATTTAATAAAAAATTGACGACCTAACTCAAAAATTCGAAACGAACAGTCACTAGATTATAAGTTTTTCTTCTAAATGCAACAAACTTCGTCAAATTCGGTGCAGTGGAAAAACGAATTCTCCTTTTACATGTATTTAGATAGGAGCACCCGAGCTAAAGCTTCCTCTTAACGGGTTGGTAAGGTGACGGTACCTGCTGTCGTCGTCGTCAGCTGGCTGTAAAGGAAGAGGCTGAAAAGAAAATAAGTACTGTCATTTGGCATTTATAGGCATCGTTGCGGGAAGGACGGGGTTGGAAGACGAGGGGAACAGAGCGGGGGAGAGGGCTGTCGAGGGAGGGAGAGATTGGGCAGCCTTCAGAGAACTGGACAGAAACTGTAGCTGTCGTAGGCGGTGTTCGTTTGTGGGTTTAGAAGAATGGTCCGCTCAGCCGGTCAGCCATGGAGACATGAGTTGAAAGAATGACCTGAATGGACCTAGTAGCAGTGGGCCGGGAATTTTTTGAAGCAGATGATTAGAGGGCAGGGTCGACGACGCAGCTTCACTTCCAGAAGCTGCAGTGCCTAGTTTTCCTGCTGGGTGCGGGCGGCGATAGGCGGCGAAGAGAAGCGACAGAGTTGGGGGCGAACGAGATTGATGGCGTCGAGGTGAAGGCGAGCGGCCGTATAGCGAAGGTTCAGAGCTGGGGCATCAGCAGCAGTGGGTTCATGGCAGGTTGCATAGGAAGCAGTAGGTTCAAAAGCGCGGGAATAAGCGCCGGCGTATGTCCGAGGGGGTGGTGGCCATCGGTTGCGGCATTGACGAGCGACGTTGTCGATGCGACAGCAGTGGCAGCAGATAGACTTGTGATCAGGGGTACGCCATTCGGACGGGTTGCGATATGCGGCGGAAAAGGACTGCCGGAGATGAGGAGGGCCGCGAGAGAACTGGGGAACGCTGGGTTGAGTCGGCGAACATACGGAGTTGAGACCCATGCTGTTAAATTCCTGTCTCATAGCAGCCTGAATCATGGCAATCGTGGATGCGTTGGCGAATCGGGAGGCGTCGCGGAGAAAATTGCCGCACAGGCGGCCTCGAGCTCGCGCCGAACAATACGGGTTACATCGTCACAGCTGGTGGGCTGACGTGGGCGACCGTTACATGTCGACGTAGCAGCAGTATTGGGTAGCCACGTGATGTGGTGTGTGATACGGCGGCTCTTAATTAGCTTGTTCAAGGCGACAGCATTCGTTTATGATGGCGTCGGTAGTCGAGACGTTGCCGAAAACGAGCAAAGTGAAAGCGTCGTCAGCGATTCCTTTTAGTATATTAGCCACTTAATGTGCTACATAGTGTCGTCAGCTTTGCGGCAAAGAGCCAAGACGTTTTGGACCTGTGAAACGCACGGCTCTGTAGATATGTCTGAACACGAGTCGCAAGAGCTTTTCTCGCTGCAACCTTGCCCCCAAAGGGGTCGCCAAATAGTTCGCGCAGCTTTTCTTTGAACATGGCCCAGCTGGTTATCTCGTATTGATGCGCTTGGAGCCACACGCGTGAGGTGCCGCTGAGATAAAAGATGACATTGGCGAGCATAATCGTTGTGTCCCACTTGTTATTAGCACTGACGCGTTCACATAGAGCTTGATCCATTCGTTAACGTCGTGTAGCTCCAGGCCAGAAATCAAACCAGGGTCGTGATGGTGGGCAACCGTGCCAATTGGATCAGTCTCACGAGCCGCAACTGCTGCTGACGCGGTCTCTTCAGCAGGAGCCATGGTGACAAGCTCGATGTACCGACCTCTGCTAAGCTCCGTGGCGAGGACGGTGATCGCAAGCCTCCACCAAAATGTTGCGTGGGGAAAGACACAGACAAAAGAGACTATTTACCCTGTATTTACACTGGAGCCAGACCGCCAGGCAGATACTCTTGTCTTACAAGTTTCCAAACACTGGCACATACCCACTATGGGGGATTGGCCAAGAAGCAGGCGGTTTCCAGTATGTTTAGAATTAAAACTAAACTAAATTTGAATAGTAGAGCGTGCATGGATCCCTAATAGCACGTCACGCCGACGGTGGCGCCAGCTTTTCCAGTGGTGGAGCTCGAGGCCAATACTCCTCGCCACGAGCGCCGTCGCTCTCACGACATTGCGCAATACCGCTGCGCGCGCTCTTCGGCGGCGCTACAATAAAACGTCATTGTCTCTATCCACCAATCGTGTGTGACCGTCTTTGGTTGTCTTGGCCACGGTTGGAGGCGTGCGTGATGCGCAACAACTAGCAACAGCGTGAAGTGGCAGCGGGTGCGTTGCGGCAGTGCATCTCCTCCGAAGACGTGGAGCAAGAGATTGTGTGCGGGACGTGTCGCGATCGAAATGTTTATGGTGCACGTCTTCGGGAAGATTAAGTCCGCCAACAGTGCATCCGCCGTCATTGTGGGAGATTTCAGAGTCAATGAGAGCAGACCGGACGGGGCGTGGATACTTGCCTTCAAGTTGGAGCGCTTCGGCCTCAAGTGTTTCGCCGATGCCGCCGTAAAAAATATTAAATTATGGGGTTTTACATGCCGAAACCACGATTTGGTGCAGAGGCACGCCGTAATGGGGGTTTCCGAAAATTTGGACCACCTGGGGTTCTTTAACGTGGACCTAAATCTAAGTTCACGGGTGTTTTCGCCTTTTGCCCCCATCAAAATACGGCCGCCATGGCCGGGATTCGATACCGGGACCTCGTTATTAACAGGTGCGACCACTCGTCACCAGTCGTGCGACATTAACGCAGTGAAAGTGCAACCACTTGCCGTGTACCACAGTAACCTCAAGGCAATGATTACAATAGTCACGAAATAAATGATGACAACCGGGACCTTTGAGCAGCTGTCTCGTTATTCGCCCAAGACTAAACTCATAATAGCCAAATTCAACGTATCAAATCCTCAACATAGCAAAACCCCAAGATAGCAAAGCCAACAATAGCGCCAGCTTCGCTGGACATCCCTCTTCAGAGGGTGGAAAGGCTCTGAATTTTTTTTTGTCCGTTATTCATAACGTATTATCTACCGTTCTACCATTCAATACTTCGGTTTTTCCTCAAATGGAACGTATTGCTGCTGACTGGGTCGGGATAAGAGATCTTATCCGTCATGCAAAAGTGTCGTCATCCGCTCGTGTTGATAATAACTGAAATTTCTTACAAGCACTGAAACATACTCTTCTATCATATTGTCCTTTATCGGCACTCAGTTCTTACAGATGAACATGCAACCGGGAGACTGGAAGGTGGGCAAGGTGGTTCCGGTGCACAAGTCAGGTGACGTCATTTTGCCACTAAACTACAGACCCTATCTATAACATCAGCACCTTATAAACTTCGAGCATGTAATTTATTGCCCTCTAGTTACTTTTCTAGAGACTAACCAGATTTCTTTCTTTTTTTCAGCATGGTTTTCGAAAACACCATTCCTGTGAAACACAATGGATAGCACTTACTAACGACTTGTTAGCAGCTGTAGACTGCTCACTAGATGTAGATTGCAGTTTTTCAGACTTCTCTAAGGTCTCTGACGCTGTGTCCCATAAACTACTGGTTCTCAAACTTAACACGCTTAATATTGATGCCAATGTTATTAAATGGATAGTGTTTTTTACACACTCGCACACAATATGTGATAGCTAATGAACATAATTCCCATTATTGTCCAGTGGCGTCAGGGGTCCCTCAGGGTACCGTCCTCGGGCCCTTTCTTTTCCTCATTTACATCAACGATCTCCTCACATCAGTTCACATATAATATAATTTGCTGATGACTGCGTACTTTACAGGAAAATTACAAACTTATTTGATGCCTGCATATTGCAATCTGATCTCAATGACATTTCTCGTTGGTGCGACGCTTGGCAAATGAAACTGAACGCTAACTAACAAGTGTAAATCAATGAGAATAACATGGTCTGTTATCGATTCTGATCCCAATTCTTATATTATTAATGGTCCCCTTCAAGCTACGGTGACTTCGTACAAGTACCTAGGCGTTCACATCACTAACCACCTTTCGTGGGACGTGCATGCCGAATACATTATTAACAACGCCAATCGCATACTTGGTTTCCTTCGCAGGAACTTTTCCAAAGCCTCAGTATCCTTAAAACTGCTACTATACAAGACCCTAGTCCGATCCAAGGTAGAATATGCCTCGTCTTCCTGGGATCCCCAACTAGATCATTAATCACGTCCCTAGAATCACTTCAGAATCGTTCTGCACGCTTCATTCTCTCTAACTATTCGAGCCATTCCAGTGTTTCACAGATGAAACAAACTTTAGATATTCCTGACCTTTCTGCACGACGCCACCAAGTCCGACTATGCGTATCTGATAAAATTTATTACTTCATTGAAAACTTGAAACGACTTCTGTTCACTGCCCCTCATGACATATTATCGGGTGTTGATCATCATCTCAAAGTTGGGGTGCCGAATTGATGTACTAAACGTTACAACGAATCGTTTGTTCCAAACACCAGCATCGACGGGAATCACCTGCGTATACCTCCGTCGTTTCCCTTGCAGTACCTGCATGCTTCAAAACTGCAACTGAAGAAAATTTATTTGTAATCAAGTGTATCTGCTCTTATATGTTTGTTCACAATATATACCACTCCTCTCTGTAACGCTTCTCGGCCTTGAGAGTACCTGAATAAATAAAAATAAGTTCCATTCCTACCACGTTTTCCACAGTTTCTGCTCTGGTAAAGAATGAATCTGCGAACAACTGTAACATCGTCAATGTTACACAGCAAAGACTGGCGTTGAAGTTGGAACACAGTGCACTGCTATTTTGCGCATTTGATGCATGTTGGAATTCAGGCAATACATTTGAGCAAAATGATGGTTCTTATAAGCCATTAGGTATATCATTATAGTCTGCGTGCTAAAATCAGACTATTGGCGGCCGCCAACGTTATGGTTTCGAATCACATAATATATCTATATTTTGGATATCATATAAGCCAAGAAACATTGACACCAAGGACAATGTAGAGAAAACCACTTGTACTTACTAAATGAATTAAAGAAATTTTAAATTAATGGAAATGAAAGTGGATAAATAAACAACTTGCTGCAGGTGGGGAACGATCCCACGTCTTCGTATTACGCGTGCGATGATCTACCATTTGAGCTACCGCGGCGCCGTTTCCCCATCCACTTTCCTGGGTATTTATGTTTCCTTCAACTCGCAAACCTTGGCGGTGGATGTGGACCATCCTTTCTGCCGCTGGCGTCACGAGTACGTGATCTTTTTGGGTGAAAGCAACTGGTCAATAAACCCACGCATGCTACCTGAAGGCATCAATGTTGCCGGATTCGAGACCATCGTTGTCTAATTTTGGAAGATTTTTATAATTCCTTACAAGTTTATTGCTTATGAGCTGTATATTATCTTGCTTTACTCTGCTAAAAAGTCATTACTGCTCGTACAAGAGGCTTCTGGAAGAACGACGCATGAGTAAAACAACCGGCAATCTCAAAGTTACACTCGAGTGATTTACACCGGTGAGAAAGCGAACAAAAAAGGAACAACAGACACGTTACTAGGTCCTACAGTGCGCATCCGTTTTTGCGCTTGAAAGTTGGATGTCTGTTTATTTTTTGCAATATCGTAAAGCGTAGCTGTCGGGGATAGAGAGGTGCTAAGGGACAAATACATAAGGAAGTCATGCACTGTATTGGTTTGATGTAGGGGTCAAGTACATATATAGTAAGGCTCCAGGCTCACAGCATGAACTTAGATACAGGGCACAACTATAACAGGTCAACTGACAAGCACAAGTGGTTCTGGTGCTGAGCAGGCGATCCAGGTATGGCTGCCACATAAACATTTTTGGTCCAGCTGCTAAGCGGATAAGTGGGTACGATTTAGCTCGCTTGTGTGGTCAGTCAGGGCGCGTCACCACGAGCATCTAGAGCCTTCTCAGCTGTCGCATCTAAAGCCGAAAGTAAATGCAGAAAGAATGAAGTATGCTCTTGTCGAGGAAAAAAAGTGATGAATAAAAAACCGTGTTGAGAGCGAGGAGCTGCACGCGAATGTCACGAAGGACAGGGCCACGTCCCTGTCCCGGCGATCAGTACTGCACCGACAGCCTGTCTACTAGCATGTAATTGGTACTCCGTTAAGGTCGTTGCATGTTTCTGTTGTGTATAGCACGAGCGTGTAGTGTAAGCGATGGAATTGGAGAGAAAGCGGTGTGCTAAGTCCGCGAAAAGTACTTGAGGATCGCCATATTGAACATCAACGCCGCGTTGAAGAAAGCCTCATCTTCAATTGTTCAGGTGGCCATAAAGGCTTGAGTGGTAGCTTTCCGCTGGGCGTATTTGGTAACCACAGTGATAGACACGCACCTTGCGGAATCAAACAGAGGGACAGGGCCGAGTCAGTTGAAAAATAACTTTATGACAGCACTCGTATGGTATATATCAAGAGTCTGAAGAAGGCAATCAGGTTAGATGGGCGACAGCTCTGGCAGAGTTAATATGTGGCGACGTAACGACGCACAAAATAGTGTATGCCAACCCAAATGAATCAGCGTGGTCATACTTGCGCGACACGCCATGGTGGCCTGTCGCCAGGACATCATGGAATTGCGCGATGACGGTTTACATTGGGTGTTTGAGAATAAAAAACGAGCACTTCAAAGGCGTTCAGTGGAATTTTCAACTGTACAAAATCGCATAAAAAAATTCCTTTCGAATAGGGGCATCAGAAGGTTGAGTACTACTGTCCTTGTTCATCTTAAACGTGAGGGGACAGAGAGATGAGGCAGAGAATGGCTAGAACCGGCGGCATTCGCGAAACGAGTCAATAACGGTTTTGGTACTCTTCGCTCGCAGTTTCCATACAGGGGGGAAGGTTGAGACAGGGAAAAGGCGACGTGAAAAGATAAGAAAATGCTGACAAACTGGAGGTACGGCACTGTACATTTGTGCTGTTTCTGAAAAATAAACACCATGCAAATTTGTCAAGCGTACACCTGACACAGGGCGTGCGGCTGCAAAGCCGTATTAAATCACCGTACGGTTTAGGCGACACACGGAAGCGGTCGCACGTCAAATCAACATTTCTTCGCCCGCCGCGATAGCTATGCGGCTATAGCTCTGCTCGACATCGCGGGTTCGATCCCCGCCGCGGCAGCCGGATTTCGACGTGAGCGAGATACAAAAGTGGTGGTGCACTTAGATTTAGGTGCACGTTAGAGAACACCACGGTATCAAAATTAATCTGGAGCCCGCCACTACGGCGTGCCTTATAATCAGATTATGGTTTTGGCACGTACAGCCTCATAATTCTGCCAGCACTTCTGCCGCGATGTGATGTGCCATGTGAAGAAATCGCAATGCTCAACATTATTTTATGTCATATAAACAATGACGAACAACGTCTCAAGCAAACACGCCTCGCTGTATGTTCTGTGTACTTAATTAGCTAACAACTTAATGAATTTTTGTTAATGGGTTGATTATGGATTTCTTTTTTTTTCATGTAATGTCCGCCTCTTCGACTAGACCGGCTCATGGACTAGAATTGTGCTATCTGCCACAGACAATTTTTGAAAAAATTTGAAAGTGTTCGTTGAAACATCCTGTATATGTCACAGGCACGTAACCAGGGGGGGGGGACGGCCTCCCCCTCCCCCCGAATCTAAGCGGCATATCCCCTCCCCCCGAATCTAAGCGGCATATCCCCTCCCCCCCCTACCTGCGCCACCACTCCTCACACACATCGCTAAAGCGCCGCCAAATCAATCTTGAGACTTGACAGCTATTCGGCGGCCAGCATGATGCCGCCTTTTTCACTCCTTTTGGATGGCGGTAGTTATCGACATCTCCTGTATGTCAAGGCCAGTTTCACATCGATTCGGTGCCCGCGCGATTAACTCGAGATGCGTTCAGTTGTCACCATCTATTCCAATGGTCACGCGCATCGCTGTTTCTTCGTTAGTTCAACCTTTGTTTAGACCTCCACCCCCTCATTTGGACAGGAAAGTTACCTTGAGTTGCCCCCCCCCCCCCAAAAAAAATATATCCTGGGTGCGTGCCTGATATGTCACACCCAAACGTGTACATGGCCCGGTGGCCAGTAAATGTGACGTTATATTGCGAGCAGTTTCGGCCATATAGCATGCTAACGGACGACGACACAGATACAGTTTGCACAATTCCTGTGTCGTGCATTTTGCCTCAAGGTGACAAACCAATTTATCCATGTATCTATCTTAATACTTCAGCACATCTCGATTTGCAGCTGCTGCGGTAGCCCATGAGTGCGGACAGCAAAGTTGCTAGGGAAATCATTCGGGTACCTTAACGAAACCGATAGGTCAAAATCAAAATCCATCCACGACGGCGTCTCTCGTAGACGCTGTGCAGATGTAGCATGATCCGCCCACAGAAACATGCTGCAATCGCTTATGTAGTTAGATTTAGATGCACGTTAGAGAACCCCAGGCGTCTAAAATAGCGCCACACGGCAGATCGACGGGAATTCCACAATATTCACAACTTCACTGTGAACTACGTAATTATGAAAAGTGGATGAAACTCTGCGTAATGATAGAGTTGCCTTAGAGGCTAATTGTCACGTAATTTGTTTCGGGAGAGTTTTGATAAAACAAGAGTTATATCCGTTTTCTGTAACCATACTCCCTCCGTAGACGGCCATGTATTGACAGCAGAGGGCAATTCTGTAATGTTTACAACTTCACTTTGAACCAACTAATTACGACAAGTAAATGAAACTCGGCATAATGAGAGAGTAGTATTAGCGGCCAATTTCAGTATAATTTTTTCCTAAATACCTGTATTAGATTGAGAGCTGCAGAGCATTCGCGAGAAACTGGGGACGAAAATTTTTTTCGTGTCGACGCGAAGCGTAGACGGACGCGGACATCGACCACCGCCGAAGGAAAGCTATACTACACAGCTTCGCTGTGAAATGAGGACTCACGAAACACAAAAGGCTGCATTTGCTACATATTGTCGCGTGGTAGTGACGATGAAGGACGACACAGAATTTCTTTCTCTATGAACACAGTGCCAAAACTGTGAGTTACAAATTAAACTTTTTATTGGGCGAACTTTCGCCCAGCAAAACAAGTAACATTCACGAGCAGCGCAAATAAACACGGACAAAGAAGACACAAGTACACAGGACGGGCGCAAGAATTTGCTGCAGTAAAACTTTTGTATAGGTTTTTCAGCTATGAGCCAACTGGCTCTAACAAAAGGTTTATTGCAACAAAAGCAAGTAACACTTAAGTATAACGATAACGGCGAGCAGAGTCGGCGATCGTCAAAAATTCGATCAGCGGGTCAGGCGCGTCGACTTTTGTACATGAGTCGTCGACGGTTCCAGCGTAATCGCTGGTACTCACGTGTCTCCCAGAAAGTACTACACAATGCGCGTCGCACATACAATCGGATTAGACAAGGTTCGGTGACAACAGACAACAGACAGAACCATCGATAACATTCCAGAAACTTCCGATACATGCAGGCGCGTCCTGCGCTGAGCGACAACGTTTAACATTTGTTAGCCGGTGAAAGATGATCACTCAACAAAGGATAAACAAGTACACGTGTTAATATACTCACAAAGTTAAAGCGGAACTAATTTCAGGAGAATGCCATACCGCAGAATTTGAGCTCCTCTTCGGCGCTGACGTCAGTGGTTGTCTCTGTGGAGGAGAGATCATTTGCCTGTGACGCAAGGAAAATCGCGAACGCGATCAGCAGAGTTGCTGATGCTGCGGCTGGTCTCATTTCGCTCGCTCCCTGGTATCGACGGCGATTTTCTGATCCGAGCCGTCAAGATACGACCAGCTTTTATGTCCCCGAAATGTGAGGTCAGTATATCATCGGTGTGTGGGTGTGTGCATGCAAGTGACGTATTGCTTGGCGTACTGTAAGACGCACACTTTGCCGGACAAGTGCTTTGCGACCTTTTAGCATCGACGAGGGCCGTTACGCCGCTCACTTTTCAAGCGAAGCTTGTGTTGCCCTACTCGTGTCGGCGTCGGTGTTGGTGCTGCCGTACGAAACAACTCAAGACGGGCGAAAGTGAAAATTGCTTGTCGGGCTGCGGATACGAGCCACCGGCCTCCGGGTTTCGAGACCACCACGCTAACCGATTCAGCCACTGTCGGTTTTGTTTTCTTATTTATTGCATGGAATTATGAGCAGTGTCATTTCAAAATTTTTACATTACATTTGGACACACATGAGAAACAAATGCACACATTCTAGGCAGTTCAATGAAAGTTCAAAATACGGGCAAACAAACACAAGCGTCCAGACGCGAAATCCATTCAGGAGCGGGATCAAAGGTAGAAACTACACGCACTTGAGCAGCCTCTTCTCGAAAGACAGGCCTTGTCGAGCGAGGTGGCTCGGCATTTCTTTCGATCATTCGGCTTCTACATAATGAATGAAGTCCTAATAGCATAAATCATATGGTATATTACTGACTGTCTTTTTGAAAGGAAGTAACCGGATACCATAAGATTATATATACCCTGGAATACAAATTGTAGACTATGCAATCGACCCGAGACAACAGAACATTGCTTTGCTCTTTGTCGTGAAGCATTTTAGTTTTGGGACACCCCCCCCCCCATTCTACAAAGAACTATCAAAAAACATCTTGCCCTTTCAGCTGCTGTCGTTTCATTAATGAAGGGCTAATTAAAGAAGCGCATTAATGATCTTTTAATGAAGCTGAGCTCAATAATGAAGTGCTCCGTTTTTTACCAAAACGTTCGTGGTCTGCGCACAAAATCCTCCTATTTCTACGAGAACGTGCGAGCCGGTTCATACCATGTTATATGATTAACTGAAACTTGGCTTTGCAACGATTTACTGCCCAAGAATTACTTTCCACCGGAATACACAGTTCATAGATGTGATCGTGTGTATGATGCTCGCGTTAAAAACGGCGGTGGTGTGCTGATTGCCGTCCGGAACAGTCTTAGCGTTATAAGGCGTGCGCACCTTGGGATTGTACCAGAGACTGCGTGGGTTAAAATTCCTATTAAAAGCGGCAAACATGTGTTGATCTGCGCAGCCTACTTCCCTCCTAACATGAGTAACGTGCAGTTTTCTGAGCATATGAATAACTTAGTTGAAGTTGTTGATGTTGCAAAATATAATGTCCTGGTAGCTGGCGATTTCAATGTCCTGTCTATCGTTTGGGATTCTTCTTGCACGACATCCATGCCTTCATCATCCCCTCGCTGTGATGCGCTGTTCTTATTTATCGAATTTCTTGGATTAACGCAGTTTAACACTGTTCCAAATTCCGCTGGCAATGTTTTAGATCTGATTCTGGCTAATTTCCGCGCTGCTAATTTTTCTGTTGCTGTTAGCGGTTTGGTTCCTGTTGACCGTTGGCCCTCTTCCTCTCGAATTCTCATTTTTTCTATAGGCGATTCATGTGTTGGGCGAGCCTGTTCGCTAATTTGTTTTTCCAAACGGCGACTATCTATGTCTTTACAACTACTTGAATGATGCCGACTGGTCTGAATTGTACCGCGTGCCACAGATATCAACAAAGCAGTTAGCATCCTTACTGATAATTTAAAATGTGCTTTGGAAGCCTTCATTCCCTGCAAAGAGTTTCGTCTTGCTCGCCATCCTACGTGGTTTTCTAAGGAATTACGCGGTCTACTCCATAAAAAGTTAGGGTGCCATAGGAAGTTCAAGAAAACAGAATCATCGAAGTGTACAACAAATTTAGTGTCTTGCGAAGCCAGGTGAAATGTGTAATACGCAGAGACAGTGATGCATACGTTTAGTTTGTCGAAGAGTGCGTAAAATGTGATCCAAAACGTGTCTGGTCCTAGGCAAAAGATTACAGTTCTGAGCGGGCTGATATTAATGTCACAAATAATCCATCTCGTGGCATTCTTAGAAACTGCGATAATATCGCCAATGCATTCGCTGAACATTTTTCTTCGGTTTTCCTAAATACAACGCATGCTCCTAGCTCTGGTGACTGTCAGGATAGCTTCAGTGACCACTTCAACCTTTCAAGTTTTACAGAACACGATATAGCGGCGGCCGTAAAAAGGTGAAACCACAGCATTCTCTTGCTTACGCCCGCATACCAAGTTTTGTTATCAAAGGCTGTTCTTCGATTTTTGTTCCTCTCCTTACGCACATTTTTAATCTTGCTTTGCGTACAAGTGTCTTTCCTTCTTGTTGGAAGAATGCAGTAGTTGTGCCAGTTCATAAAAGTGGCAACATGAGCGACATCAAAAATTATCGTCCCGTGTCACTCTTGTCTCCGTTTGAAAAAGTTTGAAATAGCTATGTTTACATACCTGCGGTTTTTCTTTAAGCATAAGATTGGTGTATACCAACATGGCTTTGTTCATGGTAGGTCTGTGGAAACAAGCCTTGTTTCTGTTCTTGATGCTGCAGGACCCGCTGTTGCTAACCGAAGACAGTTAGACACCGTATATATACTTCGACTTGTCAAAAGCATTTGATGTTGTTTCTCATGATCTTGTTATACATAAACTCTCGAGTTACGGCGTTAGTGCTAGCCTATGAACGCTTATTAAAGGACTACCTGTCAGCTCGGTTAAATTATGTTCTCGTTGGTGCTACATACTCTCTACCTTATGAATCAATTTCCGGTGTTCCGCAAGGGTCGATCTTAGGTCCATTATTTTTCAATATCTTTGTTAATAACCTTGAAGAACGTTTGCGTTATTCGGGTCTAGTTTTATACGCTGAAGATATTAAACTTTACCGTGAAGTAGAATCAGAGCAGGATTGTGAATTATTACAGGAAGGAGTTAACTGTTTTGCGGAGGGGTGCGCTTCCGACTTCTTGCGCATTAGTCCAACTAAGACACTTGTTGCTTCCTTTAATCGCAACATGTGCCCTTTACTATACGAATACTCACTTGACAATATTCCTTTGAAAAGAGCGAGTTATACGCGCGACTTAGGAATATTGGTTGACTCCCGGATAACTTTCGAAGAACATGTTTCAAGCATTGTTAATGTATCCCACAGGAAGTTAGGCCTCATATCAGGGATGACTAAAAAGATTACGAATGTGAACTGCGTTACTCTCTTGCATTCTTCTCTTGTCAGCTCGAAGTTAGAAGCTAGTTCTGTTGTATGGCACTGTAGTGATTCGATCACTGATGCAAAAATTGAATGTGTTCAGCAATGCAGGCACGTACCCAGGATTTTTGTTCAGGGGGGCCCCAACCCAAGGCAACTTTTCTATGCAAATGAGCGGGGAGGGTACCTTTACTAGTACAAATGTAAATAATGCCAACGATTCGCCATAAAGACGCATGCACCCGCAAAAGATAAATGAAATAAGGTGTATCTCGCAGGCATGCCTGTCTTGTTTTTGGCAGTGTTCTTCCTGCGCTTCTGTCCTGCGCGAGTCCATGATGTCGTTCCTTGTTTGCCAAGTAAAGGAGAGGTGTATCTCACAGGTACGCCTGTGTGATACACCTCTCCTTTACTTGGCAAACAAGGAACCACATTATGGACTCGCGCAGAAAAGAATTAAGCGCAGGAAGAACGCTGCAAAGAACAACAAGCGGAAGCGTAAGAATTTCTAGTAGCGTTTTTTGAATTCGCTCTGTAATAATTATAAACAATTATATATTTGCGGAACAATCACACACTCTTAGATAAAGGTACACCCTTTGGGGTGTATATCTGCCACACAACGATAATCGTCATCTGCTTGCTTGCGTTTCCTTTCTTGAAAACGCCGCGCCCGCTACATTCCTGTCGGGAATGCTATGTCATGCTGATAACGCGCATGCCGTTCGTTACTGGGAAGTACCGGGCTCGCAGCGTTAAATAAAGGAAATGCGGACAAATCAGATGACCTTTATCGTTGTGTGGCCAGATACGACCCAAAGGGTTTATTTTGTTTTAGAGTGCAGTTCCTTTGGATTTCTCGTTTACTGCTCTACCAAGTGCCAAAACAGATGGGAAGTTGCTTAACGATGCGTGGCCATCAGTCCCGTACAACTGCGTAGAGCGCAGGACGTTGCGGTTTTAGACGCACTGCGCCCACAGCTGAAGGTTAGAAAAACATCTACGTAAGCACACACGGGTTTGTGCGACCATCTGTGACTATTAATGCAATTTCTGTAAGACCACACGCGTCAGCGAACTCGCCGCAATTTCCTTCTTTTCTTCCCTCCTCTCTCTTCCTGTGATCTTTGTTTTCCCCTTTCCCATTCCCCCGGTGTAGGGTAGCCAACCGGACGTTATTCTGGTTAACCTCCCTGCCTTCTACTTTTCTCTTCCTCTTCCCCTTCTTCCTCCTCCACATAAGCACAGGAGAGAAGTGGCTACATCAGGTGGCTCGGCTGATAACTGTAGAAGCGTCATTCAAAATACACGGAATTATTCTCCACTTCCGACGCCGTTTTCTCTAATTCCTTTTTAAATAAAAAGATGTTAATGCATTAATATTTTCACAACGGTAAATTTGTTAATTTTCGGTTTTCATTGCAGCGACGTTTCATTCGTATCCTGTACGATTGATTTCTCGTACGCCGTGTATTTCATGCCTATGAGTGTGTTCTGCGCATGTTTAATATTAGACCTCTAGAAATGAGGCAAATAAACTCCAATTAAACATAACTAAAACTAAGTATTTAGTGCTTAAATAGAAAGGAACAATAATCCGCCCTCAGCTACAACTCCAATTTTAGAAGGTCTACTTTGAACAGGCACTAACAGCCAGATTTTTAGGAATTATATTCAATGAAAATATGCCCTGGACAGCGCACGTAGATGTTCTCAGAAACAATATTGCTCGTGCTGTAGGTGTGCTAAACAGGTTGCGATATTTGCTACCGATAAATGTGAAGCACA
The DNA here is from genome assembly GCF_050947875.1 of Dermacentor variabilis. NCBI lineage: Eukaryota > Metazoa > Arthropoda > Arachnida > Ixodida > Ixodidae > Dermacentor > Dermacentor variabilis. The sequence goes on along the minus strand of NC_134568.1, from coordinate 117,776,687 downwards.
ATATTTACAACGCGCTTACAGATTTTCGATTAACTTATTGTTTACTGGTTTGGTCAACCACTACACAAACTAACTTAAGATCTATTCAAACACTTCA